>NC_140944.1:278061-1513061 GCF_014529385.1 Adiantum capillus-veneris | reverse complement strand
AGAGAGAGAGAGAGAGAGAGAGAGAGAGAGAGAGAGAGAGAGTCTACCCTTGCCACCCTTCCCTCTCATCCTAGTGTGTGTGTGTGTGTGTGTGTGACAGAGAGAGAGAGAGTGAGAGAGAGAGTGAGAGAGTGAGAGAGAGAGAGAGAGAGAGAAAAGAGAAGACATGGGGGAGAGAGGGGTGAAGCTCACTCCAGGAAGGGAGGGAAGGAAAGAGGGAGAGAGGAGAGAGAGAGAGAGAGAGAGAGAGAGAGAGAGGGAGAGAGGGAGAGAGAGAGAGAGAGAGGGAGAGGGAGGAGGGAGAGAGAGAGAGAGAGAGAGAGAGAGAGAGAGGAGAGAGAGAGGGGGGGGGCCGGGGGGGGGGGAGACAACGAGAGAGAGGGGGGCCGGGGGGGGGGGGGGGGAGACAACGAGAGAGAGGGGTGGCGGGCGAGAGAAAGACACACGCACAGAGGGAAGACAACATGAGAGAGGGGTGGGAGAGAGATAGAGAGAGAGAGAGAGAGAGTGAGAGAGAGAGAGAGAGAGGAGAGAGAGAGAGAGAGAGAGAGAGAGATAAGGAGAGGGGTTATAGAGCGACTAAGAAAAGAGAGAGGAAGAAGGGAGTAGGAGATAGGAGGACTTTAGGAAAGGGATCGTGGTTTCTAGAGGAGGAGCTGGAGGAAGGGAAGGTGGTTAGAGGAGTAGATGGAGAGAAGAGGTGGAGGAGAGGAATGATTTTGGAGGAGGAGGCTAAGGAGGAGGAGGAAGGGAAGAGGAGGAAGCACATGGGCGGGAAGAGGAGGAAGGGGAGGTAGAGAGGGCGGCACTCAAAAAAAAAAAAAAAAAAGCTCGCTCCAAAGCTCGCTCCGTTGAGCTCGCTCGAAGACCTAACTCACAAAAGAGGAAAGGGGGACACATGTCACAAGGCTATCACTTATGCTTCTTGATTATCATTGTCTAAGCTTTGCATGGTCCAATAGGATGTCAGCATGAGTAAAAAATCAAGAGGGGTCGACCAAGAGAGAGAGGGGGCTGATTTTGGCAAGGCATTATCACACACACACTCACACAATCATGTGTGGACTAAAGAAGACTATCTCCTTCTGAAGCTTTAATGGAAAGCTCATCATGTACTCCAAGCTTGTGAGAAGGGAGCCCTACACCAACAACTCTTGGCTTTGTGGTACAAATCCAACCAAGAGCCAAGCTCCAATGCATGCTACTCCTCTACCATGCTAATTATTGAGCTATACTAAGCTATTATGAGTGATTATGTGAGGATACATACTTGTTTCTTATAAGAATACTCCTTCTTCCTCTCGATCTACTCTTATACCCCGGTAGCTCTCACCATCTTCGAAGGTGTGTGAGGTCTTGGGTCTGAGACCCTGAGGGAATTGATGTTGTGTTTTACAAGTGTGAGCTTGGTGCTTGAAGCTTCCATCTTCATTGCACCGGCAAGTTATTGAAGGAACACAAAGTATTGTATTGTAGAATATCTCCCTTGATGGGGGAAGCCTATAATACAAAGCCTTTTGGAGGGGGGACCGGCTCCATGTAAATCCGGTCCTCAACTGTTGTCAATAGCTTAATTTCTCTCTCTTTTTGAAGTATTGTTCATGCCTATCTAACTAGGTGTTATGCTTTTGTTGCTCTCTCCGTCCAAGCAGTCTTGCTATTACGCTTCACATCGACATCTGTTCGGCCCTCTCTGGCTGCATGACAATGATCTCTTCTCATAGTTCTGCTTTGTTGTCTCCTTAGGCATCCCATCTCCGCCACACACACACACACACACACACACACACACACACACACACACACACACACACACACACACACACACACACACACACACACACACACACACACACACACACACACACACACACACACACACACACACGTGTGGATGTGGAAATTTTCCTATTTTATAGGCTTGCTTAGCTCACAATTACATGGTTTTATCGGCCATGTTCATTTCCCCTTTTTTTCTTTTTTCTTTTTTCATGACCACACATGTAGGTCATTTTTTGTTATGTTGGCCTCACTATTAGTAGCATTATTGTATGGCTCTGTAGAGTTAAGGTCGAAACAAAAAATTTCACTTGCCTGCACATGTATGCGTGATAAAGATGGATCTGCAAGTTGTGGATTCCACCCTATTTTGGAGGTCATCTACTACTGGCATTACACATGGCCCCATTTATGGCAAAACATCTTTTAACTAATGAGTGACCGAGGATGAAGGGCTTAGCTGCATTCATCAATAGTTTACTCTCAGCTTGATCCGTCAATCCTATATAAAGGTGAGGGTCTTCCTCACTTAGCAGGCTCGTATATACTCTGTTGGTAACTGTTGTGGTGAGGAAGAGTTGTTTAAGAGATTGTACTCTGAGTGTGTGGCACTATGGCTAAAGGAAAAGAAAAGCAACAAGCTTTGGAAGTCCATTCTCTGGCTTCTTCTTCTTCTCAAGTGGAGTTCCTTTTCTTGATGGGCTAACTTTTGGAAGTAATACTTCCTTGCTTGATGATTGGGAACTTATGGACATTTCTAAATGTGATTTGGTGTACTTATGGCATGGGCCTCCTTACAGTTTGGATGGGGGACTCTTGTCTTGATAGGTTTGTTATGATTAAATGAATATGTTTGGTAAGTATTCTTCTTGATATAGCTCATAAAGCTTCTTGGCTGATGTTCTATACATTAGAGAATATATTTGTTGTTTACAATTGGAATTTTCCTAATTGGTCTCTCTTAAACATATGTCATCATTCCAACTTGTACTTAGTTTTGCTAAGACAAATTTGATGCACTGGGATGTTTTTGGGTGAAAATTAATTACATGTACTATGATTGCTCTAAGTACTGTACTACATAGCATATGATAATAGAAGATCTTCATGTAATATCGATGTAGATCATTGAATTTTAAAATGTGCCTAACAATAACACATAGTTGTTGTTAAATTTTTTGTTGGCATGCATACCCTGCATTTCACGATCATAATCGTAGTATTGCATGATATTTTTGTAACAAGATAGAATTGTCTAGCTTCTCATCAAAGCCCATTGTGGATGATTTGGATATTGTCATGAAAATAGCCAAATCATGAGCTTAATATTGTACAAGCTTGTAATCCTTTTTGACCACATGATAACGTAGTAAAAGTTTTTCTTGTTTATTGTGCCTTAATTCCTCTTGTGAGGGTCTCCTTTGAGATAGAATGGAAAGGAGTTTTGGAAAAGATACTCAAATTACAAACAAAATGCTGCTGAACTTTTAAAAAAAATATATATTTGAAAATAAAGTCGATCAAGATTGCCAACCTAAGATTATGAAATCATACAGAAGGGTCTCAGATACTTGAACATATGTTTATTTAAGCATATTTTAAGATTTTTGTATGATATATTAATGGTTTGTTGATGCATGCTGCTTGTCTTGTAGGGATTCTTGACGTTGATAACAAGGGGAAGGGGTTGTGGGCACCTGTCTTCCCAAGTAAATGCTAGCAAGTGTACTGACATTCTTGTGGTGTTTCTTGGATAGTGACAGGTAAGAGATTCTTTACTTGGGATCACTGCACAAATGGCAGAGGTTGCAACATATCTACATTGGCTCGAGCAAAGTTACAGTATATATTGTCTCAAATGACTACACAATGTTTCTTATTTGTATGGTTATGAAAACAATTTGTACTTTTCCAAAATATATGCTGCATCAAAATGCTATTGGAGGTCTATTCTTTTGTAAAATATTGCTTTGTATATTGTCTAGTCTTTTCCATTGTATGGTTCAATAGATTGTATGATTAAATCGATTGTTGGATAATCAATACAAACACATACACCTTTTTGCTAGCATGTCTAACTAACATCATACAATGGATTTAGACCTGGACTCATTACACCTCTTATACTTGATCCAACCATTCCAAACAGAAAGGTAGGTGCTCTTGGTTGGTAAATTGGTCAAGTATACTTTTATATCTTGGATTATTGAATCCAATTTGATAAAGTTACATTCATTAAATCATATAGCTAGCAACTAGGTCGATTTATTTTGGTAACTTGAAATACTTTTAGTTCTCAATAAACTTTCCTTGTAGTACTATTATTTTTACATAGGCTTCCTTGTTAAATTATTGCTTACATAATCAATCCATTTAAATTGGGTCCCTTGCAAATGTAAGCTTGGTTTTGTAGCATCATGGATGGTTTTCACAAACACACTTATACCATCTATTCAAACACAGATCAATGTAGCTAGTATGTATAATAGTTAGTGACTCTCTCTTATTCAAGTACTCTATAAATTGATAGTTATCTTTTTATATGGGTTTTAATGCCGCTTTAAGCCTCATGGGCACCACTTTACCATATGTTACCCTTTTCACAACTCGTGCACTTCTATACATTTTTACTTTGATGTTTCTTTTTCTGCATTGGATATAATTTGGTTAGGGGTAGGGTTCCACATGGTGGGAACTACCTCCCACCATGTGGATCCTCTCCTAGGGTTGGGGGAGGGCCACACACACACACACACACACACACTTATTCTCAAAACAACTCTTCAAGGATGTCCCCTTTTTTAGGTTGGTGACTTCTATGTTAAGTTCCTTTAATATAGATGACATCCACTAGATGATAAGCCTCAGAATCACACACTTATTTACTCGCACACACATTGAGAGATACCCCTCCCCTGGGGTCTCTGAAAAAAATATACAGTTTATTTTCAATATACATCAGAGTTGCGGGAGCATTTGCATAGGGGAGGAGTTCTCAGTGCCCGACCAAGCATGGATTTTAGGCCATGAGCCGAACTGCATCCAGAGGCACCTAGCGACTAGTTCTACCCTTAAATGGATTAATGAAAGCGTACTCAAGGAAAATATAACATTGTGGAGGGTGAATATATGTGTACACCACATTGCGGAGAGAGAGAGAGAGAGAGAGAGAGAGAGAGAATACAATGGAGGGTGAAATAGAGTGCACAAAGACATGAGAGAATGAAAACAGAGAATCTTTAAATGCCCCATCTAAATGAAACAAGCAACTATATATTATTGCAATGACAAAAATCTTGGTATACCATAACATCAAAAAGTTTATGATAAAATAACTAGTAGAGAATCGGACCCTGTGTACGGATCGATCGGTCCACCCATCGACTTCCGCTCTACTATGGGTAAAGAGAATTTTACTTCATCGAGAGCAAGCCAAAACACCTCTAACCTACCTGAGCCAAATGTAAGCTGAGGCTGCTTCGCCTCCCTCCATGAACCCGAGGTCTAAAAGGATCCCAAGTACCAGTAGGTGGTAGGGTATCAACACAAACCATACCATCCTAGGTGCCATGCCTCTTCAATGCCCATCATCGGGTGTTAAGGCAAAGCAAGGGCAAAATCCCCGATGCATTAGCCATGTAGGTCATTCAACCCCCGACACACTAATTTTGTAGATGAGCCTAACAAAAAGAAGAAGACCTAGACAACACCCCCGATCTAGCAAAGCCCCAGGTGAACGACACTTTTATCTAAGGCTAAGTGATGTAGGTGATGCTAGTCTTGTAGCAACGCTTCCATGAGAAACATAACACGTGATTTCAATCACAAGAGCACGTTCTATATGCATAAACAATCTTTTCCAAGCAGTTAGACTGACCAAGGTCTCTACCCTTACACGTCTACCATAAACCATCCAGATCACTTCATGACCTAACCCTAAAAACATAAACCATAATCCAATCACATCGCACGGGTGAGCACTCCTCCCAACTCGGGTGAGGCACAACCAATCCTGCATAACCACATGGCTGCAAAAATTTCGGCAGCATAACTATATCCACGAAAAAAAGCCAAGAACCACATCGGCTTCCACCATAAAATCACAACCATAATCGATGAGAGAATCTCAGTCCTCATCACAAATCACATTCACACTGAATCAACTCCCATACTTGGAGTTTGACATATCCCCTGTAGTCAATCGAGGTACACACACATGAATCAAAGACATGAGTTTTTCAAGCATAAAATAAGTACGACCAAAAACTAAACATGATATAAAATCCAATTTTGACAACATCCATCCATGCAAATTTGATGCATCATATCTGCACTTCACCTCTCTAGCACATAGAGCTAGTTTTGACCTAGTCTTTAGAAAGGTGGAAAGCAATCATACCCATGCACATGAGGCATCCACATCAACTCATAAGGTTTCATACATCATATGATATCATTACATCACCATAAACATGATGCAAAACAGCTCCGACCTTTAGGTCAACATAAACCATAACTTCATACATATGCAAAAAATAACTTTTTGCCATTTTCAAGAGCATTCGTAACATGCAAATGAAAGTGTTTGACCTCAAACCAATGCATCAAGCTCAGATTCATAATATAGACTGACACCTTATCACATCATTTTAACCATATGGTACTCACACAACAAACAATAACCCAAAAAGAAAGCCACTTTACTCATATCTGCCTATGCGGTTTGGGATGACTAACCATATACCCTCACAAAAGTTTATGGACATCCAATAACTGAGATGTGCCCCTACAGTTGACAATTGCAATTATTAACATGATATCACAAAAACAAATGAAATTTTGTATTTAACATGATACACATGCTTATCTATGTCTGCCTCTCCACCTCTCCAGGTTTGGTTGCTTAAGGTGCCCCTAAGGCTCATATCTGCTTTTTTGAAAGAGCCATATTAGTTTTTGTCTTGGCATTTGGACCTTACTCTTGCATTTGAAGCACTGGGTCATGTCAAATTTATTGTCTCGATACCTCGTATCAATTTTGGCAATGGTATTTCTATCCTTACCTTGATCCAACTAGAACATGTGTCTATAAAAGCTAATGCCGTACAACTTTGTGTTGGTGAGATATCCCTCCCGAGGTGGTCTAAGGAAAGAGAACAAGGATGATGATATTTCCATTCTTAATTGATCCAACTAGCTAGAGTGTGTAGTGACCACTCTTGGGGAGAGGACTCTGACATCCAATTGGATAGCTCTAGAATGACTTGGACTAGACTCGCCCATCCCCTTGTATGAAGCATGCAAAGATGCTAGAATTTTACCATTAGCATTACAATACAACTTGAAACAAAGTTTACATCGTTGAGAGAGAGAGAGAGAGAGAGAGAGAGAGAGAGAGAGAGAGAGAGAGAGAGAGAGAGAGAGAGAGAGAGAGAGAGAGAGAGAGAGAGAGAGCCAAAACATTGCCACCACCCCATGACACAATAAGTGGTGAGGTTGCTTTGCCTCTATTCTTCAAGGGCCGGAGCTTTGAAAGGCCCCAAGGTACCTAGTGATGGTAGTGTATCAAACCATACCACTGCGTTTAGGAAGCCTTAAGCACACCTCTGTGAAGTCCACTGTTGCTAAACACTTGGGTAAATACGGCATGCAAGTTCAAGTCTCTCCTTGTCAATACAAAGTAGCCTGCCGAAAAACTTAAACCATACCCATATTCAAATACTTTTTCCAAGAACCCAAGTCTACCCACCCTATACAAGGTAGCCTGCTTGTAGTATCACTCCAACTTCTCATTCAAAATATGATCCATCAAACTCACTACTATTACCATAAAAAATAACACATACATCGAACAACATTGATAACAATCTCTTTTTGAAAACACAAGCATAGTTTGGATCAAGGTTTCTTTTTATAATTTATTTCATCAACAAAGAGAAGGAAGTGTCACCCATATAAATCATGCACTTACACAATATCACTAATCAAAGTCACATCATCATAACTCTTTGACATTTCATAGCATCAAGTCTTGTAGGCTAGTCTATATCACCAAAGACTCAACTTCCTTGCATCACGAGTATTAGAAAATCTCATTTTTTCACACTCATGACTCTCTCTTGAGCCTCTTTTAGGCCACAATACTAACGTTTCTCTATCAACTTTTTTGGTAAAAAGCAGGCAACATAATGGCTATACTTTGATACTAAACAAATGACCAAAAGACAAAGGATATTTCCACATGATTGGGATCACATTCTCAACCGGTAATTATAACCATAATGTCAATTTTGTGATGGAAAATCTTACATAACACCTGCATTGAAACATGATAGCACTACAACTCCCCCACACTTAGGAGAACCATCATGTGGCTAGAAACTTCATAGATAAATGTCAAATCACAAATTAGGATTGAATTTAAGACCATCAAGTACAATTTCATGTCTAGTTCCTCATTATGATCATTTAGACTTCATAATATTTTGAAAATATTGACAATAAAATTGATTTTCTCCAAAGAAGCTAAGAATTTCTTTACATGACTTTCATTCATCATGGAATGCAAGTAACCAAGCCATTCACAAAAACTAATCCAACCTACCGAGAGATACCCCTCCCTAGGGATCTATGCACAAAACATACAATTCACACCTTATATACAAATTTCAATATACATCAGAGTTGCAAAAGCGTCTACATAGGGGAGGAGTTCTTAGCGCCTGACCAAGCATGGAGTTTAGGCCATGAGCTGGACTGCATCCAGGGGCACCTAGCGACTAGTGCTACCCCTGAATGGGTGTTATGAATGAAAGCGTACTGAAGGAAAATATAACATTGTGGAGGGTGAAAATATGTGTACACTGCATTGTGGGAAGAGAGAGAGAGAGAGAGAGAGAGAGAGAGAGAGAGAGAGAGAGAGAGAGAGAGAGAGAGAGAGAGAGAGAGAATATAGTGGATGGTGAAACAAAGTGCACAGAGACATGAGAGAATGAAAATATAGAATCTTTAAATGCCCCATCTAAATGAAACAGGCAACCATATATTAATGCAATGACAAAAATTTGGGTATACCATAACATCAAAAAGTTTATGAAAAAATAACTAGCAGAGCACCGGACCATGTGTAGGGATCAACCGGCCCTCCCCTTCCCCTCTAGTATGGATAGAGGGAATTTCACTTCGCCGGGAGTTAGCCACCAGAACACCTCCAACGTACCTGAGCGAGACATAAGCTGAGGCCGCTTCGCCTCCCTCCATGAACCCGAGCTTTGAAAGGATCCCAAGTACTAGTAGGTGGCAGGGTATCAGCACCAACCATACCAGTTTAGGCACCACGCCTCTTTGATGCCCAGCATCGGGTGTTTAGGCAAAGCCAGGGAAAAATCCCTGACGTGTTACCCATGTAGGTCATTCAACCCCGGATGCACTAATCGTGTAGATGAGCCTAACAAAAAGAAAAATACCTAGGCAACACCCCAATCCATCAAAGCCCCAGGACAACGACCCTTTTATCTAAGGCTAAGTGATGTAGGTGATCCTAGTCTTGTAGCGACACTGCCATGAGAAACATAACACGCTAGTCCAATCACAATAGCACTTTCGATATGCACAAACAATCTTTTCCAAGCAGTTATAATGTACAGGGTCTGTACCCTTACACGTCTACCATAAACCATCCAGATCACTTCATGACCTAACCCTAAAAACATGAACCATAATCCAATCACATTGCATGGGTGAGCACTCCACCCAACTTTGGTGAGGCACAACCAATCCTACATAACCACCTTAGAACATAACATGGCTGCAAAACTTTTGGCAGCATAACCATATCCAAAAAAAAAACCAAGAGCCACACCGGATTCCACCATAAAATCACAACCATAATCCATGAGAGAATCTCAGTCCTTAGCCACAAATCACATTCACACTAAATCAACTCCCACACTTGGAGTTTGACATATTTTCTGCAGTCAATCGGGGTACACACACATGACTCTTAAGCCATGAGTTTTTCATGCATAAAAGAAGTTTGACTAGCAGCTAAACATGATATAAAAATCCAAATTTGAAAACATCCATCCATCTGCACTTCACCTCTCTAGCACATAGAGCTAGTTTTGACCTAGAAAGGTGGAAGACAATAATGCCCATGCACATGAGGCATCCACATCAACCCATATGGTTCCATACATCATATGATACCATTCTATCACCATAAGCATGATGCAAAACAGCTCCGACCTTTAAGTCAACCATAAACCATAACTTCACACATATGCCAAAAGCCACTTTTTGTCATTTTTGGAAGCATGCATAACATGCAAATGAAAGTGTTTGACCTCAAACCAATACATCAAGCTTAGATTCATAATATAAACTAACATCTTATCACATCACTTTACCCATATGATACTCACACAAAAAACGGTAACCCAAGAAGAACGCAACTTTAATCCTATCTGCCTATGCGGTTGGGGTTGACTAATCATATACCCTGACAAAAGTTTATGGACATCCAATAACTGAAATCAACTCATCACAAAAAACCATAAATCATACATAAGCGGCTCGGTTAACTCATGACCTCATATGGTACTCCCCTAGGTAGCATCCCTACACGCGTAGGTAAAACCAGTTATGGAATGATTAATAACTCGCATACCCGAGGTGATAACGGAG
The DNA here is from genome assembly GCF_014529385.1 of Adiantum capillus-veneris. Lineage (NCBI taxonomy): Eukaryota > Viridiplantae > Streptophyta > Polypodiopsida > Polypodiales > Pteridaceae > Adiantum > Adiantum capillus-veneris. The sequence goes on along the minus strand of NC_140944.1, from coordinate 1,502,597 downwards.
ATCTAAATACATTTATCATCAATTTTAGTCAATCTTTTGAATTGATTAAGTGGGTTTTCCCATCCGGTGAATCTATATAGTGGTTCTCAAAGGAGCATGGGGTCCAAAATTTGACTGTGCATGGGAAGCAAGTTGTCTTTTGACCATATCTCTTAGCTCGTGTGTGATTTTCACATGACACCAAATAGAGAAAATGCTCTAAATGATGTGTTTAATCACTAGTTAAAAGGGTTAGGACTGATTCATAACGGTTTGTGGGTTATGACCAAAACAGTGTTCCTTTCGCTTTTATGACGTGAAACAAAAAGAGCTTTTTATGCACGCACGTGATCATAAACACATCGTGTGCATAAATCAGAATGTTAAACATGATGAAGTAATCATGGAAAACTTTGTACTCGGAAAATCCATACATGCACTCGTATATGAAAAAACAATCACCGAGAGGGTGTCTACTAAGAAAAACGACATAGAGAGAGATAATGATGGCTATGGATTTTAGAGCTTCTCACTGTGCTTTATAATTGATTAGAGATTGTCAAAAGGCTTCTTGATTTTCCACAAGAGAGCGGTGATGAGAGCTACATAGAGGTATTCACCACAAGAGCTTTTGGAGAGCGCGTACACCGTGAAACGAGAGAGGAGATAGTAAGCAAGTAGAGTGAGAGAATCCTTCTTTTTCTTCTTCCCGTATACGAGAGAGAAGAGCTTATGGAGATGGTGATGAAGAGCTTGCACCACTCCGTATAATAGATACATATAGCCTTGCAGGAGTAGACGCAACCGACATCACTGAAAACTGAGCACTGCAGGTGAATTTATAGGCACTGTGCAAGACCGGAGTGAGCCCCAAGCCAAAACCTAGCGCTAGTTTTTTAGTCACGAATAGCTGTAAGCTTTTGGAAACTTTGCTAAAAACATACCTTGGCTTTTGGTGGTCAACTCTCCCACTTACCATCAAATTTTTACAGTAAAATTGATCAATTGAACAGTATCCGGCCAACTAATGGAACCTCGACTAGACTATGCCGCACCGCGATGTCCCAACGTAATTATGACTTTCTCATATTGCCCCTACGTATTTACGGTATTGCTTTTTGTAAAAATAACTCCCGTAAAAATCTCATTTAGTCTCGTTTTTTCTCTTGGTGGTCATTTTTAAATCTGACGGAGACTAAAGTTAATATTTTTATGTTTAGGTCATCCTCAAAAGCATATTGCTTGTCAAAAATGCCGAAAAGCACGAAAAGCTAAAAATAGCAAAAAAAGCAAAATTTTCTAAAATTAAACCTCGGGTTTCCCTTGTAAACTGGAATAAAAAAGCGGACACGCTTTTCACTAAAAAGCACTAAAAATTATGAAAAGCTAAAAATAGTGTGAAAAGCACTCGAAAAGCAGATTTTTATAAAATTGAACCATAGCTTCCCAAAAACACGTAGATAAAGGATCTGACCCTGCTTTTTGCAAAAAAAACACCTAAAAGCATAAAGAGGATGAAAAAGCATGAAAAAGCTAAAAATAACGAATTTTCCATAAATTGAACCAAACGTCCCTCTGACCTGTTGGAACATGGAAACGACCTTGCTTTTTTACTTTAGAACTTTACAATGCTGTCAATCAAGCATCTTAAATCAAAATTTGACAAAATAGACACCATCCCATACTTGAAAAATTCAAGGTGTCCTTACCTTTTGTCTCATTACATCATCACATTCCCAAATGGAATCTTCTCGAGGATACGTTGACCATTTAGCAAGGTGTTCACTAATGGTTCGATTACATAGAGGCTTAGTTCTACTTTGAAGTATCACTTCGAGATATACTTCTAATGTTCCATTGGTAGAGATAGATAATAGAGAATCATCAAGAATGTGTTGGATCACGTACATACTTCTTCAGTAAGCTGATGTGAAAAACATCATGCACTTTTATGTGTGGTGGTAACAAAGTTTGTAAGCTTGATCATTAATCCTCTCTGTGATTACAAAAGGTCCACAATCTCTAGCACTGAGCTTCTTACACTCACCCATTGATAAGGAGCTACATTTGGGTTTCACTCTCAAAAAACCATATGAGAAGTCTGGAAGCTGCAGTATTGGAGCATTCACCAAAGCTTATTTGAGTTTCTCGAAACTAGCTTGAGCACGTTCATTCCAAGTAAACACTTTAGCATTCTTAAGTGTATTAGTCAATGGAGATGCAATCTTAGCGTAGCCTTGAATAAATGTACGATACCATCCTGTTAAACCAAGAAAGCCACGTACTTCTCTTATTAATTTTAGTGTAGGCCAAGCTAAAACAACTTTGATTTTACTTGGATCAGTAGAAACACCATCCTTGGATACAATAAATCCCAAATATTTCACCTTGTCAGTGAAGAAGGTGCATTTTCTATGTTTAGCATAAAGTTGATTTTGACGGAGAAGTTCAAGTACTTGTCACACATGTTGTTTGTGTTCTTCTCTGTTTCTGCGTGAACCAGGATCTCTTCAAAGAAGACAAGAACAAAATCATCAAAATGCTCTCAAAATACATCGGTCTCATGAGACGATTAAATGTTGCAGGAGCATTTGTAAGTCCAAAAGGCATAATTCTAAATTCATAATGTCCAAAACGAGTATTAAATCCTGTCTTTGGTATGTCCTCCTCCTTGATCGAATTTGGTAATACCGTGACTTAAGATCAATTTTTGTGAAGATAGACGTTCCGTGTAATGGGTCAAGTAACTCATCAATCCTTGGTATCACATGCTTATTTTTTATTGTTACTTGATTCAATCCACGATAATCAATACAAAGACGTAGAGTACCATCCTTCTTCCGATTAAAGAGAACTGGAGTACTCCTTGGAGAAACGTTGGGTCAAATGAAGCCTTTTTCAAGAAGTTGAGTTAGTTGCTCCTTGTTTCACAGATTCAGGTACCGATATTTTGTATGGGCTATGGGCAACTGGTTGAGCTCCTGGAGTAATCTCTATTGCATGATCAACATCACGCTTAGGCGATAATTGTGAAAGTTCTGCAAAAAATACTTCATCAAATTCGATTATTCATCGAGTTTAGGTGAATCTAACCTCTTCTCCTTAGGGTTAAGCTTTACAGCGTAAATCCTTTCATTATTCCTATGACTCTTCATAAGTTTGGTAAAGTTCACTAGTCTGAGTTTAGGATTTCCTGTTTCCATGTACCGGTAACCCTAGAGTTTTGGCCATTTTCAAAAGTCAATGAAGCATCTTTACAATATATGTGAGCATCATTGGCTTTAAACCAATCCATTCCCAAGATTCCATAATACATCCCTATGGGTAAGACTCTGAAGTTTGCACAAGTATTGTGACCATTCAAAAAAAAAAACAAGTTACCCCACTGAAGTAGAAGATCTAACCTTCCTACCCGTAGCTAACTCCATTGTAAGGTCTGTATCAGGGTGTTCAGGCAAAATAAGATTCCTGATGTACTTTGGAGATATGAAAGAATGTGTACTCCCTGAGTCAATCAATAAGGTAAAATGGCTACCTTGATACTCAGCTGGGGTTTGAATTATTGAAAATTGTTCATTCACTCCCTGATATTGAACTACAACATGAACATACACGTTAGCATGATTTCCTTTGCCTCTAGCCCCCTGAGCTTTGGTAACTTGAGGTCTTTGATTTCCTCTTCCTCCTGGACGAGGTTGACGGTTAACATTTTCATTGTTGTTTCTGTTGCATGCGGTCCACTCCGAACAAAAGGTGGATTGCCTGGTCTAAAGTTCCCTTGGTTTTGAGGTTGTCTCTGACTTTGGTTAAAGTTCTGCTGATTGAAGTTCCTCTGAATTATAGATGGTGTAGGTCTAAATTTTTTGAAATTCCGATTCGGGTTGAAGTTTCTACGCTCATAATTGTCCGCCAATCTTGTGAAGCTTGAATTGTTAAATGAATAATCTCTGGACTGATGGCCCCAATCAAGACAAGTGTAACACAAGTGATCTTGTCTGGTCTTCATACATAATAAGCTCTCCCTTCTTTGCTATAAATTTCCAGATCTTTGTTCCTCCTGGGGACGAGGCCATTTGATCTCAGAAACTTAAGCAGGTTCTGGCTTCCTCTTTTTGGTATTAGATAACTCTAGCTCAATGGGTTTGCCTGTGTCAAGAACATCTGCAAATTTGGTAAGACAAAGACTATGGAGTCTAGTCTTCATAGGATCATGTAACCCTGACACGAATCGAGCTACCTTGACCTCTTGAGTCATCCCTGCAGGAGGAGCATACTTGACAAGGGTTAAGAAATGTTGATAGTATGATTCCAGATCTCTGGTTCCTTGAGTACAGTCAAGAAACTCATTCATACGGTTTGAATGATAAACTTTTTTCTGATAGTTCTTCTTAAGCTAGGTTTTAAGATAATCCCAAGTTGCTACATTAGGATCAACATTGTTTTACGTGTAATGGTCTCTCCACCAACGCTTGGCTATTTTCTCTAGTTTGAACTTCGCGATAATAGATTTGTTTATAGCAGATGAATGAGCCAAATCAAAGCAGTTATCCATGTATTCAATCCAATCTTCAAGAACTTTGCCTATGTATTTGCCTTCCTTGTTAAATTTTTCTGATTGAGACTTACAAAGCATAGCATCGATGTCTCTATCAATGATGGGTGTGTTGAGGAACAATAGACGCATTTGTGTTAGTAGCATCTGCATTTCCTCTAGGAGACATGGTAACTTAGTGGATCATATCAACCAAGGTCACACTTAGTACAATATTCTAATTCACTCAAAGTCCTTTAAGCCAAATAAAATAGACGATTGAGAATAAAATGAGAGAGAGAATAGGAGAAAGAATAATGAATAAATTAATCCAATTTCTATATCACAAAACTTTGGGGTTTTGAAAAGTCTACAAAGTGTCTTGAAAGTTTCTAATAAATCCTAATAGCTCTGACATAATGCACCCGGTAGTAGCCATTGAGGCATCCTTCCACCAATGGAGCATAGTTATCCCATTATTTGAGTATATTGGATGGGTGATCCCATCTCCTCATTAGCATGTGAAACATACCATTGTTGGGTAAGAAATCGGTTAGCTACAGGTACTATTGAATGGCATACCATTGTTGGGTAAGAAATCGGTTAGCTACAGGTACTATTGAATGGCATACCATTGTTGGGTATATCCCATTTTGCTGTGAACTATTGCCTTCCTGTACCTAAAGTAGTCATTGAAGTAACCGGATTCTTTTGGAAACACATCCGATGTGTCCCATCCATCTGAGCAGTGTATATTCGCACAATCTGCAAGGCACTGGGGTCTATTATAGACATTGTATAAAACTTCTACATGGTGAGGATTGTGGATTAGGGATTTTTTGAACAAGTCAAAGAACAACTTCCAAGGTATCGGGCTAAAGGAATTTTGGTCGTTGGTTTGGCATTGATGGACCCATACATTGAACATGACAATGTTGAAACATCCCATAGCCATTACTAAGGGAAGTATGTTTCTAGCTATCCATGTTTTCTTTGTCGGTCTCAAGGAAAGCTCATAAACATTTATGTACAACTCTTGTTAGTGACAATGATCTCCTTTTCCAACTTGGATTGTATCCATTTGATACTCCCAATGGGCAAGGGTTTATGTTTAAGTGGTCTAAAGTCGGGGTTTCCTGCAGCGTAATGGTACCAAGCTCAGAATGTATTAGGTACAATACAATCCGTGGACTTTAACCTTTTCTTCTCTTCCCCATTACGCGTGGTAGTGACAAGCCATTGCACTTTGACTCCTGTTTGAAGGTGCTTCTCCACCATAAGGCAGGGGAGTATATCCGTTCATATCCCTCGAGGTAAGATGTCAGTCATCTACACACACCCCATCACTCAAGTTAGTTAGAATGATAAAACCAAGATAATATTATAACCTCAAAACAATATGAGTCATATCAAAAGCAAATTTTTATAACCATAGAAAACCAGAAAGATACATAGTGTCTTTAGGAAGACACATAATACGAAAGGGTCCTGTAAACAATTTTTTGGTTCCTACAACCGAAGTTCTACCGCTATATTTTTTCACATCTCAAGTTTCAAAGTTTAAAACTTCAACTTGTGCACTAAAATTCACGTCTTCCTTTTTGTACCATTCCTCTCCTTGTGATACATCCGTTGGGCGATATCCAATTAAAGCAGTTTACATGAGCATGCCATTCATTTATATCATCTCTGTAAAAATATATACTCGAGTTCACTGCCATTGGTTGCGCTTGGACAAAGTCACTAATGCACTTGGGCTTCTTGTAGTCATCAAAGATAATAGGGACATTATGAGGATTTTTGAGAATGGGTCCATAGACTCTATTGAACCAATCCTGGGATACATAATTGAATCGGTTGCCGCAATTTGACTTCTTTCATACTCTGATTATGACCTTTTCACAAATACCATATCTTTGGTTTACCATGAGGGTCTTCTTACTAAGTATGAACTCTCGACTTGGTATATCCAAAAGCAAACATAGGTTAAGGTAAAAAACATATCCGTGTACTTGACGTCACCTTCTTGGATATTTTCCTTGACCCAAAGCTGCGAATCGATCATAAACCTATGAGGCACTTGTGTCCAATGTTCAGGTTGGGCTTCAACATATAACTCCCATGCTACATAAGTGTTCGGAACAAGGTAGTCTCTAGTTCCTTTTGAAGCTCGAACCACTTCAATTCCCCCAATGAATATTGAATTTGACTATGTAATTGAAAAAGACCCTTTGTGAAAAATCACTTAGGACTTCATCTAGAAAATTAAGAAGATCCATCTAAAAACAAGACAGGGAGAGAGAAGACTTAGTACATATGTGAACCAGAACTGAGTCTATATCTATTTTATTCATCAAAATTTGATTTTTATGATTTCATTATAATATTATGGATGTCTCGAAGCCAACTCTCTAAATATTCTTTTAACTCTCATGACAGGGTATTCTCTCAGACCTCCCACACGACAACGTGGTTTGTAGTTATCTTCTAGTTTTTCTTTCCCTTTGAGAGCTGCAAGAGCTTCAAACTTCTTAGCAACTTTGGAAATCCTTAACATTTGGGAGTGCATTGCCAAGTAGTAGAACATGTCTTCTAGTCCTAACCACATCCTGAGTTGTGGTGTTTCTTGGATGGTGACAGGTAAGAGATTCTTTCCTTGGGATCACTGCACAGATGGCAGAGGTTGCAACAAATCTACATTGGCTCGAGCAAAGTTATAGTATATATTGTCTCTAATGACTACACAACGTTTCTTCTTTTTATGGTTATGAAAACAATTTCTACTTTTCCAAAATATATGTTGCACCAAATGTTATTGGAGGTGTACTCTTTTGTAAAATATTGTTTTGTATATTCATTGTATGGTTCAATAAATTGTATGATTTAGTCTATTGTTGGATAATCCATACAAACACACACACGTTTTTTCTAGCTACTCTTTGGTTAGACTAGCATCATACAATGGATTTAGACTTGGACTTGATCCACCCATTCCAAACGGAAGGGTAAGTGCTCTTGGGTGCCTAACTTGGGCAAGTATACTTACTTTTATATCTTGGATTATTAAATCCAATTTGATAGAGTTACATTCATTAAATTGTATAGCTAGCAGAAAGGTCGATTAATTTTGGTGACTTGAAATACTTTTAGTTCTCAATAGACATTCCTTGCAGTACTATTATTTTTACATAGGCTTCCCTATCAAATTAATGTTTACATAATCAGTCCATGTAATTTGGGTTCCTTGCAAATGTACTCATATAAGCTTGGTTTTGCAGCATCATGGATGATTTTCACAAACACACTTATACCATCTATTCAAACACAGATCAATGCAGCTAGTAAGTATAATAGTAAGAGACTATCTCTTATTCAAGTACTCTATAAATTGATAGTTGTCTTTTTATATGGGTTTTAATGCCGCTTTAAGCCTCATGGGCACCACTTTACCATATGTTACCCTTTTCACAACTCGTGCACTTCTATACATTTTTTCTTTAAATTTTTATGTTTTTGCATTATATATAATTTGGTTAGGGGTAGGGTTCCACATGGTGGGCACTACCTCCCACCATGTCGATCCTCTCCTAGGGTTGGGGGAGGGCTACACACACACACACACACACACACACACACACACACACACACACACACACACACACACACACACACACACACACACACTTATTCTCATAACAACTCTTCAAGGATGTCCCCTTTGTAGGTTGGTGACTTCTAAGTTGAGTTACTTTCATATAGATGACATCCACTAGATGATAAGCCTCTGAATCACACACTTATTTACTCGCACACACATACTCTCTCTCTCTCTCTCTCTCTCTCTCTCTCTCTCTCTCTCTCTCTCTTACATGCAGGTAGAATCAAACCTACACACCATGCCTTATCCCCTTTGAGGGTTGTTTCATCTACACTTCCTCTCGGGCTATCCTACACTGATTTGCAGGTGGAAGGTGTTGTTGCCTTCTGGAAAATTTCCATCGGTAGCTCCTTTAACTTGTCTTCTTTGATTGATTCACATGCTGATGCATGGCATGGGATCAAGTAATCCATAGAAAAACTGATATGGATACCTCCATTTGGTATTACTCTACCCAATGTGCTCACCATTAAACCTTTTGGATTTTTACGTTTGGTCTCTCTTAAACATAAGTCATCGTTACAACTTGTACTTAGTTTTGCTAAGCCAAATTTGATGCACTGGGATGTTTTTGGGTGAAAAATAATTACATGCACTATGATTGCTCTGAGTACTGTACTACATGGCATATGATAATAGAAGATCTTCCTGTAATATCAATGTAGATCATTGAATTTTAAAATGTGCCTAAGAATAACACATACTTGTTGTTAAATTTCTTGTTGGCATGCATACCATGCATTTCACAGTCATAATTGGAGCATTGCAGGATATTTTTGTAACTAGTTAAAATTGTCGAGTGTCTTGTTAAAGCTCCACTGTTTGACCACGTGATACCCTAGTAAAAGTTTTTCTTGTTTACTATGCCTTAATGCCTCTTGTGAGGGTCTCCTTGGAGATAACATGGAAAGGATTTTTGGAAAAGATACTCAAAATACAATCAAAATGCTGCTGAAATTTTCAAAAATATATATACATGAAAATAAAATCGATCAAGATTGCCAACATGAGATTATGAAATCATATAGAAAGGCCTCATATACTTGAACATATGCTTATTCAAGCATATTTTGAGATTTTTGTATGATAAAAAATGGTTTGTTGATGCATGGTTCTTGTCTTGTAGGGATTCTTGACGTCGATAACAAAGGGAAGGGGTTGTGGACACCTGTCTTCCCCAAGTAAATGCTAGCAAGTGTATTGGTGTTTCTTGGATGGTGATAGGTAAGAGATTCTTTCCTTGGAATCACTGCATAGATGGTAGAAGTTGTAACAAATTTACATTGGCTCAAGCAAAGTTATAGTATATTTTGTCTCTAATGACTACACAATGTTTCTTCTTTTTATGGTTATGAAAACAATTTGTACTTTTCCAAAACATATGTTGCACCAAATGTTGTTGGAGGTGTACTCTTTTGTAAAATATTGTTTTGTATATTGTCTAGTGTTTTCCATTGTATGGTTCAAAAGATTGTATGATTTAGTCTATTGTTGGATAATCAATACATACACACACACGTTTTTTCAAGCTACTCTTTGGTTGGACTAGCATCATACAATGGGTTTAGACTTGGACTCATTACACCTCTTGTACTTGATCCACCCATTCCAAACGGAAGCGTAAGTGCTCTTGGGTGCCTAACTTGGGCAAGTATACTTACTTTTATATCTTGGATTATTGAATCCAATTTGATAAAGTTACAATCATTAAATCGTATAGCTACTAACAGCAAGGTTGATTAATTTTGGTGACTTGAAATACTTTTAGTTCTCAATAGACTTTCCTTGTAGTACTATTATATTTACATAGGCTTCCTTGTCAAATTATTGTTTACATAATCAGTCCATGTAATTTGGGTCCCTTGCAAATGTATTCATATAAGCTTGGTTTTGCAGCATCATGGGTGGTTTTCATAATTACACTTATACCATCTATTCAAACACAGATCATAGTATAATAGTAAGAGACTCTCTCTTACTCAAGTACTCTATAAATTGATAGTTGTCTTTTTATATGGGTTTTAATGCCGCTTCAAGCCTCATGTGCACCACTTTATAATATGTTACCCTTTTCACAACTCTGCACTTCTATACATTTTTTCTTTAGATTTTTATGTTTTTGCATTAGATATAATTTGGTTAGGGGTAGGGTTCCACATGATGGGAACTACCTCCCACCATGTCGATCCTCTCCTAGGGTTGGGGGAGGGCCACACACACACACACACACACACACACACACACACACACACACACACACACACACACACACACACACACACACACACACACATATTATGATAACTCCTACTATTACTTTAAGTTTTAAAACAATAACCTAGGAGCACACACGCACACATGATCTTTGGAAATACTATAAAGGCCTTGTAAATTATCTAAATATACCTACCTCTTCTTCTTATTAGAAACGGTTAACTATAACTTCCCGTCAAAACTTACCCAACATTGCTATGGAGATCTCTTGAGCAGTTACAAAAATGACATCGCTTAGATGTCACTAGACTTGCCATACTAACATCCATAGGTTGGGAAAAATCAATGTTTTGAAACAAACAAATCCCCTCTCCTGGAATTTACCAAATGGAAATTTTAGGAAAATTAGATTTTTAATTCTCCCTATGCTGGGGCAAAATGTTTTCCTTTCCATCGCCCTCAACGGCATCTTTGGAAATTAATAGCACGAGACCAAGCTGATACACAATTTCTGCGAGCACAGAGAGGGAAATGGAAATATATGGGAACGACTGCGCTATAAATATCCTTCGAAATAGAACACTTGAAAAGCAAGGCGGTTTTTTTTTACATGGTCTTTTTTTATATATAATTTTTTTTGCCTAGACTCATGTACAACTGTTTCATGCAACGCACATTGAACTCTGGAAGCAACTAATGACATGGTTAGACACACACACACACACACACACACACACACACACACACACACACACACACACACACACACACACACACACACACACACACACACACACACACACACACACACACACACACACACACATGTGCTTTGAAAAAAACTGAGCCACCAAAAAGCAACAAAATTTGGCTACTACTACTAAATTTGGCTACTACTACACACACGACAGCACTCGTCTGTGATTTTGATGTGATATACACTGAAGTCCGCCAATTTTCTTTCTCTCTCTCTCTCTTTCTCTCTCAACACTTCAACAGTTCTCCGGCTATTTAAACATGCCCTACATATCTCATGCCTGCACAACACGCGCACAATCAAAACCCGTGCTGCTTACAATTTTCATGCATCATATGTGTTGAGTTCGTGCTTTAGTCCTCCACTGTTTAGCTCAGACTTGTAGCACACTACGTTCAAATTATCCTTTGCTCAATAAGCTCACTTAAGGTCCGACTTTCCATACACCTATTAGCCTACAAGTTCACAACGCTCCACTTAATGCACTTGTTTAAAACTACCTCTGTTAGACTACAACAAGTTTGAAAGACGACACATCAATAACAAAAGCCAATTCTTTCGTAAAGACACAAGTTCTCTGTGTCGGGAATTTACAAGAATTGCAGTACAATTGTACTCATGGCGGACAAACAAACCATGAATGAAACTATCGGTTCATCATCCTCCTCTCAGGCGAAAGGTTTATATTCTCTGTTTCTTCCTCCCTAGTTTTATCTCTAACATGCATTAATTTAGTTTTTTTTGGGAATTCTTTGCATGTAATTTTTACACTTGCAATTTAGAACTATAGCTCTTACCTAAAAATAAGGATTGAAGTCAACTTTCGAATAGATTATGGACTATTGTGATTATAACTATTTCTTGGTTTTTTTAGCCAACCAGGCTAGATTAAAACCATAAAAAAATTTGATTAAAGGGTTAGAACTAATGCTTATAGGATTTTTTTTTGGAAACTCTAAATACGACACTCTTGGTTACATTTATGATTGTTACTTTAATCACAAAGAACTTATAGCTTTCAATTTACTAAACACAATGCCTCACACTATGAGCTTTTTCACTAGATATTATTAGAGATTTTGTCCCTTAATCGAGACCTGAAGTAATCCATAAACATTGGCTTGCTTACACACCATTAGAGTAGCAAACTCTAGCCACCCTTGTTCTTTTAAATAATCTTTGACAAAACATTATTTGTCATCTTTGAAGTATTTATGAATGCATGGTTAAGAGGGACATGGATAACAACTGCTGGGTCCGTCCTATACCTGCATTCCATGCTTATACAAAAATGCTAATGATTTTGTTGTTTTCATGATGGTTGCAGGTAAGAATTCCAGCTTCTCTTCTCCTTGAATTCAAGTGTTGTTTGAACAATTTTTGGCATGGATACTACTGCTACTTCAATTTTATTTCTTAGATGTAATAAAACATCAAAGTTCCATTTCAGATGTACATATCTTTTTCAATTTAATAAGATTATGTATGTTATCACTTTTATTAATCTTTGTCATGTTTCTTTTTGAATATTCTGTTCAAATTGTGAATAAAGTATATAGATTAATACTCCAACACACACACACACACACACACACACACACACACACACACACACACACACACACACACACACACACACACACACACACACACACACACACACACACACACTTATTCTCAAAATAATTCAAGGATGTCCCCTTTGCAGGTTGGTGACTTCAGTTCCTTTAATATAGATGACATCCACTAGATGATAAGCCTCCAAATCACACACTTATTTACTCGCACACACATACATACTCTCTCTCTCTCTCTCTCTCTCTCTCTCTCTCTCTCTAAGGAGATAGCTTGCTCATACATTACACACTCCATAGGTTGTTCACAAGAAGTGCTATTGAACTTAGAATTTTAAAAGAAATGTTTAAAACTAAGTTTGAATGGAGATGATGCCTACCCCGTGACTCAAATAAATGCCAAGTTTCTATCACTTAATGAAATCAAGATTTAACGCTTACATTCAAACTTCAATACACTTCACATCGAAATCTGTTCGGGCCTCTCTGGCTGCACGACAATGAACTCTTCTCACAGTTTTGCTTCGTTGTCTCCTTAAGCATCCCATCTCCATCACACACACACACACACACATTCTCTCTCTCTCTCTCTCTCCCTCTCTCTCTCTCTCTCACACACACACACACACACACACACATGCAGGTAGAATCAAACCTATACACCATGCCTTATCCCCTTTGAGGGTTGTTTCATCTACGCCTCCTCTCAGGCTATCCTACGCTGATTTGCAAGTGGAAGGTATTGTTGCCTTCTAGAAAATTTCCATAGGTAGCTCCTTTAACTTGTCTTTGTTGATTGATTCACATGATGATGCATGGCATGGGATCTCATAATTCATAGAAAAACTGATATGGATACTACTCTACCAAATGTGCTCACCACCAAACCATTTGAATTTTTGGTTTGGTCTCTCTTAAACATATGTCATCATTCCAACTTGTACTTAGTTTTGCTAAGACAAATTTGATGGACCGGGATGTTTTCGAGTGAAAAATAATTACTTGCACTATGATTGCTCCAAGTACTATACTACATGGCATATGATAATAGAAGATCTTCCTGTAATATCGATGGAGTCATTGAAGAACATCTACACCAAGAGAGGAGAAGAGAAGATAGTAAGCAAGTAGAGAGAGAATGTTATTCTTCTTCTTCTTCTTCTTCCCACGAACAAGAGAAGATATTATGGGGGAGATGATGATGGAGAGCTTGGGTCACTCCGTATAATAAGTATGTATTGTCGTGCGGTAGTAGTCGCAACTATTGGGATCGAAACCTACTCACTCTAGGTCAATTTATAGGTGTTAGGTGAGGCAGGAGTGTGTCCCAAAGCAGTAGCTAGCACCCCCTTCTTTGTCAAGAATTGCCTCACAACTTTTGAAAGTTTGCCAGAAATATGGATTTTACTTTTGGTGGTCAACAATCCCTATTTTCCTTCAATTCTTGCAGTTAAAATAGATTAATTGAACAATATCTTGGAAACTAATGTGAGCATGACTATACTATGGTGCACCATGATGCCACAACATAATTATGACTTTCATGTATAGCCCCACATTATATTTATTGTGCCGCTTTTTATAAAAACAATTCCCATAAAAATCTCGTTTAATCTTGTTTCTTCACCGGATGGTCGTTTTTTGCGTTTGATTGCAATTTCTTTTTGGTGAATCCAAGTATATATGTCCTTATCTAATGTGATTCTACAAAGACATGAGGAAAAACGCTAGAAATGATCCTCTAGGTGTGTGTTTATATGTAAAAATAACAATTTTTATGCAAAAAAGAGAAAAACACAACAATTCTGCCAAAAATATCATGAATGATTGTACATAATGGTTTATTGTGTTGTTTTTTTATTTTTTTGATTTCTTGGTATTTTTTAAGTTAATTAATTTATTTTTCTTTTATTTTTGTTAATTATCTAGAGAAAAATAGAAAACTCAAGTGAGATGGAGAGATAATGACAAAAGAAAAATAGAAGAGTGATCAGCAAGTCAAGGGCAACATATGGTGAAGTTTGCTGCAATTATGAAAAAAGTTAGGGAAAGCCAGATCCAACCAGTTTTTGGACAAAATGACAATTTTTTTGAAAATGGGACAAACATAGTCCAAGTGGATAAATTTTTGAGCCTATAGCTCATTTCATGATGAGATAGGAGCACATGTCAAATTTTGTGGCAAGTGGCTCGAAGACCCCCTATATAAGATATTTTGGGCCCCACGTACTACCTCATTTTCACTATTCACAGTAGTTAGAGAGAGCTTGAGAGACCTAGATAGCGTGGATCTTCTATGGCTTTGTATGATGGACATGGAACATTGGTTGGTGCCAGACATGAGAGGTAGGCTCATTACCATGTACTCTTCTTGTTCTATGCTAACTTCAACTCGAAAAGCTCATGAAAGCGGCAATGTGGCATCGTTGGGAAGAGACCAAAGCGACATCGTAACTCAACAACCACTAACCCAATAGCTACAAGAATTGATAGGGGATTAACCCTAGGATAGATGAGCATGTCTATGTACTCCTATACTGCTTTAGGTTAGCTAGAAAAACCCTAACTTCTCGGAGCCTGCAAAAGTCAATTTGGAACAAGTCGTCAGATTGGAACCAAACTTCATGCGTAGGCGCTCCTGAAGGTTATCTACAAGCCAATGTAATTGCCTCCATGGTCAAACTACCAGAAGTAAGTCAAAACATCAAGCTTGGCTTCGGACACGCAAAGCGTTATTTGGCTCTCATGGCCAAATGGTGCGCCTGTTTGCCACCAAACTTCACGGGCACCAACGACATACCATCGACAACCAAAACATATGGTCAAATATCAAGGAAAATCATCACCGACCATATCCTCACAAAAAGATGCAATTCGAGCAACAAATCGCCAAAAATGGTATCCGTAAGGCCAAAGGCTACACTGAAGCCATGGAAAGGTGCCCTATTGCATCTACAAGCTTGGGTGATAGAGCTCAAGAAATCATCACGGAATGTCATCTCCAAAGGTGAAAATCCATTTCAGAGTTTGAAATGCCAAAGAGGAAGTTTCTATACTAAATATTTGACTTTTTAAGTTGAAAACTAGCATTTAGGGCTTAGGGCACTAGCACACATCTTCCCCATGCATCAAAACCTAATTTTTGCATTCTAAACACCATACATGTATGTGTTTGGCTAGCAATTTTATACATGCAAGCGTCATCTTTTCCACACCAGCCTCTTTGCCATGCATCATAAAACTCACCTACCAAGTCTCATGCAAATTGGACCACATCAAGCCACCATTTAGCCAAAAACCGCTAAATTGGAGTCCTCGAACAAAATATGGACCTATCCATAGGATAAAGGCTCCAAACTCAGAGAAACTCGACACAAAGCATGCACATAGCATATACATAATATTCCAATGCTCAAATATCCATTTTACAAGATTAGACATCATATGCGTATGATGTCTAGACATATCATAGAAAGGTTCTGTCAAGATTTTGGGTATCTAGATTTGTATATCATGGAACACACAGTCTTTACACCAAGTTTGGGCACCATTGGGAATGTTTTGAACATCATACTCCTCATTTTTCTAATCAAAGAGTCGAAAACACCTTCTATGGCCTTGGGTACATGAAAACTAGCCATATTACCATTGTAGAGTCTGAAAAGAGTTTCTGAGCCAGAATCTTGCTTATAACATGTTCAACTCGAAATCTAGGCATATATGGTGATATACATGCTATAAGCTATGCGTATGTCAAATCTCATCTCATTCAGAGCACTAGGACATCATATGGGTATGATGTCTCACAACTTTAAATTGTCCACCTGAAAGGGTTTTAGCCTACCCAATGCTCTTTCCATATGTCCATGAGCCTATCTACCAAGTTCATCCCATTTGAATCTCACTTGCTCAAAATCAAACCAGAATCCAAATTCAAGGTATGAAAGGAGTTTTTTTCTTGTCACATCTTTCCCAAATGACATCCAAATTGAAATCCAGGCATATATCCATGATGTACATGCTATGAGCTATGAGCACTTAGACATCATACGCATGTGATGTCTCACATCATAATTCAAGCATCAAAATGCACTTTTGTCAACTTGCATAGCACCCTTAGGCCCTAATTAGCTTATGTTGTAATTTTGAAGTCATTTGGATAGCCAAAAACAAGAAAATACCAAATTTTGTAAACAAATGCCAACTTTTGCACTTGGATTGCACACAAGATCAATGGAAGCAGGCAAGTCACCTGTAAAGAGGAAAAGGCCTACTCTAAAGGATATCATGGTAGTAGAAGAGCCTTTTACAATCCCAAGTGAAATACTCAAGCCGATGGACGAAGCCACATTAGAAGAAGAAGGGATAAGGCTATATCAGGGAACATTCAGAGACCCACAAGGCAATATTGTGGATGTGCCAATGATTTCAAGAGAGCTAAGTGAGTATGCCAACAAAGAGAGCCTTCTCAACCACCTGAAAAGAGTGAACCTGCATGGATTCTACACATCAGAGCCAATTGGTGTTGATCTCCAAAGAGTTTATGAGCTGACAATGTTCGTCACCAAGAAAAACGGCACAACAACTCTCACCACACTTAAAGGGGAAAGCAAAGAAGTCTTCATCACACCTCAAATCATTGCTGATGCCTTGGGACTGCACAACAACGGTATCTCTATCCGTGATAGAAGAGATGAAGTGAAAGTTTATTCTCAAAAGAAGACCAATCCCACCTTTGAAGAGCTAGTGGATCCAAGAGCAAATAGGATCTGCAAGTTGTACAACCAATTCTTTCATGTCGCAACAAGTGGCCATAGAAGTACACAACGACACCACACGCCACTGCCACCACAATTACTTGGGCACTGTGCAACAATATACCAAAAGATGTGAACTATGCCCATTACATACATGAGCAGGTAGTGGGCTTGGGGACGGACAAGCCAAAATACATTGGTGTGCATAAATTCTGACAAAAATTACGTACGAGGCCATTGGAGCTAGAGGATAATGGCCAGGTCCACCCACACAGAACGAGTGGTTGCAACTGAAAGAGGGAACCTTCTGCATTTGGAGCACCACTTGTCTCTACACGGCTTAGGAAAAAACTCAAGACCGTGCAAGAAGATATAGTGGAGGAGCCACCAAAGAAGAAGGGAAAAGCTACAATGATCAAGGAGGAAGGACTGAAAGAGACCAAGAGTTAGAAAGTGGTCCGAATTGAGAGGCTAATAGAACAATTGAGGCCTAAGAGGGCACTAAAAGAAGACTTTGAAGAATAAACTCCTCAAGGCCATTAGAAGACCAATTTGATCACTACATTAGGGCATATGAAGAGTCAGAAAGAATTATAGAACAACAAAATCTAGAGCCTTTCATAGCTAAATAAGTACAAAACGTTAAGAGAAAGCTACAAGAACAGCTAGAAGAGAAAGGAGAGCAAGAAA
The DNA here is from genome assembly GCF_014529385.1 of Adiantum capillus-veneris. Classification (NCBI taxonomy): domain Eukaryota; kingdom Viridiplantae; phylum Streptophyta; class Polypodiopsida; order Polypodiales; family Pteridaceae; genus Adiantum; species Adiantum capillus-veneris. The sequence continues at coordinate 1,484,437 of NC_140944.1, read as the reverse complement.
CAGAGTCACAGACGGAAGGCGACAATAGAACAACCCCACTCTCTTCCCCCAAATACACCCAACAACCTTCAAGCTTAAAACCCCCAACATCTCAACAGAAGGATTTTCCAAAGGAGAAATCAAAGGTCAAACCAATGCTGGAGGAAAAAGAAAAGGCCAAAAGATGCTTCTATGATGACCTCCTCAAAGTTGGGTGATCTAAGGATGCTTCTGAGGTTGCATATAGCACCTCTATCCCTCCATGGGCTACAAAGAATGGAGAGAAAGTTGAAGAAAATCCCACGGGCCAAGATACACAAAGAAGGGCACCAGAACTGTGGTTACCACAACATGGAGTACCGAGGTTGGTGAAAATCCACCTGTGCCACAATGGAGACCTTTGGCTAGTCCTTGGAGAACCCCTCTAGTGGGAGTACTGCTCAATATGGGTCACCAAGTTCCCTTAGCCAGACCATTGCCAGAGTCTACTACCATAAGTGTGGTGGCAGCCAATGAAGTAGATGTTAGAGATGCACACCAAATTTTAGATCGAATCAGAACATGATCTCTCTCAGTATGTGGTGGAAGAGAAAATCATGCTCAGAACACGAGAAGAGAATATGATGAGAGAGCACGACACTCTTGAAAGAGAGTGGCAAGGATATATGTAGAGAGAAAAGAGCGCTGAAAGAGAGCAAGAGACACAAAGAAAAGTGTTACACGAAGCTGAGGCTGAAAGAGACACACTGACTTTGCAAATAGCCAAAGTGTCCAATGAGATCACAAAGATACAAGAGGATAAAGACAACATCGAGGATGAGCTAGAATTTTCCAGAGCATGACACTCTTGAAAGAGAGTGGCAAGGATATATGCAGAGAGCAAAGAACACTAAAAGAGAGCAAGAGGCACAAAGAAAAGTGTTATAGGAAGCTGAGGCTGAAAGAGACACACTGACTTTGCAAATAGATGAAGTGTCCAAGAGATCACAAAGCTGCAAGAGGATAAAGACAAGATGAAAGATGAGCTAGAATTGGCCAAAGATGAGATCATGGAGCTAAAGGATAAATTAGCACTCTAAGAAATCACCATGCAGAGGCTCACAGGGACCCCAATGGTGACTAGAGCAAGTGCAGGAGCAACCATGCTGTACAAGACTTGGAGGCTTAGATTGCAGTCCTCCAAAGGGAATTAAGGTTTGAACAAAGACAAAGGATCCACATGGCATAAAGATCTTTGGTAGCAAAAGAAAGACTAAGGAAACAATAGCAAGAGCCCCAGAATGAGAATGACAAGCTAAAAAAGCAATTAGAGATGACGCAGGAGCTATTGCTCAATAATGCAAAAGAAGCAACAAAATGAGATGGAGAGGTGCAACTGCAACTAGCTGAACTACGACAAGCGGTAGAGAGGGCAAGAGGCCAAACTACAGCTCCGATTCCAAGTGACATTGGAGTCATCACCCAACACGAGCCTCTAGAACTCCCCAAAAGTTTAGAAGAACCTTTTTTGGTGGAGATACCTCCCTACAGATCCAGGAAGAAGAACACATTCTAACGACATAAGAAGAGGCTCGCCTTTGCACTCTAATAGAGAAAGCCACTGAAGAAAGTGCAAAAGCTGCCATAGAATGGGAACAGAGGATGCTACACTCCATGGGTGTTCAAAAGCTTGATTGAAATGTGATAAGAAAGGAGCGGCTGCATCCATCCCTTCCCTACCCTCTACTCAAGTATGAAGTGATGACAATGAAAAAGCGCATCCAGGCAGAGAAGCCAACACCACAAAGATAAAGAGGCCTCCAAAAGGATAGTGGACTCACAACCTAAATGGAAAAGAGGATGGCTCTCCAAGTACCCAACAAGCCTTGTATGTCTGGTTGAGGCGCCAAAATCAGTAAGGGATGATGTCTCCTTCTCTCCTATGTCCAGAGTTTGAACCTAGAAGGATCATTCCAGATTGTTGGAGGAACATCCCAATTGGCTAAATTACCCTAAGCTTCTATCACCAAGGAAGGAGAGAGAATAAGTGGAACATATATGGTGAAAATCCTCATGGTTGCTATTAAGATTTTCACTAGCTCCCCTGAATTGCCCTATGTAATGCTTATGAAGATATATAAAACGTTGATGGCCTTCCTTGAAGTGTTTGCATCGTCCAAGGCGACGGACTCATTATTACTATCAACGGACGACACCGTCACCAAACTGACCTATGATCTGTCAAAGCACCCATCCCTAAAGGTACTGCACTTGTTTTATAAAAGATTATTCTTGCCAAGCTACCACATGCAAGCATTCGAGGAAGTCTTCTACATTGGATTTTTCACATATAAAAGTAAAATATTTGGCCCTACAATCACAATGGGCAACATCAAATAGGAATTCTATCTAAAGTTGTGAAAGCCACTAGGTTTCCATTGATGGAAGGCACAAGACTGCTACAACCTTAGAAGACAAGATCTAGAAGCACAACAAAGACAAGGCCTCGACACATGGAAAGGTCATGTCAGGGACAACATGGACGCGTAGGGGGGAGTGTTGACAATTGAAACACGGGAAAGCTACATCATTTTTTGTATTATTTATTTTGACAAACTCAGTTGTAATTTTTTTCGGGACTCAATCAAGTTTCCATATTGTAACTTATTAAATATGCGGACTAACGGAACCCATGGTAGAAAGTAGGAGGTAATTTTGATGAGTTAGTACCTCCAAGACTGAGGTATATAAGCCAATTTTTAATCAAATTTTGAATTAATTATCTTTTCAGCTCAACTAAGCGTGCCGTGACTGTGTATTTTGTGTGAGAGAGTGAGTGAGGTCTTCTTCTACTCTCTACGCACACTACAGAAGCTACATTGTGAAGGAGACTACACCATTGCGTTAGCAATGGCAAGAGCTACGCTTCAATGCCAAGCTTGCATGATTCTGCTCTCTCTACAAAGAGCTCTCCCAGGAGCTTTGTAGTGAGTTTTCTCTCTCACTGTGTATCTGTTTTGTGATTGCTTTATATCATTGCGTCCACGACAAGTTAAACTACACTTTAAGCCTAAAACCATTGAGAATAAATGTTGGGGGTCCCCATCATTTCATAGCTCCAATGACCAACAAAATTATCAATCCGGAGGGATGAGCTACTTGGCTAGGGCATGGAAACACTAACATGATCAGTGAACTAATCATGGCAACATGAATGGTTGACTCTACGAGGTGAGATTCTCGGCCTATGGAGGAGCTAAGCCACAATGATGGGCAATCTCCACATCCACTTCTCTTCACCTCTAATCAACCCAATCACACACACTAACAACTGCAAGACACACACAACACTAATCCTATCATGCAACACACAAATCGCAAGCACACACACATAGATCTATCGAGCACCACACTCCAATCAAACCTACATGCACACACAAGCAAAAGAGGTCAATCACACAAGATTAGAGAGGGATTAACCACTAATTAGTTAAAATCTAGCTAATCTAAGCATCATAGGCAATCATAAGAAGCATGAGAGAGGCACAATGAAAGAGAATTAAGCATTGATTAATGTTAACCAAGTCACATGAGCAAGGAGAAACTCAAGGACTCCATAGCCACACACCTGAAGAGATCTCACCAAAGAGTGCTCTCGACAAATGAGCTTCAGAACCCTAATTTCTTTTACATACTGCCTTATATACTTAGGGTAAAAATATGCAATGTTCGGCTCCACCACTTATTGAATCTGCTACCTAGGCACACTAGTTGACTTGTTCTTTATAGCTTGGAACTCCCATTGAGCCCGTAACACATTAAAATATTACAATGGCTTGAAATAAATCAGGAATTTACAATACATGACCATTTTGGGAAAATGTGAAAAATGTGTAACTCCAATCTTCATTGCTTCTTTGTATTCATCCTCGATGTGCATCCGTACGTCTTCATTCTTTAGTAGCTTCTATTATCTGACGTTGACTCAGTTAACATTCTCCCCTTCCAATTTTAGTGCCTGTCCTCGGGCACTGTTGAAAAGTGTCTGTGGAGGCTGTGGAAGGTTTTGATTGGTTGTTGATGGGCTGATTGTCTTCATTTGTTGTTGAATTTGTTGATGAGGTTCAATTTGTTGCAGCATCTTCATTGGTCGGATTATGTCTGTTGTGAGGGACGATGTTGCATTTGTCTGTTGTAATAGCATAATGATGAGGATGTTGTTTATTTATGAAAAGTATGTACAAGGGAAGTAGAATGATGAGGTTCTAAATTAGGGTCTAATACCTGGACGAACAAAGGGAAAAAACCTAGTCGGAAAAAAGTGCCTTTGGGATAGGCGCATTATTGGGGTACTTATAAGCATTGGAAATATTAATAAAGCACTCAAGGGCTTATTTGCTGATAGATATGGAATTAAAAAGTGTGATATACGTGGAAGTTTACTGGGCCGACCCTAATTTGCCAAGGCCAACACCAAACGATGGGGAGCATTGGGCAGTCCCCAAGCTTCCTATTTGCCTAGTATTGTCTCAATTGCATGACTTGTAATCACATCACCATGATCTCCATCATGGGTTACACCAAGGTCAACACCAAGTGATAGGGATTGTTGGGCAGTCCCCAAGCTTCCTATTTGCCCAGTATTGACTCTACTATATAATTTGTCTTTCCATTGTCAGTTATCATGCCCCAAGGTCTTTGATGTCGCTTGTAATGGCTTTAACACCAAGGTCAACACCAAGTGATAGGGAGCATTGGGCAATCACCAAGCTTCCTATTTGCCCAGTATTGACTCCACTGCATGACTTGTTGGTTAGCATGACATTGGTTTTCCTATTGTAGTCCACTCAAGGTGCATAGGTGGAAGAAAAAAAGAGTTTCTAATGCATCAATAAACGTTCTGCATAGTTTCCTATGTATCTCCTTGAAACATGACAAGTTATTATCCAAGTCAAGCTGTAGATAGCATTATCTTTGCCCTGATATTGTCTATCCCATGGGTCTCCTATGAGCTTCTGTAGTTTCACGACCTAACACATCATAGATGCTAGAATTTTGTCTATATCTACAACTGTTTTGGTCAAAGTATATGCTCATTTGCTTACAACGTCGAAGCTTGATTTTCGATGGAGAGAGTTTGGCTTTGAACAAATTTCTAGGTTCACTCAGGTAATATCCTTCAGCTCAAGAGAGGATGGGCCATAATAGATTCTTTTCTCTGAAATGAACCATCCTTTCTAATCTATCACTGGATGTACTTCTATGAGCCGGTATGTAGGCCGCTCAAACATTGGTTGATCCTTTTTGTACAATTCCCTTTTTGGTCTACATAGTGTGCATATGAATTATGGGTGCCATACAATGCTAGCATCATTTTGTTTGATATGTCCCTTAAACTCGTGAATGATTGCACACTTGTGGTAGTGGATGCAATATCATTTGCAAACCTAACAGTCTTTTCAACCTTCGGTGATATGTGGACACCTTGACCAAATTCATGCAAGAATTTGTTGTTCGAAGAATCAATTTTAAGCTTTTAAGGTGTTTGCGCATCTTTATGCTGATCTTGAACTTGCAATGTTTTTATTGGTGCTTCTAATGGTAATGCAGAATCATCTGATTGCATTAAAAGTGACGAGTTAAATGCACTTACATTGAGATTTGCATTTCCAATTTTCTCTATACCTTGCTTGGTGGTTGATGTGTCCTTGTTATCTGGATTTCTTGGACAATCTTCAAAAAAATGTCCACCTTTTTATCCACAATCTGAGCAATACGCCATGACTGGTGGTATTTCAATTGGCTCTGTTATGTCAAGCTCTAGCTGAGAAGATTTTGCTTCTATGCTTGCCAAGTTATCGGCATCTTCTTTCAAAACACTAAGTATCAAACTGTAGACTGCTCCATCTTGACCTTTGTACCGTCTTTGCCTTTTTTCTCCAATTAGACTAGCTTCTATTGGCTGATCTATTGGATCTTGCAATTCTGGTTCTCGATTATAGATCTGACCACTGTAATCCATGTACAATGACCCTAATTGCATACGCACCAAATGTATGTTTTACTGGCTTGCATAGATTTTTGGATAACCACTTGGGTCGATTTTCTGAACTTCTATCTGCACTTCATCTTTGAGCTTGCAATACCTGGCTCCATTGAAATATGTGAGCATCTGGGAGTTCTCTGAATTTGGCTTTACTCTGATCAATAGAATCGTGGCTTTTGTGTTGCTTTTGCTGCTCATCAAGTATCTATCGCCTTCTGAATCTGCATATAGGAATTTATGTCCATTGTAGCCATATAGTTGTAAAATCTGCTCTGTTGTAGTCATGCATGTGTTGCCACTGCTACTGGCTTGCTCGATTGTACTTGAGTTCTCGGCTCAATTTGAGTCCATGTTGACTTGTTCTGCAAAAACTGTCTCCTAGCAGATTTTGGTATCGCGATTAACAGAATTTTTGCTGCTCATACTAGCCTAATCTGCAATCACATGTGAGTGGTGTCCCTGTTCGTCCAATTGGAAGCTAATTTGTAGCGCAATTACTTGCACTTGTCAATTTATAGCATGCAAAATTTTGAAATTAGCTTGTCGCTCCACTGCTTTGAGTGGGTCGTTCTGCTTGCTTTTTTTCAGTTGATCTGGTTCGCTTTGCACGGTGTGATTCTCCTACGATGCGTTTTTCTTGCTTTTTAGCCTCTTTCTGGCTCTTTCAACGACTTTCTTTTTTATTTTATTATTTTTTTGGTGAAATTTTAAATTTTCTAAAATTTTCATGATTTTTTAAATTTTTTTTAGAAAAATCTTGATTTTGAAGAAATTTTTTGTGAATTTTCTAAATTTTTTGTGAATTTTGTAATTTTTACGAAATTTTTTGAAGATTTAATGATTTTTTGGTGATTTTTTTGGTCAATTTATGATTTTTCAAATAAACTTTTTATGCTTTTACGAAATTTCTATAATTTTTAGGGATTTATCTCTAAATTTTTTCGAGCAATTTATGAATTTTCTATATTTTTTGTAAATTATTTTTAATTTTTTAATTTTTAATTTTAATTTTTTATAAAAATTTTGGTGAGTTTTCTAATTTTTTGTGATTTTCTAATCCCTTTTTTTATTTTTTATTGGAATATTAAATTTTTTTATGTTTTTAAAAGGTTTTCTGTACTTTTAAAAGTGTTTTTTAATTAATTTATTTATTTAAATTGGTTTAACCTACCTGCTGCCTGGCATCGCGTCGGTCAACGGTTGACTTGCGTGGTTAGCGTCGTCAACAGCGAGTTGAAGGCAGGAGAGTGGGAGTCGTGGGCGTCAACACTGAATGCGGGGTCATGATGGCGCGCGCGTGGGGTGGGCTCTTGACCTACGGGATGAAGGCGAAGCTGCGTGGGCTGTCAGCGCTGTCTGCGACAAGGACGCACGCACACAGTAGAGAGAAAAGAGTGAGAGACGCACGTTGGAGAGAGAGAGAGAGAGAGAGAGAGAGAGAGAGAGAGAGAGAGAGAGAGAGAGAGAGAGAGAGAGAGAGAGAGAGAGAGAGAGAGAGAGAGAGTGCCTCTGGCAGCGGTGGTGGTGACAGAATGACGTGGCAGTTGCACGAGCTGTGGGGCGAGGTGAAGGCGAGGAGCAGTCAGCTGTCGGTGGGTCCGGGCCAAGAGACGGTAAAGATCTATCCGACGAGGAAATTTTATGCGTCGCAAGATAAGGTCGGGAATCGAAAAAGCTGAAATTAGACCGAAAATTAGCTGAAACGCTATAAATCACACGAAAATCACACGAAAAAAAACAAAAAACATCAGTTTTTACCGAAAATGCCAAATTCGACAAAATCATCGACTTTGTCCCCAGGAATAGTAAAACACTCAAAATTTGGCAAACGAAAGCCCAAATGCACTTGAAATCAAGTCATAAACACACATTCAAAACAATTCATAAAGATCGCAAGATATCAAATTTTTAACAAAATTAAGCAAAAATCTATGCAAAAATTAGCAAAATTGCCAAAAACTATCCAAAAAATGTCCAAAAAACTTCTCCACACATAGGGGATTAGTGTAGGTAAATAAAATCACAAAAAACACATCAATTCAATTGACAAATAATTTGGTTAGAAAAAAATCCAAACTGGGCAAGTAAACCGATAAAATTAGGTCAAAATTTGACGCATTTGGAGTGTGAAAATCCCTGTTTTGAGCTCAACAACGCAGCAATTAACGATTACACACATCAAATATGCAATCAAAAATTGAATTAATCATGCACATTAAACACTTTTTAGGTGCACACACACACACACACACACTAATAATTGGCAATTGGTTTTTAGCAATATTTAGGTGCGCACACAAAAGGGTTAATCTTGTCAAAATTGCAATGTGATTTCACAAATCTTTAGTTGGGCATGACCACAACACAAATCAATCATCAAATTGAAAAATCATTAAGCACACATTGATTTTTAGGTGCACAAACAAAGGCAAAATAGTGCACACACACCTAAAATTAGGCATACACACACTCAATTAGAATGCACACACTTTTACAATTGACCATTCAAGCATGCAATTAATTCAATTAGACACACAATTAGGAACGCACATTCACCAATTAGCTATTGAACTTTTCAATTTTCATACGCCACCAAATCTGGAAAATTTTGGCATTACGACGGCATGAAAACAAACAATTCAAAAATTTTCAAAGCAACATAGCATCAACATTGCATCATCATTGTGGAGTCTCTATGTAATTCGAAACATGTTTAGATTCTAGGGAGGTTGAGAATACCACCTTGATTACCTTTCCAATAAAGATTGGTTGAATGGTTGAAAGCTCCAATCCTTGGTAGAAAATTAGTGTGTAAGTTAGAAAAATTAGTGAAATTAGCAAGGGGTTAGTGTGAAATTAGAGTGTGTAAACACACAATTGGCAAGATATGGTGACAAATTAGGGAGTAATGAACACATTGCTTCATGCACACACATCCAAAATCCACAAAAACATAAACACACAAGTGAAATTAGTGAGGAAACACATACAATTATGCCACAATTACACTAGCGTAGGCCATCGTACCCGGCAGCAGCGCCAAATGTTGGGGGTCCTAATCATTGCATAGATCCAATGACCAACAAAATTATCAATTTGGAGGGATGAGCTACCCGGCTAGGGCATGGAAACACTCACACGATTAGTGAGCTAACCATGGAAACATGAATGGTTGACTCTAGGAGGTGATCTTCTCGGCCTATGGAGGAGCTAAGCCACAATGATGGGCAATCTCCACATCCACTTCTCTTCACCTCTAATCAACCCAATCAGACACACTAACGATTGCAAGACGAACACAACACTAATCCTATCATGCAACACACTAATCGCAAGCGTACACACATAGATCTATCGAGCACCACACTCCAATCAAACCTACATGCACACACAAGCAAAAGAGGGCAATCACACAAGATTAGAGCGGGATTAACCACTAATTAGTTAAGATCTAGCTAATCTAAGCATCATAGGCAATCATAAGAAGCATGAGAGAGACATAGTGAAAGAGAATTAAGCATTGTTTAGTGTTAACCAAGTTACATGGGCAAGGAGAATCTCAAGGACTCCATAGCCACACACCTCAAGAGCTCTCACCAAAGAGTGCTCTCAACAAATGAGCTTGAGAACCCTAATTTCTTTTACACACTGCCTTATATACCTAGGGTAAAAATATGCAATGTCGGAGCTCCCAAGGCCTTTAGGGCTCCACCACTTACTGAATCTGCTACCTAGGCACACTAACTGACCTGTTCTTTACAGATTAGAACTCCCATTGAGCCCGTAACACATTAAAATAATTACAATGGCTTGAAATAAATCATGAATTTACAATACATGACCATTTTGGGAGAATGTGTAACTCCAATCTTCACTGCTTCTTTGCATGCGCCCTCGATGTGCATCCGTACGTCTTCGGTCTTTAGCAGCTTCTGTTAACTGACGTTGACTCAGTTAACAATAAATGACCTGTAATTTTTGACTTGTCTTCATACACATTTTTTGCACCAAGTGTTTGCAGGTAGTAAATTGGGTTACAGGGTAACGTCTTCTAGGTGTGTAGAGGTTAGTCCTTGAGTTTCGTGACGATTAAAAAACGTTGGGTTATGTTTCATAGAGCATAAACGTCGTAGGTACGGTAGCAATTGCGTATATATAGTGTGCTTTGAGATGATTTTCCTTGGTAGTGATTGTCTCTAGAATGTCAAGTAGGTGATTGACACCCATCTATTTGTTTCTATGCGCCTATAGGTCAAGCTCCATCCTTGGTTGACATCTTGTTCGTTGGCCTAGTTCTCACTTTGCTAGAAACTACGAGTAGTGTATCTGCCCAACAACACTCCCTCTGCTTTCTTTGGCCTTAATGAGCACGAGAGTTGTTAAATGCCTCTAATTGTTTCAATTTTTTGGTGAATACTTAATTGCATTTTCTATTACTGAAGAGACTAATATTTGCCTTTGCTACATGAAATAAAGAATTTCATAATAAAAACCATTGAAATAGCTCTTTCAATCTATTTACCTTGTTTTGAGATCCACCATGCCGTGCTTGTCTAAAGTAGGCATTCCTGGCCATGTAATGAGACTTTTCCAAGCCTTGAGTATTGCATATGCCTGGGTTTCTATACTTTTGAATAAAGCATGGTAAATGGTTAAAATGATATTTTTCAAATTAAGCGAGTTGTTAAGCAAAGAAAACACTCGCATAATTCTTTCTAATTACAAGAGTGCTTGAAGAATACTATGTAATGAGTAATCTGAGTGTCACTCTATGCTATCTTGAATTATTTTTTAGTAGGTAAAGGTTCTCCTTAAACTTATTGAGATTGTCTTGTGACCAATCATCTTTGTCACTCTTTAGAAAGAGCATGTCTATCGAATGCCATACATCAACCTTGGCATTGCAAATAGTTGGCTCCTAATCCTTCACTGCCATGTGTCGTTTTTTCCATTGAATATAATCACTAAAATAGGTGGAGTGATATATCCTCTCACATATTGTTAGCTTCAAATCTTTTATGCCTAGTACTTAAGGTAAAAAATTTCATGCATTGACCCCCCACCAATGGGTGGTTTTTAAGGCTCGTCCTTGTTAGTGGTTGATCTTTTTTCATCTCACTGGATTTTGGCATTGCCCCCATGGACACCCATATCTAACAATACTAGTTCAAGGGCCTCTAGAGCCATCTGGCGCTCACCTAACTTCTTGATTTTTCAAGAAAACCCAATGTAGAGATATACTAACTTCTCCACAATTTTGCAAAGAGCATGCAATGTACAAATGTGGATATTAACAAGTGGAATATCCAGAACTGGGCAAAAATTAGGGGCTTTATGTTGTGACAAGCAGGAGCCTCTCTCCACCACTTTGGGTCCATCACCTTTTTAGACTCCATGCAGACCTTGCATGGCACCCATTCCACACTTATACATACACTTCAATGTTTTGAGGTCACCTGCAAGATGCAATTGGACTTGAAAGCCTCCCCTCCCATCCATAGTAAGTACTCTTGTTGATTCATTTGTCTATCAATTATATGAGAATAGCATGGACCTCTTTCTTTACCTATAAGATTGATACTTATGTGATGTGAAATTGAATGTAGAATTTTAGTACAAAAACCATCTCATTGGAGCTACAAAAATGGAAGAAATTAAATTACCTCAAAAACACTAAGCCACCATATGTTTGTTTTTTTACTAAACATTGGAGTATAAAGAATCATCGATGGGAAATTTTGAAAGACTTGCCCTATTGATTAATGTGATTGTGACTCGCTCTAGCTTCTTCTCTTTAAGAATCTCACACTCATTTAGCTTTAAAACAAAATGTAGCACCCTGCTAGCTTCTTCAAATGTGACATTGTAGAATTCGACCATTTTAGTTTGCAACACATAGCAAGGTCCATAAAGTTATTGTTATACTCATCATAAGTTATAGTTGTTCCTTGAGCTTTATAGGTACCTTGATATGAAAGAGACATCCGAGAAATTTGGTATGTGCGTGGTTGAACTGAAGTCTCTCTTTCCAAAAACTTTGTTATTGTTGGTAATAGCTTAGACACTTTCTACAAATATGGAGTAGATAGACCGTTGAATAGCTGAATACCCTGTCTTGCTCATGCCAAGGAAGTCAAGTGTGCCCTGTATTTCATTGACAAGCATTGCATTCTTTGAAATAAAATGGTCCACCGAATCTCGTTGAAAAACCTTAGACTTTTTGTTATGAATTATATCCTATGCAAGACTATTACTATTTATCAAGGGCTTCAACTTCTTTCCGGCATTGGACTTGGGATCAATTTTTTCTTTGTTTGAATAGATAGCATGTCTACAAAGAAATCAATACACACATAAGAAACCAACTAGTTTAGTTGAAATAGTTTAGAATGTTTAGACTCCTCACCTCAATACTTGAATTCTATTCTTAAGGCCACCAGGTCCAAAATTCAAGGTTTCAAGATTTTGTAGTTTCTTCTTTTGCACACGAGCACCTAAGCTCGTATCTTTCTTTCGTAAGGTCCATACCTTTTATTGTGAGATCGATAATTCTTGTGTGTGCTGCAATATGGTTTTTTGGTCATTGCAATGCAAAATTATGAGAAAGTTGTACAATATCATTTGTTAGAGCATGCACCATGTGTTTATGAATTTTAGCTTGGCCAGTGAGAACTTTGCAATAGCCAAGCAAACCATTCTCTCCATCACAAGTAAACCTCAATAAACCATTCGGATTTGCAAATGCAGGAGAGACATTAGTCATAAGATTCAAAGGATAGAGTGAACCATGTGTCCAAATATCTACATGTTTACCTCCCTCTGCTTTGACTCTTTCTTTCTCTATGAGTGTCACTTGTGTGTTAGTCTTGCTTCACTTACATAATGGATCATCTTGAGGATTGAATTCAATGTGTAGATGATATGTAGGATGTTTAGCGAGGAGGTTTGTGTGTGTGAAAAAGAAATCCATTAGTCCTCAATGCAAGAAAAACAAGAGAAAAACACTGTGTAGACGTTGTAAAGAGAAGAAAGTTGAGTCCTTGAATCTTCGTCCAAAACGACGAGGTACATTAAATGTGACTAAAAAGAGCCATTCCTCAATCATCACAGCCATTATGGCAATGTGGAAAGAATCTACTCATAAGTACACTTTTTGAATGGTTGTACTAAGGACACCTTTTCTTTTACCCCACCTAATTTCTAATGAGAAAACTCCAAAAAATGTGTTTTCATAGAAGGCCCTACAAATGTCCACCAAAATTTCCTAATGTGATGGCCCCACTTGTGTCGATAAAGTAGCTACTTTCCTATCACCTTTAATATTGTTGATATTCTCTTCTTTACCATAGATTTTATACCTATCTCCTAAAGTCAATTGCATCTAAACTGCAAGATTGTAAAGTCGTATGCTTCATCTTATAAAAGATAGCATGTAATGTTTTGTTCACGAGCCACATAATCCTTGTAATGTGTACGAGAGGTGTAAGAGTTTTCAAAGGATGCACTTTTTCCCCCAAAAAAGAAGGTAATAGTTTTATGACCACGGCCTTCCATATCTCCTACATGTGATCTAACCTTTAATCTAGCCTCAAATCTTGCTTGTGTAGTGGTTGTATTAGCTATTAAAGTGTCCAAATCCTTTCAAAACAAAGAATCGGCATGGTGTGACACTTTTGGCTCATTAGCCTTGTTTCCACGACTTTTGATTAGAGGTACCCTTGTTCATCTAATCTTGTGAGAGAAAATCCATTGCATCATTCACTCTCATGCTGTGTGTGGTAGATCCCTATTCTATATTGGTGCTCCCAAATGATTCATGTGACATCAAAGGGTCTACTTTCCTTTTGTTAGGAAACCATTGCCTAATTAAAAGACTTTAGTATTTATTTTTTTGAATCTCATGGCCTCTCAATAAGTTGAACAACCAGCATATTGAGGGGGGATAAGCACTTGAGTGCATCTCTTTGGAAATATAGGACTAAATTTAGAACTTCTCTAGGATACACTCCTTATCACCTTGTGTTTGGAAAAGAAGCTATCCTACCTATAGAAGCTCAATTAAATTGTCTCAAAATACTAGAAATTGGGCTAGAGAGACCAAGGGAACAACTTCAGTAGAGGATCTTGGCCTGAGGGATTCACTCTCTATAGAGAAGGACATGCCACTTGCGAGCGAAGAGTCTTGGAAAACCCCTCTATTTACAAAGTAAAAATGACCCCCCTTTCTACACTTATACAACATGTAGTTACTAAAATTATTGTACACCTAATTTATATCTAAGGTTTGGTATAGTTTCTTCCCTTTAAGTTTATAAAACCAAACTTGACACCATACAAGTTACATTTTTAGAGTCAATGCCTTAATCATATTGGTTTATATCCTCCTTACCAGAGTATGTAATGGTGTAACCGCATGTAATTCATTAGCAATGGTTGGTTTGTTTACTATTAAAAATCCCTGATTAGTGTGTCTATATGTATATTTATTAATCTCTTCCACTATTACCAAACACCCCTCATTTCTTCTGTGAAGTAATATCACAACCCCCCTCCCTTATGTTTTGGTAATTGTGAGGTCCCCAACCCCGAGAAGATTGAGGCGACTTGATAGATGGCCTTCCTTTATTCTCAAGTTCCATTGATGACACCCTACTCCATTTCCACAAATCAGAGATATGAGCAACAGAAGAGAGGAAGTCCTCTATCCATACTGATTGTGGTTGTAAGGGTCATACGCCACAGGCCAGGTCAATAAATCAAGGATTCTAATGGAAGGTATTTCCTATAACATAGAGATGAAATCCCATTGACATATTTAGAATCCATAAACAACGCTTTTTTCCATCCTCGGGAGGTGCACTATGTAATCATGTTAATGTATAACGTGAGTTCGATAGGAGGGTTTTAAAACACAAAAAAATTAGGCAATTTAATAGGGATACATTAAAATAAATTTAGTGACATGTTTGATTACCTCTTGTAACTGAGGTTGGGCGGTTTCAATTGCTTTTGGAGTCGATATCTATGCCTGAGTTATGATTGGAGTAATCGATGCCTTCCTTTGCGCCTTCCTTGGAGGTTGAGCGGAATGAGCGTGCTTCAAGATTCGAGTCACTCATTTTGGGGTCATCGTATTGAGGTAGGGAAGAGGGAAAGAGAACTCAAGAATTTGAAGGGTAACATGATGATGGTAGAGATGGAGATGGGTTGAGGGTGAGAGGTTAAGGGAGAGAAGGTAACTCCGGCATTATGACAAGAGAGCTTCTTCTTCAAAGAACTTTTGTGTGTGTGTCTTGAAAGTGAGGGAAGAGGGGCATTTATATAGGCTATCAAGAGCCAAAAGCAGAAGCTAAGAATAGCAAAAATTTGAGAGATAGGTTCGCGTGCATTCACGTTTTTTTTTTGCGGACATGCATCCCGATGCACGATTTTGAGTCTCTAATTTTAGGAGAGGATTGGCTTCCAAGAAAGAATCTCTAAATTTGACTCACTCCTCTTTCTTCTCTAAAAATACTCTTCTTTCCTAAAAATACTCCTTCTACTCTCTCTCTTCTAAAAATACTCGTTTTCTAAAAATACTCCTTCTCTTCTAAAAATACTCCTTCTTTCCTAAAAATACTCCTCAACTCTTATCTTTAGAAATATACTTGAGGCTTAAGTTTCCCATATCAACCCTATTTTTTCAAGTGAAAAAAGATCATAATTAATAGTTTCAGAGTCCGATTTTTGATCGGATTCATTGAAACGCTTTTTGACTTAACAAAATTAGAACCTTAAGCACTTTTGCAACGTAAATGAAATAGTTTTATTGGAAAAATGTTGGGTAGATTACAATCTTCCCAACTTAGGGATTCAAGATGTCCTCATCTCGAGAAAAATTGAGAGTTCTCCTCCTCTTATTACTATCTCGACTATTTTTATATCCAAAAGGGTGGTGTCTTTACAGCAATAGTAATCATCCATATGATTAATCCATACTTGTGCATCTTTATCAATATCAACACCCTCTCCTCTAAAAGAAGGTGGTCACATTTGGTTGAGCCATTTTTTTTTTCTTGAAAGTCCGTGTAAATAGGATCGTTCTGAGGGTTTTTCAACGTAGAAGTGATTTGAGGATTTCCTGAGTGTACATCAATGTTTATAATACATCAATGTTTATAATAACTCAAATTAATAGGGTATTTTTCAAACTTAGACTTATCGAGTCCACTATAACTTAACCAATCATTACTTATCCAATTCATTAAAATTAAGCCGCATGACTTGACCAATCATGACTTATCCAGTCCATGAAAATTCAATCACATGACTTAACAAGTCATGGCTTATCCAATCCACCAAAAATTCACATACACAACTTAACCAGTCATACAAATTTTTTGTGAAGGAAAATAACTCAATCTTTTCTTCATAAAGGCATCAAAATGTCATATAGGTATCTAGAAAATTCTCTCAACGAGAAAATACAATAGAAGTTTCAACCACAACTATGATACACATCAACTGACATGTCATAATATCTCCATGGATCGGGTAATGGATATAGAAAACCATACACACAAGGAAGCTTCAAGTAGTCGATTGAATCTTTTTAATCTAGACTCTGATACCAGTTGTGAGGTCCCCAACCTCAAGAAGATCGAGGCAATTTGATAGATGGCCTTCCTTTATTCTCAAGTTCTATTGATGACAACCTACCTTGTTTCCACAAAGCAGAGATACAATCAACAGAAGAGAGGAAGTCCTCTATCCATAGTGATTGTGGTTGTAAGGGTTATACACCACATGTCAGGTCGATAAATCAAGGATTCTATGGAAGATATTTCCTATAACATAGAGATGAAATCCCATTGAAATATTTAAAATCCATAAACAAGGCCTTTTGTCCCACGTTTAAGAGGCACGATCACCATTCATAAATCCTAAATATGATATGAGACATTGTCTAAACTAACTAGTAATCTTGTGAAAAGTATCGGAATAATCGGATCCACCCATCCATAGACTAGTATCCGTTAGGACTAGTCTCCCACTTACCACACCAAAGTCACCCTATCCTAGTCTCACACTTTCCACACCACACTCACCCATTCTTCTTGTTTTCTAGTTACTACCACACTATTTTACATATGAAACAATGTTTTTTAATTAATTCTGGACACAGGTTCTTTTATGCAACCCTTCAAACAATACCAAAAAAATTCAAACAAAGCCTAATGAAGACAGTTCGGATTTATTTGCTAACAGACAATTGCGCAACTTCCCAGCTCGCTAACCGCGAGGCATCCCGCTAACCATGAGGCATCTTGCTAACCGCCAGGCATCTTGCTAACTGCAAGGCATCTCGCTAACCGCCAGGCATCTTACTAATCGTGAGGGATAAAAAGAGAGCCAATAACCTCAATCTAATCTCTACTAACCACGGGATCATCTTGCTAATCACAAGGCATCTCGATAATCGCAAGGCATCTTGCTAACCATGAGGTATAAAAAGAGAGCCGATAACCTCAGTCTAATCTCTACTACCCGCGAGGAACAAAAGATATTCTTCCAACAATTGTTCTCTTAAATGATTCTTCAAACATGATCAACCAACTCTTCATATCAACCAATAACAACTTATCAAACAATTCTTTCACTAATCTATGAAAATGTATGTTTGTTTCTTGTGATAGAATCATGTTTCTTTGATGGTATAAGGGAATCTCTATGCTTAGCTTCCTAGGTCAACATGAATAGCAATGCAGAGTTATAAATTTGTCTTATCAGATTAATGACATATTCGATTACCTCTCTAATTGAGGTTGGGCGGTTTGAACTTCTTTTGGAGTCGATATCTCCGCATGAGTTATGATTGGAGTAGTTGATGCCTTTCTTTACACCTTTCTTGGAGGTGGAGCGGCATGAGTGTGCTTCAAGCTTTGAGTCACTCATTTCAGGGTCATTGTATCGAGGTAGAGAAGAGGGAAAGAGAGAAAGAGAACTCAGGAATCCGAAGGGCAACATGATGATGGTAGAGATGGAGATGGATTGAGGGTAAGAGGTTGAGGGAGAGAAGGTAACTCGGACATTATGGCAAGAGAGCTTCCACTTCTGAGAAACTATGTGTGTGTCCCTTGAAAGTGAAGGAAGAGGGGCCTTTCTATAGGCTTTCAAGAGCCAAAAGCACAAGCTAAGAATAACAAAAAGCAGAGAGGTAGGTTCGTGAGCGTTCATGACTTTTTTTTTGTGGACATGCATTGTGATGCGCGATTTTGAGTCTCTAATTTTAGGAGAGGCTTGGCTTCCAAGAAATAAGATCTAAACTTGACTTACTCCTCTTTCTTTTTTAAAAATACTTCTTCTACCCTCTCTTCTAAAAAGACTCCTCCTTTTCTAAAAATACTCCTTCTACTCCTTCTCTTCTAGAAATAATCCTCTTTTCCTAAAAATACTCTTTCTTTCTTGAGGCTCAACTCTTATCTTTAGAAATAAACTTGAGGCTTAAGTTTTCCATATCAACCTATTATTTTCAAATGAATAAAATCCATAATCAATAGTTCCAAAGTCCGATTTCGAATTCGATCGTTCCGTTGGAACACTTTATGACTTAACAAAATTCAAACATTAAGTACTTTTTCAAAGTAAATAAAATAGTTTTATTGAAAAAATGTTGGATACATTACAATCCTCCCAACTTAGGGATTTGAAATGTCCTCATCTCAAGAATAATTGAGAGTACTCCTCCTCTTATTATTATCTCGACCATCTTTATATCCAAAAGGGTGGTGTCTTTGCAGTAGAGGAGTAATCATCCATAGGCTTAATCCATGCTTCTACATCTTTATCAATATCAACACCCTCTCCTCTAAAAGGAGGTGGTTGCATTTGGTTGAGCCACAATTTTTTTCTTAATTTTCCATGCAAATAGCATCGTTTTGAGGGTTTTCCAATGTAGAAGTAATTTGAGGATTTTCCTACGTGTACGTCAATGTATATAATAACTCAAATTAATAGGGTATTTCTTGTCACTAAAAGCTTAATCCTATGACTTAACCAATCATTACTTATCCAATCCATTAAAATTCAGTTGCATGACTTAACCAATCATGACCTATCCAGTCCATCAAAACTCTATCACATGACTTAACTAGTCATGACTATCTCAATTACATGACTTAACCAGTCATGGCTTATCCAATCTACCAAAAATTCACATACATGACTTAACCAGTCAAACAATTTTTTTGAAGAAAAACAACTCAATCTTTTTCTTCGTAAAGACATCAAAATGTCATATAGGTATCTAAAAAATCTCTAGAAAATACAATAGAAGTTTCAACCACAACTGTGATACACATCAATTGACATGGCGTAATATCTCTGTGCGTCGGATAATGGGTATAGAAAATCATACATGCAAGGAAGCTTGAAGTAGCTGATTGAATATTTTTAACCTAGGCTCTCATACCAATTGTGAGGTCCCCAACCCCAAGAAGATTGAGGCGACTTGATAGATGTCCTTCCTTTATTCTCAAGTTCCGTTGACAACACCCTACTCTGTTTCCACAAACCAGAGATACGATCAACAGAAGAGAGAAAGTTCTCTATCCATAGTGATCATGGTTGTAAGGGTCATACGCCACATACCAAGTCAATAAATTAAGGATTCTAATGGAAGCTATTTTCTATAACATAGAGATAAAATCCCATTGACATATTTAGAATCCAAAACAAGGCCTTTTTTCCCAGGTTTAAGAGGCACAGTTGCCATTCATAAACCTTGATTATGATTTAAGACATATCTAAACTAACTAGTAATCTTGTGAAAAGTATTCAACTAATCGGGTCCACCCATCCATAGACTGGTATGCGTATGGATACTACTCTCCCACTTTTCACACCATGCTCACTCATTCTTCTTCTTTTCTAATTACTACCACACTATTTTACATATACAAACAATGTTCCTTAAATAATTCCGGACACCCATGCAGCCCTTCAAACAATACCAAAACAATTCAAACAAGGCCTAATGAAGACAGTCCTATATTTCAACAAAAATAACTTTTTCAATTTCTTATGAGTTGCCGCTACGTGCGGACTTTCTTTGTCTAACCAACAGATCATATACAAAGGATTTATTCACTAAGCGTGAATTGTGCAACCTTCTCATCTTGCTAACCGCGAGGCATCTCGCTAATCGTGAGGCATCTTGCTAACTGCCAGGCATCTCGCTAATTGCGATGGATAAAAGGAGAGCCAATAACCTCAACTTAATCTTTGCTAGCCGTGGGATCATCTCGCTAATCATGAGGCATCTTGCTAATCGCAAGGTCTCTCGCTATCTGCGAGGAACAAAAGATATTCTTCCAACAATTCTTCTCCTTAAATGATTCTTTAAACATGATCAACCAACTCTTCATATCATCCAATAACAACTTAGCAAACAATAACAATTTATCAAACAATAACAATTTGACAAACAGTGGATAATTTATTAAACAACTCTTTCGCTAATCTATGAAAACATATGCTTGTTTCTTGTGATAGAATCACGTTTCTTGGACGGTTTAAGGGAATCCCTATGCTTAGCTTCCCAGATCAACTTGAATAGAAATGCAGAATTATAATTTTTCTTACCAAATTAGCGACATGTTCGATTACCTCTCGTAATTCAGGTTGGTCAGTTTCAACTTCTTTCAAAGTCGATATCTCTACCTGAGTTACGATTGGAGTAGTTGATGCCTTCCTTTACACCTTTATTGAAGGTGGAGTGGCATGAGTGTGCTTCGAGCTTCGAGTCACTCATTTTGGGGCCATCGTATCGAGGTAAAGAAGAGGGAAAGAGAACTGAAGAATCTGAAGGACAACATGACGATGGTAGAGATGGAGATAAGTCGAGGGTAAGAGGTTGAGTAATAGAGGGTAACTCCGATGTTATGGCAAGAGAGCTTCTTCTTATGAGAACTTCTATGTGTGTGTCTTGAAAGTGAGGAAAGAGGGCCTTTATATAGTCTCTTAAGAGCCAATATCACAAGCTAAGAATAGCAAAAACAAGAGAGATAGGTTCGCAAGCATTCGTGGCTTTTTTTGTGGACACGCATTGTGATGCGCGATTTTGAGTCTCTAATTTTAGGAGAGGCTTGGCTTCCAAGAAATAAGCTCTAAACTTGACTTACTCCTCTTTCTTCTCTAAAAAATCTCTTCTTTTCTTAAAATACTCCTTCTACTCCCTTTCTTCTAAAAATACTTCTCCTTTTCTAAAAATACTCCTTCTACTCCTTCTCTTCTCTAAATACTCCTCCTTTCCTAAAAATACTCCTTCTTTCTTGAAGCTCAACTCTTATGTTTAGAAATAGACTTGAGGCTTATGTTTCCCATATTAACCTATTGTTTTCAAGTGAGTAAAAGGCCATAATTAATAGCTCTAGGGTCTGATTTTTGATCCGATCGCTCGGTTGGAACGCATTATGACTTAGCAAAATTTAAACCTTAAGCACTTTTACAAAGTAAATAAAATAGTTTTATTGAAAAAATGTTGGGTACATTACAATAATGAATGAGAAATTATTAGGGACCTACACCTAGCTTATATGTTTATCTAAACTCCCAAAGAACCCCCTTCCCTTGCACTTACATGGTACAATAAGTTTCTCATGATGAATCCCTCAGGGATCTTGGACGTAGAGAGATTAGAGCTAAATAGAATAGATGCTATCAAATCCTTACTACATAAGATAAGCACTATAGGAAGAACTTCAATGAGGACTCAAAGGATAAGAGCTAAGAGGATTAATGTTTGTTTTTCTCTACCGCAATTTCTTTGACACTAGAAAGGTTATGAAGTTTACGCCTAGATGAGAAAGTCATTTGTCATTATATTGTAGCTATAGGTTGTAAGATATAAGCGAAAAGCCGCTTAAGATTATAGTGATAGAACTACCACCGAAAGAAGAAGGGGAGGAGAAAGCCTTCTCTAGCATCCAATAATGAGAACATAAACTTGGCCTAAAGGCATTAATGCCTCTAGCTACAGGGAGGGCTAATGATGGATTCACTACAACACGCTGTGCAAAAATCAACGTGGATATCGATGACTCAAAGCTTGTTTTAAAAGTAAAAAGCCATGGAATAAGCGTGAGAATAACCATCAACATCATATCGTCGGTATAGATTCCATTATATTTCACGTCGGAATATGCAATGAAGTTTACACAGGTATTAGTGTTGTAATAGGCATCTGAAAATAAGATTCTTGTATCGATCCCTATTTTGAGATACATTATAATGCCTATACCAATACCTGTACCGGTGACAACACCTGTATTTTTTTTTGGGCAAAGAGGGTTGGGAACTGATGTTGCATGTATTGCAACACCAGGAAACAACCCTCTCTACCCAAAGGAAGAGTGCACAAGAAACCGCACTCCACCTACAGTTTGCAAACCATAAACATAACCCACTTGCCATACCATAACCATAACCATAACCATAACCATAACCTGCTTGTCATATGCTTTGGCATGCTGATTTCCTGAGCTGTTGGTATCAATAATGATTGTTGTAGAGCTTTTACCCACCATTGATATCTTGCTTTGTCTTGGTCAGAATGGTTTGGTGGAGTTTTCTGAGATTTAACTCTCCATTGCTTGATCGGTTTCACAGTTTGCGGAGAAGATAAATGCTCCTTTTTCTTCCAAATCCATTTCGTGTTAGGTTCCTTGCTTGGAGATGTTGTTCTTTGTGTTTTGAACCTTGGAACCATCTTTGGTACTGTCGATGATGTTTTGGGTACCCAAATTTGAACCCGCTTATCCTTAAGTTGTGATTTTGGTACCCAAATATGCCTGACTCCTTGCATGCTACTTGTAGCATTTTCTTGTTGATAGTATGGAGAAGATTGATTTCTTTGTGGTTTGCTCTGCTGGTAACCTCCTTTCCATTCCTCTTTGATTGGTGCAATTGGAACAATGAGTTGTCCACCTTTAGGTGATAGCTTAAGTTGATTAGTATCCCAATCTAGTATTGCCTAGTACGTCTGCATCCATGAGATTCCAAGAACGATTGTTTCATTCATGTGTTCATCTGAAAAGCATACAAACTAATGAGGGCATGAACATCCATGTACTATCACATTTAAGTTGACTACTCCCAATGTTGGTGTTGGGTTCTTGTTGCATCCTTTGATAGTCGCTATTCCTGTTGTCAAAGACTGACTTGTTGCTTTCTTGTATGTGGAATAACTGACTGCATTTACTCGAGCTCCTGTGTCGACCAATGCATTTGTGCTATGATTGTTTAGTTGTACTTTGATGCAAAGGTCCATTCCATCTAACCATTCATCATCTGTTGTCTCTGCATCTTTTTGTAATTCCCATTGTCGGTCATCTGGTTTCAGAGTAGTGTTGATGGGAATAGGTATTTGTTGATTCTTGAGAGCAACTTTTCTTTTGAGTACCCAAAGTCAAGCTTCCTCTTGGGCTTCATCAATAACTTGCTGTCGTTTTATCTTTTGTTGTTTGGCTGCATGCATTCTTTCTAGCAATTCATTGGTTAGTGAAAAATTGTACTTCTTTAAACGACATCCACTAATCCAATTAGCCATTGGTTCACCATCTAGGGTGGACAACTTAATTGCTCCACTTGGAGATACATCTTCAATGACAAACGGTCCATTTCCCTTTTTCTTAAACTTGGAAATGTGTTGCTTAAGGGAAGAGACTAAAACTAAGTCCCCCCTTTTGAAGATTTTTGTAATTAGATGGGAATGAAAAAACTGTTTTTGTTTTCGCTTTTGTGCATAGATGTGAGCTACATTAGTTAGCCTTTGCTCATCAAGCTTTTCTAAATCTTCAAGTCTCTTTGACAATTCATGTCTAGTCCACTTAAGATCCTTAGATACCTTAATGTAGGCAATAGAAATTCTATCGATAGTATGGCATCAAGACCATAAACAAGGTTAAAAGGTGTAGCATTGAAAGCTATTTTGAATGAAACTAGATAAGCCCATAGAGCAGCATGGAGATTCATTTCCTAATTTGTCCTTCCTGAACTAACCACTTTAGTCAATACCAAGCTAAGGATTTTATTCGTATGCTTAGCTTGTCCATTTGCTTGTGGGTGATAGGGAGCTGATTTGTTATGGATGACCATAAACTTGTTAATCAAATACTCAATTACCTCATTGAGAAAATGAGTTCCCCTATCACTGACAATTTCTATTGGCAGTCCATATCTTGTGAACACATACTCATATAAGAATGCGACGGTGGTTCTGGAATCATTCTTTTGAGTTGCTTTAGCCTTGGCCCACTTGGTCAAATAGTCCGTAGCTACAATGATATATTGAGTGGCTGTATTGGCCCAACAAAATCTATACCCCATTTTGTGAAAGCTCTAGCCCCCATCATTAGTCTTAAGGGCATGCTATCTACACGGGTTGGCATTTTTGCTCGACATGCATCACACCTTCGAACATATTCCTTGGCATCCACAAAAAGTGTTGGCCACCATATGCTTGTCATTAAGGTTGATCTTGCAGTGGTCTCACTAGAAAAGTGACCTCCATCCAATCCAGCATGTGCTTTTTCTATAATGGGAATATATTCGTCTTCATTTGCACAAAGATGTAGATGTTGATCTTTACCTCTTCGATACAATTGGTTTCCGATAAGAGCATAGTATCTTGCTTCCGTTTCAATTGCTCTTTGACGGCGTTTACTCATATCCTCAGGAAATGTTCGGCTTGATAAGTAAGTAACTAGATAATTACTCCACTTAGGAACAAGTGATATTTGGAACAATGTCACATGAGATATGGGTGTTTGTTTTTGACATTGAGGACAATCTTTTACAAAAGAAGGAACATCATTACTCATAGTTGGCCAAAATACTCCAAGTCTCAAGATCCGTCGCATAGTTTGATCTTCCGCAAAGTGAAGTCCTACTATGGTAATATGTGCTTGACTTAGGTATTGGTTTTTCTCCTCAGGATTAATGCATAAAAGAAATATTCCATCTTGATTTCTTTTGTAAAACCTTCCATCTAGTAATTGATAGATAGCCGATTGCTCAATTAATCTGATTATAATAGGAAGTGGTATTTTGCAAATCCACTTGAGATATGGTCATTGATGATACCATATTTTCCAACCATCGAGGTATCATTTCTACGGGAATAGATATGCATCTGGTAGACTATTGTCTAGACCCTTAGGTGGTTCTCCAAAAATAATCCTTGACAAAGGATCTGCTCTTTGACGAGTGGTACCCTTTTTCACAACTACAGTGAAATCAAATTCCAGAAGAATGATGAACCATCTCACTATTCTTCCTATGTTGCATGGCTTGTTGACCAAGTACAATAAAGCTTGGTGGCCCATAAAGAACACAAATTTGTTTGCTAATAGGTAATGTCTATACTTTTTTACCACATAGATCATTCCTAGTCCTTCCCTTTCAATGGTGGTATAATTATTTTTTGTTCAACTGTCGGCTAGCATAAGAAATAGGAAAATCAATTTTCCCATCTCCTGGTTGAGCTAGTATACATCCGATGGCAAAATTGGAAGCATCTACATGTATGTGGAATATCTTATTCCAATTTGGTGCTTTCAATATTGGAGTTGAAGAGAGAGCTTGCTTAAGCTTGATGAAGGATTCTTCACACTCATCAGTCCATTCAAAGTGTGTGATCAAACTGTACATGGGTTTTGCACTTATAGTGCACATGTAAATGAACCGTCTATAATATCCACAATGTCCCATGAAGGCTTGAACCCCCTTGACTGTTGTCGGTCAAGGAAAATCAGCAATAACATGAATTTTATTAATATCAGTTACTATGCCATTTTTAGACACTATATGTCCAAGAATTTTTCCTTGTTTACCCATGAATGTGCACTTCAGGATTTAAGCAAATCCTATAAAGTCTACATTTTTTGAATACCTTTTTGAAGTGTTCAAAATGATCAGCCCAGATTGATGAGTGTACAAATAGATCATCCATATATACTTTCAAGAAATTCCTAAGATATTATTTAAAAGCATGGCTCATCAATCTTTGAAAGGTGGCAGGAGCATTAGTTAACCCAAAAAGCATAAACCGGTATGCAAAAATACCACGTTCAGTTGCAAAAGCAGTTTTATGCTGGTTTTTGGGATCAGCCAACAATTGATTGTATCCCAAAGATCCATCTAAAAATTTGTAAGCTTCTTTTCCTGCAACACATTCTAAAACATGCTTAGTGATTGGAAGAGGAAAGTTGTTTCTAATGGTAGATCCATTCACTTTCTTGAGATTGACACACACTTGTAATTTTTCATTTTTCTTGGGTACTACCACAATTGGAGAGAAACCCAATCTGTGTGTTCACTTTTATAAATGAATTTGGATTCCTTTAGCTTTTCAATCTCTTCTTTGATCTTTCTGGCAAATGTTTCATTATATGTATATGGCTTTTGTCTACTTGGTTTTGCATCATCTCTCATGGGTATGGTATGTTGATAGATTTCTGGATCAACACCCTTGAGATCCTTATAAGACCAAGCAAAGATATCTTGGTATTCTTTTAGTATGCTTAACAAAAGCTCTTCTTTTTCTTCTGTCAGGTCATTTGCAATGTAGGATGGTATATGCTCTTCTCCTGGTTCGGCCAGATCTATCTTTTTTGCATTTTCGTGTCCCTCGTATGACTCGCCCTGTTTTAATTAGTTCCCTAACAGGTTGTTCGACTATGATTTTTCGATCTTGGAGAGTATATTTCTTGTAATGAGATGGAACACTCATTACATCTTTACCATCCTCTTTAGTGGTTTCCATTTCCGTTGTATATATCTCCTTCAGAGATTTTTTCAACTCTTGATTTTTTTTTTCCGTTCAACTTGTGTCATGGTTGAACCCTTGTCCTGGTTTGTAAGCTTTACTTGAGTTTCCTTTCCTGTTTTTCTCAATTTTTTTGACATTTCTAGATTTTCATTTGAAGAATATCTACCAGTGATTTTGTCCTTGACACAATCATGTGCATCTATCTGCATCAAGAACTGTGTTCTACTGGATAGGTCTAGCTTTCAAGTTTCTCGTGTCTCTTTTTCATCTATATCATTTCTGTCTTCTCGGTTTCTGGTTTGGAAAGTCAATTTTTTTTTCCTCCCCTCCTTTCATGAGTAGCTTAGCTCTCAGGTGTTCAATTTTCGACCCCGAATCATCTGAGATAGCAGAATGTTCTTCTAACTCATCTATTGCATCATAGTAGAGGTCTGAACAGACTTGTTGAGCTTTCATCAAGTCTTTGGATTCATGAATTTTGTCTTCAATGTGAAGGGTTGAGATCATTTGTATGGGAATTATATCATAGCCATCCTCATGCAAAATTGAGTAGGCATAGACGTATTTACATCTGTACTCAAGATTGGTGGCAATTCTGACGTTTGGAAACCCATCTGGTACAATGCCAACAAGAGCATGAGAAATTTTCTTCCTTAATCTAATGCATAGCAGAGCCTTCTCCTATATGAAGCAAATTAAGAAAAGTGGAAAATACTTGATCACCACTAACATGTCAGAGACAACTGATTCATTGTTGTTACTAATACTGATTAGATATTTTGCAAAATCACCCTTTGGACATGCAAAATAATCACCCCTAAGAAAAATGTAATTCCTAAAAATGTTATATAAGCAATAACAGCTCATTCTTCTTGATGCAGTATCAAGATCAGGAGGAAGCCACTTAAGGGTTGAATCCCTCTTAACAATTCTAAATTTGCATTATCCAGATTCATCGCCATTTCCATCGCTCTAAAATGTTCTTATCACAATCAATGGAGTTACGCAGCTCAGAGTGCCATTGTCCAAAGAGTCAATGAGGAAATAGAGGCTATAAATTGGCTATGTGCCATGAACCAAAAGTATAGAGTAGCATCCGTCCCATGGACAAAAGACACCCTTTTCATGACAAGGTCACCCTACAATCGAGGACGAGACTCAAGGCCCAACACCCACAACACAGAGCTATCTCCTTGTTTCAGAAAATGTGAAGAAAAGACAGAAGGCAAGGCTCAATACCAACTTCCTTTTCTTGACTGCTTCTTCTAATTCTTCAATATAGTCTGCGACAAGATCCTCACCCTAATAAAGAAGAAATCACCAGTTTACATCCATTGTTGCTACAATTTGAGTCCACTCAAATGGCTCAAACAAATTCCCTAGAAAGGGTTCAGATACATATGCTTCATCTATGCAATCCATTTCTAAGATACATTCTTATCGTTTTAAGCTCCCGTTTTTTGAGGCTCCACACATCCAAATAGGAGTGTCTTTGTTCAGCCAAGGTAGAAGCTTAGTTTTAGCCAAAGAGACTGAATCAAATTCCTGGCATGGGCATTTTCATGACATCTCTAGAGTGTGATCTTTTAGATTAACCCTTGTTATTGATCCCACTTGCTTCAAATATAGATAATTGTTTCCCCAATCCTGGATGAGTTGTACTTGTCGCATGAAAGATTTTCCCAATATGATTTCGTAATTGAGTTTCTTTCCAAAGTCTACTATGGCAAAAGTGTGTTGATATTCAATCCCACAAGAATTAACTATCACTTTTTTAAGCAGTCCCAAGGGTCTTTTGATGTGTCCATCAACCAATTGTAATTTCATTCGAGTTTGTCTAATGGCTGGTTGTTCCCAGGATTCTCATACTAGTTTCGTGGCTATGAATATGCTTGCCCCACTATCCAATATTTCCATGGTTCTGTGTCATTATATTTCACTGGAAGGGTTGTGTTTCCTTCTTTCCCTTCGTAATATTCTCCGTCCTTGTTCATTGGAACAGATCTAATCCCTTTGTTGTCCATTTTGTGTTTCAATTTTTCCAATTTTTTTTGCAATTAGCCCTGTTATTCCCACCTTCTCTAGAGTTTTTGTAGATCATTTCATAAATATGGTCTGATTTTCTCCTAAAGTTAGAGTGCATTGGATGGGTGTAGACATGATTGAATGGATGTTGTCTACTTCTAGGGTATGTTCTGCTCTTTTTAGCTGAGTGGTTTTACACATCTATGGATTCATCTTCGTTATCTCCCAAGTAAGAGAGTAATGTTTTCAAGGTCAATGGTTTAGACAGTCCTGAAGCTTCAGATATGCAATCCCCATACAAGAATTGTACATCCATGTCCATATCAAGAGGTAGATTGTCTAACCAAGCTTCCTCTATAGGAACTCAGATGAGCTACTAGGTATCACTTGGACTACGTTCACTACTGTTTTACCCTTGTTTAAAGGATTTTTGGGACAATCTTCAGGGAAGTGTCCTCCTTTTTTGCAACATTGTACGCAATAAGCTTCCACTGGGTTGAGGTTCTTGTCATGCTCTGGGCATTCATTTTTCCAATGATCATCTGCACCACAGTTATGACAGTTTTCAGTTCTTGGATTAATCGTGGGTCCTACCATAGGAGGTCTAACACCTTGATTAGCTACATAATACATTGGTGCAAGCTCTGGAGTAGCATAAGTCATAGGTTCTTCCATTGGTGTTGGATGTGAATTATACCAATCTCCTTCTACCATTACTGTAGATGGACTAGGCTCACCATAGGGTGTAATAGGCACTAGTGCTTGTTCATCTATGACTCTCTTTAGATGCATGTACTTTACAGGCACTGCATTATGTCTTGGATATGGTGGTTGTTGACCCAACACGGGTTGAGGTCTTTCCATACCCATCAGTGGTCTTTGAGCTGGGGCCATATTAGGTTGATATCCTGTAGATGGGTTGTCCTTGTGGCCTCATTGGCACGTACTAAACATTCCCATCATATTTTGGTCGGTAATAGCACTCATTGATCTCATGGTTCATCAATTTTCCCTCGATTGTACACCATTTTTGCGTCCTAATTGGTTGTCCTTGTTGAGGTATCCCTTGTCCTGGTCCCCTCATAGGTGCTTTTTGCATGTTATTCATCATGTCATTCATCCTTTTGAGCATGTCTTCTATGGCTGAAAGCAGTGTTGCAGTAGCCGTTCCCACTTGTGCTGGTTTGATGGATGTTGTTCTCTCACTTTGATTATCCTTAGGGACACCTTCTTCGTTGAAAATATCACAATTGTCTCCTAAGTCAATAGCATCTGACACACACTCTTCTAGGGTCGTATGCTTCTTGCTATATAGTATAGCATGAAGTTCTTTGTTTAGAAGTCCGTCTAGAAACAATGATACTAGTATTTCTTTTGCAGGTATCTCAAGATTTGGGCATCTTGCAATGTATTGTTTCATTTGAGTTGCATAATCCCTAACAGACACACCTTGTTTCTGTTAAAAGCTATAGATTTGAGCTACCGTATTGTGTTTGATCCCTGTTTTGGAACCAACAGCTACAAATCCCTGAGCTAATGTATTCAAGTCCATGATTGACCTTGGTGGAATGTTTTGGAACCATGTCAACGCTTTCCCTTCTAATGTCATTCCAAACCCTTCGAATTGGGTATGAAAATCAAATATGCATTCTGCTCTTAGCACTAGTTTAAAGCTTGCTAAGTGGTCATATGGATCCCTAGATCCACTGTATTTTTTGACCCATTTTTGAAAATCAGCTGGTCTGACACGTCTATTTGGTTCAACTCCTGGTCTCCTGGCAATTGGTCCTGTTCCAAGTCCTTCAAACCAGTATGTTGGAAATAGTGACTCATGTAGCCCTGGACTGGCCTTAGTGTCACCTGGTTTTCTTCGTGATGAGGTGTTTTCTGGTTTCTTAACATTACTCTCAGAAGATCTCTCACGGTGTTCTTCTCTTGGAATAGTTTCTGGTCCTTGGCCCAATATCCAATCCCTTATGGAGTATCCTTGGTATTTGGTTTTTTCTACCTCCTCAGGAGTCATCATAACAAAGTTATTGTTATAACAATTTCTAAACGAGAGGTCGATAGATCTAACCTTTATCTTTGATTTTGAAGATATAAATAATCTTCATGGATAGCTGTCTTGATTTGGAATGAGAAGTCCGTAGAAGATCTTTGACGTTTCTATCCTCCCAACAATAGACTCCGATCCTAGGATTATCCATACTAAGCCGTTTCAAAGGCTTCAAATCAACTTGATCGTATCCCTCGAATTCTAAAGTCGGTGGTCCTTCTTTTGCTGCCATATTTAGAATTATGGTATTTACTTCTAACCCCCATTTGTCTATCACGTCAAGGTTTTTGACTTGTAAATACTGAGTTCCGTTTTTATCCATGTACATTTTTCCTTGTTTGTTTGCCCTGATTTCCTCTTCAAACTCAATACCATGGTCATCAATGCGAATAGTATACTCTTTGTTAGGATCCAAGTAAACCGAGCTCCATGGTGATTAGTCTTATAAACAAAGAGTATATGCTTATAGTGCACTGTCGTTCCGGTTTCTGAGTGAGTCAAATAGGAAGACATTTCAGATGTTGAATCTGAAAAAGTATCTAAGACTTCTTCAAGGATAATGTGCAAGGGATTGCCTTGATTCACACTTTCTTCAGTGATACTCTACTAGCGGTCTCTCCAAATATGCCTTGGTTTCTTAGTATACGACTAGATTTAAGGTTTATAAAGACTTGCGAAGCCCTGGATAGAGTACTTACTGTTAGATTGACTTGTTGTCAACTTCTTTCACTTGACTTGATGGCAACTTCTGTCAAGATTTCAATTCCTTGTCTGCAACCTGATTCCTGTATTAATTTTGATCAAGCTAGCTATTCTTTCACAAAGACTGTATACTTCTTGCTAACTATTCTGACTGGTCTATGTGTATCACTTCAAATCAAGTTAAGTGGTCAGCAGTTGAGACTTTTAGATTCCACTTTTGCAAAAAGCCAAAAGACTAATTTGCAAACTGAAAATGAGTGAACACGTACTAATTTGGATCCGATTGAACCCAAAATTGCCCGGTGGCCTTGTGTTATGTTGGACTAGCACTGTACAAGTTCAAAAGTAAAAAATGGTGTCTCTTTGTAGCAGTAGTAAATAATTGCAATTGTTTACTTTTCTTAGTTTTTTGCACTTTTGGCTTGATTTGCCAAGTATACAACCTATTAAGGTCACTGGACAATTTTCACTAAGTTTGAACAAAATTTGTTCAAGTTTATCAACTGTTTCGTGTCTGCAGACTTAGTTTTCAAGAATCTGGCTTAAGTCTTACTTTTGTGATCCAAATTTCACCAAAATTGATTTGTTTGGTCTACTTGATATGCTTGACCTTGTGGTATGCTCAAATGTGCAAGATTATCAATTTTTGTAGCAGATGTAAATAATCGTGATTATTTACTCCAACTATGTTTTTGCAAGTTTTTATCCCATTCTTGACATTGATCTGTTAAGTATCTCAACTTAAGGTCCTTAGCTAAGTTTCATTTAGCCAAGTTTCATCAAGTTTGGACAATTTTTGTTCAAATGGTCATTAGTTTTGTAACTGCTGACTGACTTTGCAAATTTGGCCACACTTTTCAATCCAATGATCCAAATCTCACCAAAATTGGTTTGTGGGCTTATTACAACATGGTAAAGCTAGTGGTATGTTGACTTGGTAAAAAAGTTGAAAAATGAGATAGATGTAGATAATCGCAATTATTTACTTCTGGCAAATTTTTGCATCTTTTTGATCAACTGAGCATGTACACATGTCTATCACATCAATATAAGCGTAAGAATCAAGTTTCATTGAGTTTGAACTAATGTTTTTCAATTTACACTCAAGTTCTCGAAAGTCAGTACAAACTTTAGTTTTTACCCAATTTTTGGTCAATTTGGTGATCCAAATTCTATGGTCCTTTACAAAAATTGTTTGTACACATGCATAGAATCTCTAGTATCAACATTGATCAGTTCTGAGATGAAAGTAAGTAATCGTGATTATTTACTTTTGGCCTAAAATGAACACTTTTTTCAAATTTTTCATTGGATAGTCTTTTCATGAGCTATTTTAAGCCTCTGAGTAAACTTGGACAGTCTTTTCATGAGCTATTTTAAGCATCTGAGTCAAGTCAAACCTTAATTTGGCATAAACTCTCAAGAAAAAGTAAATAATCTGAGTTTTTGCAAACTCTTGAGATTTTTATCTCAATGTGTCCTTGAGCTTACCCACTGGTTCATACAACTTTTAAAGCATACCCTCCAATCGAATTGAGTGGTTGACAGTCTTCTGGTGCTATTTCTAGCCGTAGACCTGAAATTATGCAACTTCACATAACAACTCACAACTGATTCTTTCGGAGAGAGTAATGTTCTAAAATCCACCTCGGATTCTACTTACCCTACTCCTAGATTCTACTATAATGGAGTTGGGGAAAGTGTCCACAAACACTCATTTTCTTGTTTTTTATGGTTTCTTGAGCATTGATCTTAAGTC
The DNA here is from genome assembly GCF_014529385.1 of Adiantum capillus-veneris. Taxonomy (NCBI): domain Eukaryota; kingdom Viridiplantae; phylum Streptophyta; class Polypodiopsida; order Polypodiales; family Pteridaceae; genus Adiantum; species Adiantum capillus-veneris. Next base: position 1,451,082 of record NC_140944.1, on the reverse strand, counting down.
TTGTCTCGTCCATCAATCATTCTCAAAACCCTAATCTAGTTCTACAATCCCACAATCCTAAAGGTACTCAGCAAGTACGATTACTTCCAAGATATCTCTACACAACAAAAGACGACAATCTTAAGCTATGTGGTTTTAAAAAGAGGTTTCTACTCTAGGAGATCCTAGAGGAAGTTAAAGGATAACTTCACAAGATGCTCATGTTTTTCCCTAGTTTAGGTCTCTTCGATCCCCGACAACGACGCCAAATGTGGGACGGGGTCTAACCTCACTCCTATCTTATTACAGATGTAGTGAGAACCACAAATAAATTGTCAATCCATGGGACGATGCTGACTTGACTAGTGCATAGAGGCTACAAGAGGTTATCAATCTCTCGAAAAACAACAAACAACTCGCATCTAAATCAAGCTACACTCAAGTGACTGAAATCACCAAAAGCCAATCGCTCATTGGCAAAAAAATCACATCCGTTACAACATCAAATGACATCCAAACGCAATTAGGACATGTTTATAAGACCTAAGAACACATGCTTATTGTCTCAAATCCCACTTTAGGTCAAGTTCAAAAATCGCGATTATTAACAACAGTGGATTTTTGACCCATTTGTTTTCGACCTAGAATGCATCTAAATGCTTAGCAATGATGCCCCAATACCTTGCCTATGCTTAGTTTTTGATTTTGAAGTGCAAATTCCTACTTATGATGAAATTAGGCCGCGGGTCGACGATGCCAAAAGCTTCGAAATACCGTGAAATGCTTACGTCAATGTGTAGAGCTCTTACCTACGGTTGCAACACGCAACAGACGCGACTGCAATGTGACAATTGGGGAGAGAGTAGGAACCACGAGAAGGAGAGAAGTGAGCCCCGTTAGCTCACGTTGTGTATTTCATTATCCAAAACTTGATAATAAGATACAAAAATTGGCTTTTATACCTTCGCCAAGGTTTTTGGTGGTCAAAATTAATAATTTGTGAGCTCTAACTAAAGACAGGCTGATACAATCTGGAAGCTTGTAGCCCCGGCTCATCAAATACAAAGTTTATCAAAAAAATAGGAGTTACAATATCGATTCATCAAAATAATAAATGTTTTTACAAAGAGAGCTCCAAAAAATGGTATCCCGGTTAGCTTCTTGCTAACATCTTGATTATCCTAAATCTTCATCACAGAGTGGCCAAAGTGAACTATATAGAGCTATCGAATCCTCTATCTCATGGCCTTTTCGACCCTATCCGCCACAACAACCCCATCCTTGCTCTTGTACACCTTGCTAGGATCATGCTCGTGTGATCCCCAAGGTGTACCTGGTGTGCCAATCGGTGAACTATCTACCTAAGAGTGTGGTAGATGCTCTCTTGGTGGTGTGGACACATCGATAAAACTACTACCACAACAACCACATACTCTAGAACGATGCCTACCTCGTCTCGAAGATGAACCATCCGTCGATGTAGGAGGCACACTCAACTGAGGTGTAGGGCCAATCGGTGTAGGGGGCACACTAGTCCTAGGCATAGGGGCAGTCGTACAGTAGGTCTAGAGGAACCATCTACCCAAAGGTTCTGTGCATAAGTAACCTGGTCTAATGTGAACTATGAAAAAAGGAGCCCATCTTCTCGAGTGATATGCTGGCCAGAGTGACAGGAAAACTAAAACAAGGAGAGTATGTATCGTCGTCTTGGCCATGGCTAGAGAGACACAAATAACTAAATACTATACATTAGTTTACAAAAGAAAAGTTTAAACAATGCAAATAACAAGAAAACAAACCTGCAACGCAACTCATTAAATCTATCATGTAATGTAGACTAACTAAAAGAAATTTGCAAAAGAGTTCCTAGCAAAACTAGGTAGTCAATCTCTCATTTTTTTATGAGAGCTGATGCATCAAAGATGTCTATCTCAATCTGTACTTCTACATCTTTGTCATCAAACTCCACTTCTTTGTCGCTCTCCCTATCAACTTCAGTATTTGAAATCTCATTTCTAGGTTTAGGCATCTACTCACCACCACTGACCTCTAGCTGAAAATCCAAACTTACATCCCCACCGTCGGCCATGCACTCTTCGACCTCAACTTCCAATCCTTCACACACTTTCTTGCTCCATGGAGCAACTTGAACAACATAGAGCCAGCACGGCTTAGACAAATTTTTTTTGTTATTTTCTCTCCATAGTGGATCTCTTGTGAATACAACTTGTTGACAATGTTATGGAAATACGAACATATCCCGCGCATCTGTCCACACCCGCCTAGAGAACCTCACCATCCTATCTTATTGCAGTATTAGCGAGAACCACGATTAATTTGTCAAACCATGGGATGCAGCTGACTCGACTAGTGCATAGAGGCTACAAGAGGTTGTCAATATCTTGGAAAACAACTAACAACTCGCATCTAACTCAAGCTACACTCAAGTGACTGAAATTACCAAAAGCCAATCGCTCATCGGCAAGCAAATCACATCCGTTACAACATCAAATGATATCCAAACCTAACGAAACTTTTAGGACAAGTTTATAAGACCTAGGAACACATGCCTATGGTCTCAAATCCACTTTAGGTCAAGTTTCAAAATCGTGATTATTAATAGCAATGGATTTTTGACCTAGTTGTTTTCGACCCAGAATGCATCTAAATGCTTAGCAATGATGCCCCAATACCCCGCCTATGCTTATTTTTCGATTTGAACATGTAAATTCCTAGTTATGATGAAATTAAGTTGCGGATCGGCGACACCAAAAGCTACGAAATACTGTGAATGGCTTACGTCAATGCGTAGAGCTCTTACCTACGGTTGCAATGCAATAAACGCATTCACAATGTGACAATCGAAGAGGGAGTAGGAAGCACAAGAAGGAGAGAAGTGAGCGCCGTTAGCTCACACTGTGTATTTCTTAACCAAAAAACTTATAAAAAACTTACAAAAATTGGCTTTTATACCTTAGCCAAGGTTTTTGGGTGGTCAAAACTAATAATCTGGAGTTCTACCAAAGCTGGGAAATGACTGGCTGATACAATCTAGAAGCTTGTAGCCCCGGATCATTAATTACAAGGTTTATCCGAGAAAATAGGAGTTACAATATTCCCAATTTATCAAAATAATAAATGTTTTACAAGGAGAACTCTGAAAAATGGTGTCCGCATTAGCTTGCTACTAACATTCCCCCCCCTCCTCGCCTGTGTCGTCTCTTAACACAGCTTTATGGGCTGAAGTAGTCTTCGGGTTGACGGCAGGCGAGGCGGTCTTTAAGCGCGTCCAGTGCCTTCTGGTATCTGATTCTTCGTTCTTTGTCGAGCACTTGTAGAAATTGCATGGTGACTTGATTCTTCAGCTCCACCGCCGTTGAGTAGCCTACAAACCTGGATGTTAGGTTGCTTATCACCGGTGCAAATATCTTCGTTCTCCAGGTGAAGAATCCAGTGCAGAATGATTCTTCAAAGGCTAGCATATTATTTGAGGGCAAGAACATGCATTTGGCATAGAATCCGTAAAGGATTTCTTCTGAAGGTTGCCCACTCAGATCGTACATAAGCCTTTGTTTCCTTCCAAGAATGAGAGCCATGGGACTCCTATTTGCTCAGGCTCATTAAAACCTTGTATACATGTGAGTAGCATCCTGAAGATCTTATATAACATTGCACAGGAGAGATTTGGGAGACTCTTGAAGAAAGACATGGTGCTCGTTAGGGTTTTCACCATGTATTTCTCTGTTGCTTGGCCTCTCTTTGGAGCTGGCAGCCTGGGGAAGTTGAGCCAAGTTGGCCTCTTCCTCTACAGTGCTTCATGCGCTTGGGTACAGGACAGAATGTTGGATCTCTTTGTAGGCTTGCAGGTGCTCTTGTGAATAGAATCAGGTATCTCGGATTCTTGTTTAGCCAGCTTAACCTCCACTTTGGGTGGTCTTTATCTGCGCCATCTTCTTGCATATCCTTGTACAACCTTTCTTTTACTTGTAATAGTTCTACTTTGATGAGAGGGTATGGCAGGGATTGTTTGTGCCATTGAGCGTTGATCTCACGGGGAGTGAGTTGAGTGACGTTGACAGAGTGTATAACTCTCAACTCCCAATCGATAGCGGACTTCCACTGCTCATCCACCTCTAAGGTGATCTTCTCCTTCAGTGCGTCTTCTTCAGGTTTTGATAGCTAGACCATTGGCACTGTATCTGCATCTGTGTTGTGAACCTGAAAATCTTCATCACCACTTGGCTCTACTGGAGACTACGTCTCAAACTCAGCAAACGAGACTGAGGGTATGTCTATTTGTGGCGGCTCTAAAGTGCCGCCTCTTCTTGAGTGTCTTGCTTTCCATCTTTGAGGAGTTGATTTATCCGCTTGAGTTTCGCTATCTGCTTTAGGAGCTCCTCCTCTCTTTGAATCCGCATCAATTCCAGGTCCCTGCGCTGTGACTGTTCAAGATTTAATTCCAATTCTAGGTCTTTATTTTTCTTTTCAAGTACCTTGTACACTTCATCAGTTCCCTTGATCGAGGCCACGACTGAGTTTTCTCTGATTTGCAGTAAGAAAATGGCCTGATCATTGATTCTCTATTTAGAATATTGCAGAGAAGCATTGGCAACATCTAATTGCACTTGAATTTTTTGAGTTGACAAAGAGGTTGTAAGAAGTTCATTCGTGACTTCTGTCAGCTACTCGTCTTTTACCTTGCAGGCATCAGATAATTTGGTGAGGAGATCACCTAACTCCTCCATTTCTTTTTGTTGTTTATCCCTGGCTATCTGATGTTATTCTGCTTCTGTCTTCAGCTGTTGCACTCGCCTTTGGATACAAGTGATGATAGTCATCCTGTCTTCTAGCTCTCCTTGAAGAGCATCAATCACCATTTCCAGTTCCTTGGCCTTTGTGCTGCGATCCAAAGCTGCTGAACCGAGTCTCTCCGTCATTTCCTGCATCTGATGTGCATATTCATTGACCTGTATTATTACTTCATCATTTGACTGCCACTCCTCCTGTCGTGCCAGCTGGGATGTGCTTGCAGCCTCGTGTGTTGCTTCTTGTTGCGTTGTAATTGCTAGTGGTTCTTGTGTGGAGGTAGATGGTCGATCTTCTTCTTGGCCATCCTGAGGCTTTGATGCCTCGGCAGTTTCTGGCTGAGTAGAAGTGGATGGTGTTGTCTCAACTCTTGTTGTCTCTTCAGGTGCCGGCCTTTCTTCCTTCTTTGGCTCGGGCTCCGTCTCATGTGCAGTGGTAGGCTCTTTTTGTGCATCTGCTTCCTTATCAGTTTCTTGTTTCGATCGACTTGTCTTTTCCACTTCCGGCTTTTGAGTCTCTTCTGCTGCCTGCTCCGGTTCTGGCTCGGCTTCTTTTTTCTTTTGTCCGTTGGGGTGGTCAGCTTCTTGTGTAGATTCTGTTCGTTGGGTGGACTCAAAATCTTTCTCTTTTTCAGACTCTGCTTCTTCATTGGTATCTTTGCCTGCCGGTGATGGTGGTGGGCTAGGCATGGGATAGCTTTTTTGTTCCGAAGGTGGTGAGGTGGGTCGGGGAGATCCACGGCTTTGCTCTTGGCTAGCCGTCTCCTCGGCTTGCCTTTGGTCTTCCGCTTCCTTGGCTTTCTTTGCAGCTTCTTCTACCTCTTTTAGCTTTAGGGCTTTAGCCTCTTAATACATTCTTTCTAAATATTATGTTGGATCATCTACCTCTTTTCTGGTATGATGCTTTGTTCGAGGTCCTTTCAGTCCTGTGGGTACCCACTTTTCTGGGTCCTTCCCTTGTGCTTGCCTACTGTGCTAGTAAGCCTGTTTTTCTCTTTCAAAACGTGCTTATTTTTGAGTTAGCTCATCTTGGTCTGGAGCCACAACTTTCCTTTTCATCTCTTCTCTTCGAGCTCTCTTTTCTTCCTTGTCAGAGCTCTCGCTGCTGTGCTGTTCTAGTGAGCTGTCAGTTGACTCATCATCTGATTTCTGTGACCTTTTACCTGACCTTGTAGCTCATGGAGAGGGTTGTGCTACCCAAATCCATGTATTTTGATTATGGGCAAGCGGTAGGTTGTCGGCCATGCCGATAGCATGATACGCTATTCTAGTCAACACCTCTGGCGCGCCCAAGTATGTGATTTTGCCTTCCTTCTTGGTGCCCTTCAACGTTGTCAAGGCATACTGCACGTGGTCCACGAGTTGTCTTGTTGTCGACTTAAGAACCTGAGTGAAGGTGGTGGCACGACGTGATTTGGTGAATTGTTGATGGAACAAACGGGCTGGCTCTTCCACCTGTTTGTGGATAAGATCGGCGAATGTAGCAACAGTTGTCTCCTTGGTAAATGTGCCTGCGGTTTTCCTATTCTTGCCCGCATGGTCATTCCTTCAGTGGGCAATCTGAGTGCCTTTGCCACTATCTCTTTTGTGATTACTACCTCAACCTTGTTCCCTTGGGTGTCGGATAATTGTGCGGTTCCGTCCTCTTTGATGGTGGATAGAAGCTCGTAAGCTTTCTGAAAGTCCACTCCGCAAGGCTCTTGTTCGTAGAAATGCCTGAGCCCCAACCTGCGGTAGGACTCTTTTGTCTCTGGCTTCGCAGCTACATCATAGACTTCTTTGGGCAGGAGTTGCAACTCCACCTGATGCCCCTCTTCACTCTTGAACCTACCAGTGAAGACCGTAGTGTGGTGCTCTTCCAGTTGTTCTCTAGAAAGGTAAGATGCCTTTGCTGCTTTGACCGACTCGGGGTCTAGTTGATACGCGGGTAGTTCTTGTAGTTTCTCTTTTTGGTTTAGCTTCTTCTTGGCCCTCTCCGCTGCTTGCATTGCTCCTATTCAATGAATAAAGTGCAAAGTTAGTAGATTTATCGTATTTTTCTCTGGAATGTCCTTTTAGACTGAATTGCTGACAAATTAGTCCAAATTGCTTCAAATCAATTTTTAAACAAGCAAAGATGCATAAAATCATGCAAAGAACAAAACTGTATGGTCAAAACAAAAATTTGCAACCAAAGTAAATAATCGCGATTATTTACAGCTGAGCAAAATTTCCAACTTTTTGCAAACTTGGCTTTATAGGCTTGAAGTATATACCAAATACATGCTCTGAGTGAATTATGGACTCATTTGGATGCACACGGTGAAAATGGTACCAGATTTTGGCTTTAGGTCTCTGAAACAATAGATATAAAAGAAATTTGAGAATTTTAACTCCAAATTGATTCAAAATTAGCTACTGGACTTATCACAACATGTACTTTGGATGTATGATGGCAAAATATCAAAATTCCCCAATATTGACCAAAAAGTAAATAATCGTGATTATTAGCTTTTCTTCCAAAATTGACATTTTTTGGTACAAATTGGTTTTAGGCATGGTATAGACCTTGGGTATGATATATGAGGTGATTTGGATCAAGAAAATTTATTCATAACCCAAATTTTGGCTTGCAAAGACTTCTTTGCATTTTTTGGGCAATTTTACAAGTAATGGGTGGTCATTTTGGTTCATACTTGATTTTTGGCATGTAATGGGTGTGTACACATGATAGGTGAGGTGATTTGACAATTTCCAAGCAAAACTGATGCAAAAGTAAATAATCGTGATTATTTACTACAGTGACAAAAACTTTGCAAAACCTATTTTAACCTAGACATGTTTCATACACCTAATACAAGTCCTAAATTGAATTTGGTCAAGTTTGGTCATGCCAGCATCACTTTGTGCTTTATCGACTCTGAAATCACTGTTTTTTGTGACTACTCTGTCTGTTGGGTTGGTCGGTCAACTTTGAGGCTTTGGACTTGTCCATAACATAGTCGTGAGGCAACCTGTCGATTCTGGCTCATTTGGAGTCAGTTTGACCTCGTATGTCGCATTTGACGCTTTGTAACCTTCGAGCCATTTTCTGCTTTTCGAGGGCTTTGTTTGATGGATTTCACCAAACTAATGATATACATTGTATATGGACCTCAAAAGCAAGGCATCTGTGGAGTCAGGTCGGAATTCTGACATTTGCCAAAAACCTAACTTTTCTACTGGGGGACCCCTTTACCCCACCCAAATGGTCATCTGATGGTATAGAAAGGTTCTATTATGTTAGGGCATGCTATGGTTCAAATCCCATCTGATTTGGTCAAGCTGGCAGGCCGCTATGGTCAGTTTTAGGTCTTAGGCCTTCGTGCACCGCTCAATTTCTAGTGTTTTTTCTAGGGCTTTAGACTAGCTATCGGCCGTACAAAATGGATAATTATTGAGTAAAGAACTTACCCTTCATGTCTCGTGTGAGTCAGCGCTGAAAATGGTCAACTGTGGGCTCCAGAAAAGTCGTGCAAAAGAGGCCGAAATCTCTTTCTGCAAAGGCTCCAAGTGGAAATGAGGTGGTTTTAGCCTACCATGGATATCTATACCTGGACTTCCCGAACCAAATTTCCCCAGATTCCGTCATTAGTCCTACTAAGCCATGAAATCTATGTTAGACTCAAAAATTTCCCTGGTCGTATTCCTGTAGCTCATTCGGCAAGAATTTTGCAAAAGTAGGCATGGCCACCTAATTTAGGCTTCCCGCTTCCTTCTTTTGATTTTATTGAAAATTTTTGTGCTTGTTTGCCTTGTCTTTCTGATCACCATCGTGTCTTCCATTTTTCCATATGAGCATCCTTGCTATTTATTATTAATTTTGACCTGTTTATTAGAAAAAATCAAAGAAAAAATCAAAATGCTTTAAAAAAGTAAAGTAAAAATCCAATAATTAAGAAAATCCCTTGAAAAACACAGATTTATTATTTTTTGTTGGATTTCTCCATTTTTAAACCTCCTTATCAACAAAAATGATGAAAAGTACCCAAAAAAGGACTATCTTTGATGATTTTCCGATAGTATATACACTATTTACACTCATCGGAAAGATATTATCAGTGAATTTTCCCTTGATGATGAATTATAAGAGCATTATTAGGTAATTTGCAAAAAATCACACATTAACATCAAACTTTTCTTCCCTCTTCAAACATTGCCCTTAATTACTTAGTACTTAGTGCCCTTTCACCCCTCCTAGATGGCGTACTCCGGAACAACTATGTGCATGGGTTGAACAATTGTGTCTATGCATAGCCGTGATTGGCTCTATCATGATAGGAAGACCAATGCAATTCAAACCAATATGCTGTGCATGAGTTGGGTCTTGAGTAATTAACTCAAGGGTTTCCGATGTCGAGGTTTGCTGCTGATTCTTCCAAAGAGCAAATCTTGTAGCTTTTGTGCTCTCTGTTTGATTGTACCATCAGGGTGCTTTAGCATTCTGATTGCTTGAGCTGTTGGTAGCACTTTTGGCTATTGTCGAGCTTTTTCTCTCCATTGGTAGCTCAATCGGCTTGGTGTTGCATGGTGTGGTGGAGTCTGTTGAGACTTAACTCGCCATTGCTTGATTGGTTTTGCAGGTTGTCGAGAAGATAAGTGCTCCCTTTTCTTCCAAACCATTTTCATGTTAGGTTCCTTGCTCGGAGGTGCTCGATTCTGTGTTCAAGCCCTTGGAACCTTCTTTTGTTTCGTCGGTGAAGTTTTAGGCACCCAAATATGATTCGGTTTATCCGTAAGCTGTGCTTTTGGTACCCAAATTTGCCTGACTCCTTGCATGCTACATGTAGTATTTGATTGTCAAGGGGATGGAGAAGATTGACTTCGTGGATTGCTCTGCTGATTGCTTCTTTTCCATTCCTCCTTGCTTGGTGCAGTTGGAACAATGATTTTCCCTCCTTTAGGTGATAGATTTAGTTGATTCGTATATGTACGCATCCAGGGAATTCCAAGAATCATTGTCTCATTCATGTGTTCATCTGGCAAGCATACAAACTGATGAGGACATGAACATCCATGTACTATCACGTTCAAGTTGACTACTCCCAATGTTGGAGTTGGATTCTTGTTGCATCCTTTGATTGTCGTTATTCCTACTGTCAATGCTTGACTTGTCGCCTTCTTGTATATGGAATAACTGATTGCATTCACTCTAGCTCCTGTGTCGACCAAAGCATTGGTGCTATGATTGTTGAGCTATCATTTGATGCGCATATCCATTCCATCTAACCAGTCATCATCTGTTTAAAATGCGTCTTTAGGCAATTCCCATTTGTCAATCATCTATTTCCAAAGTGTTGATGGGAATCGGTATCTGTTGATTCTTGAGAGCAGCTTTTCGCTTGAGTACTCAAAGCCTAGCTTCCTCTTGGGCTTCATCAATAACCTGCTGTTGTTTGATCTTTCTTTGTTTGGCTGTATGTATTCTCTCTACCAATTTATTGGCTAGTGGCAAATTGTATTTCTTTAAACGACATCCACTAATCCAATTAGCCATTGGTTCACCATCTAGAGTGGACAATTTTACTACTTAACTTGGAGATACATCTTCAATGGTAAATGGTCCGTTTCCCTTTGTCTTAAACTTGGGAATGTGTTCCTTAAGAAAATAGACTAAAACTAACTCCCCTTTCTTGAAGATTTTTGTGATTAAGTGGGAATCAAAAAATTGTTTTTGTTTTTGCTTTTGTGCATAGATATGAGCTAGAGTAGTTAGCCTTTGCTCGTCTAGCTTTTCCAAATCTTCAAGTTTTTCTGACAATTCATGTCCAGTCCACTCAAGATTCTGTGCTACCCTTAATGTCGGCAATAGAAATTCTATTGGCAGTATGGCATCAAGTCCATAAACAAGGTTAAAGGGTATAGCATTTAGAGTTGTTTTGAATGAAACTTGATAAGACCATAGAGAAGCATGGAGATTCAATTTCCAATTTGTCCTTCCTGAACTAACCACTTTAGTCAGCACCGAGGTAAGAATTTTATTCGTATGCTTAGCTTGTCCATTTGCTTATGGGTGATAGGGAGCTGATTTGTTATGGATGACCATAAACTCTTTAAGCAAATACTCTATTACCTCATTGAGGAAATGAGTTCCCCGATCACTGACAATCTCTATTGGCAGTCCATATCTTGTGAATACATACTCATATAAGAATGCAGCAGTGGTTCTGGAATCATTCTTTTGAGTTTCTTTAGCCTTGGCCCGCTTGGTCAAATAGTCCGTAGCTACAATGATATATTGAGTTTGCGTTCTATAAGCAGGTGGCTGTATCGGTCCAACAAAATATATACCCCATTTTGCGAAATCTCTAGCCCCCATCATTGGTCTTAAGGGCATGCTGTCTACTCGTGTTGGCATTTTTGCTCGTTGACAAGCATCACACCTTCGAACATATTCTTTGGCATTTGCAAAAAGTGTTGGCCACCATATGCCTGCCATCAGGATTGCTCTTGCGGTGGTCTCACTAGAAAAGTGACCTCCAGCTAATCCAACATGTGCTTATTCTATAATCAGAATATACTCGTTTTCATTTGCATAAAGACGCAAATGTTGATCTTTACCTCTCCGATACAATTGGTTTCCAATAAGAGCATAGTCTCTTGCTTCAATTTCAATTGCTCTTTGACGGCATTTACTTATATCCTCAGGAAATGTTCGGCTCGATAAGTAAGTAACGAGATAATTACTCCACTTAGGAACAGGTGACATTTGAAACAATGTTACATGAGGAATGGGTGTTTGTTTTTGACATTGAGGGCAATCTGTTACAAAAGATCTAACATCTCTTCTCATAGTCATCCAAAATACTCCAAGTCTCAAGATTTGTTGCATAGTTTGGTCTTCCGCAAAGTGAAGTCCTACTATGGTAACATGTGCTTGACTTAGGTATTTTTCTTTTTCTTCAAGGTTAATGCATAAAAGCAATATCTCGTCCCGATTTTTTTTGTATAGCCTTCCAGCTAGTAATTGATACATAGTCGATTGCTCGATTAAACCGATTGTGATAGGAAGTGGTATTTGTGAATCCACTTGAGCTATTTTCATCAATGACATAATGTTTTTCGACCATCCAGGTATCATATCCATGGAGAAAAAATAGACATCTGGTAGATCGTTGTCTACCCCTTTAGGTGATTCCCCTGAAACAATCCTTGACAAATGATCTGCTCGTAGATGTGTAGTGCCTTTTCTTACAACCACAGTGAAATGAAATTCGAGACGAATGATGAACCATCTCACTATTCTCCCTGTGCTGCATGGCTTGTTGACCAAATACAACAAAGCTTGGTGGTCCACAAAGAACACAAACTTATTGGCTAATAGGTAATGTCTATCCTTTTTAACAACATAGATCATTCCTAGTCCTTCTCTTTCGGTGGTGGTGTAATTCTTTTCTGCCATGTTCAATTGTCGGCTAGCATAAGAAATAGGAAAGTCAATTTTCTCGTCTCCTGGTTGAGCTAGTATACAACCGATAGCAAAGTTAGAAGCATCTACATGTACGTGGAATACCTTATTCCAATCTGGTGCTTTCAAGATTGGAGCTGAGGTGAGAGATTGCTTAAGCTTCATGAAGGATTCTTCACATGCCTCGGTCCATTCAAAGTGCGTTATCAAGCTATACATGGGTTTTGCAATTGTAGCATACATGTAGATGAACCGTCGGTAATATCCAGAATGTCCCATGAAGGTTTTTACCCCCTTGATTGTTGTTGGTCTAGACAAATAAACAATGACATGAATCTTCTCAATATCAGTAGCTATGCCATTTTTAGACACTATATGTCCAAGAATTTTTCCTTGTCTTCCCATGAATGTGCACTTTTCAAGATTTAAGAAAATCCTATAAAGTCTACATTTCTTGAATACCTTTTTGAGGTGTTCAAAATGATTAGCCCAGATTGACAAATGTACGCATAGATCATCCATATATACTCCTAAGAGTTTCCAAAGATACTCTTTGAAAGCATGGCTCATCAACCTCCAAAACGTGGGTGGAGCATTATTTAACCCAAACGGCATAACCTGATAGTCCAATATACCCCATTCTGTTGCAAAAGCAGTTTTATGCTGATCTTTTGGGTCAACCAAAAGTTGATTGTATCCCGAAAAGCCATCTAAGAAGCTGTAAGCTTATTTTCCTGCCACTCATTCTAAAACATGCTTAGTTATCGGAAGAGAAAAGTTGTCTCTAATGGTAGCTGCATTCACCTTTTTGAGATTAACACACACTCGTAATTTTCCATTCTTCTTAGGTACTACCACAATTGGAGACACCCAATCTGTGTGTTCAATTTCGTAAGTGAATTCAGCTTCCTTTAGTTTTTCAATCTCTTCTTTGATCTTCCTAACAAATGTTTCGTTATAAGTGTATGGTCTCTGTCTACTTGGTTTCGTATCTTCCTAACAAATGTTTCGTTATAAGTGTATGGTCTCTGTCTACTTGGTTTCGTGTCATCTCTCATGGGTATAGTATGTTGACAAATTTTTGGTAAGACCAAGCAAAGATATCTCGGTATTCCTTTAATAATCTCAACAAAAGCTTTTCTTCTTCTTCTGTTAGGTCATTTGCAATGTAAGCAGGTCTAGGCTCTTCTCCTGGTTCAGTCAAGTCTACCCTTTTAGCGTTTTTAGGCCCTTCGTAAGATTTGCCTTGTTTTTGTAGTTCCCTAACAGGTTGTTCAATTATGATTTTCCGATCTTGGAGAGTATACTTTTTGTAATGGGATGGAACATGCATTACATCCTTACCATCCTCTTCCGTAGTTTCCATTTTGGTTGTGCATATCTCCTTTAGAGATTTTTCAACTCTTGATATTTTTTTTTCCGCTCGACTCTGGTCATGAGTGGTTTCTTATCGTGAGGTTTTTCTTGAGTACCCTTACTTGTTTTTCTTGATGTCTGAGACATTTCTAAATTTTTTTCGAAGGATATTTGCCAGTTATTTTGTCCTTGATAGAATCATTACCATCTATCTGCATCAGGAATTGTGTTTTACTGGAGACTGATGGCATAGATCGTGTTTTCAAAATTTTGGTGTCTCTCTTTTGTCTATACCACCTTTGTCTTCTTGATTCAGGTTTGGAAAGTCAAAAAACTTTTCCTCCCCTCCCTTTAAGAGTAACTTAGCTCTCGTACGCTCTTTTTCTGACCCCGAATCTTCTGACGTAAGTGAGTGTTCATCTAACTCGTCAGTTGCATCGTAATAGAGGTCTAAAAAGACTTGTTGAGCTTTTATCAAGTCCTTGGGTTCCTCATCTTCGTTTTCAATGTTGAGGACTGACATCATTTGGATGGGAATTATGTCGTAGCCATCCTCATTGCATAATTGAGTAGGCATAGACGTATTCACACATACATCCATTGTCGCTAAAATTTGAGTCCACTCGAATGGCTCAAATAAATGCTCTGGAAAGGGTTCAGGTACGTAGGCTTCGTCTGTGAGTCCCTTTCTAGGATACATTCTTCTCGTCTTAAGCTTCCATTTTCTGAAGCTCCGCACATCCAAATAGGAGTGTCTTTGTTTAACCAGGATGGGAGTTTAGTTTCAACCGAAGAGACTAAATCAAACTCTTGGATGGGTGTTTTCAAGACATCTCTATATGTGTGATCTTTTAGATTGACTCTTGTTATATATCCCACCTGCTTCAAGTACATATAGTTGTTTCCCCAATCTTGGATAAGTTGTACGTGTCGCATGAAAGGTCTTCCCAATATGATTTCATAGCTGAGTTTTTTCCCAAAGTCTACTATGGAAAAAGTATGTTGATATTCAATTCCACAGGAATTGACTCTCAATTTTTCAAGCAGCCCTAGTGGTCTCTCAATGTATCCGTCAGCCAACTGCAATTTCATTCAAGTTTGTCTAATGGCTGGCTATCCCCAGGATTCCCATATTGCTTTAGTGGCTGTGGCTATGCCAGCTCCACTATCTAGTATTGCCATGGTTTCAATGTCATTATATTTCACTGGGAGGGTGGTGTTCCCTTCTTCGCCTTCATAATATTCTCCAACCTTGTTCATAGGAATTGATTGAATCTCTTTGTTTTCCATTTCATTTTTCAATTTTACCAAATTTTTAGAGATTAATCCCGTTATCCCTACCTTCTCTAGTGTTTTCTGTAAATCATTCCACAAATATGATCTGAGTTTCAATAGTTCTTCCAAAGTAAGAGTGCGTTGGATGGGTGTAGACATGATTGAATGAATGTTATCTACTTCTAGGGTCTGTTCAGCTATTTTTACTTGAGTGGTCTTGCAAACGATGGATTCATCTTCGTTATCTTCCAAGTAAGAAGGTAATGTTTTTAATGTCAATGGTTTAGACACTCCTGAAGCTTCCGATCCGCAATCCCCGTACAAGGATTGTAATCCATTTCATATCAGAAGGTAGGTTATCCAACCAGACTTCCTCTATAGGAGCTGACTTTAAAGTTAGGCTCCCATCATTGATCTCTCTCACTTTTTCCCATAAGTGTCCTGGACAGTCTTCCTGTATGAATGGAATTCCGTCTAAGGCATCTTCGTTGTCCGGCACTATAAGCTCTGGTTCATTTGTTTCAAGGTGGGGTTCTGCCACCACATCGGGTTTTGCTTTCATTTCTTCTACCGCAAGCTCTTCAGGTTTTGCAATACTTTCAAGCTTGGGTTTTTGTTTATCCATCATTTCTTACGTGATTCTTATCAAATTTTGATAATCTTCTAGCTTCGCTACTTCCATGTCTGGAGATGGATAGTTTTTCCACTTGTTTTCCATGTTTTGACCTACTTTAAGCCCTGCTTGGTAGGCTTCCAAGGCAGCATTAATAGGCTCAAAAATTTTATCTACCAAAATGGATCCTCCAGATTTCACGGTTGTTTCCTTGAATTCACTGCATTTTTGCTTTCTCTTCGATTTCAATCCGTTGTTTTTGTTTTCTCATCTCATATCTTTTGCTTCTGCTCCTTTTGATTCTTTGAGAAGAAACTTTCGTGTTCTGCGAATCATCAGAGGAGTTGTGTTTCTTTTTCTTTGCCTCGGCTCTAGTGATTACCTTGATTGGAACAATTGGTTCACTCTCTGAGGAGCTACTAGGCATCACTTGGACTAAGTTTACGACAGTTTTTCCCTTGTTCAAAGGATTCTTAGGACAATCTTCCGGAAAGTGTCCTCCCTTTTTGCAACATTGTATACAATAGGCTTTAATTGGTTTAGGTTTTTGTTAGGCTCTGGAATTCGTTCTTCCAATGGTCATCAACACCACAATTATGACAGTTTCCTGTTCTAAGCTTCATCATGGGTCTTTCCATGGGAGGTATGACACCTTGATTAGCTACATAATACATTGGTGCGAGCTCTGGTGGGGCATAAGTCATGGTTTCTTCTATCAATGGTGGATGTGGACTATACCAATCTCCTTCTACCATTATTGTAGATGGACTAGGCTCTGCATAGGGTGTAACAAGCACAAATGCTTGTTCATCTATGACTCCTTGAGAGTGTATGTACTTTACAGGCACTGCATTATGTCCTGGATACGGAGGTTGTTGTCCCAACACAGGTTGAGGTCTTTCCATACCCATTGGTGGTCTTTGAGCTTGGGCCATATTAGGTTGATATCTGTACATGGGTTGTCCTTGTGGCCTCATAGGCAAGTACTGAACATTCCCATCATACTTTGATCTGAAGTAGCACTTGTGGGTCTCATGGTTGGTCCATTTACAGATGATCTTCATGGCCGTTAATTGTCCTGGTTTGGCATGAGAATTCCACAAAAGATCTTTTATGTTTCTATCTTCCCAACAATAGACTCCAATCCTAGGATTATCCGTACTAAGACGTTTCAAAGGCTTCAAGTCTACTTGATTGTATCCCTTGAATTCTAATGTTGGTGGTCCTTCTTTTGCTGACATATCTGAGATTATAGTGTTTACTTGTAACCCCCATTTGTCTATCACGTCAGGGTTTTTGACCTGTAAATACTGAGTTCCAGTTCGATCCATGTACATTTTTCCTTGTTTGTTTGCCCTAGCCTCTTCTTCCAACTCAATACCATGGTCATCAATGCGAATAGCATACTCCTCGTTAGGGTGTAAACTTGGGCTCTATGACGGTTAGTCTTGTAAAAAGATAGTATATGCTTATAGCGCACTGTCGTTCCAGTTTTTGAGTGAGTCGAGTAAGAAGACATTTTGGATGTTGAATCTGAAAAAGTGTCTGAGACTTCTTCAGGAATTGCCTTGATTCATGCTTTCTTTGGTAGATACTCTACTGGAGGTTTCTCCAAGTATGCCCTGATTTCCTAGTACACGACCAGATCTAAGGTTCATATAGACTTATGAAGCCCTGGATAGAGTACTCACCTTTGGATTGACTTGTCGTCAATTTCCACTCGATTCAATTGCAACTTTCTATCAAGCCATTGATTCCTCGTCTGCAACCTGATTCCTGTACAATTTAATCAAGTTAGCTATTCTTCTATAAACACAGTAGAACTCTTGAGAACTCTCGTGATTGGTCTATGTGTATCACTTCAAATCTAGCTATGGGAGTCAAAATTTGACTTTCAGATTCGACTTTTGCAAAATTCAAAGGTTTGATCTGCAATCTAGAAACTGAGTGTATCTGTACCAACTTTGATCCAATTGAACCCAAAATTGCCCTGTGGCTTTATATTATGTTGGTCTAACACTGCATAAGCTCAAAAGTCAAAATTGATGTCTCTGGATAGCAGAAGTAAATAATTGCGATTATTTATTTTTGTCAATTTTTTGCACTTTTTGGATAGGTTTGGCAAGTATACAACTTTTTAGAGTCCCTGGCAAATTTCAACAAGTTTGGATCAATTATGATCAAGTTTATCAATTGTTTGGTGTCCGCAGACTTTGACTTCGAGAATCTGGCTTAAGTCTCACTTTTCGGATCCAAACTTCACCAAAATTTATTTGTGAGGTCTACTTGATGTGCTTGACCTTGTGGTATACTCAAATATGCAAAATCATCAAGTTTTGAAGCAGATGTAAATAATCACGACTATTTACTCCAGCTATATTTTTGCAATTTTTTGCTCCAACTTTGACACACATCTATTATGCACCTTAAGTTAAGGTCACTAGCCAATTTTCATCAAGTTTGGACAATTTTTGGTCAAAAATGTCATCAATTAACTGTCCGCAGACTAACTTTGCAATTTTAGTCACAAATTTCACTCCAGTGGTCCAAATCTTACCAAATTTGGTTTGTGGGCTTATTACAACATGGTGAAGCTATATCTATATAGACTTGGTCAAAAAAGTTAAAAAATAGGGCAGATGTAAATAATCACGATTATTTACTTTTGACAAATTTTTGGTCAACTGAGCATATACACATGTTTATCACATCAACATAAGCCTATGAAACAAATTTCAACAAGTTTGGATAAATTTTTCCCAAACTTATACTCAAGATTCAAAAAGTTAGTACAAACTTTAGTTTTTACCCAATTTTTTGCTAGTTTAGTGATCCAAATCTTTTGGGCCTTTACAAAAGTTGGCTGATACAATCTGGAAGCTTGTAGCCCCGGCTCATTAATTACAAGGTTTATTCGAGAAAATAGGAGTTATAATATTCTTGATTTATCAAAATAATAAATGTTTTATAAGGAGAACTCTGAAAAATGGTGTCCGTGTTAGCTTGCTGCTAACAACTCTTATCTTTATGCACAGCTGCATTAGGGACGCTGGTAATCACTTTGAACCACTTGACATCAAATATAAAAATATCAAACTTTCTAAAGCTAATCTTCAAGATGTTTGAAATTAGCTTTAGAAAGCTGGCTAGTCTCTGTGTTCTCATCACTGGCAATACTCCTACTTTCTTGAATGAAGCTTGCCCTTACACCACTGTCAAAGGTGATTCTTTGTTCGTCTATCCGTTGCACTCTAATGTGTCTCCCATGCGATTGCAAAGCTCCATATTTGTGATACTACAGCCACAATTGAAACAAATTTAAAGTTACTAAAGTAATGTGATCATGTGGAGCTAGAAAAGGAAGTTGTAAAAATTTACATGTCAATCGCAACCCCTTGAAATCTACTCTCCCTCTTCAGTAATCAACACTCCGTTCCTCTTTGCCTCTGAGATTGTCGCATCTAGCCACTGCCTAGTTGGAAAGTCAAATAATTTTAAAAGATAATCTGAAAAAGAAAGGTTTCTAGTGGCATGGTTGTGCTTGAATTGCAAGCGATCTGTCAAGTGTTATTGCTTTTTTCCTTCGTACCTCTCTAGCCACTTTTGCATGATGTGCGAGTTGAGAAGTCAAAATCTCATAAACTTTTCTTGCATTGTGATATCCATCTTCTTAATGATGCCTATATATTAGGGTTTGACATATGTGTGTTTTTTAAGTCTATTTGCATTTTTGAATTCTGTGTACAATGTTGAAGTCTGATTGAGTTATTTTACTTTGTTTGTTAAAGTCCTTTTGCGTTTTTGAAGTACACAAGTCACTTCTGAAGACTGTTGCATTTCTGAAGTCCGTTTGTGATTTTTCTACAACCTAGCTACCTCCACACCAAATTAATGCTCATCACAAAAATTGTTCAAAACCAGAGTGAGGTTAACTGCGTGTTCTCTCTTTGAATATCACCAACCTACCAAAATCTTCACCGCTTGTGTCAGATACACCATTATGAAAGGGAGCCAGCTTAGAGATGTTGTTCGGCATGCACGAGCTTTACTGAGAGCGTTCCAATCGCTTGCAAGTGGAAATGGAAGCCCTTGCGCAATGCTACTTCTAGCAAAAATTTGAACCGGTTTTAGGGTAAAGGGGCCAATAAAAAACCGGCCCTGTAATGGGACCTTGGGCTCCCAAGTTTAAAATTTTAAAGGTCCAATATTGGGACACAAGTGGCAGCTCAACTTTACATCATTGCCGTTGGATCTGGGTATAAGCCTTGCTAGCTGCCATGTCTCATAATACCCCCCTGGTAAGGCTTTCCACTCACGTCCATTTTTGTTACACAGAAAATCTTCGACGTTGTTGCGCGTCACCGTCGAAGCACGTTTGTGGGCGAGATTTTTATTGTAGGTAGGCGTTGATGAGCTCTTCCAATTGCGCCCATCCAACCTGAAAACAGTGGAGTATGCTGGCAGCAATTTGCAGTGCCCCTAAGGTGGCCTTAAGTTGTGGGTTTTACCCTAATCGGCATCGCAAAACTTTGTAGAGAATTTCAACTTTGTGTGTAACAAAAAATCATGCATGTGATAGACCAAATGAAGGGGTGTTTAGAGACAAAACGTCTTGAATGTGCCACATAGAGAATGGGGATTGCACACGTATGCAATTTTCTAACTATAACACCAACAAGCCCGTTTATGAAATGGAGCAGCACTCAAAGAATTTATTGGGGGTAGGACGGTGCTTGTGTTAGAGTTTAGGCATCTCAAGTGAACTGCCCAATGTGATCCCATTATTTATTTTTCCTTGTAGGTATTTATTCTACTTATTTGTCAAAGTCTAAGTAGGGCACTTTAATGAAAATGGTGTATATACAACTCCTTGCCTCCATTGTATTACAAACATTCAGTTATTCATTGCCAAGGTTGATTGGTTAGGAGACTCTCTCTCTCTCTCTCTCTCTCTCTCTCTCTCTCTCTCTCTCTCTCTCTCTCTCTCTCTCTCTCTCTCTCTCTCTCTCTCTCTCTCTCTCTCTCTCTCCCCTTTTGGTCTCTACGCTTCCACATCACCGACTTTGGCTTTGTGCTTGAAGACCCTTGGCGGAGGAGGAGCCGCATAGACGAGAAGAGCTCGTGAAGACTACCTTTTTGCCAACGTTACCCCCACCCCCTATTGTCTCCTACATTGCAAAACACTGCCAAACAAGACATCCCTCACCGTCGCTAGAATTTGCTAGTAGGATTTCCTTGGCAGCACCGTCCAACTCTCCCACGCCTAGTGTGAGTGCTCAAATGCAGTTGTGTGTGGAGAGTGAGAAGGGAAAAGAGAGAGAACACATGATGTGGGTGGAGAAACCTCAGGAATTAACTCAGTGTATAAGTGAGGTGCTCCTTATTCTTATGTATAAAAAGAATAAGGAAGTGTATGCATGAGGTGCTCCTTATTATTATGCATAGAAAGAATAAGGAAGTGTGTATACACAGTGGGCAGTCGGACATTGGACGTTCGGCCCTGGAAAAGGCGCAACACCTTTACCCCAACAACCTCTCACTTAAAGGCGATGCATATATAAGTAAGGCCTACTAGCTAAGCTACTAGTATGTACAAGAAATTAGGTGAGAGACTCTCTCAACCTATGCCCGTTGACTCACTCTATTGATCTACAGGTAGTCATATTGGCTCTGGTGGTAGGCTAATGTGCCTGAACACGCTAGAGCCTGCATGTAAATCCCACAGACAACTTTGTATGGTCTACAAAGCTCCATGAAGATTCATGCTAGTGTCAGCCACTGTACGGATGACAATCCTTGCTACAAGTGCTCCCATTACAGTTGCTATATCGGGTCTCGACAGCAACAGGTCGAACATGAGAAGCCCAAATGCTGACAAAATCTGGGCAAACCTGGTTGTACTTGCCTCCTCTGCATTATTCGCTATCACTGAATCATCAGAACTACCCATCACGTATGGATGTGTCAACACCGACAATGGGAAAGCTACGTCCCTCTCACCCATAGGCAAAAATGTGTGTCCTAGTACCAACTCATTAGCCTCTAACATGAACAATGCCAATGAGTAGAAATGCCAAAATGGCTCCACATTTTCACGTACAATGGCAATCCGCACTCAACGTACATCAACGGAGTGACCGCACATAAGCAAGAACCAAAAGAGTTGCAATCCGGAAACTTGATCATTGCAAAAACAATGCTCTCAAGAGAGCTCACCGGCACTTGAAAGTGCTACCAAAATGCATGTACAATGGGCATCGACCATGTGCCATCACCATATGCAAACCATCTGCAAAGACCATGAATCCAAGCACAAAATCACTGCCAAAGTATTAGTGAAAACTTGTGAAAGAAGCTCCACCTGTGTGCTCCAAAATCCGTGTCTCTTGAAGGGATTGCTTTGATGGTGTGTAAACGCCTTCGTGACTCTTTTCCCAAATCTACCAAAAACCCTCAAACACAAGCTTTGCACAAGTTGAAATTTCATTTTCAGCTCAAAATTTATGCACCAAACTTCGAGCACTTACCGTGCTTCCAAAAGTGCATCAAACTCGCACACTATGCAAAAACTGAAAACCTGCAATTTTTGTATACAGTTAGTCTGAGCTGAATATCAGCAAAATGATGAGGAACTTGCAAAAAGTTTCTTCTGCAAAGTTGTAGACCACGTCGAATCAAAGGGGTGTTCGTTGAGGCAAAATTCTTAGATCTACATTCTATAAGGAGAAAAACGAATCTGAAAATAGTGATGCTACACACACAACTTTTAGGGCTGCACCTTCACTTACACACAATCTTGCACACTGCTTTTTGAGTTTCCACAAGAGGATACATCACTCTCCACTGAGCTCACAAGCTCCCATTGCATTCTCACAAAGCTTTGAATCTTTCTTGATCTCTCCAATTTCAAGAGAAAGCGAGCTATCCCCTCGAAGCTCGCGACGCCGTCGTGCTCTCTGCGATCACCATGCGCTCTGATACCAATTGTGAGTGTGCGAATGCGGTCATGTGTGGCGAGTGAGAAGGGGAGAGAGAGAGAGAACACTGGATGTGGGTGGAGCAACCTCAAGAATTAACTCAGTGTATGCGTGAGGTGCTCCTTATTCTTATGTATAGAAAGAAGAAGGAAGTGTGTATACATAGTGGGCGGGACACCGGACGTCCGGCCTTGGAAAAGGTGCAGCGCCTTTACCCCAACACCCAGCATTTTAGAACGCTATCCTCAACAACCCCTTGGCAATGATTTTCAATTGTTCCCCAATGTTTCAAAAGCTTGCTTCCTTGCTCACGGTGGCACCGAACTCCCCCACTCTCTTGCTATGTTTCAAAACGTTGACGATGATGACAACCACCTTCTAACCCCTTGGCGGCGCCACTGCTCAATGCCACAACATTTCAATATGTTTTCGTTGGCCCCTTGCTTCATTTAGTGGAGAATGTGTCCAAAAACAACATTTTAAAAGGATGCTAGAGGCTAGCCATTAGAGAGTCTTCGTGATTGAAGGGTAGTGTTGAGCTTTGAGCGGCCAATTGGTGGGATTTTGGAGCTTTTTGGAGTTTCGATCTCAAGAGAGGGGTGTAAAAGCACCTTCTTGCAAAGAAAAAAAGTGTGTGGAGCGGCTTGGAAGAGGTAAGGAGATTGGAAGCAATAGAGAGCCCTCTTTGGCATGGGCTGGGAATTGGCACGGCTTGGAAAATTGCAGCTTTTGGAGTGAGAGAAGGCATTTACTACTAGATCTTGCAACTTCAACATGGCCCCCCCTTGCTTGAGTGCAAGCGACAAATTGAATGACAATAACTACGCTCATTGGAATTTGATCATGCTACTCTATTTCTCATTAGAAGGCTTATGGGATATTATCGATGGCTTAGAGCCCCGTCCTACAAGGGATCCCAACAATAGGTACACCTGCCTTCAGGATGACGAATGTCACAATCTTGGACACCCCAAGACAAGAATCTGATATGACACACAAGAGAATAACTCAAAATACTTCACAACTTTAAGATGACAGATTAATTTGGTTGACATGGCCTGATGTAGTTCTGTGCCTAGAGAGATTGGCCCCCAAGACTGGTGCCCCTTTCAGTATTTCTTTTATATTCATGCTTGAGAAAATTACAACTCTCAAGGGGACTTGTGCTCTTAGACTTTGCATCTAGATGCTCTTAGAGTGAGGCCCCTAAGGGTCTATTTATTCTTAAAAGGGATGCTCCAAACAAAGAGCCCAAAAGCAGTTAAAACTCAAAAGCAAATTGTCCCAAAAGCAGCTGGTGGTCCCAAAAAATACCAAAAGAAATCAGTGCAATTTGCAAAAATCCGTACAGTCTGCTGCGTCATCGGCCAATGCAAATTTTGGGATTCTATACAACCTGCCACCTAAGCAGTCAATGCAAAGTCCAAGATTTTGTAAACGTATTGTCTATCCAAATGGTCCTACCCGGGTGGTCATGCCATGCCATTTATTTCTGACATAGCCCCCTCCTTAGAAGAATTGTAATCACCCTTGATTATGCCTGCAAAATTAGACATAAGCCATAAACTAGTTCAGTAGACACTGACTCTAAGTAGCAGCAAACTAGACGACACAAATCCAACACTTTTACAAAGATGACAATCACATCACATCACATTTAGATCATATCACATAGAATCCATTTAGATCTAGGACCATGATTCTTGGAAACGTATTTAGCGATCACATCTAGATCCACACTGGACCTCACTAATGTCGAATTAATTAATCCCATATTGCGATTATGTCCAAATATTTGATTTTGTTATAGGACCATGATTCTTGGAAACATATTTAGTAATCATATCTACATCCACGCTGGATCTCATTGATGTCAAATTAACTAATCCCATATTGCGATCATGTCCATAGATTTCTTGAGACCAAAAGCGATTGCA
Source organism: Adiantum capillus-veneris (assembly GCF_014529385.1). Lineage (NCBI taxonomy): Eukaryota > Viridiplantae > Streptophyta > Polypodiopsida > Polypodiales > Pteridaceae > Adiantum > Adiantum capillus-veneris. The sequence goes on along the minus strand of NC_140944.1, from coordinate 1,426,714 downwards.
GTCATTTGGTCAATCATTCCATATGCACTCAAACACTATCATGTGTCAAGAGATAGAGAAGGAGAGAGATTGAGATCTTGCAAGCGCGCGTGCACACGCGCGTGCACACACACACACACACACACACACACAAAGATGGAGGAAAAAGACTGTACTTCTTCTTATTCACAAACTCAAGATAAGAGGTCTACAAAACATAAGGGAAAAATACAACATAAAAAGGGGAACCCGCCTAAGTTTTTCATGTCAAATTATTGCATAAGTAGAGCGTGCACGCCCTCCACTTTAGCCACAATATCACCTCCAACAATCAAATCATCCACATAGATACATATGAACACAATTACTGCCTCATTCATCCACACATACAATGAACGGTCTGCATCAGACATCTCAAAGCCCAATGAAATGAGAAATCCCACAATCCTCTCATACCAAGCTCCAGGTGCTTGCTTCAACCCATACACTGCTTTCTTTAACCTGCATACAAGGTCATGTAGCCTTATATTTGCATAACCTTGTGGTTGCTCCATATACACAATTTCCTCCAAGTCTCCATTCAAAAATGCATTCTTTATATCCATTTGTTTCAATACCCATTTCAATGCGGAAGCAATTGCAATAAACACACGAATGGTAGCCATCTTAGCTATGAGACTAAACCTCTCCTCATAATCAATCCCCATAAGTCTATGCATAACCTTTGGTCACAAGTCTAGCATTGTACCTGCTCACAGTGACATCAACATTATGCTTTAGTTTGTAAACCCACTTACATCCAATTGTCTTCTTATTCTTTGGTAATGGAACCAATTTCCATGTTCCATTTGCATCAAGTGCAACCATTTCTTCATCCATAGCTTGTTGTCATTTTTCATCCTTGACAGCATCATCAAAACATGTGGGTTCTACTTCCTCTGTAATCTTTGCCATAGATGCACAATGATAAGCCACATAACTGTCATAAGTCAATCTCTACACATGATTTCTTGCTCTTTTTGACCTGTGTGGTCCAAGATCTCTTTTAGGTGCCCTATTCCTTGCTTGCATTCTTCTTGCACCCATAGTCTTTAGGGTATGCCAAACTCCTCATCCAAACTTTGCTTAGAGCCAAACTATCGCCATCATCATAACCAACACTCAAATTTGGCAACTTAGTGGCATCATCAACTTTTTCCTTTCCTTTCCTTGATACATTTAAAGAGTTTCTCACTCTTTCACGTAACCTGCCACTCCATGTATTTTCACCATGACTTGCACTAGAGGACCCTTGTGGCCCACTCAAAACTTGTGACTGTGCACCTGTATTTTTTGCAGCCACATTCTCTCTTACATCAACCCCCAAATCATCCTTTACATCATGATACCAACTTGCCATTTCATAAAAAACGACATTATTGCTCACCCTCACTTTACTCGTGATATGATTGTAACACTTGTATCCTTTCTTCTCAAGGGAATAGCCAACAAACACATGTTTTTTTGCTTTTGGATCAAGCTTACTTCTTAGCTCATTCGAAACATGCACATAAACAATACATCCAAACACTTTAAAATTTGATGCATCTGGTTTTTCACCACTGAAATTTTCTTCAGGTGTCATATCATGTACTACATCAATAGGGGTCATGTTCATAATGTAGACACCTATGGCAACACCCTCAGCCCAATAACAATGAGGCATGTTTTTCTCGTTCATCAATGCTCTAGCCACTTCTGCAATGTGTCTGTTCTTTTGCTTAGCAACACCATTTTGGTGTGGAGTATACCTGCATGAAAATTGCCTCTGAATTTTATGCTTTTTCAAAAAACCATTGAATTCATTGGAGAAGTATTCTCCCTCTCCATCTGACCTTAGACACTTTACATGTTTTCCAATTTGTTTTTCAACCATAACTTTGAAATTCTGAAAATGCATAAACACCTCACTTTTTTTCTTCATGAAGTAGACTCATACCTTCTTGTATGGTCATCAATGAAACTCACATAGTATCTACATCCACCCATAGATGTAGTATTTGCCGGACCCCATACATCTGTATGCACTAAATCCACTGCATTCCTGCTTACATGCTTGTCGTGTGAAAAAAGGATGTTTTTGCTTGCTTTCCAACTTGACAGGCTTCACATACTTTCTGCATTTCATCAACTCAAAACATAAGTATACAACATGGGAGAGCATATCCATGGATTTTATCTTTGGATTTCCCATGTCTATCCATGGGAATACATGAATATGGAAAATAGTCCACATGTTTAGCAAACAATAACATTTTATACTTGTCAAAAAGACTATTAAGGAACATCAAATGGCACCTCTCTTCATATCTCATATTTTCAAGTACCATACACAATCTGATCCTTTGCAAAAGAATACTTACTTGCTTTGGCATACAATTTATGTTCACGCAAAACCTCAAATGTTTTCTTTAAGTACAATGCATGATCTTCTTCATTCGTAGAATACACAAAAATATTATCCAAGAATACCAGAATGAAGTCCTTAAGATACGGGTGAAAAATATTATTCATTAAGCACATGAAAGTTGTTGTTGCATTAGTCAAACCATAATCCATAGTGTTAGACAGAGATCCTAGAATGACTAGTAATTTTTGGAAGGGTCTCTTTGAGAATCTAGGTACAAGGTCTCCTATGCCTATCACCCACAAATGGATGGCCAAAGTGAAATAGCAAACCTCACGATTCTAGATCTACTAAAAACCTATGTTACATAAGTAGATCAATGCTCACAATGGGAGAAGTACCTACCCCTTGTAGAGTATGCGTTGAACAACACTGTCCATACTTCTATCGGAAAGAAAGAGGGAAGATCTGAAAGTCCCTTGCTACTTAAAGTTCATGGGAAGATCTTCGCTGCTGATGAGTATAGCCGAGATTTGCAAGAATCTTCTCAAAAGATTAAAGAGGCTATATCCATCTCATAGCAAAGACAAAAGGCTATTGCTGACAAGCACCAAAGAGCCTTAGCCTTTAAGGAAAATGATTCGGTCTTGCTAAAATTCCCCAAGGCTCGTCTAAGGCAAACTACGGGAAAAAATCCTACGGGTCACCAAAACTTTTATGCTAACCTAGAAAAAAGATACTATGGTCCTTTTCAAATCCTTAAACCAATCAATGAGATGGCCTATCAACTAAATTTGCCCACTCACCCAACTCCTCCCAAGACGAAAAGGTCATCATATAGTCCTTCCCCTCGTAATTCCAAGAAGGAAAAGAGGAATCAAAAGAAGAAAAGGGAGAGAAAGAGGTCATCCTCTTCTCCATCTTCATCATCTTCCTCCTATTCCAATGAAAGCAGTGACTTATCTCCTAATGAGTTCAAGAGGAGAGGACATCAAAAGTCCTATGCTGCTTGGAAAAGGTCCTACAAGCTCAAGAAGTTCTAAGAGGGAGGAAAGAGCCTCTCTTTTCTCACCTATGCTGTCACTTTTCCTGGCCTTTATCCAACAATTCGATGCGGACTTTGGAGATGAGGGCTTCACGAAGTCCTCTAAGCTATGACATGTAGCTATGCATTTTCAAAAATCTGCCCGACAATGGTGCACTAGTCTACGAGGAGGTAATGGTGAAGCTCCAAAGACATGGAAAACTCTAAGAGTTTCCATAATGAAGCAGTTTCTTGCAAGCGATACCAAAGACAAATTTCTTACCGAATGGAAAATCTTGAAGCTATCTCCCAAAGACTCTATCCACAAGTATGTGGACAAGTTTTGGGATTTACATCTCAAAGCTAGAAAAAGATAGACTTTGGAGAGCAAAAATAGCAGTTTTTGTGCTGGGCTACTTGAAGACATGACCGAGTATGTCAACTGTCAAAGGCCTAGGACCATCTCTGAAGTCATCCACTACACTATGATTTCTTTTGTTGTGCGGGAACATATCACACCACCTATAAAGTGCATGCAACACTACCTAGATCAACATAATATCAATCAAGGACACAAATGACATGATAGGCGCATGGAGGCAATCTCTTTAGCTTGTCAGGCTCAGACCATCCCACACATACAATACTTTGGAAGGCCAACTAAACCAAAATCAGGAATCTCACTTCTCTCAACTACGCCACCCAACCTACATACACATAAACGAAAGGAAAGTCACCAAACCATACCAAAATCATATGAAACTTAAGGAACACCATCCCCTCACTAGGATACACCTGTCCCAAAGCCTCTTCACTCAAAATACTCACTCCAAACCCATCTACGAAAAATGTGTATGAAGACAGAGCAGGATTTTGGAAGTGCCCAAAGCTAAAATCTGTGAGTACCTATGTGTAGCTTATGTTGCCACGATTCTAATGACTACTTGCACGTAGAAAACAAACATTGTTTGATACACTTACGACCACAAATAATTTGTAGATGCGTTAGCACACGTGCTCCGTCTCGCGTGGAATGCTTGGCGTTGATGCGTACTCTCTCCGAGCCTATGACAATGGTGGAGTCAAATCTCCAATGCAATGGGAAAGCAAGAAGTAGCACTAGGATGAAGCTCACGCTCTCTCTCTTTCTTTCTCACACGCAATCAATGACAGCTTAAAACTTATATTATGAAAAAGTTCTCCTACAAAATGACCTAGGTACCTTATATACTAAGGCTACCATAGGTTAAACCTAAAACAGAGCTCAATGGGTCAAATGGATTTTTATTTACAATCTGGAAGTTCAATTGTACCTCGGCTTTTGCAACTAGACTAGCTACTCATTACAAATGATGTTTATAACCATAATCCACATCATTTCATAACTCTCAAAAATAGGACTTTGGTACAAAAATTGAGCTATGTCGTAGTGTTGACCTGTGGTCAACACTCCCCCCTCCAAATTCATGTCGTCCCTAACATGAACAAATTGTCAATGTTGGTGCGGTCTTTGTTGTTGTTTTGGTTGCTTGTGATTTACTGCTTGTGCTTTTGTCAGAGCCACAACAAGAACTATGATCCATGAAAATCATAATTGATGATGAACTTTATGTCCTTCACATCCAAGCTACAAGATGCAGCATCTATTGTTGTCATTATAGGGCTATTGCCAAATCTAAATTGAGAAAGAACCTAAACTTTGACTCTTATCACCATGGATAGATAAAGCTCCATCCATCACTCACTCCAATAATTCTGCCAATTTTGAGTATTTCTCATTCTCAGAAACAAATTCTACAATCGATAGAATTGAATGATTGGCTTTCAGATCTTGGGAGCCAATATACTCTTCTTCGTTGGTGACTCCTTTGTTCCTACATCAAGGTGATCAAAGTGGCATTTGCCACTATTAGAGTTTGTGTGCTTGTAAATCATTATACTTATTCTACTTGATACATGAATTAATTAAAGCCTAACAAATGCCAGTTAATTCCCCAAGTTATAACTTGTTTCAAAGGGTTCTTATCCAACATCATTCATGATAGATGACCATCTATGAGTTACCATTGGCCATTTGTCCCCAAAGCTCATATGCATGACATATTGGGTATGTAGATGGATAACATGGCTTCAGATTTGAAAAATTAGCATCTTTGGCTAGCTAGGGGTTATACTTCTATCTTTATTTTTAAAAAATAAAAACCCTTAGCTTGTGTTCTCTATTCATAGCCTCCCAACAAATTTTGGCTTGATTTGGACTTGTATTTGGCTTTACAAGCTAACTTATTGGATTTCTGTCTTGAAAATGATTGATGGGCATCTCTGGCACCTTCTGGCTACCAAACACATGTAGAACCAATGATGATGACCAAAATTTGGCTTTCTCCTATAGACATCTATCACGATAGATGACTAAACTGGCATTTGTGCCCCTTTTGTTCTTGTCAATACTGTTAGTGCCTTTTGTTTGTCAGGTTTCATTAAGTCACACATAAGATATAATATTTATAGTATAAAGATCTACTTCCTGTATACGGCCTTGTAAGTGTCTCATAGGCAATTTTACACTTGATGGGTACTTTCGTTTAGTTGCATCACCAACTTTCTTTGTCCCCGGAGTTTGATGACCATTCTTAGTCATTTTTGGCCTCATGCTGTTGTTGAAGACTGACCAGCATTCTTTTCTTATCTTTGACATTCTAGCCTTGTGAATATGACTTGTGAGACATACTCATGAAGTTTTGTCATTTTGCTATACCTTCTTCTCTTTGTACTGCTCAGGCATCTCTTCAGTCTTTTCTTCATTTGAATTATGGAATTTTCCCCTTTTTATAAATAAAGAAAATCTCAACAAATAACAAAATAAAACCAAAAATCAACTCAACCAAAAAGAAAAATCATTCTAATAGAATTCTAAACACTATGTACACTGCACACATGTCCCTAGGGGCTCAAATATGGCTTTTGTCCCCGTACTCCTCTTGTAACACTATTATGAGAGCATATACTCTGAATTTTGTCAAAAAATTACCACAATCAAAAAGCAAAAAATTCAACGCATCTCACAAAACATTGCCCTCTAATAGTGTGCATTTAAAATGCATCCCCCCCTCCTATTTGGAGTCCTCCTCGACGACAAGGTATCGTCAAGGGTATGTGTTGTGCTTGGGTATTAAAAAATTGTGCTAATGCAAGCCTTGTAATTATGTAGCCCTATTATGCATATACAGTCAATGCATGGAAAAATTTATGATGTGCAAGATGTGGGTATAAGCAATTTTCTTATTGGCATTTGTTGGCAAAGCTTCCTAATCTAAGCAATGTGATGGTCTTTGAAGCTCCTGTGCCATTTTGCTTGATTGAAGGTTGTAGAGAGATTTGGACTCCCTCTTTGGTTGCCTCTATTTTTCTTTCTTTTTTTGAGCTTTTCCTACGCATTCACTTCATCTCTTGATCTGTAAGCCTTTTGCAGCATGGAGTGGTGAAGTGAGCTACTTGCTTTCTTCTAACTATACGGTAGTATGACAATGCAATGAAAATAGTTTTATTTTTTCCTTTGGGACCCACTTCTTTGTGATTACTGGATGTTTCATTGATCCCGCTCGTTTGGGAACCCATACTTGTCCCTGCTTTGTTTGTGTTTGAAGAGACTCCTTTGGAATCCACCTTGTCTTTGTGTTAGTCAGTAGCAGTCTTTGCTTCAACCCTTGTACGCTTGGTTGGGGATGGAATTCAGACTTTGGGAGTTGATACTTTACTCATTTTGATACCCAAATAAACTCTTTACTTCTTTGTGCTTGAATCAACTTCTTTGGAACCCAAATCTAAGTTGCGAAAGCTTGCGACCTTGTGATTTTCTTAGCTATCCTTGCATACTTTGACTATTTTCCTTTTGGTGTTGGATTGTGTGGTTGTTCATCAAAGATCTTCTTCTTGATCCATACCTACTTTTCGTTGAGCTAGCTCTTTGGTATCCAGATTTGTTGAACTTTTTGATTTTGACTTGTTGTTCTTTTCTTTTGGCCTTCTATGGTGGTTATAGAAGCTACTAGTGATAGTGATGACCTAAGTTCTTGGTAGGGGATGTCATAAGAATCATCATTGTCTCTACTATGCTCAACAAGGTTGAATTTTGGCCCTTTCCCTTGGTGGTTTGGCTGGATATGAAAAGTTCCTATATGTTTGCTCTTGGATTACTATTTCTGGAAGGTCTTTTCTAGCCAATTGATTAGAGCATTGTTAGTCCATTGACATGGTTGTGTTCTTCTTGTTTGATTCTTCTTGTATAGGAGCAACACATGAGGATGCTTCATGCAGTTGCATCACCATCAAGGATTTTGGAATCCACTTTCGATGTACTTTATTCTTGTAGCAGTGACATTGATTCTTGGGTCTTTGATTTGGACAATCATAAAATCATGCAAGCTCTGTCTAGCTAAGCCTCTATTCACCAATGAACCACAATGTCCTTTCATCCATTTCATACCTTCTTCCTTCATGTCAAAACAGTGGAGGTGGAGGTTGTACCAGCCTCACCAATCCATGTGTTTCTCTCATCTTTAGTCGCTTCGAAGGGCGGTACCTGATTTGGTTTTTCTAACACATTATAGTTGGTACTAGCTCTTGGTTATTAGATGCTTCCATCATCAGCATATATCTCAAGTCTACAGGCATTCTAGCACATGGTAGAAGAGGTTGTTGTTCTAAGACAGGCTGTGGCTTTGAAACTCCTAGTAGACCTGGTGCATTCCCCGTAACATATCTAGGTGGAGTAGATGCTACTGGAACAATTTGTACATACCTCTCCCTAGCATATTCCATCTATAGTAGCACTCTTTCCTCGTATGGTTTGTCCATTTTCTCTCAATTTTGCACCAATTTGGCTCCTCCGGATCAAACTTTACAAGAGGAGTTAGTCTCTTGAGCATTTCATCGATAAAATTTTCTTGATCGATAGGTGCCGTTGGTTTTGCAATGGACTTAGTTATCTGTGAATCATTGTGCTGAGAGGATGTGTCATCCTCTTGACTCTTACAATCCCTTTCTTTATATTCCTCAAAATTTCCAACCAGACAAAGAGCTTCTTTGATCAATCTTTTTAGCATCAAGATTCTTATTATATGCAGATCATTTTGAATACCCACATGCCTCATTCCCTGGATAAAGATCAGCATCAATCATGCCTACGTAGGTATTTCCACTCTTGGACAAAACTTGACATATCTCTTGAGCCATAATTCTGCCTTGCGTGTACTGATTCACCCTCATTCTGCTTGAATCTGTGAATTTGCGAGACTGTATTGTGAGCGCTACCTTTCTGTGGTAATTCTGCGATGAATTCCTCAAACAGCTCGTCTAGAGTCTCAAAATCATGTCTTTCCACTGAGTCAAACCATGTAGACGCGTCATCTTCAAGCGTTAGTCCGAATCCCGCAAATTGTGTTGCAAAATCTAAAACTTCCTCTACTCTAATTACTCTTCTAAAAGCCGCAAATGAATCTCTCGGATCTTTATCTCTGGGTTGAAAGTAGGGTTTGGTGGTAAAAAAAAAAAGACCAATCTTTTTCCACCTTATTGGTACTAATGAAAAAGTGGGGATCGGTGAAATTTTTGTAGTTTGTGTCAAAACTTGTCGAAGTTTGTGTTTTTATTTTCTTCTTTCCAAGATGTATACAACAGTATACAATATGATAAGTGATTTCTTTTGGGACTTTGATAAATTGCATTGCAAAGATTTTTCAAATATAATGTCAAGGACGACCAGTTTTGTACCACCATCCCTTGCTTTCAGTCTCCAGAGTATTTCCTATTTACCCATTTTTGGACTTGGGACAGTCTAACTCGTCGAATATCTACAAGTTTAACCATAGACTCTGCCAATCCTTCTCTCTCTTCAGGACTTCTACTATGGCTAGGTTCTTCTTTGAAGGATTGGTCGTTCTCTTAGAGATTGGTCCATTAGGGAGATTCATTTGAGGAGGGATGTCTGCCATCTCTGTGATCATTTCGTCTCTCGTTACTGCTCTAGAAGGGAATCCAAGTGGCTCCTCTTTTGAGTTCTTGTGTTTGGTGGAGGTATCTATGGTCCTTCATTAACCAAATATCCACCTATTTCTAATGCAGTCTCTGGATTTTTGCTTTCTACAGCTCTGTATTGTCGTCCTTACTTCTCAACAAGTATAGATTTCCATTGATAGTCGATCTCGTATGTATAGACATATAATTTGTCAGCTCTTCTCGGTATGGCTCTAAACACCTATAAAGGTTGACCTCACTTCCGTCAATATATCTATACAGTCCTTCACACTTATGATTTGTCATTTGAACTCTCTCAACAAAAATTGTCTTTATCAACTGCAAGTTTGACAGATGCATTATGGGCAGATGCTCCTCTATCTTTGGGATCCCTGAACTTGTATAAGCTGAGTTTGAATCTAAAGTAGAGATGATATCTGGGTAGCTTGATTTAAGAAGACTTATTCCAATTTGTTCAAATACTTTGGTCAAGAAATAGTCAAAACTATATCCAAAACCGCAATCATTTTTTGAAATTGTCACTTTTAGACAATCCTAACTTTTGGATGCATTTTGAGACCTTAAACGGTGTTTTTCGGACGTTGACCGATAATGGATGACCCAAAGGATCTGTGATTGTTGTTAAGGGATTACATTGAAGCTTGTAGAGCTGCTTTGGAGCTTTGATTTGATAAAAAAAGTTTTTGAATCCGATATCGGGAGCTCAAGTTATGGCCAAAACAGTCTTCTATCGCATTCAATCTTCTTGTAGGTCAATTCTGGAAATTTTAGTGTATCAATAGTAGATGCATGATTTGGTCCACTTAAAAGTGTCCAAATTTGGTTTTGGAATGATATTTGGGATTCTAGGGTCAAAAGGAAGGCCTTTGACTAGTCAAAAATCATGTCTGGCCTCAACCTGAGCCTAGAGACTTCATACGCGTATGATGTCTTTTGACTCAGATTTGCTCCAAACTTTAACTGTAGACTCTCCTTGATGTACTCTAGTCACTCCAAGTCTCATTTTGTGATTCTGACACTTTTAGTCGAGTCTATCACTCCTTTTTTTGTTTGGTTAAGACATCATACGCGTATGATGTCTTTTTTGCCAGAATGAAGTGACTTTTATCCCAAAGACTCTTTATCACTCAAGCAACTCTTAGCAACTTTCAAAATTCAATTTTAACACTTTTTGTGCAAGTTATGGTGAATACAAGCATGAATCTTTCCCTATTTCTGCCTTTTGGCACTTTTTAGCCCAAATGTGCTCCAAATGCAATGAAATTTTGGCTAGGGACTTCTCTTATGCTCTAGGACACTATGATATACTCAAATGTCTAATTTGACCCACATTTGGTCTCTAAGACATCGTACGTGTATGATTTCTTTTGGCTCAAATTTCACTTATGCTTCTACCCAAGGTGCTCCTTGATGTGTACAACAAAAAAATGTGCTCATAAAAAATTTTGCATGTCAAAAATGCTCAAAATCACCACTTTTTTACCTTTACCCTCTTGAATTTGCAAAAATCTCCTTAATTCAAAGTTATGTGTCCAAATGAGATGAAATTTTGCAAACAAGCTTAACACGTGGTCAAAAGTGCAATTGGACCTTCAGACCTTGACCTGAGACATCATACATGTAAGATTTCTTTGTGCTCGGAATTGGATGAAACTTGGTCTATAAGCTTGTCTTGTGATGCTTAACACCCTGGTATGCTCTAATTTCAACTTTGGTCCCTAAAATTGCCATTTCAGACATCATACACGTATGATGTCTAACTGATCAAAATGAAGTGAAATTCACTCCAGAGATCTCTCACTACATTGGTTACCCAAAGAAACTTTCAAATTCAAACCCAACACTTTTTGTGTTAGATATGATCAATTCAAGCATTCGATTTACAAGCCCAAAAATGCTTCAAATTCAATGGAATTTGGTCCATATGCTTCCTAAATGCTCTAGATCACAAGGGTACACTCAAATGTATCTTCTGACCTCAAGTCTGGCCTCTAGAACATCATACACGTATGATGTCTAGGTGATCAGAATGGACCTCTGTTTCTACCACATGTGCCCCTTGATATGTAGAACAAGAATATGTGCTCACATCAAGTCAAAATTACACAAAATCTCCACTTTTTGACAAGGAAATCCCCCGACAGAGTAAAATATCCTCAAAACTCAATCTATATGCCCAAATGAAATGAAATTTGGTGTATGTGCTCAACACAACATGCAATCTAGGGGTATAATGTCAAAAGTTTATTTTGACTGCCAGGATTACCCTTCAGACATCATATGTGTATGATGTTTGCTAATGGGTTTTTGGCCAAAATTCATTCACAAGCATCCTCTAGTACCCAGAACTAGCTTTCAAGTACTTTTACCTGTTGTCATGCAAAAATATGCATAGAATCACAACTTTCTCTTTTTTCCGTTTTCGACACTCCCTCTTTTGTCTTCTGAGTGTCAAGAGTTGGTTAAAACTCTAATCTCAATGTGTACTGAGGGTAAAATCCCCCTTTTGTGTTAGGAAATATGGAATAGCTAAGTAGATAAGTGAGTAGATTACTTAATGGAGAGAGATAATTTTCAAACACAAGAGATTATAGAGCAGAGAGAGAGAGAGAGAGAGAGAGAGAGAGAGAGAGAGAGAGAGAGAGAGAGAGAGAGTACACACGATACACATGGTTCACCCAATGTGGGCTACGTCCATGGAAAACTAACTCACATCAACTTCACAATGCACCACAATGCTTCACAATTTGTTTTTGTGTGTAGAAGAGGCCTCCAGTTATAGGCCTCAAGTGCTTCCCTCTCTCATGAGAGGCAGCCATGCCTTGTGTTGACGAGTCCAAATCGGACCCTCCAATCTGCCCATGTATGGCCGCCCTTGAGAAGACAAGTCCATCTTTGAAATAGATCACCGGCCATTGTATTCAGCCACCGGCCACCGGCCATTGACTTTCGACCACCGGCCATCGTCATTGGCTACCAGCAGCCATTGGCCAACCGACCAAATGACCGGCCGTTTTCCGATCATTTTTCGACCGCCGCGGCCATAATATTCCGGCGAAGCCACTCTTGAGCTTTTCTCGAGACTAGTCGTGAAAATTTTAATTTCCAGTGAGTGATTTTTCTTCACGCACGATAGCTTCTCCTCATAATGGGGGGCCTTACAAATGTGCATTTTTAACACAACAAATTACAAGGGGTAAATCAAGCTCCATACTTAACATTTTGAACACTCTAGTGTAGTTAGATGTGTCAAATTTGGTCTCCAAATGTCTCTTGAGACATCATACACATACGATGTCCAAGTTTATAGAATTTCAGTTTTTCCTTACATAACTTTTGCAAATGCTCTCTTATATGCACATCAACAAACAATCATGAAAAAATGCCAACACAAATCTGTTTTTTTTATTTTTACCCTCAAAAGTAGATTTTTAGTGATTATAAATTTAAACAAGCACTTCCCAAATGCACTAGATCATAATCATATCACTTACCTAAAGCTACTCCTACACATCATAGGGAGTTTTTCATTTATGAGTAGAAAAGCGCTTCACTGCCACACACGGACTAGCAAACACTTTTATCACCTCACAAATCACTTGACAACCAGCAACTACTCTAATCTACAACCAATACCACAAATCCTAACTAAATCTATCTAGTCAGAGACCCTTGACAGGACACACGCTTCCTGGCTATCCACTTGATCTTGGAATAAGCTCTTCCAATTCCACTTAAGAAAAATGCTCTCTTTAGCCAAAACTAAAGCAAGCAACCATCACACGAGTGTTAGTAGGATTACCTTCTCAAGTCCTTGTGTCCCCTGAAATGGCACCAATTTTGTAGGAGCGAATCACACCACCTATGAAGTGCATGCAACACTACCTAGATCAACCTAATGTCAATCGAGGACACAGATGGCACGATAGGCGCACAAAGGCAATATCTTTAGCTTGTAAGGCTGAGACCATCCCACACATACAACACTCTAGAAAGCCAATTAAACCAAAGTCAAGAATTTCACTACTTTCAACTACACCATCCAACCCACATACACACAAACAGAAGGAAAGTCACCAAACCATTCCATAATCGTATGAAACTTAAGGAACACCATCCCCTCAGTAGGATATACCTATCCCAAAGCCTCTTCGCTTAGAATCCTCACTCCAAACCCATCTGTGGAAAACGCAACGATTCTAATGACTACTTGCATGCAAAAAATAGACATCGTTTGATACACTTACGGCCACAAATAGCTTGTAGATGCGTTAGTGCTTGTGCTTCATTTCGTGTGGAATACTTGGCATTGATGCGTAGCTCTCTCCAAGCCTATCACAATGGTGCAGTAAAATCTCCAATGCTATGAGCAAGCAGGAAGTAGCACCAGGATGAAGCTCACGCTTTCTCTCCTTCTCTCTCACACACAGTTGACAACAACTTAAAACTTAGATTATGAAAGCGTTCTTTTACAAAATGACCTAGGCACCTTACATACTAAGGCTACCATAGCTTAAACCTAAAACAGATCTCAATGGGTCAAATGGCTTTGTATTTACAATTTGGAAGTGCTATTGCACCCCGACTTCTACAAATAGACTAGCTATTCATTACAAATGATGTTTATAACCATAATCTGCATAATTTCATAACTCTAAAAATAAGACTTTGGAACAAAAATTGAGTTATGTGGCAATGTTGACATGTGGATCAACAACTTCACAAATTAATTTCCAACAAGAGGCTAGGAGGAATTCTAAGCCCATGGAAACTAGAGACCGAAATGAGCCTAGAGGGAAGAACCATTCTCAAAACTCTTCCCAAGGCAACTCTAGCAACAACAACAACTGAACCAAGGAGACAAGAGTCTATAACTGTAAGAATAAACTCTCTCTTGAAGCGTTTTCGCAAAAACAAAAAATGTTTCAAGTGTGGGAATAGGGACATGACTATTGCACCTGCCTCAAAAGAAATGCACGCAATGAGCCACCTAGGGCTTCTACGCTTGAAGCTCCAAAAGAGGTACTCATTGCAAAGGATTATCCCTTTCCTATGCTTGGGCAAAGGTCAGGGAACATGATGTCTTTATCCTTTTTGACCCTAGATCTACTCACAACTTCATATCAACAGGGTTGGCCACTAAGTTAGGCATACAAGCTTTTGAGATGGGAGACACTGTGACTACTGATGGGGCTTTCAAGGGACAACACACCTCTGTTACTCCCTTATTGGAAAATTGAGGCCTCATGTCCAAAGCTATGTCGACAAAGAGGACTTTTTCATCTCGCGTCTCCAACATGAGGATGTTACCTTAGGGGCACCATGGTTCAATTACATGGCTTCCAATATGAAGTTCCCTAACATAAGAATTTATTTCAACTATATGGAAAAGAACATGTACATAGATGCTAATGAGTCGGGCTATACTATACCCCTTGTATATACGCTTATTTTTTATAAGTCAATGAAAAGCTTAGTTTTCGCGTACATGATATTTGTTAGAGAGTCCATAAATGATCCTAATGTTTGACTAAATCAAAGTGGTAAGAATCAAGAGGAATTAAAGTTGTCTAATTTTCTGAATAGATTCCAAGATGTTTTTATCTCGATGACATCCCTGGAGAGTTATCTCCAAAATGAGGGGATGATGACCATACAATAGAGCTTCTACCTGGGAGATCACTTCCTAATAAGCCTCCCTATAGAGTTTCACAAGCTCAACAAGAGGAGATCATAAGGAAAGTACATGAACTAGTTGAGAAAGGGATGGTGAGGAATAACTCCTCTCCTTTTTGTTCGCTCGTGCTTCTAGTACAAAAGAAAGATGGTACCTATCACATGTGTGTTGACTATAGGGCAGTAAATAGGATCACTATCAAGAACATATTTCGCGTGCCGTGGGTAGAAGATCTGTCTGATAAGTTACAAGGTATATCTACTTCAGTAGGATTGACAACGTTTGGTCTTTGTGAATATCTTGTCGTGCCTTTTGGATTGAAAAATTCTCTGACCATATTCAACAATTTATTGGAAAAAAAAATTAGGCCCTACTGCAAGTTTACTAGAGTATTCTTTGATGATATCATTATCTACTCCAATTCTCTTTAGGAGCATAAGCAACACCTCTAGGTAATCTTTCTCAAAAGAAGAGTGAAATTTTCTTGCAAGAGATTCAATACATAGACCATATTATCTCTCAAAATGGCATCCGTATGGATCCAACCAAGATAGAGGTAATAAAAGGATGGCATAATCCAAGAAATCTACATGAGCTATGGAGCTTTATTGGTATGTGTGCATACTACAGATGCTTCATAGAAAAATTCTTGCAAATAGCAGGACAAATACATGACTTAACAAAAAAGAACGTTAAGTATACATGGACTACAAAAGATCAAAATGCTTTTGAGGAAGCTCAAAGAGAAGCTTACCTCTCAACCTGTGCTTACACTACCGAATCTCTCACTACTAGATCTCTCAAAACCATTTGAGGTCCAATATGATCCTTGTGGATATTTCCTTGGAGTAGTCTTGCTTCAAGAAGGGTATGCCATAGCATACAAGAGTCAAATACACAATTCCAATGACCGAGTGTTGGACATATACAAAAACGAGCTACTAGTTGTTGTACATGCCCTTGATACATGAAAGCACTATATTTTGGGGACTCCATTCATCCTACAAATAGATCACCAAAGTATTAAGTACTTCATGATACAAACCAAGCTTTTTGACAAACAAATGAGGTGGGAATTTTTTTTTTCACAAATTAACTTTCATATTGCTCACATTGGAGGCAAGCACAATCAAGTGGCTAATGCATTATCAATGTCCAAGGGAAAGTATGATGTCTATAGCAACTCACAATGATCTATCTTTCATGATAGATGAGTATGCTACTGACCCCAATTTCAAGGATGTTATTTCATCCCTTGCCCTAAGGAAGAAAGAGGAGCCATTTACTTTGTAGGATGGTTACCTTATCTATGGCAATAGGCTATGTGTTACTAACTCACTTCATGAGAAAGTAATGTGAAAATCCCATGCTCCTCCTTATGTAGGGCATAGAGGGATTCAACCCACTCTTTGGGGAGTAGAGACCTACTTCTATTGGCCCACTATGAAAGTAGACATACAAGAGTATGTTTCAAAATGTATAGTGTGCCGAAAGACAAAGTATGATAGAAGGAAGCAACCGGGATTGATTCAGCCATTGCCAATTCCTGATTCACCATGGGAGAGAATATCCATGGATTTTATCTTTGGATTGCCCAAGTCTATCCATGGGAATACAGAAATATGGACAATAGTCAACAAGTTTAGCAAACAAGCACATCTTATACCTGTCAAAAAGACTATTAAGGCATATCAAATGGAAACTCTCCTCATATCTCAAATTTTCAAGTAACATGGCTTGCCAACATGCCAACATCCACAGTGTCAGACAAAGATCCTAAAATGACTAGTAATTTTTGGAAGGGTCTCTTTGAGAATCTCGGTATAAGGTTAAATTTCTCCTGGCCTATCACCTACAAACAGATGGCCAAAGTGAAATAGAAAACCTTACGATTGTAGATATACAAAAAACCTATGTTATGAAAGTAGATCAACTCTCACAATGGGATAAGTACCTACCCCTTGTAGAGTATGCGTACAACAACATTGTACATACTTCTATCGAAAAGGCACCTTTCGTGGTCATAGAGGGAAGATCCATAGCAAAGACAAAAGTCTGTTGCTAACAAGCATCAAAGAACCTTAGCATTTAAGGAAAATGATTGGATATTGCTAAAATTTCCCAAGGCTCGTCTAAGGAAAACTACGGGAAATAATTCTACGGGCCACCAAAAGTATTATGCTAAGGTAGCAAAAAGATACTATGGTCCTTTTCAAATCCTTAAACCAATCAATGAGATGGCCTATCAACTAAAGTTTCCCACTCATTGACTCATACAATTTTTTTTTCATGTGAGCCTACTTAAGCCTTACAAAGGAGAGCCACCAAGAGAACCAATAATCGAGGACCCACCGGAGATCAAGATCAAGAAGAGGTGCTCCAACTTGAATCCATCCTTTGACATGAAGACAAGGTACTAAGACATAGTAAGATTATTTGATGATATCTTATTAAGTTCAAAAATGATCCTTTTGAAGATGCTAGATGGATGCAAGGAGCACAGCCTAAGGACAATATGAACCTTGTCAATGCTTATAATGCTACATTAGAGTAAGAAAATGTAAATTCCTTTTACATATTGAATTTTTTTGTCTTATAAGACTAGTTCTTTTTTTATTGTGCACAAATTTAAGTAGTATGCATACTTAGAATCATGTTCGTGATAATGACATCTCCCAAACACCAAGTAGAAATTGTCACTCTACTTTGGGAGTATGATATGGACTAAAGAGCAGACATGATTGCAGCAGCTGAGTCTCTCAAGCACCAAATTGACTAGTCATCCATTTTGGAATGATGTTGTAGGGTAAAAAAGGATCCTCTACCTGCTAAGAAACATACACTAATGACTAAGGATTTATTTTCTCTACCTCATAGTCGAGGACAACTATGGTTTCAAGAGAGAGGTAATGTCATAAATCTAATATCTCACTATCCCAAGTGATTTTCTCATATTGAACTAATCATTTAATGGGGGGAAATTAATGGGAACAAGAGTTAGAATATAGAGAGGTGCCTTTAGACCTATCTCAACATGGGACCAAAGGAAGAGAATGCTACATCTCATTGAGGGTCCAAAAGGGAGATGGTCTACCAAAGAGAAATGAGCAAATAATGGAGCTTAAAGAACCTTAGGTTTAGCTTCACTAATGTGGGAAAATGAATGGGAACAAGAGTTAGAATATAGATATGTGCTTTTAGACCTATCTCAGCATGGGACCAAAGGGAGAGAATGCTACATCTCATTGAGGGTCCAAAAAGGAGATGTTCTACCAAAGAGAAATGAGAAAATAATGGAGCTTAAAAGACCTTAGGTTTAACTTCATTAAAGACCTCCAAAGGTTAGTGCTAAAAGTACTTAGACCTAGGACCTTTAGGTACTTTAGACCTTAGGCAAGCTAAGCATGTGGTTGAGCTGACCAAGGTGCTTGAGGTTCTTAATGGCTAAGGTGCTTGAGGTTCTTGATGACCAAGGTGCTTGAGGTTCTTAATGACCAAGGTTCTTGAGGTGCGAGCCCTAAAGGTAGGAGATGAGAGAGAACACACTCACACACACTCAAGGCATGCCTAAGGCACAAGAGGCATAAAGGAAACATGTCAATCCCCTAGCCATGTTGCCCTCATAGTGTGCTTGAATCCTATTGGATGGCCTTTAGGGAGGTCCAATGAGAATTCAGATTCAATTAAATAACTAATTAATATATCTCTCTCAAAGGGGGAAAGAGGGACACTTCTCCAAATGCTGCCTCTATTCCTAGTTATGACCAAAGCATGTGATTGGCTAGGCCTTGGCATGGGCCAATGGGGTGCAAGCCAGTGCTCGGAGAGAGGGGGTCGCGACCAAGGAAAGGGAAATCACTTTTGGGGCACTCTCCCACACACTCACACATTCTCTCATGTGTTGAGAAAGAACTCCATCTCCTTCTCCAAGCTTGAGAAGTAGAGAGCCTACACCAACACCTCTTGGCTATGGAATGTAAACCCAACCAAGAGTCAAGCTTCAAAGCAATGCTTATCATCTTCTTCATCTCCATTACTATGCTATGCTCTGCTATGCTATGCTCTAAGAGTAATGATATGTGAGAGAATTCTTCTTTCTTAATTATAAGAATACATCTTCTTCTCTTCCCTTTCCTCACTCCTTGCTAGCCCTCTCCACCTTTTAAGGTGTTTGAGGTCTTGGGATTGAGGCTGGGGACAAGTTCATGTTATTACAAGTTAATTAAGGTCATTATATTGGTGCGTAAATCTTACCATCTTCATGGCATCAACAAGGTCTCAAGGAACACAAAGAATGTATTGTTCCAAGTATCTCTTTATGGGAGAACCTATAATACAAACGCCATTTGGAGGGGGAACCGGATCCAAGTAAATCCGATCCTCAATTGTTGTCAATTTCTCTAATTCTCTCTCTCTTTTGCAAGTATTGTTCATGCCAAGCTAACTAGGTATAATATTTTTTTTTGCTATCTTCAAGCAAGTACTCCTCGTATGTTTATTAATAATTCTCTCAAGGAAATGCTCACTACTGTCACTTTAATTCCACTACAATCAATGTTATTAGCTCTATTCTATTACAATGATTCCTGGAAATGTATTGAGCAATCACATCTAGATCCGCATCGGACCTCGCTGATATTGGATTAACTAATCCCATATTGTGATCATATCCAAAGATTTGATTATGATATAGGACCATGATTCTTGGAAATGTATTTAGTAATCACATCTAGATGTTGAACTTTTTGTTAGACGACATGTGCGAGCTCTAATGAGGCATTCCAATCGCTTGCAAGTGGAAATAAAATTCCTTGGGCAATGCTACTTGTAACAAAAATTTGAACCGGTTTTATATTGGCATCGCAAACCTCTGCACAGAGGACTTCAACTTTGTGTGTAACAAAAGAAAGCATGCATGTGATAGACCGGATGAGGGGATGTCTAGAGACACTGAAACGTCTTGAACGTGTTGTTACCATATACATGTGGTAGTGATGTGTGTGAACACACTAGGACCGCCAGGGCATTTTTTTCCTCTTTAGGAGGTTTTTTCCCCCGAGCATTGTATATACGCTCATCACTCTAGGGCTATCTATCTTTCCATTGCACACTAAATAACACACTCTCTATTGTGTGCCTTGAGCTTCCTTCGTCTTCTCCAAGCTGTGTGTGCTTCTCTGCAACCCTAATTCCAACAATTGGTATCAAAGCAGGTCACGTCCTCCCGGGCTTAGTCGCCAGCTGCTCCAGCACACACCTGCTCACTTTCTCCGATTTCAGTGAGCTTTGGCGAGCGTTCGCAGGCCGACAAATATTGATTTGGGCTCATTTCGACCTGTGTTTTCACTGCAGGCAGTACTGCACAGGCTATTTTGTCATTTTGTACAAAATTTCTGTCATTGCCGTTTTCTGCATAATAGGTGCCTTATAGTCTTCTGCGGTTTGTGCTATATAGCACAGGTTGTTCCCGCTCCGTTTCTCCTATTTTCGGGCAGTTTTCACATCAGGTGCAGCATTTACCGTTGCTGACAACAACAACACAGATGTGTTCAACATGTTTGTTGTTGAGGACAGGTTGGATGGGGACAACTACCCTATGTGGGCTTATATGATGCAACATGTTCTTGTGTCAAAGGGTGTCTGGAACATTGTGTAGGGCATTGATGTACATCCTGGTTCTGAGGATGTAGGCGATGTTGAGGATGTTGCAGGTCTTGCCGCAAGGATTGCAGCTATTAGAGTTGTTTTGCCTACGACAGAACAAGCTCGTTGGGATGTTAAGGATGCGCAGGCTCATGCATTGATTGCGTTGTCTGTGAAGCGCACCATTGTTCCTCACATCCGTTCAGCAAAATCTGCAAAACAGGCTTGGGATATTTTAGCAGGTCTTTATGCAAGCCGCAATGAGGCTATAATTGCTTTGCTACGTAAAGAGCTGGAGTCAAAGATTATGCATGAGGAAGATGATATGGACACTTTCCTTGCTAGTGTCAAGGATATCAATGAGCAGCTTCTTTCTGCAGGTGAAGTCATTTCAGATAGTTCCCTTGTGCAGACTGTTCTTCATGCCTTTCCAGATTCCTACCAGACTTTTGCTAGTACTTGGAGACTTATGACCCAAGGAAATCCTGAAGCTGTCAAGTTCGATGCATTATGCACATTGCTGTTGCAAGAGTCACTTTCTAGAAAAAACAGGACTAGGCAGCGTGCAGTTGAACAGGCTTTTATTGCTTCTCAAAGAAAGGGTGGTAACAGTAATGCAGCCACTTCTTATGGTTCTGCTGCGAGTGGCAAAAATTATGTTCCTAATGCTTCTCCTGGCAGCAATTTGTATGGAAATTTTGGTGATAAGGGCAAAAAGAAGATGCGTTGCCATTATTGTAAAGACAATGATCACTTGATCAAGTTGTGTCCTAAGTTGAAGGCCAAAGAGGCTAAGAAGAAAGAGGGTAGTTCCACTACAAATGCAGCCATTGTTGAGTCTTCTGTGAAAGAAGACTGTGTTGCTGATGTTGATGGAAAATGGGCTTTTAGCGCAAAGTGCACTTACAATCCTATTGTCCATGATGCATGCTTGTCAGTTAGTTGCTGCAGATTCACATGTGTGGTATTTTGACAGTGGTGCTACAAAGCACATTACCTCACATCGTGAATTGTTTACCTCTCTCGAGTCTGTCCCTCATGGAAATTCAGTCACTTGTGCCAACAACGCCTCTTATCCAGTTCAGGGAGTTGGAAAGATTGTGCTCACTGTTGCTAATGGTAGTTCCTTCACACTTGTTGATGCACTTTATGTACCTGGGATCAAGAAGAATCTCTTGTCTGTATCCGCACTTGCTAGACTTGGACTTGTAGTCAAATTTGTGGATGACACATGTATAGTTCATGATCTCAGTTTTGGTGAGGAAATTGTTGCATCTGGGATTTTGTGGCGTGGGCTGTATAAGCTCACTTTGTATGAAAAATGTGGACAAAATTTTGCAAATGTTGTTGCAGATTCAAGGGCTATTTCACATGCAAAACTTTGCCATGCACATTTTGATCATCTGAATTTTGCCAGTTTGCTGTGTTTGAATAAATCTGATATGGTTGCTTCTTTGCCGCCTCTTGAAGCACCTGTCAAACATGTTTGTGAAGGCTGTATTTTGGGTAAGATGCAGCGTTCTAAATTTCCAAAGGATGGTTCATTTCGGGCCACATGCAGGTTGCAGCTTGTGCATAGTGATGTTTGTGGGCCCATGCAAACTCCATCCTTGGGAAATTACCTGTACTTCATGACTTTCATTGATGATTATTCCAGGCATGCATGGGTATTTCCGCTTAAAGCGAAATCCGAAGTTTTTATGTGCTTCAAACAATTTCTGGCTATGGCTGAAAATGTCTCGAAATGAACTATGGGCACCCTCCGTTCCGATCGAGGAGGGGAGTATATGTCTCATGAATTTAATGCATTTCTGGCTAGTCGTGGGATAAAACACCAATGTACAGTGCCTTATACACCTCAGCAAAATGGTGTTGCTGAGAGGAAAAACAAGTCACTGACGGAAATGGCACGATGTATGGTCAAAATTCAAGCTTTGCCGCATTCTTTTTGGCTTGAGGCCATCATGTGTGCCACTTATGTACTTAACAGGTGTCCTACGAAAGCTTTGCAATCTATTACTCCATATGAAGCATGGCATGATAGAAAGCCTTCTATTGAGCACATGCGTGTCTTTGGCTGTTTGGCATATGCTTTGGTGCCACAAACACAACGCATAAAATTAGACGATAAGGCTGTCAAATGTATTCCTATTGGTTATAGTGCTGAAAGCAAAGGTTACAGGTTGTATCATCCACAAACAAAGCGTATTTTGGTTTCATGGGATGTTGTGTTTGTGGAAGATTCTGTTCAGCCCTTGCTGTCATGTACTAGAGACAGTAATGTAAGCTCACAGGACATTTATGACACTTTGTTGCCTCTTTTCAGTGGTGGAAATACGAATGTAAGTTCCAATGAGGCAAATATACAGTCTATGGGGGTTTCTGAAAATGTTTTAGATCAGCCTATTACTGATGCAGATGTACTTGATGAGGAAAGGGCTAAAAATGAGCAGGCTAGAGGTATGCCAAAATGGCTGGTGCACACTTTGTGTGATGGTAAATTGGATGCACCTTTGTCTAGTCGTATTCGTTCAGGCTCTCGCCATGCATCTTATGCATCAAATTGTTATGCTTTGGCTGTGTCTAGCTTACATGATGTTGAGGAGCCTCTGTCTTTTGATGAAGCACAGAATTCAAAAAATTGGATGGCTGCCATGCAATCAGAATATGATGCACTTATAGAAAATGACACATGGACTTTATGTGATTTGCCTCCTGGAAAAAAGGCCATTGGTACGAAGTGGGTTTACAAGTTGAAACGCAAGCCAGATGGTGAGATCGATCGCCATAAGGCTCGACTTGTTGCAAAGGGTTATGCACAGCAAAAAGGCATTGATTATGAAGAGACTTTTGCTCCCACTTGTCGTATGACTACTGTGCGTTTTCTATGTGCATTGGCAACTCATTTTGGTTGGGATGTACATCGATCAGACATTGTTACTGCTTTCTTGAATGGTGACATATTTGAGGAAGTTTATGTAACGAAGCCTCGCGGTTTTGTCATAAAAGGACAAGAGGACAAAGTGTGCAGATGTAAGAAGGCTTTGTATGGGTTGAAGCAATCTCCTCGTGCTTGGTATGAGAAAGCTGACACTCATTTGGTCAAACAAGGCTTTCGTAACAGTCCAACAGAAACCACATTGTATGTAAAGCGTGAGGGTGATGTACTTCTCATTGTGGTTCTTTATGTTGATGATTTGCTGATCACTGGACCAAATGAGAGACATATTGCTGAATTTAAGGCTGATTTGAATGCTACTTTCAAGATGAAAGATTTGGGACTGTTGCATCATTACTTGGGTATACAGTTTAAGTAGTGTGATGGTGGTATTGCCTTGTGTCAGAAAAGTTACATAGAGACATTGGATTTGAGGATTGCAAACCTATTGACACTCCCATGGAAACAGGTTTGAAGTTGAGTCTACATGATGCTGACGATCCTGTTGATGTCACTCTTTACCAAACTGCTGTTGGATGCCTCATTTATGTATGAAACACGAGGCCAGATATTCAATTTGCAGTCTCACAGGTCAGCAGATTTATGCATAGCCCAGGGCCTAAGCATTGGCAGGCTGTCAAGAGGATTTTCCGCTACCTTAGTGGCACTTTACATCTTGGCTTGTTTTATCCCAAGGGGGGGATCATTGCCGCCAGACTTACATGCTTTTTCGGACTCAGATTGGGCTGGTTGTTTTGACACGCGAGTGTCCACAAGTGGTTTTTGTTTCATGCTTGGCAGTTCATGTATATCATGGTTGAGCAAGAAGCAACCTACTGTGGCCACTTCGAGTTGTGAGGCTGAGTACAGGGCAGTCTTCACAGCTACGGTTGAGTGTGTATGGCTCAGACGCCATATGGCTGATTTGGGTGTTGGACAGGACACTGCCAACACTATCTACACTGACAGTCAGAGCGCATTGGCAGTTGCAAGGAACCCAGTTTTTCATGCTTGCACAAAGCACATTGAGGTGCATTACCACTATGTCAAGGAGAGGCTCTCAGCAGGAGAGATCAGCTTGTCTTATGTGCCAACACAGGACAACCTTGTAGATATTTTCACAAAGGCATTGTCTCATGAGAAGCTTGAAGCTTTCCGCAAAGCTTTGGGCTTACTCCCCTTTGTGGACTGATCCTGTCCTCAGGGCATGGCACTTCCCTTCACTCATGTGCCAGCTCTCGTTCACCACATCACTCCAGGGGGGATTTGTTACCATATACATGTGGTAGTGATGTGTGTGAACACACTAGGACCGCCGGGGCATTTTTTCCCTCTTTAGGAGGTTTTTTCCCCCGAGCATTGTATATACGCCCATCACTCTAGGGCTATCTATCTTTCCATTGCACACTAAATAACACACTCTCTATTGTGTGCCTTGAGCTTCCTTCGTCTTCTCCAAGCTATGTGTGCTTCTC
Organism: Adiantum capillus-veneris; assembly: GCF_014529385.1. Classification (NCBI taxonomy): domain Eukaryota; kingdom Viridiplantae; phylum Streptophyta; class Polypodiopsida; order Polypodiales; family Pteridaceae; genus Adiantum; species Adiantum capillus-veneris. Next base: position 1,401,556 of record NC_140944.1, on the reverse strand, counting down.
TGCAACCCTAATTCCAACACGTGCCACATAGCAATAGGGGGCTACACACATATACAATTCTGTAACTATTAACCCCACTCTCTTGCTATGTTTTAGAATGGAGATGATGATGACAACCACCTTCTAACCCCTTGGCGGTGTTGCTGCTCAATGCCACGACATTTCAATATGTTGTCTCTGGCCCCTCGCTTCATTTAGTGGAGGATGTGCCCACAAACAACATTTTAAAAGGCTGCTATAGGCTAGCCATTAGAGAGGCTTTGGGATTGAAGGGTAGTAAAGAGCTTTGAGTAGCCAATCGGTGGGATTTTTGAGCGTTTTAGAGTTTTGATCTCAAGAGAGGGGTGCAATAGCACCCTCTTGCAGAGCAATAAAGTGTGTGGAGCAGCTTGAAGGAGGCGAGGAGATTGGAAGCTATAGAGAGCCCTCTTTGGCACGGGCTGGGAATTGGTACGGCTTGGAATTTTTTTGCAGCTTTTGGAGTGAGAGAAGGCATTTACTACCAAATCTTGCAACTTCAACAGGGCCCCTCCTTGCTTGAGTGCTAGTGACAAATTGAAGGACAATTACTACGCTTATTGGAATTTGATCATGCTACTCTAGTTCTCACGTGAAGGCTTATGGGATATTGTCAATTGCTCAGAGCTCCGTCCTACAAGGGATCCCAACAATAGGTACACCCACCTTCAAGATGACAAATGTCACAATCTTGGACACCCCAAGACGAGAATCTAGAATGACACATGAGAGAATCACTTAAAATACTTCACAAATTCAAAATCACAGTTCAATTTGGTTGACACAAGAGAGATTGGCCCCAAAGACTGGTGCCCTGAGGGGACCCCTACTCTCAGACTCTACATCCATATGCTCTTAGGGTGAGTCCCCTAAGGGTCTATTTATTCCTACAAGGTATGCCCCAAATGCAGAGCCCCAAAAGCAGTTAAAACACAAAAGCAAATTGTCCCAAAAGCAACTAGTCCCAAAAATTTCCAGAAGCAGTCACTGCAATTTGCAAAAAAATATTACGTCATCAATCAACACAAATTATGGGATTCCGTACAACCTGCCACTTGAGCAGTCAATGCAAAGTCTGAGATTTTGTACAACCTTTGCCTCATCAACTTTCATACTGTCTATCCATACGGTCCTGCCCGGCTGGTCATGCCATGTCATTTATTTGTGGCATAGCCCCCTCTTGAAAGAATTGTAGTCACCCTTGATTATGCATGGAAAATCAGACATAAGCCATAAACCAATTCAATAGACACTGATTCTAGGTAGCAATGCACTAGATGACACAAATCCAACACGTGTACAAAGACGACAATCACATCACATCACATTTAGATCCATATCACGTAGAATCCATTTAGATCTAGGACAATGATTCTTGGCAGCGTATTTAGCAATCGCATCTAGATCCACACCGGACCTCGCTAATGTTGGATTAACTAATCCCATATTGCGATCATGTCCAAAAATTTGATTTAGAAATAGGACCATGATTCCTGGCAACGTATTTAGTAATCGCATCTAGATCCGCACCGGATCTCACTGATGTCGGATTAACTAATCATGTATTGCAATCATGTCCATAGATTTCTTGAGACCAAATGTTGCAGTCATTTTGTCAATCATTCCATCTGCACTCCAACAATGTCATGTGCGAGTAATCATTTTTTGGAATTCCAATCCATCAATCACACATTGAGTTCATAGTGAAAAGGGTCGTTCAATCATTCAGTTCTAGTTGTGTGGTCATCTCACACTACATGAACTCTTGATGTGCTCATGACAGTTCCATTCAATCATTCATCATGATTCACAATTCATGATTCTTATCATTATCCGCCAGTTCATTCTGGAGCTGTCATTGCTCCGAAGTCATCATCATCTCATTCTCAATATTGTTATCTATTCACAAATAGCAGGGGTTCTTCCATAAAACATTAGTTTCATACATAAATCAAAGTCATCTTCAAAAAGTCCTATTTCATTCATAAATTCATAAAGCAAAGTAATGCTAGTACATCCATAATTTTCTATCTAGTATCTATCTACTTTCAATATGTCAGTTGTTCTCATTCTTGTGCCTTTTTTGGGGCACTGTGTAGAGATATGTCCTTCTTCTCCACATTCAAAACACTTTTCCGCTTTGATATATTTTTCTTTTCGTTCTTCTATCAGTCGAGATCGTGTATCTGTTTGTCATTTGCTTCTTTTATGACTTGTTGAAGGTTCAACTGGTGGATAAGTCAAGTTTGCGGAATGCATAGAAAAACCCCGCTTAGCATGCCCAATCAATTGCTTTATGGACTTGGACGTCTGCTCAAGGCAGTAATCTCGGATCTCTTTGGGAAGTACACAACAAAACCGCTTGATTTGCTGCTTGAAACTAATCTTCTTAAATGATGAAGCACGTAGAAAAACATCCCAAAATCTCTCCTAGTAAGTATCCAAGGGTTCTACCTTGACCATCTAAAGATGATTCCAGCCAGTAATCATGCCCCATTAGTATTCTTGAGTGAGTGACAAATAATTAAAGAGTCTCTTACACTTTAGCCAATTTATTGGTGCTTCTTATCTTAACAAAAGAATGGACCACCATGTCTATGCATTTCCTTTTAAAAAGGATGCTACCCGTCTAATCTTAGAGTGCTTTGTATAGCGGCCTGCAAAAAATGCTATGTCAAATTGTTGGATAAAGGCTAAATCCTTAAAAGCATCTCAAAACCTGAAAAGGTTTCAAACTTTATTATATGTCCCCTCCCTCTTTAAATTCCTTGGTATTTTTGCCCTTGTCTTCGAGAAAATCATATTGGATGTCTCTGTAAAGATGCCTCCTTTTTTAGTAAAACATATGATCATCGAATTCCGAACTCTTAGAGGATGAATCCTCATCAGAATTGTCAAAAAAATTTCCATATCCGATTTTTTTGGCCTTCTTCTTGATCTTTCCTAGTCTTTGATTCTTTTGTTGTTTCTTGCCCTTTCTATTCTCATCATTCGAGTCATAAGAGGATGAGCTGTCTGAACTGTCAAAAGAAGATGAGGACAAACTGGACAATCCTTCAAAATGTACATGCTTCTTCTGCTTTCTTGCATTTACAAAAGAAAATTTTTGGCCCAAGTAACCAGGGAAGTTGATTCCCTTGTTGCGTTTTTTTAGTTGCTTCTTTTTGCCCCCAACAATTGATTGAATCGTCTTTTTGACAACATCCTCGAGTTCATCTTTAGTAAACATTCATGGGACAGGTTGTTTCTTGAGGACTAGCCTCAATTGTGGTTAGAGGATCATATTTTCCAATAGAAGAGAAATCTGACATGCTCTGATACCGCTATCACAATCTTGGACACTCCAAGACAAGAATCTGGCATGAAACACAAGAAAATCACTTAAAGTACTTCACAACTTGAAAAGCACAGTTCAATTTGGTCTTGTCACGGCCCTATGTAGTTTTGTGCTCAGAGAGATTGGCCCCAAATATTGGCACCCCTTTTGTTATTTCTTTTATATTAATGCTTGAGCAAAGTACAACTCCCAAGGGGACCTCTACTCTCAGACTCTGCATCTAGATGTCAGAGTGAGGCCCCTAAGGGTGTATTTATTCTTACAAGGAAAAGCAGAGACCCAAAAGCAGTTAAAACTCAAAAGCAAATGTTTCCAAAAATTGCCAAAAGCAATCAGTGCAATTTGTGAAAATCCATACAGCCTACCGTGTCAATAGTCAGTGCAAATTTTGAGCTTTCATATGGTCTGCCACATCAACAACCAACACAAAGTCTAGGATTCTGTACAACCTCTACCACATCAGCATCCGTACTGTCTGTCCGTACGGTCCTGCCTGGGTGGTCATGCTACATCATTTGTATGTGACAACAAATATCTCAAATCATGTGTCAATTGGGATTGAGCTATTGTGAAAGCAATGTCGGCCATTTCAAAATCTCTTACAAAGGAAATTTCTCTAGCCATTCACACTTTGAAGACTGCCAATGATATCTGGCTCAAGTTCATTGAAATATTTGATAGTTCAATGATGCAAGCCCTTCTTGGACAATTATTTGCCATCCAGTTTCCACCAGGAAGTTCCATGCAATCATTTCATGATCAACTATCGTCTATGAAAAGTGCAGTGACGAGTACTCAGTTAACTACTTTGGTTCTCACGAAGTTGCCTGAGGCATATGAAACGGTGTCTAGGACAATTCGGCTACAAATCACAAAGGAAAATATGGAATTTGATGATCTTATCTCTTTCCTCATTGAGGAGGAAGACGTGTTGCTAACTCAACACAAAATTCAGATTTCAAAGAAACGTGGGGAAGCACTTGTTGCTTCCGGTTCCAGAAAAAAGACCAAGGACTGTTGTTACAATTGTGAAAAGCATGGTCTTGCTGGCTAAAGATTGCAGTTTCAAAGGCAAAGATAGAGATTCTACAAAGGATAAAGATAGAAGCAAGCATCATGAGAAAAGCAATGATAGTTAATTAGGGAAGGACAACAAAGAGGCTGCTGGCATACTGGATTCTAGACTTGTATGGACTCCCACCTTCTAGTTACATGGAGGCCAGTGCCATCACCAAGTTCAGCTAGAGAGAGGCTTTGAGTAGCAGAGAGGGGCAAGAAATGCTCCGTATAATTAATTTGGCTCCTTGTGTTGGAGTTCAAGTTATCAATGTTTGAACCCATGGTTTGGAGTTCAAGGCACATGCATCTGGGAGGGAGCCAATTAGATGTATCTAAAACACTATGGATGAGTGCACCGATACATTGTTGTTGGTTGGATTATGGACAACAAGATGTGTTCCATGATTCATTATCTTGGAAGTATTTATGATGTGATGTGTTTAGAGTTCACGAGTGGGGATTCTTGGACATAGTGTACTCTACATTTCAAATTCTCTAAAAGGCAACTGATGCTCAAGATGGAATTTTTCTAAGGTACAAAGTTGAGGGTAGCAAATCCGAGGTGTATCCAACAATGAACTTTTGCTGGCGTGTGCATGGTAGCTTCTTCATTGACTTGATCTCATTATCCATGTCCACTATGAGTTGCAAAGAGGGTGTTAGAGTTTAGACACCTCAAGTGAACTACCCAATATGATCCCATTATTTATTTTGTCTTTTAGGTATTTATTACTTATTTTTCAAAGTATGGGTAAGGAAATTATTGAGGTTGGTATATATGCAACCCCTTGCCTCCATTGTACTACACACATTCAATTATTCATTGCCAAGGTTGATTGGTTTACAAGAATCTCTCTCTCTCTCTCTCTCTCTCTCTCTCTCTCTCTCTCTCTCTCTCTCTCTCTCTCGTCTCTACGATTCCACATCGTTGACTTTGACAGCTTGAATGGCACCATGTCCTTACCCTATGTAAAACGTGGAGCAAGCCTCATGAAAAATTAAGCAGCATTAACAAGGAGGATATCAAGCAAAGAGTAGCCACCAATCTGACAAGATAATGAAGCTGCAAGTAGAGCTGACCACACTGAATTGAAACACACTAGCTATTGAAGCGCAAGCGGTGAGACATGCCAATTAGTAGCAAAAAATCAACCAAGAAATCACACAATGTAAGCATAATATGGTCTTGAAGATTTTCATCCTAGAGGCAGACTAATGTGCTTAAATTTGAAGTTGTTGCACCTAGTGTAGAAGACAATATCATGGTTATACTAAAAAATTGCAAAATTTACAAACCTTGCAAGCCAGCAAAGTGCAAGAAAGGTTGATCAAATATTGAAGCTACTTGCAAGAGCCTACGACCTACTACCGACTTGCAAATTGATGTACGAACTAAACATCAAGAAAGTGGTGAGTCGGGCAATGAGAATGGCAATGATACTAGTGTGGCTCTCACCATTGTCTCTCTAGCACAATTGGTGCAACAATATTGGGATAGCCACCAACTTACAACACATGCATAAAACTCAACATTGAGGGACACAACTACCACACAACCTAGGTGCATGAAGCTTACAATGCACACTAGTTCAAGATTTGGGAGCTAGCCTCTCCATGGAATATACCAAGCCATAATGCCTATTCCATGTCAATTTCTAGCTTATGATGTGATGTATGAAAGAATGCAATAGATTGAGGAATAAGACTCTGGAGGCACATGTGGATATGTTAAGAGATATCAAGGAAAATCCAAAAAAAATTTGCAAAGGGCAATGGTGGCCTATTAAGCAAACAACAATGCTATTAGTGCCAATATACCAAGATACAGGTCACTTCTCACCGTAGTCGTACACAATTTCAAAAAACCTTGCTAAGATATATTGTACTACAATTTAGCCATGCTAGACCCAGAAGCACTAGAATCAGATAAGACTATTTTTGGAGAACAACACAACCATTACAAGAGATCAATTCATTACTGATGCCAAGTTACCGACATCGTTGGTGGGCATCAGTATATGCATTGCTAAGACTAAAGAAAGACTCAATATTAAAAAACCAAATTTAAAATATCAACATTTATTACAGCACCTATGTCGACACGCATATCGATGCGCATAATGATGTGTATATTGATGCCAATCTATCACCAAAACAAAACCCGCGGGTTCATTTCCACGTTTTTGCCCCACTTTTTTGTTTCTTTTCCTTGCTCCTCTATAGAGTTTCTTCTCCATACCTATAGATCTACCACGGTGGGCCTCATGTAACTTTGGATTTCCACCCACACCTTTCTGCAATGAAAAGGTATGCTTCTTTTTTAGGGTTTATGATAGATTGATTGTGTATTTGTGTGTTGCATAACATTGTGTGTGTGTGTGTGTATGTGTATTCTTGCAAGTTTTGCTTCAATCCCCCAAGCTCTTTGTGCTCACATTGGCCAAATGTGAGTGCTCTTTCTTCTTTTTTTTTTCTTGCACACACACATAATCACACACACACACACACACATACACGCACATAAACACGAAAATAAATATACACACATATATTTGCACATAATTATACACGCTACATACACACACAGTTTCAAATAAAATGTTATAATTGATAAATTAAATAAATTAAATTCAATATTTTTAAATTTTGACATAAATGTTACCATAAACAAACTAGTATATTGAAATATATTTATCATTAATATTATTCAAAAGAAAGAAAATTTATTGAGTTGTTTTGATTTAGATTTATTTATAATTAATTAATTTATATTTATGCAATTTTATTTTAAGTTTACACGGTACGATAAGGTTGTGACTTGTCGTAGGTCAAATTGTTAATTATGTTAGCAACCTATAGTTACCAAATGTAAAGTGGTTGTAAATGTTAGTGTTGGGATGCTTTAGGTTAGAGATCGATATAGTGTTAGGGTTTAATTTGGCCATCTTCATCCGTTTAAAACTTGCCAATTAGGTTAGAATTTTAGGGTTTGATTGACTTAATCCATTTAAAACTAATCGTTTAGGTTAGATTATTAGGGTTTAAGGTTTGCTCTGTAAATTCGTTTAAGTTTGGTCGCTTTAAATTGGTTTAGGGTGGTGTTTGGCCATTTCGATCCGCTTAGGGTTAGCTCCTTAGGGTTAGCGGCTTTTGGTTTGGCCACTAAAAGTATGCCTTGCAAAGGCGCTTGAAGCTGGCCCTGTAAAGACGCTCTAAACCAACTTAGGATCGCTTTACTTTGACTATTTTTTGTCCTCTTAGATCTAACTACTTGGAGCTAGTAGCTTATGGTTTGGCCATTTCAATCCGCTTAGGGTTGTTGTATAAAGACGTATTGACCGTTCTAAATCGCCTGAGAGTCGTATTGATTTGGCCATTTCAGTCCGCTTAAGGCTAGCTGCTTAGGGTTAGTGGCTTTTAGTTTGCATGCTAATAGTTAGCAGTGTTTAGCCGTTTAGGATTGGCCGTGTTCAATCAATTAGGATTGGCCGCTTAAAGTTAGCCACTCTAAATCAGCTTGGGATTGCATTAGTTTATTCATTTTAATCTGCTTAAGGCTAGCTGCTTAGGGATAGCGACTTATGGTTTCCATTATTCTTGGTTTGGTGCTTTTAATCCACGTAAGATTGACCGCTCATAGTTAGCGAATTTTGGTTTGACCGCTGTAAATCAACTTAAAGTTGCATTAGTTTAGCCATTTCAATCCGCTTAGGATTATTCACTTAGGGTCAACAGCCTATGGTTTCAGTTCTTCTTGGTTGGGCTATTTCAATCATGGAGCCATAGAGTTTAATGATGAAGATGCAGAAGTTCAAATAGAGATAGATGTCTTTGGTGCATCAACCCTCATAGAAGATAAGAGATTGATTAGTGACTTTTGTTAAGAACTCTCTTGTAATGTCTACTTATAATTTTTGGATTTAATTATTGTCCCAACAATTAACAAATAGTGATTTGTGTTGCTTAAGTTGGTTCTTTATGATTAAATAACTAACATATTGTATGCAATAGGCTTGGATGAAAGCAAGAAGGGAACGAGAGCAAAAACCCCTAGCTTGAGGAGCTCACCCAAGCTACATATAAGATAAAACAACATGAGGAAAGGGTTGCACCTTCTCTTACGCATGCGTCTCAACCTCCAGAAGAGTCATCCACCACAGAGGAGAAACCAAGAAGTTCTAGTTTGGGAGGATCAGTATTGGTTGAGAAGGTTAATGAACTATTAGATGCCCTCTTAAAAGCCTATGAAACACGGCTCAAAAACAATCAAATCCAAGGACATAGATGGATGACATATCCATGTGCAAAACTAAAAAAGCAAAGGCTTGAAATGTGTCAAAAAATGATTCAAACAGTCCAAGCTTTACTAGAACCACTAGTTGGAAACCCAAGGATGTGATCCTTGTCCACCTACTGTTGGCTTTCAGGCCCGTGGCCAGTTATGGTGGAGCCAGTGAGAGGCATTCTCTCACCACAAGCTCCACCAAACCTCAGTCTTCTCCTGCATCCCCTTTCCCCTTCTCCTTCCCTCTCTTGCACACTCTCCATTTGTGCGCATCAAGTGGTATGAGAGCCCAGAGCATCCCTCCCGACCCCGCTCGCACCCCGTGCGTGCAGCCGTCCTTGTCGATCTTGGGAGCTCTTGGATGCAGCAGGTTGGGACCTTGAAGGCTTGAGAGCTTTTCAAGGAGGAGTCGAGTGGAGAGCGAGGAGTCAACAGGGCCGTGAGAGAAAGGAATGGAGAGCAGGCCGTGTAGGAGACAGGTCGACACCGAGTATGGGGCAGCTCTTGGGCTAAATTGGACTTAACCAAGTAGAATCGGGATTCATGGCAAGCAAGGAGTAGGGATCATTGACGGCATGAGCAAGCCGGGCTACAAGGCATCGAATTGCATCATTCAGGCAGTGAGTCCATTCTAAGGCAGGGTAGCTCAACACTGAGAGAAAACAAAGGCAACAAGGAGCACTGGCTCATCAAGAACTGGCACCAAGCAGCACAACAGAGCTGGCTAGCAGAAGCGCGTTGATGCTTTGAGAATTCTAGGACCAGTGAGCATCAAGGGGCCGTGAGCAGTAGAAAGTGAGTTGTTGCACAGGGCCCACACACACCCTCGCTGTTCTGTTTTGCTCTGGCTCGTCAGATTTGGGCAGGATTGCAGTTCTTGTCAATGCAACAAAGTAATTCAAATTTTTTACTTTAAGACCACACACTATTGTGTGCAAGGGCACGCTCCCGCGACAGCCCCCCCCCCCCCCCCCCCCCCCCCCCCCCATCCGATTGACCCCCGAGTTGCTAGCAAAGTGAGCAAGTGTTTGAAAGAGAGAGGGAGAGAGAGATGAGTGAGAGAAATTTTTCTCAAGAGAGATGTGAGAGAGAGTTCTCAGGCGTGTGTGTGTGTGTGTATGTGTGTGTGTGTGTGTGTGTGTGTGTATAGCGAGAGAGAGAGAGAGCAAAAACATTACGGTTTTCTTCGACATCAACATCTCGTCTTTCCGACTCTGAATATACGATATGTTAGATACACACAGAGTGTGTGTGTGTACACCCAACACCATCCTCGACATTGGCGATTTGCCACCGCCTCGGCGTTCCACCGTTCCAACACTCAGTTTTGACACCGTGTTTGTGTCATGGCGATTCCCCTATAGCTATTTGGCTAGCCACTCTCGTATGACGACGAGGGACGACATCGACATCGGCGATTAGAGCCGTTTTGACACGAATTCTTGCATTTTGGCATCGGCTCGACATTACTTCCATTACGAGCAGATTTTTGAAATCCGACCCGGCATCGGTTCTACGCGGATGACATTTTCTCATTATTGACAGTTGTGCTTGCCACACGCATGGGTCAAGTGCCTCTACCATAGAGGAGTGACACCCGACATCGGCACCGAGCGCACAGATCGTGCTTTATGGCACGATTTTTTACTACAACACCTTTGGCGGCTAATTGACTAGCGCATTTTCGCCCGGTGGTAGAAATCGGTAGATAGAGACACCAACATGTAGGTTACAGGGGTTTCTTAGCCCGTTTACACACAGATTCTCCCAGTTTCCGGACACAACGCTTTCATGGGCGATTTAGCAGTCTTTTCAACAACAGTTTCTATACGGACAGTTCTCTACGGACAGATGCGTTGACAGATGCATTTTTGTGTGAGCAACCCTAGTGCTATTGAGCTATTTTGAGAGAAGATATCCCCACAGGGATCACTTTTACTGCATGCTTGAGCGTGGTTTACTCATCTATGTTGAGATGCAAACACTGCCCATTGTACTACGTGTGGAGCCATTTTTTGCTATTTCGGTAGTTTTTCTTAGCTGTTTTTGAGACTCAGAACGGAAGAGCCCTTTTTGACACTACGGCTAGTCCTTTTGTGTCTGCATTAGCCTTTTGACGGCCGATAGAGTGAGGTTTTCTTTGAGCTAGTGTATTCTCAAATGTTGAGATACCTTTGGTGATACAAGTAGTTCGAGTTCCCCTTTACGGTACTCTCGCCATAGGACATGTATCTTGACAATTTTTTTGTGCTTTTGATGCCAAGTTGGCGGTCACACAACAGTGGTTCTGTGCAGTATATGCCGAGTGATTGTTCTTTTGAGTAGTTTATACGTTTTTGAGTTGAGTTCTGACTCCTCATACAAAGGAGACTCTGTCGGATGTTTCTGGCGAGTCCATTTTATGCATTCTTTGCAGTTCTAGATATTCTTACATAGTGATTGTACTACATTTTGGTTTGAGTTTTTGCTCCTATTTTAGGGAAAACTCTGTTGAATTTGTCCCAAGAAATTTTCCATATTTTTTTTGCTACATTCTCTTAACCATGGCTGCGAGTAGTGCTTTCGAAATATAAGAGTACACATCAAAAAGTTTGATGGCTCAAACATTGTCATTTGGCTGTAGCGCATGCAAGTTGTCTTGATCAACAAAGGCTTGATAGCACCCTGGAGTGCAAGAGAGAATGCGTACACTAATGATGAGTGGGATGACTTGAATGAGCATGCTGTGGTGACCATTTGCCTGCACCTTGGTGAATCCATTTACTTTACCATAATGGACAAGACCAACACCAAAGATTTGTGGGATGCTCTATGTCGTCAGGCTTGGTATGGCAACAATGCCTCGAACAAGGTGATGAAGAAATTTATGCGCATGAACATGAAAGAAGGCAGTAATCTTAGTTCTCTTTTGAACAAGTTCAACAACGTGTTTTCACATCTTACTTCAAAATGTCTCAATTTCGATGATGAGATGAAGGCCATTTTCTTGCTATGTTTGTTACCATCATCATGGGATACTTTCAACACAGCCATAAGCAATTCTGCACCCAATGGCAAGCTAGATTTTAGTAGTGTTGCTCGTGTGTTGCTCACTGAGGAGATTCGACATCAATCTCTTGATGCGAGTGGGCATGGTGATGCATATGTGGCTAGTGGCAATCGTGACAAGCAAAGGGAGCGTGGTCGTAGCTGCGGTCATTCACATGATTGCAGGCAAGGGAATAACAAGAGTTGTGGCAAAGACATGCAAAATGTAGAGTATTACTACTACCATAAAAAGAGACACTTGAAGAAAGATTGTCGCACAATGCAGCGTGATAAGGACAAAGAGAAAGCAAAGTTTGACAAACCTAAAAGCAGCATGAAGATTGAAGAGCTTAATATGATTGAGTTTCCAGCCATTGAAAAAGTTTTCGAACTGTCAAATGATGTGTTGATTTTCACATTGATTTGAATCCTGATGCATTATTAGGTCGTGTGAGTGTTATGCGTAGAATTGGATTGTGGACTCAAGTGCTAGCTTTCATGTGACTCCTCACCAAGGAGTGGTTTTCTACATACACTGCCATGCATGGCACAATGAAGCTAGTCACCTCTTATGATATTGATATATGCGGAGTGGGCAGCATCAAGTTTTCTATGCGTAATGACACTGAATTTATGCTACATAATGTCGGACATGTACCCAAATTGACAAAGAGTTTGATGTCATTTGGACAGCTGGATGATTTGGGTTACACTACCATATTTGCTCATGGTTCTTGGATCATCAAGAAGGAAGATTTGTTCATGCTTAAAGGCGAGAAGTCTAACTCATTGTACTCACTTTATGTATCTTCTATGAAAGAGCATTCTATTTGTGTAGTCGAGCTGCCGTCTATAGAGTTGTGGCATAGCCGGCTAGGACATATGAGTCAAAAGAGAATGAAAGTCTTGCAATGTTTTGGCTATATCCTTGTGTTAGATTACTCTAACTTCTCTTTATGTGAGCATTGTATCTATGGCTAGCAAATTAGGTTGACATCAGCGCCTTTGGACAAGGAGTTAAGGAGTCCTCTAGATCTCGTTCATAGCGACTTGTGCAGACCTATGCTAGTCAAGTCTCTAGGGGGAGCATTACTACATTCATAGAGGACTCTACTAAAAATGTGTGGGTTTACTAGTCTTGAAGCAGAAGAGCTATGTCTTTAGTATCTTTTAGAAGTTCTTAGCATTGGTAGAGAACCAATTTGGTAGAAAGCTTAAAGCTTTGCGTAGTGACAATGGAGGCGAGTACATTTCCTCCAAGTTCAAGGACTTTTGTAGTAAAAGAGGCATTAGAAGATAGTTTACCATGCCTTACACAGCCACCCAAAGTGGTGTGGCTAAGAGAATGAATAAAACCATTCAGGAACGGGTCACTTCTATGTCATCTACAGCCAACTTACCTCAAGAATTTTGGGGAGAAGCTGTTATGACGGCTGCTTACTTGATCAATTGGTCACCTAGTGCACCACTAAAGTACAAGGTTCCATAGGATATGTGGACGGGCAAAGAGCCCAGTTATGAAAGATTACTTGTATTTGGGTGTGAGGCATTCTCACATGTGCCAAAAGCACTAAGACAAAAGTTGGACCTCAAATCACACAAGTGCATATTCATTGGATATAGTGTAGACGGAGAGATGGGATATCATCTGTGGCACCGAAAATCAAGGAGGGTTATATGCAGCTTACATGTGATACCCAACAAGTCTAAGATGCAGCCAATGAAAGACATTGAGTATTGTAGAGTACGGTTTGAGGATGTTTCGTCATTGCCAGTTACATAGAATGTTAGACATGCTAGTGATGTGCCTTCAACTAGTACACGCACACATGTTGCTCTAAAGAGAGTGAAATCCTATAGTCAGGCACTTCAGACATCTACTCATATATCTCGTGCACCTCAGCGTTTTGAGCCAGGATTGAACTACTTGCTAGTCTTTGATTGCGGTGAACCCACTTACTACAAAGAGGCCATTCAAATGGATGATAGCATGAAGTGGGAAGAGGCTTTGGAATCTAAATATAACTCAATTTTAGCCAATGAAACTTGAAAATTGAAAGAGTTACCTACGGGTAAACAAGCATTGCCATGCAAATGGGTGTACAAAAAGAAGTATATCCCGAGCCTAAGTATGATGCAAGATTGGCTGCTAAAGGTTCAAGCAAACAAAAGCGTGGATTTTGATGAAATCTTTTCTCCAGTGGTCAAGATGATTACATTGAAAAGGATGTTTACATGAAACAACCATACGGTTTTACGATAAAGCTTGAGAAGCCAACAAGGGCAAAAATGGTGTGTATACTCAAGAAAACTTTGTATTGATTAAAGCAAGGCTCAAGGCAATGGTACATCAAGTTTGATAAGTACATTCAATCCCAGGGTTACGTAAGGAGCCAAGAGGATCATTGCTTGTACTTGACGAGTGTGAACGATGGTTCCCTCATCATTCTAATTTTGTATATGGATGATATGCTCATAGCCGAGAAGTCAAAAGATGAGATTGCACTTCTCAAGGATTCCCTAAACAAGCAGTTTTCTTGGTATGCATATCAAGAGAGATCGCAAACATAATATACTTGTTCTTTTGTCGGAAGAGTATATTCACAAGGTCTTGCAATGTTTTAATATGCAAGGGGGGAAAGCATTGCATACCCCAATGGTAGCATACAAAAAACCTAGCAAGCATGATTGTCCCAAATTGGGTGCTAAAAAGGCAGAGATGCCAAAGGTACCGTATTCTTTGGTAGTTGGCAGTCTTATGTTTGCCATGGTTAGCACACGGCCAGACATTTCATATGCAGTGGGAGTGGTTAGCAGGTTTATGGCAAATCCAGGTAGAAAGCAATGCAAGAAGAATCTCCTCAACCAGAGTGTCACAAAAGTTGTGACAACCACTTGGTCAAACAACGTCCTCAGACGGAAGTAAATGCCTATTTTCTAAACTGTGGTGTCATTCACTTGATTCCTGACTATCCAAAAAACCCAGCCGAGTCATAAAGATAACAACAAATGTCTCAAGAATCGTTCAGTTAGCCAATAGCTCAAAAAATGAAAATGCCATGCCAGTTCAAATAGTTACAAGTGCACAAGTCCAAAAGGAAGTTGTTGAGAACCTAGATATAGAAAAAATAGAAACTGACGCGAGTCTGAAGACTGGTGAACCAAAGACCGACGCGAGTCTAGAGACGCGAGTCTAGAGACGGGTGAACCAAAGACGGATGCACCTAGTCATTAAACCAAGAACAAATGGAATAGTTGGAAAGCTAGGAATGAACTCGGGTGCCATTTTTGCCCCGAGTTCACCCTTAGTTCACCCCTAGTTCACTGAGTCAACGGACGACTGAGATTGCATTGCGATTGCCACTTCTCTTTCCCACCATAGATCCCCCCTGGCTCGAACCATGCCATATAGTGACGAGCTAGGCTCACAGACACAATTTCTAACATTGCGAGCAGGTGACCATCCATCCCACTAATGGTTTCCCACCCACAAGCACCTTGAACTACACGTGTGGAGGGTGCCTAAAAGCCATCCTTTGCATCCTACCACCCGAATGTACGGAGTAAGATTTGCACCTCTCTCTCTCTCTCTCTCTCTCTCTCTCTCTCTCTCTCTCTCAGAGGGCTACGCTCAATGTGTTGGGTTGGTCCCTCAACCACATTTAGTTCTACGCTTCCACCATGCTATAATTTTGTGTTGCCATTTCACTAATGCCTAAAGTTCCTCCAATTCCTTCTGCTTTGTTGAGGTTCTCTTCACCATGCTAGGAGCATGTTGGCTTTGCTCCTAGCCCTTGATCAGCTTACACCCTTGAGCCAACTCACGGAGTACTATTAATGAAGTCCAGCGGGCATCACCTACGTCGCCTTCGGACAGATTGTCACCTTTGATCTACGACTCTCATGCCCATTGTCTTGTGCATTCTAGGGTCTCTTCATGAGGAGCTGCCCAGAAACCCTCACCCAGTGTGACCATTAGCATCACGCACTGCAAAAAAAATGCCAATCACCTCATTTCACTTTACTGCCTTCTGTGTAATGCAATCCACAGCCCCGTCTTGCGCTCCAGGTACTGCCTTGCCTACTACAATATTCCATGTCTTCCAATTTCACCAACATGTACCCTTCATGACCACCTGCCTGATCTCCCTCTCCACTGCACCATATCGGAGCCTTGGGCTGACCAGTTGTCCACTTTTGCTGATCAACTTGCATTGAAGTCCACAACCTCCCTTCGCTCCTCCAACCAAAATCCCTCTCAAGCAACACCTACAACTTTGAAGCTCTAGGATGTGTGTGTGTAACAATCTCTCTCTCTCTCTCTCTCTCTCTCTCTCTCTCTCCCCCCATTGCGACTCTCATTACCAGATTTTTGAAGCATCGAGTCTCAGTCATCAGCCACATACATACTACATCACATGTAAGTTTGGTCCCATGGGTCATATTTAACCTCTTAGGACGATAGTGAAATCAATCTCTCTCTCTCTCTCTCTCTCTCTCTCTCTCTCTCTCTCTCACTCACACACACACACACACATAGAGACATGTGTACTACATTAAAACTTCTTTCACATCTCTTGAGATTGTTTGTATGATATATTTAATCTTGCGTTGAATCTATTATCTATCTATTACTATATCAAAAAGGGAGTAGTGGCCCTCCACATGGCTGTAAATGCCTATAGCCATGGGAGAACGCTCCTTCCCCTCCATGTGTGATAGACAAGCTGCAACCAATGTGGAGTAGACGACCTACAACCAGCGTGGCATAGTCAAGTGATGAAGCGTAGGTTGACAATAGTCTCCTTGAGATGCAAGCTACCTACAAGCCCAAGCAAGCGACAAAGAACAACCATTCAAATATGCCTACATGGCAGCAGTCATGTCAGGTCCACCTTTGCTTACATCAGAGCATTGGCTACCTGCAACTCAAGAGCCAGTGTGCACTCAAGAGTTGTGTGATCCGCTACCTTGCCCCATGCCTAGAGAGAAGCCAATCATGCATCCTTATTTTTATGCCTTCCCATAACTTGAGAGGAGTCACCTAACCAACGCCCTTGACTTTATGAGGCAAACCCATCAACCTTCTTTCTTTCTTTTTGTATAAAAAGGAAGTCAGGGCCATTGCATCACCAGGTTGATTTTTTCTTCACTGGCGGGTATGTCTCTTTGCACCAACTTCTCTTCAAGCACTACACATGATAGAGATCGTTCCTTTCATGGAACATTGCATCGATGCATATGCAACACCAGACCCCAAGATTTCCCATGAAGCACCGAAATAGAAGGGTAGGTTGACCTTTTGCTCAATGCACTCTGCAGCCAATGTAGAAGCTACCATGAGCAAGCGTGATGATTCCAAGAACCATAGAGCATATAGCAAGCGTCCCAATTTCTTTGTTCAAGATCTATCATTCTTATAATAGAGCAATGGACTATTGGAACTCATTCTACTAAAAGTGCCATAGTTTGCTTCCATTGTTGTTGTAGCTTCTACAAGTTGGGGAGTGTACAATCAATCACGAACTAATGTGAATAAGGGAGTGGAAGGAAGTTATATATTGGGTTGCATTTCATACACCTGCACCAAAAAAAATATACGTATAAAACGTCGTTATACGTCGAAATCCCGAATAATCACCAAATAGCTGTATTTTCTCTTTTCGATCGAAATATCTTTTGATCAAAAAATATTTTGATTAAAAAAACTGCTTATATGAAGACAATCGCTTGTTTGATCGAAACCAGCGAGTGTAGTTGAGAGAGCAATAGACAGCTAGAGCTTACTGAGATATACTTTTAAACTTGTTTAAATGTGTACTAACTTGTTTTTCTGTGTTATGCCAGACTCGTATGGTCCATTAGTTTTTCTCTCACCACAGAGTTGGCTTGCAGGTTATAGGCCACTTCGTGGTGTGTAGCCATCTGGCTCACTCCAGAAGTGAGTAGAAGCTAGTCGCTTTTCTCGTGCTGTGCAGCCACTTGCATCACTACAGGGAAGGGATTAAGGACAGACTTAGATTCTCACTCATGTGGTGCAGTAGTATATCTCTCACCACAGAGGTGAGTTATAATTTAGTCGTCAATTGGTGGAGTGCAGTAGGCATGATGCTACACCTCTCACTTCAGAGTGACCTATAGGTTTCTCAATTTTAGATCAACTCAAATCATTGTTTATACCTTGTAAAAACGCAAGATTTTGCTCGTCAAACAGAGAGTGGAGAGATGCATAGTTTATGCCCTCTTCATCTTTGTGTGATGCACTATTTACTCTTGTGCTTCAAACTCCAAAGACACGTTATTGTTCATCACTAGAAGACTTGGTGTTGTCTTGGATGTAGATACATATATTACGATATTTGGCCTGCATCTGAGATTGTTAAGTTGTCCGCTTGATGTTTGTCTTGTGAGTTCCACACACTTTATCAGGGATTAGATTAAGTCACATCATCGTTCTTACTACATAGAAGTATGAGAGTCACTATGAGAGATCGTGGTGTTTACCGCGGGCCATTACCGCAAAACAAGAGAGAGGAATTCAAAATGAGGAGAGAGAATCCTTTTGATGCTGAAGCGGCACTTTACCACAAATATTACCGCGTAAATTTCCGCAATTATTTCCGCTCACATTACCGCTAAGACAGGCTGGACCCCCTTCCCCCTCCCTCTCCTGCGGGTTTCCATTTAAATCCAATACAACTCCTACACTCTCCAGAATGCTTGCTCACTTCATTTAATCTCTCTTTCACTCTAAAAATTCTATACATAAATCATTGAACTCACAACAAAACCGTTACAAATACTATTCATAAGCACATAACGAAACATTTGCAAATTAATCATATACTACACCAAGTGAAAGAATGGAGAGTTTTATTAATTCTCATCTTGTATAAGATCTGTACAAGCACTAAGATCCATATTTAGACCCATAATATTCAAATCAATAAACAAATTTAGAGATTCTTCCTCCTCTCCATCACCTCCTGTAGAATCATCATCGCTTTCTCCCTCTTCCTCCTCCTCAAGATGACTATTTGCAAGGCTTGGCTGACCTTCTTCAACTTCTACTACACCTTCCTCTGCATCTTGTGGTGATGGTACGATGGGATCAATTACTGGCTCAATGTCCGTCTCTGCAAAGATAGATCTACCCCGCGGCGTGACTGGAATGACATACCAAAGTCTTCTTTGATATATACATGGCACATAAAAGACCTATACGTCACACACTAAGAATAAGCTGATATACATAACTTAAATTTTTAATTTAAGTTAATTGCACATAGCCTAAATTACCTGCTCGCAACTACTAGGATACACCAAGTTGTCAGTTTTTCCCCGATGGAATTGGGTGGAATCCACCATAATGAGCCCATTTTCATGTCTTTTGACCTCACCCGCAAACCATCGACACTCAAAGAGGAATTTGTGAAAAGATCTGAAATCCACTTTGATTATTCTCTCTATAGTACCACAATATCTGACCTCATCTGTTGTTGTGTCAAAGTTTTCCATCACGCCACAATCATTAGTGGTCCGACGCTCATCTATCTTGTGGGTGCGAAAATGTCGGCCTTCGGACCAAATGGAGTTGAAAATGAGACCCTACAATCACAATGCATAAGTGGTTACATCGCATTTCATTAAGTGATTTGCATACATAACATATACACACTCACCTTGCGCAAGCATCCTCACGCATACTCCCATTCTTTAGGGCTTATTTGTTCTCCTTGTGCTTTGGCATTGGTCATGGCATTATGGATCCACTCTACTTGAATCAAGTCAGGATATTTTGCAAGCTCTTTAGGAAAAGGAGGTGCACGTCTACCTCCATGGGACCTCTTTCATGAATCTCTATCCCTTTCTCTAGCTGCGCGGGCTTCCAAGTACATATTGACCCATTTGGTCATGATAGTGGCATTGAGTAAAGAGTAGTTGTTGACTATGGCATGAAACTCTCTATCCATGACCAAGAGTGAGCCTTTTCCACTGGGAATGGTTGAGTGCTTCCTAGGATCCTCTTCTTCACTCCACAGACGAGGCAATGATGGATCCACTTTGATGAGATACTGTGAGACATACACAAATGCCTCTTGCACCACCCAACCTTCTGCCATGCTCGTTTGAAAACATTAAAACCACATATTTTTATTAGTAACTCCATAGCGTATAAATGCTATCTATATTGTATTTATTTTGCATACCTCCGGTTGTGACCTCAATCTAACAAAATCCTTTAAAGTCTTCAAGAATCTCTCCAAGAAGAACATCCATCTAGAGTGAACCACCCCCACAAATGGCAATCTCCTCAACAAGGTGAAGCAATAGGTGTATTTGGCTAACCAGGATTGTACGTGGGAATGCATCCTCAATAGCACACACTGCTTCTACTGCTAGCTGATGGGCTACTGGTATGGCTTCTACTTCTATCTCCTTGGAGCTCACAAATCTATAGGGCAAACGTTATATAGTAGATGAAAAAAAATTCCAAAGTTCATGCATGCACAACATGATATAGTACTTGAAAAAAACCCATTACCTCACAATCTCACCCACTTTGAATATTGCAGCCTTCACCTTAGTGTCCCCATAACCACTAATAGTTATGGGAAGTACAAACTACAAGCAATAAAACATCTTAGTGAATGTCAACCTACATATAAGGACACATAGACACCACAAACTGTTCTACTCTTACCTGAAGGATTTTATGCCAATCATGGGATTTCAATCCATACAATTGAGTGGAGCCACCCTTTTTGGTTTTTGTGAAAGCACCTTTGAGTGACCGCATATATCCCGTTGGAGTTCTGATGGATGCAATAACTTGCTTTGTCCGCTCTTGGTCTCCCTTTGACATTATCCACGGTGCTTTTGGGAGAATCATCTTTCCCCGCTCCCCCATGCGGGGTGTGGCTAAAGGGGGGAGACGTCTAATGGCTCTTAAATCTTCCCTAGCACCCAATGAATCCTTCTTGCCAATTATGTGATCCCATATAGCTTGCCCAACATTTTTGAATACATGCATAGGATCCAATAAGTGCTGAATTTTCAACGAAGCCCAGTAGGGGAGCGACAAGAAGATTGAGTACCTCGACATACCCTTTGGCAACCCATTGGGAGGCGGTGAGGTACCATGATGCTCCTCCCAATGCTTCACCCAATCAGCCATGTTCCAATGGAACGGCTGCACTCCATTGATAGGGGGAGCATATCTACGATGTGAAAGAGGTAGGAAGCGATGGTTGTTGGGATAGATCACCTTCCCAAGAAGAGGAGGTCTCTCTGTCACAAGGGAAGGGCCACAAGTGGGACACACACTATGTCCAGATGTTGCCAATCCTGCCAAGAGGTAAACAAACGTTACACATGAGACGATAAACCCAAAGCAAAGAGTACAATTAACATGTGCATACTTACCAGATACCTCTCCAAATCCTGGGTAATCATGCATGGTCCACATGAGGATGCACTTGATGACGGCTTTGCGGTCTCGTGGTGGCCGTGAAATGTCAATGACATCTATGCCACTCCATAGTTCTTGAAGCTCATCAATAAGAGGCTGCAGATATACATCCATGTTTTTTACCTTGTGCTTTCTTGGAATGAGAAGTGATAGTAAAATGTTTCCCTTTTTTGTTGCCTCCCAAGGCGGAATATTGTAGTTTACAACAACCACCGGCCAAGTGCTCCATGAAGTAGAGCGGTGCCCAAATGGATTCACTCCATCACTAGCTAACCCAATCCTCAAGTGACGAGGCTCATCCCTGAACTCTGGCCATGAGTCCTCTATGTGCTTTCACGTTGGTGAGTCAGCTGGCACTCTCATAATACCATCTGTGGAGCGATTTTTTGCATGCCAACTCAAAAGCTCGCTCGTACCCTTCGATCTAAACATGTGTTGGATGCGAGGGACGAGTGGAAAATGCCTCAAAACTTTACGTGGAATTCTGTTGCTTTGCATTCCTTCTTTGAACCTAGGCTCCCCGCACGATGGACATGTGTCACAATCGACATGCTCATTACGAAAGAGCACACAATCGTTCACGCAAGCATGAATGCGATCATAATCCATCCCTAATGCAGTCACCACTTCGCGGGCTTTTCGTCTGTTCTCTGGCATGTGATTGCCAGCTGGCAGCATCTTTCCTAGCAATCTATCACAAGAAGAAAGTACATTAGAAGCTAATTTATGCACTCCACAAGCATCCTTCACAATCTGTATACATACCTCAAAAGTGCGTCGACACTAGCATTGCTCCATCCAAACATTGCCTGAAGGTTAAGGACTTCGAGAGATGCCCTTAAAATGGAGTAAGAGCATCTATCATATAGTGCGGTGTGTGCCGAATCGAGTAGCTCACTCCTCATTCGCTCGGAAGCTTCTTCGCACGCACACTCTGGTTCATGCTCCTCCTCTCGTGCAAAGAGATCCTCAACCATTCTATGCAAATGGTCGTCTTCTGCATCCACGTAAGGAGATGGGATGTGGTCACTCGGATAAGAGGGAGCAGCAGTACTTTGCTTATTTGATGTGCTTCCTCCCTCTCTAATGGATTCTTAGCGCATGCGCTCTTCCACCCTCCTTTCCCCTCCTCCACCAACCACATGCCAATGAGGGGTGACGTCAATAGCCGCTACAAGTCGTGGATCATTTGTTTGCATCCGTGCACACTTGCGAGGATCGTCCCATAGTCCATAATCTTCTAGATCGTCCCATAGTCCATAATCTTCTACATGGCTCAAGCATATCCGTCGAAGTCGAGCAATGGCGCATTTGCACCGCACGCATGGGCATGGTAATCGCTCGGCCAACCACCGTGATCTATCCGGTTCAGCGGACGGGCCAAAATCACCCCAAGCAACCTACATTAATAAATTACATACACTAATTAAAATCAAATTACCAAAGAATGTTAATAAAATATCAATAAAAAGTAAAAATTAAACTTTTAGGTAAAAATGTCATTTTCAAAGTACTAGGAATACTTTCATTTTATATATATTTTATAAAAAACATAGTACCAATAGATTTTGAGGATCAATAGTAATAATGTCAGAACGTGGCCATCTGTTTATATGGCCCGAATTTGTGCCGCGATAATAGGTGCGGTAATCAGCGCGGTACGACACGCGGTAATGCTCGCGGTAATAGGAGCGGAAAATCAAATTTCAAATTTTTTTATAAATAGGGGCACCCGCGTGCCCCGCGAAGTTCAAAGCCCTAAAATTCGAATTTCATCGTCTTCTCCACAGAAGCCGAGAGCGCGAACCTCACAACCTTGAGCTCTTCCGACTCCATCTCTACTCTTCTGCTCTCCACCATCTCTACTCTTCCACTCTCCTACCCTCTCCCAACAAGCGCTTCAATTCCATGTAAGTTCTATTGTTATGTTTTTTGAGTTTTTCACACGCATACACACACACACGCATACACACATGCATACACTCATACACACGCATGCACACACATGCATACACATGCATACACACACACTAATTAGTGCACGTATACGTTCTTTACACGCTAATTAGTGCATGTGTTCTTTACACACACTAATTAGTGTAAGTAAAGACACACCAAAACTTAAATTTGTTAATTATTAGTTACTTGCAAAATCTAAATTTGTTAGATTTGTCAAATTTGTTAAATTTATTACTTGCATAACCTAATATGTTAAATTTGGGATTGGCCATGCACACACTAATTAGTGTGTGATTAGTGTGTGCATTGGCCAATGTGATTGGTCAATGCACACACTAATTAGTGTGTTATTAGTATGTGCATTGGCCAATGTGATTGGTCAATGCACACACTAATTAGTGTGTGATTAGTGTGTGCATTGGTCAATGGGATTGACCAATTCACACACTAATTAGTGCTCATTAACACACACTAATTTGTGTGATTAGTGTGTGCATTGGCCAATGTGATTGATCAATGTACACACTAATTAGTGTGTGATTAGTGTGTACATTGGTCAATGGGATTGGCCAATTCACACACTAATTAGTGCTCATTAACACACACTAATTTGTGTGTGATTAGTGTGTGCATTGGCCAATGTGATTGGTCAATGTACACACTAATTAGTGTGTGATTAGTGTGTGCATTGGTCAATGGGATTGGCCAATTCACACACTAATTAGTGCTCATTAACACACACTAATTTGTGTGTGATTAGTGTGTGCATTGGTCAATGGGATTGGCCAATTCACACACTAATTAGTGCTCATTAACACACACTAATTTGTGTGTGATTAGTGTGTGCATTGGTCAATGGGATTGGCCAATTCACACACTAATTAGTGTGTGCATTAGTTTGGGATTAGTGTGTGCATTGGTCAATTGGATTGGCCAATACACACATTATTTAGTGTGTGATTAGTGTGTGTACAAGCCAATTGGATTGGCCAATACACACACTATTTAGTGTGTGATTAGTGTGTGCATTGACCAATGGAATTGGCCAATGCATAGTCCAATTACACAAGCCAATGCACACACTAATTAGTGTGTGCACACACTAATTCACACACTAATTAGTGTATGTTAACACACACTAATTAGTGTGTGCACAATCTAATGCACACACTAATTAGTGTATGTTAAAACACACTAATTAGTGTGTGCACAAGCCAATTACACAAGCCAATGCACACACTAGTTAGTGTATGTTAACACACACCAATTAGTGTGTGCACAAGCCAATGCACACACTAATTAGTGTATGTTAACACACACTAATTAGTGTGTGCACAATCTAATGCACACACTAATTAGTGTATGTTAAAACACACTAATTAGTGTGTGCACAAGCCAATTACACAAGCCAATGCACACACTAATTAGTGTGTGCACAAGCCAACACACTAATTAGTGTATGTTAACACACACTAATTAGTGTGTGCACAATTCAATGCACACACTAATTAGTGTGTGCACAAGCCAACACACTAATTAGTGTATGTTAACACACACTAATTAGTGTGTGCACAAGACAATTAAACAAGCCAACACTAAAACACACACTAATTATGTTAAATTAAACAACAATCAACACAAAAACAGAAACATACCTCCATGATTAAGTCGTAGGTGACATATTAGGCCCCAATGACCGTCCAAGTAATCGCGCAATCGGTCACACTAATCATAAACACAATAATCTCTTATTAGTCAATACACACACTAATATCTTATTAGCACTCAAGGCTTTGCAAGACTCTTTTATAGGTTGTAGACACACATTGGATTCTTTCAACATTGGATACTATAGAGAATCCAATGTTAAAAAATCCAATGTTTGAAAAAAATCAATGTGTAAATTTTTAATCATATATTCAAATTTTATACCCTAGTTTAATCTTTGTCGTAATAAATGCAGACCATGTCTTCTTCTTCCACACCACGCTTTCACAGCATTGAGGATTTCATGGCAGACGGGATGTCATATCCTGACGCTCTCTCTGCCTATCATTCACAGTCGTCGCCTCAGCAGTCATCATCAGGGTTCCACTGGTTTCGGGTTGCTCTAGGTGGGTCCACTGCCGTACCTGTGACCGATCCAGATGTGGAGAGGGCATTGCGTCTTCGGGCTGAGTGGTTAGGTTCACAGCAGACCCTTATGCAGTGCTATTCACCGGCGCAGCTAGCAAATTTTGGATTATCAGAGGTCTCTACTCTGACTGGTGGCACTCCATACCTGCAGAGTTTTCCAGCTATAGCTCCAGGTTCAACTTTTCCTTCACACGGTCCGACGCCGTTGGGTGCGACGCCACAGGGTCCAACGCCACGGGCGTCCACCTATCCATCACCTATCCCACCTTCTGCTCCAGATTCACGTCGGCGCTCTTCTGGCAGTCAGCGTCAGGGCAGCTCGCGCACTAGCGCCGGTCGATCTCAATGAGGGAGCGGAGCTAGTTGTTGTTTTTGGGGGGGGGAAGTACTACAGATTCTCCTCCACAATCACCGCTCCCTGCTCCAGCAGAAGATGAGGACCATGACATGCCTTCACCAGATGCTCGCGGGTTATACTACTAGGTTCATAGAGGAGGTATGGTGGATCTCGGGACAGCGCAGGGCAGGAGATTCCACACACACGTCAACCAATTAATCCACTCCACATATATCAATTTTTTTCTCAAATTTGATCAGCAAGATCCCTACAACCTCACATATATAGAGACAACCATGCACATGCGTTTCCCCAACCCTGAGGGGCAACAATTCTCAAGGCAATGGTTGCAAGAGCATGTCAAAACATTTCTGAAGAACAAAAAATCTAGTGTGAGGAGAGCGGCAAAGAAGACAATGGAGTCTCCAGAGCATAGCTATCGGCCAGGAAATGTCCATGATGTGGAGTGGGAGACCGCTATGGGCGAGAAAGAGGATGAAAGGGCAACGGGTGCGAGGATGTATACGCGTCAAGTTGAGGCCAGATCCCATCAGACTCATACGCATTATGGTTCGCGAGGAAAAACGGCTTGGAAAGACAAATATGTAAGTAAAAATATTAGTTTTATTGTAAAAAATCTAATGTTTTTCATTTAATTAATTGGTTTCTATTTTTTGTCAGTATAACATTACCATGAGTCGCCCGACCAGAGATATAGAGAGAACCATACCGAGTATCAAACTTGGTGTTGGTTGTTTGAAAATCAAATGATCTCTCGAGAGGAGTTCGAAAATGCGTGCAGAAGTCTGCAACATGTAAGTTTAATCTTATCTAAATAATCAAATTGTTGATTTTATATCAAATATTAAATAACAAAGTGTTAATTGTTTCTTTTTTATGGTTTTGCAGAGTCAAGGAGTTCCACGTGAAATGCCGCCAACTCCCCCATGAGCATCCTCTATTTTGTATATGCGGGCCCCGTTTGCCCTATCCCACATGACCATACTCTATTTTGTACACGCGGGCTTTTTTTGCCCTTTATGTAAATGCAATACCTATCATTTTTTGGCTCAATACCTCCCCCAATTGTAATTCCACTTATGTAAATGAAATTATCAATCTTTTTTTGGCTCAATGTATTGTCCAATTGTGATATTTTGTTGTAATTAATAATAATTTTGTAAAATAACTAAAATAAATAAAAAACTCCTGCAAAGGACAATCCAAACGGTCATCTGTTTTTTTATAATAAATCCCGCCGCGATAATGCTCGCGATAACTCTGTCACGGTGATGTTTGCGGGTATCTGTGCAGCAAAAGGCGCAGTAATGTTCGCGGAAATATTGCCGCATCCATTACCGCTAGACCATTACCGCAAACTTTGCCGCAGTATTTTCCGCATACGAGAATTTTTATATTTCAAGTTTGTTTGTTTTTTGCGGTAATGTGAGCGATAATACCGCGCATATGTTATAGTGAGTTATGTTTGTCTACCTAAGAGTGGAGAGATGCATATATATGCCCTCTTCATCTTAGCATGACACGCCTTGCCCTTGTACTTTCTGATCCATAGATACGCCACTCATTAGTAGATGACTTGGTATTGTCTTGTATGTAAATATGTACGATGTTTGACCACAATATAAAATTGTTAAATTGTTCGTTGATGGTTGTGTTGTGCGTTTCACACACTTCATTAAGGATTAGATTGATTAACTATTACCAAAAACTTCAATATTCAACATACACGATCCACATCTGGGAGATGGGAGATGGGCACACGTAGAGTGTGTCACACATCCTGCATTTAAAGATCCATTGTATGCGAAAAAGATCTTCAAAGTCCACCTGCATGGACCCACAATGGCTCAGCAAGTTAAAGATGAAGCCACAATTTTGGACATCGCTCATTGCGGCATTATTTATCCACTTTCCATGGTCCGTCACATAGAGCGTCCAATGCTCATTTCACATTTTTGGAATGGCGGCCATGTAGAGTAGTGGATAAAAGAGTGCACTACAGATGGCAGTCAACGTGCTATTCTCAATTATGTAACCACTAAAGGAACAATAGAGTTGTTCCAAAATAACATTCTGCAAATAATAAATGCTCTTCTTCAGACCCTAAAGTATCTACATGTGCAAGACTATTTCCACAATGAACTTCACTCCCACAACATGATGCTTCATTTTGGACAGAAAGGGGTCTATGCAGGCATTGTGGGCTGGGGGTCATGTACAAAGACCAAAACAACGACATGAATTCCTCCTCTTCATGACTTGCAAATAGAAAGTAGAAAGCAGACCGAGAGAGATTTTCCATGGACATCCTCAGAATTCATATCTACTAATCCCCCTCTTTAGAATAAAGCCATGGACATCTTCTCCATGTGTCATATTTGTAAACAACTCTTGAAGTACATGTCAGTGCGACAAGAGCAAAACAAAAGGAATTTTTTAAGCAATGTACTTACCCACCTTGAGAGTGGCAAGCAAAACAATCCCTCAACCCTACCTAAAGCTTTTGATCTTTTTCTCTATCTAAACGGTGCCCATAGAGTGGACTATGACATTGTAATGATTTTTGGCCTACAACCAACTGATGGTTGAAGTGATAATTTGATTATTGTCCTCTTTAGTTACACTTGTGAATTATATAATTGATCAAGTTACCTTGTCTCTTTCCAACGACATGGTGTTAAATTTTTTGTCTCTTTCTTGCAGCATGTTAAGTTATCCTTTAAGATATTAAAGTGATGAATTGTTAACTTCACAATAAGTCTTTCTAATGATGATATATTTGATTGATTGGCAGATATGGAAGAAGAACTTAACCACCCTGAAGCACAGGCGAATAGTTGAGAGCACACTGTTTTGAAGTTAGTCATGACTTCTTTATTGGCCGATTGTTGGTGCATTTGAAACTTGGGATCCAATACAAATGCAGCACTATTCAACAACGTATGCAATTGCACTCATCACTTGTTGGCAGATGTGATTATGGAAGCTTTTTCCTTTGCACCAAAGCCAACATGCTCTCTTAATTTGCGTAATGCCTCTCACATATACCAATAAACTGGAACAAAGACGAAAGAGTCTTTGTCGGCTATTCGCAAAAGATCTACAAATGGTTTGGCTAGGGTGGCAATTCTCTCTACATTGCACCAAAAAACTTGCAATTTCACAAGCTGTGCACATCTTACAGCTGCCTCTTGGTAGCTAGGATACTTGTTGAGACAAGAATCCCATCATCTATCAGCTATTGTTTCAATCAAAGTAAGCTTCACTTCTTGCAAGGTGGCAAGAACATAGTATGCAATTGCAAACCTTGTCGCACAAAATAACTGTAAAGTTTTGTTGGGTGATTTTATTTGAAAAAGAGCATACAAAAATTAACACTCTCTAATAAATTTCACCACATGATTTGCATCCAATAGCGTTTTTTATGACGGACATTTTACCAATGTATTTTAGTAGAAAATTAAGAATATGCACGGCACATGGCACCCAAGTAATCTCTAGGCACTTAACTTGCATAGCCCTCCCTACAGTCTTGTAATTGGATGCATTATCTGTGACAATTGCATTCATATTCTTTGGCCCGCGCCTGTCTTTGCTATGGCACGCTTATATATTCTTGCTAGATAATCGCTGGTCTTCTCTTTTAAAGAGGTGTCAATGGCTTCTACGAACCCTCTAGGGTTGATAAGAATCATAATTGATGAGAGGATTCCTCTGACAATTGGCCCATCCATCCAACGCTATGGTGCAACCATATGCAGGAACAAAGTCTACCATCGAGTGCTTGAGGATGGCTTCAATACTGTCTTTCACTTTATCTAGATACTCTATGTGCATCTTATTATAATGAGGAAGCACAAACCCTTTTCTGGCTGTGCTCATTATAGCATCTTGAAATATTGGGTTGCGCATAGCTTTGGCGGTTAGAGATAACCCTTGAAGGGGACATGAAGATACTAGTTGGGGGTTTTAGAGACCTTTCATGTATGTCAATGAGATTACAAGACAATGAGAGCAATCTTGAGTAGAAGGCTGGTGCACACGAAGGTAAAGTTGCCATTGTGAGGGGAAACCAAAGGATTTAAGAAGCTTTGTTGAACTCATGAAGGAAGGCAACTAAACAATCCAACTTTGATTCCATTTGAGGTAAAGCCATGATTATGAAGCTTTTGATCCATGATATCATCAATTATTTGTGTGACAAAATAATCTACATCGAATACTCCTTGACATGTGAATTTTGTAATAATCAATCGATAACACTCTCAGTAGTTAAGAAGCTTCCCATCTGCCAACGTTCAACAAAACTTGATGTCTTTGGTGTATGCCAAAAAGACGATTATGGAACTATTTCTATTTTGTAGGCTTTAGCTAGCACCTTTGCATGAAATATTGGAGAGCCACGCTTGGCCAAACTAAAGACCCATCATGGCATCTCTTGGCAGTCCAAGCTATTCACATTCACAGCTTCTGTTGTATATCCTACAAGAGTATTCTTATGGGCTTCAGTTTTCTTTTCCTGTACTTCCAACAAATCTCACTTTTAATGTACACAATAGAGATATAATAAAGGATTTTCCCCAATTTTTCTCTCTTAAAATTCAAACTAGATTCCACAGTAAATATGTGCTTACTTTTGCCCACATGTGCTACGTCTTTCTCCAAACTACCATCTATACAACAATATTTGCATCACACCCCAAATCATATAATAAGACTAGCATAAGGGAAAATTCTTCTACTTATACTTAAGTACGACGTTCAAATTGCATAACACTTTCCTACTGTCCACAAAGTCACTTCCCCCATGAGCTTAGATGGGGTTGGGATATTGGTTGGGAGGAGAAATAGAGGGTGAACTCGATGCTCATCGATTAGAAGCCACATGAAGTGCAAAGAGCAAGAGGGCGATGCCTCTCTGGTTGCTAAAGAAGACCTTTATGGCTGGTCCAATACAAAAAAGATAATATACTAAAAAATATGGCCTTACATAAACGAGTAGGACTCCCACCACCTCCAATGGTGGTGTCAAAATGGTCATTTATACTATTGCCTTAACATATATTAAGAGTTTTAACAACTCGCTGGGGAAGTCACTTTTCAAAATGTGTATCATATCACATGAGTTAACCGGATGGGATTATTAATTGTCACAAATATATACTTTATGTATAAATTAGAGGAGAGTGGGGGGTTTGTGAATAAGCCCACTATTAAATATAACATGTACATTGGGGTATTATTAATACCCTCCTGAACACACATGATATAAAGGGCTTTTGATGAGTAAGCACCTCAAGAACAACTCTAATTTTTGGTGGCTGGAATTGCTTCTTGGAAAAGTGGCTTTAAATTATGAAAGAATGTGAACATATAGTATGGTATATTTTTCAAATAAAAGGAATTCATGTTTTAGACACTTCCTTTACTTTCAAGATTCAAAGCCTTTGATTTTTTATGGTTAAGAGCTCCTCTAAATAAAACAATTTCTCTTCAATAATGATTAATATAGAGCGTTTCCATATTCTCTTTGTTTAGGTCCATGCTCACATGAGAACATTCACAAAGGCAAGGAGTATTTCCAAAGAAGAATAGTTGTCACTTTAGAGAACCTTAATGCTTACAAACAAGTGAAGATCTCTCTTTAGATTCATCTTGAAGGCATGGGATAAAGACACGAAGGTAATGAGGAGCACTAGCACATGAAAAGCACCAACACTATTAATGGAACAATCGCAATTGATCACAACAATTAGTTAACAAGATATCAGAATTTCACCTCTTGCATTGTGTCATTAAAAAAGGTTTGGTCTCAAATTTGGTCCTTTTAGTGCTAGAGAGAGGATGGTGAGCTACCGTAATGGTAGCTCAAGTTTTTCTTATTTTCATGGCAAATTTTTGCATTTTCAAAAAAACACTTTTAGTTTTTTCAAAAAATTTAATAATAATATACGTTGCGATTTGCTCAAATCTCTCTTTTATTAGCACCGAATAAAAGACAAGCGTGGCATAACTCACATTCAATGCAGTTGTGCGCACTTTTTTCAAATGAGAAATTTTATTGTATTCTCTCTCATTTCATTGTATTTTGCTTACATTCGACTACATGCTCTTTGTGATCAATGACACTACTAAACACTCTTCCTCTCTCTCTTCTCTGTTGTGCATCTTAGCACCATCAAAGAAACACTAACGAAGAATAGAAGACTCTCAATAACCATCCACAAGTATTAAATCCGTGAAAATATTCAACAGATTTGATTTGGAAAATAGTCATTGGCTTTCCACCACCATTACCATTAGAAGCTGGGCTCTCCTACATACGAGAAATAGAAAGCGCACGGGAAATGAATTTGTGAACAATTACAAAGGCATGGTGAAAGACTTTTGCTTGTAAAAAATGGGCAAATTAGTCAAAGAGGTGCTCATTGAACATATATACATGCCTTCAAACTTGCATCTGAGAGCAACACCGACAGGGTTTCCAGCTCACTGACCAAATTGTGCATTTTCTAACCTCCGCTGAGATTCTTATGTTCACTGTTTAACTTGTCTATTGTAGATATCTATCCCTCGGACAAAGAAGAGTGGAAGCTGGTGGATTGCATTATAGGAATTTTTAATGCATTCCATGCATTGGTGGGCAAGCTACTCAATAACACTAGTGTTAAAAGAGCACTGGCTAAAAGGGGGGTTTTTCTTTGACCACTTTTACAATGCACCACATTATGTGCTTGGCTTTGTCCCTCTACAAATCTCTCGCTTCCTTCAACAAAGAATCCACAAAGGACGGTCCTTGTCTTTGAAAGCTTCAAGTGTTTCAAACTAAATCTTCATGAAGGAATACAAAAGTGATTGACGAAATATTTCAAGTAGGGTGGTATGTGTTTCAATATTCATGCCCACGCATGTGTTCATCAATGTTACCATATACATGTAGTAGTGATGTTGTGAACACTCTAGGACCGTCGGGGTATTTTTTTCCCTCTTGAGGAGGTTTTTCCCCCCGTGCATTTTATATACGCCCATGACTGTAGGGCTATCTATCTTTGCATTGCACACTAAGTAATATACTCTCAGTTGTGTGCCTTGAGCTTCCTTCGTCTTCTCCACGTTGTGTGCGTTTCTCTGCAACCCTAATTCCAACAATTGGTATCAGAGCAGGTTGTGTCCTCTCGGGCTTAATCGCCAGCAGCTCCAGCACATGCTTGCTCACTTTCTCGGATTTCTCTGAGCTTTGGCAAGCGTTCGCAGGTCGACAAAATTTTTGGGAGTAGTTAGAGCTTACTTTGCTCAGATTTTTTATTCGGGCTCATTTTGACCTCCGTTTACACTACAGCCAGGTCTACACAGGCAATTTTGTCATTTTGTGTAAAATTTCTATTAGGGCCAATTACTGCATAGTAGGTCCTATACAGTCTACTACGGGTTGTGCTATATAGTATGTGCTAGTCTCACTTAGTTTCTCTTCATTTCAGGCAATTTTTACATCAAGTGCAGGCATTTTCCATGGCTGACAACAACACAGATGTGTTCAAGATGTTTTCTGCTGAGGACAGATTGGATGGGGACAATTACCCTATGTGGGCTTACATGATGCAACATGTTCTTGTGTCAAAGGGAGTCTGGAATATTGTGCAAGGCATTGATGTACGTCCTGGTTCTAAGGATGTTGCAGGTCTTGCTGCAAGGATTGATGCTATTAGAGTTGTTTTGCCTACAACAAAACAAGCTCATCGGGATGTAAAGGATGCGCAGGCTCATGCATTGATTGTGTTGTTTGTGAAGAGCACCATTACTCCTCATATTTCTTCAGTGAAATCTACAAAACAGGCTTGGGATATTCTAGCACGTGTTTATGCAAGTCGCGATGAGGTTAAAATTGTTTTGCTACGTAAAGAGCTGGAATCGAAGATTATGCATGAGGAAGATGATATGGAGACTTTCCTTGCTGGTGTCAAGGATATCAATGAGAAACTTATATCTGTAGGTGAAGTCATTTCAGACAGTTCCCTTGTGTAGAGTATTCTTGATGCCTTACCTGATTCTTACCAGACTTTTGCTAGTACTTGGAGACTTACGACCCAAGGAAATCTTGAAATTGTCAAGTTTGATGCATTGTGCACATTGCTATTGCAAGAGCCACTTTCGAGAAAAAAACAAGACTAGACAGCATGCAATTGAACAGGCTTTTATTGTTTCTCAAAGAAAGGGTGGTAACATCAATGCAACCACTTCTTATGGTTCTTCTATTAGTGGAAAATCACCTGTTCTAAATGCTTCTGCTGGCAACAACTCATCTGGAAATTATGGTGATAAGGGCAAAAAGAAGATGTGTTTCCATTATTGTAAATCTAATGATCATTTGATCAAGCGGTGTCCTAAGTTGAAGGCCAAAGAGGCTAAGAAGAAAGAGGGTGATTCCACTGCAAATGCTGGTTCCACTACAAACGTAGACATTGTCTTCTGTGAAAGGAAACTGTGATGCTGATGTTGATGTAGGATGGGCTTTTAGTGCAGAGTGCACTTACAATCCTGCTATCCATGATGCATGCATGTCAATTGCTACAGATTCACATGTGTGGTATTTTCACAGTGGTGCTACAAAGCACATTACCTCACATCATGAATTTTTCACCTCTCTTGAGTCTCTCCCTCAAGGGAATTTAGTCACTTGTGCCAACAATGCCTCTTAGCTGGTTCATGGAGTTGGAAAGATTGTGCTTACTACTGCAAATGGCAGTTCCTTCACACTTGTTGATGCACTTTATGTACATGGGATCAAGAAGAATCTTTTGTCTATATCCACACTTGCTAGACTTGGAAATGTAGTCAAATTTGTGGATGACGGGTGTACAGTTCATGATCTCAGTTTTGGTGATGAAATTGTTGCGTCTGGCCTTTTGTGCCATGGGCTTTATAAGCTCATTTTGTATGACAAGTGTAGACAAAATTTTGCAAATGCAGTTGTAGATTCAAGGGTTGTTTTAGATGCAAAATTGTGGCATGTACGTTTTGGGCATCTACATTTTGTCAGTTTGCTGTGTTTGCAGCACCTGTCAAACATGTTTGTGAAGGCTGTATTTTGGGTAAAATGCAGTGTTCTAAGTTTCCAAAGGATGGTTCAGTTAGGGCCACATGCAGGTTGCAGCTTATGCATAGTGATGTTTGTGGGCCCATGCAAACTCCATCCTTAGAAAATTACCTTTACTTTGTGACTTTGCATGCATGGGTATTTCCACTTAAACCAAAGTCCGAAGTCTTTATGTGCTTCAAACAATTTCTGGCTATGCTGAAAATGCCTCAAATTGTACGATGGGCACCCTCCAATCTGATCGAGGGGGGGCGTATATGTCTCATGAATTTAATGCATTTTTGGCTAGTCGTGGGATAAAACACTAATGTACATTGCCTTATACACCTTAGCAAAATGGTGTTGCTGAGAGGAAAAATAAGTCACTTACAAAAATGGCACGATGTATGGTCAAAAGTCAAGCTTTATCGCATTCTTTTTGGCTTGAGGCCATCATGTGTGCCACTTATGTACTAAACAGGTGTCCTACAAAAGCTTTGCAGTCTATTACTCCATATGAAGCATGGCATGATAGAAAGCCTTCTATTGAGCACATGCACGTCTTTGGCTGTTTGGCATATGCTTTGGTGCCACAAACACAACGCATAAAATTAGACGATAAGGCTGTCAAATGTATTCCTATTGGTTATAGTGCTGA
This sequence comes from Adiantum capillus-veneris, assembly GCF_014529385.1. Classification (NCBI taxonomy): domain Eukaryota; kingdom Viridiplantae; phylum Streptophyta; class Polypodiopsida; order Polypodiales; family Pteridaceae; genus Adiantum; species Adiantum capillus-veneris. The sequence goes on along the minus strand of NC_140944.1, from coordinate 1,366,174 downwards.
AAGCAAAGGTTACAGGTTGTATCATCCACAAACAAAGCGTATTTTGGTTTCATGGGATGTTGTGTTTGTGGAAGATTCTGTTCAGCCCTTGCTTTCAGGTACTAGAGACATAAATGTAAGCTCACAGAACATTTATGACACTTTGTTGCCTCTTTTCAGTGGTGGAACTACGGATGTAAATTCCAATGAAGCAAATGTACAGCCTATGGGGGTTTCAAAAAATATGTTATAGATCAGCCTATTACTGATGGAGATCTACATGATGTGCTTGATGAGGAAAGGGCTGAAAATGAGCAGGTTCGAGGTATGCCGAAATGGCTGTTGCATACATTGCGTGAAAGTAAATTGGATGCACCTTTGTCTACTCGTACTCGTTCAGGTTCTCACCATGCGTCTTATGCATCTTATTGTTATGCTTTGGCTTTGTCTAGCTTACATGATGTTGAGGAACCTTTGTCTTTTGATGAAGCACAAGATTCAAAAAATTAGTTGGCTACCATGCAATCAGAATATGATGCACTTATAGAAAATGACACATGGACTTTATGTGATTTTACTCCTGGCAAAAAGGCCATTGGTACTAAGTGGGTTTACAAGTTGAAATGCAAGCCGGATGGTGAGGTTCATCGCCATAAGGCTCGACTTGTTGCAAAAGGCTATGCACAATAGAAAGGCATAGATTATGAAGAAATTTTTGCTCCCACTTGTTGTATGACTACTATTTGTTTTCTATGTGCATTAGTAGCTTATTTTGGTTGGAATGTACATCAATCAGACATTGTTACTGCTTTCTTGAATGGTGACATATTTGAGGAAGTTTATGTAGCGCAGCCTCGTGATTTTGTCAAGAAAGGACAAGAGGACAAAGTGTGCAGATGTAAGAAGGCTTTTATGGGTTGAGGCAATCTCCTTGTGCTTGATATGAGAAGGCTGACACTCATTTGGTCAAACGAGGCTTTCGTAACAATCCAACAGAAAGCACATTGTATGTAAAGTGTGAGGGTGATGTACTTCTCATTGTGGTTCTTTATGTAGATGATTTGCTAATCAATGGACCATATGAGAGACATATTGCTGAATTTAAGGCTAATTTGAATACTACTTTCAAGATGAAAGATTTGGGGATGTTGCATCATTACTTGGGCATACAGTTTACGCAGTGTGATGGTGGTATTGCCTTGTGTCAGAAAAGTTACATAGAGACATTGCTATGTAAATTTGGACTTGAGGATTGCAAACATATTGCCACTCCCATGGAAACAGGTTTGAAGTTGAGTCTACATGATGCTGGTGATCCTGCTGATGTCACTCTTTACCAAACTGCTATTGGCTACCTCATTTATGTATGCAACACGAGGCCGGATATTGAATTTACAGTCGTATAGGTAAGCCAATTTATGCATAGCCCAGGGTCTAAGCATTGGCAGGCTGTCAAGAGGATTTTCCGCTACTTGAGTAGCACTTTACATCTTGGCTTGTTTTATCGCAAGGGGGGAATCATTGCCGCCAAACTTACATGCTTTTTCGAACTCAATTTGGGCTGGTTGTTGTAACACATGAGTGTCCACAAGTGGTTTTTGCTTCATGCTTGGCAGTTCATGTATATCATGGTTGAGCAAGAAGCAACCTACTATGGCCAGTTCGAGTTGTGAGACTGAGTACAGAACAGTCTTCACAGCTATGGTTGAGTGTGTATGGCTCAGACGCCTTATGGCTGATTTGGGTGTTGGACGGGACACTGCCAACACTATCTACACTGACAGTCAGCGCACATTGGGAGTTGCGAGGAACCTAGTTTTTTATGCTTGCACAAAGCACATTGATGTGCATTAGCACTATGTCAAGGAGAGTCTCTCAGCAGGAGAGAGATCATATTGGCTTATGTGTCGACATAGGACAACCTTGCAGATCTTTTCACAAAGGCATTGTCTCGTGAGATGTTTGAAGCGTTCCGTAAAGCTTTGGGCTTAGTCCCCTTTGTGGATTGATCATGTCCTCAGAGCATGGCACTTCCCTTTACTCATGTGCCATCTCTCGTTCACTGCATCACTGCAAGGGGATTTGTTACCATATACATGTGGTAGTGATGTGTGTGAACACTCTAGGAACACCGGGGCATTTTTTCCCTCTTTAGGAGGTTTTCCCCCCCGTGCGTTGTATATACGCCCATCACTCTAGGGCTATCTATCTTTCCATTGCACACTAAGTAACATACTCTCAGTGATGTGCCTTGAGCTTCCTTCGTCTTCTACAAGCCTAATTCCAACATTCGACTTCTTCCATAAATCTCAAGGATTTAATATTTACATAATTATGAAAGATTTTGTGTGATCACAAGGATTTATTAACATATTAACATAATTACAGTTAACATAATCATAAACAAGCCGGTTTAGGACGACTTGGTAAACCACAAAAATCCCGGCATGCTTGTATATTTTCCCATCAGGCCCGTCGAGCAAATATCAAAGCCTCACGAGCCCGTAACTAAATATATAGACGGATCCACTTGAGCTCACGAGGTGTTATTTTGTGAGCCTCCACACACACACACACTCACAGAGAGAGAGAGAGAGAGAGAGAGAGAGAGAGAGAGAGAGAGAGAGAGAGAGAGAGAGAGAGAGAGAGAGAGAGAGATCCGTGACCTCCTACGTAGGTATGTCGAGAGGAGAGAGGGAGTGAGGGGGTGGTGTGGGAGCGTGCTCTACATCACGGTGCATGACTGTAGCAGAGTATGTAACCACATGACTCAATTAGAGAATTTATATATTAAATTTTCCATTATAATGTTTTTTTCAAGAAATTATACACAATAAACATTTTTAAATGAGCTAAAATGTATGAAATGTTTTGTGAGTTTAAAACCTTGAACTACTTTGTTGATTGAGGTTGGGAATAGATACATTAGAAATCTTGAGTGTTGCCTTGATATCATTCCAAAATCTTTTTGGATGTGAGACTTCATATTCAATTTATGAAATCTTTGTTAGGACCGCACCAAATTTTCATGATTTTTCCACCTTCATAATACTAATTGGGTTAAATATCCACTATATTATTTTAGTTGTGTGCTTCACCTCATAAATGAAAGTACGATGCACATGTCTTCAAGGATTTCATTCACGTCTTCATGTGAAGTACGAAGTGGTAATAACTCATGTTATTAACTCTCCATGAGAGTGTTAATAACATCAAATTCACAAGCACCTGTTGGAACTGGCCTTTCTTGTTACCTCGGTGGTTTTTTTGGGTGGCCCGGCAGGGCTCGGCAAGGCGAGCTATCATACCGACTCGGCTATATCCTCCTCTTGCCCCCCATTTTTGGAGGTGGCTATATAAACAATGTCTCATACATGCCTACGTCTATTTTGGCACACTTGTTGGCTTATTTGAGTTCTTGGTTTTCATTCAGGTAGCTTTGATTCCTATGTTTTTTAACAGCACAAATTGTTACGCGACTGACTTTCCCTTGGGTGTCTATCTGCCTGGAAACAAATTTGGATAGGGAGCATCCTTGCAGAGTTTATAGGTGGTGCAAGTGCTTGGGGCTCATTTCTATGGTTGGAATGGAGAACTCCTTATCATCACCACACCTACGTATTGTTTGTTACGTATAGTTACCCTCCCTTGGGTGTCTATCCGTCTGGAACAGGTTTGGGTAGGGTGCATCCTTGCGGAGGGTATAGGTGGTGCAAGTGCTTGGGGCTCATTTCTATGGTTGGAATGGAGTGCTCCTTATCAGTACACCTACATATTGTTTGTTACGTATAGTAACCTCCCTTGGGTGTCTATCTGCCTGGAAACAGGTTTGGGTAGGGAGAACCCTTGCAGAGGGTACAGGTGTTGCGAGTTCTTGGGGCTCATTTCTATGGTTGGAATGGAGTGCTCCTTATCATTACACCTATGTATTGTTTGTTACATATAGTTACCTCCCTTGGCTGTCTATCCAGCTAGAAACAGGTTTGGGTAGGGAGCATCCTTGCGGAGGATATAAGTGGTTGCAAGTGTTTGGGGCTCGTTTTTTGCTTTATGTTTGTATGTATATTATTTTACTGTATTGTACAATTGTTCAATTAAATTCTGTTTTTCAAAAACTTATTATTTTTATGATTGTATGAATGTATAGGTGGCTTGTAAGCTTGTCATGGATGCCAATGCCTGCTCTCGGAACATCAATGTAGCTACTTCTAGTCGCCCATCGACTGGTGGTGAAGTATCAAACAATGGAGCTTCCAATAAAGGGAAGCACAAGGCCATCAATTGTAAGGTGCCAAGGCCTGAGTGGCAATTTGCCGACAATGTAAGATCATTTATAGATTGGTGTTGCAAATTATGTGGCAAATAAAAATCACGAGGGGCACCTCGTATTAGGGAACACTTCCTTGGATCAGGGAATGGAACAACTAATAGGTCTAATGGAGGCAGATGTAATGGTGTAGGTCATGAGAGTGCCACAAAACGCTTGAGAGAATTGTTAGGAGGTGTAGCCAATGCAAGGCGACCTAGAATACCGACTCTAAGACATCATGCTTCAGAGAACCAAGGTAATGCTGCCTCAACATAAGGTGAAAAAGTTAGTGGTGCACCCTCCATGCCGACCAACACACACACAAAGAGATGGCACTCAAGATGGATCGCCCGAGTTTAGGGTTGAAATGAAAAGAACAAGGTAAGTAAGTCTAGAGCGAAGCTTTTGATCAATTTCTCTTGAAGAGGCACAATTTGCTCTTGCACAAGCTATCTGTTTTACAGGAGGTTCTATGTTGATGGTCACACGAGAGCCATGGAAGCATGCATGGAAGAAGATTGGTGAGTATGGGGCTGGCTTTTCCCCTCCATCATATCATCAAATGTGGACAACCTTCTTGGATAAATGCTTCGGCAACACCCAAAAAGAAGTTGATAGATTGTTCTTGAAATCAGTTGATCAAACAAGATGCACTATAGTCAGTGATGGATGGTCAAATGTCCAACATAGGCCACTGATCAATGTTATGATATTCAGTCCTCGAGGGGAGTGCTTCATTAAATCAGTCAACAGCTCGGGTGAGATAAAGTCAGGGAGCTATATAGCCGATATAATCACAAAAACAATTCATAAAGTTGCTGGCCAAAATGTAGTAGAGGTGATAATGGACAATGCCAAAAATTGTAGAACCGGGGGTTCGTCTCTTGGAGGAGCGCTTTCCTAGCTTGTACACATTTGGTTGCAATGCACATAGCTTGAGTCTTGTGTTGCAGGATTGGTATAAGAAAGAGGACACTGATTGGTTTAAAATCATTAGAGATAATGCAAGGAAGGTGGTGAAGTTTATTTTGAAGAGATAACGTGTGCTGGACATGTATCGACAACGTATGTCCACAATATTGAAGCTTCCATGTGAAACCAGATTTTGCACTAACTTCTACACTGTGGAGAGTCTTTTGCAAAATAAAAATGATGTTTTGGAGACATTTGTTTGTGCAGGCTTCTATGAGTGGGAAGCAAAGCAACGAGTACGAGTAAAAAAAAAGGTTTGATCTGTGAAAGCGCTTATTGACGATAGACACTTTTGGTCTAATGTTGGGGACACATACTTGGTGAGGAGGCTTGTGATGATATCTTTGCGTCAGTTTGATCTTAAGTTACCCAATATAGGAAAGGTGTACATGGACTGGTATAATGTTCAAGAGAGCTTCGCCCCATGAATACATCATTATAAAATGGTACAATTTAACTCAACGGTCCATGAATATACAAAAGGCTCCATCTACATATGTCAGATAATCCAAAAGAGACTACTGTTTACAAAGGTGATCAGAGTAAACTAAAATCTAGGCATCATCTCACTAAGCGAACACAAACACATCTCCAAGTTGAGCTCTAACATATCTAAATGCTCACTCATATTCAGCAATGTCTGTCTCTGCCTAGGTGGTGGTTGTAAGTAGTTTTTTTGCATTATAGACGCAATCATGCCACAATCAATCTGCTTTTGCTTTTTCCATGGCACATTGTCAGTGGCTTTTGAATATGGACAAGCAGCTTTTGGGTTGCAAAGCTCAAGGGCCCTCCAAGGACGTATGGCATGGTCTATGGGGTCTTTGATGTTGGTTGCTCACGTGTCAATGCCAACTTGCAGCGCCAACCCCCAATCAATGACACCCACACATGGAACACCTTCCTTAGTGAAGTCAGTCATGATGCTCCATGGGTGCAAGTCACAATGTATAATTACTTTGCTAGGTGCATGTTCCATGGTCTTCACCAAAACATCCATAAAAGAAGGCGCCCAATTGAGCATATGCTTTTACAACTCTAACTCTTACTATGTGGGAGGGCGTCTAGGATCTTCTTTTTGAGCCGCCGGTATGTTAGAGAATTTTCCTTTGGGTGGTGGAACATGATCTAACATGTCACCCAGATCCATTCCATTGAAGCGAGGAAAAACAAGGGACCATGGTGCTTGGTGTGTTTGTGCAATGCATGTAACAATGCCCCTGTGGAACAATTGCACGCTTGCCTCTAGAGCGAAAGATTGACGGCTCTTTGCTGCATCTCCTTTGAAGTCTTTGACCATATACTGCACCTCTAGCGGAAGCTAAGTGACTCCATTGATTGTGCACTCTGACACAATACATAGCATCCTTTCCCAAGCTTTTGACCACGTTTGATAGCTTCGGATGTGAGGTAAACACCAATGGCACACTGAGACATAAAGCGGGTGTGTAGCAAATGATGCGTCCCAGCTTCTGAATTTGATCTTGCACCTACTGTATCTTGAGAGGAGACTGTTGAATAAAAGATGGTTCTAGCTTTGTGTCTATGGACATCTTTAGCATCAATATTGCGTGCTCTTTTTTATTTTGACCTCTCTACACGCCATATATTAGTCCAATATTGTAGCTTGGCTAGATCTGCATCTGTTGGTGCATCAACACCCAAGTCTCTTAAGCATTGTGCCGTATTTCCCAGAATACTATCTATTAGCCTACGGATTGTCTTTGCTTCTACAGCTGAGAAGTGTGCCTGAACTGCTTCAATTATAGTACTAAATAAACGATCTCTGTGTGTCTCACTCTCCAATAAAAAGGTGATCTCCTTCTTGGTCAGGACACATATGCACGTGACCAACAGAGATCTTATCTTGATTTTTAACTCCTTCATTTCCACACATGATCCATGTTTTCTACAATCAACACATATTTTATGATTTTTTAAGACAACATAACTTTAAATTTTATGGCAAATATATGCATCATGCATTGAAATTAATAACAACACTAGTTTAAAGAGTAGACAATCATTCAATGAGAGTGACAACACCACCAACCCAGTAGTAGGGTTGATGTCGAGACCAACACTGAACAAACCCAACAATACAGGGCATCATTCAATGCAACTAATAACACCTCCAACCCAATAGTAGGGTTGATGCCAATAGCAACACCGAACTAAGCCTAAAAAGCAGGCATCGTTTGATGAAACTAATAACACCTCCAGCCCAATGGTAGAGTTGATGCCAAAAGAAACACCAAACTTGCCTAAAACCAAGGGCATCATTCAATGCAACTAACAACACCTCCAACCCAATGATAGGGTTGATGCCGATAACAACACCAAAATTAGCCTAAAAATCAAGACATCATTTGATGAATCTAACAAGACCTCCAGCCCAATGGTAGAGCTGATGCCGAAAGAAACACCAAACTAGCCTAAAAAGTGTTGGGAGGTGTTGTAGCAATGACCTTATAGCAACCCACACAAAATTATCAAATCCGTGGATCGGCAACCCGGCTAGGACATGGAAGTACGAGCATTGGATGAATAGAAATAGAGGATTCAAGAGAACACCTCACCAATGCAAGTAGAGATTAGCCATGGCAAGACTAACTCTAATCATACTCTAATCACTAACACACATCAAGTCCACCAAAGTCCGAGTAGCCAATCTTATGGAGTCACAAGAACGCAGTCAAAACAAGCATCCATGATCAAAGCACACACTAATTGCATTGAAGTTGGCTTTCCCAATCATCACATGCCAACCAAGGTACTCTGACCATATCACACACAAGTGGCATTGAGCTCAAGGCTCTTAAACCTTCACACACTTAAGCACACAATTAGGCACAACTCTAATGACATGACAAAGAGGGCACGCACACTACACTAATCAAGAGAATTAGAGAGGTAATCAACTAATTGAAATACTTATGGAAGAAGAGAGTTGAGATCAAAGCAAGAAGTACATACCTCTCTAATATCTATAATAATGAGAGTGTAATATTACTTCATGACATAATAAAATGTAGAGAAGATAAGACTAATGATTAAAATATGGATTAGATTAATCAAGATTCTCTAATTACAATGGATTCGTACTAGCCTCTTAAGCATGGACATTAAGCTCAAGGCTACGCCATCCATAGAGTGAACACGAGAGAGAGAGAGAGAGAGAGAGAGAGAGAGAGAGAGAGAGAGAGAGAGAGAGAGCTCTCTTGGGTGAACACTCAAGAGAGAGAGAGCTCGAAAAAGTGGATCCTCAAGAGTGGATACTCAAGAATGAAGCCTCCTTGCATAAAGGCTTCCTTTTAAAGGCTTTCACCACAATCCTTTCTACTATGGGTTTAAGTTTGACCCCTCTAGATAGCATATACAACTTTGGAACTCCCAATGAGCCCAAGACTTATACAAAGTGAGTTGGAAATATTATGCACAACCATAGCATATCTCTTGCTTGATGCATATTCGGTGTAGCCTGTGTTAGCCACTGCTAAAATTTCTCCCTTCCTAATTTGGCGCATGTCCTCGTGTGTCGGTGAAGCAAAACACGGTGACATGGTAGAAAGCAAGTCCATGGAAGAAATATTGAGCTGCAAAACATAAGAACAAGTAATGAGCATCAAAGGCCAATAAGGATAAAAACATGAAGTACAATGAACAATCATCCACAGTGAATTTTTTTCTTCTAAAATATGGGTAAATCATAGTAAAAAACTAAATAACATAAAGCAAAAAAAAACACTCAAACTATCATGAAGATTAAACCACTTGAAATTTCAATTTTATGCATAATACACAAGCAATCAATTATGACCCTAGGCTAATGCAAGTTCATAAACCTACTAGCCTAAAAACTATGTGACAAATCTTAATAATTATTCAAGTGTATCATGTCTATGTGCTATAAAAAAGCTCCTAATCTATTAGTACATTGTCACAGCTTTTTGAATCTCATGGAAGTTTTGTTTTTGTTATTTCATAGAAAAAAGTAAAACACATCACAAGGCTACCACCCCAAGGCAAGTCTACGTACGACTTTCGGCTCCTTGAACCCTCAAGAAGGTGTTCCAAAAGCCTACTAGCCTACCAAGGTGACGGCTAACCCCTATCAGCCCAGGTCCTTGACCAAGTGAGCCAAGGTGATTCCCCTCGCCTACCAAGTGCCAATAAGGCACTAGGCCTCACAAAGACACAACATAACATAGAAATTTTCTCTTCGTGTGTCTAGTAACATTTTTGCTACTTTTTCTTGACACTTTTTGCTTTATTGATTAATTTTTTAGCACTTTTTTATTTCTTCCAATATGATATGATAATGGCAATTGGACTAAAGGACTAAAGCCTAATCATAGCCCTAGGTCATGTTAAAAATGAATAGAGTATTAAGACTATCACTAAGAGTTTAGGACTAATGAGAAATGAACCTACATTAATCTAAGGTCAAGGCCAATTACCTATGATTAGCACACAAAAAACCTAATTTTTTGATGAGTTAATATTCACAAAGCAAAGTGCTGAAACTTTAGTTTGCCTAGCTTTTGAACATGAAAGAACCATAGCTTAGAAGCAAAGATCACTTAAGCCAAGCATAGAGAATGGAGAGATGAACAAAAGAGCAAAATCATGGAAGGATCACACCTATTCATGCTCTTTTGAGCATCCTTGAGCAAGCATCCCCTTTGTGTAGAGAAGTCTCTTGATCTTTTTATTACAATCCAAGCTTTTTGGAGCTAAGTGTAAACACAAGCTACAAAAGCCATTTATTGAAATCCAAAAGCACACCAAAAAAAAAAAACATTAATGAAATCCTAAAGCTAGGGTCTTGCATACCCAAATATGCCAAATGCAAAAAAACCCGAAATAAAAAAGTGTCTTTAGTTATGCACATGATGCTCTTTGTAGAAAATTTATGCATACACAAAAAAATGAGAGAGAATGATGCTTCTTCATAAGCAAATTTTGCAATTTAAAGTCCTCCCATGCATGATTCAAAAGTTGATCAATTTCTAGCTCAATCGAAATATGGAATTTTAAAACAAGTCATAAGCTAGAATTAATGCAATTTTTGATGAATTTGAAGTGGCTCTCGATAGCCAGATTTTTACAATTTAAAGATCCAAACAAGTTGGCTAAATACTAGCTCAAAACAAGTTTTACAATTTTTAGAGCAATCTATGAGCTAGAGTTGACTGCAACTTGATGAAATGAAAATGAATGGCTCTCAATAGCCAAATTTTATACTTGAAAGCTCTCAAAAAATTAGTCTACACTAGCTCAAATGGAAAAATTTGCATTTAGACAAAACTTAGAGCTAGAATTTTTACAACTTGGGTCAAATGAAATCAAATGGCTCTAAATAGCCAAGTTTTGCAATATATTGCAATGATGACCCCTTCTTGGATCAATGAAAGCACATGCCTGTCCACATCCCTTCAAAACAACTCAAATCATTAGTGCTCTTAAGCATTTGATTATTCAAAAAAGCACTAAAAGCATGCTCAATCACAAGCCCGAAATTTTGTTGCTCTATCTTAATCATTCAATAAGCTCAATTTTTAGCACTATGTAAATATTTTGCAATCAAATTAAGCACTTAAAATGCACAATCAATGCCCAAGCCCAAACTTTAGTGATCTCTATTTGCTATCAAGAAGCTCAATTTTAGTGCTTTCCAATAATTTTTCATTCAATTTAAGCACTAAAATGTTCAAGCAAATCAAGTCCAAGCACAACATGTCTCGATCAAGCATGAATGTATCATCAATGTAACTCTCAAACCCCATGCATGTCACAAGGATTTTTTTTTTTTCATTTAGTGCAATGATAATGTCAATCAAGCCAAGCACTAAACCATGTTCTGCACAAGTCAACCATCAGTGCAAAATACGATTATTTGTGCATAGAAGTTATCACACAATCAAAGCACACAACCGATGTACACATCATGCTCATATAGCACATATGGCATTTAGAGAAAATGATGAAGTGTCGATTGAGCTTTCTTGATCATCAAAGAAAGACCATTCACCATACCCCTTCAAAATAGAGCTCAACCATTAGTGATAAAAATGTTCTGCATAGACACCAAGCATCAAGAAGTCATGCTCGATCAAAACCTCAACCTTTATTCAATGGATGCCACATACGCATTGCCCGCATGCTCTCATGTAACAATTTCGACACACAAAGGAAGAGAGGAGGGAGAAATGGCAATGGTGTGTCAACTCTTGTATTGCCTGCCTTGTCACTTCCCCATTCAAAGCTCGATCATTATTGCAAGAACATATTTTGCATACACATTACCTACCAAAAGAATTTTTGTTTCATGAAAATGTCGTCGATACAAAAAAATTCCAATTAAATCATTGGTATCTGCACAAAATTGAGGTTCTTACAAAGCCCTGAATTCTATGTTAATAAAGTGTCTAGAAGGTCATGGTTAAGCTGCGAGACACATTTTTTTCCTTTTCTTTTTTCCGACTCAAGGTGAACTATGAGCTTGAGTCCGAGATAGGGGTAAGAACGCCCGCCTGATAAATTTCCTTCTTTTAACTTTTCATTTAATTGCAAGGGTTGAAACTTGCAATGGCAAGCGGGAATGAGTTAGAGAGAGACTCAGAGAGCAAGTGAGGGGGTTCAAATATAGCAGCATAGGACCATCATAAAAGCCAAGTGATGTGGGCCTGTGAGATAGAGAAGACCAGTGGCCAGTCAATTTTGTGTGTGTGTGAGTGGGGTCCAAAGACCAGTAGGTAAGCACATCATTGCGGGTGTGAGGTTGTGAGCTAAGAGCCTCCAGGGGTGTGTGTGTGTGTGTGTGTGCTGAGTGTGTGTGTTCGTGTGTGGTCATGAAGGAAGCCAAAGCGGGATACATACCCCAAGGTGGTGCAGAATTTGAAGGGCGAAGGCCTCGCAGGTTGGTGGAGCCTGGAGCAGGAGAGTGGCTAATGAGGTCTGCACTTTAAAGCAGGTGTGTGTGTGTGTATCAAATGGTGGGCATCGGGTCTGTAGCAAGTTGGCAGAGGCAGCTAGAGGTTCCATAAAGGTAGCAAGAGAAGCAGGGTTGAGGCTTGTGTGTGTGGGGGGTCGAATGCGCCAAGATAGGGTGTCTTGACCCGTTTTGGGGCAGGTGTGGGGTCGTATTTGCCAAACTAGGGAGTCTTGAATGGCGCAAACAGTGTGTGTTTGCAGATGGCAAGTTGTGAATCATGCTCCATACATGGCTAGGCTCCAACGATTGCTTGCTAGGAAACCATCACCACGCTACTTGGCAGATAAGAGTTCTTTTTGAATCTCTCCCCTAAATTGAAAACATATTCTTGAGAAGTGGAGGTTCCAATGGTGGAATGCAAGGGTGTGTGTGTGTGTTGATCTTGAGCCTTTGGGTCGGTAATGCAAGAGATGGAGAGGAGTAACTTGTGGCCATCTAGTGGGAGAGTGAGAGAGAGAGTCGTCGACTGAGAGGTGTACAAGGTTTCTCCTCTACATTGATCATTCGTTAAGGCGACTTAATTGCGTATTAGAATTACCCATTCACTTAGTTTTAATTCTCCCATTCACATCCCAAAACACTCGAAATAACGTTCAATTCCTCAATTGATAGCAATAATTGGTTATAAGCTCATAAAGATATACATTCAGATCTTAATTGATCCTTCAAGTCATTTGGCACGATCAGACACATAAAAGTTTGGATCTATTAATGATTTAAAAAATGGGTAAAACAATTGAAATTGATGTATATGATACACTATGGTGCATCGCATATGCATACATAGTGTACCAATTTTTGCAAAACCATTTTCAATTATCATCATTACAATTCGGTTGCTCATATCCCATGTCAATAAATCACATACACATCAATTTTTTAGGTCTTTCAATCATTATAGTTGGCAACCAAGACCAATTATTCATCAATTTGAACATTAAATGCCATTGAGTAGGTACACACATTAGTGCAATCAACTATTAGCCAAATTAATCATCATAATTGGTGAAAAATACCAATTGTTCATTCACACATTGGATTGCACATGCCATTGATTGGCACACACACCCAAATCTAGGCCAAATTATATGCAAAAATTACATTAATTCCACTTTTAACCCAAACAAGCAATGCAGATACTCAAAAATTAAGCACAAAAGATCAAATTTGGCTCAATTGGCAATGAATTTAGACTTACACCTAATGATTGCACACACTTTTCATGCACATATCACAATCAAAAATCATTTGGGTGCCCCAATTGACCATCAATCATTGAAAATCAAGTGGTCTTGGATGGGCGCACACACTCAAATTTTGCCCAATTTTTTGGCAATTAGGCTTATCCAATTATTGAATTAGCTTAACATACACATCAATTACATGATTGCATACTCATATACCATCAATTCCATTGATTAATTTTTATGCACATATATGAATTCTTGATAAGAATTAAGCATTATCTTGACACATACAAAGTTCATTAGTCAAATTTTGACCATCTATTTCACTCTAAGTGAATCAAATTAGGTACAAAGTGTAGGTCAATTGATTTACACACTTAATTTTAGCAAATAATTAGAACATTGGACCACATTAATCAATCAAGAATTGACATGAGCAAGTGAGTGCACTTACATCTTAATCACACTCCAAGCTATTCCTTTGCTCCACACAAAGATGCATCATTGCACACACAAGTGTATGTACCATCAAATCAGCTCCAAAATTGACCATTGTAGGCCAAAAAGCAAACACTCAAATCATCAAATTAAGCATAAATTAGCACAATTAACTTGATTAGAGTGATGATTATACCTCTTAAAAGGGGATTTAACATAAATTACACTTCAATGTTAGTGGTTAGGTTAACAAAGCTAGTAAAAAATTAGTGAACATTAGCATGAAATTAGTACAATTAGCATGGAAATGAAGCAAAATTAGCAATGGTTAGTGAGAAGTTAGTGAAATTGGGGTTTTGGGGTATTCATAACTCAATAATTAGCCTTAATTTCTTGCACAACATTATCAAATCAAACCAAAATTGACTTATACAAACTCAAAAACCAATGAAATTAGTAGGAAAATTACTCTATTATAAACATCCTATACTCACTAGCTTAGGTTATCGATCCACGGCAATGGTGCCAAGTATTGGGAGGCATTGTAGCAATGACCTACTCGCAACCCACACAAAATTATCAAATTTGTGGATCGGCAATCCGGCTAGGGCATGAAGCACAAGCATGGATGAATGGAAATAGAGGATTCAAGAGAATACCTCACCAATGCAAGTAGAGATTAGACATGTCAAGACTAACTCTAATCATACTCTAATCACTAATCAATCAACTCCTACACACATCAAGTCCACCAAAGTCTGACTTGCCAAACTTATGGAGTCACAAGAACACAATCAACACAAGCATCCATGATCAAAGCGCACACTAATTGCATTGAAGTTGGCTTTCCCAATCATCACATGCCAACCAAGGTACTCTAATCACATCACACACAAGTGGCATTGAACTCAAGGCTCTTAAATCTTCACACAGTTAAGCACACAATTAGGCACAACTCTAATGACATGACCAAGAGTGCACACACACTACACTAATCAAGAGAATTAGAGAAGTAATCAACTAATTAAAATACTTATGGAAGAAGAGAGTTAAGATCAAAGCAAGAAGTACATACCTCTCTCATATCTAGAATAATGAGAGTGTAATACTACTTTATGACATAATAAAATGTAGAGAAGATAAGACTAATGGGTAAAATAGGGATTAGATTAATCAAGCTTCTCTAATTACAATAGATTAGTACTAGCATCTTAAGCATGGGCATTAAGCTCAAGGCTAGACCATCCATAGAGTAAACACTCAAGAGAGAGAGAGAGAGAGAGCTCTCAAAAGTGGATCCTCAAGAGTGGATACTCAAGAATGAAGCCTCCTTGCATAAAAGCTTCCTTTTAAAGGCTTTCACCACAATCCCTTCTACTATGGGTTTAATTGTGAGCCCTCTAGGTAGCATATACAACTTTGGAACTCCCAATGAGCCCAAGACTTATACAAAGTGAGTTGGAAATATTGTGCACAACCATAGAATATCTCCTGCTTGATGCATATTTTATGTAGACTGTGCTAGCCGCTGCTAACAAAAAGCAAGGGCATCATTCAATGAATCTAACAACACCTCCAGTCCAGTAGTGGGGTTGATGCCGAAAGAAACATTGAACTAGCCTATTAACATGTACATCACTAATAAAACACAGAAAGAAGTCTATTAGCTTGTACAACAACACTCCCAATCCAATAATAGAACTAATGCCAAAAACAAGGTTAATAGAATTACCTTTAAATTGAATGTAACCAATTATATTCAACAATGACATTTCCGGTCCAAAATAGAAATGATGCCGAAGTGAACACAATTGACACGTTGAAAAACAGTGTTGGCTGGTCTAGCGTTTCACAATGACACTTCCAGTCTAATATTAGGACCGATGCCGACGTGAAAAGCAAGATCAACCTCCTTTTAAAACTACAAAAAATAGTTATTAAAAAAAAGTATATCGATTAAAAACCAAAATAGTAAAAGAGCGTACGAAAGTAAAATAAAATTTATACCGTAGTTATCTTTGTTCCTTGTGATGACACCTGTGCAAATCAAAACTCAGAGCATAGAATTGTGAAGAGAATAGGGCCCCTAGGGACCCTATTTATAGGTACCTTGGCAGCCTGCTGGGCTACAAAGCGGGACCGTCGGGACCGCAGCCCTTTGAGTATCTGAGGTATCCCTCTAGGACAGAGAAGATATCCCGGCGGGTAAATCTCACCAAGCCTCCTGGTCTTCTTCAAGTCACCATGCCAATTTTTGTGAATGTGACAACTTGTGAATTGATAATTTTGTTACTTAACAGTGTGATTACAAAAAAAACACATGATCACGTGAATTTGAAATCCCTGCATGTCTTCTATTGTAACGTTGTTTTTTGAAGTGCTAACAAGCAAAATGTGAACTCACATCTTATGGTCTAGCATAATTTTTTGAAATGTTTAGGAGTTTTAACTTGTTTTCTTTAATATGGGTGGTTTCTTTATGAGTTAATTGTGTTTTAAATATTGTATGATCAAACACATCTTTTTGAAGTGAAAATGGTTATCAGCCCGTAAAAATTTAATCTTACACAGTTTTTTGACGTCTTTAGGGTTTGTTCGAACTAGTGTGAGAGTGTCGGTGTGCCCTGAACTTTATTTGATATGTTTCTTTTAATTTTCTAGTGTGAAAATGACACTTGAGCAAAAGAAAATTATTATGCATGCTACTCAAAAGGAGTGTATATTGATGGTCGCATTCAACAAATAAATCAATGTGACATCTTCATTAAAGATCTCACTAGCACTATTTAGGAGAACAAAGAGTAGATTGCATGTTGAAGGCTAGTATGAGTTTCAGTTGCCTACAAGGATAAGAGAATCCCCCCCCCCCCCCCAAGATCAGGACGTGCTTGGAAATATAAAAGTATGTTGCAAAGATTTAAATGAAGACTTCCTTTCACTTGCAATATGGCAAAAATAGAGCTGTGGGATAAACAATGGGATGAGCAAAAGGTAAAGATGAAGTAGGTAAAAGCTCAAGACTAGTCCACTTTATCAAAGCAACTCAAGATGGCGCAATGTGTGCAAGGGGCAATGGATGGTCGATCAAATGCCAGTGGCACCGTCACAATCATGAACACATTGTTGAATGCCAAGTGCGCACATCTGATCGACATTCCTTCACAAAGCCCTCATAGAAGGTGGGAGGATTGGAGTAGGCTCTTTTGGTGTATGCACATTTTAACTATTAAAAGCATCTCCTTCTTTCCGGAGCATATCACGTATGTAGGAAAATTCTACAAGGGAGGGGTAGAAGCAAAATTTGATAGCTTCCAGACAGATCAAGGCATGCAAACACTTCACCCCTCCAATGTTAGATACATTGGCTTTACCACCAAGGCCCCCTAGATCATAATCTTCCCATACTACAATGGGGGCACCTTGGGAGACATGATGTGCAGTTTGCTATTCACGCGAGGAGTGTTCAAATGATGCATGCACATGCTTCAATAAGGGTAGAAGAATTTATCACCAATAAATCAACAATTATCATAGATAGAGACTAAACAACTCAAAGCAGTGATTGAGCAGATGCTAGCTATTTTACATGCTCTCATTGATGGCATTGTTGTTGCTCACTGTACTATTATAGTGCACATTGACTTACATCCCTACAACGTAATGCTAGATTTCACTTGCGCAAATAAACCCCACATTGGCATTATTGATTGGTGCATGATGCTTAGAACCCCGGACAAGCGTGCATCAAACAATTTTGTGCACCCTACAACTCAATTTGACTTTGCAATTTTGGAGGCAAAGGATATAAAAACAATTTTCTAATTTTCAATATATATTTGAAAAACCTTCATTAAGAAATCAATCAAATTTACACATTGTGCAATTTGCAATGCACTTTTTTCAATCCACATATCAACCACATATGTTGTGAGAAAATATACACATTGTAATGCACTCTCTACCTGACATCACGCATGCAACAACCCTATGAATTTGTCAATGCAATTATAAATATGAGGATTAGTTATACACCCTCTGTTATTTGTAGGCAATGAGACACATTTAAATACTTCACATTGTTCGTATATATAGAGGTTTTGGGTTTTTTTTAATTTGCTCAACTATTTTCACATGCTACAAAGCACCTATTCATCATCGAATGCACTTGTTGAATCCTGAGCATGATTGTGGCAAGCGGGAGTATTGCCACCATTGGGCTAGATTAGATCAAGCTATGCTACATCCTCACAAAGAAGTTGCAAAGAACGATATTCCTGAAGCAGTCCTTCAACTTCAATGGAAACCACTACAAGATCTACCGCTTGAAGGACTTCCCATCCAAGACAAAGATTTTGAAGAAGACCTCTTCACTCACTCATGAATGAATTAATGATTTGTATTACCTTATGACTACCTTGTGAGCCTAGGATTGATATGGTGGGGCTTAGTAGTTGGCTTACACTTTGGGGCCGTTGCCGGGGACGAGGCAACCTAGACTAGAGAAAATTCCAAAGCATTTACTTGAATTTCCATCACTTCCTCTAGTTTCGTCTAGATAAACACCTATATTGATTTTATCACGATTGATAGGTACTTGAGAGTAGAGATGATCGGTAAGGACTTCGGGAGCATTAGTTTAGTATGACGGATTAGGTGAAAGATCCTTGAGACTAACTAGTGGTCGGTAAGGGTATCACCTAAGTAGGAAGTAAAGATTTCAAACTAAAAATAAAACTTTTTGGAGTAGGATAAGTAGAAAAACCATTAGGATTGCATTTGATTGGAGTTGCACTTAGAAAACCACAAAAATAGTTAGATTTATCTTAGGTGCACCTAAGATAGCCAGGGGGTTTTGAGACTGAAACTAAGAAATTGAACTTTGAAGGTGGTATAACAACTTGTTTAGACCATCCCCATTGATTTTGGGAACATTTGGATCACTAAAATGCTTGGTCAAGCCCAAAATTGAAAAAAATGCAAACTTAAAAGGAAATCAACAAAGAAAGTCAAATCATGCTAAAACTTGGAACCAGGGTTTGGATAAACTCTAAAACTTGTGGAAAAATCAATCTGTGAAGAAAAGGATGAAAATGTGTAAATCTGGAAGAGTGGTATCTTACGCACGCCAAAGATAGGAAACTCTCCAGAGGGGGTATTGTAACAAAATTTCAACTCATAGAGTCGAATTAGACCATAAGACATCCCTAATCTAGTTTTATCAAATTTGGAGTTGTGTAAGCGTACAAACACCAAGAAAACTGGAAAACCAAGTCCCGGGATCAAAAAAAGTGATAAAAACATTGATGAATTGTCCAAAACTTGTGAAACTCTTTGTACAAGCTTGAAATCACATGAACAATCCACTTCAAGTCACAATAGCCATAAATATGCTAAAATAGAGAAATTTTATCTTAACCACGCCGAAGATAAATATTTTACCAGGAAGCATTTTTGCCCTTTTGGCACCAGGATTGACTATGTCAGGCTATGGAAACCCCAATTATGTGATAATAGTTGAGATAGACCCTACAGATAGGTGCAATTATCTTAGGCATGCATAAAATAAACCGAGCAAAATTTTAGAATTTTTGCACATAAGGTCTATTGGGCACTAGAAAAAGGAATATTGTATATTTTGTGATTGAGGATTGGCAAATTGTGGAATCACATACGGATTTAAGTGTTGTTGTGCAGGGAATTGCGAATTTGTGAAGAACAGGAGAGAAAACAGCAAAATAATTGCCCTTGTTGTCATGTACTAGAGACATTAATGTAAGCTCACAAGACATTTATGACACTTTGTTGCCTCCTTTAAGTGGTGGAAATACAAATGTAAATTCCAATGAGGCAAATGTACAGCCTATGGGGGTTTCAAAAAATATTACAGATCAGCCTATTACTGATGTAGATGTACACGATGTACTTGATGAGGAAAGGGCTGAAAATGAGCAGGCTAGAGGTATGCAAAAATGGCTGGTGCATACAATGCGTGACAGTAAGTTGGATGCACCTTTGTCTAGTAGTACTCGTTGAGGTTCTTTCCATGCATCTTATTGTTATGCTTTGGCTTTGTCTAGCTTACATGAGGTTGAGGAACCTCTGTCTTTTGATGAAGCACAAAAGTTTAAAAATTGGATGGCTGCTATGCAATCAGAATATGATGCACTTATAGAAAATGACACATTGACTTTATGTGATTTTCCTCCTAGAAAAAAGGCCATTGGTAAAAAGTGGGTTTACAAGTTGAAATGCAAGCCGGATGGTGAGGTTGATTGCCATAAGGCTCGACTTGTTGCAAAAGGCTATGCACAACAAAAAGGCATAGATTATGAAGAAACTTTTGCTCCCACTTGTTGTATGACTATTGTCTTTTGCTCATTTTGGTTGGAATGTACATCGATCAGACATTGTTACTGCTTTCTTGAATGGTGACATATTTGAGGAATTTTATGTAATGCAGCCTCACGGTTTTGTCAAGAAAGGACAAGAGGACAAAGTGTGCATATGTAACAAGGCTTTGTATGGGTTGAAGCAATCTCCTTATGCTTGGTATGAGAAGGCTGACACTCATTTGGTCAAACGAGGCTTTCGTACAGTCCAACAAAAGCACATTATATGGAAAGCGTGAGGGTGATGTACTTCTCATTGTGGTTCTTTATTAGATGATTTGTTCATCACTGGACCAAATGAGAGACATATTGCTGAATTTAAGGATATTTGAATGCTACTTTCAAGATGAAAGATTTGGAGATGTTGCATCATTACTTGGGCATACAGTTTAAGCAGTGTGATGGTGGTATTTCCTTGTGTCAGAAAAGTTACATAGAGACATTGCTATGTAAATTTGGACTTGAGGATTGCAAACATATTGCCACTCCCATGAAAACAGGTTTGAAGATGAGTCAACATGACGTTGGTGATCTTGTTGATGTCACTCTTTACCAAACTGTTGTTGCCTACCTCATTTAGGTATGCAACACAAGGCCGGGTATTCAGTTTGCAGTCTCACAGGTAAGCAGATTTATGCATAGCCCAGGGTCTAAGCATTGGCAGACTGTCAAGAGGATTTTCCGCTACTTGAGTGGCACTTTACATCTTGGCTTGTTTTATCCCAAGGGGGGATCATTGCCTCCAGACTTACATGCTTTTTCAGACTCAGATTGGGCTGGTTGTTTTGACACACGAGTGTCCACAAGTGGTTTTTGCTTTTTTATTGGCAGTTCATGTATATCATGGTTGAGCAAGAAGAAACCTATTGTGGCCACTTCGAGTTGTGAGGCTGAGTACAGGGCAATCTTCAAAGCTATGGTTGAGTGTGTATGGCTCGGACGCCTTATGGCTGATCTGGGTGTTGGACAGGACACTACCAACACTATCTACACTGACAGTCAGTGCACATTGGCAATTGCAAGGAACCCACGTCTTCATGCTCGCACAAAGCACATTGAGGTGCATTACCACTATGTTAGGGAGAGGCTCTCAGCAGGAGAGATCAGCTTGGCTTATGTGCCAACACAGGACAACCTTGCAGATCTTTTCACAAAGGCATTGTCTCGTGAGAATTTTGAAGCTTTCCGCAAAGCTTTGGGCTTACTCCCCTTTGTGGATTGATCATGTCCTCAGGGCATGCCACTTCCCTTTACTCATGTGCCAGCTCTTGTTCACTGCATCACTCCAAGGGGGATTTGTTACCATATACATGTGGTAGTGATGTGTGTGAACACTCGAGGACCGCTAGGGAATTTTTTCCCTTTTTAAGAGGTTTTTTCCCCGTACATTGTATATACGTCCATCACTCTAGGGTTATCTATCTTTCAATTGCACACTAAGTAACATACTCTCAGTTGTGTGGCTTGAGCTTCCTTTGTCTTCTCCAAGATGTGTGCATTTCTCTGCAACCCTTCCAACAATCGACTTCTTTCATAAATCTCAAGGATTTAATATTTACATAATTATGTAAAATTTTGTGTGATCACAAGGAGTTATTAACATATTAAAATAATTATAGCTAACATAATCACAAAGAAGCCGGTTTAGGACGACTTGGTAACCCACAAAAGTCTCGGCATGCTTGTATATTTTCCCAGCAGGCCTGTCAAAACCTCACGGGCCCGTAACCAAATATATAGACGGACCCACTTGAGCTCGTGAGGGGTTATTTTGTGAGCTCACACGCACACACACAGACACACACGAGAGAGAGAGAGAGAGAGAGAGAGAGAGAGAGATTCATGACCTCCTATGCAGGTATGTCGTGAGGAGAGAGTGAGTGAGGGGGTCGTGTGGGAGCATGCTCTACATCACAGTGCATGACAATAGTAGAGTATCCAACCACACGACTCAAGTGTTTGTGTTGTGTGTGCATTGTGTGGTAGCATGCCTTTTGTTGTATTATACGGAAATAATAAGGTACCTTACCACACAATGTGGCTGTGTGCGTAAGATATTCTACGGAGTAGTGCTTACCATGGGGGTATCACCTCGGTTACGCAAGGAATATGATGTTCTTGTGGTAAGTGTTGGCTCATTGTTTGGGTACTACGTCGGTAACTTGGTGATATTGATATCCTTATGGTGAGTCAACTTCCCTTCTGCTTGCAAAAAAAACATATGGGCATCGATTGGTAACACAACCATATGATTTTTGTATGCAAACTATTATTACTCTTTAGATTCAAGCGGCACTTTGTCAGTAATGCGGCTATAGAGTGTCGCTTGATAGAAGCATTTGTTTTTGCATAAATGTGGCGTTCAGGTCATTACCCCGGCTTTATGAATGTAATATAGTCTATATATGTAAGTGTATATTATGCTTTTTAAGTATTATGTATATGAAATACTTAGTTGATAACACGTTCATGAAGAGTATCACATATACAAATTTTTATACTATCTGTAATTGTTATTTTTCAGTGTATTTGTCAAAATTTATAATGTTTAATCATATTCAAAAGAAAATTTTAATCATGTAGCAATTATGTATTGAATTCTTTATCCATCATCATTGCTTTATTAAAATGATACATTTACGTTACTCATAAAAATTATAGCATATCATTTTTGTACAACCTCAATAGTGTCTACCCCATTGAATAACATTTTCACAAAATAATAGTCAATGTTTCACTAGAATTCATACTCTATTGTTTCTCTATTTGTCTAAAAATAGCTTATATAAACTCAATTAGAAAATTTATATATTAAATTTTCAAGAAATTATACACAATTAGCATTCTTAAATGAGCTAAATGTATGAAATGTTTTGTGAGTTTAAGACCCTGAATTACTTTGTTGATTGAGGTTGGGAATACATACATTAGAAATCTTGAGTGTTGCCTTGATATCATTCCAAAATCTTTTTGGATGTGAGACGTTATATTCAATTTATGAAATCTTTGTTAGAGCCACACCAAATTTTCATGATTTTTCCACCTTCATAATACTAATTGGGTTAAATATCCACTATATCATTTTAGTTGTGTGCCTCACCTCATCATGAAAGTACAATGCACATGTCTTCAAGGATTTCATTCACGTCTTCGCGTGAAGTGCGAAGTGGTAATAACTCATGTTATTAACACTCCATGAGAGTGTTAATAACATCAAATTCACAAGCACCTGTTGGAACTGGCCTTTCCTGTTAGCTCGGCGGTTTTTTCGGTTGGCCCGACAGGGCGAGCTGTCATACCCGGCGGAATCGGCTATATCCTCCTATTGCCCCCCATTTTTGGAGGTGGCTATCTAAACAATGTCTCATATATACCTCTCTCTATTTTGGCACACTTGTTGGCTTATTTCAGGTCTTGGTTTTCATTCAGGTAGCTTTGATTCCTATGTTTTTTAACAACACGAATTGTTACGACTGACTTTCCCTTGAGTGTCTATCCGCCTTGAAACAAGTTTGGGTAGGAAGCATACTTGCGGAGGTTATAGGTGGTGCAAGTGCTTGGGACTCGTTTCTATGGTTGAAATGGAGCGCTCCTTATCACCTACACCTACGTATTGTTTGTTTGTATAGTTACCTCCCTTGGGTGTCTATCCGCCTGGAAACAGGTTTGGGTAGGGAGCATCCTTGTGGAGGCTATAGGTGGTGCAAGTGCTTGGGGTTCATTTCTATGGTTGGAATGAAGTGCTCCATTAGGCAAAATTTGGACTCACAAAGGGGCCCTTTAAGGAGTTTGACTTTACCTCTCTCTACCAAAACGGGCTCATGGATAAATTTTTGCAAACAAACTCCAAAGTTGGCGGAGGTTTGACAGTTAGAATTTCCTCTTCAAGCTCTATCTATTGATATATAGCACGCCATGAGATTCCTCATATTTTAGAAGATTCTTTTTTTGAAATATGAGGAATCTCATGGTGTGCTATATATCAGTAGATAGAGCTTGAAGAGGACATTCTAACTGTCAAACCTCCGCCAACTTTGGAGAGTGTTTGCAAAAATTTATCCATGCGCCCGTTTTGGTAGAGAGAGGTAAAGTCAAACTCCTTAAAGGGCCCCTTTGTGAGTCCAAATTTTTCCTAATGCTTATCAGTACACCTATGTATTGTTTGTTACGTATAGTGACCTCCCTTGGGTGTCTATCCGCCTGGAAATAGGTTTGGGTAGGGAGCATCCTTGCGGAGGGTATAGGTGGTTGCAAGTGATTGGGGCTCATTTCTATGGTTGGAATGGAGTGCTCCTTATCACAACACCTACATATTGTTTGTTACGTATAGGTATCTCCCTTGGGTGTCTATCCGCCTGGAAACATGTTTGGGTAGGGAGCATCCTCGCGGAGGGTATAGGTGGTGCAAGTGCTTTGGGTTCATTTCTATGGTTGGAATGGAGTTCTCCTTATCACTATACCTATGTATTGTTTGTCACGTATAGTTACCTCTCTTGGGTGTCTATCCGCCTGGAAATAGGTTTGGGTAGGGAGCATCCTTGCGGAGGGTATAGGTGGTGCATTTTCTTGAAACTCATTTCTATGGTTGGCATCGAGTGCTCCTTATCACTACACCTAAGTATTGTTTTTTACATATAGTTACCTCCCTTGGGTGTCTATCCGCCTGGAAACAAGTTTGGGTAGGGAGCATCCTTGCGGAGGGTACAGGTGGTGCAAGTGCTTGGGGCTCATTTCTATGGTTGGAATGGAGTGCTCCTTATCATTACGCTTACATATTGTAGTTACGTATAGTTACCTCCCTTGGGTGTCTACCCACCTAGAAACAAGTTTGGGTGGGGAGGATCCTTGTCGAGGGTTTAGGTGGTTGCAAGTGCTTGGGGCTCGTTTTTTGCTTTATGTTGATATGTATATTATTTTATTTTATTGTAAAATTGTTCAATTAAATTATTTTTTTCAAAAACTTATTATTTGTATGATTGTATAAATGTTTAGGGGGTTTGTGAACTTGTCATGGATGCCAATGCTTGTCCTCAGAACATCAATGCAGCTACTTCTATTTGCCCATCGACTGGGTGGTGAAGTATCAAACAATGGAGCTTCCAATAACGGGAAGCCCAAGACCGTCAATGGTAAGATGCTAGGGCCTGAGTAGAAATTTCCAACAATGTAAGATCATTTATAGATTGGCATTGCAAATTATGTGGCAAAGAAAAATCAAGAGGTGCACCTCGTATTAGGGAACACTTCCTTGGATCAGGGAATGGAAAAACTAATAGGTCTAATGGAGGCAGATGTAATGGTGTATGTCATGAGAGTGTCACAAAAGGCTTGAGAGAGTTTCTAGGAGGTGTAGCCAATGCAAGGCAACCTAGAATACCGACTCCAAGCCGTCATGCTTCAGAGCACCAAGGCAGTGCTGCCTCAACACAAGGCGAAAAAAATAGTGATGCACCCTCCATGCCGACCAACATACACACACAAAGAGCTAGCACTCAAGATGGATCGCCCGTGTTTAGGGTTGAAATGCATAGAACAAGGCAAGTAAGTCTAGGGCAAAGCTTTCGATCAATTTCTCTTGAAGAGGCACAATCTTCTCTTGCACAAGCTATCTATTTTACAGGCGGTTCTATGTTGATGGTCACATTAGAGTCATGGAAGCATGCATGGAAGAAGATTGGTGCGTATGGGGTTGGCTTTTCCCCTCCATCATATCATCAAATGCAGACAACCTTCTTGGATAAATGCTTCAGTGACACTCAAAAATAACTTGATAGATTGATCTTGAAATCAGTTGATCAAAAAGATGCACTATAGTCAGTGATGGATGGTCAAATGTCCAATGCAGGCAGCTGATCAATGTTATGATATTCAGATCCTCAAGGGGAGTGCTTCATTAAACCGGTTGACAGCTCAGGTGAGATAAAGTCAGGGAGCTATATAGCCGATATAATCTTAAAAACAATTCATAAAGTTGGTGGCCAAAATGTAGTAGAGGTGATAATGGACAATGCCAAAAATTGTAGAGCAGGGGATCATCTCTTGGAGGAGCGCTTTCCTAGCTTGTACACATTTGGTTGCAATGCACATAGCTTGAATCTTGTGTTGCACGATTGGTATAAGAAAGAGGACACTGACTGGTTCAAAATCATCATAGATAATGCAAGGAAGGTGGTGAAGTTTATTTTGAAGAGACAACGTGTGTTGGACATGTATCAACAACGTATGTCCACAATATTGAAGCTTCCATGTGAAACCAGATTTTTCACTAACTTCTACACTGTGGAAAGTCTTTTGAAAAATAAATATGATGTTTTGGAGACATATGTTTGTGCAGGCTTCTATGAGTGGGAAGCAGAGCAACCAGTACAACTAAAAACAAAGGTTGGATCTGTGAAAGTTCTTATTGACGATAGACCCTTTTGGTCTGATGTTGGGGACACATACTTGGTGATGAGGCCTCTGATGATATCTTTGCGTCAGTTTGATCTTAAGTTACTCAATATAGGAAAGGTGTACATGGACTGGTATAATTTTCAAGAGAGCTTCGCCCCATGAATACATCATTATAAAATGGTACAATTTAACTAAATGGTCCATCTATGTACAAGAAGGTCCATTTACATATGTCATATAATCCGAAAGAGACTACTGTTTACAAAGATGATCAGAGTAACCTAAATCTAGGCATCATCTCACTAAGAGAACGCAAACACATCTCCAAGTTGAGCTCTAACATATCTAAATGCTCACTCATATTCAGCAATGTCTTTCTCTGCCTAGGTGGTTGTTCTAAATAGTTTTTTTGCACTATAGAGGCAATCATGCCGCAATTAGTTTGCTTTTGCTTTTTGGGTGGATGCATGAATAGGTGGACCAAAAACCTTGTCCCGGATAGAGGTTTTATAACCGGTACATAAAACCATCTATATTAGTTCAATTCGATATATTCTTTTGAACAGCTTTTTAATTAAATATAGAATTTCCACAGCTTTTTGTTAAATATAGAAGACGGCTCTGTACCTCTTAACTATGCACGTCAGCCAGCTCTTTACACCATTACTATTTCCACGTCTCTTTTTCAAATATACAAGACGGCTCTGTAGCTCTTAACTATGCACGTCAGCCAGCTCTTTGTCTTCCCGCTCTCTCGTTTTCCTGTCTCTCTCTAACTCTCTGTGTAGGAGCACAGATTGTTGTTTTACTTTGTAGGCCTATCACACATCTATTGTTGTCATATACTGCTCTTGCTCTCTGTAGGCCTATCACCTTGCTCAATCTCTCCCTCTCTAGCATGGAGCAAGAATCTCACATTGTATGTGACTGCTCTCAGCCTCACTATGAACTGTGTGTTAGGTATGTTTTTGATGCGGTCAAGGAATATCATGCTAGGAGAAAGAGGTACCAGAGTGCTAAGAACAAACTTGAGTAGGTAGCACGTGAGGAAGATAATGATCAAAATGGTGCTGATGATGCAAAGCGTCAAAGACTTTGCAATGACCTTGTTATGCTCTTCAATCGGCGTACAAAGGCCCTCGATGTTGCATCACACTCAGATATTTTGTGCAAGTTTGTCAATCATCCTTCTCTTGGAGACCTTGAAATGCCTAGGGCACAAACAACCTTCGTTGAAGCCATACACAACACAATAGATGCAATCAAATTACCCAAGAGCGGACAAGAGCTCTTTCTTAAAAGGTTCATCACCACAATGCTTATGAATGTTGAGTGTACATCTACCTCAAAAGTGAATGTTTCAGCTGCATCTAAGTTGCTAAACTTGCACAAGAGGAACTTCATAGCTGCAAAGAATCTGTTGAGGGCAGCAGGTGATGGCAATTTGCCAATCTCTTTCCGACAGCCCATGGATCGTGGTTTCATAACACCTGATGAGAAAGAGTTGATATTCTCTTTTTGGATGTCTAACACTCGTGTTTCACCCAATAATAGGATGTGTGCAAAAAGCGTATTGGAAGAAATTCATATGTCAAACATCCTGTGCATCTTCTTGAACAATCTCAGGTAATAACTTGCTTCACTATATCCATTTTTGTTTTCTAATATTTGCATTCATGACCTATATTCACTGTAATTGGGTTGATAAGAGTAGACATGAAATCGGATATGAAGGAAGTTATAAATGAAAATAAGGGGAATCTGTATTTGGTCCTAGACTAAGAGTAGATAAATATTGGATGTGAAGGAGAATATAAATGGAAACATAGTTTTTATCATACGCGTATGTTTGCTGAAACATACGTTTGCAGACGCATACTTTCACACACGTATGATATGTATAAACTGGTTAGGTAAAAAACTGGTTTACATAACCAGTTAAAATCTCAGGTAATAACTTGCTTCACTATATCCATTTTTGTTTTCTAATGTTTGCATTCATGACCTATATTCACTGTAATTGGGTTGATAAGAGTAGACATGAAATCAGATATGAAGGAACTTATAAATGAAAATAAGGGGAATCTGTATTTGGTCCTAGACTAAGAGTAGATAAATATTGGATGTGAAGGAGAATATAAATGGAAACATAGTTTTTATCATACGCGTATGTTTGCTGAAACATATGTTTGGAGACGCATACTTTCACACACGTATGATATGTATAAACTGGTTAGGTAAAAAACTGGTTTACATAACCAGTTAAAATCTTTTAACACTTATTTCTCACTGGTATACATCGTGGTTAAGTGTTCACATGTACTAGTCAAGTGTTCATGTACTGGTCAAGTGTTCACATGTACTGTTTGTCATGTCAGATAGGTAAAAAACATATCTGTTTGAAGGAAAATACTGGTTTACATACCAATAAATTTTTTTTAACACTTATTTCTCACTAGTATACATCGTGATTAAGTGCTCACATGTACTAGTTAGGTAAATAACATACCAGTTTTAAATGAAAAGACTGTTTTACATCAGCAGTCAGAACATTTGAACTGGTTGACACTTATATACCACTGGTACATACCAAGGACATGTGTTCATTTTTTCTAACACTTATTTCTCACTGGTATACATCGTGGTTAAGTGCTCACATGTACTAGTTACGTAAATAACATAGCGGTTTTAAATGAAAAGACTGGTTTACATCAGCAGTAAGAACATTTGAACTGGTTAACACTTATATACCACTGGTACGGCCAAGGACATGTGTTCATTTTTTCTAACACTTATTTCTCACTGGTATACATCGTGGTTAAGTGCTCACATGTACTGGTTAGGTAAATAACATACCAGTTTTAAATGAAAAGATTGGTTTACATCAGCAGTAAGAACATTTGAACTGGTTGACACTTATATACCACTGGTACGTACCAAGGACATGTGTTCATTTTTTTTAACACTTATTTCTCACTAGTATACATCGTGGTTAAGTGCTCACATGTACTGGTTAGGTAAATAACATAGCGGTTTTAAATGAAAAGACTGGTTTACATCAGCAGTAAGCACATTTGAACTGGTTGACACTTACTGGTACGTACCAAGGACATGTGTTCATTTTTTTAACACTTATTTTTCACTGCTACACATCATGGTTAAGTGCTCACATGTACTGGTTAGGTAAATAACATACCGGTTTTAAATGAAAAGACTGGTTTACATCAACAGTAAGAACATTTGAACTGGTTCACACTTATATACCACTGGTATGTACCAAGGGCATGAGTTCATTTTTTTTAACACTTATTTCTCACTAGTATACATCGTGGTTAAGTGCTCACATGTACTGGTCAGGTAAATAACATACCGATTTTAAATGAAAAGACTGGTTTACATCAGCAGCAGTAAGAACATTTGAACTGGTTGGCACTACAATTCCAAAGAACAATCCGTAGCCTATTTGGTCAGCCAAGATTGAATGCCATTAACTCATCTATTAACCCTTTCATACTACCCATGATACGATATGACCATAGCCTTGATGTTTTCATCTTTGTGTTATTTTGACATTCTCTTTTGTGTTATTTCTTTGTGTGTGTGAGTGCAAGAGAGAAAGAGTGGGACTTCTTTGATTGCACTTCCGTCCAAACCCTAGTCTTCATGGCATCTATGGTTTAACTCCTTCATATAGTGTTTTTTAGTTCTCTCACAAACTCTCACAGCCATAAGCGCGGTGCTTTCCCGGCAAGACCGCAAATTTCTCGACATATTATTGGTGAACCCGACGCGAACAAGCCGGGGTGAGAGTACATAAAGATGGCTAGCAAAGTGGAGTAGCTATATGCTGAAATGAAAGAGCTTGCAGACAGATGCAAATGGCTTGAAGAAGAAGACCGGATTCAAAAAGCGATTGAAAGAGCTAGGCAATCCGTATATAATGAGCTTAATATATTCGAAGGCTATGATCTAGAAGGATATCTTGAGTGCAATGTGACAGAGATGAGGCTTCAAGCAATTCCAGAAGCTCGGATGACTGCAGCATTTGTTGAACTTGTGAGTGATGATTTCAAGCACCAAGTTCAAGACTATGCAAGTGTATATGCAAGCAACTGGGGTGAGTTTTCTACAGCTATAACACAGGTATGCTTGGAACATCAAGACCAAGATATGTAGTAGAGTGGAAGTGGATGTGACCAGCTAGAGTTGGTGTCTCCTGTAAGCCATGCAAGTGTCAACACATCCATACAGGCTAATTTAGAAGCAGTAATAGATGCATATCTTTTGCAAGATGCAAATTTATTGTATGCAGATGAAGCAGACATAGTGGAAGCTATTTATGCACGTTTGGGTCTTATAACCTTTGTATCTCAAGATAATGACTCTCATGATGCTATCCAAGCGTCTGAAACGGCTCAAAGCAACTTAGAGGATGATGCAAACTCGCTGGCTATGATAGATGATTTGGACGCTCCTTTTGATTCGTTTGAAGATGCACATGAGTGTATATACAAGGATGAGGATGCTATGGTTTTGACAGAGGATGTGAAGGGAAAACAGGTGGAAGACGGCTATATTAGTGATGTGCTACAATCTACTTTTGAGCAGATCCAGGAACTTTTACCAAGTTTAGAAGAGCCGGATTCCTATGCTGAAGACATATACTAGGATGAAGAAGTCATTATCAATGCTTTCCTATGCGAGTTTGATGCATGTGGTACTACCCAAATGGATATGCCTAGCTACGAAAGTGCTAATTTAGAGGGGGTGACTGAAAATCTCTTCCTTTGTGAGTATAGCTCTTCTAGTAGCATTGCGGATTGTGAAGTACCTCAGCTGAACGAGGTGGAAGAAGAGGAGTGCATTGACATAGCAATATGTATGTCTTGTATATATGGGGTAGCAGATGTGATGCAGATGACTCATGAAATTGTGCCTTATTTAGAGCTAGATGCAGCAAGCTTTCACAATTCCATGGTAGAGGAAGGAATGACAGATGCAGATTCTCTGCATGAGGATTGGGGTTCTGCGGATGAAGCTATGAATCTTCAAGATTCACAAATCAAAGATAGAGAAGTGTTTGGTTATTCTATACAGGTTGAAGTGACATCAGAGGATAGAGTAGAAGAGCAAGAAACCTCTTTGGATATGGTCTGTGATTGGGATGATATTTCTTATCTGTGTGAAGATGAAAATAAAGATGCTTTCCATAAAGTGCCTACTATACAGGGTTCTAAGAATTTCGATTGCCTGCAGGTATGCAAACAATATCTGAGGCATAAAAGGGATTTAGGTATTGTGTCACAGTGTATAAATTGCAAGCAGGTTTGTGAGCATCTATCTGCTGTGGATAGGAAGGGTATACATGGTGATGCCTTGAAGCAAGAAGAGGATGCTAGCTCTATGCTGACACCAAAGTCATGTAATGAAGAAGGGTTCTCCCTAGATGAGTGGAGACATGATTCAGTTGAAGATAATTTAGCGATGGGTCAAAAAGGAAAAAGGGGTGAAGATATTGTGTCAGAGACTAACTCCAAGGAGGTTTTTGAGCAGTCGGTTACAAGTGACCGGGATCATACCTACCAGGATGATTTGGAAAGGGAATTAGACACCATATTTGAGAGGTATGAAAAGTTTTATGATGTAAAGCTGGAGAGGTATTTGGTAAAAGGTGAGAGAATTGATGAGAGGTTTACCATGCATATTTCTGAGGTTTCTCTCGATGTTGAGAAAGGCTATCTAGAGGATTCTTTTGAGAATGAAGATGTAGATTCAGACTTCTATGCGAAAGAGGTACATATCGATTTAGAGGTTGGTGAGAAGGTTGAAGTGCAGTTTCAAAAATCTTTCAAGTATATTACAGGAATCCTGGAAGTGTTTTTTGAAGAGGAGGATGAGGAACTTATGTCTCTACTTCATGAAGATTTTGCGCATAATGGAGATTTGTTACAAATGTTTTGGAGACAAATGTATATAACAATTCCTTCTGATCCGAGAGGAATTAAAAGATGCGGAGAATCTCAATGCTTAGTAAAATACAAGTTTTTGAGTTACCCATATGATCCTGGAGGAGGTCATGGGATGACAGGGGACACAATTGCTTTCACAAGTTACCATGAGGTTGGCACATGTCGAAGGATGTGCAAGTTTAGAGGGGGTGGATGTCGTGCTGTGACACGTACATAGTGGGAACGCATCCTACAATAGTTATCTTGTAACTTTTTAGATACATAGTTATATTTTCCATAATGTACATATGCATATTTAAGTATAATAATATGCTTTCTATCTCATCCTATTATTTATCTCAAGGGTAATCTATTCTTACTTTACCATCAGAAAATACTATGGAAAAAGCGTCAATAGCTCCGCCTCTTTAACTTGGGGCAAAAAGCATCGATTCTTTATTTCTACTATCTCATTATCATCTCACACCTTAGCTAGATCCTATATCTAGGGTAAACTCCAATATATATATATTCTATGTATTTTTCATATTTTTCTTATATTTCTTTTTAAATAGCTACTAGGAGGGAATCAAATCCTACTGGGACACTAGGTGGCATGATTTCAAAAATACACTTATTTTAATGCATTATTGCAAGCATGATTACAAAACTTTGTCAAGGAGCAATGTCATGCTTTCATATGGCATGAGGTGTCCTTTGGAATCAAATGAAAGTGTAGGCTAAGGGGACCACGGGAAGACTTTTGCTGCCAGAAATGGACCCTATTTTGATGATTTTTTTACACAAGGTTCCAATCCGAATTGGAAAAAGATTTTAAAATGAAAATCGTAGCTAATGAGCTGAATTTTTTGCCCATATTTTTACTTTTTTATTTGGATCCACGGTTGAGGAGATATGATCAAAATACTGGACCCCAGTCTGCCCACATCATGCAGGGACAGCTCATTTCCAACTTTTCCAATTTCTGTTCACACTGGCTCTTCTCTTCTTGTGTAAACCCTTGGGGGTTCCCTTCACCTATAAAAGGGGACCTCTTCTTCCTTGAAAAAAGAGGGAGTGAGTAGTAATGCCTAATTGTACTTAGCCATTAACATAAGCCCAAGCCTACACTTTCTCCTAGAGGAAGACTAGCCATTCTTGTACGCTATCCTTGGAAGATCAACTCTAATCAAAGAAGGTCTTGGACTTGGCGTATCAATCAACGTTGAATTCTCCCCTCTTCTTCTCTCTCCATCAATAATGGTGTCGAAGGGTTTGTCAAGTAAGATGTGTTCTATATTGATGTTTTCTTGATTTCTTGTTGTTTTCTTTTTCATCTCAAATCCAACATATATATATATATATATATATATATATATATATATATATATATATATATATATATATATATATATATATATATAATATCATCTCCTTAACCAAATCTATCTCTCTCACTCTTAGTAATTCATCCTCTCTACAAATTTTAGGTTCTCCTTGCTACAGGTACATCTCTCCCTGCAGTATCCTTATTGCCTACGGGCAAGAATAGGGCTTGGGAGGGAAACTCTCTTCTCTTCTCTTCCCTTCTCTTCTCTCATATCTACATTTTACACATACTAGAGTTATCCTAGATGAATAATCCACATGATGATAATTTCTATCGCTTTCACTCTATACAATCTATTAGAATTAACGTATGGATTAGCCGTAAAATACACTTTCAACAACGTATAGTGTTTCTCTTTGGCCCAAAAAGGCTCAATGAAATACTTCTATCACCGGATTCCATTATACTACCTCTCATAGACTATAACTTTTCTTTTGACGTAAGCATAGTTATCTTTCTATGAACCAAGAGGATTTGTATACACACCTAATCCCAATCACTACACAAAATATATATATTATGGTAAGCACAAAACTACAATTCCAAAGAACAATTCGTAGCCTATTTGGTCAGCCAAGATTGAATGCCATTAACTCATCTATTAACCCTTTCATACTACCCATGATACGATATGACCATAGCCTTGGTGTTTTCATCTTTGTGTTATTTTGACATTCTCTTTTGTGTTATTTCTTTGTGTGTGTGAGTGCAAGAGAGAAAGAGTGGGACTTCTTTGATTGCACTTCCGTCCAAACCCTAGTCTTCATGGCATCTATGGTTTAACTCCTTCATATAGTTTTTTTTAGTTCTCTCACAAACTCTCACATCCATAAGCCCGGTGCTTTCCCGGCAAGACAGCAAATTTCTCGACAACGTGTTCTTTTTTGGTAATTTTATCGTGCCAAGAGTATATTAATCTTTTTCTATCCATTGAATAAAATGCAGATACAGTGTTTTTACGGGATGGAAAATGTCTTGGATCTTTTTTGGATCCGGCCATGGTAAGGGAGAACACGACGGTGCGGGAGCAGTGATAAAAAGGTCTTTAACTCAATACCAATTGCAGCCAAACTGCCCAAAGATAGACTGTGTTGCAGATGTTGTGGCATTGTTGAGAAGGACCTTGTCAGATGGTGCTACATCCACCTATGCATCCCAGGCCCGTTATGTAAGTAGGATTTTTTGGGTGATTGAATTGGGGGATGTCAAAAGGGGAAAAAATTGGGATGTGACGGCTGTAAAAAATACCCGCTCAATCCACTCTGTTTTTGCATATTCAGAGCATGATACAACTGCTTTGAGAACACGTTCACTATCTTGTTTCTGTAGTGCATGTAAACAGTAAAAGTGGAGGAGATGTGTGAGCAAGTCACACGTTCCTTTCTGGACATACCTTATTTTGGAGCCTACAGAAGAAGGGGAAGACGATGACGATGAAATAAATGAGGATGCAGCGTATGAAGGACACTATGATACCCTCAGTCAAGCTCTTTTTGTTGGTGATAATTTTGTTGTTCCCGCACCAAATGACAATGAAGAAAAAGTGGATTTCTATATAGTGAAATGCACTACAGCTATTCAGGACTTTCATTCAGACGTTGAAGATGACTGGGGCAATATCATTGGGCGAGGATCCTATGCTATCAAAGGGTTTTACTATCGTATGATAAATGATCAGACCTACGAGCTTTTGGACAAAAATCCAGAGGTGTTCATATATTCACATCTTGTTCGGGAAATCAAAATCCCCATGATACCCCATCCCAGCAACTCAAAACTATATACAATATCACTTGATGTCAGTGAGTCTATCTACAATAGTATGCCTTTTGAGCTGTAACCATCTTAAGAAATGCATAATGCATAATTTTGTGTATATCTGCCTTTAACTGTAAATTGAACTCTCTCTCTCTCTCTCTCTCTCTCTCTCTCTCTCTCTCTCTCTCTCTCTCTCTCTCTCTTTGTCACTTCTCAGTATCATTTTGGTATCATACCGGTCACTTCTCAGTATCATACCAATCACTTCTCAGTATCATACCGGTATGATACCGATATCATACCAGTCATTTCCCAGTATCATACCAATATAATACATTCATTCTCTCTCTCTCTCTCTCTCTCTCTCTCTCTCTCTCTCTCTCTCTCTCTCTCTCTCTCTCTCTCTCTCTCTCTCTCTCACTTTTCAGTATCATACAAGTCACTTCTCAGTATCATACTGATATCATACCAGTCACTCCTCAGTATGATATCGGTATTATACAAGTCCCTCTCTCTCTCTCTCTCTGTCACTTCTCAGTATCATACCAGTCACTTCTCAGTATCATATTGGTATCATACCAGTCACTCCTCAGTATGATACCGGTATCATACAAGTCCCTCTCTCTCTCTCTCTCTCTCTCTCTCTCTCTCTCTCTCTCTCTCTCTCTCTCTCTCTCTCTCTCTCTCTCTCTCTCTCTCTCTCTCTCTCTCTCTCTCTCTCTATGCAACAAAGACAACTTACACAACCCCCCACCTAGATAGGGCCATGGCTACAACCATTGAAGTGTTTTCTTGCTGCCACAGGTCTCTCATTGTCTTTGTCACTCCTCAGTATCATACTGGTATCATACCAGTCACTCCTCAGTATCATACCGGTATCATACAAGTCCCTCTCTCTCTCTCTCTCTCTCTCTCTCTCTCTCTCTCTCTCTCTCTCTCTCTATGTGTGTGTGTGTGTGTGTGTGTGTGTGTGTGTGTGTGTGTGTGTGTGTGTGTGTGTGTGTGTGTGTGTGTGTGTGTGATTCTCAGTACATACAAGTCACTTCTCAGTATCATACCGGTATCATACCAGACACTTCAAAGAATCATACCGGTATCATACAAGTCACTTCTCAGTATCCGACTCTCTCTCTCTCTCTCTCTCTCTCTCTCTCTCTCTCTCTCTCTCTCTCTCTCTCTCTCTCTCTCGATCGAGGGGTTCACTATGTGTAAAACTACCATATCACGTGCGTTCAAGACATGTTTGTAAAACCCCTTATCTTTGAATTTTATTAAGAATATAATGTACCCTTTTCTTTTAAAATCTGTAATTTTTTTTCAAATTTGAAAAAATAATGCCCTTCTGTATATATATTTCTGTAAGTTTCAAGAACTTTAAATACCCTTCTATTGAACTCACGTGATAGGTTACATTTTTATTAAGTGACCTCCCCGGGCTCTCTCACTTCTCAGTATCATACAGGTATCATACCAATCACTGCCCAATATCATACCGATATCATACCGGTATCAGACTCTCTCTCTCTCTCTCTCTCTCTCTCTCTCTCTCTCTCTCTCTCTCTCTCTCTCTCTCTCTCTTTATTTGCAAGATACTTCAAATATAGAATACAACATATTTCCGTGCAACTTGCTTGTAAATGTATTATACATGAATTCTGTTACATTGATTGACAAGAAGGCTAAGTAATTCTCCATTTACATCCATCGACAAAAAAATACATCGACAAAAGTCGCCCACTTCAAGACTTTATGAAGCTTTTTTTTTATTTAAAAAATCTGTTCCTTTCTTCTTGAAAAAGTCAATCGGCCATTTCCAATAAAAGCAACGCACATAGGTGTCGTCAGGTTGTCCGTCTGCACAAATTAGAGTCCTCTTTGTATACTCAATTTTGTCCTTAGACTACAACCAGTGTGCCAGCCAGTTTATGACAGTGGTTGACAGAAAACAGGCGCGCACTTCTTTAGACTGCTTTTCTAGCTTGGGAAAAACAAGAAATGACCCCAATGGATTAAACATTAGCTTATATCCAGAATCATCAAAGATAGGTGTGTCAGGTGGTAGGTGATGAAAATTTTCGAGATTCTTGTGGAACACAGGTTTTTCTGTCGCGCCCAATTTAAAAGGGGCCCTTGTGCACTGCGCCTGACTTACCACTCTATTGAATCTTTTGTGGTGGTCAGAGAACATTGTCGGTAGCATGCGTTTGAGCTTCTCAAACTCGCAGCATCTCCATATCCACACTTCGAACCATCTGAAACAAAATTCAGAAACCCTTCTGCATCGGGCCTTACCCAAAACTGTGTATCCCCTTCAACAACATACCACATTTCTGGCCAGTAGGGAATTTCTTCACCATATTTTCCATCAAATTTCTTGAGCAGTAATCCATTAAGGTCCAAAATGAGAACCCTACGCTGGACGCTCAACGGAGGTGGTGGCCTTGGCCATATCAGTGGGATTCTTTTAATTAGTCTATACCATAGAGGAAACACGAGCATTGCAGGAGACAATACACAATTCCATATTGCACGAATGTCAGCCCTACCATTCTGCTTGTCAGCCCTGAACCTATCTGCAAGGCACCATTCTTCAACTGAAAACATATCTACAGATGCAAAATTACACAAGACTCAAATTTAAATATGCAATTAGGACATATCTATAGATTGAAATCATACAATAAAAATACACAATGTTCAAAAATTAGGCACAAGATGAAAGAGACGTCGAATGGGAAAGAAAGTTATATTAATTTCAAAAGTGGTTACATAAAAAGAAACATAGGGGGGGAAAACTATAATCTTTTGCAAGCTCTGGGTTAAGGGTCAGAACTTGTGCTGGTATTCTGCATCTCCTTAGTGTCTTCTATGTCCATCTCCTCTTCTGGCTGCCCCTGGGTCTCTTCCTCTTCCTTGCTTTTTTGCTCCATTTCAGGCTTCTCATCTCCAGTCTTCTCGATTTTTTTTCTTTTTGCCTTTCTTATATGCTGAGCAAGGGTCTCCTCGGGACTTCCCTCCAGCCTGACATCTACACGACCATCATCTTTAGAAAGCTGTGCAGCAAAAGATCACTTATTACAGCCATAATCAATGAAAAAACTTACTCTTGCCACGTTGACCTCGTTTTCTCGGGGTCTTTGATCTTGTCACCCGCACGCCAGTGTCTAGCAACACATCGTCTTCCTCATTCTGGGTTTTCCCTTCAGCACCAGTCGTACTCTGCTCCTTTACCTCAAAGTTTTGTTCTTCTTCTATTGTTTCCGAAAGCAGCATTACCAGGGACATTTTCATCAAGCAAAACCTCCACAGGTGTCTTGTGTGTAGACGTCACTACATCGTTCCCTGTGTCTTTACCGGCAGCAGTTCTGAAGCAGCTTGACTCTGAAAAAACATCAGAGAAGACAAAAATCAACCACCTTATTACCCATTGAAACAATTTTCTCACCTGCTTTTGGGCATGGTTCAATTGGCTTCTTCTTTAGAAGGGATTGGTCTTCTGCAGAAATAACTCCGGGGCAATCCTTAAGCATGCACTTTCCTTTCTCAACCAAGTGAGCATAGTAGAATGCATGGTATGCATGTGAACAAGGCAATAGAACAACATGGCTTGAGCGATTGTGATCATGAATTTTTACACCGCAAGCATTGCACGCATCAATGAGGACAACACTATGTCCAGGAGCTGAAACTCGTGCAGGCAAGACTATGGTTTCAGGTAGCATTGGTTGACTAATCATGTATGTCACAAACGTGACATAGAGACCAAAGGTTTCCTCACGCTCCAAGCATTTGGATAATTCTTCTTGTAGGCAAGAGACCTCTGTTATCAGACAATGTCAAATAGATATAAAATCGGTATGAATGCTTGAAAATCGGTATAATGATGTTATCATACCGGTATGATTACATCCTGCCGGTATGATGTTATTATACTGGATAGTATAACATCATACCGGTAGGATAGCATTATACCGGAAGCATAACATCAAACTGGTTGGATTTTATCATACCCGTCGGATGTAACCATACCGGTAGGATGTTATCATACCGGTAGGATTATATCCTACCGGTAAGATGTAATCATACCGGTAGGATATAATCATACCGGTAAGATGTAATCATACCGGTAGGATATAATCATACCGGTAGGATGTAATCATACCGATAGGGTATAATCCTACGGGTATGATAACATCCTACCGGTATTGTCATCTACCCTTACCGAATATGATATAATCCTACCGGTATGAAAAATCATACCGTATGGTACTTTGCAGGTATTATACTACAATCAGATGGACTTAAAAGCATACTTATGCCTGCTGTAGGGTGGCTTTTTCTTGGTCAAATTTTTCTTGGAGGCTATCAAGCAAGCCTGTTGATACATTGGCATCGTCAGGGAAGTGCATTCGGATCGTGTCAAGGGCACCCTCACAACGGTGCACATCAGCAACAAATTTGACCATAGAATCCTTAGCCTTCTGACACTCGGCTGATACATTGTCATGAGATTTTCTAACCTCAACAAGAAGTTCTTGCAAGGAAATGGATACTTCAACACTAAACGCAGACCGAGTAGTCGCAAAAAGCCCACTTTCGACTAGTGTACTTCCGGATGGGGTATTTACTAAGAAGATGGCAGAACCACTTGGGGTTCCTGTGGATACTTGGGAAGTCTCTAACTTCCATTGTTCTCTTTTCCTATCTAAGTGACCTTCATTGGTCACATTCTTCACCACCTCATATGCAAACTCAGCCCACTTTACCGAACCTGTGCATACGAAATAAACATATCCGCGTGCAAGCTTGACTCCCAGCAGATAGTTTGGTGGTTTGGATTGGTACACCTGCTTGTAGTGTTGGTAGAGTGCCTTGTAGTGATCCGGCCTTGCTGTTTTTATCGGCACTTTTTTCTCCTTCACTGGAAGACATGTGAAAACTTTCATCCAGTCGATATGGGCACATCTGCATCTTTCAACTTCCTAACATCTTTCCCCTCAAGACTTAACCCATATTCCTTGTGAAAATCCTCCTATGTCGTGCAGAATGCCTTTAATGGCAGCTCCACATCCTTGGGGTGAACAAAGCTGCTGATTTTGGGAGGAGGCTGTAACTTCTGTCTCTGAAAGGAATAAATCCATATTCATTACTCAATGTATCCACACCTCAATACTCTACTACACATACAGGTCTGATGTACACAACACAGAGAGAGACAGAGAGAGGTGACATACCTTCGTGGAAGAATGTCGGGTCTTTGTGGGGGAGACCTGTCGGGCTGCATTCCTTGGGCTCTTTCTTAGGTTGCTATCCATAGCGAAGGATAAACAGTGTGCACAGGGGGCTGTAGAGTGAGCAGAGAAAGGCACAGAAGGAGAAAGGCAGAGAGATATGGAGAAGTCACAGTCATGAAAACATTCGACTGAACATTCGTTCTGACGTGGGCTCCACATGTGTTTTTGAATCCTCCACATGATTTTTAAGATTTTGTCTCCTCCACACGATAATTTAATTCAAACAATTCTTGCCCATAACACTAGTTTCATACCCCCTAAATTTTAAGCCTCCAAAAGCAACTTTCAACCGGTTAAAACCGGACCACCTATTCATGCATCCACCCTTTTCCATGGCACATTGTAATGCTCTGAAAAATCACATAGTTGCTCAATGCAAAAAGCAATTGCATAGGTGTTAGTGGCTTTTGAATATGGACAAGCAGCTTTTGGGTTGCAAAGCTCAAGGGACCTCCAAGGATGTAGGGCATGCTCTGTGGGGTCTTTGATGTTGGTTGCTCACTTCTCAATGCCAACTCACAGTGCCAACCCCCAATCAATGACACCCACACATGGCACACCTTCCTAAGTGAAGTCAGTCATGATGTTCCATGGGTGTAAGTCACAGTGTATAATTCCTTTGTTGTGTGCATGTGCCATGGTCTTCACCAAAGCATCCATAAAAGAAGGCGCCCAATTGAGCATATGGTTTCACATCTCTAACTCTTGCTCTGTGGGAGGGAGTCTAGGATCTTCTTTTTGAGCTGCCAGTATGTTAGAGAATTTTCCTTTGGGTGGTGGAACATGCTCTAACATGTCACCCATATCCATTTCATTGAAGAGAGGAAAAACAAGGGACCATGGCGCTTGGTGTGTTTATGCAATGCATGTAACGATGCCCCTGTGGAACAATTGCACGCTCGCCTCTAGAGCGAAAGATTGACGGATTTTTGCTGCATCTCCTTTGAAGTCTTTGACCACATACTGCACCTCTGGCGGCAGCTAAGTGACTCCATTGATTCTGCACTCTGACACAACTCCATAGCATCCTTTCCCAAGCTTTTGACCACGTTTGATAGCTTCGGATGTGAGGTAAACACCAACGGCACACTAAGACATAAAGCGGGTGTGTAGCAAATGATGCATCCCAGCTTCTGAATTTGATCTTATACCTACTGTATCTTGAGAGGAGGCTGTTGAATAAAATATGGTTCTAGCTTTGTGTCTATGGACATCTTCAGCATCAATATTGCACGCTCTTTTTGATTTTGACCTCTCTACATGCCATATATTAGTCCAATATTGTAGCTTGGCTAGATCTGCATCTGTTGGTGCATCAATACCCAAGTCTCTTAAGCATTGTGCCATATTGCCCACAATACTATCTATTAGCCTACGGATAGTCTTTGCTTCTACAGTTGAGAAGTGTGCCTGAATTGCTTCAATTATAGTGTCAAAGAAACGATCTCTGTGCGTCTCACTCTCCAATAAAAAGGTGATCTCCTCCGTGGTCAGAGCACATATGCACGTGACCAAAGGTTGATGCCAATAGTAACACCGAACTAAGCCTAAAAAGCAAGGCATTGTTTGATGAAACTAACGACACCTCCAACCCAATGGTAGAGCTGATGCTGAAAGAAACACCAAACTAGCCTAAAAGCAAGGGCATAATTCAATGCAACTAATGACACCTCCAA
The DNA here is from genome assembly GCF_014529385.1 of Adiantum capillus-veneris. Classification (NCBI taxonomy): domain Eukaryota; kingdom Viridiplantae; phylum Streptophyta; class Polypodiopsida; order Polypodiales; family Pteridaceae; genus Adiantum; species Adiantum capillus-veneris. The sequence goes on along the minus strand of NC_140944.1, from coordinate 1,323,444 downwards.
CCCAATGATAGGGTTGATGCCAATAACAACACCAAAATTAGCCTAAAAAGCAAGACATTATTCGATGAATCTAACACCTCCAACCCAATCGTAGATTTGATGCGCCGAAAGAAACACCAAACTAGCCTAAAAAGCAAGGGCATCATTCAATGAATCTAACGACACCTCCAGTCCAGTAGTAGGGTTGATGCCGAAAGAAACATTGAACTAGCCTATCAGCACGTACATCACTAATAAAACACAAAATCAGTCTATTAGTTTGTACAACGACACTCCCGGCCCAATAATAGAACTAATGCAAAAAACAAGGTTAAAATAATTACCTTTAAATTGAACGTAACCAACTATGTTCAACAATGACATTTCTGGTCCAAAATAGAGCCAATGCCAAAGTGAACACAGTCGACATGTTATAAAACAGTGCTGGTTGGTCTAGCATTTCACAATGACACTTCCAGTCTAATATTAGGACCGATGCTGACGTAAAAGCAAGATCAGCCTACTTTTAAAACTACAAAAAATAGTTATTAAAAAGAAGTATATTAATTTAAAAACAAAATAGTAAAAGAGCGTACGAAAGTAAACTAAAATTTATATCGTAGTTTTCTTTGTTCCTTGTGAGGACACATGTGCAAAACAAAACTCAGAGCATAGAATTGTGAAGAGAAGTGGGCCCCTAGGGGCCCTATTTATAGGTACGCTAGCAACCCATCGGGCTATAAATGCGGGACCATCGGGGCCGCAGCCCTCCCGGTATCTGAGGTATCCTAGCGGGGCAAAGAAGATATCTCGGCGGGCAAATCCCACGGAGCCTCCCGGTCTTCTTCAAGTCACCATGCAAATTGTTGTGAATGTGAAGACTTGTGAATTGAGAATTTTATTAATTAATAGTGTGATTACAAAAAAAACATGTGATCACGTGAATTTGAAATCCCTGCATGTCTTCTATTGTAACGTTGTTTTTTGAAGTGTTAACGTGCAAAATGGAACTCATGTCTTATGGTCTAGCATGATTTTTTGAAATGTTTAGGAGTTTTAACCTGTTTTCTTTAATTTGGGTGGTTTCTTTATGCGTTAATTTTTTTTAAAATATTGTATGATCAAACACAGCTTTTTGAAGTGAAAATGGTTATCAACACGTATAAATTTAATCTTACACAGTTTTTTGACGTTTTTTGACGTTTTTAAGGTTTGTTCGAACTAGTGTGAGAGTGTTCGTGTGCCCTGAACTTTATTTGGTATGTTTTTTTTAATTGTCTAGTGCAAAAATGACGCTTGAGCAAAGGAAAAATATTATGCATGCTATTCAAAAGGAGTGTATATTGATGGCCGCATTCAACAAATAAATCAATGTGACATCTTCATTAAAGATCTCACTAGCACTATTTAGGAGAACAAAGAGTAGATTGTGTGTTGAAGGCTAGTATGCGTTTCTGCTGCCTACAAGGATAAGAGAATCCACCCCACCCCCCCCCCCCCCCCCCCCCCCCAAGATTAGGACGTGCTTGGAAATATGAAAGTATGTTGCAAAGATTTAAAAGAAGACCTTCCTTTCACTTGCAATATGGAAAAAATAGAGTTTTGGGATAAACAATGGGATGAGCAAAAGATAAAGATGAAGCAGGTAAAATCTCAAGACTAGTCCACTTTACCAAAGCGACTCAAGATGGCGCAATGTGTGCAAGGGGCCATGGTCGGTCAATCAAATGCCAGCCACACCGTCACAATCATGAGCACATCGTTGAATGCCAAGTGTGCGCATCTAATCAGCATTCCTCCACAAAGCTCTGATAGAAGGTGTGAGGATTGGAGTAGGCACATTATACACTATTAAAAGCATCTCTTTCTTTTCGGAGCATATCACGTATGTAGGAAAATGCTACAAGGGAGGGATAGAAGCAAAATTTGATAGCTTCCAGATAGAGCAAGGCATGCAAACACTCCACCACTCCATTGTTAGATGCATTGGCTTTACCATCAAGGCCCCCTAGATCATAATCTTCTCATACTACAATGGGTCACCTTGGGAGACATGATGTGCAGTTTGCCATTCACACGAGGAGTGTTCAGATGCTACATGCACATGCTTCAATACAGGTAGAAGAATTTATCACCAATAAATCAACAATTATCATAGATAGAGACTGCACAAATCAAAGCAGTGAGTAGATGCTAGCTATTTTACATGCTCTTATTGATGGCGTTGTTGTTGCTCACTCTACTGTTATAGTGCACATTGACTTACATCCCTACAAAGTAATGCTAGACTTTACTTGCACAAATAAAGCCCACATTGGCATTATTGATTGGGCATGATGCTTAGAGCCCCAGACAAGCGTACATCAACAATTTTATGCACCCTGTAGCTCAATCTGACTTTGCAATTTTGTAGGCAAAGGATGTAAAAACAATTTTCTACTTTCCAATATATATTTGAATCCGTTATGAGAATCGCCATGATGAACACCTAGATGTATCAGTAGAGCTTAGGAGTACATTATGATATGGCACATGAACCCATAATCTTGTAAGCTTTGTAAGAAGCCCTGTTAGTTGTTCAACTAACAAGAGCAAGAGAAAGAGCATCAAAAGGGGTGCCACTCATTTTTAGAGCCAATTGATATATTAAATCCCTTTGTATCACTGAAAAATCCCGCAATGTCCAAAGCCGTTGTAATGTTATTGATGGTTATTGAGTCCAAAGGGGTTGAGGGCCTCCAAGTTTGTAATCATAGGTAGTTTCTAAGCCTTATATTGAGTCCAAATAGCTAGAAATCCATTCTTTGAACCTTGGCTAAGGTATCAAAGCCAGCCTTTGTAATTAAAACCTTAAATTTTTGGATAATGAAAGGAAGCATTTGCTGTGTAAGCTCAACATGAGTCTACTATTTTCTTTGAATCTTTGTGTCTCTCTCATATGGCATGGCATTCCTATTTCGAGCATACCAATGTGTTCACAGTTGAAAGCTCTTCCATTTAACATAAGTCTCTCACGATGATAATGTGATTTTAGTCGTGTTATCTACAAGCTGATTTTTCTCCCTGTGTACCATACATGCACCAGAACTGGTTTATGACCCTAGGAATAGGTAGAGCACGCATAGAGGAAGCTATAGAGTGCTTCAGAGTCTAAAACTGACTAACCTAAAGTAGGTTGTTTATCTTGGACGTGATTTTGTCCGAGTGTCAACACTCAAATTTGAGTATACGACAGTGTTAAGGATACTCTGCTCATGCTAGGCATAAAGTGTCGTTGCATTAAGAGACTCATAGCTATACTAAATCATCAGAACAAGCTTGCAGTAAAGAAAGTAGCTTTCGATGTCTGACACACATTTGAGACCGAGATAGGTAGGATCAATTTAGTCTTGGGTTTTTCAAGAGGTTGGCTATCTTTTGTAGCCTCCAAGCACTAGTAGGGGCAGCTACGTCGCACAGATTGATAATTTTTATGTATGTGGTTCTCACTTTGCTAGAATTGATATGGTGGGGCTTAGCAGCTGGCTGACACTTTGGGCACATTGTCGGGGACGAGGCAACCTAGACTAGAAAAAATTACAAAGCATTTACTTGAATTTCCATCACTTTCTCTAGTTTCAGCTAGAGTACCACCTATATTGATTTTATCACGGCCAAGAGGTACTTGAGAGTAGAGATGCTCGGTAAGGGCTTCGGGAGCATTAGTTTAGTATGACGGATTAGGTGAAAGATCCTTGAGACTAACTAGTGGTCGGTAAGGGTATCACCTAAGTAGGAAGTAAAGATTTCAAACTAAAAATAAAACTTTTTGGAGTAGGATAAGTAGAAAAACCGTCAGGATTGCATTTGATTGGAGTTGCACTTAGAAAACCACAAAAATAGTCAGATTTCTCTTAGGTGCGCCTAAGATAGACAGGGAGTTTTGAGACTGAAACTAAGAAATTGAACTTTCAAGGTGGTATAACAACTTGTTTAGACCATCCCCATTGATTTTGAGAACATTGAATCGCTAAAACACTTGGTCAAGCCCAAAATTGACAAAAATGCAAACTTCAAAGGAAATCAACGGAAAGTCAAATCATGCTAAAACTTTGAACCAGGGTGTGGATAAATTCTAAAACTTGTGGAAAAATCAACCTCTGAAGAAAAAGATGAAATCTGGAAAAGAGGTATCTTAGGCGCGCCAAAGATAGAAAACTCTCCAGAGGGGGTATTATAACAAAATTTCAACTCATAGAGTCAAATTAGACCATAAGACATCCCTAATCAAGTTTCATCAAATTTGGAGTCGTGTAAGGGTACAAACACCAAGAAAATTGGAAAACCAAGCCACGGGATCAAAAATAGTGATAAAAACATTGGTCAATTGTCCAAACTTTGTGAAACTCTTTGGACAAGCTTGAAATCACATGAACAATCCACTCCAAGTCACAATAGCCAAAAATATGCTAAAATAGAGAAATTTTATCTTAAGCGCACCGAAGATAAATCTTCCACCAAGAAGCATTCTTTACCTTTTGACACCAGGATTGACTTTGTCAGGCTGTGGAAACCCCAACTATGTGATAATAGTTGAGATAGACCCTACAGATAGGTGCAATTATCTTAGGCATACATAAGATAAAACTGAGCAGAATTTCATAATTTTTGCACATAAGGTCTATTGGGCACTACAAAAAGGAATTTTGTATATTTTGTGATCGAGGATTGAAAATTTGTGGAATCACATACGGCTTGAAGTGTTGTCGTGTAGGGAATTGCGACTTTGTGAAGGACAAGAGAGAAAACGGCAAAATCATTGCGCTTGAAACCAAAGACAACCTTCTAGATTTGAAGTATCAGTTCAATTAAGTTGGGTAAATCCATAGATAAACCTAAGATCTGGTAGAGTTGTGAAAAACTCAATTGACTAAGGAGAGAATAGGAGCAGAGTGTCCACGGAAGAGAGTGTAACCATTAGAAACTATTGTGGAGGAAGTGCCACACACTTACTTAGACTCCCCATTACTCCATACCGTGAGGCTAGTTCAATAACAATGGAGATAGAAGAGGAGTGATATAATCAACCTTCTCCAGTTCCTATCGAGCCGATGTTTCAAGCACCCATTGATACAACACTTGTTTACTTTATTGCAATCCAGGGGGCGAGGCCACCTATGGTCGAGCCAATGCCCAAATCAAAAAATGAAAATTGTCACAACTGTGGTGCAGACGACCATTGGAAAAATGATCGTCCTAAACCAGATAGGAATGTGAGACCTATAGAAGCATATTGTGGAGCATGCGGATGCAAGGGTGGACACTTTTCTGAGGACTGCCCTAGGAATTTGGCAAACAAGGGAAAGATTTTCTTAAACATAGTTGAAATAGTGTTGAGTATAGTTCATCAGAAGGCGAACAGATAATTCTAGTTCAAGTGATGACTAGGACACAAACCACGCAAAACAAAAAGAAAAACATGACTAGATCGGAGAAATCTGACAATTCCTCTAAAAACTCCCAGACACAAAGACACAAAAGATAGAACTCAAGAGACAAAAACTATGAAAGGAAATTGAGGGAAAGATACGCAAGGAGACAAAGGAAAAATACAAACTCCTTTAATAGACTTTAAGGAACGCGAACCAAAATCGGTTGGATCTGTTATGGTTGACAAAATTCACAAACCAATCAATTCATCTTTGCAAGCTTTTCAAGCTGGACTAAAAGAAGAGCAAACATTGGAAAACCAATGGAAAAACTATCCAACACCTGAAATGGAAGCAGCTAAGTTAGAAGCTTATAGAAACCTGGTGCAAATCACACAAGCCTTGATGGAAAAATAGAATCCTCAACAAGGAGATATAGGAGAACCGAAAGAAGAATCTGATACCAAAATCCTAAGAGAAACAACTCAAAAAAAGGAAAGGTCGAAAAACTGGGCGAACATGGAAGTCCAACCACCTAAACTAGAAGTTTCAAATAGTGAAGAAGGATGGGACGGGGTTCCAATAGTTGAAGATGATTGTCCAAACTACTTGTGGAAACGGGTTAGGGAAGTGAAAGATGGGAGTTTGACTCTGAAATCAGCACCAATAGAAGAAGTTTGATTTGACAAATCACCAATGAAACTAGATGAACATTTGTTGTATGGAGATTGGGGATTGGAACAGTCAGACTCTACAAAAGCTGAAACCTTGCGGACACTACCATCTTTCTTAGGTGAGAGTGAAGAGAAATCAATGGTTTGCAAAACAAAAAAAATGGAAAGGCCAAGACAGACTTTGGATGTGATTAACATACAATCAATCATGTCGACACCAATTCAGTGCACAATCAATTTGGGTGAACTGTTAAAACTGAGACCACACCTACAGGGAGATATACAAGTTACCATGGGAAGAGTGGGATTGAAAGGAGTATCTCAAATGGACCTGGAAAAATTGCAAAAATAAAAGACAGGCTAGAGTTGTGAAATTGACACCTATGAATAAGGTTGGAGACTATTATGAAGGGAATGAAGGAAACACAACCCTTCCAGTACAATACAACAAGATAACAACTATGGCTATTTTAAACAGTGGAGTGGGCATAGCCATATCAACCAAAGTTGTTTGGGAAGCTTGGGGAAAGCCAACAATTAGACAAACGAGGATGAAACTACAATTAGCAGATGGACACATAGAGAAACCAATTGGCCTACTAGAAAACGTGATAGTTGCCTCCTGCAAGATTGACTATCAGTATACTTTTGCCATTGTAGACTTTGGGAAGAAACTTCATTACGACATTATCTTGGGAAGACCATTCATGAGGCAGATATAATTAATCCAAGATTGGGGCAACGATCATCTCTGCCTGAAACAAGTAGGGGAAATCACTTGAGTGAACTTGAAAGACCATTCTTACAAGTATGGCTTGAGGACACCAATACAAGAATTGGACTTTGAAACTTGTGGGGAAACTGAACGGCCACCATGGGTACAGAAGAACTCTCCAATTTGGATGTGTGGTGATTCTCAATCGAGAAGCATACAAAAGGAAGACTATGTTCTGGACAGAGATGTAAATGACACAGATTACATACCAGAACCATTTCCTGAACATTTATTGAACTTTTTGAATGGACTCAGATACTGTCCACCATGGATGTATGTATGAATGAATCTACGCCCACACATTTTTGTGATGAGGAGGGCTATGATATAGTCCCCATTCAAATGGTATCAATTGAGATGATCAAGGACCAATAGGTTTCTCGTATCACTATTAGGATTCTACAAACAAACGTGAAGAAGAATCATTTACAATAGAGGGATCGAACTCCGAGAAAGAGCAGGTAAGAGCTAAGCTTCTAATGAGAGGAGGGGAAGAAATATTTTTTGAGTTTCCAAACCAACACCGAAGACGCCAACAAAGATACCCAAAGAAACAAGACCATAACAGTAAATGCAATGGACTACATAAAATACCAGATAACTAGAAAATATCCAAACGTGAAGCTTGCAAAGATACAACACCAAACGGAACCAAGGTCGATAAAGCCAAATAAAGTTAAAGGGAAAGAATCTCTGATGACCAAGATAGAGCAAAAAGAAAAATACAAAGAACTGAAACAAACCTTGAAAGAAGTTTAAACCACGAAAACGGAATCAGATAGTGACAAATTGAAAAAAATTAGTGTTCCAACGTGTTATAAGAAATACACTTTACAATATTGTAGGATCATTGTAGAGAAGCCCTTGCAACAATCAATAGAACCCGAGAAGTTCTATAAAGGGCTAGAAAATGCCAAACAAATTGACCTGGTCGAGCTTGGAGAAGAACAAAGATCGGCATACATAGCCAAGGATCTATCGCAAGAAAAAGAGAAGATTCTCATGAGAACGTTAAAAGAATACAGGGATGTTCTTGTATGGTCTTATAAATATCTCAAAGGGGGTGGATCGTGCCATATGCCAGCACACTATCCCTATGAGAGATGATGCCAAGAGAAGTAGACAAAGATCGTACACCTATAATGAAACCTTTGCCAAGAAAATCAAGGAAGAGATATACAAACTCAAGGAGGCTGAATTTATATATGAAATAGAACACATTGATTGGGTATCACCAATTGTAGCGGTGCCTTAAAAAAATGCAAAACTTAGAGTGTGTGTAAATCTCAAAAAGGTGAACTCCCTTTGCATCAATGAAGAGGAATACCTTCCTATTGTGGAGAAAGCTCATGCAGGTCTAGCCGGGGGTCACTTCTCTCACAAGACCACAGCCAAAGCTATATTGACAGCAGGCATTTGGTGGCCAACTTTATTTGCTGGCGCAAAAGAATTTTTTCGACGATGCGATACGTGCCAACAAGCAAGGATGCCAACGAGAATGGATAACATGCCACTGCGACGTATAATGGGAGCACCTAAATGGGGTATAGACTTTGTAGGTCCAATACAACCACCAACTTAGAGAATTCAATCACAATATATTATTGTGGCAACAAATTACTTAACCAAGTGGACTAACGCATGAGCCACCCAAAACAACTATGCAGGAACCACGGCTACATTCCTATAGAAGTGCATCTTTACTAGATACGGACTTCCTATTGAGCTTGTGAGTGATTGTAGATTGTATTTCCTCAATGAGGTAATAGAATATCTACTGGAGGAGTTCATTATAATCCATAACAAATTTGTACCCCTACCACCCCCAAGAAAATGGTCAAGCAGAACATACAAACAAAATTTTGAGCTCTATACTAACCAAAGTTGCTAGTTCAAGTAGAACAGACTAGGAAATGCATCTTCACTCTACCTTATGGGCTCATGAAGTTTCCTTTAAAACGACTTTGAAAACAACAATATTGCCAATGCAGTTCTTATCACCCACACTTAAGAGTTGCAACTAAGTTGGAATGGAAAGGACATGAGTTGTCAGAATTACTCAAGGACTTAGAACGCCTAGATGAACAATGTTTAGCAGCCATTGCCCATATATATGCACAAAAACAAAAACAAAAGCAGTTTTTTGACTCACATTTACTGACCAAAGTTTTAAAATCAGGGGATTTAGTCCTAGTATACTCATTAAAACAAAATATACCCAAATTCAAGAAAAAACGACATGGTCCTTTTGTAATTGAAAAAGTTTCACCAAGTGGGGCTGTCACGTTAGCCACAATAGATGGAGAAATCATGGAAAATTGAATTAGTTAATGTCGACTCCGCAAATACTACCTTCCCTTAACTAAAGAACTTCTGCAAAGAATGCATCCATCAAAGGAATGGAAGCTTAAATGACAACAGGTTATTGAGGAGGCTCAAGAAGAAGCTCGTATTCAAGTTCTCAAACAAAAAGCAGCAAGACAACCTGTTCTCCAAGTTGTACCACTCAGTACCCTCCACATTCAAACCTTAGCAAAGAATGAGGTAGAGACTGATGACGAGTGGCTAGATGGTCTTGATATGCGAATCAGTGTGAATCTGAACATCGATTACAAAGTTAAAGCTCTAGAAGATACAGGGGTCCGAGTCAATGCGGTCAACTATTCCACTTACGGTAAAGCAACTACTCAACCACTTGAGTACTATCATGCCACTGTCAAAGGATGCAACAGGAGCGGCACTCCAACTTTAGGAAAAATCAACTTGAATATTAAGGTTCATGGGTTCTCTTGTCCGCACACATTCATATGTATAGCGTATGAACACATGAACGAGAACCTAATATTAGGTGTTCCATGGATGAGAACCTACAAAGCAATTTAAGACTGGGATGCTAAAATTCTAGAGCTCACACTTATAGGAGGACAATTAAAAGTACCAGTTGTCTACAATAAAGAGGAATGGAAGGAATATTTAGGTGATTTTGAATCAAACGAGCTGAGTCATTGACCACAATTACAACTACATCTCCAATAATGACTTCTACTACTCCACCAATGCAGGGAACCAGGCAAGTTTGGATACCCAAAATTCAATTGGTCAACCAATCTTAGCAAATCTAGGTGCCGAAAAGATTGCTATGCACCACCAACAACCATAAGAGCAAACAATTGCATCCATCTTTTCAACAAGCACCACCACTACTAATGAAGAAATGGATATGGCAACCAAAGGAGAAACGTACAGTTCAAAATAGAAAACCAGTTGCCTGAAGCAAATAAGTCAGACTATGGGTATCAAAGACCCCACCGCAAGTCAAACCAACCTCCATCAGGTACAAGTGGATATCTAAAGTCAAACCACCAACCACGATTGGACCCATCATCTCCAGCCACCAGAACACCACACAGATGGTACATATTGCACCATAAAAGAATGTGCTCAAGTGCTACAGAGTTTACTCTTCAAGAGAGTTCAACCACAACATACCTCAACATTGAAAACCTGAGTACAATACTCAAGACCCACCTCTTGAACATCATAGTGTGTTTAACTACATTGACATCAATAGCATTATAGGGACAATCAGGGCTATGCATAGACACAAGCTCAATGGAATGGCCAAATTTTTTTGAAGCAAGTCCGATCAAAAAACTCGGCAACCGCTACAACTCACTAGTCATTTGGGACAGAATGTGACAAAAAAGGTCCAAGGATGTTAGTTTTCCAAAAAACTTGATCCGGGCATACATTGGCAGGTCTATTAAACTCACCAAGACAGAGGGTATCGAAAAAGTCCAGGTATACGGCATATCTCCTTGGGCCATATTTCCTCTCATTTGCATTCTAGACAGTAGAGGGAGAGCTCCGAGTTGTGGATTTTGGCAACCTTTCATGCTCTCCTACGCCCTGTTTGTCGACTCTTACTCACTCCATCCATGAGGCATAAGTTCCTAACTATGTCTAGAAGCATCATGGATATCACATTGTCAACCACATGAGCAGTAGAAGGCACATATACACAAACCAATCAAGGAATCTTCGAGATCAGAACCACTAATACCGGCTATACTATACCTCCAAATTGAACCAGAGGCTCTTCACCAGTAGGGCAACACAATGCTACGGTCAAAGTTGCAAAGAGTCCCAGAAAAAATGACCTAGTATCTTAGGCGCGCCGGAGATAGAAGACTCGGATGGGGACCAAATTTCATAGACCTGTTGGGGCTACCATGTTGGGGATTTTTGGAGAGTTAGGAGTGCAATGAAGGTCCAGGCATCAGTGAATAGCAAGATGACCATATCCACACTGTAAAGCAACATTTTGCACCACAATGCAAATTATTGATCCGTTTAACCTCAAACTCAAAGGGGACACTCTACACCTTACAATGGAACCTTTCCAATCTTTAGTGAGCAGACGGTTGGTGACTAAAGACTCCAAGTCAAGCTCGGATCAAAAGGGAACTTTCAACCTGATTGGAGACACCACCAAGTGCAAGAAAGGGCTTCACCCTACCTAATTAACCTAGTAGAGGCTATATGGGACAATATTTTGGCCTAAATTGCATTAATTTCTAAAAATTATCTTAGGCATGTTGAAGATAATTTGTTAGGATGGAAGCACATTTTACACACACATTCACCTAGTATGACTCCCCTACCCCTCACAATGCCCACATCATCTTGGTACACTCATTTCATTCATAATTACTCTCAAATGCATACTACCGCACCAAATAAAGTCAAGTACACCAAAAATTGACTTTTAGCTTATCAAATCAAAACCCACCTTCATGTAACAACAAGGCTCTACCCACCACAACCCACCAGGGTACCTAAAGCACAAAACCTGCCCAACTTACTCAATTTTATCTTAGGTGCACTTAAGATAAAATTGCTAGAGGGAAGGGTTGACTTGCAGCTCAATGACATAGATATGTCTACAAGGGTCAAATGAAGCCCACTGACAAGTTTCATCAGGGTTGGAAGAGTAAAACCCTATCAATCACCAAAAGCTCTAAAAGCGGTAAAGCAGACACATATTTATACACAATTCTCACCACAAGTGTCCAAAAGCTACCCAACTCCATACATATCACCAAAAACCCATACACTTCCTAATCATTCACTCTGGCACAAAACTGCATGCACCTGTACCCATCTGTATCTTAGGTGCACCTAAAATAAATTTTGCCAAGAATGTACTTATTTTTGTCTTATGGTTTCTCTACTTGATTGGGATTTGCTAACTTGGTCTGATCAATTACTTGAATGGTGCCCTGCCAAGTTCACTCTAATCTACCTCGGGACCTCCAAAGAAGAAAACTATGAAGGAAAAGTTTACAGAGCTTCCACCATACCAATTAGAAGAAGACTTCCTCAAGGAAGAAAATGCCACCTGACTGTCAAAAGAACAGCTTGAAAGTCAACATGTCATTATATACCATGGCTCATTCAAAAGCGCACACGGATCTAAAGTTTAAGTTTAGATGTTGCCAAAGGAAGCTCAAGACTTAGTCAAAGAAGAGGCAGTTCGGCCACTTTGGGAAAAAATTGGACTTAAAGACTACCTTAAACTAGAACCTTGTGGTGTAGACTACAAGAGGGCTTATGAGCTCCTACACAACATTACAGAAGAAGGAAGGGCAACCATGTTGGATTTAAATGGCTCTTTAATGGAGGTGTACATCACAAGAAGACCAGGTTGTTGAAGCCCTAAAGCTGCAAAGAACAGGAAATCATGTGAGAGACCGAGGGTTGCCCATAGCTGGCATTTTCACTAGTCGTTCATCAACCTCCTTCTTGGATCTAAAGGAAAGAGGGATAGAGCGATCTCTTCGGCTCTATCAACAGCACTTTCATTTCACTGCTAAACAACCTCCCCGATACACAGTTTAAAATCATGCCATGGAGTCCACATTCAGACAGGCCTCAATGAGGGAAGGCGTGATAGAAGTAGACCGCGCCCGCTATATTCACACCACTCTTACTCATGTGAAAAATCCAGAGAAAATCACCTTCTTGGGAGCTCTAGAAGTGTTAACAAGAATAGATTATCATGTTATAGGCCAGGCAGAACATCTACCACCTGCCCCAGAGCAAAATATATGGCTCCTAAACAAGAATGAAGAAGAAGAAATGTGGATGAGAGATGCACCCGTGAGGACTAGACTAAGGACCAGACTAGTCGATGTCCCTAGCCAAGAGAGAACTACTGCAGCAAAATCCACGAAACACAGAATAAAAAGAGGCGACGAAGGAAGAGACTCCCCTCTACAGAAAGAGAAAATAAAAAGGAAAAGAAAAGGTAGAGGACACAAAAACAACAAAACGGAAACACTCTGCAACATCAGCGAAAGAACAAATCCAAAAGACATCAAGAATCAAAAGAAAAGGTAGAGGACACAAAAACAACAAAACGGAAACACTCTGCAACATCAGCGAAAGAACAAATCCAAAAGACATCAAGAATCAAAAGAGAGAAGCTGGCTTTTGAGTTAGAAAGAGGGCTCCAGGGAGATTTGAGGAAAAATGGAAACCATATCCAAGGAGAATTAAAATTCGAACCAAACACCCAATGTACGAAAAGGATGATCCTCGGGCTGGCCTAGAACATCTCTATCATAAATAAGAACGACAATAAGAATTAACCCAGGAACAAGAAGAAGTTGATACATCACCTCAGGAGGATTCCCCCAAAGAACCAGTCAATCCTACTGCAGAGGTTCCCCACTCCTCTCCCACAAGTGCATCACCACAATCAGAGACCACAACACAACCACAACCAGAGGAGGACACTCCCATTGCTAGAAATATGGAACCAGATACTGAACCACTCAACCAAACTATCAAGGAACAAGAGATTAAACTAATTATCCCCATAGAGACACCAAATACTCAAGCCAATCAACCAAATGAGCCAATCACTGAGGCTCAAGACACACAAAGGGATCATCCTGAAGAGAGCAACATAAGAACAATGGAGAATCTAGAGGACATAGATGAATATACATAGTATGCACAACGATGTCATAGAAAAAATGAAAGAAGAAATCTATGCTCGCCACCAACAGCTACATAGCGTATACAGGTGCATGCGGCTCAGCGAGGAAAGGCTAGACATGGCCAATGTTTGTGTCGAAGCATACAAAGAAGCCATGGAATTCAAAGAAAAGAAATTAGTTGAACTAACTGCAAAGACAACAACGGATCTGGAAACTCTTCAAACAAGAAATCAGCAACAAGAGCAATAAGTCACAAAGGCCACTTTAGCTCTACAAGAATCTACTTCAACAATCGAAAGGCTCCAAATCTAGCTAAATATTGCAAATACTCAATTGGCACAATCAGAAGCCAGGTGTAAGAGCAAAATACATTGCTAAACCAGTTCAAGGACAACCCTACATTAGCCACACATCAGGGCACAGATCAGGCATACAAAGCAGTGGAACAAAAAGTTAAATACTTGCAATGGAGCTAAAGTTACATAAAATGAAGAGAAGAGAGCTCTATATCGGGTTCATGCAGTGAGAGGAGAGCTATCAACAAGAAATAGACCAACTCAAAGAAAAATTGAGCAAAGGTCAAGCAACAGCCATCGCATAGCCTACAATATCAGACGAAGGACAGATAGATTCTACAATGCAAGATCAAGATACTCTACAATTTATGGATTTTGAAGCAGCGATCATCGGAGAGGCCAATCTTCTTGATCTAGATATTTCTCATTATGAAGATGGACCCTCCGCTCAATTGGAAATCTTAACTACTGAAGAGAAGGCAATGTTGAAAAAGCAAGTGGAAGAGGAAACAGAAACCATCTGGAAGGAAGCCATGCAGTGGGAGGAGCCAATATTGCATTCTATCAATGGCAACCTCCTCACACCACCAGATATAAATGAGGCATGGCATAAACAAGCTCTACCCTACCCTCCCAAATTCAAAGTACTCTAGATCAAAGAGCGGTTACTTAAAGATTTCCAAGTCGACCCCACACTGGCACATCCCAAATGGTAGGAGATCTAGCTGAACCAACACCCTAGGTATTTGATCTTGTATACAAATGCGCCAACTCCTATCAAGCAAGATCATGCACAGTGCTCGGTGCCAAGAGTCCAAACTTGGCAGCAACACTTTCTCCTCCAACAAAAGCGACCTACTTTGCTAAACTACCCAAGGTTTCCACCTCCTTCAAATAACCAACCCACGGAGGCCTACATGGTGGACACACTGCCCTCGACTATTCATCTATTTTGCGGCATCCCGAATTTGGCATGCATCATGCTAGTAAAGATTGCAAAAATGCTCTTAACTTGTTTGCAAATTTTTCACCGTGCAGAACAAACAGATGTTGCATGGATGTCCTTTCTCAAAGGCGCGAAGGACCTATGCTACGATTTATCAAGCTAGCCCTCTAAAAAGGTGCTTCATGGGTTTTATGCTAGGGTGATGTTTCTACCATCCTACTACATGCAGACATTTGAAGAATCATTCTACACAGGCTTCTTCACTTATCAATCTAAAATCTTTGGCCCCGTCATCACCAATCTGTGGGCAAGATTTGTAAGTTACTCCACAGTTGAGCAAAGAGATAAAGTCACCATGCAATTTATGCCAACTGAAGATAAAGAACTTCACCTCAGATACCAACAAGATCTTGAGCAGTATGCACAAAGGACAGCAGCAAGGAAGCCCGCGACCACTACTTAGCACCCCAAGTAGCTGTGTTGCAGACGACATAAGCAAGGAGGGAGGGAATGTTAGCTGTTCAGCTAACAAGAAGATAAAGAGCATCAAAAGGGGTACCACTCATTTTTAGAGCCAATTGAATGTATTAAAATCCTTTGTATCACTGAAAAATCCCGCAAAGTCCAAAGCCGTTGTAATATTATTGATGGTTACTGAGTCCAAAGGGGTTGAGCGCCTCCAAGTTTGTAATCATAGGCAATTTCTAAACCCTATCTTCAGCCCAAATAGCTAGAAATCCATTCTTTGAACCTTGACTAATGTATAAAAGCTAACCTTTGTAATTAAAAACCTAAGTTTTTGGATAATGAAAGGAAGCATTTGCTACAGAAGCTCAACGTGAGTCTACTGTTTTCTTTGAATCTTCGTGTCTCTCTTATACGGCATGGCATTGCTATTCCGAGCATACCAACGTGTTCGTAGGTGAAAGCTCTTCCATATAACGTAAGTTTCTAGCGATGAAAGTTTGATTTTAGTCGTGTTGTCTACAAGATGATGGACTATGCACCATACACGTACCAAAACTGGTTTTTGACCTTAGGAATAGGTAGAGCACGCATAGAGAAAGCTATAGAGTGCTTCAGAGTGCGAAACTGGCTGACCTAAAATAGGTTATTTATCTTAGGTGTGATTTTGTTCGAGTGTCAAAAATGACATTTGAGTACACGAGAGTGTGAAGGATACCCTCCTCATGCTAGGCATAAAGTTTCATTGCATTCAGAGACTCATAACTATACTAAATAATCAGAACAAGCTTGCAGTAAAGAAAGTAGCTTTTGATGTCTGACACACATTTGAGACTGAGATAGGTAGGAACGGTTTAGACTTGGGTTTTTTGAGGGATTAGCTATCTCTTGTAGCCTCCAAGCACTAGTCGAGTCAGCTACGTACCAGAGATTGATAATTTTTATGTATGTCGTTCTCGCTTTGCTAGCATTGATATGGTGGGACTTGGCAGCCAATCAACAAGCCCCAAGCTTGGCTTAAGGGGGCGATTGTTAGGGTAGGCCCACACTTGTGGCACCATCATGGGAACACCCTCTAAACTCACAATAACTCAATGACACAAGCCATGATATAAGCTAGCCTACGAGCTAAGCAATGATGCAGATAGAACCCCTCTCATGCCTATAAAAGGCCCATGTAGTTCAGTTTCATGAATAATAGAGTCATTTTTATCTTCTTTACATCATGAATGCATCACTCACGTTTCTGCCCTAACTCTACAAGGGCGATTAAGTATTTTTCACGACGCAGTGCGATATGGGGGGCCTTGACAAAACGCGTCTATCATCTCATATTGTGACACAAAAAAGGTAAATGTCACGTCACAACGCATTAGTCACAACTCAATATCGCGTTTTGATGTCGCACCACAACATGATATGGATATGTGACTATGATCGACATGCCCTCATATCGCATTGTAGCACAACATTTTTATATCGCACCACAATGCGATCTGGAGGTGTATCTACGATCGACATTCCTCTATATCACGTTGTTGCATGATATTTTTATGTTGCGTCACAACACGATATGGAGTTTTCAATACGTCCATTGATGTAGCTCCTTTAAGCTATTGGATTTTTCTACACCACCTCCATGCCAAGTATGGCTGAAATATTCACTACAATCTTAGTAGTGGATTTTCTCCATGCCCTGTGTAGACCGAATATCCAAGCTGCCATATTTCCTTGCAAACCCGGAGGCATGTAATTACAGATAATATGTTGCATACAAAGCAGGCACAAATATTATAAGGATACATATTTGCAATTCAAAATAGTAGCAATCATCAAACCAAATGCATTACCATGTAGTGAGTGATATGTTGATTTATCTACGCACTTACGAATGTCTTGTGGAATGTCTCCACAGCTTCTTGGAAATTCGCATAGTCGGCTTCAGTCGGATGAGTTCAATTCACAAAACTTGCATATTTCGTCCAAGGTTTTCCATTCCTTCGTCTTGAAAGTTCTTGCTACACCATTGTCAGCATGATCAACTAAAAACACTCTCTAATTGTTTTCACATGTTGTATCTCAATGTTTATTTTTCTTGTGAACTATGGCCTTTGTGTTGTCTTCTAGTCCTAGGCATTAATAGGAAGAGTCGGGCTTTCACCACTAATAGAAAGCATCTTTGGAACATCTCAGCTATTCTTAAACCTCTTTTTATCTTGCTTTATCTTAACATGTCCTCCATGAAAACCCATCTCTAAGAAGACTGTTTCCAAAGCTGAGATTGGTTGTTGCTTTGCAGGAAGAGGTCAAGTGGTCCAAGCAAAACAGATATAGAAATTGTTTTCTCTATTATCCTACAAAGTGCATGCCATTGTGCATATGTGCACTCTAGGACGTGGGATGTCCAGAATGAATCAAAAGTTAGGATCGCGGAGATTTCTGTCTGGTGCTCCTCTCCAATATGGTTTGTCTAGGATGTGAACCCCTTCAATGCAATATAAACAAGGTCTTTTACTTATTCTTCCTTTGGAAACGTTGTACATGCATTTCAAGGTATTTAGCTCTCGCCATAATGTGCCACTCCACTGTGTAGGAGCCCATGCCCTCCACAGCCAGATTCTTTCCATTTCTTTATTCGTTTATTATTTTTGAGATGTTAGTTTGATGAAAACCCAACTCAATATATCAAAGTTCTTAGCTAGCACGTAGAAAGAGAATTTTAGGCTTTTCTGAATGCACATTCTGAAGCATATAAGTAAAACATAACGTTAATTGAGCTTCAACATAACATTACCTTACCTTGAAGGTTGCAAGAAGAAAAATGTTATTCTCAGATTACAGACTAAAGTTTATGGGATCGTCTAATCCAATGCTTGCATCAAAAGCTTTCTTTATGAGTATGATTTGTGACTCGCTCAACCTTCGTCTCCTTTACAAGCTCGCACTTATCTAGCTTGATGACAAACTTCAGGACACACTTTTACTTTCTGTGAGTAACATCAAACAATTTCACAATGTATGTTTGCAAAGCAATCAGCTTATTAAAAAAATTTGTTATATTTGTCATATACCATTTCCTTCCCTTTCGGCAATCTATTTGTCGAATCAATGTGAAAAGGACTTCCTAGAGTTTGAAGCACCTCCTCGTTTACTACTTATCTTGATTTCAAAATAGAGAAAGTGTTTGGAAGTAGGGTATGCTTGATATGAATATTTTTAATATGTGTCTGCACAGACTTGAGTACGAGGAGTTAGGATGCTAAACCCTTTCCTAATGAAATAAAACTGCAAATGACGCTACATACTTGTAAATTGTAACGTATCACTTATTGGATATTCCAGCTTCGTCAAAAATTGACTAAACATGTTGACGCAACATCATGGGCATGGAGTTGGTTCTCCTTTAAAAGACTGTCAAGATGCTTGACAATGATCTTACCATAGCGCTTGTCATCTAAGAGGCCAACAACATTTTTGCAATCCAATATGAGACTCCGTAAGGTGCCGAGGAGGTTGTTGTGTTCTGCTCCACTTCCTTGTCATGATGAAGTAAAGATCTGGACATGCATGTCAAACGTAAGAGATATGTCTGAGAGTTTAGGAGTATAAACCTGACAAGAATAGATGCATAGATGCACTTACTTGATGGCTTGTGCTCTTTTCTTGATTCCTCCCAAGCCAAGCTTCAAGTCCTCGATGTCCCGTAATCTTCTCTCTCTTTGGCAAAGACCTAAGGTTGTTTTTTTTTTCTCTCAATTGTTAAGCTCTTTCATGGTCTCCTTGTTGCCTTCAACGTGCTAAACACATTACACGACTTTCTAGTGTAAGCACACATTTTCCTTGCATGCAATGTCTCTCTCGTTGCAAAACATCATTTCTTGTGGCCCAACCATTTGGTGTAGCCATACAAGCCATTGAGTCCATCTCCGACATCGCTCGCCAAGAAAGTTATACCCTTGAAGGTAGAGTGAAATTTGTGATGGGATGCTTGGGATACATTCTGTAGTCAAGCCAAAGATCCGCATTTTTCATGTCCTATGTTCTAAAGTTCTCCTTCGAAGCTTTTGAAATGAGATTTTGTTTATTTTTCTTGCAAAGGGACTATGTGCATATGATAACATCTCTTCGATTCCTCGTAGAAGTTCTTCGTGGAAAAGTCATAAGAGTGGGCTGAGACATGACTAATTGAAATTGTCTACAAAAGGAGGTGAGGACGATGGAGGAAAGAAATTTTAATATTCGTGCGCAAGAGTATGTAGGTGAGAATGAGTAGAGGAAGCAAAGTTTAGTCTCCAAAAATTCAAAAAAATGAGAGATTTGACATTGAATTCTCAATGGTTGCTGACAATTTTGTGATATCATGACTAGATTACTTTTTGAGTTTTTTAATAAGCATACTTGGTGATGAAAAAAAATCCAAACTTTACAAAATGTCAAACAAAAAAAAAGAATAAATTTTTCGTTATTTCTCTCTACGCTAACATGACATTTCTTACAAGGCCTAAATTTGAATCCAAACTTTTCTTCATATTAAAGCAAAGTATGTCCAACATAAGTAGGACAAACAAGATCTAGGTTGTGTATTTTGGACACACAAGTGGGGGACCTCTCTTCAAATGTGATCACCCATGCATGTTAAAGGCATGCCATCGGTCAACATGTGAATGGTAAGATCAAAAGTCATGGGCTCTTGGAAAAAGGTCAATGTTTACAATGATTTGGATACAAAGCGAGGGCCTCTTCTCAAACTTGATCACCCATGCATGTTAAAGGCATGCCATGGGTCAACATATAAATGGTAAGATCAACAGTCATACACTCTTGGGAAAAGGTCAATGTTTACAATGCTTTGGGACATGTATGCCAAATATGTTTTATTTTTTAAAGCAAAAAATGTTTTTGACGCTCTTGGGCTACATGGATCGCATAATATCTTGCACTTAGTGCTACTTGATGACAAAGCCATTCATGTAAGCTTTACCACAACAATGTCAGCTACAATGACTTTGATGAGACATCTTGGTGACCTGCCATTGAAACGCTAGGCTCTTGCACTGATCGAGATGATAATTGGTGTGGGAGTCTGGGTCTAGAGTGAGCTCATGCACAATTGAGTTCACAAAATGGACATTGCTTGTGTGCAATTGTACAAATGACCATGTTGACATCGCCATGGCAGGGAGTCACACTCGTCCTTAGAAAGAGACAATCAAGCTGCAGACACAACTTGATACTCTTAAATCTAAAAAGCCTCATTTCTTACGAGTGAGAGAATGTCCTCTTTCATAGCAATCTTGACTACTCATTGCAGACAACACGATTATGGGCCCCTTCATTACAAAGAACATCCACAAAACAGTGCATTAATCCTCAAACAAAAATTTGCTTTACTCCCAAAACATAGATCCCCCTTCAAAACAGCTCAAGCTGTATGGCCAGGCACCCATATGGCATACATTGCAGCACCTTAAAGTGAGTTTTCTAGGCTTTGAGCAGGAAAGGGAACCTTTCAAAATGTTTTACTGCTCAATTTGCCTGCGTCCCGAGCATATATTGTGTACAAAAATAGACATGCAGCATCAAACTACTCAGAAGCTCGTGCTCCTGAGCATCTCATGTAAATAAATAGAGATGCAGCATCAAACAACTCACAAGCTGATTGGAATCAATCACATGTCATGTTTAATTGGGAAAGCAGATTTTGGTTAAGGCCAACTGGCAGCTTACAGATGGACCAACTACACCTGAGCAGTTGTGAAAGCTGGGTCTTCGCACCTGTACTTGCCATCGGCTCCAATACCAAAACCCTTTGGATCTACAAACACATTTTCCAAAAGCTGGCTTCGTAGTGGCAGTGGGCTGGCATCTGCGAAGTCTACAGCCTCCTCCACAACTTCATCAATTTTCTTGTGAACGCCCTGTAAATCAGCTTCATCCGCGAGACCATTGTCCAACATGTACTTTTTCAAGGCTACAATGGGTTCCCTTGTAGCATAATGGGCCTTTTCAGCTGCAATAGAAGCATCGTACATCTCAGATTGAAAAGGACATCCAACAAAAGGCACGAACGTTTACCCAGCATCGGTACAAAAAAGTATTATAAGTACGAAAAAAGCCAAACGGTCAAAAAACAGACTGTTGTTAATGTACACAGTCTCCAATTTATCTGCACAACATGCCAAGAACTTCATAGTTCTAGCAATATGGACAGAAACTACCATGATATGAACCACACAATCAAGCACTTGGACTTCATAAGCACGCTTCATACTTCTAGCACTGCTGCTGGATGGACAGAAATATGAACCACACTTGCTCAACAATCGAGAACTGTGACTTGCGCTTTCTCAATTTTCTCAGAATTACAAATCAAACTCCAAACTAAGACAAGGTACTCTGCAACAAACAAGAAAGACCCTTGATTGTACAAGCAAGAACGAAAAATCAGTTGGAAAGATACCTGGTTTGCGAAGCTCATCCGGATCAGCAAGTGAGTAGCCTCTGAACCAATATGTTTCACATTCTACAAGAGTGGGTCCATCACCTCGCCTTGCTCGAGCGATAGCTTCTAACGCCACCTCCCTAACCTTCAGGACATCCATCCCATCAACAGGTACCCCTGGCATTCCAAAAGCAGGACCCTTCTTCCATATCTCTGGCACAGAGGTTGCCCGATAGTGAGACATACAAATCGCCCAAAGGTTGTTCTCTACAACAAAAGTGATGGGAAGCTTCCACAGAGCAGCCATATTCAGGCACTCGAAAAACAGGCCATTGTTACATGTACCATCTCCAAAGAAAGCCACAGTCACTCCATCAGCCTTGTCATTTTTCAACACTTCTCGCTCATACTTGGTCTTGAAGGCAGCACCTGTGGCTACAGGGATGCCCTCACCAATAAATGCAAAACCTCCAAGAAAGGCATGTTCTTTTGAGAACATATGCATGGAACCCCCCTGTCCACGGCAAACACCGGTTGCTTTGCCAAAAAGCTCACTCATCACAGAGCGAGCTGGTACACCTTTGCTCAAAGCATGCACATGATCCCGGTATGTGCTTCAAACATAATCTTCAGGTTTCAAGTTCTTAATGAAGCCGGTGGAAACAGCCTCTTGCCCATTGTAGAGATGTACAAAACCAAACATTTTGCCTCTAATATACATTTGTGCGCACATATCCTCAAAGCTCCTCCACAGCACCATATCCTCATAGAGTATTAGTCCCTCTTCTCTTGTGATAGCCTGAGATAATGAGACAGAAACATTAGCATGGCAGACAAATGAGATTCTGACGCAAAGCTACCGTTGCCAAGTCATGCAGCATAAGCGATCGTAAATCTGCATTGCATAGTCAAAGGGGAATTTTGTCAAGCGTTGTAGAGCGATCTCCGTTCACAGAAACCTCAAACATAAAACTAACTCTCTCTCTCTCTCTCTCTCTCTCTCTCTCTCTCTCTACGCAGGTCAATCAAACATCTTAAAAAATGTGGCTATGGGAGAATTGAAAAGTACCGCGGCTGGTATGACGGACGGTTTATCTGCAAGGAGCTCCTGTGAAGACGCATAGACAACGACACCTTTCCAGCTACGGTTAACGTTGGTGTCAGGCGCTACAAGACGAGGAAGATAGTACCCCTAAAAACGCAATTTCCTCGAAGAGGAGGAGGCAGACTGCAACGTTGAATCCAAGAAGAAGAAGAAGAACCAAGACGCCGAGGGAGAAACAAAAGGCGTGGTTTGTAAAATGAGAGAGGCACGTGCAGTAGACGCCATCGCTGATGATCTTCCTCTTCGATCGTATGCAAGGATGGTACGCAGCCAGACAGCGGTGCGGAAGAAATTGTGCAGGCAATGCTGGTGATCAGAGAGAAGAGGCATGCAAAAAACATAGACATTGAGTCATCATAATCTGATCTGACTGGACTGCATAGACTTTCTTTTTTAATTTAAAGAACGCAAATTTTGTATTAGGCTAGAGAGAGAGAGAGAGGAGAAAAGAGAGTACACAAAGCCTCAAAGGTAGGGAAAGAGGGAGTCCCATCAAGAGGGGTTACAATAGGCTACATGAATATGCCATATCAAACCTTTCCTTGGAGTAAAGGGACACAAGCCTAGGTCATTACATATAGAGGTTCACAGGGTACATCTCTAATGAATTGAAGGGAGTAATTAGCCAAAAGCTTCAACTCAGCTACGAACAGATAAGAGTAGTTAGCCTCAGAACCATTATACAGAGTATCCAACCTTTGGACCTTTGGATGATGGATCCAAGCAAACCAAATGTAGGCATTTCTCCAAAGGTTCCACAATGGAATATCAAGATACTTACATTCACCAATCAATCATTCCAAAATAGAGAAGGGTTGAGGATGGTGTGTTGAGCAAGCTTTGAAGAGGCTGAGTTGTAAGGGATGGACACTTCATTAGGAGGTGGATGACATCTTCTTGATCACCACACCTAGGACATTGACCATTGCCAGTACCATCTTTCAAGGCTCTCTTCCATGTCCATAAATGCTGGTGCAGCACTAACCAGTTGAGCACTAAATGCTTGATTGGTATAGGGAAGCAAGCTCTAGATAGCTTTAAACCTAAAAATCCACTACTTGCTGCTCCAAGACAATCCCTATTTTTTATTCAGTTTTGCTTTAAGGGAAGCTTCATTATGGTATGCAATCCAACTTCTCATAAATCTGCTCTACAACCAGTTTTAGGGTGGTGCTCTTGCAAACAAAAATACTAGTGGTTGACTTGAGATCATGTATGAGCTGCAACCTATTGGTGATTTCGGCAAGATAGCCAGCAGACAATTGGTATTTATCAGAGATTTCATTAGCTGACATTAGGAGTCCTTGGTGATGAAGATCCCCCCAATTTCTCATTCCTTTCTTGAAGCATTTGTGTGCTTTTATGTTGAGAGCAGCCCCATCCTTAAATGGTAAATGCCCATACCAAATAGAGTCCTGCATAAAGACAACACGGTTAACCAAAAGATTAGTAGAGATCTTCCACTATTTTTGACGTCTATCCAAGCATCCAAAATGTGGAGGAAATGGATTGATTGGAGCATCTCATCTCTACAGGAGTTGTAATGATATCCAAGCTGGATAAATATGACCAAACCTTATAACTTTTCATAAGATATTTTGAAGCAGAGCTCCTGAGAAGGCAAGCCCAAAAGTCATTAGAATTAATGGATCTAAGAATCCCATTTAGCAGCTAGCTTAACAAAAACCTTCTCCCACCCAAACCACCTCTGGATCTATGTAGGTAGCAAGTTTTCCAAGAAATCTTTGGAACTCTTGTTCCCGGTTCATTGTGTTGGGTGACCTGATTTAGTTGAACCTTGGAAGGCTTCCAACAAGAGATAGAATAAAACATTGAAGGCAATAAGTAATGATTGAGGACAAATACTCTAGATGCCAGGTTAGGCTGCATATTTTGCCATTGAAAAACTTTCTTCTTGAATCTATCCAAAACCCATTTCCATCTTTGCTCCATAGAAACTTTGAACCCCATAGGAATGCCCAAGAGCTTGAATATTTGCCCACCAGGAATGATCTGGCAACCAGCATTTGTGATTGAGCATGGAAATTCCCCATTAGATGAACAAAGCGAGTCACAAATCATACTCATAAACAAAGCTTTTGATGCAAGCATTGGATTAGATGATCCCAGAAACTTTAGTCTGTAATCTGAGAATAACATTTTTCTTCTTGCAACCTTCAAGGTAAGCTAACGTTATGTTGAAGCTCTAGAAGAAGAAGAAGAAGAACCAAAAGAAGAACCAGAAGATTAAGACTTCCATAGGCTAAGGTTCCAAAAATTAATTAAAATGTCCAATGGCCAAAAGTAGAAAAATTGGATGGTTATGGGAAGACAAAAAGTCTTCCCACATCCCTAGGAAGGAGGGGGCGATCCCTAAAGGTAGGGAAAGAGAGAGAAACACACACACACACACACACACACACACACACACACACACACTCCCAAGCTCCCCCTTTACACAAAGAGAATAATGGACACATGGAAGGCTCCTAGCCCAGATGCCCCCAATCTCCCCTCAAATCCTATTGGATGGTCATAGAGGTGGACCAATGAGAATTAGGTTGGAATAAAATTAATCTAATCAGTTTAAAAATGCTTGATAAAAGAAACAATAGAAATTAAGCTCCTCAGAAGACTATTGGACAGTCTACCAAGGGATCCAATGAGCATCTAGCAGCCCAATAGCTTGCTTGATTCCTATTGGCCAGAAGACTAAAATGTCCAATGCGAGTTTAAATAAATTACTTTAATTACCTAAAGCTCTCACAAAAGGGTAAAGGGGGACACATGTCACAAGGCTATCAATTATGCTTCTTAATTGTTATTCGCTAAGCTTTGCAGGAGCCAATGGGAAGCCAGCAAGAGTACTTGGGAGGAGGGGCCGGCACAGAGAGAGAGAGAGAGAGAGAGAGAGAGAGAGAGAGAGAGGTTGGTGTTTTAATCTATCTAAGTTTTTCTACACACACACAACTCATGTGTTGAGCAAGAACTCCATCTCCTTCTCCAAGAATTGACAAGTAGAGGCCTACACCAACAAGTCTTGGCTATGGAATGCAAATCCAACCAAGAGCCAAGCTTCAATGGCATGCTCATCTCCTCTACCATGCTAATTACTAAGCTAAGCTATGCTATTAGAGTGGTTATGTGAGGAGAATACTTCTTTCTCGTAAGATACATCTTCTTCCTCTCAATATTTCCTCATTCCCTGCTAGCTCTCACCATTTTTGAAGGTGTGTGAGGTCTTGGGACTGAGGCTAGGCCCACTAGGTGTGTTTTTCAAGCATGATTTGGTGCATGAAGCCATTAGGGAAAGTTTTGACTCAAATTTTGTCCTTTTTGCGCTAGAGAGAGAATGCAATGCGACTATCGTAACGGTAGCTCGGATTTTCTTTGTTTTTATTTCAAATTTTGGCATTTTCAAAAAACAATTTTTAGTTGCATAAAAATTAACCTTAACAATAATATACGTTGTGATTTGCTCGATTCTTTCTTGTCAGGACCGAATATAGGACAAATGTACCATAACTCACACTCAGTGCAGTTGTGCGCACTTTTTCAATAGAAGAGACTTCATAGTATTCCCGCTCATTCTCATTCATTTGCGCTCAACTAACTATTCTGCTCGCATTTGACTGTATTGTGTTTGCACTCAGAAACACTCCCCCTCTCACATATGTGTTGTGCATCTTGCATACATAGATGAATCACTAATGGAGAAAAACAGACCTCGACAACCATCTGCAAGTATTAATTCTGTCGAAATTTTCAATAGATTCAATTTGGACAACGGTCGATGGATTTCCACCACCATTACATTTGGAAGCTAGGTTCTCCTGCAGACGAGGAAGAGAAAGCACACGGGCAACAAGTTTGTGAACACTTATAAAGGTAGGGTGAAAAACTTTCGCTTGTCACAAACGGGCAAAACAGTCAAAGGGGTTCTCATTGAACACGCATATATGCACTCAGAGTTGCATCTACGAACAATGCCGACAAGATGTCCAACAAACCGACCAAATTGTAGGTTTTCTTAATTGTAATTTTTCTTACATCCACAATGGTCACTCGTGTATTGTGTGTTTAACTTGCCAGTTGCAGATATTTATCCTTCCAACAAAGAAGACTGGCAGCCGGTGGATTGCATTATTGGCATTTTTTATGTATTCTATGCAATTGTGGGAGAGCTATTCTATAACACCAGCGTGTGAAGAGTGTTGGTTGAAAGGGGGGTTTGTTTCTTCGACCACTTTTATAATGCTCCGCGTTCTGCACTTGGCTTTGGCACTCTAGAATATCTCCAGTTCCTTTGAAGGGCAGTCTAGAGCGACCAGTCCCTTCATTTGAAACCTGTGAGTGTTTCAGACTAAAGCTCGATCAAGAAATACAAACGTTCTTAAGACCAAATATTGCTAGTCGATTGGTACGTGTTTCAATCTTCATGCCCATGCATGTGTTCATCGACTTTTTCCATGATGAAGAGATTAGGAAGAAAAGAACTATGCTACTCTGCAAGACAAAGAAATGCCTCGATTTTCTAGATGAATCTTGGGATGTCCATGATTCTGATGGCATCTTATGCAAGGTAAATAAGAAATCTATTGTGTGTAAGTGCATAATAGCTTCTCAAAATTTCATAGCTTCCTTCCACTACATAACGTGGCATCGAGTGAATGGTTATCTAGTAGCTTTGGACCAAGATTTAACTAATGACATTAACAATCCTTTGAGAATGCTTGAGGTATGGTGTGAACTTGATCTGCTAACAATTCTTAGCATTCAAGGCAATGTGGCACTACAACAAGTGCGTGAGGATTTGGAGAATGAGGTTGATCTCAGCTTGCCTCCAAAATTTCTTTTCCAGTGCAACATGTGAAAGGTAGTATGTTTTGTATGTAAAGATTAATGCTGCATTAATTATTTCCCTGCTCGTTATCATCACAAAATATTGGTCTAATCTAACTCTTCGATTAACTGTCATGCAGGTGCCTCAGAGAAAGGAGAAGAAGACATTGTGCGCAGAGAGAAAGGACGAGCGATTGTTTCTAGTGCAATGCAACTCTTGATTGAGAAGGTGGCTCACACAATAGATCACATTGCTCTGTACAGCGAATATTATAGAAAGTTGTTGACAACAAAATTGCAATCTACATTCATGCGAAAATGTATTGTTAAGGAGTTTCTTGCAAATAAAGTCTAAGAACAATTATCTTTTCAAAATCGACTCAAGTTGTCTTTACATTGCGTTTAATAATGTACATTGTAATAATGTCCAATTAAATCTTAGTACCTCTCATTTACAATTGAGGGGAGCTCCCCCTGGCTTGATTATCATGATTAGGATGCAAAGGCTCATGAGACGGACTTAGGGTTGGGTCATGGGCTTGGGGTTGAGGAAAAAATTGTGCAGTGGTTGTTGGAATTAGGGTTGCAGAGAAACACACACAGCTTGGAGAAGACGAAGGAAGCTCAAGGCACACAATAGAGAGTGTATTACTTGGTGTGCAATGGAAAGATAGATAGCCCTAGAGTGATGGGCGTATATACAATACACGGGGGAAAAAACCTCCTAAAGAGGGAAAAAATGCCCCGGCGGTCCTAGTGTGTTCACACACATCACTACCACATGTATATGGTAACAAATCCCCCCTGGAGTGATGCGGTGAATGAGAGCTGGCACATGAGTAAAGGGAAGTGCCATGCCCGAGTACAGGATCAGTCCACAAAGGGGAGTAAGCCCAAAGCTTTGCGGAAAGCTTCAAGCTTCTCACGAGACAATGCCTTTGTGAAAAGATCTGCAAGGTTGTCCTGTGGTGGCACATAATCCAAGCTGATCTCTCCTGCTGAGAGCCTCTCCCTGACATAGTGTTAATGCACCTCAATGTGCTTTGTGCGAGCATGAAAAACTGGGTTCCTCGCAACTGCCAATGCGCTCTGACTGTCAGTGTAGATAGTGTTGGCAGTGTCCTGTCCAACACCCAAATCAGCCATACGGCATCTGAGCCATACACACTCAACCGTAGCTGTGAAGACTGCCCTGTACTCAACCTCACAAATAGAAGTGGCCACAGTAGGTTTCTTCTTGCTAAACCATGATATACATGAACTACCAAGCATGAAACAAAAACCACTTGTGGACAATCGCGTGTCAAAACAACCAGCCCAATCTGAGTCCGAAAAAGCATGTAACTCTGGCGGAAATGATCCCCCCTTGGGATAAAACAAGCCAAGATGTAAAGTGCCACTAAGGTAGCAGAAAATCCTCTTGACAGCCTCCCAATGCTTAGACCCTTGGCT
Organism: Adiantum capillus-veneris; assembly: GCF_014529385.1. Classification (NCBI taxonomy): domain Eukaryota; kingdom Viridiplantae; phylum Streptophyta; class Polypodiopsida; order Polypodiales; family Pteridaceae; genus Adiantum; species Adiantum capillus-veneris. Next base: position 1,294,053 of record NC_140944.1, on the reverse strand, counting down.
ATGCATAAATCTGCTGACGTATGAGACTGCAAATTGAATATCTGGCCTCGTGTTGCATACATAAATGAGGCAGCCAACAGTAGTTTGGGAAAGAGTGACATCAGCAGGATCGCCAGCATCATGTAGACTCAACTTCAAACCTGTTTCCATGGGAGTGGCAATAGGTTTGCAATCCTCAAGTCCAAACTTACATAGCAATGTCTCTATGTAACTTTTCTGACACAAGGCAATACCACCATCACACTGCTTAAACTGTATACCCAAATAATGATGCAACAACCCCAAATCTTTCATCTTGGAAGTAGCATTCAAATCAGCCTTAAATTCAGCAATATGTCTCTCATTTGGTCCAGTGATCAGCAAATCATCAACATAAAGAACCACAATGAGAAGTACATCACCCTCACGCTTTACATACAATGTGCTTTCTGTTGGATTGCTACGAAAGCCTTGTTTGACCGAATGAGTGTCAGCTTTCTCATACCAAGCACGAGGAGATTGCTTCAACCCATACAAAGCCTTGTTACATTTGCACACTTTGTCCTCTTGTCCATTTATGACAAAATCGCGAGGCTGCGTTACATAAACTTCCTCAAATATGTCACCATTCAAGAAATCAGTAACAATGTCTGATTGATGTACATCCCAACCAAAATGAGCTTCCAATGCACATAGAAAACGCATAGTAGTCATACGACAAGTGGGGGCAAAAGTCTCTTCATAATCTATGCCTTTTTGCTGTGCATAACCCTTTGCAACAAGTCGAGCCTTATGGCGATCGATCTCACCATCCGGCTTGCATTTCAACTTGTAAACCCACTTCGTACCAATGGCCTTTTTGCCAGGAGGCAATTCACATAAAGTCCATGTGTCATTTTCTATAAGTGCATCATATTCTGATTGCATGGCAGCCATCCAATTTTCTGAATTTTTTGCTTCATCAAAAGTCAGAGGCTCCTCAACATCATGTAAGCTAGACACAGCCAAAGCATAACAATCTTATGCATAAGATGCATGGCGAGAGCCTGAACGAGTACGACTAGACAAAGGTGCATCCAATTGACTCTCACGCAAAGTGTGCACCAGCCATTTTGGCATACCTCTAGCCTGCTCATTTTCAGCCCTTTCCTCATCAAGTACATCATGTACATCTGCATCAGTGATAGGCTGATCTAAAACATTTTCAGAAACCCCCATAGGCTGTACATTTTCCTCATTGGAACTTACATTCGTATTTCCACCACTGAAAAGAGGCAACAAAGTGTCATAAATGTCCTATGAGCTTACATTACTGTCTCTGGTACATGACAGCAAGGGCTGAACAAAATCTTCCACAAACACTACATCCTGTGAAACCAGAATACGTTTTGTTTGCGGATGATACAACCTGTAACCTTTGCTTTCAGCACTATAACCAACAAAAATACATTTGACAGCCTTATCATCCAATTTTCTGCGCTGCACTTGTGGCACCAAAGCATATGCCAAACAGCCAAAAACACGCATGTGCTCAATAGAAGGCTTTCTATCATGCCATGCTTCATATGGAGTAATAGACTGCAAAGCTTTCGTAGGACACCTGTTAAGTACATAAGTGGCACACATAATGACCTCAAGCCAAAAAGAATGCGGTAAAGCTTGACTTTTGACCATACATCGTGCCATTTCCGTCAGTGACTTGTTTTTCCTCTCAGCAACACCATTTTGCTGAGGTGTATAAGGCACTGTACATTGGTGTTTTATCCCACGACTAGCCAGAAATGCATTAAATTCATTCGACATATACTCCCCCCCTCGATCGGAACGGAGGGTGCCCATAGTACATTTCGAGACATTTTCAGCTATAGCCAGAAATTGTTTGAAGCACATAAAAACTTCGGACTTCACTTTAAGCGGAAATACCCATGCATGCCTGGAGTAATCATCAATGAAAGTCACAAAGTACACGTAATTGCCCAAGGACGGAGTTTGCATGGGCCCACAAACATCACTATGCACAAGCTGCAACCTGCATGTGGCCCGAACTGAACCATCCTTTGGAAATTTAGAACGCTGCATCTTACCCAAAATACAGCCTTCACAAACATGTTTGATAGGTGCTTCAAGAGGCGGCAAAGAAGCAACCATATCAGATTTTTGCAAACGCAACAAATTGGCAAAATTCAGATGACCAAAACGTGCATGCCAAAGTTTTGCATCTGAAATAGCCCTTGAATCTGCAACAGCATTTGCAAAATTTGGTCCACACTTGTCATACAAAGTGAGCTTATACAGCCCACGGCACAAAAGGCCAGATGCAACAATTTCATCACCAAAACTGAGATCATGAACTGTACATCTGTCATCCACAAATTTGACTACAAGTCCAAGTCTAGCAAGTGCGGATACAGACAAGAGATTCTTCTTGATCCCAGGTACATAAAGTGCATCAACAAGTGTAAAGGAACTGCCATTAGCAGCAGTGAGCACAATCTTTCCAACTCCCTGAAGGTGGCCGAGGTTGTGGTCGTGGTGGTGGCACGACAAATGCATCAGAGACTCCTTCAGGACGAGTCTCCACAAGATTGATCATATTCTAGATTATCGTTGTCCTTAATGCCTCCACATGCAAGTTCAAATAATTTGCCAGGTTCCTTGCCTGCAAATGAATTCCATAGCTTACAAAATCATGTATGCAAGGATTACAAAAGCGAAACATTGCACTTACACTTCTACGCTCCTCAACATAAATGCGTTCCAGAAGAAGCTCCGCATTCGCAAGAACTCTCCATCCACAAGAATGCACATCGTTTTGCTTTGGAACCTTGCAACTTAGAATCAACACATCTTCCCAAACACTATTTTGGGTCAATGCTTCCCATGCAGCAACAAGCTTCTGAACAGACCTGCAATACATAGCATATGGTGACCACACGTTGCATCAAAATTGTAGAATCAAGAAACAAGTAACTATGTACCTTTAGACATTCCCATGAAAACGATGCGCAGAGTTTGCAAGGTAGCGACGCTTGCACTCAATGTTTAAGCCTACAAGGCTCCAATGTAAACTGATTGCATAAAAAAAGGAATTAGTTTGCTATTCATAGTATACAAAATATTGAAGACTGCGGTATAAAAAATACTTACTTTTCGTTGTAAGCTAGAAGTAAAACTTTCGCATGTCCATGTTCACTCAGTAAAACCAATCAACGACTTCAATCGAAGAAGTGTCCTCTGAGGTAAGCACGACTGATAGTTGTGTGTTCAAAACGGCTACCTCGGATTGTAGATTCCATGCAAGGTTTGAAACCAGCATGCTGTGAATTGAGAAAATTAATTGATGAGGATCTCTAATAAGCCAAAATCATATAAATACCTCTGCAAAAATAATTTAACATACCAGAGACCAAAGTTGATAATTTGGTTCGTAAGCTCCCTTCCACTATTTCAAAAAACACCTATCTCGTGAGGGCCGAAACAAAGTACAAAATTTGGCCCCATACAAGAAGTACTACATCGAAAGCTGGGCCAAGGAAATGTAGGGTGTCATTATTAGCTTGGTCAATTGCTAACAAGATCTCCCTTTCATTTGACTCCTCTGAAGGCTGTTCCACAAGTGCCTCTTGGGTCCGCTCCACATTCAAACATGTGTTGTATGTGTGCTGTGTGGTTCTCACATCCGTCACCTTCACTTTGGTTATTGGAGGGATTGCCAAAATATTGTCCATTCTCCTGTTAGATAGATGGAACGGTGCAAGTTTCTTGTTGTACCTAAATTGTAGCAGCCTCAGAGAATTGATATCTTGGGGCATCATTGTCACTCTCTTGGCATGAGTTGTGGGGACATAGCTGTCTTACAACAGCTCGATCAGAAAGTCCTCGGCTGCCTCGTGGAGGCAACCCATTGCACTTCTGGCCCACCCAAAATCCAAATTTGCGCTCTCACAAACTTGGCAAACTACTCTTTGAAAGGGTAACTTAGGCATAGCAAGAGAAACATGCCTCTGGAGTTTGCACAGCTCAAGCAGAACGCTTCGATTCTGCTCGTACCTCCGATTACGCATTGTTGCCCGAGGATTAGGCAGGGTTTTGCCTGCAACTCTTGAGGATGAAGGTTGGTTGTCTTGCGGGTAAACCTTCCTTGCGGTCTGCTTTGTGCTTCAGGGCAGCTACGTCGCACAGATTGATAATTTTTATGTATGTGGTTCTCGCTTTGCTAGAATTGATATGGTGCGGCTTAGCACCTTGTCGACACTTTGGGGCCATTGCCGGGGACGACGCAACCTAGACTAGAGAAAATTCCAAAGCATTTACTTGAATTTCCATCACTTCCTCTAGTTTCGGCTAGAGTAACACCTATATTGATTGTCTCACAGCTGAGACGTACTTGAGAGTAGAGATGCTCGGTAAGGACTTCGGGAGCATTAGTTTAGTATGACGGATTAGGTGAAACATCCTTGAGAATAACTAGTGGTCGGTAAGGGTATCACCTAAGTAGGAAGTAGAGATTTCAGACTAAAAGTAACACTTTTTGGAGTAGGATAAGTAGAAAAACCGTCACGATTGCATTTGATTGGAGTTGCACTTAGAAAACCAAAAAAATAGTTAGAGTTCTCTTAGGTGCACCTAAGATAGACAGGGGGTTTTGAGACTGAAACTAAGAAATTGAACTTTCAAGGTGATATAGCAACTTGTTTAAACCATCTCCATTAATTTTGAGAACATTGGATCACTAAAACACTTGGTCAAGACCAAAATTGAAAAAAATGCAAACTTCAAAGGAAATCAACAAGTAAAGTCAAATCATGCTAAAACTTGGAACCAGGGTGTGGATATATTCTAAAACTTGTGGAAAAATCAATCTGTGAAGAAAAAGATGAAAATGTGTAAATCTGGAAGAGTGGTATCTTAGGCGCGCCAAAGATAGAAAACTCTCCAGAGGGGGTATTATAACAAAATTTCAACTCATAGAGTTGAATTAGACCATAAGACATCCCTAATCAAGTTTCATCAAATTTGGAGTTGTGTAAGGATACAAACACCAAGAAAATTGGAAAACCAAGCCACGGGATCAAAAACAATAATAAAAACATTGGTGAATTGTCCAAACTTTGTGAAACTCTTTGGACAAGCTTGAAATCACATGAACAATCCACTCCAAGTCACAAAAGCCAAAAATATGCTAAAATAGAGAAATCTTATCTTAAGGGCGCCAAAAATAAATCTTCCACCAAGAAAGAATTTTTGACCTTTTGACACCAGGATTGACTTTGTCAGGCTGTGGAAACCCCAATTATGTGATAATAGTTGAGATAGACCCTACAAATAGGTGCAATTATCTTAGGCGTGCATAAGATAAAACTGAGCAGAATTTCATAATTTTTGCACATAAGGTCTATTGGGCACTAGAAAAAGGAATTTTGTATATTTTGTGATCAACGATTGAAAATTTGTGGAATCACATACGGCTTTAAGTGTTGTCGTGCACAAAATTGCGACTTTGTGAAGAACAGGAGAGAAAACGGCAAAATCATTGCGCTTGAAAGCAAAGACAACCTTCCAAATTTGAAGTATCAGTTCAATTAAGTTGTGTAAATCCATATATGAACCTAAGATCTGGTAGAGTTTTAAAAAACTCAATTGACTTAGGAGAGAATAGCAGCAGAGAAACTATTGCGAAGGAAGTGCCAGACACTTACTTAGACTCCCCATTACTCCATATCTTGAGACTAGTTCAATAACAATGGGGATAGAAGAGGAGTGGTATAACCAACTTTCTCTAGTTCCTATCGAGCCGATGTGTCAAGCACCCATTGAGACAACACCTGTTTACTTTATTGCAAACCAGGGGGCGAGGCCACCTATCGTCGAGCCAATACCCAAACCAAAAAGTGGAAATTGTCACAACTGTGGAGCAGATGACCAGTGGAAAATGACCGTCCTAAACCAGATACAAATGTGAGACCTATAGAAGCATATTGTGGAGAGTGCGGATGCAAGGGTGGACACTTTTCTGAGGACTGCCCTAGGAATTTGGCAAACAACGGGAAAATTTTCTTAAACATAATTGAAATAGTGTTGAGTATAGTTCATCAGAAGGGGAACCGATAATTCCAGTTCAAGTGATGACTAGGACACAAACCACACAAAACAAAAAGAAAAACGTGACTGGATCGGAGAAATCTGACAATTCCTCCAAAAACACCAAGACACAAAGACAAAAGATACAATTTCAAGAGACAAAAACTATGAAAGGAGATTGAAGGAAAGATACGCAAGGAGACAAAGGAAAAAATACAAACTCCTTCAATAGACTTTAAGGAACCCGAACCAAAATCGGTTGGATCTGTTATGGTTGACAAAATTTACAAACCAATCAATGCATCTTTGCAAGATTTTCAAGCTAGACTAAAAGCAGAGCAAACGTTGGAAAACCAATGGAAAAAATATCCAACACGTGAAATGGAAGCAGCTAAGTTAGAAGCTTACAAAAACCCGATGCAAATCACACAAGCCTTGATGGAAAAATAGAATCCTCAACAGGGAGATCTAGGAGAACCGAAAGAAGAACGTGATACCAAAATCCTAAGAAACAACTCCAAAAAAGGAAAGGTCGGAAAACTGGGAGAACATGGAAGTCCAACCACCTAAACTGGAAGTTTCAAATAGTGAAGAAGGATGGGACGGGGTTTCAATAGTTGAAGATGATTGTCCAAACTACTTGTGGAAACGGGTTAGGGAAGTGAAAGATGCGAGTTTGACACTAAAATCAGCACCAATAGAAGAAGTTTGATTTGACAAATCACCCATGAAACTAGATGAACAGTTGTTGTATGAAGATTGGGGATTGGAACAGTCAGACTCTACAAAAGCTGAAACCTTGCAGACACTACCATCTTCCTTTAGGTGAGAATGAAGAGAAATCAATGGTTTGCAAAACAACAAAATTGGAAAGGCTAAGACAAACTTTGGATATGATTAACATACAATCCATTATGTCGACACCAATTCAATGCACAATCACTTTGGGTGAACTGCTAAAACTGAGGCCACACCTACAGGGAGAGATACAAGTTACCATGGGAAGAGTGGGATTGAAAGGAGTATCTCAAATGGACCTGGAAAATTTGCAAAAATAAGAGACATGCTAGAGTCATGAAATCGATACCTATGAATAGGTCGGGGACTATTATAAAGGGAATGAAGGAAACACAACCCTTCTAGTACAATATAATAAGATAACAACTATGGCTATTTTAGACAGTGGAGTGGGCATAGCCATATCAACCAAAGTTGTTTGGGAAGCTTCGCGAAAGCCAACAACTAGATAAACAAGGATGAAACTACAATTAGCAGATGGATACGTAGAGAAACCAATTGGCCTACTAGAAAATGTGATATTCGCCTCCTGCAAGATTGACTAACAACATACTTTTGCCATTGTAGACTTTGGGAAGAAACTTTATTACAAAATTATCTTGGGAAGACCATTCATGAGGCAGATATAATTAATCCAAGATTGGGGCAACGATCATCTCTGCCTGAAACAAGTAGGGGCAATCACTTGAGTGAACTTGAAAGACCATTCTTACAAGTATGGTTTGAGGACACCAATACAAGAATTGGACTTTGAAACTTGTGGGGAAACTGAACGGCCACCATGGGTACATAAGAACTCTCCAATTTGGATGTGTGGTGATTCTCAATCGGGAAGCATACAAAAGGAAGACTATGTTCTGGACACAGATGTAAATGACACAGATTACATACCCGAACCATTTCCTGAACATTTATTTGAACCCTTTGAATGGACTCAAATCCAGGCCACCATGGATGTTTGTATTAATGAATCTACACCCACACATTTTTGTGACGAGGAGGGCTATGATATAGTCCCCATTCAAATGGTATCAATTGAGATTATCAAGGAGCAATAGGTTTTCTCTTATCATTATTAAGATTCTACAGGAAAGTGGGAAGAAGAATCATTTACAATAGAGGGATCGAACTATGAGAAAGAGCAGGTAAGAGCTAAGCTTCTAATAAGAGGAGGGGAAGAAATATTTTTTGAGATTTCAAACCGGCACCGAAGACGCCAACAAAGATACCAAAAGAAACGAGACCATAACAATGAATGCAGTGGACTGCATAAAAGACCAGATAACTAGAAAACATCCAAAACGTGAAGCTTGCAAGGATACAACACCAAACAGAACCAAGGTCGACTAAGCCAAATAAAGTTAAAGGGAAAGAACCTCTGATGACCAAGACAGACCAAAAAGAAAAATACAAAGAACTGAAACGAACCTTGAGGAAGTTTAGAACACGAAAATGAAATCAGACAGTGACAAATTGGAAAAAGTTAGTGTTCCAACACATTATAAAAAATACACTTTACAATATTGTAGGATCATTGTAGAGCAGCCCTTGCGACAATCAATAGAGCCGAAGAAGTCCTATGAAGGGCTAGAAAATGCCAAAAAAATTGAGCGTGGAGAAGAGAAAAACTCGGCATACATAGCTGAGAACGTTAAAAGAATACAAGGATGATTTTGTATGGTCTTATAAAGATCTCAAAGGGGTGGATTCTGCCATATGCCAGCACACTATCCCTACGAGAGATAGTGCCAAGAAAAGTAGACAAAGATCGTACACCTATAATGAAACCTTTGCCAAGAAAATCAAGGAAGAGATAGAGAAACTCAAGGAGGCTGAGTTTATCTATGAAATAGAACACATTGATTGGGTATCACCAATTGTAGCGGTGCCTAAAAAGAATGGAAAACTTAGAGTATGTATAAATCTTAGAAAGGTGAACTCCACCACCATACGGGATAATTATCCTCTTCCCATCATCGATCACGTGCTAGAACGAATAGCTGGCAAGGAAGCCTATAGCTCTTTGTATGGCTTCTTTGGGTACAACCAATTGACTATCGATCCCAAGGACCAATATAAAACGGCCTTTGCCATAGAGTGGAAAATTTTTGCTTATCGAGTAATGCCTTTTGGATTGACCATTGAACCCACAACATTCCATAGGTTAACGTGTCATGCCTTTAAGGAGTATCTACGGAAGCTCTTGGAAGTCTATATGGATAATATTTGTGTGCACTCCACAGAACAAGAAAGTCATTTTGAACATTTACGATGTATCTTTGAGAAATGTTATCTATATAGGATTTTCTTGAATCCTAAAAAGTGCATTTTTTATGGTTAGACAAAGCAAAATTCTTGGACACATTGTGTCAAAAAATGCTATATCCACCACAGATACGAAAAAGGCAACAGTGATCGTAGAAATAGCTAGGACCGACCATTGTCAAGAAGTGCAGGCATTTATGGGACATGGTGGTTATTATCGTAGATTTATCTACATATATGCCGTAATTGCTTGGCCCATATATGGCCTTATCACTCACTTTGAATGGACTGATGAATGTGAGGAATCCCTCCAAAATCTTAAGCAAGCTTTAAGCCTTGCACCAATCCTGAAACCTCTAGACTGGAACAAAGTGTTCCACGTACATGTTGATGCTTCAAGTTATGCTATTAGTTGCAGGAAGGAACAATGGATTTTCCTTTTTCCTATGCTAGCAGACAATTAAACCTAGCACTATACAACCACAGAAAGAGAAGGTCTTGGTATGTTATATTCGGTCAAAAAAATTTGACACTACTTGTTAGCTAACAAGTTTGTCTTCTTTGTAGACCATCAAGACCTACTCTACTTGGTGAATAAGCCATGCGATACCGATAGGATAGTAAGATGGTTTATCATCCTACTTGAATTTGACTTCACAATTGTGGTAAAAAAAGACACGACTCACCAGCGAGCAGATCACCATACCATGGGGGAAGCACCTAAAGGGGTAGACAATGACTTATTCGATGCATATTTATTCTTTGTGGAAATGATTCCAAGATGGTCAGAAGAACTTGTGTCTTTAATGAATATAACACAAGTGGATTCTCACATACTAATTCCTATTACACCACGATTGATTGAGCAATCTTCTCTAGATCAATTGTTGGCGGGAAGATTGTATCATAAAATCAAGGATGGAATTTTTCTCTTGTACATCAATCCTAAAGAGCAAGACGGCTACTTGAGCCAAGCTCATACCACAATCATAGGTCTACACTTTTCACTAGACCAAACCTTGCAAAGACTAACTTGGTTGGGTGTTTACTGTCATCACTATATGAATTATTGCTCTCAATGTAAAGAAAGATCCGTCATAACCCGTGCCACGTTATTCCATATTTCAGTCACACCACAGTGGAGCAAATGCCTGGTTGAATATTTGACTAACAAAATATTCCTAGAAAACATGAGTAAATACCAAAAAGAGCTATAGAAACTAAGGTAGCCAACTACACAATGATTGGAAACTAGTTCTATCAACGGGGGAAAGATCAACAGCTCAAGCTTTGCGCCAATGAAGAGGAATACCTTCCTATTATGGAGCAAGCTCATGCAAGTCTAGCCGAGGGTCACTTCTCTCACAAGAACACAGCCAAAGCTATTTTGACAGCAGTAGGCATTTGGTGGCCGACTTTATTTGCTGGCGCAAAAGAATTTTTTCGACGATGCGATGCGTGCCAGTGAGCAAGGATGCCAACGAGAATCGATAACATGCCACCGCGACCTATGATGGGAGCACCCACATTTGCTAGATGGGGTATAGACTTTGTAGGTCCAATACAACCACCAACTTACAGAATTCAATCACAATATATTATTTTGGAAACAAATTACTTAACCAAGTGGACTGACGCACGAGCCACCCAAAAGAACTATGCAAGAACCACGGCTGCATTCCTATACAAATGCATCTTTACTAGATACGGACTTCCTATTGAGCTTGTGAGTGATCGTAGAATGTATTTCCTCAATGAGGTGATAGAATATCTACTGGATGAGTTCATGATAATCCATAACAAATCTATACCCCTACCATCCCCAAGCGAATGGTCAAGCAGAACATACAAACAAAATTTTGAGCTCTATACTAACCAAAGTTGCTAGTTCAGGTAGAACGGACTGGGAAATGCATCTTCACGCTACCTTATGGGCTCATGGAGTTTCCTTTAAAACAACTTTGAACACGACAATATTGCCAATGCAATTCTTATTACCCACACTTAAGAGTTGCAACTAAGTTGGAATGGACAGGACATGAGTTGTCAGAATGACTCGAGGACTTAGAACACCTAGATGAACAATGTTTAGCAGCCATTGCCCATATATATGCACAAAAATAGAAACAAAAGCAGTCCTTTGACTCACATTTACTGACCAAAGTTTTAAAATTAGGGGATTTACTTCTAGTATACTCATTAAAATAACATATGCCCAAATTCAAGAAAAAATGGCATGGTCCTTTTGTAACTGGTTAGCCATGGTAGATGGAGAAATAATGGAAAATTGGATTAGTGAATGTCGACTCCGTAAATACAACCTTCCCTTAACTAATGAACTTGTGCAAAGAATGCATGCATCAAAGGAAAGGAAGCTTAAATGACAACAAGTTATTGAGGAGGCTCAAGAAGAAGCTCGTATTCAAGTTCTCAAACAAAAAGCAGCAAGACAACCTGCTCTCCAAGCTGACCACTAAGTACCCTCCACATTCAACCCTTAGCAACGAATGAGGTAGAGACTGATGACGAGTGGCTAGATGGTCGTGATAAGCAAATCAATATGAATCTAAACAACAATTACAAAGTTAAAGCTCTAGAAGATACAAGGGTTCGAGTCAATGCAATCAACTATTCCACTTACAGAAAAGCAACTACTCAACCACTTGAGTACTATCATGCCACTATCAAGGGCTGCAACAGGAGCGGCACTCCAACTTTAGGAAAAATCAACTTGAATATTAAGGTTCATGGATTCTCTTGTCCGCATATGTTCATCTGTATAGAGGATGAACACATGAACGAGAACCTAATATTAGGCGTTCCATGGATGAGAACCTACAAAGCAATTCAAGACTGGGATACTAAAATTCTAGAGCTCACACTTAAAGGAGGACAATTAAAAGTACCATTTTTCTACAATAAATAGGAATGGAAGGAAGATTTAGGTGATTTTGAATCGAACAACCTGAGTCATTGACCACAATTACAACTACATCTCGAATAATGACTTCTACTACTCCACCAATGCAAGGAACCAGGCAAGTTTGGATACCCAAAATTCAATTGTTCAACCAATCTTAGTAAATCTGGGTGCCGAAAAGATTGTTATGCACCACCAACAACCATAAGAGCAAACAATTGCATCCATCATTTCAACAAGCACCACCACTACTAATGAAGAAATGGATATGGAGAAACGTGCAGTTCAAAATAGAAGACTAGTTGCCCAAAGCAGACAAGTCAGACTATGGGTATCAAAGACCCCACCGCAACTCAAACCAACCTCCATCAAGTACAGTGGACATCTAAAGTCAAACCACCAACCACGATTGGACCCATCGTCTCCAGCCACCAGAACACCGCGCAGATGGTACATGTCGCACCATAAATGTGCTCAAGTGCTACAGAGTTTACTCTTTCAAGAGAGTTCAACCACATTATACCTCAACATTGAAAATCTAAGTACAATACTCAAGACCCACCTCTTGAACATCATAGTGTGTTTAACTACATTGACATCAATAGCATTATAGGGACAATCAGGGCTATGCAGAGACACGACTTTGTAACCCACGCACTGCACAACCAGAATAGTTATTCTGGCGGATTGAAGCAAGGAGGGGGGAGACAATCTGAAAAGGAACAAAACATATTGACTTGGACAAGATACGGGTAATGTTTTGAAGTAATTGTGTGTTAACATATTATCTTTCTTGAATAAGTTATCTAAGTGCCCATGCAACACAATGATTGGGGAATGCAACGAGTTAATCCCTTAGTATGTGTATATATTGTACATAACTGCATGAAAATCATAAATAGTGCAGTTTTTTTGATGGTGGCTCATTAGTAGTGCAGTTTTTACTTATAAATAGTGCAGTTTTTACTTCTATTGTACGTATGCTTGGTTAACTCATTAATTTTCTGAACATAACTTCTTACTGACAATTTCCCTTGTTTAATCTTACTTAGCTCACAGAGGATGTCCTCATCTCCCCTGTTGTTTGAATATTCCAGCCTGAAAGCCTTGAGCAATTTGTTGTATGATCTGAGTTGGCAAGCTGGTTAAAGGTAGTACCATTTCCTCGCTGCATCCTTTAGTGTCTGAGGAAAGTATTCTCCCCAGTCATCTTCATCAATATTCTTCAACTCAGCATAATGTTCAAAAGCTTGGAAATGAACATCTGGATCATCTTTCTTCCCTCCTTTGAACATTGGGAAAGAGATCTTCAATGAAGAGGTATAATCATGCCAGTCAGCATCGTCTCTACTTCTTCTGACCTTTGGTGCCTGGCTTCTTCGTGAAGACTTCTTGTAGTGGTCTGTATAAGCATCCCAATCAATCTCTTCTTCGGTCTCTTCTCTGGCTTTTTTGTTGGAACTGTGACGACTACCCTTGTTGCCCTTGGCCCCATCCCCGTGTGTGGATCGAGAACTCCTGGTCTTGCGTTCTTCCCACTCAGGCCTTCTCCTCCGAGAATGACTGGAGTGCTGAGAGTTCTTGGCCTCATCAACGTGACTATGCTCCTCCTGAGCCTCTGTCTCAGTCACCGTGTCCTTCTTAGGATCATACTCTCTTTCTGATTCCTCAAGAATAGGATTGACGCAGTTGGAATCAGTGCCTAATCGGGTAGAGTGTTTACAACCACGACTGGCTTTGGGCGCCATCAATACAGCTGAAAATTCTAACTGGGAGATAAGAGCAAGCAGTTCTAACCATTGTGATCGTCAAAATGGAATTGGAGCTAATCTCTTCATATAGTTGATTCCAATGTTAGAATTTAAAGCTACTAGATAGTCGTCAATTTAGTTAGTGAAACTAGAATAGAGAACTGAGACTGGACTGAAATAGTTAACTGAACTAAAATAGTATACTGAGATAAGAGAGATACTGAACGACTGGAAAAGTATTTGCAGATTCAGATTAATAGTTCAAGGACAACCGGTATAGTGTGTAATATGTTTAAGCTCAAATGATTACAGCAGTAATGATTATAGAGTGAAGCTAGAGGCAAAGAGCTCGTAACACGAGAATGCTTGGAGAGCTAAAGCCGAAAGACAAACAGCCAAGCCAAGAACTAATAGTCATAGAAAACCCAATTACAATGTAACGGGTCCTATTTATAGCTTCCAAAAGTTACTGTAATAACTGCCTTCAGTAATTACTGATATGTGATTGATCCACTGTTCGGCCTTCTAAGAGATAGTTCCTGCCTGTTGGATTCTCCTCGCCTTCTACAATACCCCTCAAGCAACCCCCTAGCTTGCTTGGGTTGAGACTCCCTTGTAGCTCATGATTGAAGATCATTGGACCTCTCCAAGCCTAGCCAATCACATGCAAGGGCATCTCAAGCAACAAGGCTAGCCTTGAGACAAGTGTCCCCCTTTCCCCTTTGAGAGAGAGGACTTGATAAATGCTAAAACAATTAATTAAATTAACTAGTTTATCATTGGACCCCTTGGGAGGCCAACCAATAGGCTTTAGGCATACCATGAGGGCAACATGAAGAGGAACTTGACAAGTGTCCTATATACTTTCTTTGAACCAAGCTTTTCTTGTGTGAGGGTGTGTGTGTGTTCTCTCTCTACCCCATTGTTGTAGGGCTTGCCCCCTCGTTGTAGGATAGTTGTTTACTTTTGCATACCTTACTCCCAAGCACCTTAGTCAGCAAGCATGACAAAGCACCTCAAGCGTGGGTAGTGTTTTCTCCCCACACTTAAAACATTTATGGTCCTTGCGAAAAGCTTCAAGCTCTTCAGGAGAGAGTTTGTTTTTACCTTTGTAAACTCCCTTCTCCTTGGACTGATTGTTGTTGTTGTTGTTGTTGGAATTGCCTTGGGAAAAAATTTGGGCATTGGTTTTCCCCTTTGCATCATTTTTGTCTTTATTTTCCATGGGCTTGACATTCCATCTACCCCCTTGTTGGAAATTGATGCACAAAGCAACCATGGTGTGGTGGATTACTTTGGTAATAGAACCAGGCAGTTGGGAGTTTACATACTTGACCATCTCTTCAGGTAATCCCGCACAAAACTGTTGCTTTTGCTCGGCAAAGTCTATCCCGTGAGATTTAAGTCCCAAAATGTGTCCACATATTTGTGAATAGACTCATGGGAGAGAGTCTTCAAACTGCACCATTCGGTGAGCACTTTGTCCTTTGCATCGCTTGCAAGGAATTGCTTCATGATGGAAACTCATAGAGTTTTCCATGTCTTTGGGGCTTCGCCGTTTCCACGAAGGCTAGCCTCACCATTGATGACCCGATTTCTGGAAGTTCATAGCTACATGGCATAGCTTGGAGGACTTTGTGAATCCCTCTTCTCCAAAGGCCGCATCAAATTGCTAGCTGAAGGCCAATACTTTGTCGGTGGCACCAAAAGTGCCATCATAGGTGAGAAAAGAGATACTCTTTCCTCCCTCTTTGGACTTGTTGAGCTTTTGTGACCTTCGCCATGCTGGGTATGTTTTGCAATGTCCTCCCCTCTTGTATGCTCTAGGAGAGTAGCCATAGATTTTGTCGGAAGAGGAGGAAGGTGAAGAAGAAGGAGAAGAGGGTGACCTCTTTCTTGCCCTTTTCTTCCTTTGTTTCCTCTCTTCCTGCTTGGAGTAACATGGAGAAGGACTGTGGATTGAATGTCTCCTCTTGGGAGGAGTTGGCAATCGTCTAGATCGTCGTCTTCGTGGAGCCACATCATCAGAGGAGCTTAAAGTTTCATTACTTTCTTGCTCTTTGGATTCCTCCTCTTGATGGGAGAGAGTCTTCTTTTGGGGGTCTCTTCAAGAGGCCTCCTAAGCTCTCTCTCCTCTTGGAGAGGAAGGAAAATCCCATAAATGCGAGTTGTTGAGTAACTTTGGCTTGCAAAGCAGGGTTGCCCATAGCTTGTTGCAACCTAGTAACAAGATAATTGACAAGCATGGGGGCATCATCATTAGCACCTTCATGTGCAAAATCAAAGCTATCAATGTTCATTCTACTCTCTTGGTTATTGTCAGCCATGTTAACAAAATTTGTCTACTTACTTAGTGTATGATTTGGCAATTCAAAACCTTACTTACCACTCCTCTTAGCCTTTGAAAATTGGCAATTAAGTATCTACACCCACGGCTCAAAGTGGTTAATTATAGAGAGTAGTGGGGTGGGTCTAGTATTGTAGAATTGCCAAGGGCTATAGCTCCTTTTGAACTTCTTATGGCTCAATAATGGTAAAGCCATAGGCAAGTCTAAAAAGACCCCATAATTAATTCCAAAGCTCCCGAGGTGTGCACCATATCACACATAGTGGGCTCAACAAAACCGATAATAGATCACAGTCCTACTTACCCTAATATAATTAACAAAATCAACCATTTATAAGCTACTTAAGGACCTCTTCTCTTAAGCAACAAAAGAGAAACCAAATGCCATTATACCAATGTAATGGAAATGGCCTACTATTAACTTGGAGAGTAGCAAAAATTAGAGGAAGTACTTTTGTGAAATTACTTTGTGTGCATAGAGGGTTAACTTAATTGATGGTAGCAACATAAACATAGCATTTAGTTAACTTGGCATGAACAATACTTTTGCAAGAGAGAGAGTTTAGAGAACATGACAACAATTGAGGATCAGATTTATGTGGAGTCGGTCCCCCCTCCAATAGGCATTTGTATTATAGTTTCTCCCATCAAGAGAGACTTGGTACAATACAATCTTTGTATTTATTTTGACCTAGCTGATGCAATGAAGATGGAAAGATTCATGCATCATGAGCATAACATAAACTTTGTGGAAATCATTAACTATCCCAAGCCTCAATCCCAAGGCCTCAAAGACCTTCGAAGGTGTATCTAGCTAGCAAGGAATGAGGGTAGGGAAGAGGAAGAAGAAACATTTCATAGGAGAAAGAATTAGTTCCTCACTTATCATCACTCTTCTGGCTAGCATACATAATAGCATAGTAATTAAGATGGAGAAGATGGCAAGCTTAAGTATTGAAGCATGGCTCTTGGTTGGATTTGCATTCCATAGCCAAGAGTGTTGGTGTAGGCTCTCAACTTCTCTACTAGCTTGGAGAAGGAGATGGAGCTCTTGCACTTTTCACTTCACACAATGAGAGTGTGTGTGGGAGAGAATACCCCTCAAAAAACCCCCTAGCTTGCTTTGCTTGACCTCGCCCCCCCCCCCCCCCCCCCCCCCCCCCCCTTGTAGCTCATGATTGAAGATCATTGGACCTCTCCAAGCCTAGCCAATCACATGCAGGGGCATCTCAAGCAACAAAGGTAACCTTGGGACAAGTTTCCCTCTTTCCCCTTTGAGAGAGAGGACTTGATAAATTCTAAAACAATTAATAAATTAACTAATTTATCATTGGACCCCTTGGGAGGCCAGCCAATAGGCTTTAGGCACACCATGAGGGAAAAAATGAAGAGGAACTTGACAAGTGTCCTATATACTTTCTTTGAACCAAGCTTACCTTGTGTGAGAGTGTATGTGTTCTCTCTCTACCCCCTCTTGTAGGGATCTCCCCCTCCTTGTAGGGATGGTTGTTGACTTTTGCACACCTTACCACCAAGCACCTTAGTCAGCAAGTATGACAAAGAACCTCAAGCTTGGGTAATGTTCCCACAAGCACCTCAAGCTCCCTAGTCGGAAAGCACCTCAAGAACCTTATTCATCAAGCACAACAAGCACCTCAAGCACCTTAGTCATCAAGCACGACAAGCAGCTTAAGCCTGGGCCGGGTTCCCACCTCAAGCTCAGCCCTAGCTTACTTAAGGTCAAAGGACTTTTACACTAACCTTTGGATGTCTTTAATGAAGCTAACCATAAGGTCTTTTAAGCTCCATTGGTTAGCCTTTCTCTTTGACAGACCATCTCTCATTTGGACCCCTTTACCATTGGCCCTGTGTTGAGATAGATTTGTAAGCACATGTCTATATTCTAACCCTTGTTCCCATTTATTCTCCCACATTAATTTTTTAGGACATATTAAGATTATTGCAAGATTTAGCAAGCATATGTTTTTGGTATGATGTGTGGAATAACCATATACATTTTGGAATTAAAACACTTATAATCATTTACCCTACTTCCATTGGATTCTTATTCTTTAGCTTACAAATTTTCAAATTAAGTTAAGTATCTACTAGTACTGGGAATGGGACCCAAGAGAACTTGCTATGGTGGATCACCCGGTCACAAAGCTGTAACCATTGATGGTAAAGGAAAAGGAAAGGCATCGATGAATGCGGATGTGCCACTTGTCCCACAAAGTAACGTTATTGCTCAAGAACAGGTAGAAAATTTTCTTTTTTGTTCCTTGCATTATGAGTAATTAGGAACGAGAAAACTACCTAAACATTGTATCAGTCCCAATTCAAAACCACATCAATTGAACTTGTTAAGGTTCTTTAAGATGTATTAATATGGAAGGATTGTTTGAGGATATAACGTCTGAAGTAGGGAAGAAATGTTTGCATAGTAGGAAAACTCTCAAACCTTCTTCATTCAAAAATCCTATACCGATATAGTCAAAACTCCCTTTGATATCTAGGGAGGAGGGCTTAGCAGAGTGAATGCTAAAGCAGTGCATATGGGTACAAGAGATTACTTGCAGGTTTGTGCTAAGGTTGCAAGTTAGTCACTACGGATTTGTGCCCAAATTGCAGGACAATTTAATTGTATGGGAAACTAAAGACACCGGGAGCTATAAACTCTAGCCAAGAGGAGTGAACTCTTGGGGTTTGGATATTTTAATGAAGAAGGGTCGTATGTTGGTTTTCTTCTAGGAAAGATTGTTTTGGTGCCACTTTGATAATGCTTGAAGGGCTATTTTAACAAACTTGTGATAAGAACCCTTTAAAAGGAATTTTATGTATGAACAATCATGTGGTATTAATAAGAAAACAAGCTAAAAAGTGTGATTGTGGGGTGGAAAGTGGGGTCTGGCTCTAGTTGTCAGCAAGGATGGGTGGTCTCGATTAGTCGAGAAACTCTCCACTCCTCATTGATAGAAGAAGCAAAACGAGAGATTCATTGTGCCAAGAGTCGAGAAGTCCCAATTGTACGTGCCTCTAAAAATTATGGGGGGGAAGTCATTTGGGGTTTCCCTCTTTTGAAAGGTGAGAATTAGGAACGCTAGATTATTGTGCTTTCCCTACGAGACAAGGATGGGAACCCTTTTCAATCGAGCTACTTGGTGATTAGAGCATGTCCATTAGAAATCTTGTCTATTTGAATATGCTTTTCTCAATCGATTAGGACCTAGCAACCTATCAGGTACTCTCCTTTTTCCAAATGGATATGGTAATGGGGTGGGGACCTCACACGTGGTATCAGAGCCTAGGTTAAGAAACTAGAAAAATCATTATTGTTTGAAAATTTGGAAAAATAAATTGGAGACTTAAGTTCGAGAACTTACCAGCATCAATGTTTCAGGAGGATGCCAACGCTGAGGATCACAAGTTCAAAACCTTTGAGATAATGTATTTTGAGGCTTGTCGCTCTTCAAATTTTGCTTTTCGATGCAACATGATGAAGATTTTGATGAAGGCTTTCTCTCCTCCATCAACAAGAATCTAAAGGGGATGGGAACTTGCGCGGGACTGCGAAGGTGGCATCTTCTACATCAATGTGAGGAAGCTTGGATGCCTCTCCTCTGATCTAAAGAAGCTTCATTGGGGGGAAGAGCTGCGAGTTATCCAACTTTACTACTTCGTTGGTACTACTAGAAATGACTACACTGTTATCTTTGAGGATGGCCTTGACATGACCTTAAATAAATGGGTTTTCAATCAAGTGGTGAAAGTGATCCCTACCTATAGGATCAAACCCATTTATGTCCCTGATATCTTTCCTCAAAATTAGAGTTTTGTATTCTATGAACCCCGCAAAGATGTTTATAAAAGCTACTACTCAGACAAAATAGTGGATTGTAAAAATTTATCCACAAATACCTATCAATTGTACCACTATGTCCCTGGGAATCCACCTCTAATAATCATATAGATGTTTAGTAGAGCTAACTTCTGTATACATCGTAATAGAATAAAAAGATGCTCATCTAGCTTCTTTGAGATCTCAACTTTGTACATATCTTGATATAAATAAAGTTATGGCATCTTGAATTTAATGAGTTAGCTGCTTTCCAAATTTTGTCTTGAGTTGTGGAAGTTTAAAGCACTTGATATTGCACTAAGTCTTAAATCAAACCATTGACAAGCATATTATTGCGTAGGTACCGTCAAATGCCTTATACACTATCGTACACGAGAAAAAATTTCTCTTGAAACAAGCCCAACCACCCACATTCAAAGGCCACGGAACCCATATCAAGCGCGATATTGAAGCCTGGATTGAGGCAGTGGAAGACTATTTTGAAGGTGCAGGGACCCAACCTGTAAACCAAACTATGCTTGCAATGTTTCTCTCACTGGCAATGCAAAAATATGGTGGAAACAACATTGCAAGGACTTGGGTTTTTCAGGATCTTCTCAGTCTTGGGAGGACATTAAAGAAGCGGTTACAACACATATCTTCCACCCGCTCATCGAGACGCCAAAATGAATGAGTTCTTTGCTCTAAAACAGTTATCCTTATTGGTGGGAGAGTACTACTCCAAATTTGTAACCTTGCAAAGATATGCCCCAAAATGTCCTTTGAGCAACAAGTAGCACGATTCTGTCAAGGATTGAATCATCCCTTGGATACCCGTCTTGAAGCAATGAGACCCACATCACTTCAGGATGATCTCTTAAGGGTAACACCTTTGGCGAAAGAAATGACCACGAATCATGGGAGAGAAGACTTTAGAAATCAAAGGGGCAGGCCAATTGGAGCCCTATATCTGCTAATCAAACTTATCAACCTCGCCATGTAGCAGTCACAACTACAATAGCTCAACTTGAACATTTGATGTTCGTTGTTATGAGTGTAATGAGATAGGACATTATAGGAACAGGTGTCCAAGGACAAGTGTAGCAACCACTGCAAATGCAATTCCTGTAGCACCAAATGGTAGAGGTAGACCGGTTTGTCGTGGTGGAGAAAGGAATGCAGGAAGAGGCCGTGGAAGAGGAGTTGTGGCTCAAACTCATGTCATTAATGGAAGAGCCAACAGTAGGAGACCTAGCTACTGAGAGAGTAATTTTTCACCCTTGAAACTTGAGAAAGGAAGCTTAGGAACAGAAGCATCATCAAACACCTCGTCAAATAGAAATATTTTCTTGAAGAAGATGCAACGTGGGAAGACAAAATGACTCTCCTTAAAGATAATCCGGACTTACCTTTGAGATAAGGACGTCTTAATTCTTCAAGTTGGAGAGAATGTAAGGTCTCTGGCACCCTTAGAGAGGGGATTGTTACCATATACATGTGGTAGTGATGTGTGTGAACACACTAGGACCGCCGAAGCATTTTTTCCCTCTTTAGGAGGTTTTTCCCTCCGTGCATTGTATATACGCCCATCACTCTAGGGCTATCAATATTTCCATCACACACTAAGTAACGCACTCTCTATTGTGTGCCTTGAGCTTCCTTCATCTTCTCCAAGCTGTGTGCGTTTCTCTGCAACCTTAATTCCAACAATTGGTATCAGAGCAAGTTGCATCCTCCCGGGCTTAGTCGCCAGCTACTCCAGCACATTCTTGCTCACTTTCTCCAATTTCAGTGAGCTTTGGCAAGTGTTCACAGGTCGACGAAAATTTTGAATGAGCTTGTAGAGCTCAGTCTGCTCAGATTTTTGATTCGAGCTCATTTCGGCCTCCGTTTCGACTATAGGCAGTATTGCACTGGCTATTTCATCATTTTGTGCAGAATTTTTGTCTATGCCATTTTTTGCATAACAGTTGCCTTACAGTCTTCTACGATTTGTGCTACATAGCACGTGTTGTTCCCGCTTCATTTCTCCTCTTTTCGGGTAGTTTCACATCAGGTGCAGCATTTACCATGGCTAACAACAACACAGATGTGTTCAAGATGTTTGTTGTTGAGGACAGGTTGGATGGAGACAATTACCCTATGTGGGCTTACATGATGCAACATGTTCTTGTGTCAAAGGGCGTCTAGAATATTGTGTAGGGCATTGATGTACGCCCTGGTTCTGAGGATGCAGACGATGTTGAGGATGTTGCGGGTCTTGCTACAAGGATTGCTTCTATTAGAGTTGTTTTGCCTACGGCAGAACAATCTCGTTGGGATGTAAAGGATGTGCAGGCTCATGCATTCATTGTGTTGTCTGTGAAGCGAATCATTGTTCCTCACATTTGTTCAGCAAAATTTGTAAAACAGGCTCGGGATATATTGGCTGGTCTTTTTGCAAGTCGCAATGAGGCTAAAATTGCTTTGCTGCGTAAAGAGATGGACTCGAAGATTATGCATGAGGAAGATGATATGGACACTTTCCTTACTGGTGTCAAGGATATCAATGAGCAACTTATTTCTGCAGGTGAAGTCATTTCAAACAGTTCCCTTGTGCAAACTGTTCTTGATGCCTTACCAGATTCCTACCAGACTTTTGCTAGTACTTGGAGACTGATGACCCAAGGAAATCCTGAAGTTGTCACGTTTGATGCATTATGCACATTGCTGTTGCAAGAAACACTTTCCAGAAAAAACAGGACTAGGCAGTGTGCATTTGAACAGCTTTTATTGCTTCTCAAAGAAAGGGTGGTAACAGCAATGCAGCCACTTCTTATGGTTCTACTGCGAGTGGAAAACTTCTGTTCCTAATGCTTCTGTTGGCAGCAATTTGTCTGGAGATTCTGGTGATAAGGGAAAAAAGAAGATGCGTTGCCATTATTGTAAAGCTAATGATCACTTGATCAAGCAGTGTCCTAAGTTGAAGGCCAAAGAGGCTAAGAAGAAAGCGGGTGGTTCCACTGCAAATGCTGGTTCCACTACAAATGTAGCCATTGTTGAGTCTTCTGTGAAAGGAGACTGTGATACTGATGTTGATGCAGAATGGGCTTTTAGCGCAGAGTGCACTTACAATCCTGTTGTCCATGATGCATGCTTGTCAGTTGCTACAGATTCACATGTGTGGTATTTTCACAGTGGTGCTACAAAGCACATTACCTCACATCATGAATTGTTCAACTCTCTCGAGTCTATCCCTCATGGGAATTAAGTCACTTGTGCCAACAATGCCTCTTATCCGGTTCAGGGAGTTGGAAAGATTGTGCTTACTACTACAAATGGAGTTCTTTCACACTTCTTGATGCACTTTATGGACCTGGGATCAAGAAGAATCTTTTGTCTGTATCTGCACTTGCTAGACTTGGACTTGTAGTCAAATTTGTGGATGGCAGATGTACAATTCATGATCTAAGTTTTGGTGATGAAATTGTTGCATCTGGGCTTTTGTGCCGTGGGCTTATAAGCTCACTTTGTATGACAAGTGTGGACAAAATTTTGTAAATGCAGTTGCAAATTCAAGGGCTATTTCAGATGCAAAACTTTGGCATGCACGTTTTCATCATCTGAATTTTGCCAATTTGCTGCGTTTGCAAAAATTTGATATGGTTGCTTCTTTGCCGCCTCTTGAAGTAGTTGTCAAACATGTTTGTCAAGGCTGTATTTTGGGTAAAATGCAGCGTTCTAAGTTTCCAAAGGATGGTTTAGTTAGGGCCTTATGCAAGTTGCAGCTTGTGCATAGTGATGTTTGTGGGCCCATGCAAACTCCGTCCTTCGGCAATTACATGTACTTCGTGACTTTCATTGATGATTACTCCAGGCATGCATGGGTATTTCTGCTTAAAGCGAAGTCCGAAGTTTTTATGTGCTTCAAATAATCTCTGGCTATAGCTGAAAATGTATCACAATGCACTATGGGTACCCTCCGTTCTGATCGAGGGGGAGGGTATATGTCTCATGAATTTAATGCATTTCTGGCTAGTCGTGAGATAAAACACCAATGTACAGTGCCTTATACACCTCAGCAAAATGGTGTTGCTGAGAGGAAAAATAGGTTTCTTACAGAAATGGCACGATGTATGGTCAAAAGTCAAGCTTTGCCGCATTCTTTTTGGCTTGAGGCCATCATATGTGCCACTTATGTACTTAACAGGTGTCCTACGAAAGCTTTGCAATCTATTACTCCATATGAAGCATGGCATGATAGAAAGCTTTCTATTGAGCACATGCGTGTTTTTGGTTGTTTGGCATATGCTTTGGTGCCACAAACACGGCGCAGAAATTTGGATGATAAGGCTGTCAAATGTATTTTTGTTCGTTATAGTGCTTAAAGCAAAGGTTACAGGTTGTATCATCCACAAACAAAGCATATTTTGGTTTCACAGGATGTAGTGTTTGTGGAAGATTTTGTTCAGCCCTTGCTATCATGTACTAGAGATAGTAATGTAAGCTCACAGGACATTTATGATACTTTCTTGGCTCTTTTTAGTGGTGGAAATACGAATGTAAATTCGAATGAGGCAAATGTACATCCTATGGGAGTTTCAGAAAATTTTATAGATCAGCCTATTACTGATACAGATGTACATGATGTACTTGATGAGGAAAGGGCTAAAAATGAGCAGGCTAGAGGTATGCCAAAATGGTTAGTGCATACATTGCGTAATAGTAAATTGGATGCACCTTTGTCTAGTCATACTCGTTTAGGCTCTCACCATGCATCTTGTGCATCAGATTGTTATTTTGTGGCCGGGCCAGCTTACATGATGTTGAGGAGCCTTTGTCTTTTGATGAAGCACAAAATTCAAAAAATTGGATGGCTGCCATGCAATCAGAATATGATGCACTTATAGAAGATGACACATGGACTTTATGTGATTTGCCTCCTAGCAGAAAGGCCATTGGTACGAAGTGGGCTTACAAGTTGAAACGCAAGCCAGATGGTGAGAACGATCGCCATCAGGTTCGACTTGTCGAAAAGGGTTATGCACAGCAAAAAAACCATAGATTATGAAGAGACTTTTGCTCCCACTTGTCGTATGACTACTGTGCATTTTCTATGTGCATTGGCAGCTCGTTTTGGTTGGGATGTACATCAATCAGACATTGTTATTGCTTTCTTGAATGGTGACATATTCGAGGAAGTTTATGTAACGTAGCCTCGCGGTTTTGTCAAGAAAGGACAAGACGACAAAGTGTGCAGATGTAAGAAGGCTTTGTATGGATTGAAGCAATCTCCTCGTGCTTGGTATGAGAAAGCTGACACTCATTTGGTCAAACAAGGCTATCATAATAGTTCAACAGAGAGCACATTGTATATAAAGCGTAAGGGTGATCTCATTGTGGTTCTTTATGTCGATGATTTGCTAATCACTGGACCAAATGAGAGACATATTGCTAAAATTAAGGCTGATTTGAATGCTACTTTCAAGATGATGTTAGAATTAGGGTTGCAGAAAAACACACACAGCTTGGAGAAGATGAAGGAAGCTCAAGGCACACAATAGAGAGTGTGTTACTTAGTGTGCTTTGGAAAGATAGATAGCCCTAGAGTGATGGGCGTATATATAATGCACGGGGGAAAAAACCTCCTAAAGAGGGAAAAAATGCCCCGGCGGTCCTAGTGTCTTCACACACATCACTACCACATGTATATGGTAACAAATCCCCCCTGGAGTGATGCGGTGAACGAGAGCTGGCACATGAGTAAAGGAAAGTGCCATGCCCTAAGGACAGGATCAGTCCACAAAGGGGAGTAAGCCCAAAGCTTTCCGGAAAGCTTCAAGCTTCTCATGAGACAATGCCTTTGTGAAAAGATCTGCAAGGTTGTCCTGTGGTGGCACATAAGCCAAGCTGATCTCTCCTGCTGAGAGCCTCTCCCTGACATAGTGTTAATGCACCTCAATGTGCTTTGTGCGAGCATGAAAAACTGGGTTCCTCGCAACTGCCAATGCGCTCTGACTGTCAGTGTAGATAGTGTTGGCAGTGTCCTGTCCAACACCCAAATCAGCCATACGGCATCTGAGCCATACACACTCAACCGTAGCTGTGAAGACTGCCCTGTACTCAACCTCACAAATAGAAGTGGCCACAGTAGGTTTCTTCTTGCTAAACCATGATATACATGAACTACCAAGCATGAAACAAAAACCACTTGTGGACAATCGCGTGTCAAAACAACCAGCCCAATCTGAGTCCGAAAAAGCATGTAACTCTGGCGGAAATGATCCCCCCTTGGGATAAAACAAGCCAAGATGTAAAGTGCCACTAAGGTAGCAGAAAATCCTCTTGACAGCCTCCCAATGCTTAGACCCTTGGCTATGCATAAATCTGCTGACGTATGAGACTGCAAATTGAATATTTGGCTTCGTGTTGCATACATAAATGAGGCAGCCAACAGTAGTTTGGGAAAGAGTGACATCAGCAGGATCGCTAGCATCATGTAGACTCAACTTCAAACCTGTTTCCATGGGAGTGGCAATAGGTTTGCAATCCTCAAGTCCAAACTTACATAGCAATGTCTCTATGTAACTTTTCTGACACAAGGCAATACCACCATCACACTGCTTAAATTGTATGCCCAAATAATGATGCAATAGCCCCAAATCTTTCATCTTGAAAGTAGCATTCAATTCAGCCTTAAATTCAGCAATATGTCTCTCATTTGGTCCAGTGATCAGCAAATCATCAACATAAAGAACCACAATGAGAAGTACATCACCCTCACGCTTTACATACAATGTGCTTTCTGTTGGACTGTCCTTGTTTAACCAAATGAGTGTTAGCTTTCTCATACCAAGCACGAGGAGATTGCTTCAACCCATACAAAGCTTTCTTACATCTGCACACTTTGTCCTCTTTCCTTTTATGACAAAACCGTGAGACTACGTTACATAAACTTCCTGAAATATGTCACCATTCAAGAAAGCAGTAACAATGTCTGGTTGATGTACATCCCAACCAAAATGAGCTGCCAATGCACATAGAAAACGCACAGTAGTCATACGACAAGTGGGAGCAAAAGTCTCTTCATAATCAATGCCTTTTTGTTGTGCATAACCCTTTGCAGCAAGTTGAGCCTTATGGCGATCGATCTCACCATCCGGCTTGCGTTTCAACTTGTAAACCCACTTCGTACCAATGGCCTTTTTGCCACGAGGCAAATCACATAAAGTCCATGTGTCATTTTCTATAAGTGCATCATATTCTGATTGCATGGCAGCCATCCAATTTTCTGAACTATGTACTTCATCAAAAGACAGAGGTTCCTCAACATCATGTAAGCGAGACACAGCCAAAGCATAACAATCTGATGCATAAGATGCATGGCGAGAGCCTGAACGAGTACGACTAGACAAAGGTGCATCCAATTTACTGTCACGCAAAGTGTGCATCAACCATTTTGGCATACCTCTAGCCTGCTCATTTTCAGCCCTTTCCTCATCAAGTACATCATGTACATCTACATCCGTAATAGGCTGATCTAAAACATTTTTAGAAACCCCCATAGGCTGTACATTTGCCTCATTGGAACTTACATTTGTATTTCCACCAATGAAAAGAGGCAACAAAGTGTCATAAATGTCCTGTGAGCTTACATTACTGTCTCTAGTACATGACAGCAAGGGCTGAATAGAATCTTCCATAAACACTACATCCCGAGAAACCAGAATACGTTTTTTTTTAGCAGATGATACAACCTGTAACCTTTGCTTTCAGCACTATAACCAACAAAAATACATTTGACAGCCTTATCATCCAATTTTTTGCGCTGCACTTCTGGCACCAAAGCATATGCTAAACAGCCAAAAACACGCATGTGCTCAATAGAAGGCTTTCTATCATGACATGCTTCATATGGAGTAATAGACTGCAAAGCTTTCGTAGGACACGTGTTTAGTACATAAGTCGCACACATGATGGCCTCAAGCCAAAAAGAATGCGGTAAAGCTTGACTTTTGACCATACATCGTGCCATTTTCATCAGTGACCTGTTTTTCCTCTCCGCAACACCATTTTGCTGAGGTGTATAAGGCACTGTACATTGGTGTTTTATCCCACGACTAGCCAGAAATGCATTAAATTCATGAGACATATACTACCCCCCCACCATCGGAACAGAGGGTGCCCATAGTACATTTTGAGACATTTTCAGCCATAGCGAGAAATTGTTTGAAGCACATAAAAACTTCGGACTTCGCTTTAATCGGAAATACCCATGCATTCCTGGAGTAATCATCAATGAAAGTCACGAAGTACAGGTAATTGCCCAAGGACGGAGTTTGCATGGGCCCACAAACATCACTATGCACAAGTTGCAACCTGCATGTGGCCCCGACTGAACCATCCTTTGGAAACTTAGAACGCTGCATCTTACCCAAAATACAGCCTTCACAAACATGTTTGACAGGTGCTTCAAGAGGTGGCAAAGAAGCAACCATATCAGATTTCTGCAAACGCAGCAAACTGGCAAAATTCAGATGACCAAAACGTGCATGCCAAAGTTTTGCATCTGAAATAGCCCTTGAATTTGCAACAGCATTTGCAAAATTTTGTCCACACTTGTCATACAAAGTGAGCTTATAGAGCCCATGGCACAAAAGGCCAGAGCAACAATTTCATCACCAAAACTGAGATCATGAACTGTACATCTGTCATCCATAAATTTGACCACAAGTCCAAGTCTAGCAAGTGCCGATACAGACAAGAGATTCTTCTTGATCCCAGGTACATAAAGCATCAACAAGTGTGAAGGAACTGCCATTAGCAGCCATGAGCACAATCTTTCCAACTCCCTGAACTGGATAAGAGGCGTTGTTGGCACAAGTGACTGAATTCCCATGAGGGACAGACTCGAGAGAGGTAAACAATTCACGATGTGAGGTAATGTGCTTTGTAGCACCACTGTCGAAATACCACACATGTGAAGCTGTAGCAACTGACAAGCATGCATCATGGACAGCAGGATTGTAAGTGCACTCTGCGCTAAAATCCCATTCTGCATCAACATCAGCAACATAGTCTCCTTTCACAGAAGACTCAACAATGGCTACATTTATAGTGGAACCAGCATTTGCAGTGGAACCACCCTCTTTCTTCTTAGCCTCTTTGGCCTTCAACTTAGGACTTGATCAAGTGATCATTAGCTTTACAATAATGGCAACGCATCTTCTTTTTGCCCTTATCACCAGAATTGCCAGACGAAGTGCTGCCAGCAGAAGCATTAGGAACATAATTTTTTCCACTGGCAGCAGAACCATAAGAAGTGGTTGCATTGCTGTTACCACCCTTTCTTTGAGAAGCAATAAAAGCCCCGTCGTGAATTTTCATAAAAATAGTTATTTATTCCAAAAACTAAATATAGCAGGTGTGTGCATCTGACACCTTAGTCTGTAGTCCTCAAGCTCTTCTTTTAATAAAAAGTTTCAAAAATAAATTTTGATAAGCCAAGGTCACTTTAGACAATTAAATCTTATCCTAATGTTAATAGATTAAATCCTAAGTCTAAGGTATGCATGTTGATGGGCATGTATGTGCATGTGTATGTATGTCCATAAATGACCCATGGCCATAGACCATCTCTTATGGTATGTTGACTCTAAGCGTGGGTAACTACATGAGGTGTATCACCCCAAAGGGTAAAGATGGACACCTCTAATGGCTAAGTAGGAGCTTGTGAGACCTCTACTCATTCTTTTAGCAAGAGGGGGAGAGCTAGGGAAGTATGGGGTTGATTCGGGCAACAAGAACCTCCAGACTCTATATAAAGGACATTCACACTCAATTTTACAGACACTTGAACAAACTGTTGGGATATAGGCGCTTGTGCCTTGCCCGGCAGCCCAGAGTCTGGGCGCCCATTGACTTGTATACCTTATACATAGCATAAGTGTATAGAGGGTTGCTCACTCTTTTTGAGTCTCCCCACCCACATCGTGTGTGTATCTCCTTCTCTCTCTCTCACTCTCCGTCTGTGGTGCTCCCTGATCCCCTTCAATTGGTATCAGAGCTATGCTTACCGCGGAGAGCATGACGGCTTTGAGAGCTTCGACGCGATAGCTCGCTCGCTCTCGACGGTGGAGTTCGATCGCGCAGTTTCACGGAGAGCGATTTTAGCTTGAGGAGCATTGTCTTTGGAGCTTAGGAGCTTGGTGTGGTCAAGCTTGGTCGAGGAGGCGGTTGCGGCTTCCTTGGTGAGAGGAGCTTTTGAGCTCAGTGGAGCTCGTTAGAGAAGTGTTCGTTGGAGGAGAGCTTGACATTCGAGTGCTTAGATGCTATTGTGGCAGAGCTCTTGCGTTGGAGCTTGCATTGAGAGGACATTGCATCACGCAGAGTGGAGCAGGAGCAAGTTCAAGACTGTGTGCAGCTCGTTTTTGCCATTTTCAGGCTCTAAAACACAGTTTTTTGCGTAGCTCCGTCATACAGAGTCAGATCTACATGATCCAGGAGTCTAGGTCAGGGTTTTGGCACGCTCCCGACGCGATGGTGATGTCTATTTTCTGAAATTATGCTTTGAATTACAGCAGGTACAGCAGCAGGTTTATTTGTGCACTTTCGGGTCTCAAAAACACTGTTTTTGGTATATCTCACACACACGGAGTATTTTCTGCAGCAACCAGCAAATTCATAGGTGTACACAGGTTTTTGGATATGCATTTGTCCAAAGAGCCACTCATGCGAGAGTGAGCTATGTTGCATGGTCTTGGCGGTTTATGTATGCCATATATAAATTTGTGTATTTGTTTATGGCTGAGATTATTTGAGATTTGGTTCAATTTATAGAAGAAACTCTGTTGGATTTTATCCAGGTTCTCGCCATCGCTTCTACGTATCCGTAGGTTGCTCTTTGACAGTTTAGTGGTTGAGTTTACTCCCACTTTGACAGGTGATTTTCAGTCATCATTTGGTTGGAGTTTGGAGTCACTTGTGTATGCCCTTGTGTGCCGTATTTCGTATTGCGCATAGCGACAGATCTTGCAAGGTTTTGCGAAATGTTGCTATAGTTATCTGGCAGACATTTGGTCATCGATTGAAAGGTATTTTGGCAGCAATCATCACTCACATGTATGTCATTTGAGGTGCCGTTGAGTGGTACTCCGGCAAGAGCGGGTATGCTCATATGTATGACTTTGTGAGGTGATTCCGGTCGAGTTTATTCCCGGATTGGCCATTGTGGCATATATTATTGTCTCTTTGAGGTTTACTGTTGAGATTTTTGCTCCAGTTACAAAGGAGACTCTGCCAAAATTTTGTCAGATATTTATCCCGATTAAGTCATATTGACTTGTGATTTTGTGCAAGGTTTTGCACGGTTATTGGTGCAACTTTGCATCAGGTTTTGAGTCAGATTTTGCAGACTTTTGTTGATGCGATTCGAGCCAGTTTAGGGCTGATTTGGTTGACATTTGCTACTCATTGTTGGTTGCTCTTTTGCGAGCATTATGGCTGATTTTTCATTTGACTTCCAACGTTATGGTCTGACACAGTTTGATGGTGTAGATTTTGTTGCTTGGAAGGAACATATGCTTGTTGCATTGGCGGATTTTGGGCAGGATAAACCCTTGCGTGGTTTATCGGCGAAGCCCAAGTCTATGCGTGATGATGATTGGCAGGATCTTGATGAGTTAGCCATGTCTACGATTTGTTTACATCTGGTTGAGTCTGTTTACTGGCAGGTCTCGAGGGAGACTACAACTCATGCTTTATGGCAGAGTTTACATGCTATGTACGCGACATCCATGTCTACAGGGAAGTCTAGTCCCACTTCTATGTCCATGGGAGAGATTGATCCCACACGCAAGTCTCGACGGCATAGAGACTTGACATGTTGGCATTGTGGACATAGAGGGCACATTAGGCGTCGATGTTTCAGGCATTTGAGACAACGGAGGCGACAGATGTGTGATGCAGATTTGGGCATGACAGATTCTAGTGAGATCAGTACGGTGGTTACTGAGTATTCTTGTGATGGTGATGTCACATTTACATCTAGCTTGTCTTCAGACGATCTTATGTCTACGGATTGCATATCGGATTGCACATTGTCTTCACATTGGTTACTAGATTCAGATGCTACTTTCCATGTCACGTCGCATCGTGAGTGGTTTAACACGTTTTCTAGTGGGAGACTTGATTGTGTGCACATGGCTGATGGTTTTTTGTATGACATTGAGGGTGCAGGAGACGTATGTTTGTCCTTGCCCAGTGGTATGAGATTTACCCTGCGTCATGTGCGTTATGTGCCAGATCTGAGACGGGATTTGATCTCAGTGAGACAGTTATGGGATAGTGGATGTCAGATTTCGCTACGAGAGCGAGATTTTGTGATGCATTTGGGTTCGCTAGTGATTGCGAGAGGTGCCGGGAGTGGTACAGGTTACCCATTGCATGTGGATCACAAGAGAGACAGTGTTGTCTTTGTGATCATGCAGCTAGGTAGAGAGCGAGAGAGCAGGCGAGTCTCTTTTGCTCATGGGTTGCAGGGTACTTTGCATGGAGTGCAGAGTAGTGAGCTCGTTGTGCACACAGTTGGGGCACGACTTGAGCAGTCACATAGAGAGGTGATAGAGTCGGACATGCATGCTTTGCTAGTGACTGAGCAAAGCAGAGAGTTAGTTGTGCAAGATACTTCTATGCAGGATAGACAGGTAGAGCGGTCTTGCTCTAGTGAGTCACGACAGGAGGACGTTGTGCAAGAGTCTATGCATACGGAGTTAGAGCATGAGAGCTCTAGTGAGTCACAGCAGATTGAGTGGTCATGTTTACAGTGGATGATTGCAGAGGAGGCTGAGATGTCAGCGATTATGCAGTCATTCCTTTCTATGCTCGACAGTGAGCATGGGGATATAGTTGTGCAGGATATGTCTTCCAGCAGACACCTAGAGCAGTTGGTTTGCTCTGAGGTTGCACGACAGGTTGATGCGTCTTTTGCGGATAGTCAGGAGATGCATGTGGCTGACACGCCTTGTCAGTTAGAGATGCCTATTGCCAGGGATATATATGTTGATGCATGCTCCGTAGAGCTAGCAGGGCCCGCTAGCATTGCATCGGCATTCAGTGGTCTCATGTATGAGATGCTGATCTTGAGACCCGATATCGCAGCTGCAGTGGGAGCATTTGCAGATGGGGTTGTCAGTCATTTGTTGATTGATGATGGCATAGTGCACGAGGGAGATATGCAGGTATTGCGTACATACTTGCAATACGTGTGCGGTACGTCTGGTGGTGTATGGACTTACACGAGAGCAAGACAGCCGGATGCACACGATCACAGCCAGCCAGTGGGCATCGGTTGAGAGCAGTTTTCTCTCGCCTTTTGTAGTCTTTAGACTAGGTTCTCTTGCTTAAAGGCACAGTCGCCTTTAAGTGGGAGGTTGTTGGGGTATAGGCGCCCATGCCTTGCCCGGCCGCCCAGAGTCTGGGTGCCCACTGACTTGTATACCTTATATATAGCATAAGTGTATAGGGGGCTGCTCACTCTTTTTGAGTCTCACCACCCACATCGTGTGTGTATCTCCTTCTCTCTCTCTCACTCTCCGTCTGTGGTGCTCTCCGATCCCCTTCACAAACATTGGAGATAGGGAGACTTTGCTATTGTGGCTACTCGTTGGTGAAGCTTCAACAAGGCTTCGAGAGATCAATAACTCCAAAGCACATTTGGGTAATGTAAATCTCTTAATTAATCAAGTTATTATCAATCTCTTCTCTCAATTGGAATCCTTTCCAACTGCTACCATATTATTATTCAATTGGAATCCTTTACAATTACTACCATATTATTATTCAATTGGAATCCTTTCCAATTGCTACTCTATTATCAAATGCTATACTCTTATTTACCTATCCTCAATGAGAAATCAACAATCATTATACCTATTTTATGGTAATTTCTCTACATTTCAAAGTAATGAAGGTCTCACTGCTTGATTACATAATCA
This sequence comes from Adiantum capillus-veneris, assembly GCF_014529385.1. Taxonomy (NCBI): domain Eukaryota; kingdom Viridiplantae; phylum Streptophyta; class Polypodiopsida; order Polypodiales; family Pteridaceae; genus Adiantum; species Adiantum capillus-veneris. The sequence goes on along the minus strand of NC_140944.1, from coordinate 1,260,101 downwards.
ATTATGTTGACTGCATGCACAATTCTTCATCAATGTAACCTAGATGCTTGCATGAAGTAGCTAACCATATTCAAGAATTTTGTATGACTAAAATGATGGATTATTCTTGCAAGTAGATATAAGTGATTAAATCATGTGATTAGTGTATGTGTTATAACAATGCATGTTTATCATAAGATTATGGCAGGATTAAGCAAGCATATGTTTTTGGTTTGATGTGTGAAATAACCATATATGTTTTGGAATTACAACACTTATAATCATTTATCCTACTTCCATTGGATTCTTATTCTTTAGCTTACAACTTTTCAAGTCAAGTTAAGTATCTATTAGTAGTGGGAATGGCACCCAAGAGACTCGCTATGGTGGATCACACGATCACGAAGCCGGAACCAGTGATGGTAAAGGAAAAGGAAAGGCCCCGATGAATGAGGATGTGCAACTTATCTCACAAAGTAACGTTATTGCTCAAGAACAGGTAGAAAATTTCATTTTGTTCCTTGCATATGAGTAATTAGGAAAGAGAAAACTACCTAAACATTGGGTCATTCCCAATTCAAAACCACATCAATTGAGCTTGTTAAGTTAAGATGTATTAATATGGAAGGATTGTTTGAGGATATAATGTCTGAAGTAGGAAAGAAATGTTTGTCTATTGGAAAACTCTCGAACCTTCTTCATTCAAAAATCCTATACCGATATAGTCAAAACTCCCTTTCATATCCAGAGAGTGGAGTGAACGCTGAATCAATGCATATGGGTGCACACATCTTGCGGGTTTGTGCCCAGAATGCAAGATATTACTTGCGGGTTTGTGCCAAGGTTGCAAGCCTAGTCACTGTGGATTTATGCCCAGATTGCAGGACAATTTAGTTGCATGTACAACTAAAGACACCCAAAGATATAAACTCTTGCCAAGAGGAGTGAACTCTTGGGGTTTGGATATTAAGAAGAAGGGTCGTATGTTGTTTTTCTTCTAGGAAAGATTGTTTTCGTGTCACTTTGATAATGCTTGAAGGGCTGTTTTAACAAACTTGTGATGGGAACCCTTTAAAAGGAATTTTGTGTATGAACAATCATGTGGTAGTAATTAGGAAACAAGCTAAAAAGTGTGATCGTGGGGTGGAAAGTGGCGATTAGCTCAGGTTTCTAGTCAAGGATGGGTGGTCTCGATTAGTCGAGAAACCCTCTGCTCCTCATTGATAGACCCGATGAGGGACATCCTTGAGAGAGGAAAACAGAGTCTCGGTGAGAGGTAATGTGCTTTATAGCACCACTATCAAAGTACCACACATGAGCATCTGCAGCAACTCGCATACATGCATCATGTACCTGAAGGATCATAAGTTCACTCTGCACCAAAAGCCCATTATACATCTACACCAAAATCACAATCTCCTTTCATAGAAGACTCTACAATTGGTCCACAGACTCTTTCTTCTTAGCCTCTTTGCTTCAATTTTGGAAATTTCTTGATCAAGTGATCATTAGCTTTACAATCATAGCAATGCATCTTCTTTTTTCCCTTTTCACCAGAATTCCCAAACAAGGCGTTGCCAGCAGAAGCATTGGAAATAGGTGATTTGCCACTCGACAAAGAACCATGAGAAGTGGCTACATTGTTGTTACCACTTTCTCTCTGAGCAGTAATAAAAGCATGTTCAATTGCACGTTGTTTAGCCCTGTTTTACTTGAAAGTGAATCTTGTAACATCAATGTGCATAATGCATCAAACCTGACAACTTTTGGATTTCCTTGGGTCATAAGTCTCCAAGTACTAGCAAAAGTCGGGTAAGAATCTGGCAAAGCATCAAGAACAGTCGACACAAGGGAACTATCATATATGACTTTTCTTGCAAAAGTAAGTTGCCCATTAATATCCTTGATACCAGCAAGGAAAGTGTCCATTTCATCTTCCCCATGCATAATCTTTGACTCCAGCTCTTTAAGCAGCAATGCAATTGTAGTCTCATTGCGACTTGCACAAAGACCAGCCAAAATATCCCAAGGCTGTTTAGCTAATTTAGTTGAACCGATGTGAGGAGTAATAGTGCGCTTCACAGATACGCAATCAATGCATGAGCATGCGCATCTCTAAAATCTCGATGATCTTACTCAGACTAGGCATAACAGCTCTGGCAATAGCAACCATGCCACCACCAAAACCTGCAACATCCTCCAATATTGCATGCATCCTCAGAACTAGGACGTCAATGCCATGCACAACATTCCAAAATCCCTTTGACACAAGAACATGTTGCATCATGTAAGACCACATTGGGTAATTGTCCCCATCCAATTTATCCTCAGGAGCAAACATCTTGAACACAACTATGTTTTTGTCAGCCATGGTGAATGCTTGCACTTGATGTAAAAACTGCCTGAAAAGAGGAGAAACAAAGAGAGACCAACACATGCTATATAGCACAACCCATAGAAGACTGTAAGGGACCTGTTATGCAAAAAACCGCACTTACAAAAAATTTGCACAAAATGATAAATTGACCTACACAGTACTATGTGTAGTGGAAAGGAGGCTTGCATCATGTAAGGCCACATTGGGTAATTGTCCCCATCCAATTTATGCTCAGCAGCAAACATCTTGAACACATCTGTGTTGTTGTCAGCCATGGTGAATGCTTGCACCTGATGTGAAAACTGCTTGAAAAGAGGAGAAACAAAGCGAGACCAACATGTGTTATGTAGCACAACCCATAGAAGACTGTAAGGGACCTGTTATGCAAAAAAACACACTTACAAAAATTTTGCACAAAATGATAAAATTACCTACACAGTACTGTGTGTAGTGGAAACGGAGGCTGAAATGAGGCTGAATGGGAAATCAGAGCTACTGACGCTCACCAAAGCTCATTGAAATCTTTGAAAGTGAGCAAGAATGTGTTGACAGCGCTAACGACTAAGCACGAGAGGATGCAACTTACTCTGATACCAATTGTTGGAATATATTGCTAGGAAACACACATAGCTTGGAGAAGATGAAGGAAGCTCAATGCACACAATAGAGAGTGTATTACTTAGCGTGCAATGGAAAGATAAGTTATCCCTAGAGTGACGGGCGTATATACAATTCACGGGGGGGAAACCTCCTAGTGAGGAAAAAATGCCCCGGCGGTCCTAAGTGTGTTCACACACATCACTACCACATGCATATGGTAGCGTCTTTAAGAAAATTCCATAGCCCTTTGATTGTTTTTAGAATATGAATAACCTTTTGACTCATGGGGGTGAAAGAAGAGAGAAAAGTAGGCAAGTGTCGAGGTGGAAGAAATAGATAGGAGAGGCAATATTGCAAGGCATTGCAAAATGGCTAGGCATGGCTCATGAGCTAGGTAACATGTGCGGCCTTGTTGAGGTATTCAAAATGCAAATTTTGTTGCACGTGCTCATAGCCAATGTATTTTTTTGGGGGCAGACCCTAAGCTTTTTCTCAATCGTTTGGTAATAAACTATAAATTTTTGAGCAAAATTGTCATTATTTTGTCAAGATTTATAATAGTATTTGAAACAAAATTATCTTCTCATATACTAATTAAGTGAAAATGACTTATAAGTTGTGGTATGATTTTCATTTAGAAGAGGTAAATTTCTAAATTTTAACATATTTTTTCTAATTTACAATATCTTTTCTAGATAAATTTGGCTATATAAGTTTATACAGCTTACCTAATGCTCATATTTTTGGCAATAATATGTACAGCTTAACTCATAGCTATAGCCAAAACCTTATGGTTCAAATTGTTATTTTAGCCAAATTAGTGATATTTAGCCAAAAATATTTAAACACTGCTCATAGCCCCCCAAAGTAGGTTGCCTATTTGTAGGCCATGATCATAGGCTACCAACTAAGTTTGAAGTTTTCCATGATCATGGTCAACCTTGCAAATCGGACACAAAGCTGATTTCACTTCCTATGTAAAAGCATGGAGACTTTGCGGGGGGGGAGAGAGAGAGAGAGAGAGAGAGAGAGAGAGAGAGAGAGAGAGAGAGAGAGAGAGAGAGAGAGAGAGAGAGAGAGAGAGAAGAAGAAGAAGAAGAGAAGGTTAACTTCATGAAAGTGTGAATACTTTGGGAGGGAAGAGAGAGATATAGAAAGAGAGTGCCTTTAGGGGGAGGGGTGGACTTGGTGACACCTATCCCCAAGTCCACTAGAGTTTTTTAAAGAATCCTATCTGCAAATCTTCCCTGTCAGGCCACAAATTGTCGGGCACTCTTGTGGGTAATCTAGCACATGTGGCCTTGTTCGTGAGTGCATCTCTATCTCTGTGTGGTGCTCATCCTGCTGGCTCCTGCATCGTGTCCTCACTCCCTTTTTTGGTTTCTCCTTCTTTGTTTTCTTTCACTACCGAGACTGAATTCATTTTGTTTTCTAATTTAGAATCACTGCTAATTTGCCTCTTTTTTCTTTCTTTTTTTGAAATTGTTGGGACATATTAGCAGTTTCATATTTTATTTGCACACGAATTTTTGTTCTTTTCTTGGCAATGGCGCACAGAGTAGATAAACTTGAACTGAGTATCCAGAGTTGAACTCAAAAAAATATTACAACCCCCCTCCCAACACCTGGTCCACTTGTAGCTACCGCCTCCTACTTAATTCCACACCACCCTACTACCCAAGGACCTATTGTTGCCTTGGATATCGGCTCCACGCCGTTGGTTACTCGTGCGTCAACATCTGCTCTTTGTTTCTCTTTATATATATATATATTTTTAACAAATCGTAGGCACATGTTAGTATGATTGGTATCAGAGGAGGGTTTCTTGGTCTTCTATGAGACAATGGTTAGAATGCGATGCAATCAAGAACAACAAGTATGTGACCCACATGTTGTTTCAGCTAATTAGAGGCAAGGCTTAACTTTGTGACAATCTTCTCCTTCTCCCCAAGGTGGCAACATGTACAAACATTCTCTGCGCATTGTTAAGATCGTTCCATATGTATTCTTAGATGCTTCGTTATTAAATAAGATCATCCTCCAAAGTTACTCCCAATATATTCTTAGATGCTTCATTATTAAATAAGTTCATCTTCCACATCTATGATAAGGCAAGTCTAGCTAGCTATCAAAAGTGACATCTCTTATAGAAACATGACGGAGATGACATCTAAAACCTCTCAAGAGACACTCCAATGAAAATACACCCACATCAATGTGTTTATCTTGAAAACCTTCTTGTAATTTTTTGTTTCTTTAAGTTGTTGTATTGCTCCACTCAATTGACTATTTGATGTTCATTGGTTAGCAAACCTAGAGAGAGAAAGAGAGAGAGAGAGAGAGTTATCATCCTCAAAGGTTCTAATACAACCTATGGGACCAAATTAGACATGTCAAATTCTTTATGCTACATTGAACAATGACTCTCCATGCTTGAGGATTATGGAGATGTGGGTGACAATTGAGCATCCATGAAGCATATGGGAGGTTGAAAATGTAAGGAAAGCAAGTTTAAATGTGGTAAAAATCGAGCACTCAAGTAGGGTATGAAGCTAAGCCTACTAAACTTACAATAAAGAACACTTCCCAAATGCCCCAATACCATGTCTCATATCAAAGGGAGTGGGAGCTAAGTGGGATCATTGCTCAGGGGCAAAGTGCGGATGGGACGATAGGCTCAAACATTTAAAGGTGAGTTGGGTAGATCATCTCTCAAAGATTAACATGCTTTAGCAATTGATGGCTATGAGGTAATTTGGATTGTAATAAGTTGTCATACCTTGACTATTTAGTTTGATTTTTGAACTCTTCAGCCTCATCATGGTTAGATTAAGGCTATCATGATTCAATGTCACTCTCTCATATCATCATTCATAATCAAAGCATTAATAAGGATATGGAGATGATGATGAAGTGTGGGGTATCACTTTTAAAGAAGGATTTCTTGGTATGAAAATTTATGCTCCAAAGACATGGATCTCCTACTTGATTTAAATGTATTGGGGTGATGAGATGATGATGGGACCACTCCAATTTCCTCCTTGCAAGAAAATTAAGCCTTAAATTTTGTAAAACTTGATTAGGTTTGGCTCCACCCAGCAAGTTTCAACACTACCTCTCATTGTGCAAGGTCTACAAGTTTGCACTTCCTTGCCTCTCCTCTCTCTCTTCTCTCTCTCTCCTCTCTCTCTCTCTCTCTCACACACACACACACACACACACACACACACACACACACACTTAGAGAGAGGAAAGAGAGAGTGGAGAGTCACTAAGAATATTGGGTGTTTGAAACTCAGTAATATGCTAGTAGACCAAGCTCCATATATTTTTTTACATCTGGTTAACCCCATCTATTTTTTGGATCCTTAAACACATAATTTTGAAAGGGTTTAGATGACATCTAATGGATCTTGGGAAGAGTGGCTGGGCTAGTGTAGCAATCGTGAGAGTTGTGAGCATTATGTTGGGCTATCTTGATATAGCTAAACAATGTTTTCATTGCTCAGGGGCAAAGTGCGGTTGGGTCGTTAGGCTCAAACATTTAAGGTGAGTTGGGTAGATCATCTCTCAAAGATTAACATGCTTTAGCAATTGATGGCTATGAGGTAATTTGGATTGTAATAAGTTGTCATACCTTGACTATTTAGTTTGATTTTTGAACTCTTCAGCCTCATCATGGTTAGATTAAGGCTATCATGATTCAATGTCACTCTCTCATATCATCATTCATAATCAAAGCATTAATAAGGATATGGAGATGATGATGAAGTGTGGGGTATCACTTTTAAAGAAGGATTTCTTGGTATGAAAATTTATGCTCCAAAGACATGGATCTCCTACTTGATTTAAATGTATTGGGGTGATGAGATGATGATGGGACCACTCCAATTTCCTCCTTGCAAGAAAATTAAGCCTTAAATTTTGTAAAACTTGATTAGGTTTGGCTCCACCCAGCAAGTTTCAACACTACCTCTCATTGTGCAAGGTCTACAAGTTTGCACTTCCTTGCCTCTCTCTCTCTCTCTCTCTCTCTCTCTCTCTCTCTCTCTCACACACACACACACACACACACACACACACACACACACACTTAGAGAGAGGAAAGAGAGAGTGGAGAGTCACTAAGAATATTGGGTGTTTGAAACTCAGTAATATGCTAGTAGACCAAGCTCCATATATTTTTTTACATCTGGTTAACCCCATCTATTTTTTGGATCCTTAAACACATAATTTTGAAAGGGTTTAGATGACATCTAATGGATCTTGGGAAGAGTGGCTGGGCTAGTGTAGCAATCGTGAGAGTTGTGAGCATTATGTTGGGCTATCTTGATATAGCTAAACAATGTTTGAGTGTAGTAATGACTTGGGGTTGCATTGTGTGTAAGTTCAACCTACAATTATAGAACAACTATGGAAAGACTCTTTTATTTTTTTGATACAAAGCAATTAAGGGATAAAGAATGTCTCTTCACTTTTTCAAACAATGATAGCTAGAAAAATAAGGCCAGAGATCCTATCCATGGCATTAACAAAGCCCCCTACAATGCACACACACATGGTGCATTAAATATTCCCACTATCTAGCACAACACATAGGTGAGCAAAGATTTAGGAAAGTAGGCATCTTCACAAACAATATTAGTTCAAATATCATCCAAGATTCCCCGTTAGTGATGCACCGAGTCTTTACAAATCGTGGCCAATTTCAAAGAGTCCAAATTAGTCTTGATAAGAGGGCTTCTCTTATGTCATAAAAAATCCAAGACTAGCACCAGGTAGTGTAATCCATCAAGCAAGGTAGTTGAGAATAAACCAACCCTATAAAACTCCTAAAGGGATGCGTCTACTATAACCTTTGTATCTTTGAGGCAAGGAAAAAGTGAGAGCAAGGCATCTTTAAGAAGACAAAACTCCCCAACCTATGTGTCTTTTCCACATTCAATCAATAAATCCATTGATCACAGGACATCAGAACACGAGTCACTTAGGTTATTAGTGAGTGAGCAACCAATTCCAAAACTAGTTTCTAAGGAATTCCCTACAAGCAAGCTAAGATTTAGTCACTTAGTTGATTAATGCGTGAGCAACCAATTCCCAAACCACTTTCTAAGGTAGCCCTACAAGCAAGCTAAGATCCAGTTATAGAAGCTTAGCCATAAGTATATCAAGCTAGCAATGGTCAAAAGTGCTAACAGCCAAGCAAAGCAATTTTAGATTTTTTCCTAGAAAGAATCTAAATTCTAGTATCATACTAGCCTTTTAAATTAGTTAGGGATATGAGCCAATCATTATAACCATAATGGTCCCTCAAGAATTACTCTATATAGCTAGATGGAGAAGATAACAAAGCAAAAAGGTGCTATTAAGAGAATGATCAGAACTATTGAGTGAAGCCAATGTGAAGCAACCCATTAATTATAGAGAAAAATGGCTCAGATAGGCATTATTTTCATCAAAAATTTTCTCAAAATTTTAATACAAAAATTTTTATCAAAATTTTACAACAGAAATCAACATGCTTAGGCCAATAGAGCCAGTCAACATGGTTAGAGATCAACATGCTTAGGTTAAAAAGGCAAAGTTACCTAGCTAGTTACATTACTATGCAGCCACTCTGTAAGAAAACTTGAAAATATGACTATAATTGTAGTGTTCTAGGTCCTGAGAAAACCCCCACAACAAGTAAAGCGCACCATAAGTCAAAACTAATGATCATATCATTTCAAAGCCTGGATAGAGCAACAAAAGTAACCAGTAGTGGAAACCTCGTTGAAACCATCAATAACCAGTTAGTAGTAGTCAAGAACATTAGGGAAAATATGAATCCCAAAAGGGCCCTTTAAGGTCAAATATGATTTTGGAATATACTCTCTACACCAATGAAATTGGGCTTGTGTCCAAGGTCCCACCAGCTTTTGTTTTGTTTTTTTTTTAATGGCCATAACTTGAGCATTTTAACTTCAAATTTGTCGAGCAATAGTGCATTTGGATAGCTATGAGCTACTACCATCAAGAAATACATCAAAAGGTACAAAACCACAAGTTTTTTGGTACATAGCAAATTATAACCAATCAATGAGGAGCAAAGTCAAAGTCCTAGTTCCTTTATAACATATCACTTCCTTATTATCAAGAAATGCACCTTTGGAGGATGAGAATAAATAGTTCTTTCAAAAGCTAGGGATAAGTAAAACAATGTCACCTAGTGGGCACACAAAGAGGGCCCACAACTAGAGAAGGAATACCAAGAGGGCCCACAACTAGAGAATCACAAAAGAAAATGATATCCATACTAATAAAAAAAGTGAGGGGTAAAAAATCCATGCTAGAAAGTAGATCATGCTAAATCTCGATAGCCGACTATCATTAGGATCTTTTTTTATAAAAACGAAGAAGCATTATGGTGTTTCCAAGGAGTCCCCCAAACTACTCTAAGCTTAAGTAATCATGACTATGAGAACTCTTTTGTAAGGATTAGTAAGAAACCCCATGCCAGCATCATCTTTGAAAGACAAATTAAATCATAGCCATTAGGTCTCCCCAATCTCAGAAAAATAAAAAATCTTTCAAAACATATTAAGTGCGTAAGTGAAGGGTGAATTTAGGAAATGCAAAGAAAGATGAAGGTCGATAGTCAAAAGACATTTGAAGGTGGAAATTCAAAAGATATAAGAAGGTGAAAAATCAAAAGGCCTTTTGTGTCCATATAAAGAGGTGGTCGACATTTGTGTTTCTCTTCTCCTTTATTTTCTCTTTAGTGTTTGCTTCTCTTTCAGGTGTCCTCTCTCTCTCTCTCTCTCTCTCTCTCTCTCTCTCTCTCTCTCTCTCTCTCTCTCTCTCTCTCTCTCTCTCTCTAGCACACACACACACACACAAGTCTACATGCTTTGTCATTGCCCATTACTATGTGCTATAGACTAACGCCTTGTTTTTGTTGTTATTGAGATAATCTTTGAATTAGGAATACTTTTTTTTTTGAAGCCATAATGCATAGGTGTATCAAGAGAAGGCACATATCAACAACCAGCCAGTTAAAGTATCTTACTAGCCACATATCATGAGTAAGAGGAGTTAGGATAGGTTTCCAACGATTCAAGAACAATTGCCAGCAATGCTCGAGCACAACAAATATCATCTCTAAGTAATAATCGGCCCAGCTAAAAACAAAGTGCTAGAATCAAAAAAAGTTTTAACTTGTTAGATTTGAACCAATAGGTGTCAATCTTAAAGGCAAGAGTTGAGAGATTTGGATGGCTACCATTATCAAGGATAGCACAAAAAAACCCATCCACATCACATGTGTTTTTTCTTTAAATCCATATATCTAAGTAGAGACCACTATCAAAAAAGCACAATTTTGATATATAAGCCATTATTGTGAGCAGATACTAATGCATGTCAATAACAATAAAATACTTAGTGAGAATAAGCATCATGAGGTGTTTTGTGCAACAACCAAGCAATTCAACTAAGAGACTAATGCAGAAAATCATGATATAGAGTAGACTTCCAAGCATAATATCCCATCTATGTCTTGTGCAAACTCAACAAGGTATATGAGCAAAACAATAGCCCTAGGAGCCAGGTAAAACCAAAATTAGCACACCAATAATAGTCCCAGCAGTAGTCCACCAATAGTAGTCCAATAGCATGCTCCTACAACCACTCCAAAAATTATAGCACCATGCTTATAAATACAGTCAAAGCACATACATGAATAAGTAGACACCTATCAAGAAGACCCTTCCACTATCTCCATGATGTAAAAAGATGGGTAAAACCATGACATATAGCAAGTCATCAAACACCTTATTATTTTCCATACCCAAACACTCAACTACCATCATCAAGCACAACCTCATCCTCTCACACATTCTTAGCACACATATGAAGAAAACACAAGTCTAAGTGAGGGATGGAAATCCGTCACCTTAAGTAGTATGGGGGGGCCTTGCTAAGAGCTGTCGACCATTTAAGAGGATGCATAATTCCAATATAGGTACCGACATTATAACCTATCGACCACATAGGGTAATGTACTGAAGAGAATTGGAAAAGGAGCCAGTCGGCATGCCAGATAGTGAGCCAATAGAATATGCAAATAGAGAATAGTCGTACTTACAAAGGGTAAAACCATTTGAGCTCAGCAGCATACCAAGTGAGCAGGTAAATTTCTATGGTGGGAGAAGGGGGCAGGGACCTCTTAAATCCAAAGCAAATCAGTGCATTGCAGCAGATATAGCCACAAGCAGATGGAAGCATGTGGATGGGGTTGCTCGATGAGGAAGATAGGCATAAACAACTACCTTCCAAATGCCATATCTTTGTAGGTGTAAGAGATAGAGGGTTTTGTTCCCACCTTGCACTTATAAAAGAGGTTTAGTTAGGTACTAGGCATGAGGTAAATTTCATGGAGCCAAAAACAGGCAAGAAATAAGTGCCGATTCCTAACTAAGTGTGAAAAACGAGGTTAAACATCAGCTCCTCAATAGAGGATAAGGCCCCACAACATATTATTAGCAAGGAGTTAGAATAATTTGAGGAGGAAACAAAAAAATAAACAGCTTTAAGCATAAATTATACTACCATGACTTTCTCAAGGGTGTTCAAGCTCGTTGACTGTAATGAGGGGAGGAGTGATGACCCATGCAATCATAGAAGCTAGGAGACCCAAGGACCTAATATGATCAAAGAAACAAAAGACCTTTCCAAGAGAGGTAAGTGCAGGGTAAAGACATGGTAACAACCCATAAGACAATATAACCATCAACTCCATCATGCATACTAAGCCAGATTCACCCATTGAGGAAAGTGCAAGGTACATATAATATTCATAGTAACCACCCACAAGTTAATATAACCATCAGCTATGTCATGCATGGTATAAGCCAACTACTATGAACAATTGAAGGTTAGCCAGCTAAAGCAACTACTAGTAGAACTAAATGACAGAAGAGTGTGTGTTCCTTCAATGAAAACATCCAATGGTAGCTAGCCAATTGCAGTTGGATGAAGCAATCATAGCCAAGTAAAATGAAAAAGTAAGTGTGAGTGTCCATGTGTGTGTGTGTGTGTGTGTGTGTGTTTGTGTGTGTGTGTGTGTGTGTGTGTGTGTGTGTGTGTGTGTGTGTGTGTGTGTGTGTGTGTGTGTGTGTGTGTGTGTGTGTGTGTGTGTGTGTGTGTGTGTGTGTGTGTGTGTGTGTGTGTGTGTGTGTGTGTGTGTGTGTGTGTGTGGCAGTTCTAAATCTATAAAATTATACACAAACGAACACTAACTGTTCACAGACAACAATTCTAGAAAAGTACAGTGGCTTTGCACAGTAATTTATTTGCAGTTGAAAATAAATTATGTACAAGGTAATGAAGATAACAAAATACAGCTCAAGTATCCTTAAACCCAAAGTCTGGGAAATCTTGTATCACACTACGAGATCCACCATTTGTTAAGAACTGGACGTTTTAATCAAGGAAGGTAGCCCTCACCTGCACCCATAGCCACAAGAAAACAGTTTGTTAGCATGTGACTGTACGCAGGTGATGCTGGGCATCCCAGTTGTTATCCATGTCACCATTAAAAAAACACATAGTCCTTAACATGAATATTTGATTTAAAATAAAATGGTAAGAACGAAGATCCTTGGCTTCTCAGCCAATCTGATACAGACGGTACCCAACCCCATAGAGCAGCCATAAATTCTGTTTTATTTTTCCTCTAATCTTTAAAAAAAAATAAGTAGCAAAACAAATTTCCAGAACTTCATCCTTAACTAGATAATTCTATTTAAAAAAATACCCACTACCTTGTCTATCAACAACATTTGTAATATAGCCTCTTATTCGGGACTTATTTTATAATCGGGCTGAGATATCCCCCAAAATACTTTTAGTTTTTACCACTTATTACCTAGCGGAGATACCCCTTCTTTAGAGAAAAATCATAACCATTATTCCCAAAGTTCCTTACTTTCATGTTATGTCATTCCTACTGCTGCCATATGCCAGCTAACAAAATGTATACTACAATATATTGGACCACTTAGTCATAGTGAGCCAACTTAGACTCGGTCCGGAATTTTTTTTTTACCAATCTCAGGTTATGCCCAGATAGAGGGAACTGTATGCCATGCTCAACACCATATCATGCATTCCTTCCTATCAACTATCAGAAGTTAGGGTAGTAACACTGAAGTAATCTGTAAATTCAGAGTATCATTTTAGTTAAATCCGAAAAAAACTTTTGCTATAAAAAACATCAGATTTAACCAGCCAGGATCCACTTAAGGTCACTATATGTTTTACCTTGTGGTATCGAGATCAAACTTACTAGTAAGATGTTAGGTAAGGCCAAGTGCCTATATACTTTAAATGAGAAAAAGAAGCCAGCAGAAGAAGTTAAAAAGGAATTGAGAAGCCAAGGTTCGACCGAAGTTCTGCCATCAGAAATATGTCACCTCTTTGAACTAAGTGATAGGTTAATCAGAACCTACCTCTATTCTTGTAGTGTATGACAATGCTGAAAACTTTCATTTTATTTAACCTTTAGTCCGGTAAGTGAAGTCAGCATCAAGGGCACCATACCCGAAGCCAGTACACAGAATAACATTTCTAGCCGCTTTAGTACAATAGGCTACCGGTAAAAAAGATCAATCTTACTTGTAAAAAAGTTGAGTTAAAAAAACCTCATTTAATCTTATAATCGAGTATGCGAAACCTATCATACCCTACTGTAAAATAATATGCATGGCCACTATTTCCAAAAAAAACTGTTTTGAATCACCTCTAAATCCTCTCAAGTAGTTTTTACTAAAATAGGCACCAGATTTTAATATCAGATTCAATTCCGGGTAAGCCCTTTTTCCGAAATTACCTCAACAAAGTCACCAAACTTATCCAACTACTTACAAATATCTCATTCTTTTAGTGTAAGACAGGTTATTCTCAGATCTGCAGTACACCGTTCATGAGTACGTTACCCATTTGAGAAAAAATATTACCAGAGTCAACATTATATACCCTTCATGTCCTTTATCCTCATTTTTATGCAGTCAAAGGATAAGACATACACTTGGCAATCTGCTTTTTTTCAAAAAAAAATTATATAGGACACACACAAAAAAAACCAGTTAGACAGTCTCCCCCCCTTTTTTTTAATTTCATTTCCATCAAACATTACTCAGTAGATACTGGTTTATTTTAATGCTTTCTTCATGCCAAGAAGAGCTATGTTTCGGAGCCAGTCTCCCCGTACTTTACATAGAAAAAACACATCTTTAGTCGAAGCAAAACCCCATTCCATATACTTTTCTCTGTGTGAATTTTTTAAGAACAGTCATCGGAGCAAGAAAAAACCATCTACTTACCTGGTTTTTTTTTTTTAGGCAAAATATCGGAATTAAAAAAATCTTGTTAACCTGAAGATTAGGAGGTAATTCTAAGTTTAACTTGAGCCATCCACGCTTCTTCCCTTACCAGTAAGAGTCAGATTCCAGAGCCAGGTTATATATATGTATTTTTTTGTTCATTTTATGAAAACAAACACCATCAGTCAAACGGATAACACTTGCCAGTCTCTAGAGTAAGAGATAATTTCATTTTGACACAAGAAAAAGGTCAGTATCTAATAGTAAATCAGAAAACATCCTTTAATTATTCAAAGTTTCTTCATTCCAAAATTCGATACCTGTAATCTGAGTCTATTCAGTCTGAGGTCAACTCATGTAAATAACTGTACTCCGACTCCTTAGCTTTTACAGCAGACATAAGTTTTTGACATTATAAGCACACTATTTTTAGCTTATTATTTTTTAGATCTTTGTGAATTTTTGGCTCTATGTAAAGACCAGCGAGACATACATCAACTAGTTGATCAAACCCAGCTTAAATTTACTTTTTCCAATGCAGTCCGCTCTATAAACATGCCATTATACATGCTCAAGTCATTTTATTCCATATCCGACAGTGTCAGACTAATCCCCTCAGAAAACGATATAAAAAACCAGATTTTTCTTTCCCCATCCAATGATTTCACGGACCCATACCACATTAGTTAAAGCAAAACCATAACTTGCATTGATGACAAAGCAAGCCAATCTTATATCTCCTCATACACCATTCACATGATAGCTCAGTATCCGCACATTATTTAACAAGTTTTTTTTTTAATTTCCCAGAAAACAGTCTCAGCAAAGCTACATAGTGTATAAAGAAATTCCTTAGAGCAAGACAGAGAATTTCTGTTAACCTTAAGATTAGGAGACGATGACGCCTCCACGGTGGCTTTCTCTGATTTTTTTGGCATGTTTGAGCCACAGCCACCAGTAGATGGAATACGCAAAGTTTTTGAACTAACACACGCAGGAAAATGATAACAAAGACGCAGCTATGTGAGTATGATAACTCGCCTTTAGAAGTCAAGTTTAAATAGTTGATGCTCCTCTGCAGCAGACGGGACAGTTGAGTTGGACCGGTTAAGCCCCCAATCGAGGACGTCATTCCAGGCACGTACACCAGTATACCCCATAGCCTAAGACCCGGAGGCAGAATCCAGAGGTTTAGCAGGTAAGATTCCACAATATCAACACCTACTGCTCAAGAAAAAATGGCGGGGAAGTCTGTCATCGCCGGCCTTTCCACAAAAACCTAAGCGGTGGCGTGCAGAGGATGCAAGAAGGACCATAAGCCACGCTTACAAAAATTTAAGGATTTGTACTGAGACCAAATAATGTTAAGCCAAGTCGGACAGTCACCTCCACAATGGTATAGCATATATTCCCATAAAAAGCCCGGTTTTATTCACTAGACGCGATTAAATACGGTGTCGGGTATATACACCCCAGTAGGTATTTTTAATCTGCTAGCATGACCTTAGGGTTTAGCATTTCCTTAGTGTAAAACACCTTTCTATACTGTGAGTATATGATATTTTTTTGGGAAAACTCTCCAAACCATAATAAGTCTCAGGAGTTAATAACCTGTTTTAATTCTAAATGGTTGGTTAAACAAACAAATCTCGAGTATCATTTCCAGAGTATGTGGTTTTCACCAATTTATTTGTAAAGCCCGGTCAGACAGAGTACATCACCCCAAGGTAAAATTTAAATAGCAATGATTCCCATATTCATACCCAGGTCTCTAGACCCATATCTAGTAAGCTGTATCAGGTCTCGGGTATAGAGTAGGTATTTATACATGCTATCCATGCCCTCTGTAAGGTTTCCACCCGCACAATAATGTGAAAAAAACCTTTTAAAATGTGAGAGACAACACCATATTAGGCACTCTTTCCTAAAAGAAGTTTTCTTGGAGATGGTTGGTCAAATATAAAGCCCCAAGTATAGAGTATCATTCCAGAGTTTGGCATTCTTCATCTATTTTGCATCCTTGGTGTATTATAACCTAATGTCATGACCAGGTTCTTTTCATAGCAACTACACATCTCTTTATGTCAAATGAGTCTATACGTCAAGCAACATTACTCCGTTATGAACAGCATCTATTCCCGCAGCTAGGAACCTCTGTTTCTCAAACAAAGTGGTGGACATATCAGGATCGAGTGACCAGAGTGACACTTTGGGGTCGTGAATATTTCAAAATATATATCCGACTGGCGATGTTTACTGAAGCAGTGGGTCTAGGGCCTAAGTATTATTATATCGAGCATTCCATAAAGCCTGGTTTTTCAGATCGGCTATATTTGCTAGCCCAGTTTCTACCTCCTCAGAAGATTTTCCTATACCGTAGTTATGGTTATCAGCTACGAGGATATTTTAACTGTACTCACCACACTCGGGAGTATGGGGTAGCCTTGGCGACTCGTATCATGCCTTTGGCAGAGCGGCCAAATACTATTGCTTCTACTGTGATAGCTGTTTGTTTGATCATGTGATGGGCGGCATAATAGAGATGTAGCTGTAAAGCTCATTAGCTAAGATTTTCTTTGTCCCGTGACATCTTTTTGTGTGTGTGTGTGTGTGTGTGTGTGTGTGTGTGTGTGTGTGTGTGTGTGTGTGTGTGTGTGTGTGTGTGTGTGTGTGTGTGTGTGTGTGTGTGCGCCCACCCATTCCCAGGCACCTTATCCTATGAGGTAGTAGACCCCATAGAATAGGGCCCTACCACCTCAATTAGTGTTTGTATTAATTCGCAACCAGCTATGCTGAGGTTAGATTTATTCTGATTTAAGCAGACTTATCAGATTATGTAAGTCAAACTTGAGGTAGGTCCAGTTGTGTTTTTCTAAGGAGTTGCAGATGCATGCAACAAGGTCTTTTTTTGTAAACCCGTTTTTAATGAACTTGGCAATCAAAGCTTCAATCTCTTCATATGCTTTAAAACAGTCGGAAGAGGCATACATTATAAGAAAAAGCATTCCAAGACAAGTGTATGGTCTATTGCTTTTTTTCTTCGTAAACTCAGAGGACACAAGTTTAAGATTATCTCTTTTCCAAAAAAAATTAGTATAAAAATTTCCCAAAAAAGGGGGAGTCAAAGTAAACTCAATATTCAAGAAGTGTGTTCTAGAAACGATCCATTTATCCTGCCATAGTACTCTCTCGGAGAATGTAGGTTCCATACTTAAGCAAGGTGGATAAATATCTTTAAGAGTAATCTCAAATATGGGGTTGTTGATGCTACATAGGTCATCCATAAACATGAATGAATGTGCAAAATGTGTGAGTAATGAATTACTTGCGGGGTTATTTAATATTTTCCGGAGCCATTGATATTCGAAGTAACAGAGATAAAGATTACACATAACCGGAGAGCATGCAAACCCCATCGGGATTCCTAGAGTTTTTTTGTAGTAGGTATTTCCTAATTGGATACAGCTGTTATTCAGTAGCCAAAGGATATACTTATAAAGATCTTCCTCTTTAAAGCTGAATGGTGCAGATTTGTTCGATTTTTTAACCCATCCTTTATTCGATTTTTGTGAGATGCATGTATACCCAAGTTCCTTTCTGTGGGCAAAGGCAATCTTTATAAGACACGATAAGGTATAAATAAGTCCTAATGGCCCATTTATCGGGATATTTTCATAGTATTGAGTTATGTCTGCCGTGAAGATAGAGTAAATGCTTTCTGGGAGGTTGATAAACACCTCAGCCGCGTTTTTTATGACACAAAAAGGGCAATAGTCTATATTTCTGAATCTCTTTATATCTCTGTGTTTGATGGCACATATATTTTTTATTTCTAGAAGGACCAAATTTAAGCAGTGGGTGATATCATTTGTAACACAAGAGAACAGGCAATTTGAAGCGTCAGAAATCCATCTAAATTTATGCATATGATTTTTATATGTTGCGAAGAGTACCGGAACTTTTAGAGATTCAGGACTATAGCCGAGTCCTGATAATTCCTTGTTCAATGTTGTAGCTACATATAGCGGAGAGTTATCAAGTTTACTAAAGTCATTACTATTAAGTCTCGAACTGGCCGCCTCAAAGGCCAATTTTTTACCTATAACGGATGCAGTGTTTGACGCTGTATCTAGGCCAATAATGAGCCATTTCTTTTTAATATCAAAGATAGAGGTCTTCATTTTTGACGTAAGCCAAGTAGTATCAATGCTTAGCCATACTTGTGGCAAAAGACTGATCTTTTTCCCAAAAAATCTTTTGAGAGTTGATGTAAGTTGGAAGTGAACTTCCTCCTCCAGTTGCAGTTTTAAGGCCAAGTCGGCCAGGCATTCAAGTAGTGCAGATAAGGCACTTTGAGGATTTAGCGGAAAGGGAGGAATATGATTTAAACCATTACTCAATAGACTCCTTACTTGAGGATCAGAAACGATTTCTAAGTTAGATGTACAAACATGTAAACCAAATTCAGTGAAGTTTTTACAGAATTTTTTTAAAAAGATGACAAGAGCAGATAGGTATCTCATTATTATGGAGAAACGTAATGGAATAAAAAAGATTCTTAATAGGCGGCGAGTATTTCCAACCAATCATCACATCCTTTAGTAATACATTTGACCCAAAAATATGTCCAAAACATTCTGCAAAGATAGCTTGGGGAGTAAAGAAATCAAAAATTTTTCTTGTATACAAGCAATGTGTGAAAATCTTACCACACACTTCTTCCTTTGGAGGTAGGTATCGTCTTCCACAAGCAATCCATTGATCCTACATATTACATATCCAAAAGGTTTCTGACTGGTAGGTTTCTACCCCTACCTCTCACAAAACTTCTACCTTTCCCTCTTCCAAACACAGAATCACTCAAAGAGGGGGTTAGGAAAGAGGTGTAAGATGCCGCCGGAGAGACAAGAGTATTAGGACGTTTGGAAACTTGAGATTCATCTTCTTCAATATTCGGTTTAATTTGGCTAACTATACTTTTGATACCTTTAAAGCCGCCATAAGTGGTAAGCAAAGTCCCACATCCATCAGATCCAAGCTCTTCAAGGGTGTCACGCATAATAACTCTATACTGAATAAAGGGAATTTGAGCTAAGACCAGATCTTTCACTTGACCACCAAGCCAAGAACAAAAGAGGGAAAGGTGAAATTCTTCTGCTTTATCCGGAAAGATACTAGGTAGATTGTTGAGGGCATACCAAATAGCATGGTCAAACCAAATAATGCTTGACTCGCAAGACGCTTTGGGGTCCAAGAATCTGCAAGCACACTTAAGGTAAGGCTTGAACACATTCCACACCGTCTCCGTGTAGTAATCAGCATTGCTTTTGCTAAAGGTCATTACTCCTTTAGTCCTTGCATATAGCCCTATATTCGAACTACATTTTTACTCATCAAGGAAACTCATATTGAAAGGAGCTTTAATCAGATCCCCTTTGTCCAAGAGTTGGATCCCTTTTAGAACTTTAAGTTTGCATTCCTCAATAGTAGCAAGGGCCAAGTTGGCAAGGAAGACCCAGGTTTCCATGGATATGGGTACAAGAAATCCTTTATTTGGAAACAACCACAACCTATGCTCGACTCCCAAGGATTCTACCTCAACTTGTCGGGATGGTAAAAAAGGAAAGGCCCTCGAGACTTTCGGTACCATGTCCAAAAGCGAGCCTTCACTGAGTGGACAAAGGTCTTTTTGAAATTCCTTTACAACTTCTAAAGCAGTTGCATCTCTACAGAAGAGACTATTCTGAGGAGGGACAATAGGCGTAGAGGGAGCAGTAACAAAGATAGGACTAAGCCCACAAAATTTTCTAAGAAGATTCGACAGTTCTGAACCTTTGGAAGAAAAAGACGCTAAGTCTTGAATGTGTGCTTTGGAAAGTCCATCCAGATTTGAAGTAAATTCCATCAAAAGGTTGATACCATCCGATTTATTTTTTACAAGAAGAGCTAGTACTTTAACCCATAGGTCAAATGAAATCAGTTGGACAAGAGATAGACTAGACTCCTTCGAAGCATCATAAATTAGGGTAGAAGCTTCTCTATCTTGTATACATTTTAGTACAAGAAGCGAGGCTAGGGAAAGGGGTTCCACAGGAAGAGCCAGTCCTTGGGAAAGGGGAACAATCTGCAAAATAATCATTAGTTAGAATTCCATAGTCTAGGAGCATAGACCCGAAGATCTAATACACAGTGTTAAAATTTTTGAATTTTACAGCCCTATGAAGATAAGGCCTAGTCCTATGAGAGATACAAGGGAAGGTCTTTTCTATTTCTTTAGCTAGACGTAATTTCTCTGAATCAGAGCTCTTTTTTCAGGGTCAGAGCATACTTTCATTCTTGCAGTGAGCTTTCCCACGACCTGGTCAACAGAAGTAATAGATTATGTAAATGATAGTATTTTAAAGTAAAGTAAGAAGCATGAATATAAAGTGGAATGGTAGTGCTATCAACCTTTTCACCAGTCAGGTAAAGAAAACCACAGAGACAGTGTGATAGCACCCCTGCCTATTAGAGTATAAACTTTATACTATAATAGGCAAAAGTTTCTAGAGTCATTGTCTGAGAGAGAAAAACTATTAAGTCAATATCTCTTTTGCGTTTATTGTGTGTGTAGCAGTTCTAAATCTATAAAATTATACGCAAACGAACACTAACTATTCACAGACAACAATTCTACAAAAGTACAGTGGCTTTGCACAGTAATTTATTTGCAGTTGAAAATAAATTATGTACAAGGTAATGAAGATAACAAAATACAGCTCAAGTATCCTTAAACCCAAAGTTTGGGAAATCTTGTATCACACTACGAGATCCACCATTTGTTAAGAACTTGACATTTTAATCAAGGAAGGTAGCCCTCACCTGCATCCATAGCCACAAGAAAACAGTTTGTTAGCACGTGACTGTACGCAGATGATGCTGGGCATCCCAGTTGTTATCCATGTCACCATTAAAAAAACACATAGTCCTTAACTTGAATATTTGATTTAAAATAAAATGGTAAGAACGAAGATCCTTGACTTCTCAGCCAATCTTATACAGACGGTACCCAACCCCATAGAGCAGCCATAAATTCTGTTTTATTTTTCCTCTAATCTTAAAAAAAAAATAAGTAGCAAAACAAATTTCCAGAACTTCATCCTTAACTAGATAATTCTATTTGAAAAAATACCCACTACCTTGTCTATCAACAACATTTGTAATATAGCCTCTTATTCGGGACTTATTTTATAATCGGGCTGAGATATCCCCCAAAATACTTTTAGTTTTTACAACTTATTACCTAGCGGAGATACCCCTTCTTTAGAGAAAAATCATAACCATTATTCCCAAAGTTCCTTACTTTCATGTTATGTCATTCCTACTGCTGCCATATGCCAGCTAACAACATGTATACTACAATATATTGGGCCACATAGTCATAGTGAGCCAACTGAGACTCGGTCCGGAATTTTTTTTTTACCAATCTCAGGTTATGCCCAGATAGAGGGAACTGTATGCCATGCTCAACACCATATCATGCATTCCTTCCTATCAACTATCAGAAATTAGGGTAGTAACATTGAAGTAATCTGTAAATTCAGAGTATCATTTTAGTTAAATCCGAAAAAAACTTTTGCTATAAAAAACATCAGATTTAACCAGCCAAGATCCACTTAAGGTCACTATATGTTTTACCTTGTGGTATCGAGATCAAACTTACTAGTAAGATGTTAGGTAAGGCCAAGTGCCTATATACTTTAAATGAGAAAAAGAAGCCAGCAGAAGAAGTTAAAAAGGAATTGAGAAGCCAAGGTTCGACCGAAGTTCTGCCACCAGAAATATGTCACCTCTTTGAACTAAGTGATAGGTTAATCAGAACCTACCTCTATTCTTGTAGTGTATGACAATGCTGAAAACTTTCATTTTATTTAACCTTTAGTCCGGTAAGTGAAGTCAGCATCAAGGGCACCATACCCGAAGCCAGTACACAGAATAACCTTTCTAGCCGCTTCAGTACAATAGGCTACCGGTAAAAAAGATCAATCTTACTTGTAAAAAAGTTGAGTTAAAAAAACCTCATTTAATCTTATAATCGAGTATGCGAAACCTATCATACCCTACTGTAAAATAATATGCATGGCCACTATTTCCAAAAAAAACTGTTTTGAATCACCTCTAAATCCTCTCAAGTAGTTTTTACTAAAATAGGCACCAGATTTTAATATCAGATTCAATTCCGGGTAAGCCCTTTTTCCGAAATTACCTCAACAAAGTCACCAAACTTATCCAACTACTTACAAATATCTCATTCTTTTAGTGTAAGACAGGTTATTCTCAGATCTGCAGTACACCGTTCATGAGTACGTTACCCATTTGAGAAAAAATATTACCAGAGTCAACATTATATACCCTTCATGTCCTTTATCCTCATTTTTATGCAGTCAAAGGATAAGACATACACTTGGCAATCTGCTTTTTTTCAAAAAAAAATTATATAGGACACACACAAAAAAAACCAGTTAGACAGTCTCCCCCCTTTTTTTTAATTTCATTTCCATCAAACATTACTCAGTAGATACTGGTTTATTTTAATGCTTTCTTCATGCCAAGAAGAGCTATGTTTCGGAGCCAGTCTCCCCGTACTTTACATAGAAAAAACACATCTTTAGTCGAAGCAAAACCCCATTCCATATACTTTTCTCTGTGTGAATTTTTTAAGAACAGTCATCGGAGCAAGAAAAAACCATCTACTTACCTGGTTTTTTTTTTTTAGGCAAAATATCGGAATTAAAAAAATCTTGTTAACCTGAAGATTAGGAGGTAATTCTAAGTTTAACTTGAGCCATCCACGCTTCTTCCCTTACCAGTAAGAGTCAGATTCCAGAGCCAGGTTATATATATGTATTTTTTTGTTCATTTTATGAAAACAAACACCATCAGTCAAACGGATAACACTTGCCAGTCTCTAGAGTAAGAGATAATTTCATTTTGACACAAGAAAAAGGTCAGTATCCAATAGTAAATCAGAAAACATCCTTTAATTATTCAAAGTTTCTTCATTCCAAAATTCGATACCTGTAATCTGAGTCTATTCAGTCTGAGGTCAACTCATGTAAATAATTGTACTCTGACTCCTTAGTTTTTACAGCAGACATAAGTTTTTGACATTATAAGCACACTATTTTTAGCTTATTATTTTTTAGATCTTTGTGAATTTCTGGCTCTATGTAAAGACCAACGAGACATACATCAACTAGTTGATCAAACCTAGCTTAAATTTACTTTTTCCAATGCAGTCCGCTCTATAAACATGCCATTATACATGCTCAAGTCATTTTATTCCATATCCGACAGTGTCAGACTAATCCCCTCAGAAAACGATATAAAAAACCAGATTTTTCTTTCCCCATCCAATGATTTCACGGACCCATACCACATTAGTTAAAGCAAAACCATAACTTGCATTGATGACAAAGCAAGCCAATCTTATATCTCCTCATACACCATTCACATGACAGCTCAGTATCCGCAGATTATTTAACAAGTTTTTTTTTTAATTTCCCAG
This sequence comes from Adiantum capillus-veneris, assembly GCF_014529385.1. Lineage (NCBI taxonomy): Eukaryota > Viridiplantae > Streptophyta > Polypodiopsida > Polypodiales > Pteridaceae > Adiantum > Adiantum capillus-veneris. The sequence goes on along the minus strand of NC_140944.1, from coordinate 1,236,235 downwards.
AAAACAGTCTCAGCAAAGCTACATAGTGTATAAAGAAATTCCTTAGAGCAAGACAGAGAATTTCTGTTAACCTTAAGATTAGGAGACGATGACGCCTCCACGGTGGCTTTCTCTGATTTTTTTGGCATGTTTGAGCCACAGCCACCAGTAGATGGAATACGCAAAGTTTTTGAACTAACACATGCACGAAAATGATAACAAAGACGCAGCTATGTGAGTATGATAACTCACCTTTAGAAGTCAAGTTTAAATAGTTGATGCTCCTCTACAGCAGACGCGACAGTTGAGTTGGACCGGTTAAGCCCCCAATCGAGGACGTCATTCCAGGCACGTACACCAGTATACCCCATAGCCTAAGACCCGGAGGCAGAATCCAGAGGTTTAGCAGGTAAGATTCCACAATATCAACACCTACTGCTCAACAAAAAATGGCGGGGAAGTCTGTCATCGCCGGCCTTTCCACAAAAACCTAAGCAGTGGCGTGCAGAGGATGCAAGAAGGACCAGAAGCCACGCTTACAGAAATTTAAGGATTTGTACTGAGACCAAATAATGTGAAGCCAAGTCGGACAGTCACCTCCACAATGGTATAGCATATATTCCCATAAAAAGCCCGGTTTTATTCACTAGACGCGATTAAATACGGTGTCGGGTATATACACCCCAGTAGGTATTTTTAATCTGCTAGCATGACCTTAGGGTTTAGCATTTCCTTAGTGTAAAACACCTTTCTATACTGTGAGTATATGATATTTTTTTGGGAAAACTCTCCAAACCATAATAAGTCTCAGGAGTTAATAACCTGTTTTAATTCTAAATGGTTGGTTAAACAAACAAATCTCGAGTATCGTTTCCAGAGTAAGTGGTTTTCACCAATTTATTTGTAAAGCCCGGTCAGACAGAGTACATCACCCCAAGGTAAAATTTAAATAGCAATGATTCCCATATTCATACCCAGGTCTCTAGACCCATATCTAGTAAGCTGTATCAGGTCTCGGGTATAGAGTAGGTATTTATACATGCTATCCATGCCCTCTGTAAGGTTTCCACCCGCACAATAATGTGAAAAAAACCTTTTAAAATGTGAGAGACAACACCATATTAGGCACTCTTTCCTAAAAGAAGTTTTCTTGGAGATGGTTGGTCAAATATAAAGCCCCAAGTATAGAGTATCATTCCAGAGTTTGGCATTCTTCATCTATTTTGCATCCTTGGTGTATTATGGCCTACTGTCATGACCAGATTCTTTTCATAGTAACTGCACATCTCTTTATGTCAAATGAGTCTATACGTCAAGCAACATTACTCCGTTATGAACAGCATCTATTCCCGCAGCTAGGAACCTCTGTTTCTCAAACAAAGTGGTGGACATATCAGGATCGAGTGACCAGAGTGACACTTTGGGGTCGTGAATATTTCAAAATATATATCCGACTGGCGATGTTTACTGAAGCAGTGGGTCTAGGGCCTAAGTATTATTATATCGAGCATTCCATAAAGCCTGGTTTTTCAGATCGGCTATATTTGCTAGCCCAGTTTCTACCTCCTCATAAGATTTTCCTATACCGTAGTTATGGTTATCAGCTACGAGGATATTTTAACTGTACTCACCACACTCGGGAGTATGGGGTAGCCTTGGCGACTCGTATCATGCCTTTGGCAGAGCGGCCAAATACTATTGCTTCTACTGTGATAGCTGTTTGTTTGATCATGTGATGGGCGGCATAATAGAGATGTAGCTGTAAAGCTCATTAGCTAAGATTTTCTTTGTCCCGTGACATCTTTTGTGTGTGTGTGTGTGTGTGTGTGTGTGTGTGTGTGAGTGTGTGCGCCCACCCATTTCGAGGCACCTTATCCTATGAGGTAGTAGACCCCATAGAATAGGGGCCTACCACCTCAATTAGTGTTTGTATTAATTCGCAACCAGGTATGCTGAGGTTAGATTTATTCTGATTTAAGCAGACTTATCAGATTATGTAAGTCAAACTTGAGGTAGGTCCATTTGCGTTTTACTAAGGATTTGCAGATGCATGCAACAAGGTCTTTTTTTGTAAACCCGTTTTTAATGAACTTGGCAATCAAAGCTTCAATCTCTTCATATGCTTTAAAACAGTCGGAAGAGGCATACATTATAAGAAAAAGCATTCCAAGACAAGTGTATGGTCTATTGCTTTTTTTCTTCGTAAACTCAGAGGACACAAGTTTAAGATTATCTCTTTTCCAAAAAAAATTAGTATCAAAATTTTCCAAAAAAGGGGGAGTCAAAATAAACTCAATATTCAAGAAGTGTGTTCTAGAAACGATCCATTTATCCTGCCATAGTACTCTCTCGGAGAATGTAGGTTCAATACTTAAGCAAGGTGGATAAATATCTTTAAGAGTAATCTCAAATATGGGGTTGTTGATGCTACATAGGTCATCCATAAACATGAATGAATGTGCAAAATGTGTGAGTAATGAATTACTTGCGGGGCTATTTAATATTTTCCGGAGCCATTGATATTCGAAGTAACAGAGATAAAGATTACACATAATCGGAGAGCATGCAAACCCCATCGGGATTCCTAGAGTTTGTTTGTAGTAGGTATTTCCTAATTGGATACAGCTGTTATTCAGTAGCCAAAGGATATACTTATAAAGATCTTCCTCTTTAAAGCTGAATGGTGCAGATTTGTTCGATTTTTTTACCCATCCTTTATTCGATTTTTGTGAGATGCATGTATACCCAAGTTCCTTTCTGTGGGAAAAGGCAATCTTTATAAGACACGATAAGGTATAAATAAGTCCTAATGGCCCATTTATCGGGATATTTTTATAGCATTGAGTTATGTCTGCCGTGAAGATAGAGTAAATGCTTTCTGGGAGGTTGATAAACACCTCAACCGCGTTTTTTATGACACAAAAAGGGCAATAGTCTATATTTCTGAATCTCTTTATATCTCTGTTTTTGATGGCACAGATATTTTTTATTTCTAGAAGGACCAAATTTAAGCAGTGGGTGATATCATTTGTAACACAAGAGAACAGGCAATTTGAAGCGTCAGAAATCCATCTAAATTTATGCTTATGATTTTTATATGTTGGGAAGAGTACCGGAATTTTTAGAGATTCAGGACTATAGCCGAGTCCTGATAATTCCTTGTTCAATGTTGTAGCTACATATAGCGGAGAGTTATCAAGTTTACTAAAGTCATTACTATTAAGTCTTGAACTGGCCGCCTCAAAGGACAATTTTTTACATATAACGGATGCCGTGTTTGACGCTGTATCTAGGCCAATAATGAGCCATTTCTTTTTAATATCAAAGATAGAGGTCTTCATTTTTGACGTAAGCCAAGTAGTATCAATGCTTAGACATACTTGTGGCAAAAGACTGATCTTTTTCCAAAAAAAAATTTGAGAGTTGATGTAAGTTGGAAGTGAACTTCCTCCTCCAGTTGGAGTTTTAAGGCCAAGTCGGCCAGGCATTCAAGTAGTGCAGATAAGGCACTTTGAGGATTCAGCGGAAAGGGAGGAATATGATGTAAGCCATTACTCAATAGACTCCTTACTTGAGGATCCGAAACGATTTCTAAGTTAGATGTACAAACATGTAAACCAAATTCAGTGAAGTTTTTACAGAATTTTTTAAAAAGATGACAAGAGCAGATAGGTATCTCATTATTATGGAGAAACGTAATGGAATAAAAAAGATTCTTAATAGGCGGCGAGTATTTCCAACCAATCATCACATCCTTTAGTAATACATTTGACCCAAAAATATGTCCAAAACATTCTGCAAAGATAGCTTGGGGAGTAAAGAAATCCAAAATTTTGCTTGTAAATAAGCAATGTGTGAAAATCTTACCACACACTTCTTCCTTTGGAGGTAGGTATCGTCTTCCACAAGCAATCCATTGATCCTGCATATTACATATCCAAAAGGTTTCTGACTGGTAGGTTTCTACCCCTACCTCTCACAAAACTTCTACCTTTCCCTCTTCCAAACACAGAATCACTCGAAGAGGGGGTTAGGAAAGAGGTGTAAGATGCCGCCGGAGAGACAAGAGTATTAGGACGTTTGGAAACTTGAGATTCATCTTCTTCAATATTCGGTTTAATTTGGCTAACTATACTTTTGATACCTTTAAAGCCGCCATAAGTGGTAAGCAAAGTCCCACATCCATCAGATCCAAGCTCTTCAAGGGTGTCACGCATAATAACTCTATACTGAATAAAGGGAATTTGAGCTAAGACCAGATCTTTCACTTGACCACCAAGCCAAGAACAAAAGAGGGAAAGGTGAAATTCTTCTGCTTTATCCGGAAAGATACTAGGTAGATTGTTGAGGGCATACCAAATAGCATGGTCAAACCAAATAATGCTTGACTCGCAAGAGGCTTTGGGGTCCAAGAATCTGCAAGCACACTTAAGGTAAGGCCTGAACACATTCCACATTGTCTCCGTGTAGTAATCAGCATTGCTTTTGCTAAAGGTCATTACTCCTTTAGTCCTTGCATATAGCCCTATATTCGAACTACATTTTTTGTCATCAAGGAAACTCATATTGAAAGGAGCTTTAATCAGATCCCCTTTGTCCAAGAGTTGGATCCCTTTTAGAACTTTAAGTTTGCATTCCTCAATAGTAGCAGGGGCCAAGTTGGCAAGGAAGACCCAGGTTTCCATGGATATGGGTGCAAGAAATCCTTTATTTGGAAACAACCACAACCTATGCTCGACTCCCAAGGATTCTACCTCAACTTGTCGGGATGGTAAAAAAGGAAAGGCCCTCGAGACTTTCGGTACCATGTCCAAAAGCGAGGCTTCACAGAGTGGACAAAGGTCTTTTTGAAATTCCTTTACAACTTCTAAAGGAGCTGCATCTCTACAGAAGAGACTATTCGGAGGAGGGACAATAGGAGTAGAGGGAGCAGTAACAAAGATAGGACTAAGCCCACAAAATTTTCTAAGAAGATTCGACAGTTCTGAACCTTTGGAAGAAAAAGACGCTAAGTCTTGAATGTGTGCTTTGGAAAGTCCATCCAGATTTGAAGTAAATTCCATCAAAAGGTTGATACCATCCGATTTATTTTTTACAAGAAGAGCTAGTACTTTAACCCATAGGTCAAATGAAATCAGTTGGACAAGAGATAGACTAGACTCCTTCGAAGAATCATAAATTAGGGTAGAAGCTTCTCTATCTTGTATACATTTTAGTACAAGAAGCGAGGCTAGGGAAAGGGGTTCCACAGGAAGAGCCAGTCCTTGGGAAAGGGGAACAATCTGCAAAATTATCATTTGTTAGAATTCCATAGTCTAGGAGCATAGACCCGAGGATCTAATACACAGTGTTAAAATTTTTGAATTTTACAGCCCTATGAAGATAAGGCCTAGTCCTATGAGAGATACAAGGGAAGGTCTTTTCTATTTCTTTAGCTAGACGTAATTTCTCTGAATCAGAGCTCTTTTTTCAGGGTCAGAGCATACTTTCATTCTTGCAGTGAGCTTTCCCACGACCTGGTCAACAGAAGTAATAGATTATGTAAATGATAGTATTTTAAAGTAAAGTAAGAAGCATGAATATAAAGTGGAATGGTAGTGCTATCAACCTTTTCACCAGTCAGGTAAACAAAACCACAGAGACTGTGTGATAGCACCCCTGCCTATTAGAGTATAAACTTTATACTATAATAGGCAAAAGTTTCTAGAGCCATTGTCTGAGAGAGAAAAAATGTTAAGTCAATCTCTCTTTTGCGTTTATTGTGTGTGTAGCAGTTCTAAATCTATAAAATTATACGCAAACAAACACTAACTATTCACAGACAACAATTCTAGAAAAGTACAGTGGCTTTGCACAGTAATTTATTTGTAGTTGAAAATAAATTATGTACAAGGTAATGAAGATAACAAAATACAGCTCAAGTATCCTTAAACCCAAAGTCTGGGAAATCTTGTATCACACTACGAGATCCACCATTTGTTAAGAACTGGACGTTTTAATCAAGGAAGGTAGCCCTCACCTGCACCCATAGCCACAAGAAAACAGTTCGTTAGCACATGACTGTACGCAGGTGATGCTGGGCATCCCAGTTGTTATCCATGTCACCATTAAAAAAACACATAGTCCTTAACTTGAGTATTTGATTTAAAATAAAATGGTAAGAATGAAGATCTTTGGCTTCTCAGCCAATCTGATACAGACGGTACCCAACCCCATAGAGCAGCCATAAATTCTGTTTTATTTTTCCTCTAATCCTAAAAAAACATTAAGTAGGAAAACAAATTTCCAGAACTTCATCCTTAACTAGATTATTCTATTTGAAAAAATACCAACTACCTTGTCTATTAACAACATTTGTAATATAGCCTTTTATTCGGGACTTATTTTATAATCGGGCTGAGATATCCCCCAAAATACTTTTAATTTTTACCACTTATTACCTAGCGGAGATACCCCTTCTTTAGAGAAAAATCATAACCATTATTCCCAAAGTTCCTTACTTTCATGTTATGTCATTCCTACTGCTGCCATATGCCAGCTAACAAAATGTATACTACAATATATTGGGCCACATAGTCATAGTGAGCCAACTGAGACTCGGTCCGGAATTTTTTTTTTACCAATCTCAGGTTATGCCCAGATAGAGGGAACTGTATGCCATGCTCAACACCATATCATGCATTCCTTCCTATCAACTATCAGAAGTTAGGGTAGTAACACTGAAGTAATCTGTAAATTCAGAGTATCATTTTAGTTAAATCCGAAAAAAACTTTTGCTATAAAAAACATCAGATTTAACCAGCCAGGATCCACTTAAGGTCACTATATGTTTTACCTTGTGGTATCGAGATCAAACTTACTAGTAAGATGTTAGGTAAGGCCAAGTGCCTATATACTTTAAATGAGAAAAAGAAGCCAGCAAAAGAAGTTAAAAAGGAATTGAGAAGCCAAGGTTCGGACCGAAGTTCTGCCATCAGAAATATGTCACCTCTTTGAACTAAGTGATAGGTTAATCAGAACCTACCTCTATTCTTATAGTATATGACAATGCTCAAAACTTGCATTTTATTTAACCTTTAGTACGGTATGTGAAGTCAGCATCAAGGGCACCATACCCGAAGCCAGTACACAAAATAACCTTTTTAGCCGCTTCAGTACAATAGGCCACCGTTAAAAAAGATCAATCTTACTTGTAAAAAAGTTGAGTTAAAAAAACCTCATTTAATCTTATAATCGGGTATGCGAAACCTATCATACCCTACTGTAAAATAATATGCCTGGCCACTATTTCCAAAAAAACCTATTTTGAATGACCTCTGAATCCTCTCAAGTAGTTTTTACTAAAATAGGCACCAGATTTTAGTAATAGATTCAATTCCGGGTAAGTCCTTTTTTCAAAATTACCTCAACAAAGTCACCAAACTTATCCAACTACTTACAAATATCTCATTCTTTTAGTGTAAGACAGGTTATTCTCAGATCTGCAGTACACCGTTCATGATTACATTACCCATTTGAGAAAAAATATTACCAGAGTCAACATTATATACCCTTCATGTCCTTTATCCTCATTTTTATGCAGTCAAAGGATAAGACATACACTTGGCAATCTGCTTTTTTTCAAAAAAAAATTATATAGGACACACACAAAAAAAACCAGTTAGACAGTCTCCCCCCCTTTTTTTAAATTTCATTTCCGTCAAACATTACTCAATAGATACTGGTTTATTTTTAACGCTTTTTTCATGCCAAGAAGAGCTATGTTTCGGAGCCAGTCTCCCCGTACTTTACATAGAAAAAACACATCTTTAGTCGAAGCAAAACCCCATTCCATATACTTTTCTCTCTGCGAATTTTTTAAGAACAGTCATCAGAGCAAGAAAAAACCATCTACTTACCTAGTTTTTTTTTTTAAGGCAAAATATCGGAATTAAAAAAATCTTGTTAACCTGAAGATTAGGAGGTAATTCTAAGTCTAACTTGAGCCATCCACGCTTCTTCCCTTACCAGTAAGAGTCAGATTCCAGAGCCAGGTTATATATATGTATTTTTTTGTTTATTTTATGAAAACAAACACCATCAGTCAAACGGATAACACTTGCCAGTCTCTAGAGTAAGAGATAATTTCATTTTGACACAAGAAAAAGGTCAGTATCCAATAGTAAATCAAAAAACATCCTTTAATTTATTCAAATTTTCTTCATTCCAAAATTCGATACTTGTAATCTGAGTCTATTCAGTCTGAGGTCAGCTCATGTAAATAACTGTACTCCGACTCCTTAGTTTTTACAGCAGACATAAGTTTTTGACATTATAAGCACACTATTTTTAGCTTATTATTTTTTAGATCTTTGTGAATTTTTGTCTCTATGTAAAGACCAGCGAGACATACATCAACTAGTTGATCAAACCCAGCTTAACTTTACTTTTTCCAATGCAGTCCGCTCTATAAACATGCCATTATACATGCTCAAGTCATTTTATTCCATATCCGACAGTGTCAGACTAATCCCCTCAGAAAACGATATAAAAAACCAGATTTTTCTTTCCCCATCCACTGATTTCACGGACCCATACCACATTAGTTAAAGCAAAACCATAACTTGCATTGATGACAAAGCAAGCCAATCTTATATCTCCTCATACACCATTCACATGACAGCTCAGTATCCGCAGATTATTTAACAAGTTTTTTTTTTTAAATTTCCCAGAAAACAGTCTCAGCAAAGCTACATAGTGTATAAAGAAATTCCTTAGAGCAAGACAGAGAATTTCTGTTAACCTGAAGATTAGGAGATGATGACGCCTCCACACTACCTTTCTCTGATTTTTTCGACATGTTTGAGCCACAGCCACCAGTAGATGGAATACGCAAAGTTTTTGAACTAACACACGCAGGAAAATGATAACAAAGACGCAGCTATGTGAGTATGATAACTCACCTTTAGAAGTCAAGTTTAAATAGTTGATGCTCCTCTGCAGCAGACGCGACAGTTGAGTTGGACTGGTTAAGCCCCCAATCGAGGACGTCATTACAGGCACGTACACCAGTATCCCCCATAGCCTAAGACCCGGAGGCAGAATCCAGAGGTTTAGCAGGTAAGATTCCACAATATCAACACCTACTGCTCAAGAAAAAATGGCGGGGAAGTCTGTCATCGCCGGCCTTTCCACAAAAACCTAAGCGGTGGCGTGCAGAGGATGCAAGAAGGACCATAAGCCACGCTTACAGAAATTTAAGGATTTGTACTGAGACCAAATAATGTGAAGCCAAGTCGGACAGTCACCTCCACAATGGTATAGCATATATTCCCATAAAAAGCCCGGTTTTATTCACTAGACGCGATTAAATACGGTGTCGGGTATATACACCCCAGTAGGTATTTTTAATCTGCTAGCATGACCTTAGGGTTTAGCATTTCCTTAGTGTAAAACACCTTTCTATACTGTGAGTATATGATATTTTTTTGGGAAAACTCTCCAAACCATAATAAGTCTCAGGAGTTAATAACCTGTTTTAATTCTAAATGGTTGGTTAAACAAACAAATCTCGAGTGTCATTTCCAGAGTAAGTGGTTTTCACCAATTTATTTGTAAAGCCCGGTCAGACAGAGTACATCACCCCAAGGTAAAATTTAAATAGCAATGATTCCCATATTCATACCCAGGTCTCTAGACCCATATCTAGTAAGTTGTATCAGGTCTCGGGTATAGAGTAGGTATTTATACATGCTATCCATGCCCTCTGTAAGGTTTCCACCCGCACAATAATGTGAAAAAAACCTTTTAAAATGTGAGAGACAACACCATATTAGGCACTCTTTCCTAAAAGAAGTTTTTTTGGAGATGGTTGGTCAAATATAAAGCCCCAAGTATAGAGTATCATTCCAGAGTTTGGCATTCTTCATCTATTTTGCATCCTTGGTGTATTATGGCCTACTGTCATGACCAGGTTCTTTTCATAGCAACTGCACATCTCTTTATGTCAAATGAGTCTATACGTCGAGCAACATTACTCCGTTATGAACAGCATCTATTCCCGCAGCTAGGAACCTCTGTTTCTCAAACAAAGTGGTGGACATATCAGGATCGAGTGACCAGAGTGACACTTTGGGGTCGTGAACATTTCAAAAATAATATCCGACTGGCGATGTTTACTGAAGCAGTGGGTCTAGGGCCTAAGTATTATTATATCGAGCATTCCATAAAGCCTGGTTTTTCAGATCGGCTATATTTGCTAGCCCAGTTTCTACCTCCTAGAAGATTTTCCTATACCGTAGTTATGGTTATCAGCTACGAGGATATTTTAATTGTACTCACCACACTCGGTTGTATGGGGTAGCCTTGGCGACTCATATCGTGCCTTTGGCAGAGCAGCCAAATACTTGCTTCTACTGTGATAGCTGTTTGTGTGATCATGTGATGGGCGGCATAATAGAGATGTAGCTGTAAAGCTCATTAGCTAAGCTTTTTTTGGTCCCGTGACATCTTTTGTGTGTGTGTGTGTGTGTGTGTGTGTGTGTGTGTGAGAGAGAGAGAGAGAGAGTGAGAGAGAGAGTGAGAGAGAGAGAGAGAGAGAGAGAGACCCGTGACTTGGGGCATTGTTCGGGTGGGATAACAAGCCTCACTCTTTCTTATTGTAGATATAGCAAGAACCACATACATAACTGAAAATCCCATGGAGGTTGTCAATCTCTTAGAAAACACACTCAACCGCTATCTACTCAAATGCAACACTTAGCTATATTTTAGACAACGAAATCTAGTTGTCACATTGGCAAGAAAATCATGCCAATTCATTAAGCTACTAAGCTCCTTGCAAGACTTATAGAATAAGTAGACAGAGTCTAGATGCGCATGCTTAGAGCCTCAAATCCACTTTTTGACTACTTGAAAAAAAATGTGATTATTATCAACGCAATATATTTGATCTAGTCAATTTTGGTCTTGAATGCACCTAAAAGCTTAGCCTTGATGCTGCAATACCCTTCCTATAGTTAAAATAATGTTTTGATGCTTAAATCTTGAGTTATGAGATGATTAGTAAGAGGATTGGATACAAGAAAATTCACAAAACTATCGCAAGAGACTTAAATTGTTGTATAAAGCTTTCACCTGTGGATGCGTAAAGACAAATGACACTCCAAATAGACAATACACAAGAGAAATACAAGCATCACAAGGTAGAGGGAGAGTAAATAGTGCTCAAAGACAACAATGTATAGTTGATCATCCAAAGTTTAAAGATTTCTTCAAAAATTGGCTTTTATACCTTTAGCCAAAAAGTTTTAGGATAAAAATAAATGATCCCTAAGTGCACATGTGGCTAGAATCAAGCTGATACAACCTGGAAGCACTTAGCCCTCTTTGCTAGGCTCATGATTACAAATATAAACTTGGAAAATGACAATTTACATAAATCAGAGGCTATAAATGTCCAATTTGTTCAAATGAAAAAATGTACAATAGGACTCATAGCTGAGGCTATCTGCTCATATATTATATATGTTAGCTATGCTACTAGCCTTTCCCCTTTTTCTCTATGTTATCCACAACACACTACCTATTGTGTAGGAAGCCCATTATAAATAAAACATTGCCATTATAGCCTTTGGCTATATAAGGCCCCTTTCCCAAGCCTATGGGCTCATAGCCCCTTGCTAGGCCCTTGCTTGGATCTTTTTTTTACTACTTCACTATTGAAGAATAATTTTTTTCCTTTTATTAAAAAGGTGAAAAGTTGTTTCCTAATCATACTTAGTTCTCCCAAGTGGAACCTTCCTCATGTATATCTTTCCACTTAACCAAAACTTGATGGGGTTCATGATGCCTTGTACGTTAAACATGAGAATCTAGAATACATTTTAGTTCATGAGGTAGATTTAGAGGTTTGACAAAAACAATAGAGCATCTGTGTCCACAACATTGTCATTCGTGCCGAGCCGTTTTCTCAAATGATGAACATGGAACTCTGGATGAAGACTATGGTAAATCCCCTTTATACACAACTTAACCAATGTGTTCAATGACCTTAGTAGTGTGTGGGTTGATGGGCTATGTGCCTTTTATGCATCTCTTCTAGTGCCTTTTGATAGAAAATGCCAAGTTCCTTTTCAATTGGAGTCATAAACTCCATGGTAATCTGGTTTTGTACTTTGATGGTTGAATAGGCCACAAATCCAGCTTGTAGATTGGACACAACTGGACTGAGGATATTTGATCTAAAAGTGAAGAATTCTATGTAGAATGTCTCCTCAAATGTTTGCATGTAGTAAGATGGAAAAAAACATTAACCTTGCATGGAAACCATAGAAAACTTCATCAGAGGGTTTGATAGATAAATCATAGCACAAGCCTTAGTTTCCCTTGAGAAATTACATCTAGGTTGTACCCAATTTCTCGGTCTTTTCAAAGGTTTTGATGCATGTGAGCATCATGCAAGCTATCTTTATGAGAATAATGCAAGCCAAATATTCTCTTAAACATCTTGGTGGACTCTATGAGTGTCTTGATCATATAATCTTGTGAGGGCTTCCCATCCTATGATGATGAGAGTCTTGGATAGTTCAAGCAAGTTGGATGTTTTCTTTGTATGACTTTATGGCTACTCCAACTTGCTGCTCTTAGCACCGTGCATTGTGCTGAAATTTTTCTAATATCTTTCGGTGCATTTTTGTGGAGTATCAAGTACCTAAGATACTTTGTCAACTAGATTTATCTTCACCTTGGGTGTACCAAGGTTGAGTCAATCTTATGTTCCTTCAATAGCCTAGCAAATTTCTAAGCTTTCTATCTCATACTAATAGGCTTGCTCGTTCTGCATAAGGTTGATGGCAAGCTCTCTTCTTTGAAAATGCTCAATCTTTAGTTCCATCTCTAGATCTTTGTTTCTCTTTTCTAGTGTTTGATAGGCCATGTCAAAGCCTTGGAGTGTCAAAATTGTTGGGTTGGTCCTCAGCTTATCAAGAAGTTCATTCTAATGTTTAACCCTTGATCAGCTTGTGCTATTGGGATATTTGCCACATCTAATTGTACTTGTTACCATTGGGAAGTATAGGCACTTGGTGTCCAAAATAGAAGTGCTTAGCTCTTATACCTTCTTCTCATGTTCTTTGCTTGCGATTGAGAACTTCTTCATGATCATAGTCATATCAATCATTTCTTCGAGCTGCCTACAATTATCCTCTTGCAAGATTTTAATCTCTTCCCGGGATTGATCATGTAAGCCACATGATTCTTTGAAGAATGCATTTTTCACTTCAAGATGTGTGGTCAAGTTGTAGTACTCTCAATTTCATCAATACATTGTTGGCGAGTGTACAATCTTCATTTTGTCTCTAATGTGGTGAGCAAAGCTTGTGTAATCTTCATCATCCTTCATGGGATCTATCTAGGAGGTACTAGCTTCACCTTGACTGTCTACATTTTCATATTTTTTCCCATTATGCTCCTCTCTATTGTATTCAAGTGTTTGGTTCTTTGCTTGGTATTCTTTCCCACGATCCTCTTTGCTCGCGTCTTCTTTTACCATATTTGTAGTTGTTTGCTCTAAACACATTTCTCCGGGGCGATTTCCATCATGAGGTTCTTCAAGGATCAATGACAATGTGGTCTGGTGAAATTTTGAACCCTTAACAATATGTGTGGTTTTCATCGCCGTTGAATCAACTTATGCTTCTTCTTATTTTGTATCCTCTTTCGTGTCTCTTTCTCTCTTGGACCATAGAGAAACTCCAACCTTGCTAGTGGTTCATCTTCTTGTTGGAACATTGGACTCTTTGTTCTAAGTTTTTGGGTTATTGTTGCCATAATTCCTCAAATCCATCTTTCTCTCTCAAATGATTCCTTTTCCCTTTTGCGTTGGGCTGCTCATTGTGAGGGCTCCTCAACTTTGATATGTGGTGATACTTTGTCATTCTTGTTGCTTTTCTCACCCACTTTTTGCTTTCCCTTAGTGTCTCTTTTCTTTTATTCATCTATCTTTGAAGGTCCTCAGTAGGTTCCACTAGAGCTTTATCCATGATAATATCTTCTAGCCCTTCATCTTTAGATTCCACATCACCTTCTTCATCTTATTCCTCATCTTCAAAGAGTTCCATCAAGTTCCTCTTGGAGCTGGTAGCTAGGGATTTAGCCATTTTGGATTCTTCATCTTTTACTTCTTTATTTTTCACTCCAGCTATGAATGAGGCATTTTGGTTGGGTGTTGGCAGTAGATTATTTGCCATACCATTAGCATGATAGGCAATTCTTGTCAAGACTTCTGAAGCTCCAATGTAAGAAACTTCGTTACTTCTCTTGGTTCTCTTAAGAGTGTTGAACACATATGATGCATGGTCAATCTGCATATAAGACCAGTATTTGGCATGAGTCAGCATCAGCATGAGCCATGAACCTTTATTTATGAGGCAAGCAAAATTTCAACTAAATTTAGCTATATAAGTGAAAATATTGTATCCAGCTAGTGTGAGCATCTATAAAGAATAAGGAAAAATTTGTATCTAGCTAGTGTATGCAAAAGAATTTCCCTTAGAATCCAAGTAAGAGTTGAAGTTCCAGCCATAGAGAAAGCAGGCCCCAATTTAGTGAGACATTCTGCTCAAAAAGACAAGTAAAATGGAAAAAGGAGATAAAAAATTTGCCTATCACCAGCAAGCTTGGGTAGTTCAGTGAAGAAAGTAGGCCACCTCAACCCATACCTAGATATAGCCAGGTTATGAGAGTAGAATCTAGTCCAAAAAAAGGACTAGCCACATCCAGAGACCAGGATTAAAAGACCAAAAAAATTGAGCTATAGAACATATCTCCAATCAAGACATAGCCAGCAAAAGAAACCTACTACTGAGACTCAGGTAAAGTTCAAATCATAGTGAGCATGATAATACCTTAAGACCCTTCAAACCCCTAGCAAGGGAGAGTCATTTTTCTGTCTAAGATAGGCTTCTATCTTAGAGACTCAAAACACCCAAGAACCTAGGAGCAGTTGATGTTGTAACAGAAAGTCAAAAATGGGTTTACGAGCCATATGATTACCAAGTGAACTAGGCCAAATATCAACCAACAACTAGTCAACTAGTAACCAATCAGCCCTCTTTTTTTACTCAATTCACCATAAATAGAACCATTTGAACCAGTTAGGCTAATTAAAATCAGTCTCGGCATGTAGTTCAAGTCCTAATGTAGTATTTAATAATGTCATCACATATCAAAGTCAGTAGCAAAATACATTTCCTCTTTGCCTTCAGCAACCAATAGGGACAGAAATAGAATCAATGTTCCAAGGCAAGAACCAAATTCTAACATAATCATCCAATCAAGAGCTAGTATCCTTCTAGTAGCCTCATAATATCATAGTGGCACAGCATTATAATTTTTCTAAAACTAAGTTTTGAGTGAAATATAGCTTCCTGTGGAGAAGAAGCAAAAAAAACACCAAAAGCCAGCCAGAATCTTTGGTTAAGCCAAATTTGAGGTAGTAAAGCATCAAGACTAGATCAATAATCATATGCCGATCAGAAACTAGTGCTAGAATCCCCCATCTTTTATTCCATATATCACAAGCACAAGGTCCTGCCTAGCTTAGATTAATATATCAACTTTCCTCAAAAAGTGTCTCCAACTCAGAACAGGGCCAGAGTATAGATTTTTTAGATAAAAGACGAGTATTATGAACCATTCTCACCATTTTCTTACACCCAAATCTTCCCATTATAAGCATATAACAAATTCACAGTTTAGTAAGAGCAAGAATGTAGGATTTTAAGTTTCAAAGCATCCCTGCAACATCGGATGATAACAAGTATTTCAGCAATTAACATTAGTACAAAACCAATTTAGAATAGAAGCCAATCAAGTTAGATAATAATGTGGTAGAATCCACAGCAAACACTGTTGATGGTGAATAAATAAAACCTTTGAAGTGGAAGCCATCCTAATAATTATCAAAGTAGTAGGGGATGCAGACTATTGCAGAGCCATGCATCATTCCGACCTCTCTCACGCATTCTTCCCCTACACCAAGTCTAAGTGAGGGAGGAGAAAGAATCCCTCACCTTATATAGTGGAAGAGGAAGAGGCAGGGGAAAACACAAAAAAGTCCTAAGTTATGGAGGTGTCGCAGCCGCCTAGCACAATATCTTCTCAATATGAGGGTACAAGGATTTGCTGTTTAGAATCATAGCAAGAAAAGAATGCCCAAAAAACCATTCCGAGCCATCCACCATCAAGCTAGGTTATCAAAACAAGATCTGGTCATCTGACGCACCATGAGTGGAAGAGACGCGTTGCGACAGAGTGCATTCACACCTTAGAGACTACCAAATTTTAGGTAACCCGACCAAAACGGAAGCCCTGACTCTCGCCCAGGCATGGGTTTTTTTTTTTTAATTAGGGGGTTCATCCCATTGGTAAGCAAGGTAGGAAATGGGTGAGGGGTTACCTAGATAAAAATTTTTATGGTGGACAGCTATACATATCCACTGTATTCTAGCCAGATAAAGTGATTCAGAGCACAATCAAAATCACCTCTAGATGAGGTGCTAGAGCAACCACAGCCCGATGAAGTGCCAAACCAAGAGTTATTAGGGGAAACCAAAGTGAACATGCATTGGCAGAAAGTTTGTGTGTGTAGTTGGATGCAGCAGTTAATGTTTAGATGAAGTGACCAAGTGCGTGTGTGTGTGTGTGTGTGTAACTAGAAATAGCTGTGATAGTCAGATGTCGTGAACAAGTATGTGTGTGTGTGTGTGTGTGTGTGTGTGTGTGTGTGTGTGTGTGTGTGTGTGTGTGTGTGTGTGTGTGTGTGTGTGTGTGTGTGTACTTGCCCTATCACAGCCGCCATACACAATGGTTTTGGCAGTAGGCCCATTGCGTATGGGCCTAGTGCCTCATCAAAAAGATGAGATTATCAAAAGTCAAGTATGAAGATTTAGTAGAGAAGTGCCAAGTCGAAGTGTCCGTAAAATCACTTGTATTAACACAATATCTGATATTATCTTCAAGGAACACATTACTCCTGTAGGAGTTTTAAGGCTTTGTCAACCAGTTTGAAAAAAGTATGGTTGTCTCATTGATAGTCTTTAGATGATGTATGTCATACTTTTTCTCATGATCCCAAAAAGTCCTCATATGTGTAGTAAGTTTAAAAGTAACTTGTTCCTGAAATCATCAGAATAAAGTTTATTAAGCAAGGGTGAGTAGAATTGGATTAACCTGCTACCAAAAACTGACTAAGCCAAAAGACTGCAATAGTTGTGAGAGTAGGAATCCAGTCTATAGACAAAGGAGAGACCACAGGAATTATAGACAGTGAGTCAATCAAAGCCTATAGACAAAAATAATATAAAGCCAGCATCCCAGTCCACCCAATTTCTTGGGAGGGCCTGGTGTTTAGGGGTGTGTGTAGTTGTTTTAATTTAAATACATATACACCAAAGAACATGATGTTCAAAAAATGACTAGCTTTAGATGACTAGGCAATGATTTGTATAGAAACAACTCAATCTTTGATTCATAATTGTACAGCAAAATAAAAATGAGGTATCAATCCAAATGAGTTTATACAAAGGTATCAGAACTATCCCAATTGAATCAACAAGTGTTTTCAGCCTGCTAAACCTTTTTGTTGGGGTCGCCCAAGTAACTGGGCGGGCCGCCATATATGTACACATATTCTTTTGTAAAAACCTAATAAGAACTCACTATGCTCTACACATTACAGTAGAGCGAGTTCACCATATCATCGTGCTCTTCTTCGCGCACTCTCTCTCGCGTCGCACTTCCACTCGTACTCCTTCAACTGGTATCAGAGCTCAGATCGAGGCTCAGTGCAGCACTGCAGGAGGCTAGAGTCACCAACTCAGATTGGAGTGAAATTCGGCAAGCGAAGACACGGCCCCAAATCTCGTGGGTAAATCCGAAGGGCTCGGTGTTGTCAGAATTTCGTTCTGAGGTCATCTCGACCACCGTTCGGCTTCGACAAAGGTCTGCGCAGGCCATTTTCGACTACGTGGTCTCGATGGGTGCAGATCCGACTCTGCAAATTTGGGGTTTTCGGCCTACGACTGCAGGTGCTGAGGATATCGACACTCCCAGAGTGTTGATTTGTGGCTATCTACACATCGAAGGACGGCTCACAGTTCTTGGAGGCGTGTCACATACGACACGGGCGCATCTACACACAGTCTGTAGGCGACATCCACTAGTTCATCAGGTAGCTTGTGTTTGCTGCTTGATATTCCAGATTTCATCCTGACATTGCAGGTACTTCCACATGGGATGTATTGTCAGAGATGATGTATGTCTGTTGAGGGTTTGCTGGCTGTGAGTCACGCAGCAAACAACCGCCGCAGTGGTTAGAGCATACAGTGGGAAATTTGTGGATGTATGACTTTGTGGGAAGTCTATGTACTGTCAGATTTACTGCAGCCTTTGTTGAGGGTCGAGTGAGGTTTTATTGAGCTGGGGGATTCTCGAATGTTGAGATCCTTTCGGTGATACAGGTCTTGGAGCGATCCCTCGAGCACCCTTAGATAGGCAGCTAGGATGTATTGACTTTGAGTTAGACAGTTGGGATTGCATCTTTGCTTTACTGCCGTTGAGGCATTGTCACGGTCTATGCTTACAGGACAGTGAGAGACAGTACAGGTGCAGGACAGGTTTACCCGCAACTTACAGTGTCAGAGAGACAGTGTTTTTTGAGCTGTTTTTTGGTCTGTTTTTAGTACACCATAGCCATTTTACAAAGGAGACTCTGCCAAAATTTCTGCAGAATTTGAAGCTTTCTTGGTTCATTTGACAGGTTGATATTGGTTCAAAGGTCAGTTTATAGGGGAAACTCTGCCGAATTTTTCCCAGAAAAGTAAACTACTGTGAAGCGTAGCTATGGCTGGATCACAGGACACTGCTCTTTACAATATCAAGAAGCTGGATGGAACCAACTTCCCATTGTGGAAGAAGCAGATTTGGCACGTGTTGGTACAAAAGAAGCAGATAAAACCTATAAAGCTCAAGGGGATAAAACCAGAAGATATGGACGAAGATGAATGGGACGAAATGGATGAATTGGCACTTTCTACCATTATGCTGACTTTGGCAGAAAGCGTTTACTTCAATGTAGCAGACAAGATGTCGGCTTATCAAGCATGGTTAAAGCTGAGTAATCTTTATGAGAAGCAGAGTGCAGCTTCACAGGTATACTGGCTTAAGAAGCTTGTTGACTCGAATATGAAAGAAGGGACACCTATGTCCAATCATCTGAATGAATTCAACACAATCTACAGTCAGTTGTCAGCTCAAGGTGTCAAGTTTGATGAACCTGTTAGAGCTATGTTCCTGTTGATCACATTGTCGGAAAGTTGGGACACTTTTCGCACAGCTTTGAGTAATTCTGCACCTCCAGATGGTTTGAACATAGCAGGTGTAGAAGGAAGTCTGCTTACTGAAGAAACCAATAGAAAGACAATGGACAAAGGCAAAGGAACGGCCTTAGTTGTCAGGGGAAGGACCAAAGAAAAGTACAAAGGTGGAAAGAGGAATCAGTCTCGTAGCAAGTCCCGCAGTGCTAAAGGCAAGAGTGACATAGAATGCTACCATTGTGGCAAGAAGGGTCACATGAAAAGAGACTGCAGAGAATGGAAAGCAGAAAAAGGCAAAGAGAAAGCTGAAGACCATGGTGAGAAGAACAAGTCCTCAGTGAAGATTCAAGAAATAAATGTGACAAACACTGTTGCAGAGGATGACAGTCTAGTGTCAGGAGACATCTACTTCTTGAAGAATACAATGGACTCAACTCTTCTTACAGCATCTAATGGAAATGCACTGAGTGACTGGATTATAGACTCAGGGGCATCACTTCATGTGTCTCCAAACAAGGAGTGGTTACTTCTTATGTGACCACTAAAGATCATGTTCGGCTAGGCAATGGGCAGACATGTGAGATCTTAGGTGTTGGAGATGTTCAATTGAAGTTTCAGAATGGCTCTTCTTTCACGCTGAAGAATGTGAGACATGTTCCCGCAATTACAAAGAGCTTGATCAGCACAGGTTTACTTGATGATGCTGGCTACGTCACCACTTTTGGACAGAACATGTGGAAGATATCCAAGGGTTCTATGACAGTAGCACATGGAGTAAAGTCTGGAGGACTTTACATGATTTATGTATCAAATGTCTCTAAAAATGTAATCAATGTAACCGAGCAGCCGAACGTTTCTTTGTGGCATAGCCGGTTAGGACATATGTCCAAGAAGGGAATGGAAATCTTGTCTCGTTTTGGTTATTTGCCTGGCTTTTCATTTAATGATTTTGAATTCTATGAACATTGTCTGTATGGTAAGCAAACACAGCAGCCACATAAGCATAGAAGCAGTAGAAGAGATACACAGTTGGCACTTGCTCATAGTGATTTGTGTGGACCTATGCCTAACCTATCTCTAGGGGGAGCTTCTTACTTTATGACATTTATAGATGATTACTCAAGGAAAGTATGGGTTTACTTTCTCAAGCACAAGGATGAAGCGTTTAGTGTTTTCAAAACGTTTGTGACACTTGTGGAGAATCAGAGTGGCAAGAAGCTTAAATGCTTACGCACTGACAATGGTGGAGAGTATGTTTCAAAGGCCTTTCAGGACTTTTGTGAGTCAAAAGGTATAAAACGTGAACTTACTGCTCCTTACAATCCTCCTCAAAATGGTGTTTCTGAGAGGATGAATAGGATCATACAAGAGAAGGTCAGAAGTATGTTGTCTAATGCACAGCTGCCAAATGGGTTTTGGGTTGAAGCTGTATCAACAACTGTTCATCTTGTAAACAGATCTCCTAGCAAGGTTTTGCAGAAGGATTCAGTGCCAGAGATGGTATGGTCAGGCAAAATGCCCTCATGCAAGCATCTCAGAGTCTTTGGCTGTGAGGCATATACTCACGTTCCAAAGGAATTTAGGAACAAACTTGAGCCAAAGAGTAGAAAGTGCATCTTTCTAGGCTATGGTAATTCTGGTGAGATGGGGTACAGACTTTGGGATCCTGAATCCAGAAAGGTTGTCCGCAGCAATGATGTTCACTTTAATGAATCGAAATATCATTCTAAACCAGAGAGGGTTGAGGAGATTAGAAGAGTTGTCTTCCAAGAAGATGGACCTGCACGTGCAAGACAAAATGTCAGGGCTCAAGAGGAGCAAGGACAGGATAGAGTGGAACCACAGGTTGTGGCTGAGCCTGAGCCACCTATTGTGCGTAGATCTGGACGTGTCACGCGACCTCCTGATAGGTTTGTTCCATCTATGAACTATGTCATGTTGACTGATTGCAATGAGCCTTCATGTTACAAGGAAGCAGTGCAAATGAAGGACTCCGGGAATTGGCAATTGCCAGGCAGTCAGAGATGACAGCTCTGCATAAAAACCAGACATGGAAGCTAGTTAAATTACCACGGGGCAAAAAGGTTTTACCTTGTAAATGGGTTTACAGGTATAAGCTCACCACTCATGATAGTCAGCCAAAGTACAAAGCAAGGCTTGTTGCCAAGGGCTTTAAGCAAGAACAAGGCATTGACTTTGATGAAGTCTTCTCTCCGGTGGTCAAGATGACTACATTGAGATGCTTTCTTGCATTGGTTGCCATATTAGATTTGGTGTTGCAACAAATGGATGTCAAGACAGCGTTCTTGCATGGTGATTTAGATGTGGAAATTTACATGCAGCAACCAGAAGGGTTTGTTGAGAAAGGCAAGGAAGATTGGGTATGCCAGTTGTTAAAGAGTCTTTATGGCTTAAAACAATCACCGAGGGCATGATACCATAAATTCCACAAGTTTATGCTTTCTCAAGGCTACAAACGTAGTGAGTTCGATCACTATCTATATACAAAGAAGGCTAACGATGGTAGTTGGCTGATCCTTATTTTGTATGTGGATGACATGTTGATTGCTGGCAAGCACTTGGAAGAAATTTCAGCTTTGAAGTCAAAGATGGCAAAATCGTTTGACATGAAAGACATGGGTGAGGCAAGTCATATACTTGGTATGCGCATTGAGAGAGACAGATCAAAGAAGTTGATTTGGTTATCTCAAACGGAGTATATTGACAAGGTTTTGCAACGTTTCAATATGGAGAAGGGAAAGGCATTGAGTGTTCCATTGCCACCATATGTGAAACTTAGCAAACAAGATTGTCCTGTGACTGAGGAAGAAAACGCTGAAATGGATAAGATTCCATATGCGTCTGCAGTGGGTAGTTTGATGTATGCAATGATTGCTACTCACCCAGACATTGCATTTGCAGTGGGAGTAGTAAGTCGATACATGTCAAACCCAGGAAAGAAACATTGGGAGGCAGTGAAAGGAATATTGAGATACCTGAAAGCTACAAAGAGTATGCGTATATGCTATGGGAGTCGGGAGCTAAGTGTAAAGGGTTTTACAGACTCAGATTATGCAGGTGACTTAGACAACCGAAGGTCTACGTCATGGTATGTCTTTACATTGGCTGGTGGAACAGTATCATGGCGTTCTAGATTACAAGATTGTGTTACTCAGTCTACTACAGAAGCTGAATGTGTTGCAGCATCAGAGGCATGCAAAGAATCAATTTGGCTTAATCGACTAGTAACAAATTTGGGAATCAAAGAAGAGATGCCTGTGTTATATTGTGATAGTCAAAGTGCTATACAATTGGCTCGCAATCCATTTTATCACTCAAAGACAAAGCATGTGGATGTGAAGTATCATTTCATCAGGGAAATGCTCGAGGATAAGCAACTTCAGCTTGTCAAAGTTCACACCACAGAAAATCCTGCTGATCTACTTACAAAAGGACTTCCCTCAGAGATCTTTGCGCATTTTCGCAAGCAGTTAGGTGTAGGGTAGTACATCACTTCTCTACATCTTTTGTATATTAGCTTGTATAGTAGCTTCTCTCACACTTAAAGTACCACATTGGACTTTAAGTGGGAGGTTGTTGGGGTATAAATCCCAATGTGGTCGCCCAGGTAAGTGGGCGGGCCGCCAGGTATGTACACATATTCTTTTGTAAAAACCTAATAAGAACTCACTATGCTCTACACATTAGAGTAGAGCGAGTTCACCATATCGTCGTGCTCTTCTTCTCGCACTCTCTCTCGCGTCGCACTTCCGCTCGTACTCCTTCACTTTTTAAGTCAAGATAGAATTCTCACCAGACAACAGATATGTTAGACTTGGCTACATCTGGAAGGCTTCAAAGAACCTATCAGTTGTCATCCATGTCAAACTTAAAAGTTATTAGACTAACTATTGTCCCATGTATTAAAGTAATCACCAAATCTTAGATATTTTCTATATTTTGAGTAATCCTATTAGAATTGTACCAAAGAGTTAAAAGTTGTCAAAGCATCCTTGAGTTAAACCATAAATATGTAAGCACAACTTCCAAGTGTTTAGAGAACCTTTGCAATGTAACTATACTCCTATTGTAAGGATCAAAGTGGAGCCCTTTAACTAGTGAAAAAAACCTACTCTATAAGTGAGAGTATACCAAAGTTGGTTACCTGCAGTATTACAACCTTGAAACAAGAAGTAGATACCAAAATAATTTAGGGTGCAACTGAAGCAAGCTCGACAATCAGTTATTACAAACCACTAAAATCCAATTTTGCTCCAAGGCTCAGCATGCTTAACCAAAAATAGTAATGTAACTTCAGCTAAATAGAGCTAGAGAATAATGCTAGAACTACACTAGAAGGGTAACAAAAAGATCAAGCAAAAAAAGCCTGTAGTGGTCTAAAAAATAGGCCATCATAACAAAATCCATCAAAGTCAATAAAATAGAAGTGAAAGATCTTGCTAAGTTAGCATGACAGTAATCTAAGCCAGAATCATCTAGGAATATCATTAGACCAGATTTAGGCCAGATATCAAGGACTAGAAGTCACTGAGTAATCCAGTAATCTGCAAACAGGTATGTACACTCATCAACACCACACCAAATACCATAAAGAATTTCTCTTGAAATTAAAGTAATAGCTGAACTATCAGCCTAGAGAAGTACTAGCCAAAGCCAAAAAAGGTGTTTTAAGGAAGTCCTCAAGATTTTAGCAAAAAAATCTAGTAATATATCTATTCCGTATCCTCATGATTAGCACCCCCCACAACCATCAGGTAATTTAGCACCCAACCCTGTTTATAAGACCAGTATTTGGCATGAGTCAGCATCAGCATGAGCCAGGAACCTTTATTTATGAGGCAAGCAGAATTTCAACTAAATTCAGCTATATAAGTGAAAATATTGTATCCAACTAGTGTGAGCATCTATAAAGAATAAGGAAAATTTATATCCAACTAGCGTATGCAAAAAAATTTCCCTTTGAATCCAAGTACGAGTTGAAGTTCCAGCCATAGAGAAAGCAGATCCCAATGTAGTGAAACATTCTGCTCAAAAAAGCCAAGTAAAATGGGAAAAGGAGACAAAAAATTCTACCTATCACCAGTAAGCTTGGGTAGTTTAGTGAAGAAAGTTGGCCACCTCAACCCATACCCAAATATAGCTAGGTTGTGGGAGTAGAATCTAGGCCACATCCAGAGACCGGGATTAAAAGACCAAAAAATTGATCTATAGACCAGATCTCCAATCAAGACACAACCAGCAGAAGAAACATGCTATTGAGACTCAGGTAAAGATCAAATCACAGTAAGCATGATAATACCTTAAGACCCTTCAAACCCCTAGCAAGGGAGAGTCATTTTTTTGTCTGAGGTAGGTGTTGAAATTAGGGTTGCAGAGAAATGCACACAGCTTGGAGAAGGCGAAGGAAGCTCAAGGCACACAACTGAGAGTGTAATACTTAGTATGCAATGGAAAGATAGTTAGCCCTAGAGTGATGGGCGTATATACAATGCTCGGGGGGGAAAACCTCCTAAAGAAGGAAAAATTACTCCAACGGTCCTAGTGTGTTCACACACATCACTACCACATGTATATGGTAACAAATCCCCACTGGAGTGATGCGGTGAACAAGAGCTAGCACATGAGTAAAGGGAAGTGCCATGCCTTGAGGACATGATCAGTCCACAAAGGGGAGTAAGCCCAAAGCTTTGTGGAAATCTTCAAGCTTCTCATGAGACAATGCCTTTTTGAAAATATCTACAAGGTTGTCCTGTGTTGGCACATAAGCTAAGCTGATCTCTCGTGTTGAGAGCCTCTCCTTGACATAGTGGTAATGCACCTCAATGTGCTTTGTGTGAGCATGAAAAACTGGGTTCCTTGCACCTGCCAATGCGCTCTGATGTTTAGTGTAGAAAGAACGAATCCAACAGCAGTTTGGTAAAGAGTGACATCAGCAGGATCACCAGCGTCATGAAGACTCAATTTCAAACCTGTTTCCATGGGAGTGGCAATACGTTTGCAATCCTCAAGTACAAACTTACATAGCAATGTCTCTATGTAACTTTTCTGACACAAGGCAATACCACCATCACACTGCTTAAACTGTATGCCCAAGTAATGATGCAACAGCCCCAAATCTTTCATCTTGAAAGTAGCATTCAAATCAGTCTTAAATGCAAAAATATGTCTCGCATTTGGTCCAGTGATTAGCAAATTATCTATATAAAGAACCACAATGATAAGTACATCACCCTCACGCTTTACATACAATGTGCTTCCTAGGACTGTTATGAAAGCCTCGTTTGACCAAATGAGTGTCAGCTTTCTTATACCAAGAATGAGGAGATTGCTTCAACCCATACAAATCCTTCTTACATCTTCACACTTTGTCCTCTTGTCCTTTCTTGACAGAACCACGAGGCTGCATTACATAAACTTCGTCAAATATGTCACAATTCAAGAAAGCAGTAACAATGTCTGATTGATGTACATCCCAACCAAAATGAGCTGCCATGCACATAGAAAATGAACAGTAGTCATACAACAAGTGGGAGCAGAAGTCTCTTCATAATCTATGTCTTTTTTTGTGCATAACCCTTTGCAACAAGTCGAACCTTATGGCGATCGATCTCACCATCCGGCTTGCATTTCAACTTGTAAACCCACTTTGTACCAATGGCCTTTTAGCCAGGAGGCAAATCACATAAAGTCCATGTGTCATTTTCTATAAGTGCATCATATTCTAATTGCATGGCAGTCATCCAATTTTTTGAATTTTGTGCTTCATCAAAAGACAGAGGTTCCGCAACATCATGTAAGCTAGACACAGCCAAAGCATAACAACATGATGCATAAGATGCATCGCCAGAGCCTAAACGAGTACGACTAGACAAAGTGCATCCAATTTACTGTCACGCAATGTATGCACCAGTCATTTTGGCATACCTCTAGCCTGCTCATTTGCAACCCTTTCCTCATCAAGTACATCATGTACATATGCATCACTAATAGGCTAATCTATAACATTTTCAGAAACTCCCATAGGCTGTATATTTTCCTCATTGGAATTTACATTTGAACTTCCACCACTGAAAAGAGGCAACAAAGTGTCATAAATGTCCTATGAGCTTACATTATAGCAAGGGCTAAACAGAATCTTCCACAAACACTACATCCTATGAAACCAGAATACACTTTTTTTGCAAATGATACAACATGTAACCTTTGCTTTCAGCACTATAACCAACAAAAATACATTGATAGCCTGATCATCCAATTTTTTGTGTTGTGTCTGTGGCACCAAAGCATATGCCAAACAGCCAAAAACACGCATGTGCTCAATAGAAGGCTTTCTATCATGCCATGCTTCATATGAAGTAATAGACTGCAAAGCTTTCATAGGACACCTATTAAGTACATAAGTGGCACACATGATGGCTTCAAATCAAAAAAAATGCCGCAAAGATTGACTTTTGACCATACATCGTGCCATTTCCATAAGTGACCTCTTTTTCCTCTCAGCAACACCATTTTACTGAGGTGTATAAGGCACTATACATTGGTGTTTTATCCCACAACTAGCCAGAAATGCATTAAATTCATGAGACATATACTCCCCCCTCGATCGGAATGGAGGGTGCCCATTGTACATTTCGAGACATTTTCAGTCATAGCCAGAAATTGTTTGAAGCACATAAAAACTTCGAACTTCGCTTTAAGCGGAAATACCCATGCATGCCTGGAGTAATCATCAATCAAAGTCACAAAGTAAAGGTAATTGCCCAAGGATGGAGCTTGCATGGGCCCACAAACATCACTATGCACAAGCTGCAACCTACATGTGGCCCTAACTAAACCATCCTTTGGAAACTTCGAACGTTGCATCTTACCCAAAATACAGCCTTCTCAAACATGTTTGACAGGTGCTTCAAGAGGCGGCAAAGAAGCAACCATATCATATTTTTGCAAACGCAAAAAACTGGCAAAATTCAGATGCCCAAAACATGCATGCCACAATTTTGCATCTGAAATAGCCCTTGAATCTGCAATTGCATTTGCAAAATTTTGTCCACACTTGTCATACAAAGTGATCTTATAAAGCCCACAGCACAAAAGGCCAGATGCAACAATTTCATCACCAAAACTGAGATCATGAATTGTACATATGTCATCCATAAATTTGACTACAAGTCCAAGTCTAGCAAGTGTAGATACAGACAAAAGATTCTTCTTGATCCCAGGTACATAAAGTGCATCAACAAGTGTGAAAGAACTGCCATTTGCAGCAGTAAGCACAATCTTTCTAACTCCCTGAACCGGATAAGAGGCATTGTTGGCACAAGTGATTGAATTCCCATGAGGGGCAGACTCGAGAGAGGTGAACAATTCATGATGTGAGGTAATGTGCTTTGTAGCACCACTGTCAAAATACCACACATGTGAATCTGCAGCAACTGACAAGCATGCATCATGGACAGCAGGATTGTAAGTGCACTCCGCACTAAAAGCCCATCTTGCATCAACATCAGCATCACAATATCCTTTCACAGAAGACTCAACAATGGCTGCATTTTTAGTGGAACCAGCATTTGCAGTGGAACCACCCTCTTTCTTCTTAGCCTCTTTGGCCTTCAACTTAGGACACTGCTTGATCAAGTGATCATTAGCTTTACAATATTGGCAACGCATCTTCTTTTTGCCCTTATCACCAGAATTTCTAGATGAATTGGTGCCAGCAAAAGCATTAGGATCAATGCATGAGCTTGCACATCCTTTACATCCCAACGAGCTTGTTCTGCCGTAGGCAAAACAATTCTAATAGCAACAATTCTTGCAGCAACATCCTCAACATCACCTACATCCTCAAAACCAGGACGTACATCAATGCCCTGCACATTATTCTAGACACCCTTTGACACAAGAAATGTTGCATCATGTAAGTCCACATAGGGTAATTATCCCCATCCAACCTGTCCTTAGCAACAAACATCTTGAACACATTTGTGTTGTTCTCAGCCATGGAAAAAGTCTACACCTAATGTGAAAACTGCTCGAAATGAGGAGGAACTGTGTGAGACTTGCACGTGCTATATAGCATAACCCACAATAGAGTGTATAGGACCTGTTATGCAGAAAACGGCACTGACAAAAATTCTGCACAAAATGACAAAATTGCTTGTGCAGTCCTGGCTGTAGTGGAAACGAAGGCCAAAATGAGCTCGAATCAGAAATCTGAGTAGCAGACTGAGCTCTACAAGCTCACCCAAAATTTTTGTCGACCTGCGAACTCTCACCAAAGCTCACAGAAATCAAAGAAAGTGAGTAGGCCCGGGAGGACACAACCTGCTCTGATATCAATTGTTGGAATTAGGGTTGCAGAGAAATGCACATAGCTTGGAGAAGATGAAGGAAGCTCAAGGCACACAACTGAGAGTGTAATACTTAGTGTGCAATGGAAAGATAGTTAGCCCTAGAGTGACATGCGTATATACAATGCACGGGGGGGAAAACATCCTAAAGAGGGAAAAAATGCCCCGGCGGTCCTAGTGTATTCACACACATCACTACCACATGTATATGGTAATAGTAGGCTTATATCTTAGAGACTCAAAACACCCAAGAACCTAGGAGCAGTTGATGTTGTAACAGAAAGTCAAAAAACGGGTTTACGAGCCATATGATTACCAAGTAAGCTAGTCTAAATATCAACCAACAACCAATCAATCAGTAACCAATCAGCCCTCTTTTTTTACTCAATTAACCATAAATAGAACCATTTGAACCAATTAGGCTAATTAAAATCACCTTGCATGTAGTTCAAGTTGTAATGCAGTAGTTAATAATGCCAGCACATATCAAAGTCAGTGGCAAAATACATTTCCTCTTTCCCTTCAGCAACCCAATATGGATAGAAAACATCCTTTTTAGAATCAATGTTCAAAGGCAAGAATTAGATTCTAACATAATCGTCCAATCATCCAATCAAGAGCTAGTATCCTTCCAAAAGCCTCATAACATCATAGTGCCACAGCATTAGAATTTTTCTAAAACTAAGTTTTGAGTGAAATATAGATCCTGTGGAACAAAAGCAAAAAAAACACCAAAAGCCAGCCAGAATCACTGGTTAAGCCAAATTTTAGGTAGTGAAGCATCAAGACTAGATCAATAATCATATGCTGATAAAAAAACTAGTGTAGAATCCCCCATCTTTTATTCCATATATCACAAGCACAAGGTCTTGCCTAGCTTAGATTAATATATATCAGCTTTCCTAAAAAGTGTCTCCAACTCAGAACAGGGCCAGAGTATAGCTTTTTTAAATAAAAGACCAGTATTATGAACCATTCTCACCATTTTTTTATACCCAAGTCTTCCCATTATAGGCATATAACAAATTCACAGTTTAGTAAGAGAAAGAATGTAGGATTTCAAGTTTCAAAATATCCCTGCAGCACCGGATTATAACGAGTATTTTAGCAATTAACATTAGTACAAAACCAGTTTAGAATAGAATCCAATTAAGTTAAATGCTAATGTGGTAGAATCTACAGCAAACACTGTTGATGGTGAATAAATAAAACCTTTGAAGTGGAATCCATCCTAATAATCATCAAAGTAGCAGGGGATGTAGACTATTGCAGAGTCAAGCATCATTTCGACCTCTCTCACGCATTCTTCCCCTACACCAAGTCTAAGTGAGGAAGGAGAAAGAATCCCTCACCTTATATAGTGGAAGAGGAGGAGGCAAGGGAAAACACCAAAAAGTCCTCATTATGGAGGTGTCGCAGCCGCCTAGCACAAAATCATCTCAATATGAGGGTAGAAGGATTTGCTGTTTAGAGTCATACCAAGAAAAGAAGGCCCAAAAAACCATGTCGGGCCATCCATCATCAAACTAGGTTATCTGAACGAGATATGTTCATCGTGATGCACCATGAGTGGAAGAGACGCATCACGACAGAGTGCATTCACCCCTTAGAGAGTGCCAAATTTTAGGTAGCCCGACCAAAATGGAAGCCCCGACTCTTGCCGAGGCAAGGGTTTTTTTTTTTAATTAGGGGGTTCATCCCATTGGGTAAGCAAGGTAGGCAATGGGTGAGGGGTTACCCAAATGGTGGATAGCTATACATATCCACTATATTCTAGCCAAATAAAGTGATTCATAGCACAATCAAAATCACCTCTATATGAGGTGCTAGAGCAACCATAGCCCGATGAAGTGCCAAACCACGAGTTATTAGGGGAAACCAAAGTGAAAATGCACTGGCAGAAAGTTTGTGTGTGTAGTGAAGGGGATCGGGGAGCACCACAGACGGAGAGTGAGAGAGAGAGAAGGAGACACACACATGATGTGGGTGGGGAGACTCAAAAGAGTGAGCAGCCCCCTATACACTTATGCTATGTATAAGGTATACAAGTCAGTGGGCGCCTAGACTCTGGGCGGTCAAGCAAGGCACAGGCGCCTATACCCCAACAACCTCCCACTTAAAGGCGACTGTGCCTTTAAGAAGAGAACCTAGTCTAAAGACTACAAAAGGCGAGAGAAAACTGCTCTCAACCGATGCCCACTGGCTGGCTGTGATCATGTGCATCCAGCTGTCCTGCTCCCGTGTAAGTCCATACACCACAAGACGTACCGCACACGTACTGCAAGTATGTACGCAATACCTGCATATCTCCCTCGTGCACTATGCCATCATCAGTCAACAAGCGACTGACAACCCCAACTACAAATGCTCCCACTGCAGCTGCGATATCCGGTCTCAAGATCAGCATCTCATACATGAGACCACCGAATGCCGATGCAATGCTAGCAGGCCCTACTAGCTCTTGTGCGGTACGTCTTGTGGTGTAAGTCCATACACCACAAGACGTACCGCACACGTACTGCAAGTATGTACGCAATACCTGCATATCTCCCTCGTGCACTATGCCATCATCAGTCAACAAGCGACTGACAACCCCAACTACAAATGCTCCCACTGCAGCTGCGATATCCGGTCTCAAGATCAGCATCTCATACATGAGACCACCGAATGCCGATGCAATGCTAGCAGGCCCTACTAGCTCTACGGAGCATGCATCAACATATATATCCCTGGCAATAGGCATCTCTGACTTACAAGGCGTGTCAACCACATGCATCTCCTGACTGTCCGCAAAAGACGCATCAACCTGTCGTGCAACCTCAGAGCAAACTAGCTGCTCTAGGTGTCTGCTGGAAGACATATCCTGCACAACTATATCCCCATGCTCACTGTCGAGCATAGAAAGGAATGACTGCATAGTCGCTGACATCTCAGTCTCCTCTGCAATCATCCATTGCAAACATGACCACTCAATCTGTTGTGACTCACTAGAGCTCTCATGCTCTAACTCCATATGCATAGACTCTTGCACAACGTCCTCCTGTCGTGACTCACTAGAGCAAGACCGCTCTACCTTTCTATCCTGCATAGAAGTATCTCGCACAACTGACTCTCTGCTTTGCTCAGTCACTAGCAAAGCATGCATGTATGACTCTGTCACCTCTCTGTGTGACTGCTCAAGTCGTGCCCCAACTGTGTTCACAACGAGCTCACTACTCTGCACTCCATGCAAAGCATCCTGCAACCCACAAGCAAAAGAGACTCGCCTGCTCTCTCGCTGTCTACCTCGCTACATGATCACAGAGACAACACCGTCTCTCGCGTGATCCACATGCAATGGGTAACCTGTACCACTCCTGGCACCTCTCGCAATCACTAGCGAACCCAAATGCATCACAAAATCTCGCTCTTGTAGCGAAATCTGACATCCACAATCTCTAAGCTGACCAATCGAGATCAAACTCATTGTCAAATCTAGTACATAGCACACATGTCGTAACAAGTAAGATGCACCACTCGGTAATGACAGTCTCACATCTCCTGCACCTACTATCGTATGCACCAATCCAACGGTCAAACGTACACTACCAAGCATCCCGCTAGAATATCTACAAAACCATGCACGATGCGGCGTGACATGAAACATAGCATCTGCGTCTAGCAACCACTGCGAAGGGAGTGCACTATCCACATGTATAGCATCTCGTGCATAGCTCGAGGTAAAAGTGACATCCCCGTCACTAGTATACTCCGACACTACATGTGCCTCAACTGTCAAAGCAACTGAGTCCATGGCATCACTACATACATCTCTGAGACTGCCATGTCTCCTACGATGTCGCATACAACGAAAACAACGCCGTCTCCTACGATGTCGCATACGACGAAAACAACGCCGTCTAACGTGTCCAGAATGACCACAATACCAACATGTCACCTGTCGGCGTGCTCATGAATGTACATGTCTCACACGAGTCCGTGATGACTCAGATCTATCATACATATCATGTAATCTGCGCCAAAGTGCTCTCGAAGTAGTCTCATACATAACAAGAGCATATACAGATTCCGCAAGGTGCAAAGAGACTATAGATAGTGCCATCTCCTCTAGCTCCTGCCACTGATCGTCAGACATGTTTGAAGGTCTACCTGCATCACCACTCAATGGTCGATGCAACCCTCGCTGTGTCAATGCATCAAGCATACACTCTCTGCATGCCACAAAGTCTGACCCATCAAACACGCGCATCTGTGAGAGGTCACAATCTGTTCGATCACCTGTCTCTGCCATGAGCACAATGTAGTAAACTAGAAAGCAAAACCACCTCACCAACAACACCTGGAAGCTGTCTACAAATATGGCCAGAAACACAATGTAAAACCTGTGAGACACACTCCAAAATAGAGCTCCTGCAATGTCAACCAAATCAGCCCTAAACTGGCTCGAATCGCATCAACAAAAGTCTGCAAATATGGCTGTAAAATCTGATGCAAAGTTGCACCAATAACGGTACAAAGCCTTGCACAAAATCACAAGTCAATATGACTCAATCGCGCATAAATATCTGACAAAATTTTGGCAGAGTCTCCTTTGTAACTGGAGCAAAATCTCAACAGTAAACCTCAAAGAGACAATAATATATGCCACAATGGCCAATCCGGGAATAAACTCGACCGGAATCACCTCACAAAGTCATACATATGAGCATACCCGCTCTTGCGGGAGTACACTCAACGGCACCTCAAATGACATACATGTGAGTGATGATTGCTGCCAAAATACCTTCCAATCGATGACCAAATGTCTGCCAGATAACTATAGCAACATTTCGCAAAACCTTGCAAGATCTGTCGCTATGCGCAATATGAAATACGGCACACAAGGGCATACACAAGTGACTCCAAACTCCAACCAAATGATGACTGAAAATCACCTGTCAAAGTGGGAGTAAACTCAACCACTAAACTGTCAAAGAGCAACCTACGGATACGTAGAAGCTTGGTCGAGGAGGTGGTTGCGGCTTCCTTGGTGAGAGGAGCTTTTGAGCTTAGTGGAGCTCGTTAGAGAAGTGCTCGGCGGAAGAGAGCTTGACATTCGAGTGCTTGGATGCTGTTGTGGCAGAGCTCTTGCATTGGAGCTTGCATTGAGAGGACATTGCATCACGCAGAGTGGAGCAGGAGCAGGTTCAAGACTGTATGCAACTCGTTTTTGCCATTTTCGGGCTCTAAAACGCAGTTTTTTGCGTAGCTCCGTAATACAGAGTCAGATCTACATGATCCAGGAGTCTAGGTCAGGGTTTTGGCACGCTCCGGACGCGATGGTGATGTCTATTTGCTGAAATTATGCTTTGAATTACAGCAAGTACAGCAGCAGGTTTATTTGTGCACTTTCGGGTCCCAAAAACATTGTTTTTGGTATATCTCACACACACGAAGTATTTTCTGCAGCAACTAGCAAATTCATAGGTGTACACAGGTTTTTGGATATGCATTTGTCCAGAGAGCCACTCATGCGAGAGTGAGCTATGTTGCCATGGTCTTAGCGGTTTATGTATGCCATATATGGATTTGTGTATTTGTTTATGGCTGAGATTATTTGAGATTTGGCTCAATTTATAGAAGAAACTCTGTTGGATTTTATCCATGATACCAATTGAAGGGGATCGGGGAGCACCACAGACGGAGAGTAAGAGAGAGAGAAGGAGACACACACGATGTGGGTGGGGAGACTCAAAAGAGTGAGCAGCCCCCTATACACTTATGCTATGTATAAGGTATACAAGTCAGTGGGCGCTCAGACTCTGGGCAGCCGGGCAAGGCACAGGCACCTATACCCCAACATGTAGTTGGATGCAATAGTTAATGTTTTGATAAAGTGACCAAGTGTGTGTGTGTGTGTGTGTGTGTGTGTGTGTGTGTGTGCAAATAGAAATAGTTGTCATGGTCAGATGCCGTGAACAAGTGTGTGTGTGTGTGTGTGTGTGTGTGTGTGTGTGTGTGTGTGTGTGTGTGTGTGTGTGTGTGTGTGTAGCAGTTCTAAATCTATACATATACGCAAACGAACACTACTTGTTCACAGACCAACAATTCTAGAATAATACAATGGATTTGTACAATAATTTAATTGCATTTGAAATTAGATTATGTACAAGGTAATGAAGATAACAGAATATATTGCGAAAAACCACAATCCCAAAGCCTGGGACACTTTGCTTCACAATAAGAGATCCGCCATTTGTTAAGAACAGAATGTTTTAATCAAAGAAGGTAGCCTCACCTGCACCCATAGCCACAAGAAAACACTTCGTTAGCACGTGACTGTACGCAAGTGATGTTGGGCATCCCAATTGTTATCCATGTCACATTAAAAAAAACCCAGCTCTTAACTAGTATCTTGTTTTTTATGAAAAAAGATTCTTGGATCATTGCCAATCCAATAAGGAAAGTGAAATCCCCATAGTGCAACTGTTTAATTCTCAAATTAAAACTTTTAAAGTTTTTCTTTGCCTAACCTTAGTAGGTTTTATAGGCAGATTATCAAAGCTTGAAAAGAACTACTTCCTTAATCAGATAAGAGAGAACTACATTCTATATGCCATCACGGGCCAGATTTCAGTTAAGGACAACTCCTCCTTCGAAATTAGAAGTATAGAAAAATCAAACTTTCGGACCAATTCCTACTCCAAAAAAATATATTTCCTTTTTTTAAAACCTGAGATATCCCAACATCTGATTAATTACCTAATTTTCAAACCAAAGCCCTTTCTAGTTATATTCACAACCTTTATCAAAAACTGCCTCTGTCATTATGCAATGACTGACATACTTTTGTCCAAGCCTGTAATAAACCAAATATCATACCATAATATCCTAGACAACTCCGCCAATAGAGCAAGTCCAGACATCTTCCGAGATAGAATAGAAGTAAACGTATCAAGCCAAGATCACCTACAAACTTTCCGCAGTATATATTGCATAATAGTAGGCAAAGAAAAGTTCAAATACATAAGAGAGAGAATACTAAGCGAGTAAAATGTTGTAAAGTTTATCTTATTTGTATTACTCAAGGTCAAACCAGCCACAACCAGAAGAAATCAGTCGATAAGCTGAATCAATGATTAGCAAACAAACCCTTCACTAAACTTCCCATCTTGTGATGTAATATGGTAAAAACAAGCGAGAAAAAAAGCTAATTGCCACCAAAATAGGGTATGTGATGCCATTTACTGCCTTCAGAGAATCATCCCATTTGGCAACACCTCAGAAAAAAGTTTTCAGTTCAGTCAAAGTCTCTTTAGACTATTCAAAACATTAGGTATATGTACTAAGGACCGAGTCAGTTTGAGGTCAGCCAATGTACCCAGCGTAAACCGAACCACTAGTTTTACAACTTATCAAGGAATCCGACAATTACTGCTCACAGTTTTGAGCATTATGTATTATTTTTTTGTGAATCACCAGCCTGATTCAAATCCCTGCAGTATCACATTCATACATACCTTCTTCCATAAAATAAGCATCATCAGCCAGTCAGACCTACCCATTCCTATTAGACATAATGCCTTCCAATACACAATACAGCCATATAGATAGATCAACTAGAGACCTGGCATTTCTAATCTGACAAGGTCAGATTTATCACATCCAAAAAACAACCAGATTATAGAACCTGGAGTTTGTTACCACAATCCGTTTATTTTACGGAAACCTACATCTTTAGTCAAAGGGAATCACATCTTCCAACAGTCCTGAAGTAAACATATATTACCACTCCCTTTTCATCAAATATACCAGATAGATCAATTCCAGAATAGGGTTTTTAATAAAAAAAGTCTACTTACTGGTTTTTCAAAGCTTTTTCGAAACAATTACATCAAAGCATCACAATATCTTTTGACAGTTTTGAGAGTAAGACGGATTTTTTGTTAACCTGAAGATTAGGCGCCGAAGACTCCTCCACAATTTCCTTCCCATTCTTTTTCGACATGTTGAGCATACAATAGTAAATAGCTTTTAACTCACACAGTATAGAATGCACACACAAGTGATTACTCAGCACGAAGCTAAGTGAGTATGAATACTCACCTTTAAGATGCTTTTATAATGGTTGAAGCCTATCAGACGAAGATACACCACAGACTCGGATAGGTATACCCACACCCGAGGTCGCCCATATGGCCAGATTCTCAAGGATTGTCCCTAGCTAAAGATCGGTTGTTCAGACCCGGTCACATAACTTTCGCTACTGCATACACTTGTAGATCAAACCCTAGCACACAGGCGGTAACGTGCAGCAAGACGCACGACTATTAAATGAAGTGAAGACTATAAACACTACACAGACTTGTGTATACAGCAGAGCTAATTAAAGTTAAAAAGTCAGGTCAAGTCACCTTGCCCCAATTTACACCCTATCAACCGATAAAAAACCGCTCACACGGTCGATACTCGGTCCGTAAACCATTACATGCTAATCTAGCCCCGGTTGATTATACACAAGTAGTTATCCATACAACTGAACACTCCAATGAGCTTATGTCATACAGCTATCTACTAGGGTAGAGTATCCATGCCCGGATCTTAACGGTGTGAGTTACACTACTTAGAGCCGGCAATTTATATATTATTTCCAATTTTGTCTCAAAGTCATAAGCTGGGTCTATAAAAGACAAAAGGCATTTTTACATAACCGAGTCCATAGTATTAGTATGGAGTAACATTTCCCGAGTTAAAATTTCAGTTTATTTGATCTTCATGTGTATCTATCCTATTATGGCTTACAGTCAAGAACTGGTTTTTGCAATAGCAATCGCTCATCTTCATCAGTCAGGTGAATCTACCCGGAGAGCAACTTTACTCCGTTATGAACTTCATCTATTTTCGCAATTAGGAACCTCTGTTTCCCAAACTAAATGGTGGACATATCAGGACCGAGTGACACGTGTGACCCTTTGGGGTCGCGAGCATTTTAGGAACAATATCAGTTTGGCGATGGTCACTGAGGCTCTGGGCCTAGGGCCACAGTACTATTACATAGAACATTCACTGAAGCCAAGTTTTTCTGAGCGATTATATCTGCTAGCCCAGTTCCTACAACCTCATAAGATTTTTTTGTATCGTAGTTATGGTCATCCACTAAGAGGATATTTTAACAGTACTCCACGCACCCGGGAGTATGGGGTAGTCTTGGCAACTCGTATCTTACCTTTAGCAGAGCGTCCGAACACATGTTTTTACTGCAACAGCTATTTGTGTGATCATGTAATGAGCGGCTTAATAGAGATGTAGATGAAGGGATCCCAACATACTAATCTGCCATGCTTTTTTTGTCAAATTTCAGAGATGAGTCACGTGAAAGACCTCATGTAATTTTGTGTGTGTGTGTGTGTGTGTGTGTGTGTGTGTGTGTGTGTGTGTGTGTGTGTGTGAGAGAGAGAGAGAGAGAGAGAGAGAGAGAGAGAGAGAGAGAGAGAGAGAGATTATTAAGTGTGTGCTTAGTATGCAATTAACACACTTGATAATTGATTTGTATGAGTCAATTAATATGCAAAATGGAATAATTGAAAGGCTGATTTGATAGTGTGTTCTACCAATGTGTATACATTTTTCTAATTACACCACTAATTAAACTAATTTTTGGGTTAAAATTGAGTTTAAAGACGGTCCAAAACAAATCGATTTCGATGAATGTGTGATTGAATGGTGTAATTGCATTGCTAAATACTACAATTTGAGTCAAAATCATGAATTGCAAAGTACTACAATTTGATTGACATTTTGATGAATGAGTGATCTAATGATGTAATTGAATTTTTAAGTACTGCAGTTTAAGTCAAATTGGCTGTATAATTTTTAGAATATTTTGGCTATCTTTTGTAAAATTTTAATATTCTTTGCTAATTTATTGCCTAAATTTTCTAGTTTTCATCCAAAAAATAATGAAAATGAGAAAATTTGATAAATTAGCTGATTCGAGTGTACATTGCTAGGTGACAAGTCACTAATTTTTTTGGATATTTTTAGCATATTTTTTGAATCTCTAGTAAATTTTTATTTTACTTTTTGCGTATATGCATATTTCCAAGAAAAGAAGGTTTGAATAATAAACCCACCCCCATATCACCCTAGCTCATCTCTTCTCTTTTGCTTCTTTTGTTATATTTTGCTATTTTTTTCTAATTTTTGGCTTAGTTTTTTTATTTTTCCCTTTTTTGCTTTATTTTTAATTTGCACAATTCTTTTTTATTTTTGTTGTATTTCAAAAGAAAGAAAAAATTACCAAAATATCCCTCTAATTTGTGGAAACTCCCAAAATACCCTTCAAATTTCAAAAGATCCCAAAACGCCCTTATATCTATTTTGGTTGAATTTTCAAGACTTTTTATATAATTAATGATAAAAACCAAAGAATTCAAAAAAACTTATTAAAATAAAAAAATTGCATCTATTTTATGATTTTGTCCTTTGAGCATTTTTACATTTTCTTTTTCTTTTTCTTTTTTTGTTTATTTCTTTTCTAGTTTTTTGTTTATCACACACTTGCACGCGATTAGAGCCCGAAGTGATTTGTTGACTAGTATTTGATCGCGATTTGGGCCTAGAGATGATTTTCAAAGCCATAACTCATAGACCTCTTTGACACAAGATTTGACCTAGATTGACAGATTTTGGTGATCATGGATCTTTAGACACTATTTGATAGGCTATTGTGGGTTCATGGTGAGTGAGATGGATTGCCTATATACAACATGTAGACACCCCTAGTAGAGGTTTATCTAGCTTCAACCCACATACCGTCATACACCTAGATTCTAGATGCTTAGAGCTCGAGCACACCCGACATTGCCATATCACCTTCTTGATGGATTTGGTACATCATAAAGACACATGATGAAGGATAGTCCAGATAGTATCACATTAGCCCTTTGTGAGGATTGCCTAGACACCCTTGACCTACCACAGACTGTATCTTTGCACCTGTTTGACACTGGACCCTTGTATGATGACAAGGATTTGAGGATGTAGATGAGAGAGATAGCCAAACATGGAGAGTACCCTCCCTAAAACACAGCTAGTGCTATCTCACCAGGTTCCTTATGAGGTACCTATATGAGCATTTAGGATGAGTCTACCTATGCTATTTTCCTTCTCGGAGTAGTGATGTCAAGCCTACAGTAAACTAGATCATCATACCACCTACACAGTCGCATGACTTAGATCACCTCAAGGATTCACATCATCCAGACCATCTAGGAGATAGACCTTTTCTAAGACCATCGCAGAGGAAGAGCAGATATGGAACACATGAGCCACAGCCCTACTACCTCACTGCCGGAGTTACCATGCCGAGATACAACCACTTCACATGATTTGACTACTACTACTACTAGGAGACATGCTAGAGAGGCTATAGAGACCGCAGTAGAAACCACACCTCAGACCATGAGCACACAAGACATAGAGATTCCTAGATCACATGCATCAGATACAATGGAATCGCACTCGCCAAAGTGGAAACTTGCATGAAGACAGAACTGCGAGAACGTCAACTTCAAGAAGAGAATTCCCTCAAGCTGCGCATTGGAGGGCTGCTTCAAGCATGGGATGAGTGCAAACAAGACTTCTGCAAATTAATGACCTCCTCAACGGAACTCTTGAACTGGTCCATGTCGACTACGATGCGGTAGAATGTATCGTCAACAAGTTCAACACAAAGTGCACACCTAGTGGACATGCCATTCTTGAGCTCAAAGATAAGGAGGAACGGCTTCGATTACTACAACAATCACGTCTCCTTAGAGACACTGGGTTTTGGATTACCGAAGAACATAGATCACAACCTAGAGATACCACACAAGTACCACTTGAGGATAGAGTTTCCACGATGAGTAGAGAGCACCATACAAAGATTATGCTACGTTTCTTAGGCTATAGAGGAGTCGTTCCTTGGTCTGTTGACCTTGATGGACATTCTTACACTAGAGGTGCCTTCTCATATGGAATTGACCTTCAATATGGCAGGTAGTCAGAGTTCATAGAAGTCACATTGGTTCTACCGAGTTCTTTAGTAATGAACTCAAGGGCACCTCCATATGATGTTGTAGAGAGAACACATCCAACTGATGATTATTTGTAAGTACATCCTAAGATAGTGTAATTATGTATATTGGAGCACACATTGACTTATGTTGATGATTATGGATGTAGATACTAACAAGAGAACTCAAGGGCACATACATGTCCCTCTTGATTGGTCCATATGATGTTGTAGATAGAGCACATCCCGTAGATGATTATTTGTAAGTACGTCCTAAGATAGTGTAATTATGTATATTGGAGCACACATTGACTTATGTTGATGATTATGGATGTAGATACCGACATACATGTCTCTCCTGATTGGTCCATATGATGTTGTAGACAAAGCACATCCCGCCCATGATTATTTGTAAGTACATTCTAAGATAGTGTAATTATGTATATTGGAGCACACGTTGATTTATGTTGATGATTATGGATGTAGATACCAACAAGAGCAGGTCACAAGACATTTTGAGATAGCTATGAGCCTTATGGTATATCTTGTTGGAGATCCTTGTGATAGGATTTATAGGGACACAAATGGTATTGGATATTTCTTAATGATTGGATTGACCTATCCTCCATGGCATAGCCAGGATCCTATAATGATGACCACACAGAGTCCATAGACACCTACTAGATAAACTTCCCCTGCTAGGTCTAAAGTAACCTCCCAAATCTCCATCACATAGATATATTTTTCCTCATAGCACAATTGATCAGTTGAGATCTAGAGTGATTGAGATGATGAATGTCCAGATTGATGACATGATGAGTATACCAAAGAGAACTATCATAGAGCCACCTAGAGTGACTATTCCAAAGGTTGTTACTTATTTTACAGAGGATGTATAGCCTAGTGAGCCTTTATTCCAAAGAAAAGTATTGAGCCATTAGAGATAGATAGCATGCAAGATTCTACACTTATTGATGATGCTTGTGCACGTATCATAGAGGTAGATATCCCACTAGAGCCTACACTTGAGGAGATTGGTGATACACATGATCATGAGATTGTTGATCCATTAGAGACTAAGATACGTGGAGATACGATATAGACAAATGCTACCATTCAGATAAATGTTCATGGGCACCCACCACAACCAAATTCAGTGACTATTGAGCATGTAGATTCCCCATGCAAGACAAGAACAAATGAGGTACTTATAGACCATGATTGTCACGCCCGAGGATTTAGAGACCAATTTTCCTAGAGTGACTTCTACCACAACACTTGAGACACCCCTAGATCAAGTAGAGCCTACCTTAGAGGATGTTCACAAGAGTAGTACTAATTATGAGTGACCTAGGACATGTCATGCCTATAGCTCATCAAATAGAGCTTATTGTAGGGCCACTAAACACGTTTACATGCCCCACATCACAACATAGACTAGATCACAACATAGACTAGTGATGATACCCTAGTTTGGATTGAGAGCCACAATACACATGATGGTTTATCCTACGGTTGGCTCACATCCAGGCAGTCACTAGAGGCACATGGACTCTATAGAGGACATAGATAGATTAAAGTTCCTAAACCATATACCCTAGCACATCCTCTTAGATCTCTTACAATTTCGTTGACCGCACCCATGATACAAAGATCTAGACCATGTTTATGAGCTATAGAGAGGCCTACCCCATGACGAGTGTTGTCTCACAAGAAGCTAGACATTCACA
Source organism: Adiantum capillus-veneris (assembly GCF_014529385.1). Lineage (NCBI taxonomy): Eukaryota > Viridiplantae > Streptophyta > Polypodiopsida > Polypodiales > Pteridaceae > Adiantum > Adiantum capillus-veneris. Next base: position 1,193,766 of record NC_140944.1, on the reverse strand, counting down.
ACCACATGTGAGGAGAGCTTGGCGTACATTCATTAAGATACCATGGACATGGAGCTAGGTGATAGCCAGTCGATGACTATTAGACTGAGAGCCAGGAGATTTTTTATTTTATATTTTTTGTTTGGAGATTGTTCTCGTATCCCTCCTGGTTGCACTAGACCCTTGACTTGTGCAGATTGACTATGGTGCACTAGACACAGACGCGTCACTAAAGACAATTTTTCCCTTTGGGTTTTTTCCCTCTAGATATCCAGGTTTGAGACCTTGTATATGATTTCTTTTTATTTGTATCTAGGTAATAAAAATTTCACTCCTATGCTAAAAACCTTTCCACGTGGTAGTGTTTCACCTTATGGTTTTGCAGCATAAATGGAGTTTAGCTTTCACACAACATGGATATCTTGAGCCCAGTGGTGCATATTTATGCATCACATATCTCCAAGTGTACTACTTTCTATGTTTCATGTTTGTGGACATTTATATTTGCTGATCTTTATTTTCCATGGTTTGATTGAGTGCATTTCATTATGTTTTGCTATTTTCCATTATAGATGTATAAACATGTATTTGATTTAGTTGATTGACCAAGAGTTAGTTTTATTGATGAGCCTTGAGGTTAGTAGGCTATGACTTTAGGTTAATGCATTTACTTAACTATAATCCCTAGTTGGTAAAGTTATTTGAATGTTTGAGACCTTAGGAGTGTTTTAGGCATAAAGAGGCTTGCTCAATTAAACAACAAGAAAACAAAGGAAATGGAAGCAAGAACAAAAGTGCCACATGTAAAATCCTAAGTTGGAAGAGAAATCTTGGGTTGATTTTGGTACTTCACTCACATGTACTTGAAGAGGAGGAGCTCGGAGCACAACGGAAGAAGAATACGCATGCACACACTCACACACACACCACCATAGCCACACACACAGGTTGAAGGGAGAGAGCCAACGTACTGTGTGCCCCCTTTCTTTCTTCTCTTATCTTATGCACTAAGTCACAATACACATTGTACTTAGTGTTAGTGGCTCACACAAGTGTATAGATGTACACTTAGGGTTAGTGGCAGTTAGTGATGGGCGGTCGGCCACATGGCCATTAAAACCTAACATTCTCCCACTTGATGGCCAATGGGAGACTATAAGAATGGAAGAGAACCACTCTTCACCCAATTCCCATCAACTCACGACAGTGCTGAAATTGATGGCTGGAGAGACTCTTAGTGAGTGCATCCGCTGTGTTTTTTGGCGTAGGAATCTTCACTAAATCAAGGCTCTTGTTTGCCAGGCATTCACGACTGAAGTGATAACGCACATCAATGTGTTTTGTTCTAGAATAAAACACTGGATTGTTAGCCAAGGCAATAGCACTCTGACTGTCACAATGAAGAACTGGTGTACACTGCTCTAATCCAAGATCTTTCACTAGGCGAGCAAGCCAAATAGCTTCTTTGCATGCTTCACTCAATGCAACATACTCTGCCTCTGTGGTAGAAATGGATGTACAATCTTGAAGAACAGATCTCCAAGAAATAGCAGAACCAGCAAATGTGTAAATCAACCTGTTGTTGATTTACTACTGTCAACAGCGCCTGCATAGTCACTGCCTATAAATCCCTGAATGGATGACTCTCCACGACCATAGCATAATTGTCTATCTGCAGTGCCACTCAAGTATCTGAGAATCGACTTGACAACATCCCAATGCTTTTTACCAGGGTTAAATCTGCTGACAACTCCCACTGCATGTGCAATGTCAGGTCTTGTAGCCACCATGGCATACATGAGACTACCACAAGCTAAAGCATAAGGAACCTTAGCCATCGCAGCTTTTTCCTCAGAAGATTTGGGACCATCGTTCTTACTAAGTTTCAAATATGCAAGCAATGGAGTACTCAAGGCCTTCCCCTTCTGCATGTTGAAACGATCAAGAACCTTGTGCACATACTCTTTTTGAGAAAGCTACAACAACCTCTTCTTACAATCACAAGTAATATGCATACCCAAAATGTGATTGGCTTCACCCAAATCTTTCATGTTGAATTGACTTTTCAGCTTGGTTTTCAAGTCAGCAATGTCCTTCTTAGAATGACCAGCAATAAGCATGTCATCTACATAAAGGATAAGCATAATAAGCTGTCCATTTGGTTGTCTTTTCACATAAAGACATGGATCCTCATTACCGATCTTATAGCCTAGGGAACACATAAATGCATCAAACTTTTGATACCATTGTCTGGATGATTGCTTCAAGCCATAGAGACTTTTCAGAAGCTTACAGACCAAATGTTCCTTGCCCTTGAGCACAAACTCTTCAGGTTGCTGCATATAAATCTCTTCCTCGAGATCACCATGTAAGAAAGCTGTAATGACATCCATTTGATCAAGCTCCATATCTTCAGTGGCAACCAAAGCAAGCAACATTCTTAGTGCCGTCATCTTGACCACTGGAGAAAAGATTTCCTGGAAATCTACACCATATTCTTGCTTGAAACCTTTGGCCACAAAACGAGCTTTGTAATTCTCAACATTGGATGCAATCTTCTCCTTGTAAACCCATTTACAAGGCAAAGCTTTCCTACCTTTTGGCAATGGAACAATTTCCCATGTTTTGTTCTTTGCAATATTGGATAGCTCCCTCTTCATAGCATGTTCCCACTGAACCTTATCATTGGCTAGCATAGCCTCTTTGTAACAAGAAGGCTCACCACTATCTGTCAGCAACACAAAGTCCATGCCTAGAACAAACTGTTTTGGCGGATGTGAGACTCTTTGAGATCTCCTCGGCTGATCAGAGCTTGTACTAGCCTGTGTAGTAATTGGATCTGGAGCTATCTGTGTAGGAGGTGATACATCAAAAAACGTCACTTTCTGGAATTCAACCTCTTTCGTTGGCTCTATGCATCTTGGTCTCATTGAAGACAACATCACTGCTGCGGATTACCAATCGACTTTTCGAATCCCATTTTTGATAGCCAAATTGACCATATACACCATAGCCAATAAAGATGCATTTCCTAGACTTAGGGTCAAGCTTAGCACGCAACTCCTTGGGTACATGTGCATAAGCTTCGCAGCCAAATGTACGGAGTTTTTCATAAGACAACTCATGTCCTGACCATAACTCCAAAGGTACACGAAACTGTAATGAAGTATGTGGTGATCTATTGATCAAATACACAGCAGTGTATAATTCTTCAGCCCAAAACGCTTGCGGTAAATTAGCCTGTGATAGCATAGACATAATCCTCTCTTGGATGGTCCTATTCATTCGTTCGGAAACACCATTTTCTGCAAACCCTTTGGAGACATATTCTCCACCATTGTGTGAGCGTAAAGCTTTCAACTTATGTTCAGACTGAGTTTCCACACTAGATAAGAACTTTTTGAAACAAGAAAAAGTCTCATCTTTAGACTTCATGGCATAAACCCAAACATGTTGTGTTGCATCGTCAATGAATGTAACATAATAAAACACACCGCCATGGGATTTAGAAGGCATAGGCCCACATAAATCACTATGCACAAGCTCTAAGGGCTTTCTTTCTTTGTCAAAAGACTGTGTACGATGTGCTCATGTTTCCTTACCATATTGACAGTGTTCACGAAAGGGAAAATCAAAAAATGATAAAGACGGTAAGTAGCCCAAATGAGAAAGAGTTTCCATTCCCTTCTTTGACATATGACCTAGCCGGCTATGCCACAAAGCAACAGTTGGCAGCTCGATTACAGAAAGAACATTGTTCTTGTCAGATACATAAAGAGGATAAAGTGTACCAACTTTAGAATCATGGGCTAAAATAAGATGACCTTTCGCAATACGCCAAGACTACTGATGAAAAGTGACTTTGTAACCCAAGTCATTAAGACGTCCAACCAAAATCAAATTTCGTGTCAAAGCTGAAACATGACGCACATTATGTATGGTAAACCTCACCCCATTTTCCATAACCATAGCAATATCACCTATGCCCACAATGTCACAAGAGTAGCTGTCACCTAGCGTAACAGTGCCAATGGTTTCCTCATATGTAGTAAACCAATGCCTATGAGGTGTGACATGCAACGAAGCGCCCAAATCAAGAATCCATGTATGGGACACTTCACCACTAACAAGTAGCTCTGCTGGCATAGAACACTGCAAAGATAGAGTTTATTGTGCATCATAAAATACATCATTATTTTCAGTCAACATATTGATGTATTGTGCATCACAATCATTTTGCACTATGTTCAGTTCTTCAATTTTAACCGAACTCTTTGGTTTCTCCTCTTTATCATCATTGTCTTTGCCTTTGCCTTTACCTTTGTCACGCTTCCAAGCATAACAACCTTTCTTTATGTGACCAAACTTATCACAATAATGGCATTGAACATTGCAACGACCATGAGACTTTGATCTACCCTTTGAAGCATCTCTATTGTCCTCTTTCTTGGATTCACGATTCCAAGAACGACCTTTACGCTGTTTTCCATCTTTTTGCACATAATGAGCTTCTCCATGATGCAAGCTAGTCATGGTCTTTCGACGCATCTCCTCTGACAAAAGTGCACTAGTAACATCATCGTACTTTAACGTACCATTAGGAGCAAAGTTACTAACAGTTGTGCAAAAGATATCCCAAGAGGGTGGCAACGAATAAAGCAAAAAGATTGCTTTCATCTCATCATCAATGGTCATGCGCTGTGCATGAATCTGGGCAAAAAGAGAATCAAAATCATTGATATGGCTGGCAACGCTAGTTGACTCCTTCATACAAAGGTTGAAAAGTTTTCTCATCAAGAAAACCTTATTGCTAGCCATATCCCTTTCGTAAGTGTTGCATAATTTTTGCCATAAAGCATGAGCAGTCTCGCATTCTAACACTGAAAAGTACACTGACTCTCCAAGGTGCAGTCTAATCGTAGACTTGCATAGCTCATCAAGATCGTCCCACTGAAACTGAGTCATGTGCATATCTTTAGTTCTAGCTGCATAGGTAATAGGCAACTTTTGGACAAGCACATCATGCATTTGGTTCTTCTAAAGCTGAAAATTAGTGCCATCAAACTTCTTTATGTCATAAATGTCACGGTCTTTTCTAGTAGACATGGTGACAAAACTACCAAAAGATTTTGGGAAAATTTCGGCAAAGTCTCGTTTGTATTTGGGACTATGTCAACCAAAATACGAGACAAAATGACCAAGTATGTCACTCACAAAGCATAAAAGAGAGCAATGCCTCTCAAAAGCACACTATATAGAGACAAACTGAGGTGCATAAACTGTCAAACTGACCATAGACCACCAACTCGGCGTCAAAATCACCTATACCACTCTATACATGTCCTATGGCAAGGCCACGTAAGGGATTCTCTAGCTACCTGTATCACCGAAGGTATCTCCACATTTGAGAATACCCCAACTCAATGAAAATCTCATGCTATCGACCCTCAACAACGTAGGTTATGCAGCAAAAATGTATAGCCAAGTCTCAAAAATGACTATCTTCCGGACCAAGTCTAAAAAATGGCCGGGACTGCCGTACTAGCCAAAAGATGGCTCCACAAAAGCGTACAATGGTAGTATCCACAAAGAGGTACAAGTCTGTCAAGACGCTCAAACAAGCGTCAAAAGCATGTGCCTGCAACTAAACATCCCTGCGGGGAGTCAATCCGCTCTCAAAAGAGCTCAAACATTGTCAAAAGTGTCAACATATGCATGTACGCATAAACAACTGCTCCCACTGGAACCATAATATTGCAAGCACTGAAACCTGTAGTCTGTACCTATACATGTACCTGTATCTGTACCTGTAGTCGAAGAAGACAATGTTGTCATGTTGTCAAGCTCCCACTCTATGTGTGTGTATGAGGCCACTCCAAAAGAGGCTACACACTCCCGAACTGCCACTCCTGAAATTTTCAGCCCTCTTGTGGTAGTTTGTTGTAGTTTGTGATGGAAGAGACTGCAACAATGGTACCTGTAACTGGCTATGGAAGCACTACAGCACAAACTACCATAAGAGGGCTGAAAATTTCAGCTCCTGAACAGTAGCTTGAATGGGGTTTCTGATGGCTCGAATGGCTCTGAAAGGGGGGTAAAACCCAAGGACACCTAATGGAAACGCTCTCGAGAAGCTGAACTTGCCAACGGCGAAATCGGAATCCTGTTTGCACTCTTGAAAGTGTGCACGCACGCTCGGAAATGATTTTGAGAATGAAACCACTCTGATACCAGATGAAGGGGAGGAGCTGGGAGCACAACGGAAGAAGAATACGCACGCACACACTCACACACACCACCATAGCCACATACACAGGTTGAAGGGGGAGAGCCAACGTACTGTGTGCCCCCTTTCTTTCTTCTCTTATCTTATGCACTAAGGTACAATACACATTGTACTTAGTGTTAGTGGCTCACACAAGTGTATAGCTGTACACTTAGGGTTAGTGGCAGTTAGTGATGGGCGGTCGGCCACATGGCCATTAAACCTAACAGTACTGCCTATGGTACTAGAGCCCTAGAGGTTCCCACTATGGGTGCTTTTCTTTGAGAAGCAAAAAGGCCTCTGCATACAAAATAAGCACACACGTCAAATGATTTGAATTAATGTGAAAAAAAACAAGAAAATAGAAAATCAAGAAAAATGAAATGAAAAAGACTTCCATTGAGCTTCAAGTGAAAAATTCAAGATTTTGTTTGGAGTTGTGAGAGTTAGTTAGCTAATCTATGCTAAAAGACACAATTAGGAAATTGTGATGTTGGAAGATTCCAACAAAGACTCTCTAGTTTACTCTATCTCCAAGGTGATTGTAAATGTAATTTCCAAAGATGTAGACTTCACCACAATCTGAATATGAAACCAATTGTAATGAGAAACCAAGGATGTAATTATTGATGAGAAGAATGGTAATACTTGCTTTTGTACCATAAAACCTCAATCTATGGTATAAAAGGAAATCTTGTAATGTTTTTTGGGATGATGATTATTATTAAGAAGAATAAATCAGGCTTCTCTCTGCACATCGTGTGTTCTCTCTTTCACTATGTTTTTGAATTGCTCATACCGCACCGCACATTTGTTGCATCAGATTTCCAAGGACACCACTGTGTTTGTCATGGCAAGCTTTGCATGTGGATAGCTACTTTGCAAGCGTCATGCAAAAATTGAGCAACTTCATCTATGACCTTCCGGGTGACATTTCTCTCTATCCGAGTATCGTATTGAGATTTTGTCTGTTACATGTGATTCCCAACACTTAGCATAACCAAGTAGGCATATCCAAATTTTGAAAATCTAACAAAAGAAATTTTCAAATTTTTCATGAGTCTTTTTACAGGTTTGATGACCAAGTTCTGCTTAACATAGTCCCCACATATTGCCTAGGAAGTTTGGAGTCAATCGGAGATGATTTGTTCAAGGATTTCTACGTAGTTAGGTGAGAGATCATATAAAGAGGATCAGAGATTTTAGTGTATTGAGTACACGTAAAGTATTGTAGTGGAATGTGTTGTGTTCAAACAAGAGCCTGACAACCTCTTGCCGTGCATCCATGCCCTAGTCGAGCCATTCGCTTCCTAGGGTTGACATTTTGTTTTGGTTCCATCTCTTTCAAAGATGTGATAGGTAATGACCTGTGTGGACCCCCAAATATTGACATCGTTGCCAAGGAACAAGTACCTATACTAGAGTGAACACAAGTGAGTCCAACAGAGAGGCCTTGGGCAAAAATCTTAGGTAAGATAGATTAGAAAAGGAAGACCAGGGTTTTCTTGGTTTTTGTTTGAAGGTGATTGTGGTGAGTTTCTCACTACAAAAGTATTAGACAAGTTAGAATCATTATTTTAGATATGGTTGGAGCTTAGTGCAAAGCTTTATCAACATGTAGTGAGGTAAAGCTTGCACTAGGCAAGAAAAATGCAAGAAAATGAAAAAAAATATAGAGTTTTATTAGGAAATGTGGATTAAGTACTTGGAATCCATTTTTGAGTTGTTTCTTTTGTTTTAGGAGTAAGGTAAGTAAGCAAGATTGACAATCAATCTCTGCCTCTCATTGGAATTGCATATCATTGAAGGGATCCGATTACCAAAGGTAAGGAAAGATTGAAGAATGATGGTGCATCCAATGAAGTGAAGATTTATGGCCTTGATATGTGTGGAAAATAGTGTGTGAATGCATAACCATCACCAAAATTCTTTAAAAACTTTAATCCAACATCTGTGAGAGAAAATTGCAATTTTCTCCTACAGGTGAGGCTAGAGGACAAGAATGTGCATGACACTTCATCCCTCTTTGACTAATGTGTTTAAGCTATTGTGTGAAGTTTGGTACAAACTGAACATCAAAACTTGATCTTTCTTGCTAGAAAAGTATTGAAATAAGTCTTGAGACCAATTCAATTGCCCAATTATATTGAACATTGGCAAAGACGCTCTTGAAGAAGAGTTGGGATTTGACAAAAACTTGAAAAATGGCCAAAAACAGGAGTCAATGCAAAAATTAAAATTTTGCTAGAATATATATTTTTGGATTATTTTGATACCAAGGGCTTATCTCAAGTTGTACAAGGCATCCATCAAGTTAGAACTAGAAAAAGTGCTATAATCCATTTTGATATGCAAAAAACACGATTTTTGCGCCTGATCCTAGACACACTTGGATTGAGGAAATCAAACCTGCACCAGAGGAAGTCCTCGAGGAAAATTGGACCCTTTCATAGCTAAATCTAGAATTATTCTCTTGAGCATGAGAATAAGTTAAACTCCACTCTGAAAGAAAGCCAGAAACAGATCAAAGGACTCTTGAACCCATCAGAAGAGTCAAAATCTTGCATTTCTTGCTAAAGCAATTTTTTTTCATTGGGTACAAAGTCTTTGAGATAGTGGAAGAGAAAAGCACCTCAAAAGACTATAGGCAAGAAAAACTTGTGATTTTCATCCACTGAGTGATAGGAAGGATCCCTAACTCGGAGCAAGATTTTCCGAGCAATCTCTAAACCGAGCAAAAAAGCAAGGAGCTCTCTTAATTTTTAGCACACAAACCAAGGGAGCGGGTAGAGGTGTTATTTTTCACGTGATTTCAATATTCTATTGTAGCTTATATATATACAATCACTAATAAGTAGACACTAAGCTAGCAATGCCCAAAATTGAAATTTTGTGACAAGTGAATAGAAAGATATATAGTGCTATTACAATGTATGCAACTTAAAGACGATTGTCTATGAGGTGCAAGTCCTCTAATATGCAAGTCTAATGAGCTAGTGATGGCTATAAAATATAAATATTTGCTATGGGCTATAATAGCATAAGGACTAAGATAAACAATTATAAAGAAACTAGAAATTTTGCACAAGCATGAGTCTTACAAACACTTTTAATTGTGTCCTTTCCAGAAACCTCTTTCTCAATTTTAGACCAATTTGAATTGTGTAAAGCTAGAAACCTCTTTCTTAGAGTATGGTAGAACGCTCCCATAAAAAAGGATAACTTTTCCTATTTTAGGTGTAGTTACAAATGTAGGGCCCATGGAAAATAGCCATAAAGAAAAAATTTAGTATTAGAACACAAGGCTAGATCCACACTAGAAAAAACAAAACGGTTTTGACAAATTATCCTATAAAAAAGAGCTCCTCATTCTCTTAGTTTTTCTATTTTTTTCACCATCATTCTATTGGATTGACACAACTAGGTTTGGTATGGGCGCAAGATTTTTGTTTCTATTAATAGGGTGAGTAATTTTGTCACAAGAAGCCATCGTTCCTCCCCCTATTCCCACATTGTGAAGTATGGCAATATCATGTGCTTCTATTTGTCTTGTCTTTGCTTAGCTAGGTCGGTTAGATATTGGAGGTAGGGGGAATATTGGCCTTTGAAGCCCTCATACACAAATGCCAACTGTTTACAAACTTAGATAGGTGCATTTGTGTGTGAGGGCTACAAAGGCCGATAGTCCTCCTTCCTCCAATGTCACACCTCTATTGGGTCCATGTTTGGGAAAGGTCTACCTCAACCTAACCTTGAGCTGATTGAAAATCAAGATTACTCGACTGCAAACATTTGAAAAGGGAATAAAAATCAATAAAGTATATAGAAAGTAGTTCAAAAATCCTACAAACTTGTAAATTTTTTCTTGTACCATGCTCAAAATCTATTTAGAATGTTGTAATTCTAACTCGTAGGTGTCTACTTTTAGCTTGAACTTTCCTCCAATTTGGAGGTTGATCAAGGGCTCAAGATGCACAACTTGACCATGCGTGTAGAGTAGGTAAACAATCTATAATTTGCATCGAGCTTTCATTTGATGCATTCGTCATATTTGCAGGAGTAGGTCATCTGTAGGCTGGTTACAAAGAGAGGGGACCATCACAGTGATTGTGCCCCCCCCCCCCCCCCCCCCCCCCCCCCCTATTTGTTGTGATGTAGCCATGCACATGGTGCTTTTCCATCTGCTAACACTAGCACGAGACACCATCTGCTAGGAGATATAGTTGTGGACTTAATTTGTATCCCTCTGGATTCTTCCCTCTCTTATGACCTGTGTCCCTTCGGATTCTTCACCCTTTGCGCCAATTGTGCCCCTTTGGATTGTTTATTCTTTGCCATGTGCCCCTTGAGATTCCCCACTTGCACCGCCTTCATGAAGCTAGTGCGGATTCTTCATGAAGCTTGCTATCATTCCAAAACCATAACACCTCCTACCTTCAAAGCTCACTGTGTTGAGATTGTGTTATCACGATCACTATGAGAATGAATAATCTGCATGATAGTGTAAATCTTTCAAAATCTTTTTGGTGGATCTGCATGCGGCATACATCCTGGCAAGTCACCGGCCTAATGTTGCGCTTCTTTGAGTGTCATGTTGGAGACTCTCTCCTCTCTCTCTCTCTCTCTATCTCTCTCTCTCTCTCTCTCTCTCTCTCTCTCTCTCTCTCTCTCTCTCTCTCTCTCTCTCTCTCTCTCTCTCTCTAGCACCACGTGTTGGTATGCGCCCTTAAAGCCAGTTCAAGGCACATGAGAAAACACACGCACATGCATACACGCACTCAATCTCTCCCTCCCTCCCTCCCTCCCTCTGTCTCTTTAAAAAAAAAACAAATCGCACCAATACTTATATAAGCAAGACAAAGAGTTCTTGAATAATCAAAGTACAAAGTCACCCATGATTCCAATTTCCAACACTAGCAAAGAAGTGAGGTCGTGATCTGTCAAAGGCAACTTCCTCAACTTAGGAATGTCTGATGACCGTAGCTGGTTGCGACAACAAAGGCCACAAAATCATGACGTTTTGGGCCTACTAAAGAATTGTGGACCCCCTTGTGAATGAAGAAAAACTGATTTATTGCACTAGGCTCAATAAGCAGGATCGTCATCGGCGGGTGCAGCCTTCTTGGATTGTGGGTTGCCCTCATTAGGTTGAGGAGGGATAGGAGGTGGAATTGTTGTTGTTGTCAAGCTCGTCATCCACATTGTAGTCGGTATCAAGAGACTTCTTAATCCCTGCCTTGCTTGCTTCAGCCATGGATTGAAGGCCAGCTCAGCTATGACTGCCCATGCACAAACCAAACCTCCCACCCATAGCAGTGTCGACCCAAGTCCACCACCTTCCCCATCCTTCTCCTTCCTGTCTTTGCCTTTTTTTCCTGCTGATAGGCACTCTCTCTCTCTCTCTCTCTCATCTTGCGCAAATGAGCCGTTCACAAGCTCCGTTCGGCAGAAAAGCGCAGCCTGGCCTAGCTTACCCCACCACACCCCTGTCTTTGCGTGTAGCTAAATGCGATAAGGGCTTTCTGATGGCATCCTTTGATGCCGAAAGGCCTAATCAGAATCAGACTTAGGCGACTAACCAACGAACGGAAGGTCCTCAGACTTGAAAAGGCAAGTGAAGGGCATAGTCTCGTTGCATGACCGCATAGAGCATCCCCCATAGGACCGACAGTCGCCGACTAAGTGTAGGGCCTTCCAGCTTTGAAAGGGCCTCTTAGCCGAGAAATGCATGCCCATAATCTCATTGATGCATATCATCTAAATGCTACAAACCAACACAGAGCACCTAAAACGGGAGCCTTGAGCCGGTTGAAGAGTCCTTCAAACTACCATGGAGGGTCCCTAGCCTGGAGGCGCTCGAGAAATGTTAAGTATCAGGGTGCTTGCCCTCGTGTAGCTGGTTCACGTGACCGGCACAATAGGTCACACACCTTTTGGGGTGGGCGAGCACCTCGGATGCAGTAGCTCCTCAAGTGTCTGCGTGCAGGCCTAGTGGTAGAGGCGCACGTGGCCGTAGCGCAAGTGGCTAGCTCAAAGCGTGTGAACTCTGCGTTGACCGTTCTATTGGTCAACTGGTTTTTGCCCACATAATCTGACTGGGAACCGACTGGGGGCCAGGCGCTCCTCTGCACCGCAGTGACCGATTTGCTCCGCCTCTATGTGGGCTGCTCTGCACCGCCGCTATCAGGAAGGCATCATCTCTCTCTCTCTCTCTCTCTCTCTCTCTCTCTCTCTCTCTCTCTCTCTCTCTCTCTCTCTCTCTCTCTCTCTCTCTCTCTCTCTCTCTCTCTCTCTCTCTCTCTGTGTGTGTGTGTGTGTGTGTGTGTGTAGCACCGCGCGCCAGCGCACGCAGTTTACAGTAGTTCAAGGCAGTGTTCGAAAAAATACTTTTTCCCAAAAACTAGACAGACCTACGTATGTGAAACAACACAGGTAATAGATAAAATTTGAAGGTTTTACACCGCATTACACAAAATTCTGCAGGTTTTCTCATCTTCAAATATAAAATTTAGAGGTAAATTTCAAAAATTGTAGGTGGGATTACACTAAACCTAGGTTTTTTCGAGGAATGGTTCAAGGCAGGTTCTCTCTCTCTCTCTCTCTCTCTCTCTCTCTCTCTCTCTCTCTCTCTCTCTCTTTACGACGGTTCAAGGGCAGGTTCAACTCTCCTCGTCGGATAGATCTTTAGGGTCTCTTGGGATAGTTTCCTACAACGTTAAAATTCTCTTCTTCTCGACCGGGGGTGGGGGGGGGAGGTGTTTGTGGGTGTGTGTGTGTGCTAATAAAAAGAGGAATATGGTATATATTTTCAATCACCAAGTGTAGTAGATTGGTTATGCCATTTCCCACTTGAAGAACAGGTATTGAGTTCAACTCTCCTCATCGTATAGATATTTAAGGTCTCTTGGGATAGTTTCCTACGACGTTAAAATTCTCTTCTACTTCTTCTCTCTTTTTAGGCAAAACCATATCCATTCAAAATTCAAGGAAAAATTCCGCCAATAACCTTTGCCTCTCAAAACTGACAAAGTTAGAATCTCCATAGAGAAAGTAGTAAAATTTGTTGATTTGCATGAGCAGCAATGTTTCGAAAACATGTGTCTCGGCTTAATAGCGTGTCGTTTTCAGTTTAAAAAATGTCGATTGAGAGCAAGAGAAAAAGGAGAAATTCCGCACCAAAATAGAGAAAAATAGTGCAAAAAACCAAAAAGATAACCTAATTTGCTAAAATTTCCTCTTGGCAAATTCAAGGAAAGGAACTTTGTATGTTTGGAAAAATGATTTTTCTTGAACACTAATGAGCAGCTACAAGCCTAAATATGGTGCCTCTGGCCATTAAGTCCCTAATAGCTTTGCAAGAAAGTGACCCATTCATCCTTAATTGATCTGACAGGATGGATGGGGTAATAAGTTTGTACTTTGGAACCTCAAAAAGAAGCTTATCATAAGTAACCTCATCAAACAAAACCATAATATTGCAAATCTTCTCCTTCTGCTTTTCCTTGCTCCATTTCTTCTTCTTCTGCTTGCCCAATGCCGCCTCCTCCGTTCTTTCTCTCTCTCTACCATTGCGCGTCGGCGTGCACCCTTGAAGGTACTTTAGATGGTGCCTCGATGGTGCAGTTTAGATGGCAATCAATTGTTGTGGCAACAATATTTCCGAATACAAACCGTATGTGTGTGCATGTGTGTGTGTTCACACCCCTCCCCACCAAAAAAAAACTCCACAACTACAATGTTGGTTGATTGCTTGCTACTCCAATTCAAACCCAAAATTTTGCACTCCTTGAATACTTCGGAGTTCATCCACAACGGCCTTTACCCAACACTCAAGTCCAAACTTACATAGTAATGTCTCTGTGTAGCTTGCTTGACACAAAGATATACCTCCATCACACTGTGTAAACTGTATGCCCAAGTAATGATGCAAAAGCCCCAAGCCTTTAATCTTGAAATTAGCATTCAAATCAGCCTTGAATTCAACAATGCGTGTCTCATTCAGACCAATAATCAACAAATCATCTACATACAAAATAGCGATGAGAAATACATCACCCTCATGCTTGACATACAAAGTGCTTTCAATTGGATTGTTACAAAAGCCTTGTTTAACCAAATGAGTGTCATCTTTCTCATACCAGTTAGGAGGAGATTGCTTCAACCCATACAAAGCTTTCTTACATTTTCACACGTTATTTTCTTGTCCTTTCTTGACAAAACCACGAGTTTGCATTACATATAATACTTCCTCAAAAATATCACCATTCAAGAATGTATTAAGAATGTATGATTGATGTACATTCCATCCAAAAGAAGTTGCCAATGCACTTAGAAAATGAACATTAGTCATACAAAAAGTGGGATCAATCTCACCATCCGGCTTACGTTTCAACTTGCAAACCCACTTCATACCAATAACCTTTTTTCCAAGAGGCAAATCACTGCATGGAATCCATCCATTTTTTGAATTCTATGTTATATCAAAAGAAAGAGTTCCCTCCTCATCACATAAACAAGAAACAACCAAAGCATAACAATTTGATGCGTAAGATGCATGGTGAGAACCTAAACAAGTACGACTAGACATAGATGCATCCAATTTATTATCACGCGAAGTATGCACCAACCATTTTGACATACCTCTAGCCTCTCATTCTCAACCCTTTCCACATCAAGCACATCATGTACATCTGCATCGGTAATAGGCTGATCCATATCATTTTTAGAAACCCCTATAGGCTATACATTTGCCTCATTGGAATTTACATTCAAGTTTACACCATAAAAAAGAGGCAACCAAGTGTCATAAATGTCCTGTGAGCTTACATTACAATCTCTAGTACATGATACCAAAGACTGAATGGAATCTTCCACAAACACTACATCTCGTGAAACCAAGATATGTTTTGTTTGCGGATGATATAACTTGTAACCTTTCCTTTTAGTATTGTAACCAGAAAAAATGAATTTAACAACCATATCATCCAATTTTTAGTGCTACATGGCACCAACGCATAAGGCAAACGACCAAAAACGTGCATGTGATCAGATGGCTTCTTATCATTCCATGCTTCATAAGGAGTCATAGACTACAAGGCTTTGGTAGGACATCTGTCAAGTACAAAAGTAGCACACATGGTAGCGTCAAGCCAAACTAAATGTGGCAAAGCTCGACTCTTGATCATACATCATGCCATCTTTGTAAGTGACCTATTTTTGCTTTCAACAACACCATTTTACTGAGGTGTATATGGCATTGTACATTGGTTTATCCAACAATTAGCCAAAAATTCATTAAACCCATGAGACATATACTCCCCCTCTTGATCTGAAGGGAGGGTGTCCATAGTACATTTAGAGACATTTTCAACCATAGCCAAACTTG
The DNA here is from genome assembly GCF_014529385.1 of Adiantum capillus-veneris. Lineage (NCBI taxonomy): Eukaryota > Viridiplantae > Streptophyta > Polypodiopsida > Polypodiales > Pteridaceae > Adiantum > Adiantum capillus-veneris. Next base: position 1,178,137 of record NC_140944.1, on the reverse strand, counting down.
CTTGAAGCACATGAACAATTTGGACTTAGCTTTGAGTGGATACACCCAACATGCTTGGAGTAATCATCAATGAAACTCACCAAGTATAGGTGATTTCCTAAGGATGGAGTTTGCATAGGCCCACAAACATCACTATGCACAAGTTGCAACTTGCATGTAGCCTCATTGAAACATCCTTTGGAAATTTTGAATCCTACATCTTACCCAAAATATAACCTTCACAAACATGCTTAGAAGGTGCTTCAAGGGGCAGCAAAGAAGCAACCATATCAGATTTTTGCAAATGCAACAAACTCACAAAAGTCAAATGCCCAAAACGTGCATGCCAAAATTTTGCATTTGAAACAACCTTTGAATCCACAACTGCATTTGCAAAATTCTATCCACACTTGTCATACAAATTGAGCTTATAAAGCCCACGGCACAAAATGCCAAATGCAACTATTTCATCACCAAAACTAAGATCATGAAGTGTACATTTTTCATCCAAGAATTTTACAACAAAACCAAGTCTTGCAAGTGTAGATACAAACAAAAGGTTCACTGGATAAGAGGCATTGTTGGCACAAGTGATCATATTCCCATGAGGTAAACAAGTCACGATGTGAAGTAATGTGCTTTGTAGCACCACTATACCAACGTAACACACATGTGAATCTGCAGTAATTTACATACATGAATCATGGACATAAGGATCATAAGTACACTCTGCACTAAGCACTAAATTCCCACTCTGTATCTACATCAACATCGCAATCTCCATTCCCAAAAGATTCTACAATAGTTGCACTTGTAGTGAATCCACCCTCTTTCTTTTTGGCCTATTTTGCCTTCAACTTAGGACAATGCTCTATCAAGTATCATTAGGCTTGCAATAATGACAACACATCTTCTTCTTACCTTTTTCACCATAATATCTAGATGAGGTGCTACTAGTAAAAGCATTAGAAATGGGTGATTTGCTACTCAATGAAGAACCATGAGAAGAGGCTGCATTGCTATTACCACCTTTTCTTTAAGCAACAACAAAAGCCTGTTCAACTGCATTGTTTAGCCTTGTTCTTTCTTGAAAGTGACTCTTGCAATAGAAATGTTCATAATGCATCAAACTTGATAGCTTGAGGGTTTGCTTGGGTCATATGTCTCCAAGTACTAACAAAAGTTTTGTAAGAATCTGAAAATGCATCGAGAATTGTCTACACAAGTTATCTGTGAGAAATGACTTCGCCTGTAGAAATGAGTTGCTCATTAATATCGCCTATTTGTGTCATTCATCAAGAGACTATATTGGGCTCAATAATGAGTGGTTGAAGGATTTCATCAAGCTTGATGAGGTGATGGGAGCCCTTTGATCCTGACCTTGAGAGTGAGGGATTCTCGTAGCTGGCGTTCTTGAAGGGTTGCCTATAACTCGGTGTCAATCTTCTTTGTGATGCCTTGTGTTACTTGTTGGACTTACTTTTGGACCATCGTGATGGACTCCGTGAAGGAGGCATTAACCTCTCATGATTTTGCAAGGAGACCTTGACTCTTTTCTTCCTTCGCATCCTCAATCTTGTGTAAGCATTTCTTGAGGGCTATGTCCTCCCTAATTCAAGACACCATGGATAAAGGACTCCTAAAAGGTATATGAATCCCATGTGCTACTAAAGATTTGTGTTTACACCAGTTTGTTGATGAAATTAACTCTATCATGATCAATGAGGAAACCTTAGTCAATACTTTTTGGGATTGTCTCAAAGCTTTTTGCATGGCTAGTGGCTCTATCTCATCAACCATCAAAAAAGTGGTTTCAGAACTAGGTCTCAAATTGTTTCCAAAGTGGTCATTGAAGTAGGGTAAGTTGAAGTTCTAAACTTCGAAACTCGAGATTTCAAATGGGATCGACGGTTGAGGTGATTTGGACCGCTAGATGCACATTTGTAAATTTGGGAGAAAAGAAAATTCGGGTAGGCTTGTAAATTCGGGGCGGTCTTCACCCGCGACCTCCCCACTGCGAGCCATTAGCACTAACCACTAAGCCCGCATGCATTCGTTGAAATATAGGTGATTCGAGTATGTCATATTGTAAATGTGGGCCAAGTAGTAAATTCGGAGCAAATTTATAAATTCAGACAGACTAGTAAATTCGAAAAAAATGTCGAATCTGACGGTCCACGATTAACGCACCCCTCGTTTTCCTCCTCCACCATTGATCCCATTTGACTTTGCACGTGTGATATAGTGATGAGGCGCTGCACCAAAGGTACAATCTCTCTCTTTGGCGCAACGAAGCTGCCAACCGTTTGTTGTGCTCTTGGTATTTGGTTTCTAGTATTACAAGTTTTAAAGTTACAACTTTTCTTCTCCTCGCTGAGTCGCTCCCTCTCTCTGCCTGCTTCAATAGTTGCTGTGACAGATTGTCAGCTTTTTGCAGTCAAAAAATGTCAATTGCGCCATCTCTGCACTTCTTCTTGACATGGTCAACGATTCTTCTTGGAGCAACAAGTCATACAGAAGCCAAGTCTACTGCGGTGTCAAGAACGGTACCCCTGCATTATCCTGCATTGTACCCAGAAAGCATCGTCTGGGATGATGGGTTGGGCCATTTTATATCAGGTTCTTTAGCACGGGGATCCCTCTTTTCCATAACGGAGAATGGCACAGTGGATGAGTTTATACGAGATGCTGACTACAGCGGCATTGCAGCTACGGTTGGGGTCACTATCGATGCCCCCCGCAGGCGCATTCTAACTGTGATCAACAATGTCTTTGATCACCCCTCCTCTTTCCATGGCCTTGCCGCTTATGATCTTGACACAAAGGCTCGCCTCTTGCTTGCAAAGTTCGACAAGCACGGATGCCCTAACGATGTCACTGTTGATCCTAACTCTGGCTTTGCATATGTCACTGATTCTGCACGCAACCTTATATTCCAGATTAGCCCCTCAGGCGATCCCCAAATCTTTACAGAGAATCCCCTTCTTAATTCACAGCCCATTGTTGCTGTTGACCCCCCTGCTGTGCGGTCGGGACTCAATGGCATCACTTTTACAGAAGATTACTTGCTTGTTGTACAATCAAATTCGGGGAAGCTGTTCAAGGTAACTGTTCACGATGCCACAGTGCATGTGGTGGACATTGATAAACCATTAGTTGCTGCTGATGGCATTAGTCTACGCCAAGATGGCTTGCTTGTTGCCATTTCTACTGATGCACTATGGGTGCTGAAGAGCAGGGACCATTGGAATTCTGCATTTATTGTAAAAGAAGTTCCTCTGGACAGATCCTTCAACTCAACATCAGTTGCCTTAAGGGGCCCAAAAGACATTGCAATGATCGTGCATGCTCATTTTCAGGATCTTTTTACGGTGGCAGAGAAGGGAATGGAAGGTTTGCCAGGAGGTGAGTTCCGTCATGAGTTTTCCTTACAGGAAATGCAGCTTCCCGGCGATCCAGATAATAATCCTCTTTGGTTACTTGCCATTCTGGTTTTATTCCTTCTCATCTTTGGTGTTTACAAATTACAAATGCATTGGTTATTTGACAAGTACAGTCGACTTACAAAGAGAGACTAGATTATGTCATGGTAGTTCAAGGCAAAGTCATAGTCAACTTCACATTTGTTATTGTGGCTGAAAGTTTTACTGGCGTCTATCACTGTCCTTACCATACATATGTAGTTCAAGTACATTCATTTTTTTCAGTTATATTAACTTGTATTCCTTGTACGATTGCGTGCATTTGTGCTGACACATTTGTCTTAAATATGCTTTATTGCTTCAATTAGTAGAGTCGTATAAGTTCCATGTCACTGGTGACACATGAAGGAGAGTTGTGAAGATTATCTCATTTGCTTCTTTCTATTTGCACAAACAAATCCTTCCTACGAATTAGGTAAGAAGTTAGCACCTGTGTTTGGGTTTATGGTGAGTTCAGGATGAAACTGGTAATGGAAAATTTAGTGGTCATGATTTTATGCCAATAATTTTTAGGAACCATGTTGGTTTTGCCAAACATTTGTATTTTATCCAACTCGGTTTCTGTCATCTGCTATGTGTTATCTTTAAAGAACAATTGATTTAGTGTCATGTCCATAGGCCAGAGCAGGGAGTCAGTTTGTGAGTTGAGGTAGAGAAAATATGGGAACCTTGCTGCAATAGAGGTACCGTGGGGTATGAGGGCTAGTCAACATAGCATCAGTAAGCTTAAAGTCTGGCAGAGATGCCATGTATGCTAGAAATGTCAGATGCCCGTCAGTTTTAACGGATATTTTTCTCCTGGATATGACATTAGCAGGTAATGCATCTGCTTGAGGAGCCTATATGACTGAGTGTGTGAGTGTGGGCCTCGAGGGCCTTGGCTGTAGGGTTGCTCATGCCCTTAGGTGGCCTGCCCCCCTCCCCTCCCCTCCCCTCTTCTCCCCGGGTGTATATTATTCCCCTCTAATATATTGTTACATTTCCTTTGGAGGGGGCATGAGAGAAGAAATAGAATTATTGGAATTTTAGTGCATCTTACATGAGCTTTTTCAAGGGTTTTTATATATTTAATGTTCTATTTTAAGAGGACGATTGGGTGGGGCAAGCTCATAAACTTTAGATAAAAGGGCCCTCAACCCCCAGTATAAACTCAATGAATTAATTGCCATTGTTGTTTGATTTTGCATCTCTCTCTCTCTTTCTCTTTGTGTGTCTCTTTTGCACAAAAAGTGTCTGTATAGTGTGCAAAGAGACCTTTGGAGATGCTTAAAAGGCCTATCACCCAGAGGATGTACAAGACAGGGAGTACAATGTGAGAAGTATGTGTACATCAAGGTGGCTTGTATGAAGAATGCAAAATGAACCACTGTGGAGGTACGTAATGCCATGTGATGCGACCACGGTCTAGACTTTGCACTGTAGGAGTGAAGATCTCGCCCATGTCCGAAGAAAAGAGTATGGATGCCTCTCGGATGCGCCGGAGGAGCCCGCTAAAGTATCCCATCGGGTACAAAGAGCATGCAGTAGTCCAAATAGCTGTCATAGTGGTGGATGTAGGGGAAGACTATGAGCCCAAAATGTGAGCAGCAGGACCCTTCCACATGGTTGAGAGAGTGATGTTGTAGATCATAGTGAAAACTCCATCCCTTTGGGGAAGGTCCATTTGACGACCTGTATTTGGAATCATCTGTAGAGTGCTTGGTCTATATCCCAATGAAGCAAGCATGAAGACTGGGTCTGTCAGAGTGCCTTGACAAAAGGTGTGTGACCCTAGACATTGAAAAATCCATGCAACTGCCCCCCACATCACAAACCCATCGTAAATGCTGGCTCTGATCGGCAAACAACAAACTACTCTCCATACTGGTTGAGCATACAAACAGACCCAGAAACAGTGCCTCAAGGACTCAGGCTGCTAAGTGCATCTCTGACAAGTCTAGCACGCCCAACCCAAGTGCCAACAGGCAATCCTGCATGCGCAATCATCCACATATAGTCACAGGAAACACACGTTCTGGGGACTCAACGTTCCAAAATGCCGTTCCTGGCCCTCAACGTTTCGGAAGTGCGTTCTGGAATGAGGCGTGTTCTGGAATTGAATCATACCAGGAACGAATTGCATCTTTGGAGGATGTTGTAAACTAGGCCATCACAAGAATAACCTGATTCACCACAAGAGCTCTCTGCCAGCCAAAGACAAATGCAAGGAAGACCAATGGCAAAGCTTCCTCCTCAACAAACATATCAATGCCAACATGAAAACCCAAGTAGCTGCAAGTCTTTCCTCTGGGGGCAACCGTGTGAAATTCTCCTACACAACCCACTGACAATTCTTATCAACTCCTACAATAAAACCAAAAGACTTGTGCGAGTTGATGAGTGTACCATTGGCCAAGCAAGGTAGCTAGAGCTTCTCGTAAACTGACCAGCGTGTGTGTCATTTGCATACTCTTGATCCAACAAATCCGGTGATCCATTCAAAGGCATAGCAAGTGAAACCGGCCCGTAGGGCGGTAGATGTAGGCTTTCACCCGAAACTTTACTTTAGACTTTAGGACACAGAGAAACTTTGCAAATGAAAACGTGTAATGAGAATTGATACTTCAAACACACACCGCTTGGAAGCTAGAGCGCTACCAAGCAGACGCCGACACCTGTTGGCCCCAAAGATTGGCGCCCCTTTCGGTATTTCTTTATTGTATTAAAAGAGGGAATAAAACCTGTGATTTCCTACGAGCTTCCCCGCATATTGCGGACTGAAAATGACCGGTTCTGGCCCAATTTCGGCAGCATAACTGTACTAGGACGCTTCACAGACAGTATCCCCATGCAAAAAGTGACTTTCTCGACGCATACGGACACTTTGCAAAACCTGGTGAGAATCTGCAGCACGCTGAAGTCTCTGTTTTCTGCCCTGAAAATGCGCAAGATCACCCGCACAACGGTCCCCTCGCATCCCCGGACCTCCTGGGGGTATTAGGGACCGTTTAGGGCCGAAACCCTAAACCTGCAAAAATACACAGCAGGCTGTATTTCTCTGTTTTGGGCTCCCTTTCGCAAGCCGGTCGCATCCATAGCAAGTCCTCAAGCTCTCACTCCTATAGGGCTACTTGCCCTTTGAATCGGACGAGATTTTTCGCGTGAAATCTTTCCGAGCTCACCTGTACCTGTGGGGGATTAGCAACTAGCTAATTCAGTACCTGTGCAAGAGGCTCTTGCCTCGGCAATCGCGCATGAACCCACACAAATGTACATACAGATGAAAAGCCCTCGAGCGGGGCATCACGTTTCTGTATTCAAAAGGGAAGAGAGGTGCGCAAGAGCAGAATCATCGCGCTACATAGTGCAAGGGAGAAGGCAAGCTTTCAATTAAAGCTTCAACACCTGCACCAACTACTCACACACACACTGTAAGTCACAGTGAGAGAGAGACAACCCCAAATGGCTTTTTGCGCCAATTCCCAGCTGAGGTGGCAGTCTTTGACTTTCTGCAGGCTTTGGTGCTGTGTAACAGACTTGGACACTCCAAGTCGAGAATCTATCACGACAGCACCAAATAACCACTTCAAAACATTTCACAGTTCACAATTTATTCGACACTGGCCCCACGGAGTTCCGTGCCTAGAGATATTGGCCCCAAAGATTGGCGTCCCTTTCAGTATTTCTTTTTATATTAATCTGAGTTCAAAGTACAAGAGTGTGGGCAGGCGCTCACACTCAGACTCTGCGTCCAGATGCTCTGAGTTGTGAGACCCTGCCTGCTTATTTAAAGAGTACAAGGGATGCCAAAAGCAGAGCCCCAAAAGCTGAAAATCAAAAGCTTGTAAAAATAAAGCAGGAGTTTCTCTTTTTCTCTCTCTCTCTCTTGCTTAATGAAATAAAGTAATTTAAAAGATTCTATCTCTTGTCAAATTGCGAAGCAAAAAGCAAAAGGCTCTCTCTCTCTCTCTCTCTCTCTCTCTCTCTCTCTCTCTCTCTCTCTCATCTCCTGTTTGCGTAGACTAAAAGCAAGGCCAAAAACTGCCAGCTTTTTGCGTAATTGAAAAACTGCCACGTCAGCAGTACGCAGCGTGCCACTTCAGCGTCAGCCTGCCACGTCAGCCTGCACTTTGCGCAAGATGAAGCTGCAGCGAAATTTTTTCACGCCAGGGCTGTCCATGCCACTACAAGGGTGTATGTACGGGGCAGTCTCCTGTCCTTGCCCGAGAGGATGTGTGTGTGTATGTGTACTGGGCACGCCACGTCACTGGGTTGTGACATACCCCCCTCTTGAAAGCATTGTAATCGCCCTTGATTACGCCTGCAAAACAAACAGAAGCCATAAACTACCTTAGCAGACATTGACTGTTAGTATAGGCGCACTAGGAACACACATCTAGCACATGTACCAATCGACAGTCACATCACAGGACATCACATGACAAATCACATTCAACATTCGTTCGGATCTTAGACCATGATTTATCAGCAATGCAGTTAGCAATCGCATCTAGATCCACTGAGGATCTCATCGATGCTCGATTGACTAACCCCTATTGCAACCATGTCTATTCAAGATCATTCAGACCAAAATGCTACAGTCATTTCGTCTATCAGTTCCTACACTTAAAAACAAGTCAAGAACAAATCAGTTTCATATTCAGGAATTCCATTTCATAAAGTCATACAGCACAATACTGTCAGCTCTCAGTATCCTTGAAGCTCAAAGAGACATCAGTGACTCTAGTACTCTAAAATCAAGACATCTGTCACCCAGATTACGACCACAAGCATCGCAATATACTTCAAATGACTTCTGCAAGTTTGGCAAAGTCAAAACTGGTCCCGTAGTCAATTTCTCTTTCAAAGTCGGAAAGGTAGTCACCTTTGTGGGTCCCCACGAGAAAGGGACTCCTTTCTACGTCAAGATATGCAAAGGGGAAGCAACCTCTGCAAACTTTCGAATGAACCGCCTGTAGTATGAACACAATCCCAAGAAGCTTCTAACTTCATGGACATTCTTCAAATCGAGCCAATCACAGATAGTCTCTACCTTGGCCGGATCCATTTGCACTTCTGCTGTTGACACAATGTGTCCCAAAAAGTGTATCTCTGGTAGGAAAAATTCACTTTTCTTTGCATTAATCACTAACTTGTGATCTCGTAATGCCTGAAAGACCTGAAGCAAATGATCTCTATGTTCTGCCTCATTCTTGGAGAAAACAATGATATCGTCAAAGAAAGTGCCAACAAATAGTTTATACTCTCGAAAATCCTGACCATCATTCGATTAAATGTCGCAGGAGCATTGGTTAGGCCACAAGGCATCACCAAAAACTCAAATAACCCAAAAGTCGTCCGAAAGGCTATGGAATGTATACACAATGCAATACCTCAATGTAGACTCTAATGACTTGACAACGACAAATCACCACGATAACTCCTCGGGAAGAGGCACCTCCGGGACTGATTTGATGCACCTTAGATCCTTCTCGATGTAGGAATTGCGGATGACCACCACGGGCTGATTCGCACTTCCGATGTGAGAAGAATGATAGGCTGAAAATGCAGATCTTGACGAGGCTGATGATGGACAGCAATGGAGCACTCGATGCCGGAGAGGGAATGGCTGAGGGGAGGCTCGATGGGCTGCCGAAGTACCGGGCCGCAACCGGGGACAAGCGAGGGCTGATCCAGCCACCTTCCGGCGAAGGGAAGTGTTGGAAACAGAGAACACTGGCCTGTTTCGCTGCTTGGATAGCTCTAGGGCTGAATTCTGCAATCGCGTGTGCCAAGGGCTGAAATCTGCAGAGCGCTGCTGGCTGGTCTCTCTGAAAACGCCAAGGCTGAAATCTGCCCAAAACGCTGACTGGTCTTTGCTGAAAACGCTGGCTGAGCCTGGCCTTCTCTTAGCGCTGGCAGAATCTGAAATTAAACGCCGGCTCAAGGTCCCCTTTTATAGGTGAATTTGCAAGCTTAAGTACTTATTAGGCCTTAGGTAGGGCAAGTGTCCACCAACTTACCCAACAATAAATCAATAAATTGATTTATTAGAATTGAGTCAGTGGGGTCTAGTTTTGGGTGAAAACTGTTGCACATCTCCCGACCGGGAATCCGAGCGACGAGCGGTCTGGCACGCCGGATTCCTCTAACCTAGAACTACATGCTTGTCTTGCTAGATGCCCACCGTACTGTAATAACATCTGTCAAAACGTGTTTACAAACCATTTATGCAAGAGGGTTCCAAACTGGAAAACCTAATCTAATGGACTTGTCCGGACATTCAGGTCCTGCAAACAGGCTCACAAAATTGCCAGTACTAATCCTCCTAGGATTCTAAACATCCCTATCTAGGAAGAAGGGGAAAACTGGCTCTGGAAGTCGATGAAGTATGTCCACGTGGCACACAGAGCCATGTGCACGTGACATCCCCTCCTGCTTAAGGTGAGGTACGGGTACCGATCTGCATGGCCTCCTTGTATGAGGCTAGCAAAATCCGGATAGTGGATGAAAAAGCCTTCGTCCACCCAAGCATCTTCATGTGTCCCTCGATCCTTGAATTTGAGGAAGTATTGCTTTGCTTTTGTCTTATTGCCAAACTGAAATGGAAGCATTCGAAAACACTTCGACTTGGTGACTTTGAATGGAACAATGATCTCCGGTGGTTCTTCTTTTGGATTGCTCCTTGGAAGTCCACCCTTGTGGCGGCAACTCGACGGGTCCACTTTGGAAACTCTCTGTGCCTCCTGTGGACGCTCCAAAGGAACGGCCATGTGAGGTCTCAGTTTCCAGAATTTGACCATCCTTGACTTGAGTGCCCTGAAATCCACACAAAACTGAAATGAGTTTGATTTCTTACGAACAAAGAGAACTGGTAAATTAAAAGACCGTACCTTGGGAGGGCGAAGCCTCCTAAATGAGAAATCACTTGGTTTTGGCTTCGCTTTATTCGATGGAGAAATTTTTTTATCTACATGTTCCTCGTCATGCAATTGGTCGGAGACAATGTCCATAGGTCGATGGGGAGGTGTGAAGGGGAATGATGATCCTGGGAAAACACCGAATTGACCTTAACAAAACCTTCACTATACTTGTCAGGAATACCCAAGTTCCTTGATGTGAGGTTGACATATATGACCGCAGCTTGGGCTCCTCGACGTAGCTCTCTGTTAGCCTGGACATGGGAGATGAGAGGGAGAGAGAGAATACCGCTCTCGCCTCGAATGAGGACGGGCTGCGACACATTATCTTTGATGAGAAACGTGAGCTTCTCCCAATTGATAATGGGTTTGACCATGCGAAACCACTTAATACCCAAAATGATATCACATCCTGTAAGTTTAGAGACTACAAAACGACAAGTAAATTGGGTTTGTTGAATGATCAACTTGACATCATCACATTCTTGAAAAATCGAAGCGTTTATGCCTTCAGAGAACCCCTGCACCGGGAGGGTGGGGATGGGAGAAGTCTGAAGACGTGCACGTTTACGGTTTTGCAAGAGATTTACTTATATGACATCTTGAGAACTTCCAGAATCAAACAACACAATGACCCTTTGACCATTAACATGTCCATAACATTTTATGAGTTCATCCTCTTCGAAAGTTTCCTCCTGCTTAACTTCTTGCTTTACCACACTCATAGCATTCACTTGAGAGGGAGCATCAGAAGTTGACGCAGTAAAGGTTTCCTTGTTAGATTCTTTCTTAGGACATTCCCTTTTCATGTGACCTACTACATGACAATGAAAACACCTATGTTCCTTTGCATACAATGCTTCTTCTTCCTCACTTAACTGACCACCTAAAACTCCTTGGGCAATCTTTTCATGAGGTGTGAGTTGAGGTTTATCAGATTTTCTTTTACCCTTATCCTTAGAGTTATCGCCCTTAGATTGAGATCGAGATGGAGAATTAGATCGAGAAGAAGAACTGAGAGAGTTCTTTTTATTGTTGCCATTCCCAATAGAATCCTCTTCCTTTTTCTTAGACGAGTCTTGAGAGGAAGAAGTACCATTACTTGAGGCCGTCTTAAGCTTACCCTTGTTGTGCTTCATCTCTTGGAGTTGAGCCAAGTGTATCGCTTCTTGCAATGTCTTTGGATCACCGGCCTCCACATCAAACTTGATCGAGTGGTCCAATCCAAAGAGAAAAGCCTCTAACCTCTCATTATCCGATTTCCGCAATTGTCCACCTAGCTGTGACACACGGTTAGCATACGACATCACCGGTTTACCTTGTTGAGACAAAGCCCGAGAATCCTCCTTCAAACGCTTCAAGTACTGTGGAGGGGGGAAGCGAGTCTTGAGATCCTCCGTGAACTCTTCCCATCTAAGCTCGAGAAGGGGAACGAGGTAGGACTCGGCATGGGCAGCCGTATGGGCCGCCTCTTGCTTCTCCATCCATTCATCCTTCCAAGTGATGGCGTCACCCGTGAGATGCATGGAAGCCAAGAGAACCTTGTTATTACCTGACTTTTTAACAACCGCAAAATAGGATGTAAATTGATGCAACCATGAGTAAATGACAATAGCATCCATCTTACCGTCATACTTACTCAACGTGATCTTCTCGGGAATTAGATCAGTGGTCGTCCGTGTAGCAATGGCTGCCTCCGTGATGGTCTTGGCAAGCTTTTCATAATCGGGCTCCGAAGATGGTGGATCGGGTCGCACCGCCAAGGTGGTGATGAGATCACGCATGGAATCCCTTTCCAGTCTACGAGCCTCGACTTCGGCGGCCAATCGACGCTCCTCACGCTCCGCCGCTTCCACGCGCTCTAATTGACGTGCCTCCTCCGCTTCCAAACGCTATTGTCGTCGAGCTTCGTCTTGCCGCATCATCATCTCCATCATCATGCGCATCCATGGGATTTGGTGGCAAAGGAGGAGGGGTGGGGGGAGGGCTAGGAGGATCCACTGGTGGCACTTGCCCGCCTTATTGATTGGTGGAGGTATTCATACTGTTACGAGTCTCGACCATGCAAGGACTTCTCCTCTTGGTTCAAGGAAGTTCGTAGACTAATCTTCGGGAGACTTATCTACCCCCTCGTCGGCGCACCCCGCATGCAACACCCGATATACAATTGGTTGCTTTTTTCCGACGCTCAAGGCGCACGGCTCTACGCGCAATGGCAGGCCTGCTCTTCCAAGAGTGGAAGGAATATACACCGAAGGGCTGCCAACACAACCAAAAACACAAGAGAAAAAAAAAACTTTTTGGGGATTAGGGGATTAGTGCAAAATCTTCAAAGCTCTGATACCAATGTCAGGTGCAATGGAATTAAAATGGTGAAGATTGAGTTTTACACTTCCACAAAATCCTTTCCTTCTTTCCTTGCGTTAGTGAATACTTTGTGCTTCATTGAATGTTCCTTTTATGTTTCCTTGAAGAGAGGGGTTGAGAGAATGCAATAAAGATGTGTAGAGGGAGAGGGAAAGAGAGAGAAGAAGAGAGCGGCACCCGATGGGGTCCCAACCAACCCTCTCAAGGGCCCCCCACACCATTACTGATGTGGTATTTGCTTTAGATTGTGTAAATGGAGTGTATACACAATGCAATACCTCAATGCAGACTCTAATGACTTGATGACGACAAATCACCTCGGTAACTCCTCGGGAAGAGGCACCTCTGGGGCTGATTTGATGCACCTTGGATCCTTCTCGATGTAGGAATTGCGGATGACCACCACGGGCTGATTTGCACTTCCGATGTGAGAAGAATGATAGGCTGAGAATGCAGATCTAGACGAGGCTGATGATGGACAGCAATGGAGCACTCGATGCTTGCGAGGGAATGGCCGAGGGGAGGCTCGATGGGCTGCTGAAGTACCTGGCCGCAACCGGGGACAAGCAAGGGCTGATCCGAGCCACCTTCCGACGAAGGGAAGTGCTGGAAACAGAGAACGCTGGCCTATTTCGCTGCTTGGATAGCTCTAGGGCTGAATTCTGCAATCGCGCGGCGCCAAGGGCTGAAATCTGTAGAGCGCTGCTGGCTGTTCTCTGCTGAAACGCCAAGGCTGAAATCTGCCCAAAACACTGACATGTCTTTGCTGAAAACGCTGGCTGAGCCTGGCCTTCTCTTAGCGCTGGCAAAATCTGAAATTAAACGCTGGCTGAAGGTCCCCCTTTATAGGTGAATTTGCAGGCTTAAGTGCTTATTAGGCCTTAGGTAGGGCAAGTGTCCACCAACTTACCCAACAATAAATCAATAAATTGATTTATTAGAATTGAGTCAGTGGGGTCTAGTTTTGGGTGAAAACTGTTGCACATCTCCCGACCGGGAATCCGAGCGACGAGCGGTCTGGCACGCCGGATTCCTCTAACCTAGAACTACATGCTTGTCTTGCCAGATGCCCACCGTAGTGTAATAACATCTGTCAAAACGTGTATACAAACCATTTATGCAAGAGGGTTCCAAACTGGAAAACCTAATCTAATGGACTTGTCCGGACATGCAGGTCCTGCGAACAGGCTTACAAAATTGCCGTTACTAATCCTCCTAGGATTCTAGACATCCCTATCTAGGAAGAAGGGGAAAATTGGCTCTGAAAGTCGATGAAGTATGTCCACGTGGCACATAGAGCCATGTGCACGTGACATTGACATAGCTGAAATTTGTGGCTTTCTTGATAACGCATCAGCCACCACATTCTTCTTGCCTTCCACATGCATAATCTGGAAGTGGAACATAGAAAGAATGTTTGCCCATCGCATATGCTTTTCGGATAGCTTTGACTGTGTCAAGAAGTATTGCAAGGTCTGAAGATCTGTGTGGACAACAAAATCAGCACCCAACAAGTAGGGCTTCCAACTAGAAAGTGCATGAATGACCGCCAGTAGCTCTTTCTTATAGATTTGCAGAGTTCTGGCCCTTGCAAGATTTTGCTCTCGTAAGCTACTACCCGACCGTCTTGCATTAGCATTGCTCCAATGCTATTTTCACACGCGTCACACTGGACCACAAATGACTTCCTAAGATCTGGTAAAACAATCACAGGATTTAAAGTCAACTTTTTCTTTAAGAGACTGAAAGCTGAAATCTCTTTTTGGGTCCATCTGAAACTGACCTCATTCTTCTGCAAAGCGTGAAGAGGTGAAGCTATCTCTACAAAATTCCTGATAAACCGTCTATAGTATGAGCACAATCCCAAGAAGCTTTGGACATCATGCACAGTCTTTAAGTCTGGCCATGTCTTAATAGCTTCAACCTTTGCGGGATCCATTCGGACACCATCCTTTGACACTATGTGGCCAAGAAAGTGGATTTCTTCCAAGAAGAATTCACTTTTATTAGGATTGAGAAGTAACCTGTGATGACTGCGCAGCTCTTCGAACACAATGGTCAAGTGACGCCTATGCTCCTCTTCATTCTTCGAATAGATTATAATGTCATCAAAGAATGTGCCAACAAACTTTTGATGCGAGCGGAAAATCCGGTCCATCATCCTATTGAACGTAGCATGAGCATTTGTAAGACCAAATGGCATCACTAAAAACTTATAGAGACCAAACGTCGTTCTAAACGCAGTCTTGTGCACATCCTCTTATACGGATCTGATGGTATCCACTCTTAAGGTCTATTCTGCTGAAAATTGCAGCACTCTCTAAATGATCAAGAATATTATCAATCCTTGGGATAGGAAACGTGTTCTTGATGGTTTTCTTATTCAACGCACGGTAGTCAATGCACACGCATCAAGAGCCATCCTTCTTCTGCACTAGGAGCAGGGAGCAAAAAGGTGAAGAACTAGGCTGAATCAGCCCCTTCTCTAAAAGCTCCTCAACCTGGCCCATAATCTCTTTTTGCTGAGCCGCACTAACCCTGTAGGGAGGTCTGTTTGGTGGGCTACACCCTGGCACCAAATCTATCTCATGGTCCTCAGGCCTCTCCAACGGCAATTGCGATGGTAATGAATCAGAAAAAAAGTCATGAAACTCTCGCAAAAATGCTAACCTTTCTTTATCTAACACAAATAAATTTGATTGACAACTATCTGAAACATAACGTGCAAAAACCAAGTACGCAGAAAGATGATGTTCAATTACAGAAGTGATAGCCGAAGCGAATACAATAGGGACAGACTCCCCTTTGAGCTTTACATCCAAAACATGAGTTTTACCCCTATGTTGAAGGGTGATCGTTTTGCCGAAGACATCCAACACGCCATGTATCCTGAACATCCACGGAATTCCCAGTAGCGGATCACACCCTTCGAATGGCATGATATAGAACTCTTCTGTGTCCACATACGACTGAATATGCAGACGTAGCTTTCCAATGATGGGAGTAACACACTTTGAGTGGCCAGGACATGCCAACCTTGCCTCTGCCGTGTACCCCATCTCTTAAGCTCTAATGCTCAACTTCATAGCTAACTCTGGTGCGATAAAGTTCGCTTTGGCACTTGGATCAAAGAAAATAAGTGCCGTCTGATCTCTAACTTTACTCCACGTTGTGCATAACTCGCTGGCATCTGTACTTGGCATGTCACCCACCATGTCTGGCACTAAACCTGCCGTGGGCTTGGGCTTCTTTCCTTTCTTGTTCTCTTTATCATCAGAGTCAGCTGGTCTTTTCCTTTGTGGACAATATGCAGCAAAGGGACCAGGTTGCGCGCATATAAAGCATTTATTCTCAGCCATCAAGACCTTTTCCTCGAGCTACTTATGCACAAATGGATTCCTTTTTTGTTTCTTTGCCTGCACTCTAGAAGTCCGGCTGGGTCCTTGTCCTTGTTGACCTTTTCTGACCCCGTGACACTTCAGGAGCCGTTTTCACAAAGGGCTTCTTTACTGAATTTTTCTTTTGCTGCCCCCCTTTCACATTGCCCGGAAACCCAGTGTCCTCTTCCTTCAACAAGGCAAGACCAGTGTTGGCAACTTCCATAAGCTGGGTGAGGATAGCTACTCTGTTATTTGTGCAATAATCTCGAAGCCCTTTAGGCAGCTCTCAACATTACTTCTCAATCTGCTTTGTCAGTGGCACAAACTGGAGGAGGTTACTGTGAGCCACGCTTTACAAAACCTCCGATTGTACTCCTGTAGGCTCTTGCAAGTAGTCGCACTGAGTTGGTGCCAATCCGTCATGACATCGGCTTCAAATTCATTTGACAGCCACGCAGATGCAAACATTTTCTTGAAGTATACCCATGTGGCGGGTGCGTGTCCTTGCATCAACAATGTTGTCCACCATGTAAGCGCATTGTCTTTCAAGAAAGTGGCAGCTTTCTTGACCTACTCTGTAAAATTCCCTCCTGCATAAGCTGTATCAAACTGTTGGAGGACAGTAAGAGCCTTTGACTTATCCTCAAAGCCACTGAAAGTTTCTTTTTGCTAGTCGCAAAGTAAACATTAAATTGATGCAACCAAGAATAGATCATAGAAGCATCCATCTTATCATCATACTTGCTGAAAGTCAACTTTTCAGTGACTGGATTGTTGGAGTCGTCGTCTCTACCTGGGCTACGTGATGACTTGTCGGCCTTCTTGAGTGGGTCTGTCTTTGAGGATAGCACTTGCAGGAGCAAGTCTTGCTCGTGTTGGTCTCGCAACGCCTCATGCTCTATAGCTGCCCTCTTTTCTTCAGCCGCTATGCGATGAGCCTCGCATGCGTGCTCACACTCTAGCTCCATAGATACCCTCCTTTCTTTAGCAACTACACGCTGAGCTTCACGTGCCTTATGCACGGTGGCCCGCGGAGCCTCTTGTTGAAGCATGATCTCGATCATAGACTTTACCAAAGCCTCTATAGAATTTGGTGCAATCTGTGGCGTTATGGGCATAGAGGAGGATCCAGAAATGTTCCTCCTGGTGTAGGGACTTCTTCTCCAATTCCACTCTCATCACTTTCATGCAAAGTATCCATCCCCCTTTTGGTGATGACCATGCAATGAGTACTTAGGGTACTTGGGTTCTTGGGGTGCTTGGGGTTCTTGGGTACTTTGGGTTCTTGGTACTTGGTACTGCTTGCAATCTGCATTGAAGAAGGCTTTTCTCTTACCCAAGCTCAACTCCTCTTTGCTGGTGCACCCCTTGCACACCAAAGTTGCTTTTTTCCACCTCACGTTGATTGGCTTGACGCAATGTGGAAGGTCCGTTCTCAATGAGTGGAAAGAGGAACAAGGGAAGGCTGGACAAGCCCTTCTTTTTTGGGTAACCAATCACTCTTCAAAAACACAGATTAGAGAGATCAACACGCCCAAGTGGTCTTGGGTTACATGGCTTAATGGTCCTTAAGACAAAGCGATGAAGGTGGGAGTGCACCCAATGCGCGATGGACTAAGGGTGTGGGGGTGGCCAGTAAATCTGGGGGAGGCGCGAAGATTTTTTAACAAGATAATCTGAGAGAGGTTCTTTAGGTTCTTTTCTTGAGTGATGATATCGAACATTGCTAAAGAGCTCTCATGCCAATGTAATCTACATTAGCGGAAGTGATTGATGGTGAATGCTCAGGATGAGTGCTCATTGCGTACTCAAGGATCCTTTTAGTGAATGAGAGAGTTCCTATTACTTCATGAGAGATGTGCAAAGACTAGAGTGAGAAGAGAGAATGATACTGTGAATGACGGTGCTGTGAGTGAAAGAGAGA
Source organism: Adiantum capillus-veneris (assembly GCF_014529385.1). Taxonomy (NCBI): domain Eukaryota; kingdom Viridiplantae; phylum Streptophyta; class Polypodiopsida; order Polypodiales; family Pteridaceae; genus Adiantum; species Adiantum capillus-veneris. The sequence continues at coordinate 1,160,106 of NC_140944.1, read as the reverse complement.
GAGAAAGGAGACTAACACGAGATGGGTCCCAAACCCTCCTCCAAGGGCCCTTCCCTCTATCGCTAGATTGCACAAATGTTGATACAATGGTCCTAAATGCGGAGATGATGATGGGATCTTGTTGTAGGTGCTTGGATCTGCAAGGCAAAGGGCTGAAAATGCAAGACGCTAGGGATTTCGAATAGGATCTGCAACTGCGACGAGGCTATGGGCTGATCTGCTGTCACCGATGTCGGCACTGAGGGCTGAAAAGTGATCACGATGCAATCTGCTATTGTAGGCTAAAAATGCTGGTGGGCTGAGGATGATGATGGAAAAACGCCATGGAGGTTGATGTTAATACTGCTAGCAAAACGCTAAAGGTGCTGAGGTATTGCGGGTACTTGGTGATGGTACTGAGAAGTGGCCCCTAGGGTCACTTATCTATGGGATCAAATGTAATGTGCAGTGGAAGTGAATGATGGTGTATGGCTCAGCATGAGTGATTAGTGGGTGCTCAAGGCTCCTTTTACTGACAGGAAGGAAGAGCCTTCCTTGACTTAATGAGAGAATGTGCAATGACCAAAACAAGAGAGTGGAATGCAAACTGTGAGTGAGTGCTAGAGAGAGAGAGAGAGAGAGAGAGAGAGAGAGAGAGAGAGAGAGAGAGATAGATAGATAGATAGATAGATAGATAGTTCTATTATCGTCCTGGGAGGTCAAATATGACCTATGGGACCAAATGAACATGTCACGTGGTGTGAGTGGAGTTCATAAGTGACTCTCGATGCTCAAAAATGGCTGAAATGAGCGTCGCAATAGAGAGTCCACATCGTGGTTGGGAGAGGAAGGTATGTAGGGAGAGCTCATGGCTGAATATATGGGGAAAAGAGGACCTAATGTGGTCAAAAGCTGAGCACTCAAGTAGTGTGTGGTGCTCACTCTTTCGCACTTGACGAGGGCATAAGGTGCAAAGTCGATGACACTCCTCGCCAGTGCCCCAACGTCCTGTCTCGCAGCGTAGAGAATGGGAGCTAAGACGAATGGAGGCAATGGTGCGGATCGCACTCAACGGGATGGGCTCAAGGATGTAGGAATGGGTTCGGTTACCTCGTTCCGAGAAGAAGAGAGATTTGTAGTTTGGGGCAACGTGTGTGGTGTAATGGCTGAAGCGAGAACCTCCGGATTTCTCCCAAGCCATGATACATTGGCGTTGTAAGAAGGCCTCATTAACTTGGGAGTCGATCGACGCATCCTTGACCAAGTGACATGCATCCCATCTTCCAAACCATTTCTTGATATCAAGCATCCACCCCGAACTTAGTATTTTGCTCTTGCATGTTTTTTGAACCTTTTGACTTACTTCATATGCGATTCTAGGAAGTCGATGCAAAGGGCTACGTTGTGTTTTACGCATGTACTCCACAACCCTTTCCATGCCCAAGACCTCAATGGGAAGCGATCCGGACTCAAGAAGTAAGAGCATGTAGGGTGTTTGTGTCTTGACTTGGAGAAAGTTGGTGAGAAAACGCTTTTGGACATTCTCAAACTCTTTCCAAGTAGACTTCCCGATGCTTCCACCCCACACCTCCACTCCATAAAGAAGCACCGGTGTCACCAATGTGTCAAAGAGGTACTTTTTGAGAGCCCAACACTTGATCTCTCCTGCATTGCACATGTTCTCAAATGCATAATAAGCCCTCTTTCCGGCTTCCAAGCGACGCATTGCACAATCCTTCCATTTATGATTGGATGGAACCTCAAGGCCAAGGTACTTGAAGTGATCTACCACTTCAAGTTTCTCATTGTTGTATACAATGCATGGATTTTCGTCATTGAGGGTCTTTACAAGCATAACCTTGGTTTTGGATCCATTCACGATCAGCCCGCTATGTAGGGAAAAGCGTTCCAAGACACTCATAAGCTTTTGTGCATCTTCTAAGGTATGTGCCAAGAGCACTACATCATCGGCATAAAGCAAAAGCATGATCACGGCATTTCCAATCTTAACCTCTTCTATGCCTTCTTGCTGCATAAAATCAAGAACCATGTAATCCAATTCATCAATGAGTAGCCCAAAGAGGGTTGGGGAAAGTGGGCATCCTTGTTTGACACCAATAGTGCTTGCAAAAAATTCTGAAATTCCATCTCCCATACGTAATCGACATATCACTTTTTGGTAGATGCGAAAGACTGCATGCATAAATTCTCTCGGCACTTGAAGGCTTTGCATACGTCTCCAAAGATTTCCTCGCGGTACCATGTCAAAAGCTTTCTTGAAATCCACAAAGCAACAATACAACTTTTTTCCTTTCAATCGAGACGCTTCCATAAGAACTCGAAGAGTGACAAGGTGATCAATAGTGCTATGATGCTTTCGAAAACCTGCTTGGCCAAGCGCACGTTTGCCATTCTTTTCAGCCCATTCACTTATCTTCATCTCCATGATACATCCAAATAACTTTGCCATCAAAGAACCAACCATTATAGTGCGATAGTTGTTCACATTGTTTACATCTCCTCCTTTGTGCAAAGGTTTGATCCAATTTGCACTCCAATCATGAGGCATGCCATACTGAAGTGCAAGGTTAAACATATCGCATATCCAATATCGTGTTTTCTTGCTTGTCCATTTAATCATTTCAGCCTTGACACCTTGAAGGTCACCTGCCTTGCGAGTAGCAAGTTTCTCAAGCGCGCGGCATACATCTTCAATGGTAAAGAAGAGAGACATAAATGGAAGGGAGCTACAACCCTCCATCTTATCAACATTGGGTTGCTCATAGAGGTTCTTACAATGCATATACATATCCTCAAGAGTCAAGTCACCAAAGCTCTCAACGCGCTTGCCTTTTAGATTTTGCCAAAACTTGCCACATGCATGTGCTTTCTCTTGTGCTAAAAGAAGTTGTTTTTCGACTTCCCACCTTCTCCTCTTCTTTTGAACAAGTGCTTTGTATGTGTGTGAACATTCCAAGTAAACTTCCTTGTCTTTGATTGCATCCAATCTTAGCAAGTGTTTTCGGGCTTGACTACATTCCATGTCAAACCATTTCTTCTTGGTGCTACCCTTCTTAGACCTTTTGCAAGACATGTGTTTCGCCGAAAAGCATTCCTTCGCACAAGAGAAAATTACTTCTTTGAAAACTTTCCACTTGCATTCTAATGTTGGGCTCCCTTGATGCTCTATCATGCTTAACATTTGGTCCACCATATCAGCATATATAAGTGCTCGTTTGAAGTCTAGACGTAGGTACAAATGATTCACATCATGATTGGAGGCTACATGCTCGGGCCGTTTACCACACTTGAGGTCAATACATAACATCCTATGATCCGATTCCGGATTCCATTCACCAAGTGTAAAGCTTTGTATGCATTCTAGAGTGGCTTCTGAGAACAACATATAGTCAATCACGCTAGCACCATTGTGCTTTCTACATGTAAAGTCATTGGTGCCTTGCCATAGAGATACACCATTTGCAATGAGCATTCCGGTACTATTGCACATATGTAGAAGTGACTTTCCATAGTGATCCGCTTCTTTTGCATCATTAGAACTTCGATTATACATGTATGAGTCATCCACTCTTCTTGATACATGCGTGCGGCATGTCGACTTGTTGTGTGTCGTGTTGTAACATATTTGTGCGAGCATTCATGTCTCCAAAACCAATGACTTCACCTTGATCCTTGTAATGAGCAATGTCTTCCTCTAGTTCAACAAAGGGCTGATCTCTATCCATATTCAAGCGAGCATAAAAGTTGGAGTCATAGTGAGGAATGTAGCAGCCGGCCACAAACATGACTTGACCATTTGGTGGGCTGATTTTCAGCCATAAGTAGCGTTTATACTTATCTTCTTTGACAATGGAAACATCTTTCAAACCCTTTTTGGTCATACATGCTACGCCTCCTTGGCCTCTTCGTTGCTTTGCATTTTTGGCCCACATCAAAGAATGTACATCGTATTTGTCAAATCCAAGAATTCGTTGCGCATCATGCTCCCATGTTTCGACAAGAAGTATCACATCGGAGTCATTGGTAAGCTCATCAATGCCAATTCCCGCATTCCATGGATACCCGTTACAATTCCAAAAGCTTATTCGCAACCGTGAGTTGGTCTCATAGATCATGTGTCCCTATTTGTTGGGTGGACTTGCATCCTCCTCAAGTGCCTTTTCTTCTTGAGATGATACCTTAACCTTCTTGCTTCTTTCCTCGTATGCTTTGCGACGTACATTTTGTTGCATAAGAGTGCGATCCTCATATACATTACAACCCGTTCCTTTGAGGTAGATCCAACCATTGTCAAGGATGATCTTTCTCTTTACCTCATCAGCCATGGTACATACAATAGGTCTTTCTCCCGAGCGAGGGACTCCTTGTTTTCCAACTCGATGTGCACCATAAGCCATGATTCCTGACATGCCAAAGTGTGTAGCAAAAAACTCTTCAATAGCAACCGCAAGAGATTGGGGTGTTTCCATGCTTTCCTCCTTGATTCCACGAATGACGATGTTCTTTGAGCGTTTTTGTCGTTCTTGCAATTCTTGAGTGTCCACATTCTCTACATTCTTTGCTTGGACAACGGCTTGCGTGATAGGAGATGTAGAAACCACATTATCCTTACATATATCAGCCCATGATTTGGATGCATTTCTCATCTCACATACATCATGTCGTATTGTATCTATCGTTTCCTCTTTCAATACATGATCACTCTCAACTTTGCTCAAGCGCTCTTTCACTACATTCATGTCAACAAGAGAGCGTTTACACTCTTGAACTTCATTCTCAAGATGCATCAAGCGTGTTGTTTGCATTTCAAGAACCTTCTTGAGGTGCTCATTCTCCACAACGAGAACTTTTAAAGTACCATTCTCCATTGCAAGTGCGCGCAACTCTTCACCTTGCTTGTTGACGGTTTCTTGTAACGAGATCAAGTAAGCCATGATCATTGCTTCCGTTGTTGTAGACGATGTGGTTGGATTAGTATTCAAATTTCTTGGAGATTTTGCATCATTCTCCATGGCGAGTGTGGCTTTTCCACCCTTGCGAGTTTTGTCTGACATTGCCTTCAAGTCGGCAACAAAAACGCAAAGTTTTGACAGTTTTTTCAGTTCTGAGATGCTATTACAGCAAAGCCTTCCATTACACAGAGAGAGAGAGAGAGAGAGAGAGAGAGAGAGAGAGAGAGAGAGAGAGAGAGAGAGAACACTAGATGGGGTCCCAAAACCCCCTCCAAGGGGTCCCCTCTCTATTACTAGAGAGGTATTTGCTTTCGATTGCACAAAGTCTGGTACAATGCTTCTAGATGCTATGGTACTTGATGACGACGATGTTGACGACGACGGCGACGTTAATGGGCTGAAATCTGTAACAGACTTGGACACTCCAAGTCGAGATTCTACTGCGACACCACAAGAATTCACTTCAAAACAGTTCACAATTCACAATTGATTCGACACTGGCCCGGCGGAGTTTGGTGCCTAGAGATATTGGCCCCAAAGACTGGCGCCCCTTTCGGTATTTCTTTTTGTATTAATCTGCAACTCAAAGTACAAGTGAGTGGTCGGGACTCACTCTCAAACTCTACATCCAGATGCTCTGAGAAGTGAGAGCCCAAGCCACTATTAAATAAGTTTACAAGGGATGCTAAAAGCAAAGCACAAAAGCTTCAAAATCAAAAGCCTTTTTGAAAATAAAGCAAAAGAGGTCTCTCTCTCTCTCTCTCTCTCTCTCTCTCTCTCTCTCTCTCTCTGATTCTCTTACATAGAATAAAGCAAGGCAAGGTTGCGTATCCAAAAGCAGGCCAAAGGCTGCCGTAAACAGTGCCTTCCCACGTGGCTGCCTGCCCGGTTTTTTTCCCGCCGCAAAACGCGCCGCTTTTTGCGGGTCTGTCCGTACGCTGCAGCCACGTCATCAATTCTGCCCGATCCTGCCACACGGGACTCCTGCTAGAAGGAGAGTGTGTGTGTACGGGGCAGCAGCAGCCACGTCACCAGTTTGTGACATACCCCCCTCTTGTAATCGCCCTCGATTATGCCTGCAAAACAGATAGAAGCCATAAACTGTCTTAGTAGACATTGACTGTTAGTACCGACGCACTAGGAACACACATCTAACACATGTACCAATCGACAGTCACATCACACGACATCACAGAACATCACATGACAAATCACATTTCAACATTCGTTCGGATCTCAGACCGTGATTTATCGGCAATTCAATTAGCAAGCGCATCTAGATCCACTAAGGACCTCATAGATGCCCGATTGACTAATCCCTATTGCAACCATGTCTATCGAGATCATTCAGACCAAAATGCTGCAGTCATTTCGTCTATGAGTTCCTGCACTTGAAATAGTCAAGAACAACTCAGTATCATGTTTGGGAATTCCAGTTCATAAAGTCATACAACAGAATACTGTCTGCGCTCAGTATCCCTGAAGCTCAAAGAGACATCAATGACTCTAGTATCAAAAATCGAGGCATCTGTTGACAAAGGAGCGGAGTAACACCCCTCTTGTGCATACCCACTGCACTAGAGCTGAATTCGGGGTTTCATTTAGAATAGACTATGCTAATCCAAAAGCTTCAAGGTAAAGTTTCACAATCTGAGGAGTATCTGCTAGGTCCTCCTCCTCCATCCACTTCGCATCCAATGCAGGATAGTTCTTGAATTTAACCAAGAACCGCCTTATCACTTTACCCTTAATCTTTCTGTCTTTATGTGCCAATATCTGTTCTGGAACAAGGATCTCCTCGTTTTCTTCCACTTCTGGTTGCTCATCAGGCTCCTTATCTTCGGGCACATCGCCTTTAAAAGGCTTCAGGTTACTCACATGAAAAGCATTGTGAATCCTCCAAGTTTTGGGCAGCTTCAGTCTAAAGTAGACATCATTTATCTTTTCGGAGATCTGGAAAGGTCCGTAGTATTGCATACTAAGCTTTGGAAAAAGCCTCTCCTTTCCCTTTTTCTTTCTCAGGCGTGCCTTCTCAAAACGTAAGAGCACCCAATTGTTCTCCTTCAATTTCAAATCGCGACGATGGCGTTCTGCTGCCTTTTTCTGTCTTTCTTGACATTTTTGCAAAGCCTCGTGGAGGTTGGCAAAAGCCGTGTCCAAGTGACGCGTGTACTCATCGGCTTCAAAAATCTTATTTTTCGTGCTTAGGAAGGGTGGAACCTTCGTATCACCTTCAATAATCTCAAATGGCGCCTTCCCCGTCGAAGAGTGTATCGTGCTATTGTAGGCAAATTCCACCAAAGGTAAATACTTTTCCCATTGAGTCTTCTGATCCGAGATGTAAGACTTCAATAAATCTAGTACCACTGAATTGGCAATCTCAGATTGCCCGTCCGTCTGCAGGTGGAAAGATGATGAGAACTGCAACCGCGTGCCAATGTTCTCCCAAATAGCCTTCCAAAACAAACTCGTGAATCTGGGGTCCCTGTCGGAGACAATCGTCTTGGGCATGCCATGTAATCTGAAGATCTAGGCCACGAATAGTCTCGCTAAGTGATCCGGCTTGACTGTTTTCTTCACGGGAATGAAATGAGCTTGCTTGCTGAATCTGTCAATAACAGTCCAGATACCATCGTGGCCACTCTGTGTTCTCGGGAGACCAAAAATGAAATCCATTGCAATACTTTCCCAGGGGCGGGTGGGTATGGGCAAAGGCTGTAACAATCCATGTGATTTATGCCTGTCAAACTTGACCTTTTGGCATACCAAGCAACTGCGTACAAAATCGTCCACATCCTTCTTGAGTCTCTGCCAAAAGAAGTATCTCTCTACGTTTTCAAGGTGGTAGCAATGCTGCGGTGACCCGTAAAAGATGGACAGTGGCATTCGGTCATAACCTTTTCCCTCAACGGGTGTGTAACGCACAACATCGTGTTCCTCATCAAGTAGCCATCTTGAATGGATTATCCCGCTACTATCTCCCCATTCTGTATCCGAGTGAAAATATCTACAAAATCTGTATCCGTGGCATACTGATCGACCATATCCTCAAAGCTCCTATGATGTATTGCGGAAATAGCGAGAACCAACGGCTTCCGTGACAAAGCATCCGCCACCTAATTCTTTTGTCCTTGCACATGGACAATCTGCACTCGTGCTGCTGAGACAATGTGTCTCTAACAGGTGTATCTCTGGGCTCGGCTCACACGGTAAGGTGGCCGGTTTTGTGGTGTGCTTCTAGGTATGAGATCAATAGTATGATCCTTAGGACGAGCTGGTGGCAACTCGCCTGGCAGGCCGTCTGAAAAGCAATCGGCTTGAGTGTGGAGAAAATCCTGGCGTTCTTTGTTCAGGTCAAAACATATTCGACCTTCATTCATCGTTCAGTTCTCTCCAAAAAAAAAGCGAGTAAAGAAACTGAAGTTCACGAAGTACAATCTTTGAGCCCTTCATTTGTCAAAGTCGGTTTCTCGGCCCGGTTGTCAACCACGGCGTTGTTCTTGTGGTACCAAGGGATTTCGAGTAGGACGTCACAACCTCCCAAGGAAATTACGTAGAAATCCTCGTGCCCTAAACACCCCTATCATTGCAAACGAAGTTTGCCAATGATCGGTGTAATGGCAACATCTCGTCCGGGTGCCGCTAGAACTACCTGTGCCTGTGGCCTGAGCGTGTCGGGCGTAATTCCAAATTGAGCCGCCAATTCAAGTGAAAAGAAGTTGACCTCGGCTCCTTCAAAAGAGCTTCGTGATCTTTCCCTTTGCCCTAAAAACGACAAAGTTTGACTTTTTGAAGGTTTGTAATTCATGTAACTATACTTTTAGATTAGTGAATAAACTATCAAAAGATTACAACAAATTTAAAACAGATGTTAATAAGGAAGTATCAATCCATTTATTGGTTTCAGAACCAACCCCCCCTGTATCGTGAGTGCCAGATCCTTTATCTATGAAAGGATCTATGCTTGAACCTGTATCTAACGTCCCTAATCCTGTATCTAACTTGCCGGATTCTGTATCTAACGTGTCCGATCCTATATCGTCTACGCCTGATAGTTTGTTGCCTATGCCTAAACCTTTATCGTCGGCTGATCCTTTATTGTCACGTGATTCTTTCTCGTTACCTTGCTGCTGAGGATCAATCGATAGATCAATCCTTGGCCCCAAAATTAACAAGAAATACGCATAAATCATCTTCGTCGAAACCCGTAGCTTCTTCGTTGATACCAATTGCTTTTTTGCCAGTAGCTTCTCCGTCTTTGCCCGCAGCGTCGAAACCCGCACGCAATGTGGTCTGTTTCTTTTTATCTTCCTTTTCTGCCACTCCCTCAGCTGCTTTGGAACTTTCTGGCCGTTCTTCATCCTGTTCATTCGGTGCCTGGTTAGGGCACTTCGTGGAGATGTGCCCGGTTTCCCCGCATCCAAAGAACTTCCCCTCTTTGATGTAGAGAGCTCTCTCCCGAAGAGTAACCTTGGGTCATGCATCCTTTTCTTTCTTTTCTGGGTTGCTCTTCCTCTTTCTACTTTCATTGTTCGAAGTCTGTTTTGTCCTTTGCGTCATAATTTCATCTATGGGGTAGGTCAAACTGCCTGAATGAATGGCAAAACCCCATTTCGCATGACTCATCAGTTCCTGAATGGAATCTGACTTTTGCTCTAATCAGTGATCTCGGATCTCTGCAGGAAGTCCCAAGGTAAATCGCTCAATCTCTTTGTAATAGACTTGGACACTCCAAGTCAAGAATCAATCGCGACAGCACCAAATAACCACTTCAAAACAAGTCACAGATCATAATAGATGTACACTGGCCCGACGGAGTTCCGTGCCTAGAGATATTGGCCCCAAAGACTAGCGCCCCTTTCGGTATTTCTTTTTATATTAATCAGATCAAAGTACAAGAGAGTGGCTAGGGTTTCACTCTCAGACTCTGCGGCCAGATGCTCTGAGAAGTGAGGCCCACACCACTAATTTAAAGGTTACAAGGGATGCCCAAAAGCAGAGCCCCAAAAGCAATTGCTCTCTCTCTCTCTCTCTCTCTCTCTCTCTCTCTCTCTCTCTCTCTCTCACAGAGAGTCAAAAGCAAAAGCATTCTCTCTCTCTTTCTCATATTGTAGAGAAAAAGCAAAATTTGCGTCGCTCATCATTTTCAAAAAAAAATAAAAAAAATAAAATTTTAACAGCCTCCGCGATTTTCGTAAATTAGGGTTTATGGCAGAAATTAGGGTTTGCAGGAATTTTAGGGTTTCTGCTATCCGCCACGCCATCACTTTGTGACATACCCCCCTCTTGAAAGCATTGTAATCGACTGCGATTACGCCTGCAAAACCGACAAAAGCCATAAACCATCTTAGCAGACACTGACTGTTAGTACCTACGTACTAGGAACACACATCTAGCACATGTACAAAATCGACAGTCACATCACACGACATCACAGGACATCACCAAACATCACAGGACATCACATGACATTCAACATTCATTCGGATCTTAGACCATGATTTATCGGCAATGTAGCTAGCAATCACAACTAGGTCCAATCGGGACCTCATCGATGTCCGATTGACTAACCCCTATTGCAACCATATCAAGTAGACCAAAATGCTGCAGTCATTTCGTCTATGAGTTCCTGCACTCACAAGAAGTCAAGAACAAATCAGTATCATTATCAGGAATTCCATTTCATAAAGTCATCCAGCAGAATACTATCAGATCTCAGTATCCCTGAAGCTCAAAGAGACATTAGTGACTTTAGCATCAAAATCAAGGCATCTGTTGACAAGGGAGCGGAGTGACTCCCCTCTTGTGCATCCCACTGCACCAGATCTCTGGCCAAGCTGAATTCTGGGTTCCGTTTGGAGTAGACTATGCTAAACCTAAACATTGAGGTAAAGTTTCACAATCCGAGGAGTATCTGCTAGGTCCTCCCTCTCCATCCACTTCGCATCAAATGCAGGAAAGTTCTTGAACTTAACCAAGAACCGCCTTCGGACTTTACCTTCCTTCGTATCTGTATGTGCCAAAATCTGTTTAGGAACAAGGGTCTCCTCGTTCTCTTCCACTGCGGGTTGCTCATTAGGCTCCCCATCATCAGGCACATCACCGTTAAAAGGTTTCAAGAGACTCACATGCACTGCATTGTGAATCCTCCAATTATCTGGCAGTTTCAATCGGAAGGAGACATCATTTATCTTTTCAGTTATCTGGAAAGGTCCGTAGTATCGCATACTAAGCTTTGGAAAAAGCCTCTCCTTTTCCTTTTTCTTTCGTAGGCGTGCCTTCTCAAAAATAAGAGCACCCAATCATCCTCCTTCAGTTTCAAGTCGCGACGATGGCGATCCGCTGCCTTTTTCTGTCGTTCTTGAGACTCCTGCAAAGTCTCGCAAACCTTGGCAAAAGCCGTAATCTCGCGAATATTCATCCGCTTCAAATATCTAATCTTTCGTGCTAAGGAAGGATGGAACCTTCGCAGCACTTTCAACAATCTCACATGGCGTCTTCCCCGTCGAAGAGTGTATCGTGTTATTGTAGGCAAATTCCACCAAAGGTAAGTTCTTTTCCCATTGAGTCTTCTGATCCGAGATACAAGACTTCAATAAATCTAAAATCACTGATCTCAAATTGCCCGTCAGTCTGCAAGTGGAACGATGACGAGAACTGCAACTGCGTGCCAATGTTCTCCCAAATTGCCTTCCAAAACAAACTCATAAATCTGGGGTCTCTGTCGGAGACAATCGTCTCAGACGTGCCATGTAATCGGAAAATCATCGTGTTCATTCTGTGTTCTCGGGAGATCAAAAATGAAATCCATTTCAATACTTTCCCAGGGGCGGGTGGGTATGGGTAAAGGGTGTAACAATCCCTGTGCCTTATGCCTGTCAAACTTGACCTTCTGGCATACTGTGCACAACTCTTCCACGTCCTTTTTGAGTCACGGCCAAAAGACGTATCTCTCTACCCCTTTCATGGTGGTAGCAATGCTGCGGTGACTTGTAAAAGGTAGACAGTGGCATTCAGTCATAACCTTTTCCCTCAACGGCTGTGTAACGCACAACATAGTCTTTTTCATCATGTAGCCTTCCCGAAGGGAGTATCCAGCTACTGTCTCCCCATCCCGTATCCGTGTGAAAATATTTGCAAAATCTGTATCTGTGGCATACTGATCGACCATATCCTCGAAGCTCCTATGATGTATCGCGGAAATAGCCAGAACCAACGGTTTTCGAGACAAAGCATCTGCCACCACATTCTTCTGTCCCTGCACATGGACAATCTGGAAGTGGAACTGTGACAAGATGTTCGCCCACCGCATCTGCTTTTCCGAAAGCTGCTTTTGTGACAAGAAGTAGCGCAAACTCTGATGGTCTTTGAAGACAGTAAAATCCGCTCCGAGTAGGTAGTGCTGCCACTGAGTAAGAGCATGGATCACTGCCAAAAGCTCTTTCTCATATATCTGTGCTGCCATCTCCCGCCTAGAGAACAATCGGCTCTCGTAAGCAATGACATGGCCTTCTTGCATCAAGACCGCACCCAGACTACGACCATAAGCATCACAAAATACTTCAAATGACTTCTGCAAGTCCGACAAAGTCAAATCTGGTCCCGTAGTCAATTTCTCTTTCAATGTCTGAAAGGCAGTCACCTCTGTGCGTCCCCACGAGAAAGGTACTCCTTTCTGTGTCAAGATATGCAAAGGGGAAGCAACCTCTGCAAACTTTCATATGAACCGCTTGTAGTACGAACACAGTCCCAAGAAGCTTCTAACTTCATGGACATTCCTTAAATCAGGCCAATCACGGATAGTCTCTATCTTGGCCGGGTCCATTTGCACTCCTGCTGCTGACACAATGTGTCCCAAAAAGTGTATCTCTGGTAGGAAAAATTCACTTTTCTTTGCATTAATCACTAACGTGTGATCTCGTAATGCCTGAAAGACTTGAAGCAGATGATCTCTGTGTTCTGCCTCATTCTTGGAGAAAACAATGATGTCGTCAAAGAAAGTGCCAACAAATAGCTTGTACTCTTGAAAAATCCTATCCATCATCCAGTTAAATGTCGCAGGAGTATTGGTTAAGCCAAAAGGCATCACCAAAAACTCAAGTAACCCAAAAGTCGTCCGAAAAGCTGTCTTGTAGACATCTCTCGGCGCTATCCTGATCTGATGACATCCACTCTTCAAGTCAATCCTGCTAAAGCACGAGGATCCATGTAACCTGTCGAGTATATCATTGATCCTAGGAATCGGAAATCTGTTCTTGATGGTGATTTCGTTGAGAGTGCTATAATCGATGCACATTCTCCAAGATCCGTCTTTCTTCAAAACAAACAACACTGGAGAGCAATACGGTGAAGTACTAGGCTGGACAAGAGCCTTTTCTAAGAGGTCTTTCACTTGGTTCATAATCTCTTCATTCTGTGCTCGGCTCACACGGTAGGGTGGCCTGTTCGGTGGCGTGCTTCCAGGTATCAGATCAATGGTTTGATCTTCAGGCCCTCTGAAAAGCAATTGGCATGAGTGTGGAGAAAAATCTTGGCGTTCTTTTGATCAGGTCAAAACATATTCAACCTTTATCCATCGTTCAGTTCTCTCTCAAAAGAATGAGTAAGAAACTGAAGTTCATGAAGTACAATCTCTAAGCCCTTCATTTATCAAAGTCGCTTTCTCGGCCCGGTAGTCAACCACGGCGTAGTTCTTGTGGTACCAAGGGATTCTGAGTAGAACGTCACTCGCGTGCCCTAAACACCCCTGTCATTGCAAACAAAGTTTGCCAATGCTCGGTGTAATGGCAACATCCCATCCGGGTGCCAGTCAAACTGCCTCCGCCTGTGGCGTCAGTTTGCCGGGCGTAATTCCAAATTGAGCCGCCAATTCCAAGTGAAAAGAAGTTGGCCTTGGCTCCTTCAAAAGAGCTTCCTGATCCTTCACTTTGCCCCAAAAGCGGCAAAGTTTGTACTTTCATTCATTAGATTCGGTGCAGGTCCCACGCCATGTGGTACCAGTTCTGCTTTTCTATTTGCCTTTTCTGCCACATTCCTCAGCTGCTCTCGAACTCTCAAGCCTGTCGTCGTCTTTATCATTCTGTTCTTTCTGTGCCTTTTTAGGGCACTTCACGGAGATATGTCCATGTTCCCCGCATCCAAAGCACTTCCCCTCTCTGATGAAGCGAGCTCTCTCCTTGGGAGTAAGTTTGGGTCGTGCATCCATTTTCTCTAGGTTGCTCTTTTTCTTTCTACTTTCATTCCCAGAAGTCTGTTCGGCTTGTTGTGTCATGGCCTCATCTGTGGGGTAGGTCAGACTGCCAGAGTGAATGGGAAAGCCCCGCTTCGCATGACTCATCAACTCCTGAATAGAAGCTAACTTCTGTTCCAAGCAGTGATCTCGGATCTCTGTAGGTAGACCCACGGTAAACCGCTCAATCTGTTCTCTGAATGAGATCTTCTTGAATGAAGAGGCGGGTAGTAAAGAGCTCCATAATCTTTCACAATAAGCATTGATTGTATCTTTCTTGATCATCCGAAGATGGTTCCAAGCAGCTCGTATATCTCATTCATATTCTTGTGTCAACCAAGAAGAAATAAAAAGCTTCTTAAATTTCAGCCATTTAACTGGCACAGTCTTGTTTAAAAGAAGCGTGGACCACCAAGTACGAGCATTCCTCTTAAAGTAAGAGGCAGCTCTCCGAATTTTGGAGTGCTCTGAATAGCGTCCTCCCGCGAAAGCGATGTCAAACTGCTGTATAAAAGACAAAGCCTTCGAAGCATCTGAGTATCCTGAAAAAGTATCAAACTTGATCGAGTGGCCACCTTCCTTAAACTCTCGGACTTTCTTGCTTTTATCTTCGAGAAAGTCATACGGGTTAACTTTGTAAAAATTCTTCTTGTTCGCATAAAAGTTTCCGTCATCGGAATCTGAGCTGTCTGTAGACGAGTCCTCAGTAGAACTGTCAGTCTCTGGGCGAGATGTAGCCTTCTTTGCCTTTTTCTTGCCCTTTCCGAAGCTTTGTTTCTTGCTTCGCTTTTTACCTTTTCTGTCTTTTTCGCTCGAATCTGAAGAGCTAGAAGAACTGTCAGATGAAGAAGAAGAAGAAGAACTGGGTACTCCTTCAAATCGAACACGCTTCTTCTGTTTCTTTGCCTTGTCAAAAGTCGACCGACGACCCAAATATCCCGAGAAGTCAGCGCCTTTCTTCTGCTTTTTACCGTGCTTTTTGCCTTTCTTTTGCACGTCGAAAAGCTGAGCAATCCGTGCATCAACCACGTTCTCCAGTTCCTTCTCCGTATATTTCTTGGAGGCAGAAGGTTTCTTGAGAGCGGGTTTTGGGAGTGGTGTTGTGGTTCTTTGCCACTCCATCTGTACCTCTTCCAAAGAGGTCTGGTTTATATATTTGCCATCTTCGGGTCCTTGGCAAAATTGAGCATCATCTTCATCGCATCGCCGATCAACTGGCGACGCTCCATCTCTCGCCGCTCCGCCTGAGTAGGCCGAGGCGGGCCATACTCTCTGTCTTAATCTTCGTTGTGATCCCAGCCCGCATCTCCAGATGCAGAGGGAGTCGATTGATCCTTGCATGAAGCCATAGATTCCGCGGAAAAAAATTCGGGGATCGGATTTCTCGTAGAAGAGAAATTGGCCGTGCTTTGATACCACTGTAATAGACTTGGACACTCCAAGTCAAGAATCAACCGCGACAACACCAAATAACCACTTCAAAACAAGTCACACATCACAATAGATGTACACTGGCCCGACGGAGTTCCGTGCCTAGAGATATTGGCCCCAAAGACTGGCGTCCCTTTCGGTATTTCTTTTTATATTAATCAGATCAAAGTACAAGAGAGTGGCTAGGGTTTCACTCTCAGACTCTGCGTCCAGATGCTTTGAGAAGTGAGGCCCTCACCACTAATTTAAAGGTTACAAGGGATGCCCAAAAGCAGAGCTCCAAAAGCTTCAAATCAAATGCAATTGCTCTCTCTCTCTCTCTCTCACAGAGAGTCAAAACTTGAAAGCAAAAGCATTCTCTCTCTCTTTCTCATATTGTAGAGAAAAAGCAAAATTTGCGTCGCTCATCATTTTAAAAAAATAAAAATAAAAAATAAATTTTTAATAGCCTCCGCGATTTCCGGAAATTAGGGTATTAGGGTTTGCAGAAATTTTAGGGTTTTTGGCAAAAATTAAGGTTTCTGCTATCCGCCACGTCATCACTTTGTGACACTGTTCTTTGAACGAGATCTTCTTAAATGAAGAGGCGGGTAGAAAAGAGCTCCAGATGTATCCTTCTTGGTCATCCGAAGATGGTTCTAAGCAGTTTGTATATCGCATTCGTACTCTCGAGTCAACCAAGAAGAAACAAAAAGCCTTTTGAATTTCAGCCATTTAACTGGCGCTGTCTTGTTTAATAGATGCGTGGATCACCAAGTTCGAGCATTTCCCTTGAAGTAAGAGGTAGCCCTCCGAATCTTGGGGTGCTTTGAGTAACGCCCTCTAGAGAAAGCTATGTCAAACTGTTGTATGAAAGACAAAGCCTTTGAAGCATCTCTATAACCAGAAAACGTGTCAAATTTAATTGACTGTCCACCTGCCTTAAACTCTCGGACTTTCTTGCTTTTATCTTCCAGAAAGTCATACTGGTCGACCTTATAAAAATTCTTCTTCTTTGCATAAAAGCTGCTGTCGTCAGAGTCCGAACTATCTGAAGACTCGCCTCTGTAGAATTGTCAACCACCGGGCGAGATTTAGGCTTCTTTGCCTTTTTCTTGCCCTTTCCGAAGCTTTGCTTTTTGCTTCGCTTTTTGCATTTTCTGTCTTTTTCGCTCGAGTCAGAGGAGCTAGAAGAACTCGAAGAAGAAGAAGAAGAAGAAGAAGAAGAAGAAGAAGAAGAAGAAGAAGAACTAGATACTCCTTCAAATCGAACACGCTTCTTCTGCTTTCTTGCCGATGCAAATGTAGACTGACGACCCAAATAACATGGGAAGTCAGTTCCTTTCTTCTGCTTTTTGTCGTGCTTTTCGGCTTTGTTCTGCGCATCAAAAAGCTGAGAAATCCGTGCATCAACCACCTCTTCTAATTTTTGCTCTGTATACATCCTTGGAGTAGGAGGTTTCTTGAGTGCCTGTTTGAGGGGTGGTTCTGTGGTTTGCCGCTATTGTGAATGCACCTTGTCGAAGGAGGTCTGGGTCATAAATTTTGCAAATTTCTACACGGAATTTTCTCCCTGGTGACAGATCTTCAAATAGCACTCGCTTTTCACAGCGAGATTGCAGAGAAAGCTTTAGCCAAAGTCAACAGTATCAATCTCAGTTCAGACAGCAAGCAACGAAGCCTTATTCAACTTACTCTCAAGATCGACAATCTCAAAGCAGATCTTCTTCAAATACTCCACTTGATCGTGGTAAAGGACGTGATTTTTCTCAAGATCGGCGTTCCAATACTCAGCAAGGCCATCGTCAAATGCTTCTTCGACCTTAAAGAAAGATGGTTTATGTACAATTTGCAATGGGGACCATAGATGGTATCATTGTCCAATGAAACCCAATCCATCTAATTTGAAAAGAAATTCCAACGCGGAAACATCATCGAATGCTGAATAACCAACTCCTGTTCGAGATAAAGGAAAATCAGTGGTCAACACAATTCATGTCTCAGGGGATACGACTATTCTTATGAAGCATGCTCAATGCAATTCTTCAGTTTTGGAGCCTCTCTCAAAGAAAGTTTTGAGCCTTCTTGGAACTCTTGATGGTCGCTCCATCAATATTTTGGTGAACAGAGGATGCTCGAATAATTTCGTCAGCACTCAAATAGTTCAACAGCTTGGCTTACCAACTCAGAAGACATCTCACTTATATGATGTGGAATTAGCAGATGGATCAATTTTAACTTGTGATGAGACAGTTCGATAGTTGCAATTCAGTATTCAAAATTATGCTGATCAATTGGATTTCGAAGTCATGCCTTTATCTTACTACGACATGATTCTTGGTCAGCATTGGTTATTCCAATATGATCCAGCAATTAGCTTTCGAGGACATACTATCAGTTTGTTCAAAGATGGACATGAACTGATTTTCACGGGCTTTACCATGCGGAACGAGTGATTCAAGCCTCACGTGTACTAATCAAACGACATGATACAGTGGATTATGAAACAAATATGATCTCTAAATGCAAAAGTTATAATTGATGAATTTTTGAATTCATTAACTTTTGCTGAATCAATCGATAAAGACAATGATGTTTTCAAGCAAGAAGCTTTTCCAAGTGATACTTCGCTACCAGACAAAGATAAGGATAAAGCTGCAGATTCTGAGTCCGAAGATGATTATGCTTTCTTTGATTCTTTGTTGGATGATGATATGTCAATTACAAGTCATGAAGTGACAGTTTCTGAAGATGATTCTAAAGAATTTTGGGATTCATTATTGGAAGATGATTACAATCTCAAGCCAAAATCCTCTCCAATGATTACTAAAGTTGAAGTTATCTCATCTGAAGAATGTCTAGAGAAGATTTCCTCTTCGCCAAATATTTCGCAGTTATTGGAAGATTTTAAGCCAGAAGTCTTTCATCGCATGAAGAATTTTGAAGATCAACCTCTTGTTGCAGTCAACTTTCATTAAGCGAGATTCTTCTAAAAAGTCTTTGAACGATGCAATGACATGGGATTTTGCAGTCAAAGCAAAAAGGTTTCGCAAGAAGCAAAAGTTCAAGACAAAGGTTTCAGATAACTCAAAGACTGAAGATTTTCGAAGATTCAATGTTTTTCCAGAATTCTATTAGCATCAGAAGTCATTTCTTTAACCAAGGCTCTCATTTTAAATGGAATCACCTATCTACCTACTCCTAGTTGCAGATACGCAAACTGCCATGCCAAGGAGAATCCTTATGTTTGGATGGTCACGACCCTTCGCTCGAGAGATGCGCCTCTTCGCCAAAAGCCACACTCCTTCAACGACTGGTCACACCCCTTTGCTCTACGGTTGCGACTCTTCGTCCAATGGTTGTAGCTCTTCGCCGAAAGGATGTGTCTTTACGTTTAAAGTCGCGCCTCTTCACCATGAGACGTGTCTTTTCATTTGTATCTCTTTGTCTCCTATATAAGGAGCCTATTGTACTCAGTTTTAAAGCATTCATTCAATCAATCAAACACACATTTAGTCTCTTGAGTCTCAGTTTGATCTTAAGTATGAAGTTTTAAGTCTTAATTATAGGATTAGCATCACTAATCCTCACAACCTACCACTCAAGGAATGCATTTTCTTTCGGCGATGCATGGTGGGTGCTCTACCGGTTGGTTCTTTGTTGCATGTAGGACGCATTGCCTCCTCTCGTTGTGTCCAATGTCATGGGTTGACGAGTCTGTTACGCATTTGCTTTGGGATTGCCACTGCTCTTGGACTTTCATAAGGCAAGTGTCCTCTCCTTTCCGCCTTCGTTTTCATTCGGAATCTTTCACAGACGGTTTGGATTTTTGGAGTCCTCCAACCGCCACAGTCTCCGTTTGAGGTTTTCTTTAGTTGGGTCAGATTTTGGGTTCTGTGGACCATATGGCACCAACATTACTCTCAGCTATTTCATGCAGTGGAATTTGACCCTTTCTCTTACTTCGAGTTTTTGCTTGGACAAGCACTACACTATGCTTATGATGTGGGAGACATCTCTCTTGAAGCCTATAGGATTTTCTTTGATTGTTTCTAGCTTTTGGAGCATCACAATGCTCTGTCTTTTGTACTTCTTTATTGTGGGTTTTCCTCACTTTGAGGTTTCCCACTTGTAAATAAAATCGAGGTATACAAAAAAAAGTATGTGCGCGCGTGTACTCAAAGAGAGAGAGAGAGAGAGAGAGAGAGAGAGAGAGAGAGAGAGAGAGACTAATTGTAACTGTAAAATAACACTTGATTATGCCGTAGAAAAGTGAGATTACAATCCTTTTATAGAGGCATCATGGGGCGAAACCTCACCATATGCATCATCATCCTAGGTGGAAAGCTACACATGCTATCACATGCACACCATACGAGTTGGTGCATAGGACAAAGATCACATGCCCAACACTGGCTGATGCCGAGGAACAAGAGCTAAAGGAAGAGGATCAATATCATGTGGTAAGGAAGAGGATCAATATCATAATATACCAAGAACCATAGTACTCCAAAGAGCAGTGTAATGTGTCAACAACTGCGGACTCTAACCATACTTGCATGGTGCTAGGGATTTGTGTTGTATGCTCCACAAAAAATTCAATAGCCCTCTTTCTTTGACCACTGAATAGCTCCCACTCTATGCTAGCTTCTCCATGTAGGAATGCAACCTGCCCACGTGTGAATGGCCTGCAAAGTATGGTAAGCAACAAAATCCAAGGTGGAGGCCTCTGTCCAAGTTTCTGTACCCGTAAAAGGTAAAGAGAAAGATAGCATGAGACTTTGCATGATACCTAAGAAAGAGCTCGCTTTCTGCACATGCCGTAGAAATACAATTGCACCAACAGTGGACTTGAGCAAACTCCATTGTATTCAGTTCGTGAGAACTATGAAGCTTGTGGATCACTATCCATGAAAGAATGCGGAACATGGGGAGGTGAATTCTGCTGAATTCTGACTCTGTGTCGATGACGACGATGCAACGACGACGCCTGAAAACGCAGATGCTGAAATCTGCGTTTTCCGGGCTGAATCTGCAAACTACGCTGGATCTGACCGTGCGGCGAGGATCTGCTCTGCGGGAAGGTGAGGTCTGCGAGGTTTGGGACTTCTTTTGTGATGTTTGACTGCTGAAAACTGAAAACGCTGATGCTTCTTGGTGTTCCGTCGCGGTGAATTTGCAAAACGCTATGCTGATGCAAAAGCGCTAGGGCTGAAAGCTGTCTTGCGGTGAAAATCTGCTAATGTTAGGGCTAATCTGCTGTGTTGCCGCGGAATCTGCTAACGCTAGGGCTGATCTGTCATGCAAAAACACTAGGGCTGGCTCTGTGGGAAAAACGCTAGTGTCTCTTGCTGATGCAAAAAACGTTAGGGCTGCTGATGGGGGTCCTGCTGAGAAGTTGCCTGTTGAACACGGAGTTCTTGCTACCTCTTCTGCCAGGAACTGCTAGCGCTAGGTTTTCTTATATACTTCACTTGCTAATTTGCCCTACCTAGTTCCCAACTAAAGTCAATTAAAAATAATAAGTGAAAAATGTTAAAAATAGGGAAAATAGGTATGTGCACTGTAAAAATGCTCCTGATGGGTTCTGAGTGAAATCTGAGGATCATGTTGTGTGCAACTAGAGGATATGCATCTAATGTAAGTGCCTGGACATGCACGGTCTGCGAACACTCACAAAAGTACCAGACACTTCCTAATCTAGGCTGAACTGAATTGAATCCATGTCATGAAGTAGCTTGTCCACGTACACATGGGGTTAGATGTGCACGTGACATCCCCTCCTTTTCAAAGTGAGGTACTGGTATTGAACTGTATGGCGTCGAGGGAGTTTGCCAACAGCGTCTGGAATCCTGGAAAGGACTCTTCGTCGGTCCACTCTGATGCGTGGGTCATACGATACTTGAACTTCATAAAGGTCTGCAACGCTTGCTTCTTTGGGCCACGCCGAAAGCGACAAAGTCTTCTGTGGCTCCTTTGATGCTTCAACTTCGTCGATAGTCATGCGTCTACCTTCTTCAAGAATCTCCGAGGATGAAAATTCCTGAAACCACTTCCAACACAAAAACATGAATAGACCCATTCCATGTAAAGTGACTGGAAAAATACTATTCCTCTTTAAAGACTGTACATGCAATGCAGATGAACAAAGTGACGGAATGGCAAACCGTTCATTAAACACACACAAACAATGGAATCGAAACTTGTCTTTCTGATCTAAATCAATCAAGTGTGGCGACAAAGTATCAACTAAACCATCATCCTTGTAAACAATCACAGTTTCTTCCTGCAAATCATCATGCTTATGATTATCATGCAAATCATGCGTGTCATGCTTGGAAGAAGAAAAGACTAAAAGAGTCTCCTTTTCCTGTTCCGTTTCAAACGGCGTCTCCACATTGAAAAAAAGTCGCAACAACTCTTTCATGTGTTGGTCGCTCATCTCTTTTCTTGCTTTGTTCTCGTGATCAAATTCCGCTTGTCTTTCTTTGTTCTTGCGATTAAATTCTGCTCGTCTTTCTTCGGGCTCACGATCCAATTTGGCTTGTCTTTCTTTGGCTTCCAAGCATGCTTGCTCGTGCTCACGCGCTATGGCTGCCATTCTTTCTTCATATTTACGCTCTATGGCTGCTATTCTTTCTTCGCTTTCTAACTTCCTGTCTACCATCATCTTGTCGAAAGCCTCCATAGGAGTTAGTGCAATCCTTGTCGTAGATGGGGAAGGGGGAAGATAAAAAAAACCTCATGGTGGGGAAAATTCTTCTTCGCCACTTCCATGCTCGTCATCTCCATGCGAAGTATCCATTCCGCTTCGGGTAATGACCATACGCTGAAGTCGTGGGTTCTTAAGTTCATGAGGAAGTTGGGTTCTTGTGGGTCTTGGGTTCTTGAGGTTTTGAGTTCTTGAGGTTCTCGAGTGTCTTGAGGTTCTTCTTTAGCTTGCAATCTGTGTTAGGGAAGGATCTTCTCTTACCCGAGCTCCTCTCTTTCCCGCGGGTGCACCCCTTGGCGGCCTTGCGCTCACACCAAGGTTGCTTTTTCCCACCTCACGTTGATTGGCCGGCCGCTAAGTGCACGGTCCACTCGCAATGAGTGAGAAGAGAGCAAGGGGCGGCTGGACAAACCTTTCTTTCGTGGGATTCCCGTCACTCGTCAAAAACACGATTAGTAATCGACACGCCCAAGAGGACTTGGGTTACGTGCGACCGCAACAAGCAAAAAAAAATTCTTGTGGTTCTTTTCTTGAGTGATACAGAACACTGCCAAAGCTTTGATACCAATGTAAGGTGCAGCGGAAGTGAATGTTGAACTTTGCTCAAGATGAGTGCTCCGAACTGTGCTCAAGGGTTCCTTTTACTTACGGAAGGGAGAGCCTTCCGTTCCTTTAGTGAGAGAGTGCAATGGACACAAACAAAGTGGTGAACACTGTGAATGAAGGTGCTGACACTGAGAAATAGAGAGAGAAGAATACGACACCAGAATGTTGTCAAAACCCTCCTCCGAAGGCCCCACTCTCTATGGCGAGAGCGGTCTACTATTGATTGCACAAATCTCTACAATGCTTGGACTTGTCGACGATGTCGACGAGGACGAGACGGGCTGAAATCTGAAAACGCTAATGGCTGAAATCTGCAAATCTTTATCTGTGAATTCTGACTCTATGTCGATGACGACGTCGATGCAACAACGACGCGCTGAAAACGCAGATGCTGAAATCTGTGTTTTTCGGGCTGAATCTGCAAACTACGTTGGATCTGACTGTGGGGCGAGGATCTGCTGCGGGAAGGTGAGATCTGCGAGGTTTGGGTCTTCTTCTGCAATGTCTGACTGCTGAAAACCAAAAACGCTGATGCTTCTTGGTGTTCCGTTGCGATGAATCTGCAAAACGCTATGCTGATGCAAAAACGCTAGGATTGAAAACTGTCTTGCGGTGGAAATCTGCTAACGCTAGGGCTGATCTGTTGTGTTGTTGTGGAATCTGCTAATTGTCACAAAGTGATGACGTGGCGGACAGCAGAAACCCTAATTTCTGCCAGAAACCCTAAAATTCCTGCAAACCCTAATTTTTGCCAAAAACCCTAAATTCCGGAAATCGCGGAGGCGGATTATTATTATTTTAAAAAAAATAAATAAATTTTTTTTTGGAAAATGATGAGCGACGCGAATTTTGCTTTTCTTTTTTTTTTTAATTAAAAAAAAAGAGAAAAGACTCTCAAGAGAGAGAGAGAACTGATGCTTTTGATTTTAAAAGCTTTTGGGGCTCTGCTTTTGGGCATCCCTTGTAACCTTTAAATTAGTGGTGAGGGCCTCACTTCTCAGAGCATCTAGACGCAGAGTCTGAGAGTGAAACCCTAACCGCTCTCTTGTACTTTGATGATTGATTAATACAAAAAGAAATACCGAAAGGGGCGCCAGTCTTTGGGGCCAATATCTCTAGGCACGGAACTCCGCCGGGCCAGTGCAAATCTATTGTGATCTGTGAATTGTTTTAAAGTGGTTATTTGGTGCTGTCGCGGTTGATTCTTGACTTGGAGTGTCCAAGTTTGTTACAGTGGTATCAGAGCACGGCCGATTTCTCTTCTACGGGAAATCCGATCCCCGAATTTTTTTTTCCGCGGCACCTATGGCTTCAGGCAATGATCAGTCGACTCCCTCTGCATCTGGAGATGCGGGCTGGGATCACAACGAAGATTCAGACAAAGAGTATGGCCTTGGCCTATTTAGGCGGAGCGGCGAGAGATAGAGCGTCGCCAGTTGATCGGCGATGCAACAAAGATGATGCTCAATTTTGCCAAGGACCCGAAGATGGCAAAATATATGAACCAGACCTCTTTGAAAGAGGTACAGATGGAGTTGCAGAGAACCACAACACCACTCGTGAAACCCGCGCTCAAGAAACCTTCTGCCTCCAAGAAATATACGGAGAAGGAACTTGAGAACGTGGTTGATGCACGGATTGCTCAGCTTTTCGACGTGCAAAAGAAAGGCAAAAAGCACGGCAAAAAGCAAAACAAAGGTACCGACTTCCCGAGATATTTGGGTCGTCAGTCGACGTTCGACAAGGCAAAGAAATTGAAGAAGCGCGTCAAGTTTAAAGACCTACCCAGTTCTTCTTCTTCTTCTTCTTTTGACAGTTCTTCTAGCAGCTCAGATTCGAGCGAAGAAGACAGAAAAGGTAAAAAGCGAAGCAAGAAGCAACACTTTGGAAAGGGCAAGAGAAAGGCAAAGAAGGCTAAATCTCGCCCAGAGACACAGTTCTACTGAGGACTCGTCTACAGACAGCTCAGATTCCGATGACGGAAAATTTTATGCGAACAAGAAGAATTTTTACAAAGCCAACCAGTATGACTTTCTCGAAGATAAAAGCAAGAAAGTCCGAGAGTTTAAGGAAGGTGGCCACTCGATCAAGTTTGATACTTTTGAGGATACTCAGATGCTTCGAAGGCTTTGTCTTTTATACAGCAGTTTGACATCGCTTTCGCGGGAGGACGCTATTCAGAGCACTCCAAGATTCGGAGAGCTGCCTCTTACTTTAAGGGGAATGCTCGTACTTGGTGGTCCACGCTTCTATTAAGCAAAACTGTGCCAGATACATGGCTGAAATTCAAGAGGCTTTTTATTTCTTCTTGGCTGACTCAAGAGTTTGAGCGAGATATACGAGCTGCTTGGAACCATCTCCGGATGACCAAGAGCGATACAGTGAATTCTTATTGTGAAAGATTCTAGAGCTCTTTTCTACCCGCCTCTTCATTCAAGAAGATCTCGTTCAGAGAACAGATTGAGCAGTTTACCTTGGGTCTACCTACAGAGATCCGAAATCACTGCTTGGAACAGAAGTCAGCTTCTATTCAGGAGTTGATGAGTCATGCGAAGCGGGGCTTTGCCATTCACTCTGGCAGTCTGACCTACCCCACAGATGAGGCCATGACACAACGAGCCGAACAGACTTCTGGGAATGAAAGTAGAATGAAAAAGAGCAACCCAGAGAAAAAAAAGGATGCACGACCCAAGCTTACTCCTGAGGAGAGAGCTCGCTTCATAAGAGAGGGGAAGTGCTTTGGATGCGGGGAACATGGACATATTTCCGCAAAGTGCCCTGATAAGGCACAGAAAGAACAGAATGATAAAGACGACGACAGGTCTGAGAGTTCGAGAGCAGCTGAGGAATGTGGCAGAAAAGGCAGATAGAAAAGCAGAACTGGTACCACATGGCGTGGGACTTGCACCGAATCAAATGAATGAAAGTACAAACTTTGCCGCTTTTTTTTGGGGCAAAGTGAAGGATCAGGAAGCTCTTTTGAAGGAGCCAAGGCCAACTTCTTTTCACTTGGAATTTGCGGCTCGATTTGGAACTACGCCCGACAGACTGACGCCACAGGCGAAGGTAGTTCGACTGGCACCCGGATGGGATGTTGCCATTACACCGAGCATTGGCAAACTTTGTTTGCAATGACAGGGGTGTTCAGGGCACACGAGTGACGTTCTACTCGGGATCCCTTGGTACCACAAGAACTACGCCGTGGTTGACTACTTGGCCGAGAAAGCGACTTTGATAAATGAAGGGCTTAGAGATTGTACTTGATGAACTTCAGTTTTCTTACTCATTCTTTTGGGAGAACTGAACGATGGATAAAGGTTGAATATGTTTTGACCTGAAGAAAAGAACGCCAAGATTTTTTTCTCCACGCTCATGTCGATTGCTTTTGAGAGGGCCTGAAGATCATACCATTGATCTGATATCTGGAAGCACGCCACCGAATCGGCCACCTTATCGTGTGAGCCGAGTACAGAATGAAAAGATTATGAACTCAGTGAAAGACCTCTTGTAAAAGGGTCTTGTCTAGCTTAGTACTTCACCGTATTGCTCTCCAGTGTTGTTGGTTTTGAAGAAAGACAGATCTTGGAGAATGTGCATCGATTATAGCACTCTCAACGAAATCACCATCAAGAACAGATTTCCGATTCCTAGGATCGATGATATACTCGACAGGTTACAGGGATCCTCGTGCTTTAGCAGGATTGACTTGAAGAGTGGATATCATCAGATCAGGATAGCGCCAGGAGATGTCTACAAGACAGCTTTTCGGACGACTTTTGGGTTATTTGAGTTTTTGGTGATGCCTTTTGGCTTAACCAATGCTCCTGCGACATTTAACCGGATGATGGACAGGATTTTTCGAGAGTACAGGCTATTTGTTGGCACTTTCTTTGACGACATCATTGTTTTCTCCAAGAATGAGGCAAAACACAGAGATCATCTGCTTCAAGTCTTTCAGGCATTACGAGATCACACGTTAGTGATTAATGCAAAGAAAACTGAATTTTTTCCTACCAGAGATACACTTTTTGGGACACATTGTGTCAGCAGCAGGAGTGCAAATGGACCCGGCCAAGATAAAGACTATCCGTGATTGGCCCGATTTGAGGAATGTCCATGAAGTTGGAAGCTTCTTGGGACTGTGTTCGTACTACAGGTGGTTCATACGAAAGTTTGCAGAGGTTGCTTCCCCTTTGCATATCTTGACACAGAAAGGAGTACCTTTTTCGTGGGGACCCACAGAGGTGACTGCCTTTTAGACATTGAAAGAGAAATTGACTACGGGACCTATTTTGACTTTGCCGGACTTGCAGAAGTCATTCGAAGTATATTGTGATGCTTGTGGTCGTAGTCTGGGTGCGGTCTTGATGCAAGAAGGCCATGTCATAGCTTACGAGAGCCGATTGTTCTCTAGGCCGGAGATGACAGCACAGATTTATGAGAAAGAGCTTTTGGCGATTATCCATGCTCTTACTCAGTGGCGGCATTACCTACTCGGAGCGGATTTTACTGTCTTTACAGACCATCAGAGTTTGCGCTACTTCTTGTCACAGAAGCAGCTTTCGGAAAAGCAGATGCGGTGGGCGAACATCTTGTCACAGTTTCACTTCCAGATTGTCCATGTGCAAGGACAGAAGAATGTGGTGGCAGATGCTTTGTCTCGGAAACCGTTGGTTCTGGCTATTTCCGCGATACATCATAGGAGCTTCGAGGATATGGTCGATCAGTATGCCACAGATACAGATTTTGCAGATATTTTTACACGGATACGGGATGGGGAGACAGTAGTGGGATACTCCCTTCGGGAAGGCTACTTGATGAAAAAGACTATGTTGTGCGTTACACAGCCGTTGAGGGAAAAGGTTATGACTGAATGCCACTGTCCACCTTTTACGGGTCACCGCGGCATTGCTACCACCATGAAAGGGGTAGAGAGATATTTCTTTTGGCCGAGACTCAAGAAAGATGTGGAAGAGTTTGTGCGCAGTTGCTTGGTATGCCAGAAGGTCAAGTTTGACAGGCATAAAGCATAGGGATTGTTACAGCCTTTACCCATACCCACCCGCCCCTGGGAAAGTATAGCGATGGATTTCATTTTTGATCTCCCGAGAACACAGAGTGGTCACGATGGTATCTGGACTGTTATTGACAGATTTAGCAAACAGGCTCATTTCATTCCAGTGAAGAAAACAGTCAAGTCGGATCACTTAGCGAGACTGTTTGTGGCCCAGATTTTCAGATTACATGGCATGCCTGAGACAATTGTCTCCGACAGAGACCCCAGATTTACGAGTTTGTTTTGGAAGGCAATTTGGGAGAACATTGGCACGCGGTTGCAGTTCTCGTCATCGTTCCACCCGCAGACTGATGGGCAATCCGAGATTGCCAATTCAGTGGTTCTAGATTTATTGAAGTCTTATATCTCAGATCAGAAGACTCAATGGGAAAGATATTTACCTTTGGTGGAATTTGCCTACAATAACACGATACACTCGTCGACAGGGAAGGCGCCATTTGAGATTGTTGAAGGTGCTGCAAAGGTTCCACCCTTCTTGAGCACGAAAGATAAGATCTTTGAAGCGGATGAATATACGCGAGATCTGGATACGGCTTTTGCCAAGGTTCGCGAGACTTTGCAGAAGTCTCAAGAACGACAGAAAAAGGCAGCGGATCGCCATCGTCGCGACATGAAATTGAAGGAGGATGATTGAGTGCTCTTATGTTTTGAGAAGGCACGCCTACGAAAGAACAAGGGAAAGGAGAGGCTTTTTCCAAAGCTTAGTATGTGATACTACGGACCTTTCCAGATTACTGACAAGATAAATGATGTCTCCTTCCGATTGAAACTGCCAGATACTTGGAGGATTAACAGTGCATTGCATGTGAGTCTCTTGAAACCTGTTAAGGGTGATGTGCCTGATGATGGGGAGCCTGATGAGCAACCCAAAGTGGAAGAAAACGAGGAGATCCTTGTTCCTGAACAGATTTTGGCACATAATGATACGAAGAAGGGTAAAGTCCGAAGGCGGGTTCTTGGTTAAGTTCAAGAACTTTCCTGCATTTGATGCGAAGTGGATGGAGGAGGAGGACCTAGCAGATACTCCTCGGATTGTGAAACTTTACCTCGATGTTTTGGTTTAGCATAGTCTACTCCAAATGGAACCCAGAATTCAGCTTGGCCGAAGATCTGGTGCAGTGGGATGCACAAGTGGGGAGTTACTCCGCTCCTTTGTCAACAGATGCCTCGATTTTGATACTAAAGTCACTAATGTCTCTTTGAGCTTCAGGGATTCTGAGAGCTGACAGTATTCTGCTGGATGACTTTATGAAATGGAATTCCTGATTATGATACTGATTTGTTCTTGACTTCTTGTGAGTGCAGGAACTGATAGACAAAATGACTGCAGCATTTTGGTCTGATTGATCTCGAATAGACATGGTTGCAATAGGGGTTAGTCAATCGGACATCAATGAGGTCCCGATTGGACCTAGATGTGATTGCTAGCTACATTGCCGATAAATCATGGTCTAAGATCCGAATGAATGTTGAATGTCATGTGATGTCCTGTGATGTCTGGTGATGTCCTGTGATGTCGTGTGATGTGACTGTCGATTTTGTACATGTGCTAGATGTGTGTTCCTAGTACGTAGGTACTAACAGTCAGTGTCTGCTAAGACGGTTTATGGCTTTTGTCGGTTTTGCAGGCGTAATCGCGGTCGATTACAATGCTTTCAAGAGGGAGGTATGTCACAAAGTGATGACGTGGCGGACAACAGAAATTAGGAACCCTAAAATTCCTGCAAACCCTAATTTTTGCCAAAAACCCTAAATTTCGGAAATCGCGGAGGCGGATTATTATTATTTAAATTTTTTTAATATTTGTTTTTTGGAAAATGATGAGCGACGCGAATTTTGCTTTTGCTTTTTTTTTTAATTAAAAAAAAAGAGAAAAGACTCAAGAGAGAGAGAGAACTGATGCTTTTGATTTTAAAAGCTTTTGGGGCTCTGCTTTTGGGCATCCCTTGTAACCTTTAAATTAGTGGTGAGGGCCTCACTTCTCAGAGCATCTGGACGCAGAGTCTGAGAGTGAAACCCTAACCGCTCTCTTGTACTTTGATGATTGATTAATACAAAAAGAAATACCGAAAGGGGCGCCAGTCTTTGGGGCCAATATCTCTAGGCACGGAACTCCACCGGGCCAGTGCAAATCTATTGTGATCTGTGAATTGTTTTGAAGTGGTTATTTGGTGCTGTCGCGGTTGATTCTTGACTTGGAGTGTCCAAGTTTGTTACACTAATGCTAGGGCTGATCTGCTATCTCTTGTTGTCGTCGAGGCTGATCTGTCATGCAAAAACACCAGGGCTGGTTCTGTGGGAAAAACGCTAGTGTCTCTTGCTGATGCAAAAAACGCTAGGGTTGCTGATGGGGGTCCTGCTGAGAAGTTGCCTGTTGTACACGGAGTTCGTGCTACCTCTTCTGCCAGGAAGTGCTAGCGCTAGGTTTGCTTATATACTTCACTTGCTAATTTGCCCTACCTAGTTCCCAATAAAAGTCACTTAAAAATAATAAGTGAAAAATGTCAAAAATAGGGAAAATAGGTCTATGCACTGTAAAAGAGCTCCTGATGGGTTCTGACTGGAATCTAATGATCATGCTGTGTGCAACTAGAGGATATGCATCTAATCTAAGTGCCTGGACATGTACAGTCTGCGAACAGACTCACAAAAGTGCCAGATCACTTCCTAATCTAGGTTGACTGAACTGAATTGAACCCATGTCATGAAGTAGCTTGTCCACGTACACATAGGGTTAGATGTGCACGTGACACTATGAAGCTTGTGGATCACTATCCATGAAAGAATGCGGAACATGGGGAGGTGATGGAGCGTACAAAAGTGGAGGCGAGGATGCAGAGTTTAGATGTGTAGCAGTGGTGAGTGGGGGTGGGTGTCAGATGGTGGTGGTGATGGATTATGCGAGGGAGAGGATCTGGTGACGATGTTAAAGCGGGAAAGTCTATCTACATGTCAAAGTGTGGGGTAGTAGCTCGGGCGGTGGGTCTAGGAGCCTGTGGTGGATGCTGGGAGGGAGGGTATATGATATATTATGTAATGGCCAGTCCGGTGGAGTAGAAGAAACCTGAGAGAGAGCACCTGCAAGAGGGTTCTGTCGACAGAAAGTATGATGGCGGGTGGCTAAAACCGGCCTGTTCAATCCAAAAAGGGCGGTAGACTTTACTTTAAACCTTGATTTAGCTTTCACCCATTATTAGTCGTCTATTTTACCTGTACTTTCAAGACACAACAAAGGGGAGAGGGATATAGGCTGCTAGATTGCACCTGTATGAGTAGACGGACACCAGATTGGCCCCTAACTTAGGCGCCCCTTTCGGTATTTCTTTATTGTTAAAAAGAGGGAATAAACGCTGAGGTTCCCTACAAGCTGTCCCGCACAAACTCGGCTGAATTTCCACTGTTCCAGCCCGATTTCGGCAGCATAACTGTACTAGAACCCTTCACACTCAGTATTCCCACGCATTGACCGACTTTCCCGACGCATACGGGCGCTTTGCAAAACCTGGCGAGAATCTGCAGCACGCTGAATTCTCTGTTTTCAGCCCTGAAAATGCGCCAGATCACCTGTACAGCGGTCCCCTTGCGTCCCCGAACCTCCTGGGGGTATTAGGGTCCGTTTAGGGCCAAAACCCTAAACTTGCAAAAATACACAGCAGGCTGTAATTTACTGTTTCGGGCTCCGTTTCGCGTGCCGGTCGCATCCGTAGCAAGTCCTCGAGCTCCCGCACCTGTAGGGCTACTTGCCCTCTGAATCGGACGAGATTTCTGGCGTGAAACCTCTCCGAATTCACCTGTACCTGCGGGGGGATTAGCCGCTAGCTAATCCAGTACCTGTGCAAGAGGCTCTTGCCTCGGCAATCGCGCATGAACCCACACAACTGTACATTGGTCAAATGAAAAGCCCACTAGAGGGGCATAACATACTGCCAAAGGGGAGAGAGAGGGCAGTGCGTAGCGTGCAGGGCATCACTCCTGGCACCGCACTGTGCATAAGAGGGAAAGCTAGCACTCCATAGCTCTTAACCTGTGACAGAGACTTTCAAAATGAGCCTCCCAGCTATAAATCACGTTTTTGCCTTCTCTATAAGTAGTAAACTGGCCTCAGAGTGCCAAGTGTCACTCATTTGTGCATTTTTCCGCTTTAGACCCTCGGGTCTAAAAATATCTCACCTGCAGCCTCTGTTGACTTGGCCACAGAGTAACAAAATGATCCCCATGTCAAACTGCACGTAATGACGCGAAGACATTTTCAGGTCCCAAAATAGCAGTTCCCTAAATTTTAGGAGATGCTGCCATTGTATCTTTCTAGGTCATCCGACCCTCTTTGTACACTGCGGCCACATCCAGAACTGAAATGTAGCCTCTGTAGCAAAGGATTCCACTTTGGCTAGTCAATGACCCCACTTGGCTAACCATAGTCCTTGTCCAACCTTAGTGCTCTCTTGCCCTCAGGCCTGGACTCCCTCTGGACAGTTCCACACTAGCTATGCAATGCAGGGCAGTTAGATTTCCCGAGGGGTGTTTCCAAAAAGTGAAAGTAAATAGATAATAAGAAAGAAATCAACAAAAAGGATAGATAGTAGTCACACGCTGGTGACAGTGGCTCTCTACCAACCCTTCTTGGCTTCTTGAGGTGGGGGGGTACTGGGGCTGAGATTGACGAGGAGGATAGATAGGGCAATCTCGCATCATGTGCCCAAAAGCATGGCACCTGAGGCACTGAGCTGGACGACTAATCACCACTGAGCGCGGCAGCATAAACCTGCCTATGGTAGGATCTGAGTATTACCCAGGATGTACATTTGGACTCGTTTTTGGCGAATTGATCTTCATAATCAAGGAGCCTGGTATATGAGCAGCTACGCCAGTAAGACAACTTGTAACATGAACTGGGAGAGATGGGAAAGAAAGAGTGACTGCGAACCGAAGAATCCGCCTCTGGTGGTCAAACTCCTCAACGTCGAAATCTGGTGTCAAGCACTCCAAAACCAACAAGCGGGTCCCAGCTAGAATAGGAGAGTGGGAGAAGAGGAGCTTGGAGCAGCGCTCGTGTGATGGGCTCTAGAATGTTGCCCTCGGAACTGCCAAGTGCAGATTGAAGCCACTCACGAACCGTGGTGCGCGAGGGAGAGAGTCTCACCATGCGCCCAACTAGGGTCGGCCCAAATAATACGGCCTCAATGCTAGCGAGGTCCTTTGTTGTCAGGTCATACATCCAAGTGAAAGGTGCTGGAGCAGCTGTCGTGGTGGCCGGTGCTGGTGTGGTAGCCGGCATGAAGTATTAACTGACTAAAGGTGCTAGCTGAGTGTGTTGGAGCAGAGTGCGGGAGGGGACTCCGGGAGTGCAGTAGAAAAGGCTCTCACTCTCTCTCTCTCAGTAAAGATGAGATTGCACGGAAGAACTCTCTCTCACACTAACGAAGGTCACGTAAATCTGCCAGCAACCCACCTGCAATTGATGGAGTGTGTATGTGTGTGTCGCGAACACGGTAGTAGTACTGGCATCGCAGCTGAAGCTAATTGCTTCTGCAAACAACCATACCAGTACCAGGGTGGGCAGCAAACCCCTAGCAGAGGGGTTTGCAGCAGACCAACAACACACTACACAACCAAAGTGTTACGCACGGGCAGAAACCCAGATTCTATACAGCGAACAATCTCTCTCTCTCTCTCTCTCTCTCTCTCTCTCTCTCTCTCTCTCTCTCTCTCTATCTATATATATATATATATGGAGATTGAGGCGCTTACCAAATCAGTCTCCTTTGTGCACAGCTTGTGGGATACTACTATAGACAGATATGCTAGACTGGCCATTGAGTCTTCCAGACAGTTAGACACTTCATGCTAGTATGCACAGATGACATCATGGTTTCAGACGCATGGTTTCACCATGGATAGGCTGCCCCCTTTCCAGTACTCTCTTCAAGCACCCTCAATGTCTCTTACACGGGTGGAGATTACTAGACTCATTCGTCAGGACCTGATCCAG
Source organism: Adiantum capillus-veneris (assembly GCF_014529385.1). Lineage (NCBI taxonomy): Eukaryota > Viridiplantae > Streptophyta > Polypodiopsida > Polypodiales > Pteridaceae > Adiantum > Adiantum capillus-veneris. Next base: position 1,126,131 of record NC_140944.1, on the reverse strand, counting down.
CTGGATACTAGGAGGACATGGATAGAGCCGCCACAGGAGTTGGGCACGAAGATGGCTTTCTAAGAGAGCATCTTCTCCACCTCACAGGAGATGGGTTTGTGATTCGACCCAGTTACATGGACACACATATGTCTCATGGTTTGCGGTGTGCCATTGGTCAGATACGCACATCCTCACATCAGCTGGAGATTGAGACTGGTAGATTTAGAGGGATACCAGCAGACAGCACGGATACCAGCAGATAGCAGGATATGCCGCTTATGCTAGTTAGAGCCAGAGATAGAGCTACATTACATATGTCATTGCACAGTGTACTATGAGATACGGGGCAGTTTCCACTGCTTATTCAGAGAGGGTTTCGGTCCTTTCTCTAGGGTCATGAGTTATGAGGATCAAAGATGTCTTGGGCTATATCTACTTGAGTTACACAGATATAGAGACACTTTACTAGGGAGAGATAGAGAGAAACAGTCCCAGAGATAGATTACAGATTTCTTTTCACTAGATATGGGACAGCTAGAGGAGCAGTCATCATTGCAGAGCTCGGCCCACACTCATTCGACCACTACCGGCCCTCTCATCGATTGAGCACCGGAGCTACGGAGATCCAGACAGCCAGGATTGAGGAGAGGGGCTACACATCATCGACGGAGACTACAGTAGAGGATTCGAGCCATACTCTCTTGATCCAAGGTGCAGATGAGGATGGATTTTAGTAGTAGTATCTAGTTCTTTTGTACCCAGACAGGGTATTAGATTCACCATTTTGTAACAGATTGGTCTCATAGGTCATTTTGGCCTTTTGAAGAGGTTAATATAACATTTCATTTCATTTTATCTCTCTCTCTCTCTCTCTAGTGAAAAACAAGGCTAACACGAACGCCTCTCTATAGAGCCCACCACTCTAACAGGCTGCCAATGAGAGCACCCAGCTGCTCTCTCTCTCTCTCTCTCTCTCTCTCTCTCTCTCTCTCTCTCTCTCTCTCTCTCCCCTGCAGTAGCGCGCCTCTCTCTGAGCACATGGCGGAATGCAATGATTGAGGGCGTACAGAGTAACCTGCATTAGCGCGCCTCTCTTTGAGCACATGGCGGACACAGCAACCTGCACAGCAGCGCGCAGCCTGAGCAGGTCAGCTGGGCGCTGTGTTGCCAGTGGGTATTCCATTAAAGGGGCCAAGGGCCTTACCATTCACAGCAGACCAGGGGGCAGCAGGAGGCCCGTCCTTTGTTTTCATTGGCGCCTGTATTAGGCTGTTGCACAGAGGCCCATCGCGAATGCAGTAGGGCACAACAGGTTTTGGTATACACAGGGAGCTTCAGTGGGGGCTCTGGCAGATTGGAAGCTGTCTCGTCGTGGGCTGACCCAGCAAAGGGGGCCGTGTGCTGTCTTGTTTATGAGAGCGCGAGGCTACCCTCCGTGGGAGCTGCGTACTCTTGACACTATTGGCAGGTGAAACCGGCCCGTAGGGCCATGGACATTAGCTTTCACCCGATTCTTCAACACTTGACTTTACGACACAAAGCAATGACTTAAAAGGAACCTGTAACTGAGACTGAATTACACTTCAAGACAAATAGCACGGCCAGGAAGCTAGAATGCTTCCAAGCAGACAGCGACACATGTAGGACCCAAAGGTTGGCGCCTCTTTCGGTATTTCTTTGTTCTTTAACAGAGGGAATAAAACCTGTGGTTCCCTACAAGCTGCCCCGCACAATCTGGGCTGAATTCCATCTGTTCTGGCCCGATTTCAGCAGCATAATTGTACTAGGACCCTTCACATTTAGTATCCCCACGCATTAGATGACTTTCCCGATGCACCCGCACCTGTAGGCTACTTGCCCTTTGAATCGGACAAGTGAAACCTCTCCGAATTCACCTGTACCTACGGGGGATTAGCCGCTAGCTAATTTAATACCTGTGCAAGAGGCTCTTGCCTCGGCAATCGTGCATGAACCCACATAATTGTACATTGGTCAAATGAAAAGCCCACTAGAGGGGCATAACATACTGCTCATTGGGGAGAGAGAGAGCAGTGCGTAGAGTGTAGGGCATCACTCCTGGCATCGCACTGTACATAAGAGGGAAAGGAAGCACTCCATAGCGCTTGCAACCTGTTGCAATCCACCTACAGCTGAAAATGGCGCCCCCTTCCTCTTGTAGACTCCCCTCAAAGTGGCAGAAGTGCTCACAGAGTGACACCTCGCCCAGTTTCCGACTTTGGCCAACTTGGCTAAAAATATCTCAACTGGTGCGTCAGTTGACTTGGCAGCAGAGCAATAAAATGTTCCCCTTGTCATTCCATAGCTAATGACGCGAACACATTTCACGGCCCAAAATAGCAGTTCCCTAAATTTTAGGAGATGCTTCCACGGCACTCACATTGGTCATCTGACCATCAATCACCACTGGAACCACATCGAAAAATGCAATGTCGGTCAACTATCAAGTGATTTACACTTGTAGCCCCACCGTGGCTAACCTTAGTCCATTTGTCCAACTTCAGTGCTCACTGGCCGTCCGGCCTAGACTCTCACTGTCCGCCTCACACCATGCACTCGGGCATTGGCATTTCCAGAGGGGTGCTTTAAAACAAGTCAAATAAAAATTCCCCAAAAAGAAATCAACAAGTAAAGTTGCCACAGACTCGTGACATACCCTGCTCTTGAAATCGCGAACGTCCTCGTTTGCATGAATATCAATCCATTAGTGTGTATAGCACTTCGTGGACACCGTATCGCGGCTGTCAACCTTTTCGTGTGTACACACGTGGTTAACATGGTACGAGACATACATGCTCATAGTTAACACTCTTGTGTATTCAACACTTGTTAACTCATGCATGGTCTACCTGTGAGACTGTTTCATTGACATAGTGGATAGCTTTCACACTGTGCCACTGGCTTTAATAGAGTCCATAACTTTTAGTACACTTGGAATCCTTTCAAGCATAAGAAACCAACAATTTAAAAATGCGTCAACATGTACTCAATAGAAGCAATTGCTGTACTCTTGACAATTGACAAGACATACTTACTTCTATAGCACTGAACAGACTTTTGGACAAAACTTTTATTCCCCAAGGGCAATTGCCAAGCAGGGTACACTTCTATTGCACTAAATCCATAGATACATGAGAAGTGCTAGCTCCTGGATCACCCCCCTCTAGCGCAGGTCTCTTTCCTTTTGACCTTTGCTCTTCTTGAGTTGGAGAATACGTAGGTGGTAAACCAAAGGCTTCAAGATAGAGCTGCAATACATTTGGTGACTCTAACAGTTCACTCTCTTCCATCCACTTTGCATCCATAGGTGGATAGTTCTTGAACTTCACCAAATATCGCCTTGTAACCTTGCCTTTGACTTTTTCTTTCCTTGTGTGCCATGATCTGTTCTGGGAACAAAATTTCATAAAGCTCTTCAACTTCTGGCTGCTCTTCAACTGGCATATTCTCTGGTACATCACCAATAAATGGTCTGAGAAGACTCACATGAAAAGCATTGTGAATCTTCTAGTTCTCAGGCAATTTCAGCCTATAACTGACGTCACTGATCTTCTTTGTTACTTGAAAAGGCCCGTAGTAACGCATACTGAGCTTTGTAAAGAGACTTTCTTTACCTTTTCGCTTCTTTAAGCGTGCCTTTTCAAACCGCAACAGTATCCAATCACCAAGTGAAAACAACAATTCACGACGGCGGAGATCAGCAGCTTTCTTTTGCTTTGCCTGTGTCCTTTCAAGGGCATGCTTTATCTTCTGGTACATTTCATCCATATTCTGTACATACCGATCTGCTTGAAAGATCTTTTCCTTAGTATGTAAAATGGGAGGAACTTTCACATGACCTTTGACAATTTCAAAAGGTGCTTTGCCTGTTGAAGAATGCACTGTGTTATTGTATGCATATTCAACCAACGGCAAATACTGCTCCCACTTCGCCTTGTGCTCTGACACATAGCACTTAAGTAGATCCAAGATAGTAGAATTTGCCTCTTCTGACTGCCCATGTGTTTGTGGATGAAACGACGATGAGAACTTAAGCGTAGTGCCCATGTTCTCAAATATGTCTCTCCAGAATAGACTTGTCATCCGTGGGTCACGGTCACTGACAATCGACTGTGGCATGCCATGGTACTTAAAGATATTGTACATAAAGAGACGTGCCATTTGATCTGGTTTTATCTTCTTCCTAACAGGAATGAAATGAGCTTGCTTGCTGAATCTGCAAATAATGGTCCAGATTCCATAATTTCCTGTCTGTGTTCTTGGAAGATCAAAGATAAAATCCATAGCTATGCTTTCCCATGGTTTATCTGGAATCGGCAATGGCTGTAACAGCCCTGGTGCCTTTTGCCTGTCAAACTTGACCTTTTGGCAAATCACGCATGCTCGCACAAAGGCATCCACATCTCTCCTCAAGGTAGGCCAATAAAAGAATGTCTCAACCGCTTTCACTGTAGCATCAATGCCACGATGCCCTGCATACGGTGGGACATGACTCTCTACCATGACTTCATGTCGCAATGGCCTAGTGACAGAGTCTGCCATGCATTATCATAAAACCATCTCTGAGGAGGTAGTGCTCATGATGTTGTCCTTCATGTAACTATTCGAAGATCCTTGCAAAATCTTTGTCACTTGCATACTGTTCCTTCATGTCATCAAGCTCATGATGATAAGAAGTTGACACAGCTGAAATTTGTGGCTTTCTTGATAAGGCATTAGCCACAACATTCTTCTTGCCTTCCACATGCACAATCTGGAAATGAAATATGGAAAGAATGTTTGCCCATCGCATATGCTTTTCCGATAGCTTTGACTGTGTCAAAAAGTATCGTAAGGTTTGATGATCCGTTTGGACAACAAAATCAGCACCTAGCAAATAGTGTTTCCAACTTAAGAGCGCATGAATCACAGCCAGTAACTCTTTTTCATAGACCTGCATGGTCGTCTTTGGCCCTTGCAAGATTCTGCTCTCACAGGCTACTACCCTGCCATCTTGCATTAGCACTGCACCAATGATACTGCCACAAGCGTCACACTGAACCACAAATGACTTCCTGAGATCTGGCAAAACAATGACTAGATCTGAAGTCATCTTTTCCTTTAAGAGATTAAAAGCTGAAATCTCTTTCTGGGTCCATCTGAAAGTGACCTCTTTCTTTTGCAAAGCATGTAAAGGTGAAGCGATCTTTGCAAAGTTGCGAATGAATCTTCTGTAGTAAGAACATAGCCCTAAGAAGCTATAGACATCGTGCACAGTCCTTAAAGCTGGCCAGGTCTTGATTGCTTCTACCTTCGCAGGATCCATTCGGACACCATCCTTTGACACAATGTGTCCGAGGAAGTGGATCTCTTCCAAGAACAACTCGCTTTTCTTGCCATTGATGATCAATCTGTTCCTGCGCAACTCTTCGAACACAATGGTCAAGTGATGCCTATGCTCCTCTTCATTCTTCAAGTAGACTATCATGTCATCAAAGAATGTGCCAACAAAGTTCTGATATGGACGGAAGATCCTATCCATCATCCTATTGAACGTAGCAGGAGCATTCGTAAGACCAAATGGCATCACTAAGAACTCGTAGAGACCAAATGTCGTTCTAAACGCAGTCTTGTGCACATCCTCAGGCCTAATTCGAATCTGATGGTACCCACTTTTAAGGTCGATCTTGCTGAAAATTGGCGCACCCTCTAGGCGGTCAATAATATCATCAATCCTTGGAATAGGAAACCTATTCTTGATGGTATTCTTATTTAACGCACGGTAGTCAATACACATGCGCCACGAGCCATCCTTTTTCTGTACTAAGAGCACTGGAGAGCAATAGGGTGACGAGCTAGGCTGAATCAGCCCTTTCTGTAAGAGCTCCTCCACTTGGCTCATAATCTCTTTCCGCTGCGCCTCACTAACCCTATACGGTGGCCTATTTGGTGGGCTACAACCTGGCACCAAATCAATCGCATGATCCTCGCATCATCCTTTTTCTGTACTAAGAGCACTGGAGAGCAATAGGGTGACGAGCTAGGCTGAATCAACCCTTTCTCTAAGAGCTCCTCCACTTGGCTCATAATCTCTTTCCGCTGCGCCTCACTAACCCTATACGGTGGCCTATTTGGTGGGCTACAACTTGGCACCAAATCAATCGCATGATCCTCGGGCCTCTCCGGCGGTAGTCAAGACGGTAATGAATCAGAAAAACACCCATTAAACTTTTGCAAAAATGCTAGTCTGTCTTTATCTAACACAGATAAATTTGATTGGCAACTATCTGAAACATCACGTGCAAAAACCAAGTACGCAGAAAGATGATTCTTTATTACAGAAGTGATAGTAGAAGTAGATACAATAGGGATTAACTCTCCTTTTAGCTTTACATCCAAAATGTGAGTTTTGCCCCTATGCTGGACAACGATCCTTTTGTTGTAGGCATCCAAGACTCCATGCACTCGGAACATCCACGGGATCCCCAACAAGACATCACATCCTTCCAGCGGCATGATGTAGAACTCTTCTGTGTCCACATACGACTGAATATGCAGACGCAGCTTTCCAATGATGGGAGTAACGCACTCTGAGTGGCCAGGACATGCCAATCCTACCTCTGCGGTATACCCCATCTCTTCAGCTGTGATGCCCAGCTTCATAGCTAATCTTGGCGTGATAAAGTTCGCTTTGGCACCTGGATCAAAGAAGATAAATGCCATTTGGTCTCTAACTTTACCCCATGCTCTGCATAACTCACTGGCATCTGTACTAGGCCTGTCGCCCAACATGTGTGGCAGTAAACCTGCCGAGGGCATAGGCTTCTTTCCTTTCCTGTCCTCTTTGTCATCTGAGTTAGCTGGCCTTTTCTTTTGTGGACAATTGGTTGCAAACTGACCAGTCTGCTCACATATAAAGCACTTATTTTCAGCCATCAAGACCTTCTTTTCCTCGGGTGTCTTACGCATAAAAGGCTTCCTTTTCTGCTTCCTTGCCTGCGCTCTAAAATTCTCGGCTGAACCTTTGCCTTTATTGAACCTAGCTGGCCCCTGGGACGCTTCGGGAGCCGCTCTTGTAAAGGGCTGCTTCGCTGAATTTTTCTTTTGCTGCCCTCCTTTCTCGTTGCTTGGGAACCCTCTGTCTTCTCCTTTCAACAAGGCAAGACCAATGTTAGCAACTTCCATAAGCTGAGTGAGGGTAGCTACTCTGTTCTTGGTACAGTAATTGCGAAGCCCTTTAGGCAACCCACAACAGTACTTCTCTATCTGCTCTGTCAATGGCACAAATCTGTAGGAGGTCACTGAGAGTAACGCTTTACAAAACCTCCTATTGTACTCCTGCAAGCTCTTGCATGTAGCTGAAGTAAGCTGGTGCCAATCTATCATGACGTCGTTCAAATTCATCTGACAGCCAAGCAGATGCAAACATTTGCTTGAAGTAAACCCAAGTGGCGGGTGCCTGTCCTTGCATTAACAATGTCGTCCACCATGTGAGCGCATTGTCCTTTAAGAAAGTGGCAGCTTTTCTTACTTTAGAGGCTTCTATAAAATTCCCTTCTCCATAAGTTGTATCAAACTGCTGGAGGAAAGTAAGAGCCTTTGCTTTATCCTTGAAGCCACTAAAGGTGTTGAACTTCACAGCTGCACCTCCTTCTTTGTATGGTTTTGGCTTCTCTATTGGCCCCAAATTGTCATAGGGAAGCGTCTGCAGCATGGGCAATGTAGTAGGGACCATCTGTGCCCCTTGGTCATTGAGATTCTGCATCAAAGGTGCCATATCTGGCTGCTGTCCAAAAAAACCAGCCATGCCAAAATTGACATGTGGCACCCCAAACTGGCCCTGATTGCTCTGAAAGCCTTGCTGCATGCCAATGTTACCATACATGGGGTTTGGCGTCATGCCATGCATACCCCCAAACACTGTTCCAGGCATATACTGTTGGTTTCCAGGCGCATAACCAGCCATACTTTGGAACACGGATCCACCCCCGAAATACCCAGGATGTATCATGGGTGGTGGAAAAACTTGACGCATTGCCTGGAGACTGGTTCCTATCCATTCAATGCAACATTTTGACCCTCAAAGGTGGCGGGCTGAACTGGCAAAACCTGTGGAGTAGGGATCCTCGCCACCTGTTCATGGTCAGGAGGGACCTGTGTAGGAGCCTGATGTGACTCCGCAGCATGTGAATTCTCCCTATCCTGCTCAGTCGCATGGGGCACCTGGGCTTGAGCCTCAACGAACTCTGTACGCTGAGGGCATTCCGTTGCCTGCTGTGACTTTAATGGTGCTTGTAGATAATCCATAAACTTGGGATTCTGCACCAACTGAGTGAAGACATTCATAGTAGCAACTAATTGTGTCCTGAACGCATCCTCTTCAAAGTGCCCAATCATGAACCCTTGAACCTATTCTCGTCGTGCATTCACACGAACAAAAGGCGTAGACAGTGGCGGTCGTGAACTCTCGCCAACTTCATGCTGTAGTGGAATAGCTTGTCTACCCTGAGAAGAGGAACCCTCTTCTCTAGCATTGTCTGTCTTGTCAGCCATACTGTAATTCCAAGTTCCTGTGCTTTGTGTCTTCGCCGCAAACCAACCAAGGCTCACTTCTTAAGGAAAAAATGATCTTGTCTTGGCGACGGAACCATGAAACCGGCCAGTAGGGCGGTGGACGTTAGCTTTCACCCGATTCTTCGACACTTGACTTTATGACACAAAGCAATGAATTAAAAGGAACCTGTAACTGAGATTGAATTACACTTCAAGACAAATAGCACGGCTAGGAAGCTAGAATGCTTCCAAGCAGACAGCGACACCTGTAGGCCCCAAAGGTTGGCACCCCTTTCGGTATTTCTTTATTCTTTAACAGAGGGAATAAAACCTGTGGTTCCCTACAAGCTGCCCCGCACAATCTGGGCTGAATTCCATCTGTTTTGGCCCGATTTCGGCAGCATAACGTACTAGGACCCTTCACAATCAGTATCCCCACGCATTAGATGACTTTCCCGACGCATACGGACACTTTGCAAAACCTGGCGAGAATCTGTAGCACGCTGAATTCTCTGTTTTCATTCCCGAAAATGCGCCAGATCACCTGTACAACGGTTCCCTCGCGTCCCCGAACCTCTTGGGGGTATTAGGGACCGTTTAGGGCCGAAACCCTAAACCTGCAAAAATACACAGCCGGCTGTAATTCCCTGTTTCGGGCTCCGTTTCGCGTGCTGGTCGCATCTGTAGCAAGTCCTCGAGCTCACGCACCTGTAGGGCTACTTGCCCTTTGAATCGGACGAGATTTCGCATGTGAAACCTCTTCGAATTCACCTATACCTTCGGGGGATTAGCCGCTAGCTAATCCAGTACTTGTGCAATTGGCTCTTGCCTCGGCAATTGCGCATGAACCCACATAACTGTACATTGGTCAAATGAAAAGCCCACTAAAGGGGCAAAAGATACTGCTCATAGGGGAGAGAGAGAGAGCAGTGCGTAGCGTGCAGGGCATCACTCCTGGCACCGCACTATATATAAGAGGGAGAGGAAGCACTCCATAGCGCTTGCAACCTGTTGCAATCCACCTACAACTGAAAATGGCGCCCCCTTCCTCTTGTAGACTCCCCTCAAAGTGGCAGAAGTGCTCACAGAGTGACACCTCGCCCAGTTTCCGACTTTGGCCAACTTGGCTAAAAACATCTCGACTGGTGCGTCAGTTGACTCGGCAGCAGAGCAATAAAATGTTCCCCTTGTCATTCCACAACTAATGACGCGAACACATTTCACGGCCCAAAATAGTAGTTTCCTAAATTTTAGGAGATGCTTCCACTGCACTCACATTGGTCATCTGACCATCAATCACCACTGGAACCACATCGAAAAATGCAATGTCGGTCAGCTATCAGGTGATTTACACTTGTAGCCTCACCGTGGCTAACCTTAGTCCATTTGCCCAACTTTAGTGCTCACTGGCCGTCCGGCCTCACACCATGCATCTCGGGCATTGACATTTTCAAAGGGGTGCTTTAAAACAAGTCAAATAAAATTCCCCCAAAAAGAAATCAACAAGTAAAGTTGCCACGGACTCGTGACAGCAGGTGCAAGTATCGTGAGTAACCCAAAAGGGGGCTGAGCCTCTGGATATTTGGCACAGCAGACTGAGTGTCCCGCAGTGGGTTGTGGAAGTGCATATACCCGCATTCGGGTTGTGGCTATTACTTCTCCGCTTGGACTCAGCTGAGCCAGAGCGTCGAGCTATACCCGCATCGCCAATGGAGGCCATGAGCGCTTCGCCAGTGGAGGCCATGATCGTTTCGCCAGTATGTAAGCCCCATTCGAATGTTGGGTTAAAGGCCTAAATAACCTCTTTTTGTACATTTTTATACTTTGTCCATGTTCAATATGAACCTGGACACATTTTTTAAAGGTCACCTATAATAAAAGTGGGAAAACCCAAATATGAACCTGGACACATTTTTTAAAGGTCACTTATAATAAAAGCGGGAAAACCCAAAACTCACTTATTGAGTTTTCCCCAAAAACGTGAGCTCTCTCTCTCCCCCTCTTTGTTCTGCTAGCGCTTCCCTTCTGCAGCACAGTGCCTCCGGTTCAAGCCTCAAGGCTTGAAGATCTTCGCGTGCTCTATCACTTGCACACACCGCTGCACTGTTGAGCACAGGGAGTGTGTGAGAGCAGGAGGAGATGGGCACACACTGCAGGAAGAAGGATGCGCAGCAGATCAAAAGAGAGAGAGAGAAGGCTCAAACGTAAGAAACCCACGATTGTCATTTTTTTTAGGGTTCTTTGTTTTATTAAGTACACCTATAAGTTGTCCGTCCAAAGTGGCCGGACACTTAATGTGTGTACTCACAAGAGGGGGGCCACAAGGGCCTTTACCCCCAACAACCTCCCACTTAAAGGCCCAATGTGGTACCTTTAAGCAACTCCCACTAAGCGTATGCAATGCTCATGTTGAGACTTTGCAAGACTTTTAGTGAGGACATCTGTAGGGTTGTCTTGTGTTTTGATCTTTGTCAATGAGACAAGACCTTCATCCAAGATTTGTCGTATAAAGTGGTACTGCACATCTATGTGTTTGGTACGAGCATGAAACATGGCATTCTTAGCTAGGCATACAGCACTCTGACTATCACAACCAAGCACTGGAGCATGTGCAGGAAGACCAAAATCCTTGACCAACTTGCCAAGCCATATGGCTTCCTTAGAAGCCTCTGTGGCTGAAATATATTCAGCCTCTGTAGTGCTCAGTGCGACAATCTTTTGTAACCTTGAACACCAAGAAATAGCACCTCCAACAAGTGTGAAGACATATCCACTGGTAGATTTCCTAGTGTCAAGATCACCTGCCATGTCGGAATCACAATACACCCGCAACGCAAGTGTACTCCCGCCATAACATATACATATGTCCTGTGTACCTTTCAAATATATAAAGGTGCATTTCACTGCCTCCCAATGTGGTTTGCCAGGGTTGGACATAAACCGGCTAACAACTCCCACTGCATGAGCAATGTCTGGACGTGTAGCAACCATGGTATACATCAAAGAACCACAGGCGGATGCATAAGGAATCCCTTTCATGACTTGTTTGGTAGCATCATCTTTTGGGCAATCAAGCTTGCTAAGCTTTGTGTGTGGCGGTAAAGGCACACCAAGAGGCTTAGCATCAGCCATATGAAAACGTTCAAGTACCTTCTAACAATCGTTTCTTTCTATCTCACTTAATGCGCATGTCCAAAATATTTTCAGCTGCACCCAAATCCTTCATCGAAAAGGCTGAATTCAGCTCTTTTTTCAATGCATCTAATGTCTCTCTATGCTTTCCTGCAAGTAGCATATCATCCACATAAAGGACCAACACAATAAGGCTTCCATCCTCAGCCTTTTTAGTGTAAAGACAGTGATCTGCATGACTGCGTTTGAACCCATGGTTGAGCATAAAAGTATCAAACTTCTTGTACCACTGTCTAGGGGATTGTTTCAACCCATACAAGCTACGTTTCAATTTGCATACCAAATGCTCTTTCCCTGGAATGACAAAGCTCTCAGGCTGTTGCATATATAGCTCCTCATCCAAATCACCATGTAAGAAAGCAGTGATCACATCCATTTGATCCAGCTCCAATTCCAAGATATCACATAAAGCAAACAACACACGGAGAGTGGACATCTTCACCACAGGTGAAAAATCTCCTGAAAATCAATGCCTTCCTTCTGTGCATAACCCTTAGCAACTAGACGTGCTTTGTACGTGGGTTTGTCATCAACACATTTGACCATATAGACCCACTTGTTAGGAATAGCTTTCCTTCCTTTGGGCACAGGCACAAGCTCCCATGTATTATTTGCATACAATGATTGCATCTCAGATTTCATAGCAAGCTCCCACTTACTCTTATCTTCACATGACTGGGCCTCTTTGTATGTAAGAGGCTCTCCCTCATCCGTCAACAAGACACAATCCAAAGAGGGCTGAAACCTCTCTGGTTGTCTTCTTATACGTGTAGACCACCTCACCCAATGATCTACATTAATCGGCAAGGGTTCTACATCATGCGGAACATTAACCCCATCAATTAGAGGCTGATTTTTAGCATTTATACCCTGTTGTAATTGATTTTCAAGCTGCTGTAATTGATTTTCATGATGGTGATTTTAACCCTCAGGCTGAATTTCAACATCCCCTTGCTGTCCATTATCATCTGGCTCAATGATAACATACTGACCCTCATGACCAGCATCAAAAGGAGCTAAATTTTCAGTAGAAAATGGTTGTGAAAGTGACTGATCATGCTGAAATTTCACCTTTTTCTTATCAGAGTCACTGGATGTGGCATTTTTCAGCAGCTTAGGTTCATTAAATACCACATCTCGGTTGCGAATTACCTTATGTGACCCCGGAATCCAAACTCTATATCCCATTTCACCTTATCTCCATAATCCAAGAAGATGCCTTTCAAGGATTTCATATCGAGTTTGGTCCTCAAGTCAACAGGCACATGTACATAGCATTCACAACCAAAGACTTTCAAGTGGTCATATGAAGCCGGTTTGCCAGACCAAACCTCTTCAGGGATGCCACCATCAAGTGCACAATTTGGAGATCGGTTGCAAATATGCACCGTGGTTTTAAGTGTCTCTCCCCAAAACAATTGCGAGAGATTAGCTGTAGACAGTATGCACCGAATCTTCTCACATAACGTGCGATTCATACGCTCAGCCACACCATTTGAAGATGGATTATGAGGGGCAGTGAGCTCCCTTTTAATCCCATTCTCATCACAAAAAACATTAAAATCTTTAGAAACATACTCCCCCCCATTATCTGTACATATGCATTTAAGTTTCAAACCCTTTTGAGTACAAACAAAGGCATAAAACTTTTTAAATGCATTTAAAACCTCACTCTTGTCCTTGAGCAAATAAACCCATAGCTTACGTGAACAATCATCAATGAAAGACACAAAGTAACGAGAACCACCATGAGTTTTTATTGGCATTGTGCATACATCAGAATGTACAAGATCCAAAATACTAGCCTTTTTAGAGGCTCCATGAAAGTAAGAAGCTTTTACATGCTTCCCAAGTACACAATCATCACAAAAATCAAGTTTAGAGCTTTTTACATCAATCCTACCAAGGGAGGAAAGAGTCTGCAGTCCCTTATGACTCATATGTCCAAGACGCTTATGCCAAAGCTCCATGTGTGATTGCACTTCTGCAATTGCAACAAAACGACCAGGTAATGCCTTGCAATGCAGATAGTATAAAGTACCCTTCTTACTGTCTCTAGTCACAAGCATAGATCCCTTTTGAATCTTCCACATGCCACCACCAAATGTAGTGAAGAAGCCTCTGCTATCCAACTGCCCAACTGAAAGCAAACTCTTCTTGATACCAGGAACATATCTAACATCATGAAGAGTGAGTTCCTGGCCATTATCAAGTGCCAGGTGTATGGTGCCAACTCCCTCAATGTCACAAGCATAGTTATTGCCCAAATACACTTTTCCAAGGTTTCCTGCAGTGTATGAGGCAAAACACTCCAAAGAGGGAGTTACATGAAAAGAGGCACCACTGTCAACAATCCAAGATTGTGACAGGCCATCATGAGTAGAAAGCAAAGCATCTATCACATCATGCTTAGTGATATGCATATCCTCAACAGTCATGACATGTGGATCTAAAGATGCAACATAAAGATCACTAGTGTCTTCATTTTCATCAATCTCTTTAATGACAACACTAGAGATCACATTTGCCTTTTCAGGCTCACTTTCCTTAGGGGTAGAGCTGCCCTCTCTGTCATTTTTCTTGCCTTTTGCATTCATTTTCTTCTTGCGCTCCTGCTCTTTCTTAAAATACCCGCAATCGGGCTTTTTATGCCCCTTTCTTCCGCATTGATAGCAAGTGATGTCTTGTTGTTTTTCCTTGCTTTTGTTGTGATTTCTTTGCTTATTTGCAACATTTTGCCTTTTTTGATTGCGTCCACACACATTATAGGTTGATCCACTGCCACTCCCACTTGACTTGCGTCTAATCTCCTCATTGAGGATAGAACCACGCACACCATCATAGGTCAAGTTGGAGTTGTTACTCAAAGAAACAACCAATGCTTCCCAAGACTCTGGCAGTGTCATAAGTAGAAAGATAGCCTTGAGCTTATCATCCTCAAAAGCCTGCAAACCTGAATCACTCAACTGAGTCAAAATCCCACCAAAGGCATTTAAGTGATCAGAGACAGATTTGGACTCATCAAGCTCTAAGCTTACAAGCTTCCTCATGAGATGGACCTAGTTTACAGGAGTCGTATTCTCATAAGTTGCTTTAAGCTTATCCCACACAGCCATAGCTGTGTCAAGTCCCTTGATGTCAACAAGGATATCATCAGTCACAGCCATCTTGATGTAAGTAATGGCTTTCCTGTTAAGCTTAGTTCAATCTGCATCTGACATACCCTCTGGCTTATTTGCAGACAATGCATCATCACACTCTTTCAAGAAAAGAATGCCCTGTATGCGATCCTTCCACAAATCAAAACTTGTACCATCAAACCTACGGATCTCAAAGAGGCTCTTAGAGTCCGAGGATGACGAAGTGTCAACCATAATGAGGCAAAACAAAAACTGATAATTTTCAGCCAAGAAGTACAATCACTGTACCGCAAAAGAAAATGCAAATATACACTATAAAAGTGTCTGCAAGAGCAAATATAATGCTGTAGTTTACTTCAAGGGTAAAATTTTCAGCAAGATGACATATTGAGCATGTCAAACTCAACGCATAGAACAACCTCACATCAAGTATACATCACCAAATGCATTTGCAATGACCCCAATGTTGTACATGCCACAGTTTCACTGCATAAAGTACATTTGGCAATATACATAAGAGGTGAAAGTTGCTCAAATAATTGAATAAACACTTGTAGGCTCCACAAGCCTCAATCTCGCTGCTTATGTACTAAAATTTTACCAAACGTGAAATTGGGTTCCCAAAGTGCCCTGTGAGCCTGTAAACGTGTTTTTGTTGTTTTTACACCTGAATATGCAGAAAATGGTCTGCTTTTAGCCAAAAACAGCCCAAAAACACCTGTTTTGGACCTGTAATTCCCTGTTTTCAGCGTGTAAGCAATGGTAGTCGACGTATCGTGCGTTGAAATCCCCTAGAATGATGATGTCAGCATCTCTAGAGAACTCCCATATGTCATCATCCAAAATAGAGAAGGGGGACTGTCCTCTGGGTGGTGCATAAACTGACCTACTCGGGGGGAATTAGCAAATAGCAATGTAAAGATATCTGCCTATCTCTGCTCTCAATCTCACCCACATGTACCTAGCTTGCTCATCCATGCGGGCTATATATATCAATGGATGCAACTCCTCCCTGAATAATACTGCCACTCCTCCTGAGCCCCGCCCTCTGTGCTCTGATTGTGTCTCCTGTCTACAGGCTGTCTCCCATCTATATCCACTAATGTGAGGCATAGATTGCCCCAAGGCCTGATGTGTCTCAGAGTAGAAGACGATTTTTGGCACCTCTCAGATATTGACTTCACCCTTTCAAATTAAAAGAAGCGTTTCTTCTTGGTGAGCTTCCTCTTAGCAAGCTGAGCTTCACACTACCACTATGAAATGCCCAACGTTGGCTGGTTCTTGCTACTATTGCTGTCACATGCTTATTACTATCCGACACCAATCCACCTCCCTATAGAAACATGTGACTCTAACCCCCTCCTTGCTGCTAACATCGGCCCATGTGAGTAATGTGAGCCCTATCAATAGCACCAAGCCTTGCAAGTTGCAGCACAATAGCTAGATGCATCATCACCGTTATCAAGTCAACGACAAGCCACTTTTGGAAAGTGCACAAGGCAGCCCAGGTGAGCATTGTTCAAATAAAACCAATCAAGCCTAAGCATGCCTACATACTCATAGCTTGGATTAATTTCATATTTTCTTGTATTTGCTTATAAGAGGCATTGTCCACACAGAAGGATTTTCTAAATAAGGGGGTCGTTCTCGTAGGTATCAAGCACTCCAATCAAATCCATAGGCACATAATTTTTTTGAGAAGTTTGCTTTCTTAAGGGATTCATCCAAAGAAGCTTCTGTTTTTTAATTTAAAAGAATAAAAATAAAAATTGAAAGCCAAAATTGAAGCTTCAAAATACTTCAGAGCTTCAAGCTTCATTAAAACATTTCAAGCCCCAGGCTTCTCTTTGATTGGGCTTCTTTGAACATACGAGAAACTCTCTCACTTTCTTTTAAAATTTTGCATCCATAACCGTTGCATTGCATGAAAATAATTTCACCTACGGGAATAGGGTTTCACAAGTGCACCTGTAAAGAGGCATAGACACTAACATTAACTTATTGCTAAATGCTAAGAACCCTCTACTTGCACTAAGGGAGAAAAGGGAAATTCAATGGAGAGGGATTCCACACATGGTACAATTTTGTTGATGCTTCTCTATAAGTAGGCTACTTACAGATCACATATTGTCGGCTAGTAATGTGATGCTAGCCTCAAGACATGATACAAGAAAGGTCCTACAAAATAAAGGAATGGACTATCAAAAATATCTTCAAGGTCAAAAAGTACCATAGAAGTTGCTCATGCATTTTCCTCTTTTACCTCGTATCAAGCACTTCTTTCAATGCAAATCAATGGTCGCTCTAGCATCTGAAGAGTTATAGTAAATATGGACATGCATAGAAGTCATGGACATGAACCAACATGTAGGTCACCACAATGCAAACATTAGAGGCATTCTAATGTGGATGATGCATAACTATCTTGGTTTTAGAGAATGATCCGATAAGCATGAAATCCCTTCACCCCATGAAGTATTAGTTGCTCATGTTAGTTTTTAGTGTGTGAAGTAATTTGAGTTGTCAGCAAGACTTAAATATAGTGGTTATGATGCTTGTGTCACATATGGTCCAAGGCTTGTTGTACACTGATCGACAACATTAAAGAAACAAATTTACAAAGATCATCGCGCACATCTTCCAGAGAACCATGAGATGCGATAGGGTTCTTGAAAAGGGAGCCAACAAGGATGTCTGCTCAATAATGGTTGTAGAAAAAGGAGAGGTATGAAAGGCGCCTTTTGCCAAGGATGAAGAGATTCTCAATATGGTATGAGTTTCCCTATTATTGGACAAGATTGAGAATCAATCACTTGCTTGATCTGATGCACATATTCAAGAATGTGGGATGTTTATTATGGGACCATCTCACTGGAAAGAAACATAAGCTTATCACAAGGTTTAACCTAAGAGTTATTGGTTTTATGGAGCAATACTAGCCACAAACCACAAATAATAGGTTGATCAAGTTGCCAAAAGTGCCCTGGATTTTGATAGTGAACCAAGAACAAAAGGTG
Organism: Adiantum capillus-veneris; assembly: GCF_014529385.1. Classification (NCBI taxonomy): domain Eukaryota; kingdom Viridiplantae; phylum Streptophyta; class Polypodiopsida; order Polypodiales; family Pteridaceae; genus Adiantum; species Adiantum capillus-veneris. The sequence goes on along the minus strand of NC_140944.1, from coordinate 1,108,250 downwards.
AAAGGGATCATACGAATAGTGCAAATGCCCACACATGTAATGCATTCACTCAAGATGGCATTTACAAAGTAAGGAAAGATCACTTGCATGAAGTCACATGATTGACATAAAATGTGTTATGTATGCTTCAAATTGATTACCCTAAACCATAGTAAAATGCATGCTTTACCTATGTACGGCTTTTATAACGTGTTTTGAAATTTATTTTGCCCATGGCTATTGAGGGTTCTTTTTCCTTCACCATTAGTGCAATAATATAAAAACTTACTACATTGGTTCATTGAACCACTCAAAAGTAATCGACATTGCCTCCATATCTTCTACAAAGCAGAACGCTATGGAGTGAGATTGCATTATTGAAACACATATTTCCTCCACCACACTTACTATTCAAGTACATCTCCTTGAGCACATACTTGATGGGATGGAAATAGCAGGCACCGTGCATTCTAGATGCATGTTCTTCCTAGATGGCTTCATGAAAATGCTTAAGGGATATGTGCATCAAAGGGCGCATCCAAAGGGAAGCATTATAGAGGGTGGGATGGTTTTAGAGTCATTATTGTACATCGATGAGTGGCTCTCAAAATCACATTTCGAACACTTCACTATGTCTATGTATTCCCCTCTGAAAAGAATGTAGTCGTTAGGACAAGCATGAATATAATTGTAATACATCCCCAAGTTTTGCAAGCTCTTTCTTTCTTCCTCTCTAGAACCTGGCATCACATTATCAGCTGGTAGTATGTGCTCTTTGAGCAATCTACGTAGAGAAAAATGCAAAACACTTGTGTAAGTAATTTGGTACATTATGCATTTAGAGTTTTTTATTGAAGTAGACACATTGTAATAGATCACCTGAAAAGTGATGTGACGTTAGTGTCACTCCATCCAAACTTTGCCTGCATGTTGAAAAGAACCAGGAGCGCCTTCAATCTAGACACATGTTCTCCACCACCCTTGGAATTTGAGGCCTTGAGCACTTCAATTTTTCTCAAGACAATGTCTCTTTCAATAGTTTCTTCCTATCTTTCTCCTCTTCTTCTTTGCTTGCACTTCCATGGGTTAGCTTGTGGGGTGCATATGAGAGCTATCTTCTATTATAACATTTGAATTTTGGATATTTCTTGTTGGAGAATTGTGAAGTATGTAGTATGCCTTCACATCTTCACTAGGAATTGGCTCAAGAAACTTGTCAACTTAAAACATGTGCCTATTGACAAGAACAAAGTCCTTGTGTGCAAAAGCAACAACAATATAGCCACCATTCATCAAATCAATGAGGAAATCCTCACCTCCTGCAAGAAAAGAAAAGCTTGAGATTGCCATATGACCATCTCAAAATGTGCGGTCTTCATTCTCTTACATAACCTATCAAAAATCTCTCTAACAACCAACCTCATGAAGAGAATCTTGGGATTGAGAATACAAGTGGATTTTTGGGCCTTTCTTATCTTTCTCAAAGACTTGACTTGATAGCTCATCCTCTTCCTCACATTGATCTTGACAAAGGCTCGGTAGCACTAGGTTGGAGTTTTTCAACACTAAGTTGGGGCTTCTTAGCGAGGTTTTCCTTCCTTTTAATTTGGTTGGGATCAACCTTTCTTGTTGTCCACTTTGTCCTTATCATCTTTCAAAGGCACCTCAAGCTAGAGGAATACCGAAGAAGTGAGACATAGTGGTATCTACTCAGTTAACACTAAACCACTTTGCACTTAGGGCTAGTAGGGGGAAGGAAACAAAAAGGTTAAGACACAAAGTGTTGATCGTATATACATGAATTTCGGGAGGCATGATGTGCTCAAAAGCGGAAGATTTGATTGGTGTGAGTTTGCTTCCTCCTCATAAAACTCTATTAACCCCTTCACATCTAAATGAAAGCATACTATAGGACGCATAAAAGGTAGACAACACCCTACCCAACCACCTTCAATAAGTTAGAAAGTTAGCACAGCCTAGGTTTACAAATGGTACCGTTTATACAAGGGTGAAAATGGAGGGTTGCTTTGAATGAGGGCCAGCTCAACTTCTTTAGAAGCCTTGGCATTTTGGTCTCACAACATGCTTAATAAGAAATAAGGTACATTGTTTATCCATCCCTGTCATGGAATGAATTGGTGTCATTGATTCCATTCATTTTGTGTGCAAGGTTCCAAGTCGACAAACTCTGAGGGTGTGTGAACAAGGCAATAACTATGGAGTGAAATTCTCTCTCTCTCTCTCTCTCTCTCTCTCTCTCTCTCTCTTAGTTGGACCTCTAATGGTTATTCTACTTAAAAAGATGAATGCAAGAAGTAATGATTGGATAGTGGTTAAATGGTGAATGCCCAAAAAAAAAGGTTATCTTCAACAAGACAAAACCATGCATTGTGCAAGTAAAGAGCCAACACTTGAAGGTTAGAAAGCTTCAAGTACCCTGGCCTTGAGATTTTGGCCAACCCCAAACGATTTGATTATGCTATTTGTTAGCTTGAAGCTGGGAAGAGAGCCTACTATGCATCGGACAATATGTGCTATCAACAAGCAAGAGCCCGCTTCAATACCAATGCATGATTAGCATCGCCATTAGTAGGCATAGTTAAACACTTTGGAATTACTTGAGGGAAGCAACTTTTTTATTTAAAAAAAATCAAAACTTTGATATTGATATTGACATAGATAATAACACACATATTGATGCACATACCTAATGTAGATACTAATGCATATGCCATTGACCTATTGTTTCCAAAGCCCATCGATTCATTTTGTTGCATTTTCAACATAGTGCCTTGATCTCTCCTTCTCTCCCTCTCCATCACCTTCCAAGTCTACTTATTAGTGGCCTTTCCACCCTCTTTGTCACCTAGATCATCAACCTGAGGCTCTCTCATTGCACTAGAGGTGTGCTTTTTTGTGTCTGTGTGTCCACATGCCTACATGAATTTTTGTGTGCATCAAGTTCTTTTGGTGTTTTTGCAAGTGTTTTCTCATTGTTGGTGCTACAAGATCCTCAATTTGAGTGCCCTAACTATCTTCTCTCTCTCTCTCTCTCTCTCTCTCTCTCTCTCTCTCTCTCTCTCTCTCTCTCTCTCTCTCTCTCTCTCTCTCACACACACACACACACACACACACACACACACACTCATGGCTAGTTCCAACTTGATTGTAATTTCTTTAATTTTCATTTTGCTGGGACTACTAGCCGGGGATGCCCAGAGTGTATCATTGGCTCTGGTGAAGAATGTTTTGAGGACCTTATGGTATCTTTACCTTGTAAAATAAAGGGGACATTTTTCCCTGCAAGGATAGGAGCTTGTATTGACTAAGGTGGGACCGTACAAAATATACCTAACCCTGTAGTTAATTAAGGACATTAGGGTATGTGGGTTTCATGGCTTTGCATTCACTGGCATTTTCTGCAAAGCCATGGTGGCTCCCCCATCTCGTGCTCTCTCCATTATGAGAACTTGCGGTGTGGCTTAACTCCAGATCTAGTGTAGGGGCATGTTGTTCTGTGCTGACGGTTGGCTGCGACTTGCTCCATAACACCTCCTTTTTCTTCCTCCCTACGTTTGCCTCTGTACCTAGCGGTGCACCAGTACTCCAGTAACTTATTGTGGATGGGCCCATTGTACTACCATGAGGAAGGTGTTACTTGCTCCTAAACCCTATAAAAGGTGAGCTTTTTTAGCTCACTTAGCATTGGTAATGTGTGCATGTATTCTTGATGCATTTATCTACATAGTAGCACTTTCTATGACCTGGCCTACAGGTTGGTAATAGATCTATAGCTAAAGGTAAGGAGAAGCAGGCCATTGTGGAGTTGGCTGCTCCGACTCAATCTCAAGTGAATATTGGCATTATAATGGATTCCTGTCCAGCAGAATGATGATGTTTTTTCTCGGATTGGTTTCTCATGTACATTAAGGACATGTATGGCAACTCATGTTTTTATTAATTTTCTAGTATTTACTGTTGTCCAAATCGTGAAGTTTCATTTGATTAAGATTATGGTGCTATTCCTCATACTCACTTTGCAATGTCACTTTTGTTGTGGCTTGGACGGTATATGCTCTTGTAAGAGAAATTTCACTTACTTGTTAAAACATTGAGGTTCAAAGTTGTAGCATCAGCATTGGTTGTATGTCCCTTTAGTAAATGAAGGATTTCCTGTTGTTATGCATATTCAGTCCTATCATGAGCTTCGGTAGTTTCAACATTAATGAGGGTATTGTAGCTTGTTAAGCTGGTTGTTTGGCACCTTATAAAGCTGAGGCCTGAGGATGATGTTCTTCATAACACTTGATGATGAAAACCATTTGGTATTGTGGACCTACTGGTTTGGTATGTGACTTCGGCCTGGCATAGTTTGGCACCAACCAGAGGTTTGATTTTTAAGGTTTCCTCTAGCAAAACACTGGAAGCTGTTAACTTGGGCCTCTGTTTAAGTTAGATATAATGAAGTAATGTCATTAACACATAGGGAAGAAACATGCTTGATGGTGTTAACCCTTTGACAGTTGAATACCATTACCTGATGGTTGACCAGTATACCAGTATACCAATACCACCAGCACCAGTACTAGACTAGATAGTCTGAAACTAGTACCATTACGAATATGCTAGTATGGTAGTATAGCAGTTTCAATACCAGTACTAGCATTGAAAATCTGAAGACTAGTACTTGTACTTGTACCAGTACCCGTATATCATTTGTATATCAAATCTGTATCTATATCAGTACACCGGCTCTCAGTAGGACTCGTGTAGAATTACCTATTTCCCTTCTTCAAGTATATAACTCCGAAGTATACATTCACTCTGGTATTCGCTGCATGGCATATGTGTGGGAACCAATATACCAACAAACCGGTAGACTAGTACATCAATAAAGCAGCACCAGTTCCAATACTACCAGGACCAGTACTAATGCTGACAATTTAGAACTAGTACCAGTACTAGTATACTTATTTAGCAGTATAGCAATATCAACACCAAGGCTAACCGTATTGGTACTAGCACTAATAATCTGATAACTGGTACCAGTACCAGAATCAGTATACCAGAACTATATCAATACCAGTACATCGGCTCTTTACCAGACTCGTATAGAATTACCTATTTCCTATTTTCAAGTATAGAACTAGTTTTCTTCATTTTTTGGTATTCTCGACATAGACAAATGTTTGGGAACCAATATACCAGTATAACAATATAGTAGTATAACAGTATCAGTTCGAGCACTACTAGTACCAGTACCAGCACTGGAAGAGTGAGACTAATACCAGTAATGGTGAACCAGTATACCAGGATAGCGATATAGCAATACGAGTACTACCAGTACTAGCACTACAAATCTGAGACTGGTACCAGTATACCAGATTGGTAAAGGTTTGTTTACGATGGTGTAATTGGCTACCAAAGTCTCTTGAAATTTCTCTTTACTTGCACAAAAAAGTTGTACCTTTGTGACATGGATAACAACTAAGATGCCCATGCATCACCTGCGTACAAAGCCAATGCTAACAAAATGTCTTGTTGGTTTTCTATGGATGCAGGTGAGGGCTACTTTCTTTGGTTTAGCTTTTTGGTGCTTTACTGTTTGGAAGATTGGCAACTAGTTCGAAGGAGTTTTCACCTTTTGGATGGTGTCTTATACCAACTTGTTGATATTCATTTGTACAAAATCAGGCTATCTAAGTTGGTTTTGTAAAATAAACCTAATATTTATATGGGTACCTTGGTCTTTGAACATGGATATGTTTGTTTGTGGGTAATATATGTAAATAACTAAAACACACACAAATTGCACTTAGATCCAATCTTACAGCTGGGTCAGGACCCTGCTCCCAATATTGTGTTGGGTCAAGATGATCTGGTAAAACAGTCAGTCTGAGCTAAGAGGGGCTAGCCTCACACGGTCAATATGAATGTTTTCTAAGTGGTTGAAGGTTGGGGTGGCTACCAAAATATTACACTACAGCGTTATATGTATAGTTTGTTTTTTATTCTACCTTTTATTATACTTCCTTTCAAATTTTTGGGACATCTCAAATTTCTAGTCATTTCTAACTATGCCTCCTTCATGCAATTTCATTGTATCAAGGACTAGATTTACCAATGGAGCCGTTGTCACGGGCTTCACTTTTGGTTCTTAGATGTATTTAAGATGCGGAAGCATCTTCTCTTAGTGTGACCTCATCTAGTAATCCTACTACCTCCTTGATTCACACAGTCTCCTTTGACAAATGGGTCAAAATTTTAGTTGTTTTGGTCAAAAAAAGTAAGGATGGTGTCTCTATTATTACCGACATTATTGCTAATATTCCAACTATCTCTAAAGCTCATAAAGAGGATTTGGCCAAGTTCTCATCTGATGGAGCTAAACTTGCTAACCTTCTCAGAAAGCAGTGTGGACTCGGTCCTATTTTTGTCACGTCCCCGACTACTCCAAGTCTCCCACCTATACCAACAATCTTTTTTGTAGGGATGTTGTAGCTATGGAAGCTGTTAAAGAATTTCAAAGAGATTTATGTTCTCTTAGTGAGACTTTGCTTTTAGAATTCGTACCTAAGGTATCCAAAATCTTCCCATTTCTACCGATTCAACAAGTGGAGGTTGAATCTTTAGCAGTGGAGCACAAACTTTGGTTACTCCCTAATAAAGGTTTTTTGACTCCTATCTCAATAGAGACCTGGGTTTTTTTGGCAAATCTTTCAACTGCTACAATGGAGGATTCTTGGACACTTAAAAGAATGCAATGTTTGAACAAAGGAGAGTTGATTAAAGCTCCATTCAACATGTATTTTTTGGATTCGAAGAAGTGTAGCTCTAATGCAGGTCTGTACATGAGAGCCAAAGGTCTCATGGAGTTCAATAAAAACAATGCAGATTATTATGCAGAATGAGTATGGAATATTTACATACCATATCTCAAGTGTGCTTGCAAATTTCTTGATCCAAAAGCGTCATGTGAGTTTAACATTATATGGTTTGACCATGCAATTTGGTATGCACTCAACAATTTGGAATCTATTTCCCCAGAAAAACCTACATCCTTTCATCTTACTCTCATCTACTCCTGGTTAGGTGGACAAGCCAAGGAGTTGGTTTTGGCACAAATTGCATTCATACATTTTCGTACATTAATGGTTGACATGGGCTCACAATACTTGGATGCTGCATCCAAGATTTTCTACACCTTTAACTTATGGGTCCTCATTGCACCGTTGTCTCCATGATCAACCACTGCATTGTGCAAAATTCTATTGTCTGAATGCTTGCCTTTCTTATACACTTTGGCTTTTATGTTGTCTTCCACTTGTGGGCATTGATAAGAAGATATGAGTTTTCATACCAATCATAGCACAAATGCATTAGTAGATATCAACGCTCGAATGAATGCATTCAATTATTCCACTTACAAAAAAAAAGCTACGAATCAGTGTAAATATTGTATATACTATCAAAAACTACATCAAAAAATAGTTCTTTTTGTTTATTTTCATTAATTTTTCTTCATGTTGGGAGCTTGGAAATGGAGAAACCCATCAAAAAGTAATAAAAGTGTTTTTCAATGAATTTTCTTAATGGTTGATCCTTCAATTTTCTTTTTTCAATGCATTTTATTATTTCTTTGATTCTTCAATAAATAGGTTAAAAATTAATAATAAATAGCAAATGAGCTCAAAAATGGAGAAACTGAAAATACCCGAATGATCAGAAGGATAAGACAAACAAGCACAAAAACATTCGATCAAAATGCCGAACGGAAGCGTGAGGCCTAAATTAGGCCGCTAAGGTTTATTTTTGCAAAATTCTCGTAGAAACAGAGCCCGATTGAGGAAATTTATAAAACGTAGAATCTTCGAAGAAATGTATTTTTTTAACGTGCGAGCATGTGATTGTGATCTCATGTAACAATGTGAGGAAATTCTCACTTCCTCCATGTAGAGATCCGCACGATTCTCATTGACAATCCCAGTCTTGTCAATATCACCACTAATGGCTTACTATCATACGGGAGTTTTACTTTGGCAGCATTCAGAGTACCCAGACCACTACATTGTCAAGGAGAGTATATAACATAGACAAGGCTTCTGGCATCTGACTCAGTAGAGGAGGAGCCAATCAGTTAACCAGAGGGTCTCTCGCAATTCGCTGGTCAACTGCCCAATTGCTAAAGTTGTTCTTGGTGACCATTCCCACACCCATGCTGAGAGGTGTGGATCTCAGACGTTGAGATCAATGTCTGGGCATAAAAACCTACATCACGACACAAAACTAAAGTTCAAAGAGAGTGATGGATCTTGCATAGAGAGGCTATTAATTCCTGATACAAGGAAACTACTTAACAAATCATAACTGGCACCTATGCTAAAGGACTCCATTGCAAATCAAAGTAGCAACTAAACCTCTTAGAGAGAGCAAAAAACAAAGTTTAGAGCTGGAATTAGATCTCTTAAAGACCAATGGTGGATACAAACTCCTGTGTAGATGTTCTACAGGGACTATCACCAGCAGCACCACAAGAATCATGAATCTCTCTCTCTCTCTCTCTCTCTCTCTCTCTCTCTCTCTCTCTCTCTCTCTGCACCACAACATGGGCATAACCCCTTCAAATACAAGTCCACAGCCACTACAGCATGGACCCGATAAAGAGAAATATAAATAAGATCCAATCTTAGTCAGTCAGTAGATGAAATTTTCAAAATGAATCTCTTAGCAATAAGGAGAGACAACACTAACCTAAAGAGGTGCCAAGGACAAAGACTACAGACGATGATGCACTGCTAACCTGTGGATACATGACCATTATCCCAAATTACAAAGCGTTCAGCTTAGGTATATCACATACTGACCATTGTTCAATTATAACAACACAATCCATAATTGCACCAACCATTGTTCTGTCACTCATCTAGCTTTACAAGCCTGGGCATTAAAGGAAGCTGATTGACTAGCCATGAATGTGAACTCTCAACGAACGATACAAGCGAGGCATCCGAATAGAGTCAAAGACCCAAATACATGTCTCCAAGTTATGACACAAGAACAACAAGTTCGACTAATGAGTTTCTTCCATTAATAAGAACTTAGATAAAATTAACTGTTTATCACTTGAGAATCATCCATCTGCTCGGCTTCAGGATCCTCCTCCAACTCATTAAGCATTGTCATTAGCATATTAACCTGCTCTTGCAACGATGATTTTTCCCGTTCTACCTGTAATCGCTTCCTGCGCTCCTGCTGTAATTCCAACTGAAGGTGCTCCATGGTCCTGGAGTCCTCTTCTAGCTGCTCACTTAACCCATCAATCTCCCGATCCTGCCATTGGCAAATAACATGGAATGCAAACTGATTCAATGCAGAGGAGAGAGATACAGGTTATTGGCATACAGTAATAGAGTACAAGCCACAAGACAGAACACGAATTCTCAAGACTTAATGTGTATACCAAGGAAGGTGATTGAAGCATCACCATGACCTACCTTTGTAACAATAGTCCAGATAAAACAAGGTGATCAAAGCATCGCCATGGCCTGCCTTTGTCTACACAAATGGACTAGGTGTATAGAGAAATCCTGGGCATTTATGTTTATTGAATGACTGTGACCCCCAATTGATGAGTTTGTTTGTCACCCCGTCTTTCCACAGTTGGTTGACCCCTGGATCGTACAGCCACAATGACACATCATTGTAAACACTCCTGTAGAGGGGTCCTGTTGCTCCCTTCTACTCACAAAGAGAGAGAGAGAGAGAGAGAGAGAGAGAGAGAGAGAGAGAGAGAGAAGGAAGAAGAAGAAGAAGAGAAGAGAGTTTTAACGTCGTAGGAAACTATCCAGAGAGAGAGAGAGAGAGAGAGAGAGAGAGAACCGGCCGGAAAGGTGAGAGTTAGCCAAGGCCCTCTTTTAAAACTGTTGGAGGTGCTGGTAGTTCTCAACTGTAAAAATTAGACTCCCTAAGTGCTAGCTAAGTAACCCAAAACCATAAGAATAAAGTAACTACCAGACATCCGGTGTGATGAGAAAAATAAAACAAGAACCAGCGCATATACAAGATCAAAAAAAGAAACAGTAATGACTCTAAACATCAAAGACAGCCCCAATTGATTGTGGCTGCAAAAATAAAGTCAAGAGACGACAGACACGAAGCCTACTTAAAATTGAATATCAACTATGATCTAGAGTCCTAAAATTTAGGATCAAGATTAAACTTGAAGGTATGCAAACACCAATCAAAACTAGACATAATCCAAAAAAAAAAAGTTCAGGCTTGAAACAAACCTTGCGGTTCATTTCATGAATGGCAATTCGTCTCATGCTCTCCACAACATCCACATTAACAAGCTTACGTTTCTTCCCAATGACCCAACCACGGGGGTACGTAGCAACGTCAAAATCAGGAGGAGGAAGTAAACTGTCAGGAGACTTGGGACCATTGGAACTCAGAGGTTCAAATAAAGACCTCCGACGTTCACTCAACATCTCCACATCCTCTCCATTGGCTACTTCAGAGTTCGCTTCTGCTTCAGAAGATTGTCTCTTGTTCATGGACAGAGTGGATAATCGCAACCTAGCTGAGGTTCTACTCCCAAATGGCGGAGTGCTTACCAGGTCCCCATCCAAGACTTCATCAGCTAAAACCTCCACTGCTAAAACACATGAAGTGATTGAGGTAACCAAAGCAGCATAAAGTGAACAGAAGAAGCTAGGAAAAGAACGTGATTTAGAGGTCCAATTACCATCTTTTTGACTACGTATTCGTGAAACATTCCTTGAGATCGATCGTACTGGGGAGTCGACTGATAGAATCTTATCGGCCTGGCTTAGGTCTAGGCCCTGAAGAACTGGAAGCTTCATGGGGAAGGGGCAAGGGCACAGAACAAGTCTTTCTACAAAACAAGATCACCCACACATATACATGCCACAGGTTCTAACACACAACAGGGTGGATGCGCCCCCAAACACACACACACACGTGTGCGCACACACCAGATTATTACACAAAAATACAAATCGCAATCAAATGCTGAGGGCACATTGGCCCCTCTCACATGAAATTACACTGAACCCTTTGAAGATTCTGCAAATCATTCGCAGAATAGAGGAGTCAGTCTGCTACCTTAGACATGCATATCCTTGATCGTAAACTTGAAGAGCATTCCACATCTCGGATCTGAAGTTTTTTGAAACTCCCACCGCAAAGCAGAGAACTCTAATTAACAGAAAGCTCAAAGGAAGATGGCGATGAATGTTGTCACACAACACCTAGAGCCACAGATGGAGGCCCAGCTTAATCAGAGTCTCCTAGAGCCACAGATGGAGGCCCAGCTTAATCAGAGTCTTCACATTCTCAGTATCAAGAGACATGGCGTGAGTCGCTATGGAGACGTGCTCTGTTCACAGTTCAAGAATAAGGAAAAGCTTGAACGAGGAGGCCGCGAGAGCGGCAGACCGTAGTGCAACACACCATGCGCACAGCACGAGCTAGGAATGCGATTGGAAACCCTAAAATAGCAGGCGTCTCGATGCGAAGGCTGCAGCTGGGTACTGCTCTTGGCATACGGTCACGTTCATTTCAAAGCTACCTTCTCCTGCAAAGCGTACCATTTGGTTCAAACAAAATACAGGCTGATGATGGGCATTAGGATTTGACGCCCCTCACCACTATCTCTCACGGGCATGGGCTGGATGGGATCAATGGCCCACACCTATTTCGGGATTGGGTGCGATATGAGCCGTCCGATGCAACTTTCGTAAATTCAAGAAAACGGGTAAATTCGGGCGTACCAAAACTTGTAAATTCGGGCGTCCCTGCCCGCCCCTCTCCCTCTCATCCCCCGGACTTGAACCCCGGACACCACCTTTGCAAGCATATCACCTTAACCACCTAACACGCGCGTGCTTGTTGAAAACAATAGGAGAACGGTTTCTTTTATGATAAATCGGTCGTTGTGTAAATTCGGGTCAGCTTTAGTAAATTTGGACAAACTGGTAAATTCGGACGCGCCACGAGATCAACGGCCCACGATGCCCGTGCTCGCCAAAAAAGGCGTGGCCATTGATCCCATCCAACCCATGCCCGTGTGAGATAGTGTTGAGGTTTGACGCCCTTGGCAAGAAATTGCCCCTCCATTTGTTCCTCAACCATGGGCCAGATTTCCAAGCTTCTGAATTCACACAGCAGTCGTATATGTTCTCGGCCCGCCCCTTTTTTTTAAAAAAGTATGCAAAAATTACATTAGAAAGAGGTCAAAATTATATTAACGTGAGGTAGAGCGCGATAAAAGAGGCTTTCAAAGAGATGAGCATACATATTAGAACTTTGGTAAGATGCTCTTGGATAACATCTATCTCTATTAACAGAGTTTCTGCGGCATCGACCAGCTCGCCCTCCCATTCCAAGACCGGCCTGAGAAATGCCTCCATGTGCTCATCAGAGGTACCTTCACATTTCTTTTCTTCAGCAACCACATATCTTTCTAGATGGCACAACCATACCAGTGTCTTGTTGTGCAACTAGCTTTTAGCTTCACAAGTCTACGAAATAGCATTAGGAATTTAACTAGCCTTGCTTGGTGGCGTTGCTATAGAACATCTATACAACATAACAGGACATGCGCAAATTGACATCAATCATCAAGCAGTGAAGTAAACAAGTACAAAGTGCATTGGCGAATCTAAAAGAATTACATATATGATGATTGATCACCTCTATAGCTATCTGTAAAATGGTCTAATTTCATGGCTTTATCTACAATTGTTGGAGCATTGAGACCAAGGCACTACCGCTCTTTGTCGTACGTGTTCTAATGGATTTTGGTATGCAGTTCTAAACTAAACTTCAGGAAGCATTGACAAACTCAAAAACGATAGAAAGCATCAAAAGACTTTAAAAATTAAACTGCACTACCAACCTGATAAACGTGTATAAGTGTCATCCAATTGTGCAAGCCGGAAGACAATGTTTGTGTCAAGCTACATAAAAGCAATGTGAATAGTTAAACATTTCGTCTTGCAATGAAGCGTCGCAAAGTGAAAACGCACTGCCATGCAAAAGTGCCATACAAAAGTATAGTGGAGAGTTGACACTGTGGTCTCTCCAAAAATTATAAGAAACAGAGGTCGTGCCCTACCCCGTAGGATTTATGTGTTGGACCAAGCAAACGTATAGGCATGGGGAATTGGATGCAGATAATGGACCTTACAGTGTTGTCAAGCTGGAGTCGTTAATGGGTGAGCAGTGCACCCTTTAAGAAACAGAGGTCATGCCCTGCCCCGTAGGATTTATGTGTTGGACCAAGCAAACACATAGGCATGGGGAATTAGATGCAGATAACAAACCTTACAGTGTTGTCAAGCTGGAGTCGTTAATGGGTGAGTAGTGCACCCATGGTTGAGCCTGTTGCAGATAGGAGTGGGACCAAAGGTTGTTATTACTATCAAACCACCAATAAAGCTTGCTCAAGTGTTGGAAATAGGATTGCAGAGAAACACACACAGCTTGGAGAAGATGAAGAATCTCAAGGCACACAACAGAGAGTGTATTGCTTAGTGCACAAATGAAATATAAGCTAGTCCGAGAATGCTGGACATATATACAATGCACGAGGGAAAAAACCTCTTGGTGAGGGAAAAAATGCCCCGGCGGTCCTAAGTGTATTCAGACACATCACTACCACATATGTATGGTAACAAATCCCCCCCTAGGAGTGATGCGGTGGAACGAGAGCTGGCACATAGAGTATAGGGAAGTGCCATGTCCAAAGCTTTGTGAAAAGCTTTGAACTTCTCACGAGACAATGCCTTTGTGAAAAGATCTGCAAGGTTGTCATGTGTTGACACATAAGCCAAGTTGGTCTCACCTATTGAGAGTCTCTCTCTGTGCCATAGTGGTAACGCACCTCTTGCGAGCATGAAAAAGTGGGTCCCTCACAACTACCAATGCGCTTTGATTGTCAGTGTAGATGATGTTGGTAGTGTCATGTCCAACACCCAATTCAGCCATAAGGCGTCTAAGCCATACACTCTCAATCATAGCTGTGAAAACTACCCTATACTCAGCCTCACAACTGAAAGTGGCCATAGTAGGTTGCTTCTTGCTCAAGCATGATATGCATGAACTGCCTAACATGAAACAAAAACCACTTGTGGACACTCATGTGTCAAAACAACCAATCCAATCTGAGTCTGAAAAACCATGTAAATTTGGCGGCAATGATCCCCCCTTGGGATAAAACAACCCAAGATAAAAAGTGCCACTCAAGGAGCAAAAAATTCTCTTCACAGCCTGTTAATGCTTAGACCCTCGGCTATGCATAAATCTTCTGACCTATGAGACTGCAAATTGAATATCAGGCCTCGTGTTGCATACATAAATAAGGCATCCAATAGCAGTTTGGTAAAGAGTGGCATCGACAGGATCACCAACATCATGAAGACTTGATTTCAAACTTATTTCCATAGGAGTAGCAATAGATTTGCAGTCCTCAAGTCCAAACTTACATAGTAATGTCTCTATGTAGCTTGTTTGACACAAGGCAATACCACCATCACATTGCTTAAAGTATATGCTTAAGTAATGACACAATAGCCCCAAGTCTTTCACAAGGTATTGCCTTGTTTGACACTAGGCAATACCACCATCATACTGCTTAAAGTGTACACCCAAGTAATGATACCACAGCCCCAAGTCTTTCATCTTGAAAGTAGCATTCAAATTAGCCTTAAATTTAGTGATATGTGTCTCATTTGGTCCAGTGATCAGCAAAGCATCCATGTATAAAACAACGATGAGAAATACATCACCCTCACACTTTACATACAAAGTGCTTTTCATTGGACTGTTATGAAAGCCTCGTTTACTAACCAAATGAGTGTCATACCAAGCAGCACGAGGAGATTGCTTCAACCCATACAAAGCTTTCTTACATTTGTACATTTTATCTTCTTGTCCTTTCTTGACAAATCGCGAGGCTGCATTACATAAACTTCCTCAAATATGTCACCATTCAAGAAAGCAGTAACAATGTCTTATTGATGTACATCCCATTCAAAATGTGATGGAAATGCACATAGAAAACGCACAGTAGTCATATGACAAGTGGGAGTAGAAGTCTCTTCATGATCTATGCCTTTCTATTGTGCATAATCTTTTGCAAAAGTCGAGCCTTATAGCGATCAATCTCACCATCCGGCTTATGTTTCAGCTTGTAAACCCACTTCATACCAATGGCCTTTTTGCTAGGAGGCAAATCACATTAAGTCCATGTGTCATTTTCTATAAGTGCATCATATTCTGATTGCATGGGAGTCATCCAATTTTTAGAATTTTGTGCTTCATCAAAAGACAGAGGTTCCTCTACATCACATAAGCTAGAAACAACCAGAGCATAACAATATGATGCATATATGACTACACAGAGGTGCATCCAATTTATTGTCACACAAAGTATGCACCAGACATTTTGGCATATCTATAGCTTGTTCATTCTCAGTCCTTTCCACATCAAGTATACCATGTACATATGTATAAGTAATCGGCTGATCCGTAGCATTTTATGAAACCCCCATAGGCTATATATTTGCCTCATTGGATTTTGCATTCAAATTTCCACCATTAAAAAGTGGCAACAAATTGTCATAAATGTCTTGTGAGCTTATATTATTGCCTCTAGTACATGATAACAAGGATTGAACAGAGTCTTCCACAAACACAACATCTTGTGAAACCAAGATACTCTTTGTTTGCGAATAGTATAACCTATAACCTTTGCTTTTAGTATTATAACCAACAAAAATGCATTTAACACCCTTATCATCCAATTTTTTGCGCTACGTTTGTGGTACCAAAGCATAAGCTAAACAACCAAAAACGTGCATGTGATCAATAGATGGCTTTCTATCATGCCATGATTCATAACAAGTCATAGACTGTAAAGCTTTCATAGACACATGTTAAGTACATAAGTAGCACACACATGATGGCCTCAAGCCAAAACAAATGTGGTAAAGCTTGACTCTTGACCATAAATCGTGCCATCTCCGTAAGCGACCTGTTTTTCCTTTTATCACCACCATTTTGTTGAGGTGTATATCGCATTGTACATTGGATTTTTTTCCCATGACTAGCTAGAAATGCATTAAACTCATGAGACATATATATACTCCCCCCCTCGATATGAACAGAGGGTGCCCATAGTACATTTAGAGACATTTTCAGTCGTAGCCAGAAATTGCTTGAAGCACATAAACAACTTAGCTTTAAGCGGATACACACATGCATGCCTGGAGTAATAATCAATGAAAGTCACGAAATATAGGTAATTGCCTAAGGACGAAGTTTGCATAGGCCCACAAACATCACTATGCACAAGTTGCATGTAGCCCTAATTGAACCATACTATGGAAACTTTGAACACTACATCTTACCCAAAATATAGCCTTCACAAAAATGATTCACATGTGCTTCAAGAGGAGGCAAAGAAGCAACCAAATCATATTTATGTAAACGCAACAAACTAGCAAAATTCAAATGCCCAAAATATGCATGCCAAAGATTTGCATCTGAAACGTCCTTTGAATCCACAACTGCATTTGCAAAATTCTACCCACACTTGGCATACAAAGTAAGCTTATACAACCCACGACACAAAATGCCAGATGCAACAAATTCATCACCATAACTGAGATCATGAACTGTACATCTTTCATCCACAAATTTCACAACAAGACCAAGTCTAGCAAGTGCAGATAAAGACAAAAGGTTCTTTTTTATCCCAGGTACATAAAGTGCATCAATAATTGTGAAAGAACTGCCATTCGTAGTAGTCAACACGATCTTTCCAACTCCCTGGACCGGATAAGAGGCATTGTTGGCACAAATGATTGTATTCCCATGAGGGACAACCTCGAGAGAGGTAAAAAAGTCCTAATGTGAGGTAATGCACTTTGTAGCACCACTATCAAAGTACCATACATGTGAATCCGCATCAACTGACATATGTGCATCATGGACGGAAGGATTATAAGTGAACTCTACACTAAATGCCCACTCTGCATCTATATCAGCATCACAATTTCCTTTCACAGAAGATTCTACAATAGCTGCACTTGTAGTGGAACCATCCTCTTTCTTCTTGGCCTCTTTTGCCTTCAACTTAGGACACTGCTTGATCAAGTGATTATTAGCTTTGCAATAATGACAATACACTTTTTTTTTGCCCTTTTCACCAGAATTCTCAGACAAGGTACTGCCAGCAAAATCATTAGGAATAGGTTATTTGCCTTTTGTTGAAGAACCATGAGAAGTGGCTACATTGTTGTTACCACCTTTTCTTTGAGTAGCAATAAATCCTTGTTCAACTTTGCACTGTTCAGCCCTATTCTTTCTTGAAAGATATTTTTGCAACAGCAATGTGCATAATGCATCAAACTTAACAACATCAGGATTTTCTTGTGTCATAAGTCTTCAAGAACTAGCAAAAGTCTGGTAAGTATCTGGCAAAGCATCAAGAATAGTCTACACAAGGGAACTCTCAAAAAATGACTTCACCTGTAGAATTGAGTTGATCATTAATATCCTTGATACCAACAGGAAAGTTTCCATGTCATCTTCCTCATGCATAATCTTTGACTCTAGCTCTTTATGTAGCAGCAATTTTAGCCTCATTGCGACTTGCATAAAGGCCAGCCAGAATATCCCAAGCCTGTTTAGCTAATATAGTTGAGCAAATGTGAGGAGTAATAGTGCACTTCATAGATAATGCAATCAATGCATGAGCCTATGCATCTCTGACATCCCAACAAGCCTGTTCAGCCGTAGGTACAACACTCTAATAGCATCAATCATGCCACCAAAACCTGCAACATCCTCAATAGTGCTTGTATCCATAGAATTTGGACATACATTAATGCCTACACAACATTCCAAATGCCCTTTAACACAAGAACATGTTGCATCATGTGGGTAATTGTCCCCATTGAATTCATCCTCTGCAGCAAACATCTTGAACACATCTGTGTTGTTGTCAGCCATGGAGAGTGCCTACACCTAATGTGAAAAAAATTCCCAAAAAGAGGAGAAACAGAGCGGGACTAACACATGCATTGGCAAAAAATTACACTGGCAAATATTCTACACAAAATTACGAAATTGCCTGTGCAATACTGGCTATAAGGGAAATGGAGGCCGAGGCCCGAAACGGGCCCGAATGGAAATTTTGACCCAAATCGGAGAAAATGAGCGGGCGGATGCTGACGACTATGCTCAGGAGGACGCAGCCTGCTCTGATACCAATTGTTGGAAATAGGGTTACAAAGAAACACACACAACTTGAAGAAGATGAAGAAGCTCAAGGCACACAACAAAAATTGTATTGCTTAGTGCACAAATGAAAGATACGTTAGCCCTAGAATGATGGGCGTATGTACAATGCACGGGAAAGAAAACCTCCTAATGACAGAAAAAATGCCCCGACGGTCCTAACTGTGTTCACACATATCGCTACCACATATGTATGGTAACATCAAGTTCGTGTGATTGGTACCTTTTTGAAGAGCTGTCATCTCAGTTCCTCCTACTCCGATCTTTGCATCTATCATCATCATCACTACCAGCATATCATTTGTATCTATCCGTGCGATCATCATGCTCTCTATGAATCCTTCAATCACCATCTCTATGGCTACAGCCCCTTCTATATTCATTTCTCTCGCATGGTCTCTTCATCTTTTATACCTTGTCTCACGTCGATCTTCATCATGGTGTCGATCATGTCTAATGCAATCTCCATCATCATCTCTTCCATGAATTTTTCCATCGTGTCAATTGTCATGTTCACTTCTGTTATCATGACTACTTCCATCATGTTGTCTACCAAGATCTCCATCATTGTATCGCTCATGTCTATTACAATCTCCATCATGATCTCTTTTGCAACTTTTGCTCGGCTATCACATTCACTTTTGTTATCATGTCTTCCATCACCATTTCTTTTGTGTTCTTCCACTTAGCCTCATGCTCAAGCTCCGTTAGCAAATCTTTGATTATTCATCTGTCATTGGGGACACTAAAAAGCATTGAATGTGAATGCTTACTTTCTCCTCATCTAGTCTTGCTTTTAGGGCGAAGCATAACACAAATGCTGGTGAGCGTAGGGGGTTGCTCCATACTCTTGTCTTGACAATGATGGACAATATTCATCACCATCGTTAGTGCAACATATCCTTTGTGTCTGTTCTTGCGATCATCATGCACTCTATGAGTCCTTCGGTCATGACTACGATCCCTTCTTTATTGATCCTCTCGATCATGATATCTTCCTATTTCATACCTTCTCTCATGTCGATCATGTCTATCGTGATCCATTATCCTATCATCATCTATATTGCAATCTCCATCATCATCTCTTCTACCATTTCTACCATCGTGTCGACTGTTGCATCACTTATGGTGCCAAAATTTCACTCTCGATGCCCCTACAATCCGTTGTGTCACTTGTGGCGCCAGAATCTTACTCTCAATGCCCATGTTGCCCAGTGTTGCTCTCCATCTAGCTTGGCCCCACCCCGCCACCAGCAGCTCAAGGAGACAATTACAATGTGAATGTGGATTCACCCATTCTTAAGGAGGAAAAGCCCTTGCTATGGGAGCTAGTGCTACCTATCTTGCATTAGATGCAATAAAGCAAGCTACCAACCTCGCAATAGATCCTTGTCCTTAAAAAACCACCGCATGTAAAGCTCATTTTTTGGTTTTTGGAAATATTATTTCATTTGGAGCTTACTATTCAAGCCTACATTTCCACAACACACCATTTGGTTGTAAGGATCTAGTGAAGCTCGTAGTGCAAATTCAGACTCATCAGTTTGTTCAATCTGCAGAATTAGACTCACCAATCTACAAAATTCAAACACATCGGACTAATTGTACTACAAAATCAAACACAAGAGTGAAGTGATGGAGATGCATGCACACAAGTTGAGATGGAGAGGATAGCTTTGACAAAGTGTTTGTGGGTACAAAAGAGTTGTACCTCTTTAAGTTTTTACTGATATATAGTGTAGGATTATACAACCACCCGATAAGGGAGCAAATATACAACCACCCAATAAGGGCGCGGACGGGCGCGCGGCCCTTTATCCCAATAACCTCCCACCTAAAGGCAACATGCCTGAAGTGGAGAAAAAAATCAGCTATGTACAAAGCTGAAAACATCTATATCTATCTTAGCCCCAAAATTTTGTTGGGGTGTAGACCAAGTGGCCATGGAAACCACCCCCTATTCACTTACTCTCTAATGAATATAGGGAGAGAAAGTGAGAGTTGTAGTAAGTGAGAGTTGACTACAACTCTCACTTTCCTACTCCACTAACCCAATTGTTGTTTCTTCTCTGCATCCCCTTCCCCTTCTCTCCTTCCCTCTCTTGCACTCTCTCCTAGAGAACCCCGATCCTCACAACTGGTATTAGAGCTCAGGGATCTCGTCGGCATTCCCGGATACCTTGCATGTGTAGCAATTCCAGTTGAGCAAGGAATCTTTGGGAGATTTTAGCATCGGCAGGTCATCAGGGTGAGGTTGATGCAGCAGGTAAGAGCTGAGCAAAGGGAAAAGCTTTTGCAAAGCTTGCAAAATTGGGCTTGAAGGCTTGTGAACAAGTGCCAAGTGCAAGCTCGGATGTATCAAGCAAGCTCACAAAGCGGGCTACAGCAAGGTAGAATCGAGACAATTGTGCAAGGCTTGGTAGCATCAGAAAATTGGGCAGCGAGGTGGAGAGTTTTAGTAGCAAGCGATTGAAATCGAACCTTGGGCAGCTCGTCAGCTTGACAGCAGCAAGTGCAGCAAATCAAATTGGGCAAATTTGGTGAAATTTGATAGCTTGAAACACTGGAGAACTCGAGCTTGGAAAGCGAGAAGGGAGGTAACGAGCAGATCTAGGATTGTGTGTTGCTCTCTCTCTCTCTCTCTCTCTCTCTCTCACTCACTCACACACACACACACACACACACACACACTACTCGGCAAACTCGTCAAACAAAACTGCTGCAACATTTTGACATTTACAGAGAATTGATATTTTTTAGAAACTCCTACTTACACACACTTTACGTGTGCAAGCTCTTGTTCCCACAAGCCCTCAATGACACCCTTGAAATAGAGAGCTAGAGAGAGAGAGAGAGAGAGATTCTCTCCACCAGAGAGCTTGAGAGATAGAGCGAGTGAGTGAGTGAGAGAGAGAGAGCAGGGATTTCGACATCAGCATCCAGATCCGACTTTGACATCGATACACACATAGAGTGTGTGCACATCTCGACCTCCGACATCGACTCAGGTTTTTTGGTACCAACATCATCTCAATCTGAGTCTTTCGGCTTAGACATCGACATCGGCGTTCTTTTCAATATCTTGCATTACACGACAAATTTTGACATCCGACCCAATGCATTTTCCGTGGACGACCGTTTTCCCGCCAACGGCTATGCTTGCATCGTGCATGGGTGAGGTGCCTCTACCACAGAGGAGTGACACCCGGCATCGGCACTGAGTGTATCAATTTTGCTCTACGATACTTTTTTGACTCTGAGCACCCTTGGCAGCTACTCGACTAGCGCATTTCTGGCGGTTGAAATCGGCATCGACATTCCCATATCGACACCGACACACATGTTATAGGGGGATTTTGAGCCCGTCTACACACAATTTCTCCAGGTTTCGAGACACTTAAAAGCACATCGCCTTTTAGCAATTTTGGTAGTCATTCTGACAGCAGTTTCTCTGCGGACAAATGCGTTGAACAGATGCATGCTTGTTTTAGCACACCATTGTGCTATTGAGCTCTTTTGAGAGCAGATATCCCCACAGGGATACTTTTTACTTCACACAAAAGTTCATGGTGCGTGTTTGAGCGTGGTCGCTCATGTAGATTGAGTTGCGGGCACTACCCATTGTACTATGTGTGGAGCCATTCTTTGGCTATTTTGGCAGTTTTTCCCAGCTGTTTTTGAGACTCGGTTTTGGGAGAGCCCTTTCTATGGCTAGTGTCTTTGAGTCTGCATAGCCTCTCGAGGGTCGATAGCGTGAGGTTTTCTTTGAGCTGGGAAATTCTCGAATGTTGAGATACCTTCGGTGATACAGGTGGCTGGAGTTACCCACTACGTATCCTCGCCATATGAGATGTATCTTATGGGGTTTTATGCTTGACGTCGTGTATGGCAGTCCATTGACAGTGACAGTGATAGCTTTTTACATGCCCAATTAGTGAAGTTGACACATTCTATGCATTTTTTGGTTGAGTTTTGACTCCTCATCCAAAGGAGACTGCCAAATTTTTCTCGCAAGTCATGACTTTCATTGTTGGCACTTTTGAGCCTATTTCGGTTGAGATTTTTCTCCTGACACAAAGGTTACTCTGCCCAAAAATCTTCAGCTTCTCACCATAGTTTGGCACCTCTAAAGTGTGTTGTCAGTGATGGCTTCTTCTTTAGAAAAGGAGGAATATTTCATCCGCAAATTTGATGGTAGCAACTTCACCATGTGGAAAGAGCGCATGAAGGATGTTTTGACTAACAAAGGTATATCAGAACCGTTGAAAGAGCGTGCAGAGGATGATGGATATACGCAGGCTCAGTGGGAGATTTTGGATGCAAAAGACATGGCTACGATACGTCTACATATAGCTGAGTCAGTGTTCTTCACTATCATAGGGAAGACAACAGCCAAGGCTCTATGGGATAACTTATGTTCTGCATGGGAGAGAAAAAGTGCATCCAACAAAGTTTTTCTCATGAAAAAGCTTATGAAGCTCAACATGAAAGAAGGTAGCACAGTTTTAGGACACTTAAATGAGTTCAACTCCTTGTTCAATCAATTGACATCTTAGGGCTTTAGTGAGTTTGACGACGAACTCAAGTCTATATTCCTGTTATGCTCTCTACCCAGTTCATGGGACATTTTTTGCACAGCCATTAGCAATTCAGCTCCCAATGGCAAGGTGGTGTTCAATGATGTCACAACTACGTTGCTCACTGAAGAGATTGTCATAAATCTCTTGAAGATGCCAGTCATGGAGATGCATAAATGGTTGGATGTTCAATGAAGCAAAGAGGCCGTGACAGTAACAAGAACAACAGAAGTAGAGAGAAAAATCCTCGTAGTCCAAGTAGAAAAGGAACTCTAGTAGAGAGCGCAGTGCCAAAAATGTCGAGTGTTACTGTGCCATAAAAAGGGTCATTACAAAAAGGATTGTCGCAGCTCCTTAAGAGACTAGAAAAACATGCAAAAAGATAATTTTGACAAAGGAAAAAGTACGATAAATATTGAGGAGATCAACGTGGTTGAGTCTCCCATGCCTACCACTGCAATAGAGGATGTTACTCCTCTAGTTGTGAATGTTATGCCATCAGTGATTCATGCAGAGGTAACAACAGATCTCTCAAATGTTCTCATTTTCACTTGGGATCTCACTCCACATGCTTTTCTTGCATAGGATGAGGGTTATGCACAGAATTGGATTCTCGATTCTGGTGCAAGTTTTCATGTCACACCGCATAGAAATTGGTTTTCCTCTTATCCGTCCATGGAGGGCATAGTCAAGCTTGGTTATTGCTATGAGCTTGACATTATTAGCATTGGTAATGCGAAGCTTCAGATGCATAATGGCACTACTTTTGTGTTGCAAAATGTCAGACATGTGTCCAAACTTACAAAGAGTTTTCTTTCTATAGGGCAATTGGATGACCTTGGTTACACTATAGTATTTGGTAATAGTTATTGGCTATTCTACAAGAACAACCTTGTCATGATGAAAGGTCGTAAAAATGGATCCATGTACTCTATTTGTATTGAGTGTGTTAACCAACAGTCTATCTATATTGCCAAGCTGCCATCTCTACTGAGTTGTGGCATAGCAGGCTAGGGAATATTAGCCAGAAGGGAATGAAAACACTTTAGCATTTTGGCTACTTATCTGTGTCACATTACATAGATTTTTCATTGTGTGAGAATTATCTATACGGCAAACAGACTAGGTTGACATCTTCGCCATTGAAGAAGAAACTAGGCGAACCCCTAGACTTAGTGCACAGTGATTTGTGTGGTCCAATGCCACATAAGGCTATAGGGGGGGCAAACTACTTTCTCAAGTTCATAGATGATTCTACCAGAAACGCGTGGGTGTATCTCCTTAAGTGTAAGGAAGAAGTCTTTTCTACGTTCCAAAAATTCCTCGCCATGGTTGAGAACCAATTAGCAAAAAAGCTCAAAGCTTTTCGCACGAACAATGGTGGAGAATATGTCTCTACGGAGTTCAAGGATTTCTGCAGTCAAAGAGGCATTTGTAGGCAGTTTACTGTTGAGACACACCTGCACAAAATGGGATAGCGGAAAGAATGAATTCCATTATTTAAGAGCGATTTATCTCTATGAATTCTAAGGCTAAACTTGCTCCAGAGTTTTGGGGGGAAGCTGTTTTAACAATAGTGCAAATTATCTCAATAGGTCACCTATATCTCCTTTGGATTTCAAGATTCCAGAGGAATTGTGGACTGGGAAAATGCCAAGCTATGAGCATTTACGTGTGTTTGGATGTGAAGCATATCCACATGTGCCCAAAGAACTTCGTCGCAAGTTAGATCCCATGTCACACAAATGCATTTTTATTTGCTATGGTGCAGATGGACAAATGGGCTATCGTCGCTGCTGGCACCCAAAATCCCGCAAAGTCATCCGTGGCTCACATGTGATTTCAATGAATAAAAAATGCACAAGAAGCCCATTAAAGAAATTGAGTACAAACGTGTTCAATTTGAGGATGTAGCCTCTGAACCAACTCAATTTAGTAGTGATGCACCTAATATTCAAGTGCAAGATACTACTATTGCTCCGTAGAGAGCAGGTTCCAGTAGTCAAGCACCAAGATGCTCTGCGAGAGTATCACGTGCACCCGAGCGGTTTGAGCCGGGTATACACCACATTTTGGTCATTGAAGTTGGGAAGCCAACCTGCTACAAAGAAGCTATAGAGTTGGATGATAGCGTTAAGTAGGAGCAGGCTATGCAATCACAATACAATTTGATTGTGGATAATGAGACATGGGATTTGGTTGAACTATCACATGTAAAACATGCTTTACCTTGCAAGTGAGTATACAAGAAGAAGTATACAGTTGAAGATCCCGAGCCTAGGTACAAGGCTCGTCTAGTTGCCAAGGGTTTCAAGCAGCGAAAGGTGTGGATTTTGATGATATTTTCTCTCCAGTAGTCAAGATGAATATACTCTGCACCGTGCTTGGCTTGGTCGCCATTCATGACATGAAACTTGTCCATATGGACGTGAAAACAACATTTCTTCATGGGGATATAGATGAAGATGTCTACATGAAACAACCATAGGTTTTGTATGTGAAACTCAAAAGCCAACGAGGGCAGAATTGGTTTGTACACTTAAAAGGGCACTCTATGGCCTCAAGCAAGGTTCAAGGTAGTGGTACCAGAAATTCAACAAATTCATGTTGTCTGGGGGTTACATAAGGAGTCAAGAGGATTACTGGGCTTATACACAAGAAAGTTAAACGATGGTTCTTTAATTATCTTGATCTTGTATGTAGATGATATGCTCATTACAGGGAAGTCAATTGATGAGATCAATCAATTAAAAGGGATGTTAAGCACTTAGTTTTCCATGAAACACTTGGGAAATGCCAATCACTTTCTTGGTATGCGCATCAAGAGAGATAGGCAATGTGGAATTCTTGAATTGTCTCAAGAAAAGTACATCCACAAGGTCTTGCAACGTTTTAGTATGCAGGGGGGGGAAGTCATTGGTACCCCAATGCAAGCATACTTAAAAGTTAGTAAGGAAGATTCTTCCAAGACAGATTCTAAGAATAGGAAATGACAAAAGTGCCATATTCTTCATCACAGTTGGCAACAGTTTGATATACGCTATGGTAGCCACAAGACTAGACATTGCACATGCAGTGGGAGTGGTTAGTAGGTACATGTCAAACCATGGCAAGAAGCATTGGGAAGCAGTGAAGAAAATCGTTAGATACCTAAAGGGTACAACTAGCAAGTGTTTACGCTTCAAAAACAACGATGAATCTATTGTGGGTTACACAGAGTCGGATTATGCAGGTTGTGTGGATAATAGAAGATCCATATTTGGCTATGTGTTCATGTTTGTTGGAGCGGCTATCTCTTGGAGATTGTGTCTCCAAGACTGCACGTCTTCATCTACCACTGAGGCAGAGTATATTGTTGCTTTTGACACCAGCAAGGAATCCATAAGGTTAGCTCGTCTAGTGGGAGATTTGGGCATCCACAAGGTTCCAATAGTGCATTGTGGTAGTTAGAGTGCTATGGCTTTGAAAAAGAATCCGGTGTTTTACTCAAAGTCAAAACACATAGAGGTCAAATACCATGTCATACGAGATGTATTGGCTAGCAAGCACATTGAGCTTGTCAAGGTTTACACTGACAACAACCCTGCAGATGCTCTCACGAAGAGCCTAGTCTCGGAGCGGTATACACACTGTATAGAGCTTATGGGTGTAGGATGAAGCCTAATGATGCTTCATCGACTTTGTATAGACTAACTATATTGACACCACTATTGGCCACCCTGACCTTCAAGTGGGAGGTTGTTGGGGTGTAGGCCAGGTATCCATGGGAACCACCCCCTATTCACTTACTCTCTAATGCATATAGGGAGAGAAAGTGAGAGTTGACTACAACTCTCACTTTCCTACTCCACTAACCCAGTTGCTGTGTCTTTTCTTCATCCCCTTCCCCCTTCTCTCCTTCCCTCTCTTGCACCCTCCGCTCGGGATCCCCAATCCTCACACACTTGTTGACAATGAGCAAACTTCTCAGGTGGAAGACCCTTCGTGAGAAGGTTTGTAGGATTATCATCCGTATGTACCTTGACAAGATCAATGCTCTTGTCGAATAAAGTGATACTTGATCTGTATGTGCTTCATCTTTGCATGAAAGATAGGATTCCAAGCTAGGGTGATAGAACTTTCACTATCATAATGGAGAATCAAAATCTCTAAAATGCCAAGCTCTCCTGCCAAGCATGAAAACCATAAAGTCTCCTTTCATGCCTCTATAACAACAACATACTCTGCCTCTATTGTAGACAATGCAACACACTTTTGTAGCCTGGATATCCAAGAGACGACTCCCCCTATGAACGTGAAAACAGACCCTGAAGTAGACTTTCTGCAGTTTTCATGACCAGCATAGTCTACATCTGTAAAGCCCGCCACAAATGCCTTCTTCTTGCCAAAGCAAATGCACAAATTCTTTGTGCCCTTGAGGTACCTCATAGTACCCTTCACTGCTTCTTAATGCTTTTTGCCAGGATTTGTCCTGTACCTGCTAACCACTCCCACCGCAGATGCATTATCGGGATGTGTAGCCACCAAAGCATACATCAAACTACCAATAGTTGAAGCATACAAATCTTGGCCATTTTAACCTTTTCATCATCAGATGTAGGGATGTCTGTTGCACTAAGTTTCACATATGGAGGCAATGGTACACGAATTGCTCCCCCCCCACCCCACCTAAATATGGAAACGCTCCGAAATCTTGGATACATATTCCTACTGCGACAAATAAAGGAGACCTTTTGACCTATCCCTGAATATATGCATTCCAAGAATATGATTGCATCACCAAGATCCTTCATATCAAAGTTGTTGTGTAGGATTTTCATCAACATGTCCAATGCATGAACATTCCGACCTACAATCAACATATCATCCACATACAAAACCAAGATAGCCAGACTACCGACTGCTGCCCTCTTTTTGGTGTACAAGAAGTGATCAATTTGACTCTGACTGAACCCTTTATTGCATGAATGTATCCAATTTTTGATACCATTATCTAGGTGCCTGTTTCAGCCCATACAAAGTCCTTTTGAATTTACATACCATCTTTTCCTTCTCTTTCGTGACAAAACCTTCAGGCTGTTACATATAGATCTCCTCATGCAAATCATCATGTAAAAATGCGGTTTTTACATCCATCTGTATGAGTTCCCAATCCCCTGATGCAACCAAGCCCAAAACAATCCGCAAAGTAGTGTTGGGGTATAAAGCCCAATGTGGTCGCCCAAGTAAGTGGGCGGGCCGCCAGGTATGTACACATATTCTTTTGTTAAAACCATATCGTCCTGCTCTTCTTCTCGCACTCTCTCTCGTGTCGCACTTCCGCTCGTACTCCTTCAACTGGTATCAGAGCTCAGATCGAGGCTCGTGGCAGCACTGCAGGAGGCTAGAGTCACCAGCTCAGATTGGAGTGAAATTCGACAGGCGAAGACACGGCCCCAAATCTCGTCAAAATTTCATTATGAGGTCATCTCGGCCACCGTTCGGCTTCGACAAAGGTCTGCGCCGGCCATTTTCGACTACGTGGTCTCGACGGGTGCAGATCCGACTCTGCAAATTTGGGGTTTTCGGCCTACGACTGCAGGTGCTGAGGATATCGACACTCCCAGCGTGTTGATTTGTGGCTGTCTACACATCGAAGGACGGCTCACAGTTCTTGGAGGCGTGTCACATACGACACGGGCGCATCTACACACAGACTATAGGCGACATCCACTAGTTCATCAGGTAGCTTGTGTTTGCTGCTTGATATTCCAGATTTCATCCTGACATTGCAGGTACTTCCACATGGGATGTATTGTCAAAGATGATGTATGTCTGTTGAGGGTTTGCTGGCTGTGAGTCACGCAGCAAACAACCGCCGCAGCGGTTACAACATACAGTGGGAAATTTGTGGATGTATGACTTTGTGGGGAGTCTATGTACTGTCAGATTTACTGCAGCCTTTGTTGAGGGTCGAGTGAGGTCTTATTGAGCTGGGGGATTCTTGAATGTTGAGATCCTTTCGGTGATACAGGTCTTGGAGCGATCCCTCGAGCACCCTTAGATAGGCAGCTAGGATGTATTGACTGTGAGTTAGACAGTTGGGATGGCATCTTTGCTTTACTGCCGTTGAGGCATTGTCGTAATCTATGCTTATAGGACAGTGACAGGACAGTGAGAGACAGTACAGGTGCAGGACAGGTTTACCCGCAGCTTACAGTGTCAGAGAGACAGTGTTTTTTGAGCTGTTTTTTGGTCTGTTTTTAGTACACCAGAGCCATTTTACAAAGGAGACTCTGCCAAAATTTCTGCAGAATCTGAAGCTTTCTTGGTTCATTTGACAGGTTGATATTGGTTCAGAGGTCAGTTTACAGGGGAAACTCTGCCGAATTTTTCCCAGAAAAGTAAACTACTGTGAAGCGTAGCTATGGCTGGATCACAGGACAATGCTCTTTACAATATCAAGAAGCTGGATGGAACCAATTTCCCATTGCGGAAGAAGCAGATTTGGCACGTGTTGGTACAAAAGAAGCAGATAAAACCTATAAAGCTCAAGGGGATAAAACCAGAAGATATGGACGAAGATGAATGGAGCGAAATGGATGAATTGGCACTTTCTACCATTATGCTGACTTTGGCAGAAAGCGTTTACTTCAATGTAGCAGACGAGATGTCGGCTTATCAAGCATGGTTAAAGCTGAGTGATCTTTATGAGAAGCAGAGTGCAGCTTCACAGGTATACTGGCTTAAGAAGCTTGTTGACTTGAAGATGAAAGAAGGGACACCTATGTCCAATCATCTGAATGAATTCAACACAATCTATAGTCAGTTGTCAGCTCAAGGTGTCAAGTTTGATGAACCTATTAGAGCTATGTTCCTGTTGATCACATTGCCGGAAAGTTGGGACACTTTTCGCACAGCTTTGAGTAATTCTGCACCTCCAGATGGTTTGAACATAGGAGGTGTAGAAGGAAGTCTGCTTACTGAAGAAACCAATAGAAAGACAATGGACAAAGGCAAAGGAACAGCCTTAGTTGTCAGGGGAAGGACCAAAGAAAAGTACAAAGGTGGAAAGAGGAATCAGTCTCGTAGCAAGTCCCGCAGTGCTAAAGGCAAGAGTGACATAGAATGCTACCATTGTGGCAAGAAGGGTCACATGAAAAGAGACTGCAGAGAATGGAAAGCAGAAAAAGGCAAAGAGAAAGTTAAAGACCATGGTGAGAAGAACAAGTCCTCAGTGAAGATTCAAGAAATAAATGTGACAAACACTGTTGCAGAGGATGACAGTCTAGTGTCAGGAGACATCTACTACTTGAAGAATACAATGGACTCAGCTCTTCTTACAGCATCTGATGGAAATGCACTGAGTGACTGGATTATAGACTCAGGGGCATCACTTCATGTGTCTCCAAACAAGGAGTGGTTTACTTCTTATGTGACCACTAAAGATCATGTTCGGCTAGGCAATGGGCAGACATGTGAGATCTTAGGTGTTGGAGATGTTCAATTGAAGTTTCAGAATGGCTCTTCTTTCACGGTGAAGAATGTGAGACATGTTCCCGCAATTACAAAGAGCTTGATCAGCACAGGTTTACTTGATGATGCTGGCTACGTCACCACTTTTGGACAGAACATGTGGAAGATATCCAAGGGTTCTATGACAGTAGCACATGGAGTAAAGTCTGGAGGACTTTACATGATTTATGTATCAAATGTCTCTAAAAATGTAATCAATGTAACCGAGCAGCCGAACGTTTCCTTGTGGCATTGCCGGTTAGGACATATGTCCAAGAAGGGAATGGAAATCTTGTCTCGTTCTGGTTATTTGCCTGGCTTTTCATTTAATGATTTTGAATTTTGTGAACATTGTCTGTATGGTAAGCAAACACAGCAGCCACATAAGCATAGAAGCAGTAGAAGAGATACACAGTTGGCACTTGTTCATAGTGATTTGTGTGGACCTATGCCTAACCTATCTCTAGGGGGAGCTTCTTACTTTATGACATTTATAGATGATTACTCGAGGAAAGTATGGGATTACTTTCTCAAGCACAAGGATGAAGCGTTTAGTGTTTTCAAAACGTTTGTGACACTTGTGGAGAATTAGAGTGGCAAGAAGCTTAAATGCTTACGCACTGACAATGGTGGAGAGTATGTTTCAAAGGCCTTTCAGGACTTTTGTGAGTCAAAAGGTATAAAACGTGAACTTACTGCTCCTTACAATCCTCCTCAAAATGGTGTTGCTGAGAGGATGAATAGGACCATACAAGAGAAGGTCAGAAGTATGTTGTCTAATGCACAGCTGCCAAATGGGTTTTGGGCTGAAGCTGTATCAACAGCTGTTCATCTTGTAAATAGATCTCCTAGCAAGGTTTTGCAGAAGGATTCAGTGCCAGAGATGGTATGGTCAGGCAAGGTGCCCTCATACAAGCATCTCAGAGTCTTTGGCTGTGAGGCATATACTCACGTTCCAAAGGAATTTAGGAACAAACTTGAGCCAAAGAGTAGAAAGTGCATCTTTCTAGGCTATGGTAATTCTGGTAAGATGGGGTATAGACTTTGGGATCCCGAATCCAGAAAGGTTGTCCGCAGCAATGATGTTCACTTTAATGAATCCAAATATCATTCTAAACCAGAGAGGGTTGAGGAGATTAGAAGACTTGTCTTCCAAGAAGATGGACCTGCACGTGCAAGACAAAATGTCAGGGCTCAAGAGGAGCAAGGACAGGATAGAGTGGAACCATAGGTTGTGGCTGAGCCTCAGCCACCTATTGTGCGTAGATCTGGACGTGTCACGCGACCTCCTGATAGGTTTGTTCCATCTATGAATTATGTCATGTTGATTGATCGCAATGAGCCTTCATGTTACAAGGAAGCAGTGCAAATGAAGGACTCCGGGAATTGGAAATTGGCCATGCAGTCAGAGATGACAGCTCTGCATGAAAACCAGACATGGAAGCTAGTTAAATTACCACGGGGCAAAAAGGCTCTACCCTGTAAATGGGTTTACAGGTATAAGATCACCGCTCATGATAGTCAGCCAAAGTACAAAGCAAGGCTTGTTGCCAAGGGCTTTAAGCAAGAACAAGGCATTGACTTTGAGGAAGTCTTCTCTCCGGTGGTCAAGATGACTCCATTGAGATGCTTTCTTGCATTGGTTGCCATATTAGATTTGGTGTTGCACCAAATGGATGTCAAGACAGCGTTCTTGCATGGTGATTTAGATGTGGAAATTTACATGCAGCAGCCAGAAGGGTTTGTTGAGAAAGGCAAGGAAGATTGGGTATGCCACTTGTTAAAGAGTCTTTATGGCTTAAAACAATCACCGAGGGCATGGTACCATAAATTCCACAAGTTTATGCTTTCTCAAGGCTACAAACGTAGTGAGTTTGATCACTGTCTATATACAAAGAAGGCTAAGGATGGTAGTTGGCTGATCCTTATTTTGTATGTGGATGACATGTTGATTGCTGGCAAGCACTTGGAAGAAATTTTAGCTTTGAGGCAAGTCATATACTTGGTATGCGCATTGAGAGAGACAGATCAAAGAAGTTGATTTGGTTATCTCAAACAGAGTATATTGACAAGGTTTTGCAACGTTTCAATATGGAGAAGGGAAAGGCATTGAGTGTTCCATTGCCACCATATGTGAAACTTAGCAAACAAGATTGTCCAATGTCTGAGGAAGAACAGGCTGAAATGGATAAGATTCCATATGCGTCTGCAGTGGGTAGTTTGATGTATGCAATGATTGCTACTCGCCCAGACATTGCATTTGCAGTGGGAGTAGTAAGTCGATACATGTCAAACCCAGGCAAGAAACATTGGGAGGCAGTGAAAGGAATATTGAGGTACCTGAAAGCTACAAAGAGTATGCGTATATGCTATGGGAGTCAGGAGCTAAGTGTAAAGGGTTTTACAGACTCAGATTATGCAGGTGACTTAGACAAACGAAGGTCTATGTCAGGGTATGTCTTTACATTGGTTGGTGGAGCAGTATCATGGCGTTCTAGATTACAAGATTGTGTTACTCAGTCTACTACAGAGGCTGAATATGTTGCAACATCAGAGGCATGCAAAGAATCAATTTGGCTTAATCGACTAGTAACAGATTTGGGAATCAAAGAAGAGATGCCTGTGTTATATTGTGATAGTCAAAGTGCTATATAATTGGCTCGCAATCCAGTTTATCACTCAAAGACAAAGCATGTGGATGTGAAGTATCATTTCATCAGGGAAATGCTCGAGGATAAGCAACTTCAGCTTGTCAAAGTTCACACCACAGAAAATCCTGCTGATCTACTTACAAAAGGACTTCCCTCAGAGAGCTTTGCGCATTTTCGCAAGCAGTTAGGTGTAGGGTAGTACATCACTTCTCTACATCTCTTGTATATTAGCTTGTATAGTAGCTTCTCTCACACTTAAAGTACCACATTGGACTTTAAGTGGGAGGTTGTTGGGGTATAAAGCCCAATGTGGTCGCCCAGGTAAGTGGGCGGGCCGCCAGGTATGTACACATATTCTTTTGTTAAAACCTAATAAGAACTCACTATGCTCTACACATTACAGTAGAGCGAGTTCACCATATCATCCTGCTCTTCTTCTCGCACTCTCTCTCGCGTCGCACTTCCGCTCGTACTCCTTCAAGTAGTCATCTTGACTACAAGAGAAAAGATCTCATCAAAATCATTTATGTGTTCATGCTTGTACTCTTTGACGACCATTCGTCCTTGTACTTTACCGAGGATCCATACATGATTTTCTTTTTGTAAACCCATTTAAATGTATGGCAAAACTTCCTGTGCTTTTAACAAATGCACCAAATCCCAAGTATCATTCTTCTCTAGAGATTCCATTTTTGAGAGCATGGCCCTATTCCATTTCTTGATGTTTGGACTAGCCGATGCTTCCTTGAAGCAAGATGGTTCACCATAATCTCTCAACATGACATAATCAACACCAGGAAAAAATATATATGGCTGTTTTGATGGTCACGTTGACCTTTGAACCAAAGGCTCCATATTTCTAGCTTGGTGTCCAGCATGCAAATCTACAGCTTATTGTCCTGCCATTTCAGAATGACCAAATTCAGACTGACCAACTGATTAAGACTATCCAGAGCTAGACTGTCTTGCACATTGTCTTGCATGCGGATTTACCAATTCTAATTGTCCAGATTTGTGCTACTCCGACTGTGGACTACGATGGGAAATTTTTAGCCGAGCATTTTCAACACCATTTCCTACACATTTGGGAACATCATCAACAATTTACTGCTGACCATTAGGCATACACTATTGTCCAAAAGGTACATCTTCCCAAAAAACAACTCTTATAACTTCTTCAGCCCTTTGAGGTTGTTTGTGCATGTAAGCTCTTCTTGAGCTAGAGTACATGCCTCACATGATGCAATGTAAAATCTGATCCATGCTGAAATTTTAGTTGCACACTTCTGATTCCCTCAATATCACATGCATGGTTGTCCCCCAAATGAACAACACCCAGTCTGCCAGCACTATAGCTAGCGAATCATTCCCGATGTAGTGTCATATGGAATGAAGCACCTGAATCCAAAATCCAGGTGTGCATGTCATCATCAGAATCAACAACCAAAAATTGTGCACTAAAAGAAGAAGGAAAGAGAATATCATTGCCACTATCCACATGACTAACTACATTGATTTCCTTTATCTTAACCATGCTCTTCTTTTCAGGTTGACCATCCTTTTTATAATCCCTGCTGTCATTAGACTTTTTACCATTGCCTTTCTCTTTCTTCCATTTAAAGCAATCACGCTTAAAGTGTCCTTTCTTGCCACAATGATGACGCTCAACATCTTTCCCATGAGACTTGTTGCTCCCTTTGTTTTTTGATTTCCCCCTTTGTTGAGATCTACCTCTGGTATGCAATGCACTGGAAGACTTATTAACTGCAATATTTTGTATATTAAGCTCTTCCATTAGCAAAGATCTCTCCACAACAAAATACATAAGCATAGCATCGGAGTTTCTCATGGTTGTCCTAAATGTATCCCAACTTTTAGGTAAAGTGCATAGTAGGAAAGTAGCTTTGAATTCATCATCAATGTTGAATTTCAGAGCAAAGATCTAGCTCAAAAAAGAGTTGAATTCATTTTGATGTTGTTGAATGGAAGATGCTCCACATCTGAAAAGCCCATTCTTGTATTATTTAATTTGACGGACTTATAATCATTTTTTAGGACTCAGTCGAGTTTCCCGATTGTAACTCAAAAAGTTGGTATATAAGCCAACTTTTGTGATTGATCATCTTTTTGAGTTCTATTGAGTGTACCGTGACTGTGTGCTTTGTGTGAGAGAGTGAGCGAGGTCTTCTACTCCTTTCTACACGTACTACAGAAGCTACATTGTGAAGGTGACTACACCATCGTCTTAGTGATGGCGAGAGCTACTCTTCAACACCAAGCTTGCATGATTCTGGTCTCCTCGCGAAGAGCGCTCCTACGAACTTCAGAGTGGGTTTTCTCTCTAACTGTGTATACGTTTTGTGATTGCTTTACGTCATTGCATTCACAACGAGTTTAACTACACTGTAGGCCTATGTATGTTGAGAATCGGTGACCTGTAGTTTCTTGACTATCTTCATACACAATTTTTGCACCAAGTGTTTGCGGGTAGTAGATTGGGTTAGAGACTTTAGGGTAGTGTCCTCTAGATGTGTAGAGGTTACCCCTTGAGTTTTGTGACAATTCGACAACGTTAGGTCGTATTCCGATGAGCATATTTGTCGTAGGTAAGGTAGCGATTGTGTACACATAGTGTGCTTTGAGTTGATTTTCCTTGGTAGTGATTGTTTCTAGAAGGTCAAGTAGGTGATTGACATCCCTATATTTGTTTCCATGTGTCTATGGGTCAAGCTCCATCCTTCGTTGACATCTTGTTTGGTGGCCTACTTCTACATATGCCCCACAACATTGGCGCCGCTCTCGGGGAAGAAAGCCCTAAGTTGGTGATCTTCTTACACTAGTCCTACAAGGTAGAAGTTCCTCTAATTTGCAAGAGTCTTGTTATTATAATTTAGGTAGGATTCGGGAGTTGGACTCTTGAGATCTTGGGAGAGTGCTAGGGAGCGTGTGACTTGCCTTGAATTTTTGCCATAGGTAATGCTAGTTGTGTTTTAGTGCTCAATGTTGACAGTGTGTGATTGATTTGTGAGGTGATAAAAATTATAGCTAGTCCTTTCTAATCAT
This sequence comes from Adiantum capillus-veneris, assembly GCF_014529385.1. NCBI lineage: Eukaryota > Viridiplantae > Streptophyta > Polypodiopsida > Polypodiales > Pteridaceae > Adiantum > Adiantum capillus-veneris. Next base: position 1,072,156 of record NC_140944.1, on the reverse strand, counting down.
AAAGACAACACCCCACATGATATGTAAGAGTAGTTGTAGATAGGACATGTGATTGTGATCTAGAGCGATTCATCATTGAATTATTTGCTTGTATGCTTGTTTGCATTTATGATCTTTGAAACGTTGATTTTTAGGGATAACATGCAGTAAACAAGTTTTAAAGGATAATTGTGCATGGTTGAATAATGATGGGCATAAAAGAACACATATGCAAGAGAGGTGGATGAGAAAATTGCAATTTTGCATCAACAGACATCATATGCGTATGATGTTTTAGGACCTAGCAGGAGACCAAATTTGACAAATTTGATTACACCAAAGTGTTCAGAAGGGTTGTTTTACCCTAAGTACACCTTGGGACTAGGGTTTTGACCAACCCTTGGTACCTAAAATACAAAAGACGGAGTGTCGGAAACAAAAAAGATAGGAAACTTGTGGTTATGAGCATATTTTTTGCATAAAAACTGGTAAAAATGCTTTGAAACTATTGCTGGAGACTTGGAAATGCTTGTGGATAAAATTTGGCCAATAATTCATCAGCAGACATCATATGCGTATGATGTCTGAAGTATGAATTTGGTAGTCAAATTGAACTTTTGATTTGATACCCATAGTCTGCATGTTGTGTAGAGCACATACACCAAGTTTCATTTCATTTGGACATATAGATTGAGTGTTGAGAGAATTTTACTCTTTTCGGGAAGTTCCTTGGTAAAAATTGGTGATTTTGTGCAAGTTGGGCTCTAAACTTTGTTGTGAGCACATGTGTATGTTGTAAACATCAAGGGACACTTGGGGTAGAAACAAAACTTCATTCTGACCACCTAGACATCATATGCGTATGATGTCTTAGAGGCCATATTTTGGGTCAAAAGACATGTTTGGGTGAGCCATTGTGATTTAGAGCAGTTAAGAAGCAAATAGGAAAAATTCCATTGAATCCGAAGAAAATTGAGGTTGGTAAAGACCAAGAGATAGATCTAGGAAAGGTGAATGCTTGATTTGACCATATCTAGCATAAAAGGTGTTAGAATTGAAGTTTGACAGTTGCAGTGAGTTGCTTAGGTGGTGGAGGACCTCTGGAGTAAGTTTCACCTCATTTTGACCAGCTGGACATCATATGCATATGATGTCTCAAGGACATTTTTGGAGACTAGAGCTGAACACCCCAAAGCAAGCTTAAGGACCAAGTTTCACCCAATTTGGATCAATTTTGGCTTAGTTAACATCCTAGAGAAGCTATCAGCAACCAAGGCCTACAAAGGAGAAATTGACCTACCTACAGGTGTTAGAACTTAACAAAGCATATCAAGGAGAGTACAAGATTCAAGTTTGAGATTATACTTAGCATTTAGACATCATACGCGTATGATGTCTAAAGACCCAGTTTAGGACTTAGGCTCTGACCTTGGTGGTCCAGAAGTCTTCCTTAGAACCCTAGGATCCCATTTGTCCTTGTAGACCACTGCATAGGGGGAATCAAGTCCTTATTTACAATTATTGGGTTGGAATTAACCCTCTAGTGACACCAATCTACACTGTAGAGCACTTAAGTGAGAATCACTAGTTTAACAAAGAATTGCAGAGTCGAAGACTTGTACAGATAGCCAGAACCAAGGATCATGCGAGTTGGTGATCAGTTGGAAGTACAAGGTGCTTTCCAAGTTGAGAAAGCGGCTTTAAAGAAAATAGAGATAAATGAGCAACTACAAGTAGACTTCTAAGGTAAGAGATTTGGGTTGATAATTGTTTGTGTGAATAATTTGATGAATTTGAGATTTGGTAGGTGTCTTCAAAGGGATTGAAGAGTGGTAAGAGATCAAGATAGCTTAATGTCAACAGAAGAGAGTGTAAACCAAGCAAGGATAGATCCACTAGCACCAATCATAGAAGAGGGAAATGATACTAACACCTCTTCCGAAGGATCATATTAATGGATGGCTAACCAACAACTTAGAGGTTTCCAATAGCAAGGGACCATGGAGGGTAGCACCTCTCAAAAAAACCCTTAAACATGACAAAATACACGACAATATTCCTAAAGGGCACAAATGCCCATGGAGCCCTGATATATTGCTGATGTTTGAGGACGTCAATGCATCTGTATTGAAGAACGTCCAATGAGAGGAATGGCGATAATCATGGTAACCGATGATGGTGATAGGCTCCGCGATGAGGAGGAAAAACAATATCTCATTGTCAAAGACCCAGAAAATTACAATCAGTACGGAGACAACGTAGCAAAAGGGAAGATGGTCATAGAGACCCAAGAAATACCTCCTAAACTCACTCTTTTTGGAGCCTTCTACATTCATGACAAGAGAGAAGAGAGAATGGCTAAATGAATTAAGCATAGACAAAGTCTTGTACTTGTTTTCGTATGATTCAATAACTGCAAACCATATTATTCTCTTTTTATAAGTACGGACGAGAATACGAGCCAATTCACCCAAAAGATGTAGGGAGAGTGATAACGCCAAAACTGATGGCACAAGCTTTGGTAGAGAAGCAAAAGCGCATAAAAACCCCCAAGTAAGTCTACAAATCCCTTCTCAAATGATTAAACACCACAACACAATCAAATAAACAACCATTTCCCAACCCTCAAAACTCACAAACATCACCACTATCATTTCAAGCATGGCTCAAGCAGTTTGCAACACCAAACTTGAACACAAAAAGGAGTGGACATCAGGTCATGTCAGGGCTAGAAGCACCACCAAAATCACCACTCCATAAACAATACCAAGATGAGAGTAGAATGAGAATGCCAAATCTGACCAAGACTGGAGCACCACATTGAGAATGAGAACGAGAAGAAAGGAGCAAAGCAAAGGATCACTTGCTAGACCAATCAGGAATTATGGATTAGGAGCACCCCTAGGGGAGGAACATGTACCATATCCTAAGCTCATAGGGGAGGAATGGAGGATCCTATGTTTAGAATGATGGATCACCGGATAATCAGACCTTCTCAAGTCCAAAAATGGGTTAACAAGAAATATTTTGGACATAGGGATCCAAAGGATCACATGGAAGTATTTGTGCGTGTCATTAGGGTTGAGGAAGTACTAGACTTTCCCACGTAGTTTACATGATTTGGGTTAACTCTAGAGGAGGGTGCCGCTACCTGTTTTGATTCTGTTGAATGTAGAGATTTTGAATCAGGAATTCTCTCAAAGAGGGATAGCTCATAATACGGTCTTGCAAATCCATAAGTTCAAGTAGATAGAGGGAGAATCCGTTAGGAAAGCAACCTTAAGGTTGAAACGCTACGTAAAATTTTTCCATGTGGAAGAGTTACCAACTCAATCCCGACTCATGTTGATATGTATCCAAGGATTGAGAAATGTGGACCTTCAGAAGGATTTGCATATGAAGAAGAGCTCAACTCTAAACGAGTTGACCAAGGAGGCTCTATACCTCGTAGACAATTGTGTTGTCTATAGGAAGGGGACCACAAGGACTTAGATGATGATTCATCATCACAACATAGTGGAGCTAAGACCACAAAGTCAACACAAAAAAGTGAAGCATCTGTAAATCAAGAGAGACTTATTGAGGAAGTGCTTTAAAGGATAAGCTCATTTGCTAAGCCAAAGGCTAAGCAACCTAAGTGGCGTGCCATTGAACAAAAATGGACAAATCATGCTACAAAGAGTATTACTACAACAAGGGATATGTGAGAGAGAGACAGTATGCCCCACCAGCCCAAGTAGCACCTCCTCGAGTACCACCAATGCCTAGGTATACAATTGGGAATTTTGCTAAGAGCAGTAGGGGTTGAACGGCCATAGCCAGTTTTGGGGAAACAACCACCTTTACCACGAGTGAGACCAGTGAGCATTAGGTATACACCCACTATAGAGGAATCATAGGAGCAAGCCTTAGTGCATGTGCTTGTGTATTATGAAGAGCCAAGTGAATACATGGCTAGCTCAGCATACTATCCACCCGAATACCCAAAAGCACCGGAACCTCGGAGCATGATTGAAAATGCTGGACCAACAACAACTCATGTTGCAAGAGAAGGTAGATACAGTTTGGATGAGCACACATTGATGTTCATAGCCAACAGTGGGTTAGCAGGACAAAGGCTTATTGCCTATCAACAGAGAGCGGCTCCAGGAGCACCTCGATAACCATTCGGACTGTGCTACAAGTGTGGTGGCAACCACTTGATGAAAGAATGTCCTCATACAAAGATGATTAGAGTGAATGTATATTGTCCAGATTGCGGTATTACTCACTTGATCAGTGAGACTGTTCAAAAAACCCAAATAAAAGAGTGAAAACGACATTAAACATAATGGGGCAATGGCGTCAAGTAGTGGTTTTGAAAATGAAATGGTCTTACCTATACAAGCTATCACAAGAGCACAAGCTCAAAAAGCAAAGGAAGAACCAATAATTGAGGAACCCAAGATAGATCCACCTAGTTATGAATGAAAAAGTCAACGAAACACTCGGAAGGCTAGGAAAGCGCACATGAAAGCTAGGAAGGAACGTGAACAGACAACCCTAGCTGAGGAGTTAAAGCAAACCAAGGACAAGTTAGAGAGATTTGAAAATCAAACTAATCTTGAGTTGAAAATTCTAGAGACTGGAGAACCTAATAGAAAAAGAGACCAAAAAGTGCAAGTTTGGGGGTGTCTGTACTAGTTGAGAAAGTGAATAAACCCCTAGATGCACTTATGAGAGCTTATGAGACACGACTCAAGATTAACCACACTCAACAATAGATATGGATGACGTACCCCTATGCGGAGTTGGAAAAGCAAAGGCTGGAGATGTGTAAGGAGACGATCCAAACAACCCAAGCTTTGTTAGAACCATCAACAGAAAAACTAAAGGGTAGGACAAAGATTCTAGATCCCACACTAGGGGTCCCACCAAGCATCAAATAGTGGTCGATTTACTCCCATTTTGACATTGATCAAGTATTTACTCTCACTTTGACAGTTTTTTGGTAGCTTAGACACGGATTTAGTGTTCCCATATCCACTTTCTCAGGAGTGAGATTTATGGTACTTTTGTAGTGGCTACTCATGAATTTATGGTATGCATTGTTTTTTATCGACGAACATTTTGATCTTGAGTTTACTGCATACAATGGGGGTGGTTGGGGCTGCCTTGTTAGCTAACAAAGGCTCGGATGGATTACTGGGAGGTTCGTGGCCACCACGATATCCATCGTCGTAGGTGGGAAGGTGTTCGCCGCACAAGACGAAACGGAAAGGGTTGCCATGCAAGAACAATGCTACAATAGGGTAAAGAAACTAGAGGGAGAAAGGGAGCCGCCACACGGGAAATACCTGGAGGGTGCTGCTATAGTAGTGTAACCTTAATGCTGTAGCAGCGCCGCCTTATGAACCCCCTACTGCCGGACAGGTGGAGGGGAGAGTTAACGTCTGTGAGGGGCCGTCGTCGTCGCTAGAGAGAGGCGGGCGCCGCTGCTTGGAGAAGCTCGCTTGGAGAGTCCGTCACCTGCTGGGAGAGGCTGAGGTTGTTGTTGCTGCCGTAACTGGGCTTGGCAGACCCGCCTAAAGCTCGCAGTGGTCGCCTTGCTGAGCTGAAAAAATGCCAACCCGCCAGGTGACAAGCACACAGCAGTGCCGACACCCGGTAAGTCATTGCCGCTCCGCACAATATCCAAGTCAAGGGTGCAGGAGCGCCTAGTTACAGGTCGCAGGAGAGGCTTCAGTGTGTTAAGCTTGCCGCTACATAAACCACCCAAGTCGAGGGCTGCAGGAGTGCCCAGCTACAGGTGGCCGGAGAGGCTTCGGCTTACCGTGGCTACAAAGGGCTAGGGGGTGCGGGCGTGAGAGGCTTTGAGGTGGTGATTACAGAGGGTTGGGGGGTGCTCCAAAGGGAGGCTTTGAGGTGGTGATTACAGAGGACTGGGGGGTGCTCCAAAGGGAGCTGCTGTCCATGGAGTACCCTGCGTGCTCGGGAAGAGAGCGAGAGCGAGAAAGGTGAAGACGCTACAGCCACCGCTGCGGAATGAGGGCAGAAGCGGGTGAGCCACGTGAGCCGCTGCAGTTCGCGCGCAGGTGTCTGGTGGTTGAAGAACGTCGAGTGAAAAGCTTGAGCTACAGAGAATGCCCGCAGAGGAAACGGTGCGCGAGGGGAAGAGGGGAGGAGGGCCGCAACGCGAGAGCAAAAGCGGGAGCAGCTGAGCTAGTACAAAGGTTGAAAGGGTACGGCCGCCAGCTACGTACCTGTGTATAAAAGTAACGTTAAAAAACTTGGGTAGAACAAGGGCAGATTCCCACGGTGACTGGCGAGGTGGGTTAAGAAGGAAAAGTGTATGTCCGTGGGAAGGGACGTTGAGGAAGGTAAAGAGGGGAATGGCAAGAAGCTGCGTTGTACATCATAGAGAGTGTGTCACTCTTGAAAAACACTTCAATAGTAAAAAAAGACTAACTACAACACTCAGCACGCGATAAATAAACTTGCCAAAGGTAGAAGAGTTGAGAGCAAAGGATTCTCAAAGGATGGAACGGAGGAGAGAAAGGCGGTGAAATTTTGCAAAGAGGTTTACACCAAACGCATTTTGCAAGTAGCTCTTCTGTGGTGTAAACCAAGCATGAGGTGTAGGAGGGTTTAAATAGGTATCCCACAAAGGGTGGAGGGGTTCCCAAGGTAGTAAGTACAAAGTTTAAAGAGGGGGAGGCCTCTTCAATAGGGAAGAATTAGCTCTTTAATGGGGTAGAAAAGGAGGGAAAAGGGGAGGCTTAAAGAGTGCAATTACAAGGGGGTACAAAGAAAAGGGGACTTTGAACAAAAAATTATGGAGAAAAAGGAGAGGAGAGGAAAAAAAGGGGGGGGGCGGGAGGGGGGGGGGGGAGGGGGGGGATTGCAGTAAAAATATGTTTATGGTTGTATCCTTGGAATATGGTAAAGGGTTAAAGCTATGGTAGGGGAGAAGTAGGAAGGGGAAGGGAGATGAAGGTAACGCTTTGTTGGGGAGGGGGGGTTAAGAAAAGGGAGTGAGGCTAGGAGATGGGGGAGAAGGGCTCTTTATAGAGAGAAGTTTTCTAAGATTGGGTGCATGAAGCCAACAAATGACTACTTTGGGAATAGTGGGGAGCTCGGAGTTGCTTTCTAAAAGTTTAGAAAGAGGTTGGTTAATGGAACGGACTAAGTTGAGTTTGTGGGTGAAAGGTAAAAAGGGGATTTTTACATGGAGCCGGTCCCCCCTCCAAAAGGCTTTGTATTATAGGTTTCCGCCATCAAGAGAGACATTTTACAATACAATACTTTGTGTTCCTACAATAACTTGTCGGTGCAATGAAGATGGAAGCTTCAAGCACCAAGCTTTACACTTGAAAACCACAGCATCAATTCCCTCGCAGTCTCAGACCCAAGACCTCATACACCTTCAAAGATGGTGAGAGCTAGCGGGGTATGAGTAGATCGAGAGGAAGAACGAGTATTCTTACGAGACAAGTATATCTCCTCACATAATCACTCATAAAAGCTTAGCATAGTTTAGTAATTAGGATGGTAGAGGAGATGAGCATGCATTGGACCGGACCACCCCCGCTTGTGATCAATGGTCTCTACTTAAGCTTTCTATGCATTCAATTTACACTTTTGTCCTTCCTGGACCATGGATTCATGATTATGCAAAAAGAATTTGGAAAATGCTTAAGCCATGGTCTTGGTGGAAAAAACAACTCAAGATTATGTGGAACAACAAGACGCCTTTAAAATGTCAACTTTTTCTATGGTTCTCATTGCTTGCAATCCTTTTGGTTAGGTCTTTTTAAGCAAGGCACCATGTGGCATCCTCTCTTTGTTATGTTTGTGGTGCATCTATTGAAACAAATCCTTATCTATTAAGGAATTGTACTACCTCTCACAATTGGATCATATAGCAAGGCTTCTTCGAGCTCGTTTCCCTTCTATGAAACATTTTTGGATGTTAGGCATTCTTGCATCTACTCTTAAGACCACGGAGGATTTTTTTTCGTTTGGCTTTGATACTCTTCAATACTAGGCCATGTGGACGATTTGGCAATCGTGAAATCAAACTATTTTCAGTGAGCCACCGATTCTAATGTTTTCCTTTTCCATACAATCTTTGCAATTATTCCTTCATGATTATCTATCTATAGAGCAGATTGACCCGTCATTGTATGCCCTTTTCTCATGTGTGTTTTGACCATGCCTTTGTTCACAATGAACTCGGGCATTTCTTGTATAGATATACTTTGTGGGTTTTACTCATTTTGAGGTTTCCTACTAATAATTGAATAGTGATTTACCACAACAAAAAAAGTGTGTCAGCAAAAGTTCAAACTACTACAACATCATACTTTGCTACGGCACACTAGCAATAGAATTAGCAGCACATCTCAACTGCGTGCACTACATGTGTGATTTTGAGTGAATTATGATGGTGGGAGGCCCAAAAATACGCATTGCAAACTTCAGATTTAACAAAACAGGTAACTGGCGCCTCATGCCACTAAGCCTCGTAGAAAAATTGTGTGGTGTGCATAATCCAGTGAGATCCTTAATTTCAACATAATAATTTACCAACACATTTCTTTCAAAAAATCAGAATAGACAACCGGTTTAGCTATGGACAATCATACCATGACTTTTCTCTCAAAAGGCTGAGCATTATGCAAGAAAAAGTAAGCGGGAGCTCACGAGGTTTCGGGCGAGCTTATCTCCATTTCAGCATACTTAACAAACATGCTTTGAGAATTAAAGGTGGCAGCAGCGACGACATACCACATGGTTTGGACTCCTTTTTTTGATAATCAACCACCGGTAGGGGTTGAATCTAGAACCTTTTATTTACAAGGTACACCGTCTCTCTCAGGTGTGAATAGAGCAGTGACAGCATGCAATCCAAGATCATGAAGCAAAGCTTCACCCGATAATGTGCAGTACTACTGAACAAAATGTAAGGCTCAGCTGTGCAACACTTTGAAGTTGATGTAGTTAAATTACATGTGTTAAGTGTGGTGTAGCAAATCACTACAAAGCTGCTCATGCCATTCGTTCAGGTAATTATTTGACATCAGCACTTTCCTTACCAGGCGGGAAGGAATCATCATATGGGGTGAAGCCATCATTGTCAACCAAAGATGGATCGGCACCGCTCTCCAGCAGATATGCAGCTATGCCCTCCCATTCACATGTTGTAGCATAATGTAAAGCTGTTTGCCCTTCAAAATCCTACACAAAGAAATGCGAAATTGAGCAGACCTCCACCAAGAATTGTCCAGGAGAACAAAAACTACACAAGACCAATACGTTTACAGTAGGGTATGACTTGGCAAATTGAGGGGTATCCAAACTTTACATCATTGATTGCTAAACTGTCTTGTCAAGCAACACAGGAAATGCATAATGTTTCTTTGCACATACACTGCATAATTTCCAAGTCGGAACCGCTTGGAATTTGCCTTGATGAATCCTAAATCGTGTCAGTTGGCAAGCTCTTCTGGAATCGAAATTAGATCATCAAGAGCTGCAGAACATGTGCAAAGGTCCTCTATAACACCGCTTAAAATGGCCCCAGAAGTTTCAAGTTTCATACAGTAACATGTTTCTAATGAAACTTCTGGTGAAACTAGAATCCTGACCACATTTTGAGTTCACACACTTATTTCCCTCTTTGCCTCTATTCACAGAATCCCTCTCCTAAAACGACAGTCCTAACCACATTTTCCAGCACAACAACAGCCTCGCGTGGTAACAAAAAAATCTCATGAAGCTTTAGTAGCAGCACCACCGATACTATGCAATACCTGAGTGTATTATGCAGAAAATAAGTAGCTAATACCACATTCATATAAACCTGTAATAATGTCCAACAACCAGATGATTTTTTATCATAGAACAATTCAGTAGGAACATGCTTGTAAACATACCCTTGCATTGATCTCAGCTCCCTGAGAGAGTAAAAATTTGATAATTTCAAGGTGGCCCTGGTCTGTGGCCCAATGTAATGCAGTCCTTCCGTCGCCATCTATATGAATGATTCACGAGTCCTGTTATTCCAAGTGAAGAAAGAAATCCAAAGAGACTAATATTTAAAAGGCTCACCCTGCTCGTCAACCACAGCATTGGACTGTAGCAATTTTTTCAAACCTATCAAATCACCTGCCTTAGCACACTTGTGGATGCCATCCAGACTAATCATCAACAATCGCATGTTAGATTCACAAACATGATTGAGCTTACGAAACAAAGAAATTTGGAGGGCCTATGAGTACAACCCCTCCTGCTCGATGACATCACTTAACATCGTGCTGAAGACAGGGCCCATGCTGGGAGTTTTTCTACTACTTCCTGTGGGAGGGTCCTCACTACTTCCAGCCGGGACTTCATCCTGGATCAACAAATATTTAATTTCAACTGTAAGCTAAAGCTTAATTTAAACATCCGTTAATCTTCAAAAAACTTACTTCTATGTCTTGATTCCACTGTGGCCAAATCTCTGAAAGGAGGGCTATATAACGCTGCATTGCCTCTTCTGGTGACAGATCTCCCAAACCTTTCCACGCATTCCTTGCACATGCCACCAAAAATGGCTCCGTCCATCATTCAAGGCATGCCAACTATGACTCTGCAATAAAACTAGATCTGACTGCCACACAACCAAATGTGCACTACCCCTTGGTCCTTCACATATGACCTCTCTAGAAACATCTACCCATGGTTCACAGGGGTTTCAGAAACCAAGACACAGAACACATTTTGTTTCGGACACTTCAAAGAAAAGAAACAGAGTTTTGGTCTTAGGGTTTGGAATATGTAAGTCAAGGTACAAACTATGTAGCTTATAGCTACAAACTACAGTTGACATGATGAAACTTGAAACCTCAGAAATTGCACTGAAAGTGTGACATGTCTGGCTCGTGAAAGATGCTCCATCATCCATGCACGATGTGTCATAAAAACAAAATCAAAATTTAGATTAAAAGGTTCAAAAACTTTAAAAGTTGACCACTTAAGTGTAACCCTCCAAAAACTCAAAAAGGCTAACACAGAGCAAATTCTCTACAGTGTACTCAAAGTCTTCACTCTCTGAGGCGTCCTCTCTCCCAATCTACCTATCCACACAAGCTCTCGCCATTATTTGCAAAGTGCCGGAAGACCCAGCCAGCGTGGTCATCCATCCGAAGTTGCCTTTTTGCGCCGTGAAAGGCACGAATCAAGTTACTTTCTCACAAAATTTCGGCGTTCGGTCGAGGGGCCTAAAAAACTAAACACTGCTGGCGTGGCAGCCCGGAATCTGAAGCTGACGCAACAGCCCGGAAATTATGGAACTGTGCTTTTCAGCACCAGCTTTTGTATCTAATGCCTTTAGAATGTGGGGCCCTTTAGAGATGCGCCTTGGGGAAGCTTCTTGCAAAACTGCAGAGCATGATCTCCCAAACGGTTTTACCTTTGTCAAAGCAATATAGAAGAAATACCAAAAGGGGTGCCAAGCTTTTGGGGCAAGTGCATCTAGAAGTGAAACTCCGCCACTCTGTGTCTACCGTGTGGATTCTCTCTCTCTCTCTCTCTCTCTCTCTCTCTCTCTCTCTCTCTCTCTCTCTCTCTCTCTCTCTCTCTCTCATTTGAAGTGCTAAAGTCTATCGCGGTTCTGTTCTTTTCAGCTGGCATGTGGTGCCTGTCGGCCACAGTGGTGTCTCAATCGTTTACTGTGTTGACAAGCAAACCGGTCCTACCAGAATAGACAAAGATGGCATTTCTTGATTCCACTCGGAAAGATGGAGTTTCTTGATTCCACCGAGTACTTGTAGTCAATGTAACAGGGAATGGGCGGAACGCAGCCCAAACATTCTGAAACGGCGTTCTGGACCAGTCCCATTCCCAAAACAAAGTCGGGAATGGAACACCGTTCCGGAACGGGGTGTAACCGGAACGGAGCGGAACATGAGACCGAATGGCGGAATGGGCAAAAGTAGGCATTTGAGGGCAAAAAAATAGGCATTTGGGGGCAGATTTGGGGCTATTTGGGGAACATATTTGGGGCAATTTGAGGACAGGTTTGGAGGCAGATTTGGGGTTGTTTAGGAGTTGATTTGGGACTAAGCTGAATGGAGGAAATTCAAACCTTACTTTAGTCAACCCTTCCGGCCTTGTTCCCGTTCCCCGCTCCTCCTCCCCGTTCCCGTCCCGTTCCGGACCCTCCCGTTCCCATTCCGGGTAACTATACTTGCAATTCCTCCTCCATGAACTTCGCAACATCCTCTCGAAACATCCTCAACAGAATCTACCTATTCTGTGAAGTTTCCAGCAATTCTTGAACTACATATTGCTGCCACTAATGCCTCAAGGTTTCCCTCCTCCGATACTTGACAGTGCAAGAGCTTCCTCTCGACGGCCGACATTCCTCTTGGGAAAGTTCGAAAGACAGATGGTTGCAATGTCTGATTTTTCACCTATAATCACTTCCGGCGAGTGAACGAACGGAAACACACAGATAACTCAAAACTGCACACCCGGCAACACTTTAAGTACTTCAAAACAACTTGAAAAGAGAAAGAGAGAGAGACGACACGGCGCAGCCCAGTTCCTAGCCAAGACGCGTTGGCCCCAAAGACTGGCACCCCTTCCAGTATTTCTTTATTATTGATCTACACGTGTACAACTCCCCTAGGGTCCAAATCTTCCAACTCTACGTCTAGATGCCCGAAAGAGTGGCTAAAATCGGCCCCCAGGGCGGTAAACTTCAGCTTTCACCCGCCGATCTTTACACTATTAAAAATTACTTGAGCTTTACGACAAAGAGGAACTTCACGAATAAGCGTTTGGCTGGAATTCAGCACTTCAAAACAAAACACGGCTTGGCAGCTAGATCGCTTCCAAGCAGACAATGATACCCTGTTGGCCCCAAAGACTGGCGCCCCTTTCGGTATTTCTTTATACTTATTACACTTTAGAAAAACCTGTGAACTTCTACAAGCTGTCCCACTTTTATTGGGCTGAAATTCCCCTACTCTAATCCGATTTCAGTAGCATAACCACAGTAGAAGTCTCCACGGACAAAATCACAAGTAAACAGTGACTTTCCACGCACTTTAGAGCACTTTACAAAACCTGGTGAGAAATTACAGCACGCTGAAATCTCTGTTTTGGCCTCCAATTTACACATGTTCGGTGATTCCCTAGCTTGCCCGAAGCTCCTAGGACCTGTAGGCATCAAAACTGGTCAAAACCCTAAACCTGCGATAAACTACAACAAGCTGTAATTCTCTGTTTTGCGCTCCGATTTGCGTTCCAATCACTTTTGTGGATAGTCCTCGAGCTCCTGCACATGTAGGGTCACTTGACCTTTGATTTAAACGAAATTCCTCGCAGGAAATCTCTCTAAATTGTCCTATATAAGCACGTAAGGCTGCAGTTTAGGTGTGAAATCCTAAACCTACATAAAAACACAGCATGCTGTAATTTTCTGTTTTGCATCATTTTGGGCGGATCAAACACATCTACGCGTGTCTCAAAAGCTCCTGCATGCAATGGGACAATTCCCCTATAAATCGGACGAGTTTTCACCCGCGAAAACTCTCCATTTTCGCATTCCTTCGCGATGGAACTGTGCGTACCTGAAGGGGATTAGCTAATCCGGTTCCTGTACAAAAGGCCCTTGCCTTGGCAAAGGCACATAAAACCCCCAGAACTGTACATGGTCATCTGAGAAGCGGTATTACCATTTGTGCAAAGGGGAGAGAGAGATGCACGAGAGCAAATCATCGCGCTACATGAGATGTGGGAGAAGGCAAATTTTCCATAAAAGCTGTGAGCACCTGCACCCACTACTCACACACACAATGTGGAGCACACTCAAAGTCCAAAAATCAGCCCCCACTCAAAAATGGGCGCCCCCTCTTGAGAGCGACTTCTGGGACTCAATGTTGACCTGCAAGTTGCTCTCCTGCTGCCATGTGTCCAGTTTGCTCCTTTTGGTTTAATTCCTAGTAGCCACCAACTTATAAAGTCTTGTCGAGGGGCCTAAATGACTTTAACTGAGCCTAGCCACTTCTTTACTAGTCGGATTCTAGTGCCGATCGGCCCAACCATCTTGTGGCACTTGCGGGTGAAACTCTCGGCCAACGGCCGTTTCACACTGGCCATGTAATGTCCGAGCATTAGTGATTTTAACAAGAGGGTCCCAAAAATTAAATTAAAATCAAGGGAAAGAAACCAGCAAATATATATATATTGGTTGTCACAGTCTCGTGACATACCCCCCTCTTAAAATCGCAAACGTCCTCAATTGCATGCCATATATAATGCCATAGATGATTTAGTGTGGTAAGCATCCTTTTATCATCGCATGTATCCGCAAGAAGAGTGTGAAACATGTATACAAATGACTTGATGAGACCTTCATACTTTTGTCAAACAATGTACACTTTTATTGCACTTCCTTATGTACATGTGAAGTGCTAGCTCTATCATCCCCCCTCTTTTGAGCACGTATCAAGCCCTTTGACCTTTGCTCTACTGAAGTGATCCGAGTTGGAGAATACGTGAATTATAAACCAAAAGCTTCAAGGTAAAGCTGCAAAACATTTGGTGACTCTCAATTCACTTTCTTCCATCCACTTTGCATCCATAGGTGGATAGTTCTTGAACTTCACCAATACGGTCGTGCAACTTTTCCTTTAACTTTTCTTTCTTTTGACATGTCCTCAAGAAGACTCGGCTGAGTCTTCAGCTTTCTCTACTCTTTCTCACTCCTGGGAAGCTTCAGGAGCTGCTTTTGCAAAGGGCCTCTTTGCTGGTCTTTTCTTCGACTTACCCTCTTTCACGTTGCCCTGAAACCCACTGTCTTCTCCATCAACAAGGCATGACCAGTGTTGGCAACTTCCATAGCTGAGTAAGGGTGGCCACTTTATTCTTTATGCAATAATTGTTGAGTCCTTTAGGCAGCCCAAAACAATACTTCTCTAACTGCTTTGTCAGTGGCACAAACTTGTAGGAAGTTACAGAGAGCAATGCTTTACGGAACTTCCAATTATACTCATATAAGCTTTTGAAAGAATCCGCATTGAGTTGGTGCCAATCCGTCATGACATCGGCTTCAAATTCATTTGACAGCCACGCAAATGCAAACATTTGCTTTAAGTAAACCCATGTGGCAGGTGCCCGTACTTGCATCAACAAAGTCATCCACCATGAACGCGCATTTCCTTTCTTTCAAGAAAGTGGCAGCTTTCCTGACCTTGGAGGCCTCTGTAAAATCCCCCCTACATAAGCTGTATCAAACTGTTGGAGGAAAGTAAGAGCCTTCATCTAGACCTCAAATCCCCTGAAAGCATCAAACTTCACAGTTGCACCACCTTCTTCGTATGGTTTTGGCTAATCTAGCACTCCCAAATTATCATGGGAAATTGTCTACAACATGGGCACCGTAATAGGGATCATCGGCGCTCCTTGGCCATGAACATTCTAAGTCATTGGTGCCATATTTGCCTGCTCGTCAGAAAAACCAACCATGCCAAAACTGGTGTGTGGCACCCCAAACTAGCCTTGATGGCACAAAACCCTTGTTGTATGCCAATCTTACCATACATGGGGTTTGGCATCATGCTCTGCATACCCCAAAGACTGTTTCTAGCATGTACTGCTGGTTTCCAAGCGCAGAACCAGTCATGCTTTGAAACTCGGACCACCCCCGAAATACCCAGGATGTACCGTGGGTTGGGGAAAAACCTGACGCATAACTTGGAAATTAGTTCCATGTCCATTTAAACCAACATTTGAACTCCGAAAGAAGGTTGGCTGAATTGGTAAAGCCTGTGGAGCTGGCGTCCTAACCACTTGTTCGTGGACAAAGGAATTTGTCTTGGAGCCCCAACTGACTCCGCAACATGCGAGTGCTCCTTGCCCTGCTGGGACGCATAAGGGACCTGAGCTTGAGCCTCAACGGGCTCTCCTGCATGAGAAAGTTGCCTTGTCTGTTGTGACACTGGTGGCGCTTGCAAGATTCTGCACCAACCGAGAAAACGCATTTACACCAGTAACCAATTGTGTCCTGAACGCATCCTTGTCTAGTTGCCCAGTCATAAACCCTTGAACTTGTGGAGCATTCACATCAACAAAAGGTACAAACAGTGGTGGTCGTGAACTCTTGTCAACCTCAAACATTGGAGAAACTTTCTATCTCTCCTGTGAAGAGGAACCCTCTTCCCTGGTGTCATTCGTCCTCTCAGCCATAGTGTAATTCCAAGTTCCTGTGCTTTGTCTCTTCGCCGAAACCCAACCAAGGCTCACTTCTTAGGGGAAAAGTGATTTTGTACCGGCGACGGAACCATTAAACCGGCCCGTAGAGCGGTAGACTTTAGCTCTCACCCGAATCTTTACTTCCTAAACTTTACTTAAACTTTACGACAGAGAGGAACTTCACGAATAAGCCTGTGACTGGAATTCAGCACTTCAAAACAAAACACGACTTGGCAGCTAGAGCGCTTCCAAAAAGACGACACCCTGTTGGCCCCAAAGACTGACGCCCTTCCGGTATTTCTTTATACTTATTATACTTGAGAAAACCTGTAAACTTCTACAACCTATCCCACTTTTATCGAGCTAAAATTCCCCTTTTCTAACCCGATTTCGGTAGCATAACCACATTAGAAGTCTCCACGGAGAAAATCCCAAGTAAACAATGACTTTCCACGCACTTTAGAGCACTTTATAAAACCTGGTGAGAAATTACAGCACCCTGAAATCTCTTTTTTTAGCCTCCAATTTGCACCTATTCAGTGATTCCCTAGCTTCCCCGAAGCTCATGGGAACTGTAGGCATCAAAACTCGCCAAAACCCTAAACCTGCAATAAATTACAACAAGCTCTAATTCACTGTTTTGCGCTCCAATTCGTGTTTCAATCACTTTTGTGGGTAGCTCTCGAGCTCCCGCACTTGTAGGGTCACTTGCCCTTTGATTTAGACGAGATTCCTCGCGGGAAATCTCTCTAAATTGTCTTGTATAAGCACCCAAGGCTTTCTCAAGGCTCCCCTGGCATTACCTTGCAGTTTAGGTGCGAAATCCTAAACCTGCTGAAAAGCACAGCAAGCTGTAATTTCTGTTTTGCATCATTTTGAGCGGATCAAACATGTTTACGCGTGTCTCAGCAGCTTTCGCACGCAATGAGACAGTTCCCCTATACATCGGACGAGTTTTCATGTGAGAAAACTCTCCATTTTCACATTTCTTCGCGATGGAATTGTACGTACCTAAAGGGGATTAGTAATTAGCTAATCCAGTTCCTATACAAAAGGCCCTTGCCTTGGCAAAGGCACATAAAACCCCCATAACTATACATGGTCATCTGAGAAGCCCTACTAGTGGTTGGGGAGAGAGATGCGCGAGAGCAAATTGTCGCGCTACATGAGACAAGGGAGAAGGCAAGCTTTCCATTAAAGCTGTAAGCAACTGCACCCACTACTCTCACACACACTGTGGAGCACACGTCCAAAAATCAGTCCCTACTAAAAAATGGGCGCCCCCTCTTGAGGGAGACTTCTAGAACTCAGTGTTACCTGCGAGTTGCTCTCCTACTGCCATGTGTCCAGTTTGCTCCTTTTGGTTTAATTCCTAGTACCCACCAACTTATGAAATCTTTTTTTTTTTTTTGGAAAATAACCTACAACTTTGAAATTACCACACACACACCCAACCCCCGTAGGTGGAGGCAACCTGACTCTTAAGGTGAGCCTTCCCGGCCAGGTAAGGATGGCCAACCCATCATATGGACTAGGGGAACAGCCCCTAAGGGCTACATGTCATACGAGTTGTCAAGGAGGTTTGAACCCAAGACCTTTGACACCATGGGCTCTTGCTCTACCAACTAAGCCGAGGGGCATATGTCACAAACTGCTAACGTGTCAAGCTACTAAAGAATGGAGCAACTATGCAGATCCCGGCTGAGGGGCCTAAACCCTAAGAATAAGCAGACAAAGAAGAAGTTTCTAGTATCTACCAACTTATGGGATCCCGTTCGACGGGGCCCAAGTGACACGAGAATAAAATAAAGTAGGACCCACACATACGCGCGCGTGGATCTCATGACGTGGCAGAACTGTACGAATTCCGGATTTTGCGTTGACATGGTAGAACTGTACGGCTTACCGGATTTTGCACTGCTAACGTGGCAGATTGTACGGATGTCCGCAGATTGCGCTGGCTGTGTTGATGTGGCAGTCGTATGGATTTCCGAAAATCACGTGACAGCTTTTGGGTATCTGCTTTTAGACCAAATGCTTTTGAGTTTGAAGGCTTTTCATGTAAACTGTTGTTCATAGACCAAGGGCCTTTAAATAAGTGCAAATGGCTCCTTCTCTGGCATGCTCCGCGAGAGGTGCAGAGGATGGAGTATTGGCATTGTACTGAGTTCAAGTAATATAAAGAAATACCGAAAGGGGCGCCAAGGTTTGGGGCCGATGCTCTCTGGGGTGGAATTCCGCCACTCCATGTCACGCGTACTCTCTCTCTCTCTCTTTCAGTTTAAGTTGTTATTGAAGTGTTAAAAGTATGTTCAATCTGTTCTTTTCCATTGGCAAATGGCGCCCGTCTTGTGACGGGCTAAATGACTAATTGAGCCTAGCCACTTCTTTACTAGTCAGATTCGAGTGTGGATCGGCCCCACCATCTCGTGGTTGCCTAGCCTTGACACTTGCGGGTGAAATTCTCGCACAATGATTTGCTCTCGCACATCTCTTGCACATATGGTAATGCCCCTCTAGTTGGGCTTCTCAGATGACCATGTACAGTTCTGGGGGTTTTATGCGCATTTGCCAATGCAAGAGTCTTTTGCACAAAAACCGGATTAGCTAGTTGCTAATCCTCTTCAGATACGCACAGTTCCATCACGAAGGAATGCGAAAACGAAGAGTTTTCTTGTGTGAAAACTCGTCCAATTTACACGGGGAACTGTCCCATTGCATGCGGGAGCTTCTGAGACATGCATAGACGTGTTTGCTCCGCTCAAAATGATGCGAAACAGGGAATTACAGCCTGCTGTAGTTTTTTGCAGGTTTAGGGTTTTGCACCTAAACTGCAAGTTATCGCCAGGGGAGCCTCGAGAAGGCCATGGGTGCTTGTACAAGACAATCTAGAGAGATTTCCCACGAGGAATCTTGTCAAATTCAAAGGGCAAGTGACCTTACAGATGCGGGAACTCGAAGGCTACCCACAAGAGTGATCAGCACATGAATCGGAACGCAAAACAGAGAATTACAGCTCCCTGTAATTTTTGCAGGTTTAGGGTTTTGGCCAGTTTTGATGCCTACAGATCCCAAGAGCTTCGAGGAAGCTAGGGAATGACCAAACAAGTGTTTTGGTCCATTTTGGAGGCCAAAAACAGAGAATTCAGCATGCTGTAATTTCTCACCAGGTTTTGCAAAGTGCTGGTTATGCAGCCGAAATTGGGCGAGATTAGGGGAATTTCAGCCCGATAAAAGTGGGACAACTTGTAGAAGTTTAAAGGTTTTTCTCAAAAGCAATAGGAATAAAGAAATACCGAAAGGGGAGCCTGTCTTTGGGGCCAACAAGGTATCGTTGTTTGCTTGGAAGCGCTCTAGTTACCAAGTCGTGAAGTGTCTTGAAGTGTTGAATTCCAGTCACACGTTTGTTTGTGCAGTTCCTTTGCGTCCTAAAGTTTAAAAACTAAGCCGCTGAAGCAAAAACTCCTTCCAAGGATCCTTCCCTGGAAGCAATCCTCTGACAACAAACTTCCCAAGAAGGGCTCTGCTTTGCTGTGTTGGCTCTATGACCCCCCCTGAGAACAAGAGTGATGACCTGCCAGGCCACTTTGGCCCGGGCTATCTGAGTGTCGCGCCCTGACCAAAGGAAATTCCTAATTAGCCTCTCTACCTGGCTGATGCAGGAACTCGAAAAGATCCAACAAGATGTGATGTACCACATAGTAGCCAACAACACTTGGTTGGCCACTACAACTCTGCCTACCAGAGAAAGTCGTGCGGAGCTCCAATGTAACAGCTTCCTCCTGATGGACAGGAGGAGGGAGCAATCTGCTGCTCAGGAGAAAGTATCGAACTACAGTCTCTGGGGGAATCCATCTGAAATCCTCACCTGGCAGCCAATCACGCGTAGGAGCACTACCAACCGAGAAAGCCACTGTCTTTCTCCAGTTGATTCGAGCGCATGATGCACAACAAAAGGTCTCAAGAGCCTGCTCACACCTGTGAAGGTTGGCCTCCTGGCACATCAAGTACAAAGCTGAGTCGTCTGCAAACTCAGCATCCAGTAACTCATCGCCCTGAATAGGGAGCGCTAAGCCACGTAAACCAACTTGCTGCAAACCAAAAATCTGCTCATCGCCTCAGCATAGGCAGAAAGAGGAAGGGGGTAAGAGGGCAGCCCTGTCTGACCGAACGTGTGAGTATGAAGCGATCTCCTCTACCACCTGCCAAAAGTACCTGACTATATGCCCGTCTGTAAAGAGCTGACACACCTCCGATCTAGGCATCTTAGAAGCCCATCCTGCATAGAGTGCCCTCCAAAAAATCCCAGTCAACTCTATCGTAGGCCTTCTCAAAATCGAGAAGAAGTATCACCAGCCCCTCACCATGAAGGCGAGCAAGGGCAGATGCCTCCCAAAACATAAAGATGTTGTCAAGGATACTACGCTCCTTGACAAAACATGTCTGTGTCCCATGTATAATGTGCTCTAGAAGTGGCTGAATCCTCAAACTAAGAGCCTTGGCAAGAATTTTGTAGGGTAAGTTGAGGATGGTGATGGGCCTCCACTGTCAAATCTCATCCAAGGAGCCACCCTCCTTGGAGATGAGGTAAATCAGACCCTCACTCATGCTGTCAGGTATCAATCATGTTGTCACTCATGCTGTGCAAGATGTACTGAAAAGCGTTGCAGAGATCTGAGCCAAGCAAGTCCCATTACTCTAAGAAAAAGCTAGGAGTCAAACCATCCTCACGTAGACAGATGAAACAGGGCCATAGGGCGGTAGACTTTGGCTCACCTGAAACTTTACTCTAAATTTACTACACAAAGGAACTTCACGAATAAGCATGTGACTGAAATTCACCACTTCAAGACAAACCACGGCCTGGCAGCTAGAGCGCTACCAAACAGACAACGACACCCTGTTGGCCCCAAAGACTGGCGTCCCTTTCGGTATTTCTTTATTCTTATTAAACTTGAGGAAAGCCTGAAAACTTCTACAAGTTGTCCCACTTTTATCGGGCTGAAATCTCCTTTACTCTAACCCGATTTCGGCAACATAACCACAGTAGAAGTCTCCACGAACAAAATCCCAAGTAAACAATGACTTTCCATGCACTTAAGAGCACTTTACAAAACCTGGCGAGAAATTGCACCTCGCTGAATTCTCTGTTTTGCGCTCCGATTCGCGCGCCGATCACTTCTGTGGATAACCCTCGAGCTCTCGCACCTGTAGAGTCACTTGCCCCTTGAATTAGACGAGATTCCTTGCAAGAAATCTCTCTAATTTGTCATGTACAAACACCCAATGCTTTCCAGAGGCTCCCCTGGCAAATAAACGACCTGAACGCTTGCATCTACCCCTCACCAAGCTGTCCAAACCTGTCCATGGCTGTAATTGCAAGTTTTTGACCCAATTTCGCAAACATAACGACGCAAAAATCCTTGTAGGTCAAAAGTATACGTCAAGGACAGTTTCCCTTGCGGTATGGAAGCTTTCCAATGAGCTGAAGGTCAATTTCAGCATGCTGTAATTTTCTTTTTTGCCACTGTTAGGTGCCTATTGCCCTGTACAGGCATCCCAAGGCCTTTCCGAGGCTCCCCTAGCAATTCCCTGCAGTTTAGGTGCGAAATTGAAACCGGCCCGTAGGGCGGTGCTTTCACCCGAAATTCTTTACTTTACTTTAGACACGGAGAGAGAGAGAGAGAGAGAGAGAGAGAGAGAGAGAGAGAGAGAGAGTACATTGCAAAAGGAACCTGTGACGGGAATGAACACGTAAGTACACACACGGCTCGGAAGCTAGAATGCTCCGAGCAGACGCCAACAACCTGTAGGCCCCAAAATTGGCGGCCCTTTCGGTATTTCTTTATACTTTGAGAGGGTAAATTACAAAGTAGAGTCCTGGGAATTCCTTACCAATATCCAGCTAGATACCACCTGTTTTGGCCAAATTTCCGCAACATAACAACCCCAAAACTTGCGCGAAACCAATTCCCCTGCTGGAGCTCACTTCCACTGGCATAAACCCTCTGATTCCTGCCCAAAAACAGTAAATTCAGCATGCTGTATTTACTGGTTTTTGCCCTGTTTTCAGCCCTAAACAGTCCCCGAACTGTAATCTGCCAGTGGGACATTGTTCCCAATGGTTCTGATGTCCATATGGCTGAAAAACAGTCAAATTACAGCGCATACACAGTGCTGAAAACGCACCTGTACGGTGAGGTTATGACCCTCACCGGTGCCTGCTTTGGAGTAGCAGTTAGCTACCCCTATTCCTGCTCAAGGAGGCTCTTGCCTCAGCACAAAAGCATGAAACCACACAACTATACATCAATCAGATGAGGAGCCCTCTTGTGGGGCATCACATAACTACACGTAGGGGGGAGAGAGAGAGCAGTGTGTAGTGTGCAGGGCATCACTCCTAGCACCACACTGTACATAGAGTGGAAAGGAAGCGCTCCATAGCTCTTAACCTGTGACAAATTGCAAAATGAGGCCTCTCCCAACTTAAAAATCAACGCCCATTTTTTCTGTATAAGGCAAGTACACAGGAAAGTGCCACTTGGCACGATTACAAGCTTTTGCCTGTTTCAGGGTTATCGCCTAAAAATCTCCCGATTGGTTGCCTAGTTGACTTCGCGGTAGAGTTGTAAAATGTTCCCCTTCTCATTCTGAAGGTAATGACGCGAACACATTTCACGGCCCAAAATAGCAGTTCCCTAATTTTTAGCAGATGCTTCCGTTGGGCTCTCACTGGTCTTCTAACCATCTATCCTCATTGGGACCGCATCCAAAAGTGCAATGTGGCCCAACTGTCGGATACTTTCTGTTGGTGATTGACTTTATGCCTTTATTGAGTTCACTTCCTAGTATCCACCAACTTACTAAGTGTGACGGGGGGACCTACATGATATTGTATTGAGCCTAGACATCCTCTTACTATACGAATTCCAGCGTCAACCCACTTCCCGTCTGTGGGTGAAACTACCGTTCACATTGGCCATACAATGTCCGACCATTTGCAACTTCAAAAAGAGGGTCTCAAAAATAAAACAAAAATCATTAGAAAGAAACCAACAACTAAGGTTAGCAATTGCCACATCCTCATGACATAGTTAACAGTTGCCACGTCCTCGTGACATACCCCCCGTTGAAATCGCAAACGTCCTCGATTGCATACCATAAATACATGCCACTGATGATCTTGTGTTGTTAGCACTCTTTTATCATCGCATGTATCCGCAAGAAAGGTCGTAACACATAGATACAAATGACTTAATGAGACCTTCATACTTTTGTCATTTCCATCTATTACACTGAATTGATATGTACATTTGATGTGCTAGTCCTATCATTACCCCTCCTTTGCACACGCTGGGTTGGGGCATAAGTAGGTTGTAACCCAAAGGCTTCGAGGTAAAGCTGCAATACATTTGGTGACTCTGGCAGTTCTTGCTCTTCCATCCACTTTGCATCCATAGGTGGATAGTTCTTGAACTTCACCAAGTAGCGTCTTGCAACCTGTCCTTTAACTTTTCTATCCTTATGTGCCAAAACTTGCTCAGGTACCAAGATCTCATCAAGTTCCTTAACTTATGG
This sequence comes from Adiantum capillus-veneris, assembly GCF_014529385.1. Classification (NCBI taxonomy): domain Eukaryota; kingdom Viridiplantae; phylum Streptophyta; class Polypodiopsida; order Polypodiales; family Pteridaceae; genus Adiantum; species Adiantum capillus-veneris. The sequence continues at coordinate 1,048,372 of NC_140944.1, read as the reverse complement.
CTGATCCTCATCTCGCATATCTTCTGGCACATCACCCACGAACAGACTCACGTGAAACGCATTATGAATCTTCCACGCATCAGGCAATTTCAGCTTGTAAGCCACATCGTTGATCTTGTCAAGCACTTGAAAAGGCCCATAGTAACGCATATTGAGCTTAGGAAACAGCCGTTCCTTGCCCTTCATCTTCTTTAACCTTGCCTTTTCGAACCTTAACGGTACCCAATCACCAAGTGATAACAACAATTCACGACAGTGACGATCAGCAGCCTTTTTCTGCTTCGCCTGAGTCTTCTCCAAGGCAATTTTAATTTTCTTATGCATTTCATCCATGTTCTCAACATATCGATCTGCCTCAAAGATCTTGTCTTTTGTATACAAAATGAGAGGAACTTTTTTGCCGCCTTCAACAATCTCGAAAGGTGCTTTGCCAGTTGACAAATGCACCGTATTATTGTACGCATACTCAAGCATAGGCAAATATTGTTCCCACTTGCCCTTATTATCTGACACATAGCATTTCAACAAATCTAGGACAGTAGAATAGCCTCTTCTGACTGTCCATCAGTTTGTGGATGAAACGAAGACAAGAACTTGAGCGTAGTGCTCATGTTCTCAAACAATCCTCTCCAAAACAAACCGGTCGTGCAAGATCACGATCACTGACAATCGATTGTGGCCTACCATGGTACTTAAACACATTGTACATAAACAAGCGTGCCATCTGATCAGATTTTATCTTCTTCCTGACAGGGATAAAATGGGTCTGCTTGCTGAACCTGTAGATAATGGTCCATATAACATCATTCCCTGTTGGCGTTCTTCGAAGATCAAAGATAAAGTCCATAGCAATGCTTCCCATGGCTTATCCGAAATCGGCAGTGGTTATAACAACCCTAGTACCTTTTGCCTGTCAAACTTGACCTTTTGGCAAATCAGGCATGCTCGCACAAAGGCATCCACGTCGCTCCTCAAGGTAGGCCAATAGAAGAATGTCTCTACCGCTTTAACCGTCGCATCAATACCACGATGCCCTGCATACGGTGGGACATGACTCTCTTCCATGACCTTATGTCACAATGGCCTAGTGACACAAAGTCTGCCATGCATCATCATAAAACCATCTTTGAGGAGGTAGTGCTAATGATGTTGCCCCTCTTGCAATTGTTCAAAGATCCTTGCAAAATCTTCATCGGTAGCATATTGTTCCTTCAGGTCATCTAACTCATGATGATAAGAAATTGACACAGGTGCAATTTGTGGCTTGATAACGCATCAGCCACAACATTCTGCTTGCCTTCCACATGCATAATCTGAAAGTGGAACATAGAAAGAATGTTTGCCCATCGCATATGCTTTTCGAATAACTTTGATAGTGTCAAGAAGTATCGCAAGGTCTGATGGTCTGTTTGGACAACAAAATCAGCACCTAAGAGGTTGTGCTCCTAGCTAGAAAGCACATGAATCACGGCCAAGAGCTCTTTCTCATAGACTTGCATAGTCTTCTCTGGCCCTTGCAAAATTCGGCTTTATTAAGCTACTACCCGTCCGTCTTGCATTAGCACTGCTCCGATGCTACTACCACACGCATCACATTGGACCACAAATGTCTTCCTAAGATTTGGCAAAACAATTATTGGATCTGAAGTTAACTTTTCCTTTAAGAGACTAAAAGTTGAAATCTCTTTTGGGTCCGTCTGAAAGTGACCTCTTTCTTCTGCAAAGCGTGAAGAGGTGATGCTATCTCTGCAAAATTCATGATAAACCTTCTAAAGTAGGACCACAATCCCAAGAAGCTTCTGACACGTGCACAGTCTTCAAGTCTGGCCATGTCTTAATAGCTTCAACCTTTGCGCGATCCATTTTGACACCATCCTTTGAGACTATGTGGCCAAGAAAGTGAATCTCTTCCAGAAGAATTCACTTTTCTTAGGATTGACAAGTAGCCTGTGACTGCACAGCTCTTCGAACACAATGGTCAAGTGACGCCTATGCTCCTCTTCATTCTTCGAATAGACTATCATGTCATCGAAGAACGTCCCAACAAACTATTGATGCGAGCGGAAAATCCGGTCCATCATTTTGTTGAACGTGGCAGGAGCATTTGTTAGCCCAAACGGCATCACTAGAAACTCATAAAGACCAAATGTCGTTCTAAACGCAATCTTCTGCACATCCTCTGGCTCTATACGAATCTGATGGTACCCACTCTTAAGGTCTATCCTGCTGAAAATTGCAGCACCCTCTAAACGATCGAGAATATCATCAATTCTAAAAATAGGAAACCTATTCTTGATGGTATTCTTGTTCAACGCACGGTAATCAATACGCATGCGCAACAAGCCATCCTTTTTCTGCACTGGGAGCATTGGGGAGCAAAAGGGTGAAGAACTAGGATGAATCAGCCCCTTCTCTAATAACTCCGCAACATGGCCCATAATCTCTTTCTGTTGTGTCGCACTAACCCTGAGGGGAGGTCTATTTGGTGGACTACACCCTAGCACCAAATCTATCCAATGGTCCTCAGGTCTCTCTGGCGGCAATTGTGACGGTAATGAACCCAAGAAACGGTCACTAAACTCTCGCAAAAATGCTGACATTTCTTTATCTAACATAGATAAATTTGACTAACAATTATCTGAAACATCACGTGCAAAAATCAAGTACACAAAAAGATGATTCTTTATTACAGAAGTGATAGCAGAAGCAGATACAATAGGGACAGCCTCCCCTTTGAGCTTTACATCCAAAACATGAGTTTTGCCCCTATGTTGAAAGGTGATCGTCTTGCTGAAGGCATCTAGCACGCCATGCACTGTGAACATCCACGGAATTCCAAGTAGTGCATCGCATCCTTCCAATGGCATGATATAGAACTCTTCTGTGTCCACATACGACTGAATATACAGACGCAGCTTTCCAATAATGGGAGTAACACACTCTGAATAGCCAGGACATGCCAACCCTGCCTATGCTATGTATCCCATTTCTTTAGCTCTGATGCCCAGCTTCATAGCTAGCTCTGGTGAGATAAAGTTTGATTTGGCACCTGGATCAAAGAAGATGAGTGCCGTCTGATCCCTAACTTTACCCCATGCCCTGCATAACTCACTGGCATCTGTACTGGGCCTATCACCCACCATATCTGGCACCAAACCTGCCATGGGTTTAGGCTTCTTGCCTTTCTGGTCCTCTTTATCATCTGAGTCAGCTCGTCTTTTCCTTTGTGGACAATTGGCAGCAAAGTGACCAGGCTGCTCACATATAAAGCATTTATTTTCAGCCATTAGGACCTTCTTTTCCTCAAGCGACTTGCACACAAAAGCCTTCCTTTTCTGTTTCTTTGCCTGTGCTCCAAAAGTCCCGGCTGAATCCTTGTCTTTGGTGGCCTTTTCTGACCCCTCTGACGCTTCAGGAGCCGTTTTCACAAAGGGCTTCTTTGCTGAATTTTTCTTTTGCTGCCCTCCTTTCTCGTTGCTCGGAAACCCATTGTCCTCTCCTTTCAACAAGGCAAGACCAGTGTTAGCAACTTCCATAAGCTGAGTGAGGGTAGCCACTCTGTTCTTGGTACAGAAATCGCGAAGCCCTTTAGGCAACCCACAGCAGTACTTCTCTATCTGCTCTGTCAATGGCACAAATCTGTAGGAGGTCGCTGAGAGTAATGCTTTACAAAACCTCCAATTGTACTCCAGCAAGCTCTTGCATGTAGCCGAAGTAAGCTGGTGCCAATCTATCATGACGTTGGCTTCAAATTCATTTGACAGCCAAACAAATGCAAACAATTGCTTGAAGTAAACCCAAACAATTGCTTGAAGTAAACCCAAGTGGCAGGTGCCTATCTGTCACAAGACGGGCACCACTGCCAAACAGACTGAACAACTATAAGCACTTCAAATAACAACTGAACTGAAATAGAGAGAGACGACACGCGACACGGAGTGGCGGAATTCCACCCCAGAGAGTATTGGCCCCAAACCTTGGCGCCCCTTTCGGTATTTCTTTATATTGCATCAACATAATAAAAGCCGGTACTCCAAACTCTGCACCTTCTCCAAGAAGCATGCAAGAGAATGAGCCCTAACCTCATATTTAAAGGCCTTTGGCCTAAAAAGCAATTACAATGAAAAGCCTTCAAAACTCAAAAGCTCCTGGTCCAAAAAGCAATGCCAAAAGCTGCCAGCTTTTCGTAAATCGCACTAGTGTCCGTACAGCACGCCACGTGTTAGCCCGCCACGTCAACAAATCAGGGTTAGGGTTAGGGTTAGGGTTTTTTATTTTAGGGTTAGGGTTACGGGCAGAATTAGGGTTTTAACAAAATTAGGGTTTCAGACACAATTAGGGTTTTTGATTTAGAGTTAGGGTTTCGGGCAGAATTAGGGTTAGGGTTTCAACAGAATTAGGGTTTTGGACAGAATTAGGATTTCTGATTTTAGGGTTAGGGTTTCAGTAGAATTAGGGTTTTGACACGTCAGCCATTTGTTACATCTCCCCTTCTTGAAGAAGAGTAATCGTCCGCGATTACAACATATCTACTAAACAACTAAAGTTAGCTCAAAAAATTCCGAGGGTCATTCCAAGGGACAATCAGTTTGCTCCTTTTATTAAGGAGTTAGCTTCTCCTTGTTGCTCTTTTGATCAAGGAGTTAGCTTCTCCTTTCGGCCGTTTTGATCAAGGAGTTAGCTTCTCCTTTCGTCCAGATCGGAACTCTTGATATTCCGACGTAGTAAAATTAGCCATCACAACCAGACCGTACTTGTCTTGATGCACTAAAATTACATACCCAGGCAATCTCATGCAATTAGGAATATTCAGTGGTTGGCACATCACAATGCAACACAATTGCTTACATATGCATGTTACAAGACATAGAAACATAAAGCCGCTGATGAACACTCCTCTCGCATAACCTAACAAGAGGTCCGGGCCGAGAGATATTCAACGACTCCCTCATCACTCCTCCCACATAACCTAAAAAGGTCCGGGCCGGAAGATATAGAGGCCTTTTACAACCAAACGCCCCCCAGACCGCAGCCTGCGTCGTTTGGAGGTGCTGAGAGTAACCACTGCTCAGACTCCTCAATACTCCTCCCGCATAACCATCCAGGTCCGGGCCAGGAGTCACAACGACAATTATTTTATAAGCATACAACCAAACGCTCCCCAGGCATCAGCCTGTATCATTCAGAGGTTTTCAAACATACAACAAAACGCTCCCCAGGCATCGGCCTGCGTCATTCCGAGGTTCAAACAATACCAATATAGTATTTCTCACTTCTCCACCCGGGAGTAAAATCACCAATCATTGAAACCAGTATCAAACCAGAGTCAAACAATTCAAATCGGCACCAAAACAGGTTCAAAACAGATACCATCCATTTCAAACAAATTCCAAACAAGATCAAACAGAACTCGAACTTAAAAAGCAATCTCCATGTCAGTCGAGCTCGAAAAGTCGACTGACTTTCCATCTTGAAACCTGCACCAAAAATTAGGGTTAGGTTTCTTCCATGAGGTCGTAGCCGAGCACAGCATGGTCCATCAGCTCTTGGACAAACAATCTTGCTTTGGCGGCGATGGTAGTCCTAAGATAGCAATCGCACTAAACCTCCAAGGTCATCTGCTCGTGAAGAGACATCTATGAGAGATGTCGAGAAATTTCAAGATATAATCTGCTAGGGTTTCCATGGCAAGCATTTCAGGATACCCCACTCTGCCAGATGTTAGGGTGCAGCGGAATGATTGTTTGCGCTTTGCTCAAGATGAGTGCTCCGAACTGTGCTCAAGGTTCCTTTTAGTTCTTATGGAAGGGAGAGCCTTCCGTTCTTAATGGAAAGTGCTATGATCACGAACACAGTGAATGGACAATGTGCGTGCAAGTGTATGAGATTGAGAGATAAAGAGAGAAGAGAGATACGACACCCGAGAGGTTGTAAAACCCTCCTCCGAAGGCCCCACTATCGTCGGCGAGAGTGGTCTAACTTTGATTGCACAAAGGTGTACAATGTGATGCATGGATTGATGCAAATGGGGGCTATGTCGATGACGACGATGATGACTTTAGGGCTGAATTGGGCTCTCTTCTATCTGCTGTCCACAAGGGGGAAAATGCTGAGGATCTGGAGAGATCTTGGGGGTACTTCTCATGGCTGAAAATCCCTGGTTTTGGCAAGGGGATTTGGGCTGATAAAAACGCTGATCATGCAAGGTTCTGGCTGCGTTTTTGTTGCTGTTATCTAGGGCTGAAAACGCTGATGACTTTGCAGGCAAAGCAGCGTTTTGTTAGGCTGATCACCTGCTGTAAAAACGCTGTCAAGGGCTGCGTTTATCAGTGCTGAATTTCTGATGGTAAAACGCTGATTCCTGCTGGTTATTTGCGATCCAAAAACGCTGGGCTTTGGGTTGCCTGAAGGGGGGGAAAACGCCAGGAAAGGGGCTTGATGGCGATGGCTGAAGCTTGGGAAACGCCAGGGAGAGATGCCTTGATGGCGATGTGGCCTCACCAAGATGGCTTGGGGAGGGTCTTGCTGAGAGAGGGAGGGAACACGTGTTGCTTGGTAGCCTGTTGTGTTCCTTGCTCATCTGCTCTATTGTGTTAACTTGGGTTTGCTTATATATTAACTTACCCAATTTGCCCTACTGAGTTCCCAACAAAAGTCACTTAATAAATAAGTGAAAAATGTTAAAAATAGGATAAAGTCACTTGAAAAATCCCCAAACTAACTCTGATGGAATCTGGTGGAAATGCTTATGCTTATGCGGTGTGCAACCAGAGGATATGCATCTACACTGAGTGACTGGGCATGCACGGTCTACGAATAGACTCACAAAAGTGCCAAATCACTTCTAATCTAGACTGACTTGACTGACGGAAACCCTCTTATGGTGTAGCTTGTCCATGGACACATAGGGTTGGGATGTGTCACGTGACACCAGAAGTTGCACTCCGAAGGAAGATGTCATAACTTCGGGCAATTTTTATTTTTTTTTCTTGAAAGCTTGCCAAGTACTTGGAGTATGCTGCTTGGTAGCTGTAGAGATCAACATCTACATGGCACTGCTTCTAAGAAAAACAGTGACTTGAAACCTGGATCCTTCTCTTGCAAGTGATCTTAATTGGCTTATGCCCTGTAAGACATGAGCGGTGAAGACGAGAGCGCGCCCGATGCGCGATAAAGTAAGGGTGGGAGTCGCTAATAGGTCCGGGTTAGAGGCGAAGATCTCTCAAATAAAATTCCATCAATAGCTCTGTCTGCTCTTTTGTAGGACCGGTATGCTTTCAGAAAAGCACACGCCTGATGCTCTGATACCACTGTCACAAGACGAACACCACGTGCCAATAGAAAAGAACAGACTGAACAACTATAAGCACTTCAAATAACAACTGAACTGAAATAGAGAGAGACGACACGCGACACGGAGTGGCGGAATTCCACCCCACAGAGTATTGGCCCCAAACCTTGGCGCCCCTTTCGGTATTTCTTTATATTGCATCAACACAGTACAAGCCGGTACTCCAAACTCTGCACCTTCTCCAGGAAGCATGCCAGAGAATGAGCCCTAACCTCATATTTGAAGGCCCTTGACCTAAAAAGCAGTTACAGTGAAAAGCCTTCAAAACTCAAAGCCTCCTGGTCCAAAAAGCAATGCCAAAAGCTGCAAGCTTTTCGTAAATCGCGTTGGTGTCCGTACAGCAGGCCACGTGTCAGCCCGCAACGTCAGCAAATCAGAGTTAGGGTTTTTTATTTTAGGGTTAGGGTTATGGACAGAATTAGGGTTTCAGACAGAATTAGGGTTTTTGATTTTAGGGTTAGGGTTTCAACAGAATTAGGGTTTCGAACAAAATTAGGGTTTTTGATTTTAGGGTTAGATTTCAGCAGAATTAGGGTGTTGGGCAGAATTAGGGTTTTGACACGTCAACAGTTTGTTACATTGTCCTTGCATTAACAATGTCGTCAACCATGTAAGCGCATTGTCCTTTAAGAAACTACAAGCTTTCCTGACCTTAGTGGCCTCTGTAAAATTCCCTCCTGCATAGGCTGTATCAAACTGCTGCAGGAAACTGTTTTGGAGCCCCTCACTCCGCAACATGCAAGTGTTCCCTATCTTGCTGAGTCGCATGAAGTACTTGGGCTTGAGCCTCAACAAGCTCCGTACACAGTGTAGGTTGCCTATTTTGCTGTTGCACTGGCGGCGCTTGCAAGAACTCCATAAACCTTGGATTTTGCACCAATGGCGAAAAGACATTCACCGCAGCAACTAACTGAGTCTTGAACGCATCATCCTCAAGTTGCCCAGTCATAAAGCCCTGTACTACTGGAGGGACATTCACATCAACAGGAGGTACAGTCTAACGTGGTCGTGAGCTCTCGCCAATCTCGAAGACCATAGGAGTTTCCTACCTGTCCATCGAAGAGGAACCCTCTTCCATAATGCCCTTCCCTTTGTCAGCCATAGTGTAATCCCACGTTCTTGCACTCTGTCTCTTTACCCAAAACAACCGAGGCTCACTTCTAGAAGAAAAAGTGATTGATGTCCCAGCAACGGAACCTTGAAACCGGCCCGTAGGGCGGTAGGCTTTGGCTTTCACCCGAAATTCTTTACTTTACTTTAGACACACAGAGAGAGAGGGGGAGAGAGAGAGAGAGAGAGAGAGAGAGAGAGAGAGAGAGAGAGAGAGAGAGAGAGTACGTTGCAAAAGGAACCGGCAACGGGAATTAACACTTAAGTACACACACACCTCGGAAGCTAGAATGCTCCGAGCAGATGCCAACAACCTGTAGGCCCCAAAATTGGCGGCCCTTTCGGTATTTCTTTATACTTTGAGAGGGTAAATTACAAAGTAGAGTCCTGGGAATTCCTTACCAATATCCAGCTAGATACCACCTATTTTGGCCAAATTTCGGCAACATAACAGCCCCAAAACGTGCGCGAAACCAATTCCCCTGCTGGAACTCACTTCCACTGGCATAAACCGTCTGATTCCTGCCCAAAAACAGTAGATTCAGCACGCTGTAGTTACTGGTTTTTGCCCTGTTTTCAGCACTAAACAGTCCCCGAACTGTAATCTGCCTAACACACACTTACGAGTTGAAATCAGCTCCCCTCTCTTGAAATGGGTGCCCCCTCTTGCTGATGCCTCTGGCAAAAGCATCTGGAGCCGCCATGTGTCCAGTTTGCCTCTTTTAAGTTAATTCCCTAGTACCCAGTGACTTATAAGTTAAGCGAGGGGCCTAAATGACTTTGAACTAAGCCTAGGCCCTAGCCACCCTTTTACTGCTCGCATTCCAGTGTCGATTGGCCCGACCAACTCGTAATGACCTGCCCTTCCAGACTGCGGGTGAAACTCTTGGCCGTCGGCCATTTCACACTAGCCATACAATGTCCGGCCATTTGCAACTTCAAAAAGAGGGTCCCAAAAATTAAACAAAAATCATCGAAAAGAAACCAACAACTCAAGTTAGCAATTTCCACATCCTCATGACAACAGCTACCACGGGGAAGTGCTCTGAAAGCCACGTGGAGCTCCTCTAGCTGAAGAGGCAGCTCAAGCCTCTGGCGCATCTCCTCAATCACAAGACAAGGCATTTGTGCCCAAACCAGCTCTTTGTATGCATCCTGACGCTCTGATTGAGGCTCTACTGAGAGCAGGTCACGATAAAAGTCAATAGCAACTGCTCGCATGTCCTCACGCTCTAAAGCAACTGACCCGTCAGGCCTCCTCAAATGGCTGACCCTGGCATGCATATGTCGGGGTCCCACTGTCTCAAAGAAATCCCCTGTCACTCTGTCACCCACTGGGGTCCACTGAGATGCCTATCGATGGAAAGCAAACTCATGGCGCTTCTCCTCTGTGCTAGCAAGCTCCTGGCGAGCCTGCTGCAACTACTCCTCCAACACAAGGACTGTCTGGATGCTACTCATGCATCCTCTTCAAGGAAGCAACGCCCCGTCGGAGCAATGCTCCTCCTCTCGCTGCAGCCAGGCGGGCCATGGACTCCTGAAGAAAAAGCCGACTAAGTTGAGCAAGTCCAAAGGCCACTCTGTGAGCAGGAGAGTCTTGCATGTCTAAACCCTCTGTCCAAAGAGCCACCACTCGCTCTCTGAGTGCAGAGTTCAGCAAAACCCTCTCAGGGATACATAGCATCGTGCTCCCCCTCCTCTGTCTATCTGTCACTGTGATGATCACTGGTGCATGGTCCGAAAAAGAAGTCCCAGCCAGAATGCAAACTGTCCCACCCAAGCCACAGAAGTGGTCACTAGTGTAGAAGCGATCTATCCGAGATAGATTCACTCCTCCCACTCTGCAGTCTGAATGAGAGAAGGCTAGGTTGTCTAGGGGCCTCACAAAGCTAGAATGCTGCCACACATATGAAACCCGCAGTCATACATAACCTCTATAAATGCACCACAATGCGCCTGCAACCCGCTGCATCCGAAGGCGTCACGTTGAACTTGGCAAGAGGCCAAAGTGTCTGCACCAAATCTTGTCACCCCTAAGTCCCCTGTGTGGTGTGAGAACTCAGTAGCCAGAATCTGGAGCCAGTCAAGAACTGTGCACTGGGTCCACTCTGTGGAATCCCTACCGCACAGCGGAAAGAAGAAACCCACCGTTGTGTCCAAAGCCTCAATGCCTCTAGCTCCAAGAAAGAGGATGTGGACTCAAAAGCAAGCCTCCTCCAGGTCAGGAGAAATCACCCAGGAACCGTGTGAAGCTGTAGTCGAAGAAGTCCTAGCATCTGCAAATGTCAAAGCTAGTCAAACCTCTAGGGACTGCTGCAAAAGGAGAAGTCTGCACCAAAAAAGGCGGCTCGGGTGGGGCTGTCCCTCATGAGCCACACGGCTCGTGGCGAAAGACTACCAAGAGATCGCCTCGCGGCAGACGCGTGTCCAATCCCCTGCGTCTGAGGAGGAGTGGAGGAGGGGTCAGGAGATGAGGCTGTGAGCCCTAGCGGGGAGAGAGTAGGGACGGGAGGTGGAGGTGGAGGTGGAGGCGGGGGAGGCGGAGCGGCAACGTCTGAGGGAGGAGGAGGTGGAGGAACTGAGGTGGACGGGGCCTCCTCAGGTAGGTCCTGCTGAAGCGGGTCAAAACAGTTCCCAATCGGAACCCAGTGCTGCTGAGCTGCAGAAGGTCGGCCACCAAGGGGAGCAATGGGGCAAGCCCACCCCTGTTGGCGGCGGCCAGGCACCTGCTGTCAATCGTCACTTGTCCGGTCATTGGTCTCAATCGAGGTACCAGCCTGTGCGTCCTGTGTGTCTGGCTATTGGGCATGCTCAGCCTTGGGAGGCTACACATGCGATGTGGGTCGAGGTTTCCCGTGAGGACAGGCCTTTGCCAAAAGGCCCGTCTGTCTGCAAATGAAACACTGATTCAAGAGGCCCGAATATAGCACGCTCTGACGGAACCAACCTCCACTCACACGAGGTAGTAGGATGACCTTCGGGAGAGAGTGGGTGTCCCGAACCAGAAAACGTACTAAGGGGATGCCGACCACCTTGGCAGCTACAGAGGCTATCGTGCGAGGTGTCTCCAGGACGGTCTCAATCTCTGAGCCTATCCTGGACAAGAGTGGCAAGTACTCCCTCCTCAAACCGGGAAAGCAAACGCAGATAGGAAGGTCTGCCTCCGCTACCCGAACATCTATAGTTGGATCCAAACAATGCCTCCACTGTCGAAAGTGGGCTCGAACTGCTTGGATGGCCAAGGGGCTCACCACGATGACCTTGGACGCCATCTCGGAGGTCTCGAACTCTATCTGATAGTAGCCGCATCCGAGGAACTGAACATTCAAGATCTTGCCCACCTCTACGAGAAGGCGAGCCGAGAGAAGATTACGCACCTCTCCTCTATTGGATCTGGTGCCGAGAATCTTGCAAATGACGGAAGTCGCTTGAAGGAGTTCCACCTCTGCTGTGAGGCTCGCTTGCTCTGTCGGCGAAAGAGCAAGTCAGACGGTGGGCTTTGCAGGGTCGGGCGAGGGGGCTTCTTGAGAGTCCCTCTGAGGTGGAGCATGAGCCTCCATCTGTGTCTGTTGTTGTGGAGAAGGGGAGAAGTGACGTCAACGAACGATGGCCCTCTGCTGGACCGAGCACGTCGAAGGTGCTGACGAAATCAGCCAAGCAGGACCCGGGGGGGGGGGGGGGCGGGCTGCGATGCAGAACGAGAGGATAACAGCCGTGGGAGTGGACAAGGAGGCGGGCAGGCGGGCAACGGAGGCAACGGACAGGCACGGGGGGAGAGGGCGGGAGGAGGGAAACACGACGGCGAGCAGGGAGACAGGAGGGGGGAGGGGGGAGCAACAGCAGCGAGCAGTTTGGAGATTCTGAGACCATTTTCGAGGTCGAGATTTAGACCAGTGGTAGCCCAGAACCTTCAATATTACCGCTGCTCAGACTTCTTAATACTCCCCCTATAAATAACCATCCAGGTTCGGGCCATGAACAAAAACAGCACTTTTCAATCATTCAATACCCTGCAATTAACCACAAGGGTCCGGGCCATGAGTACAAACAAGCATTCTCAAACATCATTTCTCACTGCTCTACCCGGGAGTAAAATCACCAATCATTGAAACCAGTATTAAAATCAGAGAAACAATTCAAATCGGCACCAAGACAAGTTTAAAACACATACCATCCATTTTAAATGAATTCCAAACAAGATCACCAAACAAGTTCTCAAACAGAACTCAAACTTAAGAAGCAATCTCAACATCAGTCGACTGACTTTCCATCTTGAAACTTGCACCAAAAATTAGGGTTAGATTTCTTCCATAAGTTGACCGCAATGTGGTCCATAAGCTCTTGGACAGACAGTGTTCATGTGCCGGTGATGGTAGTTCCAAGACATAGCAAGGTCATCAATTCGAAAAGAGACACCTGTTGAGAGATCTCGAGAATTTCGAGTTTTAATCTGCAAGGGTTTCCATGGCAAGCATTTTAGGATACCCCACTCTTTCAAAAGTTGCACCTCGAAAGGAGATGTCAGAAACCATACAACTTCGGGCAAAAATTTTCTTGAAAGCTTGCCAAGTCCTTCGAGCATGCCGCTTGGTAGCTATAGACATCCACCACTGCATGACATTGCCTCTAACAAAAACGACATCTCGAAAAAAAAGTTTTGATCCTTCTCTACGAGTGATCTTTATGTTTTTGTTTTGTTTTGTTTTGTTTTCGAAGTCGGGTAGGGCACACCCGGCCGCTCCCCTCATTGACCAAAAAAGTATACAAGAAGAATGACCAGGACTATGCACCCAGAAACCGAAGGCAGACGCTTTCGTCACTAGTTTCCACTGGACTACGAGAGTCCAAAATTATCTACACTCTTAGGGCCATGACTAATCCCTTGACAGACCCATTTCGCCAACTTGATTTGGGCGTGACAGCGACCAAGTACCTCTGTTCAGAGGCCCGAGTACTGCGGGACTTGCTTCGGTCTTCCCTTTGAGTTGCCTCCTCCAGGCAACTTATCGCTCACCTCACTAAACTGCCTTTGAAACACGACGGTTTTCCCCTAGGAAATGCCATACCCGCTTGGAAGGGCGTCAACTCACAGGTGGCATCCGCTGAGGTTGGTGGTGTCTCCCGTTTGCACCTCCCAACCCCTTTAAGGTGAAGTTGACCCCCCCGGGGGGGAATGGCACTTGGGCGCTCTTGTAGCTCATCTGGCTTCACTTGGGGAGAATTACATCATTTCCCCCGGAAGGGATCGGATTCAAAATAATAGCATAGAAAGGGGAGCATTATCTCCCCATCCGCCTATGAAGAGCACCCAAATACCGGGGTACAACTTCACCGAGGAACTTCGCCACAGGCACGTGCCCTGCGGTTCCGTCCCTGGAGTGCGGATCACGAAGTACCCAGAAGGGCATCTGCTTCCCGCGAGCCTCCCCACCAAGGAGGATAACAATCCTTTCTTCAGGGTCCAACGAAGGGTCGATTACGTTGAAGGTGGAGTTGAATCGGTTTAGCCAATTCATCAACCGCTGAACAATTCATCAGCAAATGCGAAAGCGAACGACCCTCTAACTGGGATCTTTATGGCTTATGCCCTTTAAGACAGAACGATGAAAACGGGAGCGCACCCGATGCGCGATGAAGTAAGGGCGGGAGTGGCTAATGTCACAAGACGGGCACCACGTGCCAATAGAAAAGAACAGACTGAACAGACTTTTAGCACTTCAATAACAACTGAACTGAGAGAGAGAGAGAGAGAGAGAGAGAGAGAGAGAGAGAGAGAGAGAGACGCGACACGGAGTGGCGGAATTCCACCCCAGAGAGTATTGGCCCCAAACCTTGGCGCCCCTTTCGGTATTTCTTTATATTGCATCAACACAGTACAAGACCGTACTCCAGACTTTGCACCTTCTCCAGGAAGCATATCAGAGAATGAGCCCTAGCCTCATATTTAGAGGCCCTTGTCCTGAAAAGCAGTTACAGTGAAAAGCCTTCAAACTCAAAAGCATCTGGTCCAAAAGCAATGCCCGAAAGCTGTCAGTGCGATTTACAGAAATCCGTACAATTGCCATGTCAACAGCGCAAATCGCGGAAATCTGTACGGCCTGCCACGTAAGCACTGTCAGCGTAATTTCCGGAGCGTCCATACGGCTGCCACGTCATCACCTGACGCGCAAGCCTTTGTGTGTGTGTGTGTGTGTGTGTGTGTGTGTGTGTAGGTCCTGCTTTATTTTAATTCCTTTATATCATTGGGGCCCCATCGAACACGGTCCCCATAAGTTGGTAGGACTTCTTCTTCTGTTGCTTGTTCTTCTTAGGGTTTAAGCCCCTCGGCCGAAATCTACAAGTTGGCTCCATTCTTCAGGGCTCTGACACGTCAGCAATTTGTGACAGCTAATAAGTTCGGGGTCCGAACACGAAGATACTTCAAAATAAATTCCAGTAGACTTTGGAAGCGCCAATTTGCTCTGTCTACTCTTTGGTAGGACCGGTATGCTTTCAAAAAAGCACACACCTGAAGCTCTGATACCACTATCACCAGACGGGCACCACGTGCCAACCGAAAAGAGCAGACTGAACAGACTTTTAGCACTTCAACAATAGCTGAATTGAAAGAGAAAGCACACGCGACACGGAGTGACGGAATTCCACCCCAGAGAGTACTAGCCCCAAACCTTGGCGCCCCTTTCGATATTTCTTTATATTACTTGATCTCAGTACAATGCCGTGTCACGTGACACATCCCAACCCTATGTGTCCGTGGACAAGCTACACCATAGCAGGGTTCCCGTCAGCCAAGTCAGTTAGATTAGCAGTGATCTGGCACTTTTGTGAGTCTATTCGTAGACCGTGCATGCCCAGTCACTTAGCATAGATGCATATCCTCCGGTTGCACACAGCATGATCATCAGAATTCCCATCAGAATCCATTAGAATCGGTTAGATGAATTTTCCAGTGCATTTAGCCTATTTTCCCTATTTTTGGTATTTTTCACTTATTATTTTTAAGTGACTTTCCAACAAAAGTAGATAGGGCAATTTGCTAAGTTAATATATAAGCAAACCCAAGTTAGCACTTTCTGGCAAAAGAGACAGCAGAAGCACATGCTCAACAGGCACCTTCTCAGCAGAACCCCCCAAGTGACCTAGCGTTTTTGCTCCCAAGCAACAACCTAGCGTTTTTGGATCAGACCACCGCAGACCCGCCAGCATTTTGCATTTGCAGAGCCACGGCGACAAGACCACAGCAGATCAGCCTAGCGTTTTTGCATCTGCAGAATCCCGGCGACAGAAACACCAGAATTCAGCCCTAGCGTTTTTGGTTGCAGATCAGCCTCGGCATTTTGCACCATCATCGCAACGGAAACTCCAGAACCATCAGAGTTTTCAGTTTTCAGCAGTTAGACTTTGCAGATCAAGTCCCGAACCTCGCAAATCTCACCTTTCCGCAGTAGTTCCTCGCCGCACAGTCAGTTTCCGCAAGGTTTACAATTTCAGCCCGGAAAACGCAGATTTCAGCATCTGCGTTTTCAGCACGTTGTCGTCGCATCGTCGTCATCGACATCGTCACCGACATAGAGTCAAAATTCAGCAAATAGAAGATTTGCAGATTTCAGCCCTTAGGTCGACTTCGTCATCACCGTCGTCATCGTCGACATAGCCTAGACTTGCATTTGTCCATTGCATACGCATTGTGCACCTTTGTGCAATCAAAGTAGACCACTCTCGCCGACGAGAGTGGGACCTTCGGAGGAGGGTATTACAACCTCTCGGGTGTCGTATCTCTTCTCTCTCCTTCTCTCAGTCTCATTCACTTGCACGCACAATATCCACTCACTTTGTTCGTGACCACAGCACTCTACAAGACGGAAAGCACTCTCTTTCCCTAAAGAACTAAAAGGAACCTTGAGCAATAAAGATCACTAATCTTGAGAAAATACAACATTCATTCCGCTGCACCTAACATTGGTATCAGAGCATTGGCAGTGTTCTGTATCACTCAAGGAAAGAACCACAAGAATTTTTTTTGCTTGTTGAGATCGCACGAACCCAAGTTTACTTGGGCGTGGCGATTCCTAATCGTGTTTTCTTGAAGAGTGACAGGAATCCCAAGAAAGAAGGGCTTGTCCAACCTCCCCTTGTGTCTCTTTTCACCTCATGGAGAGCGGACCGTGCACTTAGCGGTCGGCCAATCGACGTGACGTGGGAAAAGGCAACCTTGGTGTGAGCGCAAGGCCGCCAAGGGGTGCGCCCGCACAAAAGGGTAGAACTCGGGTGAAGAGAAGATCCTTCTCCAACGCGATTTGCAAGCGAAAGAAAACCTCAAGAACCCCAAGAACCCAAGACCCTCAAGACTCACGAACCTCAAGAACCCTAGATTCTCACGAATCAAGGACCTCAAGAACCTCAAGACCCTCAAGAACCCAATAGCCCAATTAGACGGGGCCCCATAAGTTGGTAGGAACTCTTCTTTAAAGAAATAGGCCACTCGGCAAGACTTTGTAGGTCGGTAAACTTCTTCTGTTGCTTCTGCTTCTTTACTTAGGGTTTAGGCTTCTGAACCGAAATCTGCACGTTGGCTCCGTTCTTCAGTGGCTTGACACGTCAGCAGTTTGTGACAACCATAATAGTACATACTTATCATTGGAAAAAGCCGCTCCTTTCCCTTTTGTTTCCTCTGGTGTGCCTTCTCAAACCGTAAGAGCACCCAATCATCTTCCTTCAGCTACAAGTCGCGTCAATGTTTATCATGCAGTGCTTGAGACTTCTCAAGAGCCTTGCAAACCTTGGCAAAAGCAGTGTCCAGATCTTTCATATAATGATCCACTTCAAAAATCTTATCTTTGATGCTTAGAAATGCAGGAACCTTCTTAGCACCCTCAATTATTTCAAATGGGTTGATGAATGAACTGTGTTGTTGTAGGCAAACTCCACCAAGTGCAAATACTTTTTCCATTGAGTCTTCTAATCCGGATGTAAGACTTCAATAAATCCAAAACCACTGAATTGGCTATCTTAGATTGTTCGTTTGTTTGTGGGTGGAATGACGACAAGAACTGCAACCGCGTGCTAATGTTCTCCCAGATTGCCCTCCCAAACAAACTAGTTAATTGGGGGTCTCTGTCCAAGACTATGAACTCCAGCATGCCATGTAAACAAAAAATCTATGAAATAAATAGTCTCGCCAAATGATAAGCGGGAGGGTATGGGTAAAGGCTGTAGAAGTCTTGGTGCCTTATGCTTGTCAAACTTGACCTTTTGGCATACTAAACAACCGCGAACAAACTCGTCCACATCCTTCTTGAGCCTCGGCCAGTAGAAGTAACCCTCAACACCCTTTACAGTGGTATCTATGCTGCAGTGGCCCGAAAAAGGTGGACAATGGCACTCTATCAAAATCTTTTCCCTCAAAGGCTTGTAACACACAATCATTTTCCGCATCAAATAGCCGTCCCATATGGAATAGCCTGCAACTGTCTCCCCACTTTGCAACCAGTTAAAGATGTCTGCAAAATCAGGATCTGTGGCGTACTGATCTACCATATCCTCGAAGCTTCTTTGATGACTTGCGGAAATAGCCAGAACCAAGGGCTTGCGAGACAACGCATCTGCCACTAAATTCTTTTGTCCCTGAACATGGACTATCTGGAAATGAAACTATGACAGAATATTAACCCATCTCATCTGCTTTTCGACAGCTGCTTTTGAGACTAGAAGTAGCGTAAACTTTGATGGTCTGTGAAGACAGTAAAGTCGGCTCCAAGTAGGAAATGTCACCACTGTGTAAGAGAACGGATAACTAATTGCCAACAGCTCTTTCTCATAAATCTGTGCAACCAGCTTAGGACGTGAAAACATCCTGCTCACATAAGCAATGACATGGCCTTCTTGCATCAAGACTGCTCCTAGACTGCGACCACAAGCAGCATAGTAAACTTCAAATGGCTTTTGCAAGTCTGGCAAGGCCAAAATTGGTCCCGTTGTCAACTTTTCCTTGAGAGTTTGAAAGGATGCAATCTCTATCGGTCCCCAAGTAAAAGGAATCCCTTTATAAGTCAGCACATGCACGAGAGAAGCTATCTCTGCATATTTCCGAATGAGCCGCCGATAGTATGAGCACAAGTCCAGAAAGCTTCGAGCTTCATGAACATTCTTTAAATCGGGCCAATCACGAATGGTCTCAACTTTGGCCGAGTCCATCTTTACACCTTCCACTGACACGAGTGTCCCAAAAAGTGCATCTCTCGCAAGAAGAACTCGCTCTTTTACGCATTTACGACCAATTCATGCTTCCGCAGTGCCTGGAAAACCTGTAACACATGGTGTCGGTGCTCTAACTCACTCTTGGAGAAGACGATGATGTCGTCAAAGAACAGGCCCACAAACAATTGATACACTCTCAAAATCCTATCCATCATGCGATTGAATGTCACTGCAGCATTCGTGCATCACCAAATATTCATACAAACCAAAAGTCGTCCTGAAAGCTGTCTTGTAGACGTCTCCAGGAGCAATTCAGATCTAATGATATCCACTCTTCATATCAATTCTGCTGAGAACAAGTAAACCCCTGAAGTCTATCGAGAATACCATCAATCCTTGGGATAGGGAATTTGTTCTTGTTGGTGATTTTATTGAGAGCTCTATGGTCAATGCACATTCTCCAAGATCCATCTTTCCTGAGTCCAGCAACACCGGCAAACAGAAAGGTGAAGTATTAGGTTGGATGAGACCCTTTTCAAGAAATTATTTTACCTAGTTTAGTATTTCTTCATTTCGGACTCGATTAACTCGGTAAGGTGGCCGGTTCGGTGGTATACTACCAAGAATCAAATCAATCGTGTGATCTTCACGACGTGAAGGAGGTAAGTCGCTTGGTAGGCCTTCAGAGAAACAATCAGCCTGCGCATGTAGAAATTCTTGTCGTTTCTTTTCTAGATGAGACACATTTGACCTTTGTTCATCATTTATTTCTTTCAAGAAAATCGAGTAAACGAAGAGACTTGATTTCATTAATTTAGAAACAGCCGAAGCTGATACAAGTGGCTCGCCCTTCAATTTTATATCGAGTACAATCTCTCAACCCTTCTCATTCTTCAAGATGGCTTTCCTTGCCCTATAATCGACCACGTGTCAGAAACTGCTGACGTGTCAAGCCACTGAAGAACGGACCCAACCTACAAATCTTGGCCAAGAAGCCTAAACCCTAAGTAAAGAAGCAGAAGCACCAGAAGAAGTTTACCAACCTACAAAGTCTTGCCTAGTGGTCTATTTTTTAAAGAAGAGTTCCCACCAAGTTATGGGACCCCGTCCGCTGGGGCTCACGTGACCTCAAGGTATTAAAAATTAAAGCGGGGCCAACTTACATACACACACACACACAAAAAGCGAAAAAAATTTGATGACGTGGTAACCTGTATGGAATCCCGGACTTCGCGTTGACATGCTAACATGGCAACTGTACGGATGTCCGCAATTCACGTTGACATGCTGACGTGGCAGTTGCACACATTTCCGCAAAACGCGCTAGCAGCTTTTGGCGCTAGTGCTTTTGAGACCAGTTGCTTTTGAGTTTGACTGCTTTTCATGTAACTGCTTTTCAAGGCCAAGGGCCTTTAAATTTGTGCAGAGGGCTCATTCTCTGGCACACTTTAGTCTCAAGGTGCAGAGCCCAAGTACCTACATTATACTGAGTTCAAGTAATATAAAGAAATACTGAAAGGGGCGCCAAGGTTTAGGGCCAGTTGTCTCTGGGGTGGATTTGCGTATTGCATGTGCTCTTTCTCTTTCTCTTTTAGTTCAGTTGTTGTTGAAAACTTGAAATGCTAAAGTCTGTTCAGTCTGTTCTTTTTCCTTGGCACGTGGTGCCCGACTCGTGACAATGGCCCTTTCCAGATTCAAGAGAAGATGAATGATGTATCCTTTAGACTAAAGTTGCCAGATGCGTGGAAGATTCACAATGCTTTTCGTGAGTCTCTTGCAACCTTTCAAAGGTGAGGTGCTAGTCAATAGGGAGCCTGAGGAGCAACCTGAAGTAGAAGAGAGCGAGGAGATTCTCGTTCCAGAACAGATACTCGCTGACGAAGAAAACAAAGTGAAAGGTAAAGTGATACAATGATTCTTAGTTAAATTCAAGAACTATCCGGCATTGGATGCGAAGTGGATGGAGGAGGAGGAAATAGCAGATACTCCTCAAATACTAGAACTTTACCTTGAGGCTTTCAATCTACCTTTGACTATTCTAAGAGCACCCGGAGATCGGCAAGGTTGAATCTGGTGCAGAAGGGATTGCACAAGAGGAAAGTTACTCCGCTCCTTTGTCATAGATTACCCACAAATAAAGTCATTGATTTTCCTTTGGATTTCAAGGATATTGATGGGCTGATAGTATTCTGTTGTATGACTCTATGAAAGAAGTACTTGTTTGGAAGACGAAATGACTGCAGCATTTCGGTTTTGTGATTTCACATGAGATGGACATGATAGCAATAAGAATTAATCAATCAAGATATCTATGAGATTTGGGATAGATCTAGATGTGATTGCTAAACACGTTGCCGATACATCATGATCTGATATCTCGATGGACTTTGTGTGATTTTTATTGAATGTTCAGTGCTTTGTGCAAGTATTGAATATGTGTGTGTGAAACCGGCCCATGGGGCGGTAGGCTTTGGCTTTCACCCGAAATTCTTTACTTTAGACACACACGGAGAGCGCTTTAGAAAGGTGACCTGCGACGGGAATTAACACTTAAGCACACACGGCTCGAAAGCTAGAATTCCGAGCAGACGCCGACAACCTGTGGACCCCAAAATTGGTGCCCCTTTCGGTATTTCTTTATTCTTTAGGAGAGCAAATTACAAAGAAGAGTCCTAGGAATCCTTTAACTGTAATCCAACTAAATACCACCTGTTCTGGCAAAATTTCGGCAACATAACAACCCCAAAACTTGCCCGAAACCAATTCCCCTGCTAGAACTCGCTTCCACTGGCATAAACCCTTTGATTCCTACCCAAAAACGGTAAATTCAGCATGCTGTATTTACTGGTTTTTGCAAAAAACAGTCAAAATACAGCGTATAACCAGCGTTGAAATCGCACCTGTACGGTGAGGTTATCACCCTCACCGGTGCCTGCTTTTGGAGCACCAATTAGCTACTCTTGTTTCTGCTCAGAGAGACTCTTGCCTCAGCAAAAATGCATGTAACCACACAGTTCTACATGAGTCAAATGAAGAGCCCTCTTGTGGGGCATCACATTACTGCACGTAGTGAAGAGAGAGAGCAGTGTGAAGTGTGCAGGACATGACTTCTTGCACCACACTGTACATGAGGGGGAAAGCTTGCAATCAATAGCTCTTAACCTGTGGTAGGCAACAAATGAGCCCTCTCTCAACTTAAAATTCAGCGCCCATTTTTCTGAAAGAGGAAAGTGCACCATAGTGTGCCACTTGGCACATTTATAAGCAATTTCCCGTTTTGGGCTTCTCGCTTAAAAATCTCCTGACTAGTTGCCCAGTTGACTTGGCAATAGAGTTCTAAAATGTTCCCCTTGTCATTTCGGAGATAATGACACGAACAGATTTTGTGGCCCAAAATAGCAGTTCCCTAAATTTTAGGGGATGCTTCCGTTGGACTCCCACTGGTCATCTAACCGTCTATGCCCATTGGGACCGCATCCAAAAATGCAATGTGGCCCAATTGTAGGGTACTTTCCCTTGGTGACCCCACCTTGGCTTTGTGCCTTTATTGAGTTCACTTCCTAGTATCCACCAACTTGTTAAGTGCGACGGGGGGACCTACATGATCTTGAATTGAGCCTAGACATCCTCTTACTATACGAATTCCAGTACCAACTTCCCGTCTGCAGGTGAAACTATCGTTCACATTGGCCATACAATGTCCGACCATTTGCAACTTCAAAAAGAGGGTCCCAAAAATAAAACAAAAATCATTGGAAAGAAACCAACAACTAAGGTTAGCAGGTGCCACGTCCTCGTGACATACTTAATAGTGGCCACATCCTCATGACAGTTTGTCGAGTGTGTCAGTGCTTAGAGTCAGTGTGTTCTAAATTGGTTTCTGGCTTATGCTTGATTTTGCATGTGTAATCAATTACAGTTCTTTCAAGAGGAGAGTATGTCGCAAAGTAATGACGTGGCATGTTCACACGAGGAAACTGACAGATAATAAATCTTATAAGTTGTTCCAACTTATGGGGTCCCGCCCGATGGGGCCCAAGGGACACAAGAACTCTAAAAATAAAGCAAGGACCAAAATTGCATGGACATGCTGACGTGGTAGGGCTGTACGAATGCCTCCCCAATTTCCGCTCACTGCTGACGTGGATTGTACGAACATTCCGTGGATCGCGGCAGCTACCGCGAGCACTAGCTTTTAGGCAAGATGCTTTTGGACTATTTGCTTTTCATGTAACTGCTTGTAGAAGGCCTAGAGCCTTTATAAGAATTGCCAGGGCCTCTCTTTCCCTAAGATTTGCCTAGGAGCACTAAGCAGAGAGGACCCTCGAACTTTGTACTTTGCTCAAGCATTAATACAAAAAACAAATTCTGCAAGGGGCCCTGGACTTTGCGGCCAATACCTCTAGAGCCACGTCGGACCGTGTCATCTCTTATGCATTGTGATAGATTCTATGAAGTGATTTTTTAGTGGTGTCCAAGTCCGTTACACAAGCATCACCGTGACTTGCAGTTGAAGGAAGGTGATCGATCATCGAGTGCTTCCTAGGTTTGAAGTGGTCAGATGCATGTAAGCATAGAGTGAGACTGTCTACTGAGCTATTTTATGTCCACTGTCTGTTTTGAGGGCAAAATCGAGGGCGGTTACTCTTCTTTTTCGGGGGAGGGGGATTACAAAAGTGATGACGTGGCACCTAAACCCGCCAACTAAAGACAAAGCAGAGAGAGAGGGACAAAGATCGTAATTAATGACGTGGCAACGCGTATGGATTTGCTGGCGTGACACCCATAAAACACGGCGAAAAACCCGTGTGCTCATGTGCAGATTTTACACACCCTGTTTTTGGTAGTGACTTTTCAAGGATGCCAACTTCTGTAATCTGATGCTTTTCAACCAAGGGCCTTTAAATACAAGCCTAGAGAGCTAGGTTTTAGATCGGCTTGGTAGCAAATTGCAAAGTCGCCTCCTTCGACAATTGTACTCTGTGACTGAATAATCAAAAAAAAGTACAAGAGGGGCGTGTCAAGTGCGGCGGAACAAGAGAGTTAGATGATGAAACCTATGGCGATACAATACAATTAATACCCAATGAATGGACCCTGGAAGCACATATAAAGTGTGCAAGCAGGAGATTGGGCAAAACCTCTAAAAAATTAAAATACCCAACCTATTGTGCATAGAATCCCTACCAAAAGGGTGGAAGGATGGCCAACCCACAACCAAGGGCTTGTGTGCACGAGTAAAAGCTGGGAAGCACGAGGGAAAGCATCGTATACGGAATACCCCTTGAGCCATCTTAGAACATGTACTCCTCATTCCCCTAGAATGACGCACTAGGAGTACATGTTCTAAGATGGCTCAAGAGGTATTCCGTATACAATGCTCTATGTTATTCCCATAATGACGCTTCAAGAATAGTCTAATCTTGTGGATCCACTATGTAACTAACAGTTCAAATGTGCACACTTCTCACCATTTGGCAATCTCTCTCCCTCCACTTTCGGTGAGTGATGAGACGAATCGATGGACTACAAATCATTGCACGATCAAATCAGACTTTAGGACTCCAAAACAACTTGCATAATTGAAGCGAACTGAGCTATGGACAAAATAAAGTGAAGAAGTCAAGAAGATGGAGGAGAAGATTTTGGAGGCAGATACCATATACACAAGAGTCAATGACCATAGACCCACTATCAACCACCCCGATTTGGTACTTTTTATTGGTTGGGTTTGGGGAAAGCGATCTGGAATTTTCCAAAAGTCACCCAGTCCTCATGCACAGGCAGAGCTGTTTTGTGTGTGTGTGTGTGTGTGTGTGTGTGTGTGTGTGTGTGTGTGTGTGTGTGTGTCCTAAAAATTGTGCACGTGGGGCCTTCTTATCGGCCCTAAAAGCTTTGTGTTTTTAAAAGCATAAGGCCCCTTTTCAAAGAGAAAAACGAAGAAAGCCTTTGAAACATTAATATGAATATGGATGTATTGATGCATTGTGTGTGGATAGGGAGGAAGAGATGACTCTGCATTGTACTGACAAAGAGAGTAGTATCGCACCATTTGGCTCGAGCTGACAACCGAAAAGCTGGGGGCTGAGGAGAAGAGCACGGTCCTTCTGTTGCTTGCTTATAAAGAGCATAAAATTGTAGTTTCACCTCATTTGACATCTTCGTGGAGGGATCAAGGACTACCTTCTCAAGATAAGAGGCTGCTTTGCCAAACGCTTTATCAAGATCAGAGCCATCAATCCCTTCCCAATCTTCATCGTCTGAAAGAAGGCTTTCCTCCTCCTCCTCTTCCTCCTTGGGCACGACTACCTTTGGACTTGTCACATTCCTTGTCTCGTCTGGTGGAGAGTGGGCATCTGCAACCAGTGCAAACAGGACATGATCATTACTATGTATTCTTTCAAAACTTGGTGAATGCTTTCACTATGTGGGCATAGTCTGGATGATTGCTGGCTTACCCACAGCTTGTGTATGTGTAAGCTGCGGAGCCACCCTCTCCTCTTCAACCTCCAATGCTTCAGTGTCGTACCTCTGTATTCTCAATTTGTTCTCGCGAAACGACTGCACAACTGAGATTAGCCACACCACCATGTAGGCAAAGATAAGGCTAAAAATCCAAAATTGCAGCAAGTCCAGCCAGTCTGCCATGGCTGACAGGCTTCGCACATGAAAACTGGAGCGTCTTCCCTGCAGTAGCGGCAGCGTTTTTTGGAGAAAAGTTAAAATAGAAGGGGCTGTCTGCAAGGTTACTTTTCATAGCGGCAAATCAAATTAGTAGATATTCTAAATTCCGACAAAAAAAATTGGCCTTGCTGCGACACGACGCATCGAGAAGGGATCGACGGTTGGGAGAAAGAGGGCCGTCCGACCTTGGCACTATTTATTTGGAGGGGACCTACATTCCTCAATCATAGGTGAACGGGAGTCAGGGCAGGGTTAGAACTCACATTACCCTACTCGATGGTTGGTTGACTTACCAATGCACTAACACACTCAAAGGGACTACCCTTTAGTCGAAACGCATTTATGCTCTTTCGTCTAGGGCGTTAGAACTAAACCCAACACACCTCAAGAAGTAGTGCTAACTTGGGCACTACATTTTGTGTTTCAAGCTACACGATGAACCTAGTTCACCAAGTTTTCATCATGTTTATGCTTAGTTCATGTCGCCAAGGTTGCAGTGAATATCACATGTCTAGTTCACATCTAATTGATCACTAATAGGCTACATCTAGTTCACAACAAAATGCCAAGTTCACACCCAGCTTACCTTTCGATTTACGATCGAAATCTTTGCATAGCGCGATGTCGATTTCCAACCGTATATCCCCTCCACAAGGAGTCTCATTTAGTGACAAGGGTCATCCAATGCACTTGGATAAATTTGGGTAGAATTTAAAAACTTGAATCCCTCCTTCCGGAAAAAAAAAACCGTGAGCACCGCCTTTACTAGCCTTGTGTCCAAATCACTTTACTCGCACATGCTTCTTGAAGTATTTGGGAGTTGATTTGATATCATAAATCCATAATATTGTCTCTTTGGACAAAATCTTGCCCACCCCCTGATCTTCTCTCACCCATGCCAATATGAAATAGAGACAAGGGTAGCGCTTTCAAAGTCAAAACCTCAATTAGATTGAAAGGAAGGATTAGATGTGCGACACACGAACAAAGTATAAATTGTTCAAGAAAGCAAAGCCAGATCTTCTATGTTTGTGGGGGGGGGGGGGGCTCTTGACATAGTGGCTCGCTAAAATCTAGGAGACACTAGGTCAGAAGCCATGAACGTTGTAAGGTTTAAATGACACTATCACAAAAGAATATGAACATCAAAACAAAGAGTGAAGTGGAGGCAAGGACCGAAGGTTCTCCTGTTGGCTTTGTGGCTACGTGTTTGATGATTCTAATGTTGCACGCAAAATTTTGTATTAATCTTATCTTAAGAAGTGCAACTTATAAAAGGCTCGTGGCAAAATTCCATTTCATGAAGGAAGACCCCAATAAACTGTATCAATAGAATGTTTGTCCCACTTGGTCTAGCCATCTCTATAATCAACAAATTTGTTGGCAATACTTTTTAACTTTAAAAAATCATTAAAAGGAAGGGATAATGCCAAGTAGATTTGAGGCCGTATTTCACATAAGTTACATTTTTCATCAACTACAAAGATAGTAGGGGCATTTCTTGTATGCACATCGACTTCATGGACATGTCGGTGCTGCATCGCGGTATGCTAATGGATTCTTTGTGTACTAGTAGTTCTAAAACAACCTGTGTGATTACATAATATACTAAAAAATAGTAGCAACATTGGCTATATGAACATCTACTTGTGGACTTGCCTATGCTCCGCAGTTTTCATTGTTCAAGACCATTAGTAAAAAGGTCGACCATTTTGAATGTATTACAAATGGATAAGATAGAGCTTCATATTGTTTTCAAATAGACATTGAGGCAATGGAAAATTCGATAATTGAGACATTCAATAATTATGTATAGGCAAGTTCACAAAAAGCAGGTATTCATACATCCAATGCTCCTTTGATTTTTATAGATCAAGAAATTAATTATGTAATTACATGTTGTTTCAATCTAGCTAGCTCATAAATAATTCGTTAGCATCATTGATTCTTTAGTAATATTTTCATCCTAATGTATGAAGATGCTCTATAATTACAAAATTAATGAAGGGATGTACAAAAATAGTAGGAGCACTCGCCATATGAACATTTGAGAGAACCTAACTATAGTTAATTAATGAATCTCTCAATTGTTAATATTTACATTGCTTCAATTTCAATCAGATAACAATTTGAAGCTCCTTCCTACTCTATCTTTAGTACATTCAAACTAATCTTCTTTTTCTTGAGGCTCTTGAGCAATGGATACTCTTAAGCATATGCGATTCCATGAAGCATATGCTCATACAACCAATTGAATACATTAAAAAGTAGAAAAGTAGGGGTTTCTACCTAATTTACTAGATCCTCATGTCCATTCAACATGAAAATCATTTGACGTCTCTTATTTGGAGCAAACCTTTGAAATCATCCTAATTTGATCCTTGATCTTAATCCACATGTATGTCCAATATATTCCCCCATCCTTGAATTTCTTGAACTACAAAATTTATCTATTTAGAGCCAATCCAGAAGCCGTTTTGAACCCAAAAAACCATGTCAAAATCCTCATAAAGTTTTCTTAGAAATCTTTGTGTATTAGAAATCTTTGTGTATTAGAAATTTGTGTTATGTCTTCCATTGCTAGCAAACCATGTTTGGGTCATAAAGTACTCTATTGGAGGCATCTATATGTTGTTTCAACTCTCATTTAACTAATTGGAGTCCTAAGAGATTATATAGTGCCTTTGGAACGTTTTGGTTGTCCTCTAGCAGTTTGAAATTTTTACAGAGAGAGAATTGTATCTATAGCTTCGAACTTTAGCTTTGACTTTGGAATTAGGGAGTGCTTTCTCTCCCTAGCATAGAGAGAGAATCGTGTCTATAGCCTCAAACTTTAAGCTTGATTGCACAAAGACATGCATGTGTGGTTAGATTTGAAGTTAACAAGAAAAAATCCTTTGGGCCAATGTTCTAGATTTTGGAATATGTGAAAAACAATAAGCAATGTTTTGTGTAATGAAATTCATTTTAGTTTTTGCCTTTTCTTTGTCATTTAAAGGAAAATCCCTTTGCATGAAGAAAGATGTGGAGATGCACATTGAAGCTCCACCCAAACAACTTCCTATATATCCATGCTTTGACCCTATATATAGGACCCATTTTTTAAAGTTAGTTGCTCTCTATTCTCTTATGATAGATCCTTATCTTAATGCTTATGGCCTCTAGGCTCTTAGCCAGTAGTTGCCACATATGCCACTCATTCGGACTTGTGTCCTAACATTACTCCCCCCAAGAATTTTTTGTGTCCTAAAAAACAAGAGTGACAAGTCTCACTTGAAGAACACTAATGTATCCACCCTTTATCAAGTATCTGGGTTCACCACAGGAACTATAGGCATCATGAAGTTCATTCAACCAACTATTGATGTTGTGAAGGCTTTTTAACTAAATGAACATAACGTACAAAGATGATGATCAATGCGTCATATCCTACCATCCACTGTAGTCGTAGAGAAGAAGCAAAGTGAATGGAATTTTCTTGAAAGCAATGAAATGTATAGGCTGTTAGAAACATAGAAGGACTGAAGGTTATGTAGTCCAATGAAGGAACAAACTCCATGACCAAGGAATGCATACTTAACTTTGCAATTAATTGAGTTAAATATAATAGGTGGTTGAGCTCAATATTTTTCCTAGAACAATAATGTTGAAACCATGATGACCTTAAGATTGCGGTCACAACTTATACAAGTTAACCCACCTCATCAATGGCAAAGAACCAAGTGGGCAAAGTGAAAATGTGTTCATTGTTGACACTTAATAAAATCCACACTAGATGATGCCCTTTATTTAAGTGGATGTGTGAACCAAAGCCTACCTTATTAAGGTTCTTTTTCATTCAATAAGTACCTTAATTGTTGGTTTTTGCTATCCCACATTTTGAATTGCCATCAAACTACATGTAAAGGTATGTCAAAGAGAATGCCGAGCACTTTGGACCATCTAACACAAAGAAATATCGTGGTGCCATGTGCCTAGTCCCTAGGGAATTCTCATCTATGATATGTGTCTAGAATAGTCAATATACTTGAATCGATTTGATCATCACTCCAAACAGTGGAACTATGTGTAAGTGTCTTAAAACTAACTTTGATGGAGTGAAAAGGATCCTCTACCATACTCCTAAGTATAGGACTTGACTTGCTCACTTTGGTTGAATGAAGAGGCTTCATGAGTCATAACCCTTGTCATAGCAAGAAATTCTAATATCATTAGCCAAGAGCTACTGTCATATATTGTCTTGTGCAATATTGCAATGTCATGTCCTATACATTCGGAGAATTACCACCCTTCTAGCTTATTAATTCTTCCATTAAATCCATGTATTGTCAAGCCTTATTTATGTTCAATACTTTCTAGCCTCTTGAAACACAACTCGGGTTTGTGTAGCTTCCTACTCCTTTTTGTTCAAGAATCACTAAATTATCTCTAAGCTTTGCTTATGCTCAATACTTTTAGGCTAATACCCGACGCAAGTACCGAGGAAATGAAGATTATGTGAACTTTTAATTTTTTTGCTGCAAAAAATAACCCTCAATCTAAACACAAAATTGAGTTTTGGCTCTCAGCTTAAGTCCACTTCTTGCATCACAACTTCACATGATAAATTTGTGACAAGTGGAGAGAGAATATGCTAGCTATTGAGTTAACGCATGCCACTGAAAGTAGGATTCCATTGCTTATATTTTTTACGGATGTAATAGCACATTGATCAGATCAATGTCATGACACTCCACATCCACAAGGTAAAGCTCAAACAAGGCACATAATTTTGGGCATTATCATCCCTCATACGAAATTATAATCGCCTTGGTAATTCAATTTAGCTTCATATGTATGCCAAATGTGGTGCACTTTGGAAAGCACATCAAGATTTAAGGATATTTGGTCAATTAGTATGCCAAAAGGGATCCATGGGTTGGTTTTGAGGTCTATTAAAAGATGAGCCTCGAGCCACACACTACCAGCTACATGGAGAGGGGAAACACTGGGTTTCAACCTAGAGGGATACAAGCAAGGACTATCTATGCCACTCTCAACCTTGAAGATGGGACCTCCACTCTCGCACTCTCTCGGCATAAAGGAGGACGGTGAAAAGAAGTTTTTTTTGGGAGCCAAGAGTTTCAGGCATCTTTTGAGCCAATTTTCCTATGTTGTATGTCTTTCACTTTTTTCCCACAGTGAGCAACTCATTGCCGACCCGGCTCACCTCTCGCAAACACTAATTCTTCGACATTGTTGGTGAACCCAACGTGAAATGAGCCGGGGTGGGAAAATTGGGCTTGGGAAGATGTCTATGCCACCATAACAAATGATGCAGCAGATGTTACATCTATTTTTTGCTTTCATGCATCAATAACATTAGGTTTCTTATTATGAGCAATTTGGTATCGATGAATACGTACAAATAGAGTTATTGCAAAGACTTAGTCCCCCAAATGAAATAGGCAAAAGAGGACAAAGCGGTGGAAGAATCTTTAGATAAGGTTTACACAGAAAGAGGTAAGTTTGATGGCTACGATGTGACAGATACCTTGTATGTTACAGGTCGGAGATGGAACTTACGAGCATTTTGATTGAGTGTATGATCAAGGAATTTGAGCAATTACTAGCTCCAGAATTGAGTGATCAAATGCAGGAACTTATCGGCATGTACGGGGATAGCTGGACAGAACTTGAAGCAACAATTATACAGGTGGGTGACCAGTATATGGGCTCAGAAATAAAGCAGATGACTGAGAAAAAGCACACTAATTTTAGTAAGGTGATGGGGATCAATTGCAGATAATTAGTATGATGAATTTTGGGTACATATATATATATGCAAGAAGTAAAGTTGAAGCAAATGCATCTTTGGAAGTAGCAGATTTAGTCCTAGAAGATCATGTTTTGTGCAATTTAACACAGGTAAATAAAACATTTGATACTTAAATTGAAATTGATGGAATTTTTTTGAAGATTGCTTGCATGGTAGTTACCTCCATCATCAGTTCCAATGGAGGTTTAGATGAAGGTAAAAATTGTGTTGCAAGTGTATGCAGGCTAGTAACCTCTGCATAGATTACTCTCAAGGAATGCAAGATGAGTCTTTACAGGGTATTAATGGATTATTTAGCACCAAATGGAGCTTAGAAGACCTTAGGGTTAGCTTCATTAAAGACCTCCAAAGGTTAGTGTTAAAAGTCCTTAGATCGTATACAAAGATGGTCAATGATCCTGCTATGAGCCTCCACTTGCAAGATGTAAATCATTAGCAACATGGTAAGCATATTAAAAGAAAATAGGAAATAGGAATGAAGCTCACTCTTCTTACCTAAGAAAGCACCCAAAGAAGCTTAATGCTCTTACCAAATAAGCAATGCTCTGATGCATGAGAAGAGTTTTAATATTTGAAAATAATTTGTGGTGTGAGGGAATACCATTTCAAAGCTAAATGGGAAGAAGGAGCAGGGAAGCTATTGAGAAAGTAAATACTCTCAAAAGAGAATCTCTAGAAGTAGGATATGCTTCAGATCTACAGCTTTAGGGGGATGTGTGAAGTGAAGTTCACAGAACTTCAGTAGGTGGTGGCTATGATTGAAGAGAAATGCAGCAAGCTTGAGGAGAGAAAGGAGATTTCAAATCTCTATTACAAGCTATCTGCACAAAACCTTGACTCTGCAATTCTTTGTCGAATCAATAATCCTCACTTACTACTGTATATAAAGATAAGACCCTTATATGAGTCCCAAACCCTGATCTGATAAGGCAAATGGAATGCTAAGATAACAGGAAAGGCTTTTGGAGCAGCAAATTCTCAATTTGTGCACTAAAACTGGTCTATAAACATCATATATGTATGATGGCTAATTTCTCATAATTGACTCAAACTTGAACCAAGCACTCTCCTTGATGTTTTTAGTCCAAATCTAAGCTCATTTTGGAGTTCTAACCATGTAGGTAAGTCAATCTCTCCTATCTAGGCCTTGGTCACTTCTAGCTTCTCCGGCTTGCTTTGAGGTGTTTAACACCCCGGTAAGCTCTGTTTTCAGATCTGGTCACTAATATGCCCCTGAGACATCATACGTGTATGATGTCTATCTGGTCAAAATGAAGTGAATTTCACTCTAGAGGTTCTCCACCACACAAGAAACTCACTGTCACTTGCAGAATGTAATTTCAACTATTGTGCTAGATATGGTCAAATCAAGCATTCACTTGGCTCAAATCTATCTCTTGGTCTCTACTAGCCTAAATTGCTTCAAATTCAATGGGACTTGGCCTATTTACTCCTTAGATGCTCTTAAACACAATGGTTCACAAAAATGTGCCTTTTAACCCAAAATTTAGCCTCTTAGACATCATACACGTATGATGTCTAAGTGGCCAGAATGAATTTCTGTTTCTTTTCTAGGTGTCCCTTGATATGTACATCATGCATAAGTGCTCACAACAAAATTTGGATCTCAAAATTGCACCTTATCACCACTTTTTACCAAAAAACTTCCAAAAAGAGCAAAACTTTCTCAATACTCAGTTTTCATATGTCTAAATGAGATGAAACTTGGTGTATGTGCTCTATATAATATGCAGACTATGGGTGTCAAGTCAAACGTCCAATTTGACTGGCAGATCTACCCTTGAGACATCATACGCGTATGATGTCTACTGTGGTGAGTTTTTGTCCAAAACTCATGTACAAGTATTCCCAAGTCCTTAGCACTACTTCCAAAGCACTTTTACAAATTTTATGCAAAAATATGCACTAAACCGCAAGTTTCCTAATTTTTCAATATTCACACTTGACTTTTGTCTTTTTGGGACCAAATGTTAGTCAAAACTTTAGTCTCAAGGTGTAATAAGGGTAAAACACCCCTTTAGAACACGCTAGTGCAGTCTGTTTTGTCAAATTTGGTCTCTTGCTAGGTCCTAAGACATCATACGCGTATGATGTCTGCAAATGAATTTTTGCAGTTTTCTAATCCAGATCTCTTGCATATGTGTTCCTTTATGCCCCAACATTACTCAACCGTGCATAAATGTCTACTAAAACTTGTCTATTGCATGTTATTCCTAAAAATCAACTTTTTAGAGATTACAAATGAAAACAAGCATACAAGAAAATAACTCGATGATGGATAGCTCTAGATCACAATCACATGTCCTATCTACAACTACTCCTACTCATTGCGTGGGTTTTACGACTGTGGATAGAAAAATGCTTTGCTACCACACATGGACTAGTAGACACTTTTACACCACCACAACCACTCAAACACCAACAATCACAACTATATCAAACTAACTAAAATTGTCTACCGCAAAAGAACAAGGCGAGACAAATGCTCCCTAGAACCTCTCTAAGATCTCAATAGTCCTACTCTCGAATCCTACCTAGAGTAAAAGAACAAGACTCCGATGAACCAGAGGAACTTTCACCTTGTAAGACTAGTTTAAGGTCACCTACCTAGGACTCTCATCCCGACAACGACGCTAATGTTGTAGGGCATATACTCCGCTCGCAGTTACCACCA
Organism: Adiantum capillus-veneris; assembly: GCF_014529385.1. Taxonomy (NCBI): domain Eukaryota; kingdom Viridiplantae; phylum Streptophyta; class Polypodiopsida; order Polypodiales; family Pteridaceae; genus Adiantum; species Adiantum capillus-veneris. Next base: position 1,014,517 of record NC_140944.1, on the reverse strand, counting down.
AAGTAAGAACTAGGTCAACAAAGAAGATGTCAACCAAGGATAGAGCTTGACCCATAGGTGCATGGAAACAAATAGATGGGTGTCAATCATCTACTCGGCCTTCCAGAGACAATCACTACCAAGGGAAATCAACTCGAAGCACACTATGTATGCATAATCCTCGACAGCTACGCTTTTCGAAACAAGACCCAACATTGTCGAATCATCATGAAACTCAAGGGATGACCTCTATACACCAAGATGACACTACCCTATAGTCTAAACCAAATTGCTACCTATAAACACTTGGTGCAAAACGCGTATGAAGACAGACCAAAAATTACAGGTCACCTATTCTCAACGTGTTTAGGCCTAATGTGTACTTCTACTCGCGGTGACCACAAGGACATATAGCAATCACAAAACACATGCACGATTAGAGAGAAAACTCACCTCGAAGCTCGTGGGAGAGCTCTTTGCAAAGAGACTGGAATCGTGCAAGCTTGGCGTTGAAGGGTAGCTCTTGCCGTTGCTAACATGATGGTGTAGTTTCTTTCGCAATGTAGCTTTTGTAGCACATGTAGAGAGTAGAAGACCTCACTCACTCTCTCACACAAGACTCACTGTCCGCTTAGTTGAGCTCAAAAGATGACTAATTCAAAAGTTTTTCTTAGGGTTACAAAACTTGGCTTATACCTCAGCCTTGGAGGTTCCAACTCATCAAAATTACGTTCTATTGTCTACTATGGGTTTGGCTAATCTGCATATTTAGTATATTACAATTTGGAAACTTGATTAAGTCCCAAAAAATAATTACAATGAGTTTTTCAAAATAAATAATACAAAATTGGGCTTTTCTCGTGTTGAGTGGTTAACAGTCCTAGTGTTTAGCAATGGTAGGCAAAATCATGCATTTGACAACTTGTGAAGCTTTTAGTCACAATAAGAGCAATACCTCAATGGATTTTATTGTGGTTTTATCAACCAGCGTATGAGGACATGACTCGGTATGGATGATTGTAGATAGGTTGACTAAACTCTACAAGCTTATTCCAACCAAGTCCACTCTTAAGACTCGAGAGTTTGTGAAGCTTTTTGTTGAAAATCTATATAGATTGTATGGATTTCCAAGCAATATTGTGAGTGATTGTGATCCCCTGTTTAACAATCATTTTTTGAAGGGTTGTTTTCTAATGATTGGGAACTAAAGAGTGCAGTGTGTGAAATGCGTGTGTGCGTGCAGCAAGGGAAGAAGGAGAGAGTGCAAGGTGTTGTGTGGGTGGAGCAAGTCTCAAAATGACCTGTCCCTTATTCTTTGTATATGTACAAGAATAAGGTCAGTGGGTGGTCGAACACTGGCCATCCGGCTCGGGAAAAGGCACAATGTCTTTACCCCAATACACTCCCACGTAAAGGTGAATGTGCTAATAAGTGGGTCCTACTAGCTAAACTAGTAGTATGTACAAGAAAATGGTTGAGAGACTCTCTCAACCTATGCCCTGGCTTGCTCAATCGATATACATGCAGTTGTATCGACTCTAGTGATAGGCGAGCGTGCTATCTACGATAGAGCCTACAAGTGAATCCCACAAACAACTATGTACCGTCTACAAAACTCCACGATGAATCATGTTAGTGTCAATCACCATACGACTGAAAATCCATACTACAAATGCTTCCATTGCACATGCCACGTTGGGCCTTGACACTAGTAGATCGTACATGAGAAGGCCAAATGCTGACAAAATCTATGCAAACCTGGATTTTCTAGCCTCCCCTATGCTATCTGCATGTATTGCATCATCAAGACTACTCATCACGTATGGATGTGTCAACGCCGACACTGGGATGCTATGTCCCTCTCACCCATATGTGGAGTTGTGCATCCTAGCACCAACTCATCAGCCTCTAGCATGAGCATATCAAAGAACTCCATGTCCGTCATCTTTGTCTGTGTCTCTACAGAGTAGACTCGCTCTACCTCTACCTGCACAGACTTCGACAACACCTGATGTGTCTCACTAGAGCACTATTGCTCTACTTTTGCCTCTACAGAGTTTATAGGTATGTCCTGTATAGCTAAATGCTCTATCTCATGAGCATGGTGGAGCTCGCCCACAAAAGAGACACGTCTAGTTTCTCACTCAACGCATGCCAACAACAAAACTAAGACCATGCCATCTCGAACCTCAGATACATGCATAGGATATACCAAGCCACTATGGTCTCCCCTGGAAATTACTAATGATCCACAATGCATCTAGAAAGACTGCTCTCTAAGTAGTGTGTGACACCCACAATCTACTAACTGTCTCACTGAGATCAAGCTTTTTCTCCAGTGAGGAACATAGTACACATGTTGTAGTGTATAAGATTCACCAGTGGGCAATGACAAGCAAATATCTCCTACACCTACAATGTCAAATGTCAAGCCATCAGGAAAATTCACACAACCAAAGCTCCCACAAGAGAAGGTGCTAAACCACTTACGATGTGGTGTGACATGGAAAACTACATCCTCATCTAACAACCAATGGGGAGAAGTGTTACCTCGAGAAGACATGTAAGCAGGAGGAACGCTAAATAAAAATTCAAAAAATCTCACCCAAACCACATGAGGACAAACACTAGTGTCTCAATAAACATATCCACAAATGGTATACATGCACTGCCAAAAGCTTGGCAAACTATCTCACTCTTGAACGAGTGGCTCTATGGACGAGCACCCATCCAAAAACGATGTAAACCTATGAATCAGCTACCTTGCGAGCTATACCTAGCTCAAGCTGTATCTGCATATGCATACATAGCCTAAGCTACACAAAACCATGCTAAAACCACTCTCTAGAATGCCCCACACATTCATACATGAGCACTAGATGTGCCACATAATCTACACTAGAAGGACTCTGCAACCTATGAGCAAAACTGCCCGGAATCTAACGCACTACCTCATCAATCAAAAAACACATCGACTAGAAACCAAACACATAACACAATCAGCCAGCTACCGGTGGTCAAAATCATCATCCAAAAGCTAAGCTTGCTCAAGGGAATTGCTCTGGAATGGGCCGTCGTAGTTGCTATGCGCCGGCGTGCATCGAAGAAGCTGGAAACTTGGGAACTATCGAAGCTGAAATGCCATTGGGGGGGGGAGGAGGGGTGACGCCAAGGAGACGCTACGGAGCCAAGCCACTCTGGATGTGGGCTAGAGGAGTGTTGATGCCACTCTCGCTCTTTTGTTTCTTGGCACGTCAAATTCGAGAAGCCGGGGTGTCGGGGAATGTCCATCAAAGCAAAAAAACACTCTGAAAAGTGTTGTCGTTAGACAAAAGCATGCTAGCCGAATAGCCACCAAATTGGTCGAGGCCAATGTTGAGCCACCTATGCAAAAAACCGTCGAAAGCTGAGTTGATGCTGAGCTGTAGAAGAACACAGAGAAGACATTGTCCATGAAAATCTCTCTCATCCAAGATGTCCTAGCCCTCCGATGTCAAGAGCTATTGTGAGAGTCAAGGTCGCTATGGGGAGAAACTAGCAGAGTCAATGTTGCTGTTGCAAACCCGAGAGAAGATGGCGTCGATGTCAAGGGCCGAGACCGAGCTATGTTCTCTATCTATCTATCCGCCGCCATCGGTGCCGGATGTTCACTTCCTTTCTCACTCTTTTGTGTGTGTGGGAACACACTCTAAGAGAAATTAGAAAAAAAAATTCTTCTTTATCGATCTCTCTTCAACTTTTTCCTCATGTGTGTATGTGTGTGTGCAACACAAGTACACACAACCACAAGGTGTCGTTTGGCTTTGATTTGCTTTGGAAATGCGTTAATCAACTCTATGTTGACCCGATTCTGTGTGTGTGTGTGTGTGTGTGTGTGTGTGTGTGTTCAACACACGCACAACCTCAAGCTTCTTTGCCAAAAGTCCAACGCTTCCCAAATCACCAAGCCTTTGATTGTATTCCAATTTTCAAACTCTGCAGCCCCCAAGTTGGCTTTCCATTGCGAGCTATGACTTCTCAATTGCAAGCTTGGTGCCCAATTTCCTTGCTGCACCTGATCATCTTGCAATGCTATGTAGACTTGGCGTCTTCGCTACTCGATACCCTCGACTTTGAGCTGCTCCAAATGTTGCAATTTACTAGCTCTCTCAATTGTTAGCAATTTGCCTAGTGCTTTGCTTTGACAAATGGCTGATTTTTTGCTCGATCTGTGAATGCTTTGTCAACTTCCTCTCACTCTTGATTACTCGTGATCAACTGCGACGGCCTAATTTGTATGATGCTGCTACTCAATTCCCACACACAAAACTCTCACAGCCTGTCGGCTCCAAATAGTGTGTGTGTGTGTGTGTGTGTGTGTGCGCGCGCATGCAATACACGCCTCCACACCAAAGGATGCATGCCTACACGACTGTCCTTGGAGCTTCCAATTCACAGCGATGATGCTCTCAATTCCTTCAACTATGCAAATCTTCCCTACTTGCAAATCCCTGTAGATCCCCAATCCCTTGCAAAGATGCCCTCTCAAGATTCCAAGCTTGTTAAGTATGGAGCCTGATTTACCCTTGTAATTTTCTGTGGTAAAAGCGCACATTTGTAAGGCCCCCATTATGAGGAGAAGCCATCGTGCGTGAAGGAAAATCACTCACCGGAAACCAAAATTTTCACGGACAAGAATCAGGGGCAACTTTAAAGGCCTCGGGGGCAGAGGCCCCTGAGACTTTTTTTTTCGCCGGAATATTCTTTTTCATCGGAATATTATGGCCAGACGGCGACCGGAAAGTGGTCGGAAAACAACCGGTCGGTTGGTCGGTGATCGGTAGTCAATGGCCGATGGCCGGTGGTCGAAAGTCAATGGCCGGTGGCCGAATTCAAAAGCGGACTTGTCTTCTCAAGGGCGGCCACACATGGGCGGATTGGAGGGTCCGATTTGGACTTATTCGCACAAGGGCGGCTACACATGGCTATCTCTCATAAGAGAGGGCAGCCCTTTTGGCCTATAAAAGGAGGCCATTTCTACACACATTTCATAGTGTGAAGCTAATGCAACAAGGTGAGTGTGAGGTGGTGAGAGTGAAGCAAGACGGGAGCTCTATCAAGGGTTTAATCCCTTTGTAAACTACTTCTTGTTTTGAAGTACTAAAGCCATTGAGTGGCTGCTTTCCCGTGGACGTAGCCCACATTGGGTGAACCACGTATATCGTGTGTACTCTCTCTCTCTCTCTCTCTCTCTACTCTATAATCTCGTGTATATAAATCTGTCTCTCTCCATTAAGTAATCTACTCAATTATCTATTTAGCTACGTCTTATTTCCTAACAACTGGTATCACAGCAAGGTTTTCTCGTAGCTAAATTATCTCAAGGAAAGGATTCCTTGAATTGAGTGGGAGTTATGGCGGAGGAAGGGAAGCTCAAGATTGAGAAGTTCAATGGCAAAAACTACCAACATTGGAAGATGCAGATTGAGGACTATCTCTGCCAGAAGGACCTCTATTTGCCACTAGGCGGTCTTGCGAAGAAGCCCGCAACAATGGAAGATGAAGCATGGATTGTCCTTGATCGAAAGGCATTGGGAACAATCCGGTTAAGCTTGGCGTCAACGGTGGCCTTCAATGTTTCGGAGATGAAGACCACGGAGTACTTGATGAAGTCACTTGACGACTTCTACGAGAAACCATCGGCATCCAATAAGGTATTTCTTATGAAGCGCTTGTTCAATCTAAAGATGGCAGAGAATGGTTCAGTTGCAGAACACCTAAATGAATTTAACACAAACATAAGTCAACTTTGATCAGTGAAAATCAATTTCGATGACGAAGTGCGAGCTCTCCTTATACTATCATCTCTACCGAATAGTTGGGACAGCCTTGTGATGGCTGTAAGTGATTCTATCTCTGGCACAAATACTCTTAAGTTTGATGATGTTGTGGGTGTTCTCCTAAGCGAGGAAATGCAAAGGAGAAGCACAAGAGAATCATCAAGTGCTGCACTATCAGTGGAAACAAGAGGAAGGCTTAAGGAGAGGTTCAAAAACCAAAAGGGTTGTGATCGCTCAAGGCGGAGCAAGTCACGCACAAAGTCAGTTCTTGAATGTTGGAGCTGTGGGAAGAAGGGCCACATCAAGAAGGATTGTTGGTCCAAGAAGAAGAAGGAGACAGAGTCTCAAGACAAAAAGCCAACATCGGAGGCCAATGTGGCAGGTAAAGTAGAGCAAGATGCTCTAATTCTCTCATTAGACAATTTTTCTAATTCCTGGATAGTAGATTCCGGGGCTTCATTCCATGTGACACCACACAAGCAACATTTCCAAGACTACACCGAAGGTAATTTTGGGTATGTATACTTGGGAGATGATGAAGCTTGTGAGATTGTCGACAAAGGTACAGTTTCTGTCAAAACTGCTAACGGAAATGAATGGAAGCTTAAAGATGTTAGGCATGTTCCTTCTCTTCGCAAAAAATTGATCTCTACAGGACAATTGGACGATGAAGGTCACAACATTGCATTCGGAAACAAACGGTGGAAGATCTCAAAGGGATCTTTGGTGGTTGCCAAGGGAGAAAAAGTCGGTACACTTTACTTGTGTATTGTTAGCACGCAACCTTCAGCTTGTGTAGCAACTACAGAAGTTGACAGTGCGGTGTGGCACTACCGACTTGGGCATATGAGTGCCAAAGGAATGCAAATCCTTTTACAGCTTCTACCAGGTTTGAAAGAAGTGGACTTAGAGTTCTGTGAAGATTGTGTTTATGGTAAAAAAAAGAGGGTAAAATTTCAAAAATCAAGAAATGAAAGAAAAAATAAAAAACTTGAGTTGGTTCATTCTGATGTTTGGGGTCCTGCAAGTACACCATCACTTGGTGGCTCATTGTACTATGTAACATTCATAGACGATGCGACTAAAAAAACATGAGTTTATGTCATGAAGAATAAATCCGATGTATTTTCTATATTTCAAAGGTGGAAAGCCTTTGTGGAGAATGAAACAGGTACCAAGGTTAAATGCCTCAGATCCGACAATGAAGGCGAATATTGCAGCCAAGCTTTTGAAAGCTTTTGTGCTAGCAATGGAATTCGGAGGCAAAGGACAACCCCAAGGACACCTCAACAAAATGGGATTTCGGAAAGGATGAACAGGACAATCCTGGAACGAGCACGAAGCATGCGGCTACATGTAGGCCTACCGCTTGAGCTTTGGGCAGAAGCTGTAAGTACGTCTGTGTACTTAATCAATCGGTCACCCTCAACGGCATTGGATGGGGGAGTTCCAGAAGAAGCATGGATAGGTAAACCGGTGAATTATGCATTTCTCAAAGTGTTTGGGTGTGAGGCTTTCATGCACATAGATAGAAGCCTAAGATCAAAGCTAGATGCAAAGTCCAAAAAGTGTTTCTTCATTGGCTATGGAGAAGGAGACTTTGGGTATCGCCTATGGAATCCTGAAGATGGTAAAATCTTAAGGAGTAGGGATGTAATTTTTAACGAACAAAATATGTACAAAGATTACTTGGAAAGAAAACAAACAAAAGAAACAGGTGATGAGTACATGGAGCTTGAGGACGGTGAAGACTCAAGGACTGCAAACGGTGACAATGTGCAACAACGTCAACCAAATGAGGAGCCTCAACCTATTCCCCGAAGATCTACAAGAGCAAGTAGACCTCCATAAAGGTTTGTTCCTTCCTTCAACCATCTCTTGATCTCAGATTCTGGAGAGCCGGAATCATATGAAGAAGCTATGCAACATGAATCCAAAGAAGAATGGACGAAGAGCATGCAAGTGGAGATGGACTCACTACATCGCAACCAAACATGGGAGTTGGTTGAGTTGCCTAAAGGTAAGCGGGCACTTCAAAACAAATGGGTGTACAAGCTAAAGGAAGAAGAAGGTGGGAAGAAAAGGTACAAGTCTAGGCTTGTGGTAAAAGGTTTTTCTAAAAATAAAGGTATTGACTTCAATGAAATATTTTCTCCTGTTGTAAAAATGAACTCAATTAGGCTTGTCTTAAGCCTTGTGGCTGCTCATGATCTAAATCTCGAGCAAATGGATGTAAATACGGCATTTCCTCACGGTGACTTAGAGGAGGAAATCTACATGCTTCAACCAAAGGGGTATGAAGTAAAAGGTTTGCAGATTAAAGAAGAGCTTGTATGGTTTAAAGCAAGCATCAAGACAATGGTACTTGAAGTTTGATCGATGGATGTTGGATCATGGATTCACAAGATGCAACTCGGATCACTGCGTCTACACGAAGAATTTGGGAGATGGAAAATTCATCATCCTAATGTTGTATGTTGATGACATGTTGATTGCAAGTGCTAACATGCAGGACATCAAAGACCTAAAAGAGGAGTTGTCCAAATCTTTTTCAATGAAAGATTTAGGTGCTCCAAAGAGGATACTTGGTATGAAAATATCAAGGGACAGGACGAAGAAGACAATAAAGCTATCTCAAAAAGATTACATCAAAAAGGTACTAGAAAGGTTTGCAATGCAAAATGCAAAACCAGTTTCTACACCTTTGGCTGGTCATTTTAAACTAACGAAGGATATGTGTCCGAAGACACAAGAGGAGATAGCCTATATGTCTAAAGTTCCATATGCTGCAGCGGTAGGTTCTCTAATGTATGCTATGGTCTGGACAAGGCCAGACATTGCACATGCAGTGGGAGTTGTGAGTAGGTTCATGGACAACCCAGGTAAAGAGCGTTGGCAAGCTGTGAAGTGGATACTTAGGTATCTAAAAGGGACAACAACAAATGCTTTGTCTTTTGGAGGAACTGATATTTTTCGAGAAGGGTATGCTAATGCAGATATGGCAGGTGACAAAGATACTCGAAGGAGCACTACTGGCTATGTGTTCACGGTTGGAGGCACAGCAGTAAGCTGGGCTTCAAAGCTGTAGAAAGTGGTTTCACTTTCTACCACGGAAGCAGAGTATGTAGCAATGACGGAGGCAAGCAAAGAAATTCTGTGGCTTCACAGATTCTTAGAAGAGCTTGGATTCAAACAAGACAATCGTGTCTTGTACAGTGATAGCCAAAGCGCTAAAGGTGCATATAAGTGAAAATCCTGCAGACATGTTTACAAAGGTGGTCAACAAGGAGAAGTTGAGCTTTTGCTCATCTTCAATCGGCATTCAAGGATAAGAAGCCAGAATGGAAAGCAGTCACAGGTTTGGTTTGGAGATCAGTCTCCAAGTGGGAGATTGTTAAGTATGGAGCCTGATTTACCCTTGTAATTTTCTGTGGTAAAAGCGCATATTTGTAAGGCCCCCATTATGAGGAGAAGCCATCGTGCGTGAAGGAAAATCACTCACCAGAAACCAAAATTTTCACGGACAAGAATCAGGGGCAACTTTAAAGGCCTCGGGGGCGGAGGCCCCTGAGACTTTTTTTTTCGCCGGAAGATTCTTTTTCACCGGAATATTATGGCCAGATGGCGGCCGGAAAGTTGTCGAAAAACAACCGGTCGGTTGGCCGGTAGTCAATGGCCGATGGCCGGTGGTCGAAAGTCAATGGCCGGTGGCCGAATTCAAAAGCGGACTTGTGTTCTCAAGGGCGGCCACACATGGGCGGATTGGAGGGTCCGATTTGGACTTATTCGCACAAGGGCGGCTACACATGGCTGTCTCTCATAAGAGAGGGCAGCCCTTTTGGCCTATAAAAGGAGGCCATTTCTACACACATTTCATAGTGTAAAGCTAATGCAACAAGGTGAGTGTGAGGTGGTGAGAGTGAAGCAAGGCGGGAGCTCTATCAAGGGTTTAATCCCTTTGTAAACTACTTCTTGTTTTGAAGTACTAAAGCCATTGAGTGGCTGCTTTCCTGTGGACGTAGCCCACATTGGGTGAACCACGTATATCGTGTGTACTCTCTCTCTCTCTCTCTCTCTCTCTCTCTCTCTCTACTCTATAATCTCGTGTATATAAATCTGTCTCTCTCCATTAAGTAATCTACTCAATTATCTATTTAGCTACGTCTTATTTCCTAACAAAGCTTCTCAAGAGGGGTTGTGTGTGTCGGTGGTTCGAGATCCAAGATCTAGCCCTGATCCTTGTTGAGTCCCAATCAAAATGCTTTGATCTGACACAAGGCACCACCAAGCTCAAGTTTGAGCTTCAAGCTCCACCATGGATGATGAGCTCACCATCGTGACTGCAGTCCACCCAGGCTAAGTGACTATTGCCACCTATCGTTGTAGCTTTGCTACTAGTTCAAGAGTGCAATGCATGAAATGTGTACGTGCGGTGCAGTGTGTGCATGGGAGAAGGGTAGAAGGAGAGAGTACAACGGGCTATGTGGGTGGAGAAAGTCTCAAAGTGAGCTACCCCTTATTCTTTGTATATGTACAAGAATAAGGTCAGTGTGCGGCTGGACACTGGACGTCCAACTCGGGTAAAGGCACAACGCAATAGGAACACAACTCAATATCAGTATTGCAGATCATTCGGAGAAGGATGGGCACATTGAATGAGTTAATCAGGTGCTAGAGGATATGCTCTGAGCATACGTTAGCAAGAAGTAATCCTATTGGAAATCTTATCTCTCTGTTTTGGAATTTGCTACTGATAAAATTCAGCAAAGTCAAGGACTTTATCTAAGATCATATGGATATGCCAAAAGTTGCTTGCATAGATACAAGAGGTGTGCTAATGCAAAATTTTGGCAAGTCACTTTCATGAAAAGTCGGGAAGAGGTATTCTTATGTGTTCTAGAACCTTCAAAAGGTTTGAAAATTGGTTATCCATCTAGTTATACCTCTTAGGTGTTGAGAACCATTTAACATACTCAAGTGAGCTAGAGATCTAGCATGCGCTTATTCACTCAAGTTTTTCCCTATAAGCCTCTTATGTAAACACTTATACAGGGACAACAATGTAATCAATCAAGATGCTCTTGTTGATTTCATTGCTCCCACTCAACCGCATGAAATTGAATGTATTCTTGACTATCATAGTATAGCTCAAGTTTTGAAGATAGGGCCTATGTATGGTGCCACTATGAAAAACTTAAATGTTCTTAAGAAGAAACAACCCATTTTGTTTTTTAGGACAAAAATGCTTCCTTAAGGGGGCAATAATGTAATAGAAATGGTAGGACCAAGGGGGGAAGGCCCTAGACTAGGCATGGAATTCAGGGGACTTCTATAGCCGAGGGCTATATAAGTGTAGGCTGGGATGAGAAGTACATTCCCTAGTTACCTTTGGTCTTTCACAAACCAAATTCAAAAACAACACAAGAGACTTACATCAACTTGGAGAGCCTTCACATGGCAACGCATCAAAGCAATCCAAATCAAAAAGCCACAATGTACATGAGAGAAACGAGGAGATAATGCCCACAAACATGATTAGCTCACTGTCATATGCTTTAGTAGAAATTTCTCATTGAAACTTGGCTAGGAAAATATGTACCAACACTCTGATGATGAGAAATTCCCCCTTTGTGAACAAAAGTCTAGTACCTCGACACTGAACAATTGGTCATAGCATGGTATTTTGGACATACCCATTGGGCCACGATTTCCATAACAATCGTGCCTCAGAGGTTGCTGTGTATTTTGATGGTGATGTTTGCCACCTTGAACAATGTCTTGTGCGTGTCCTACAACATACTTTGTGTGAAGCTGCGAGTTATGTTTCGAATGTCACTCGCAAAAGCATTCCCTTCCATTCATCACATTTTGCTTTCCTTCATTGTACACCTCTCAAATTACATTCCAATTTGCTTGAGCCTTTGAAGCCATGAAACTCCATCGGCTCCCAATCATGCTTTATCATTAATTAATTCAAAGACTACAAAAGAGACATTGTATATCCATGTCCTCTACTTTCATCTTGATATGGAAGGTATGAGTAGTTTCTGCATGCTACAATATCAACAATGGCTCACACAATGTGACAAAAAAATTCAAATGACAAAGAAAGCATAAAAACAATTAAAGCCAACCTTGGATTGTATACATGGCAATTCATAATTACCCAATCAATGCATTATCTAGCATGATCGACTTGAATCCATGCTCATCAAAGATCACCAGTCCTTGTTTGTCTCATTCTATGGACGCCACACCAACCATCGACATCTTGAAAACAAAGCATCACCTACTCTCTTTACCTTGCCCTTGAAAAGGAATTCTATGACAAAAATCATAAGGGCTTAGTTTTTTGAGCCTTAACAATGCATTTAATCCATAGCTTTTCTTGGAGCTTTTAGTGCAAGCACTCGAGATTGATCTTCAAAATTTATATGTTATCAAAGAGCGGTGAGGTCTTACTTGTGGCAAAGTATGCAAGAGGAATTTAAGAAAGACTTATCATCCATCTTTGTTAGCTACATAGCTAACATATGAGCCTTTGTATTAGCCTATATTGTTTTTTGTTTGAGCAATTTGGACATTTATAGCTACACACTTTTGTAGTTTATTCATTTCGAGCCAAACATGTAAGTAATTAATGTAGTTATGAACCAAACTAAGAAGGGCTAAATGCTTCTAGATTGTATTAGTGAATCCCTAAGTTGTAAAAGAGTTAGTAGATTATTCATTCTTGACATATACCCTATGGCTAAGATATAAAAGCTAATTTCTATAAAAAAATTGGAAGTGTTTTGGATAATAAACGTACGAAGCATTAACAAAGCACTCCTCTTTCTTCTCAAGATTGTAACTCGCTCGTGTTAGGTGTGTTTGGAGCACCGTTTGTTCCATTGCTCTACTCTGCATTGTAAGTTTCTCGCTATAAATTTGTGGTTTTTTTGTAGCTAATCCTCTTCTTAATTTTCTCGTAACTCAAGTTTTACACATCTAAATCACATTTTTTTGCATTGGAGGGAATTAAGACAACATTGCTAAATATAGAGTGCATTTTGGATGGAAAATAGTTAGGTCAAATTGTTGGAATTAGGGTTGTAGGAAAACACACACAACTTGGAGAAGACGAAGGAAGCTCAAGATACACAACAGAGAGTGTTTTACTTAGTGTGCAATGTAAAGATAAGATAGCCCTAGAGTGATGGGCGTATGTACAATGCACGAGGGAAAAAACCTCCTAATGAGGGGAAAAAAATCCCCGATGGTCCTAAGTGTGTTCACACACCTCACTACCACATGTATATGGTAACAAATCCCCCTACAAGTGATACAATGAACGATAGCTGGCACATAGAGTATAGGGAAGTTCCATGCCGTGAGGACATGATCAATCCACAAAGGGGAGTAAGCCCAAAGCTTTGTGGAAAGCTTTGAACTTCTCATGAGACAATGCCTTTGTGAAAAGATCTGCAAGGTTGTCCTATGCTGGCACATAAGCTAAGATGATCTCTCCTACTGAGAGCCTCTCCCTGACATAGTGGTAATGCACCTCAATGTGCTTTGTGCGAGCATGAAAAACTCGGTTCCTCGCAACTGCCAATGCACTCTGACTGTCAGTGTAGATAGTGCTGGCAATGTCCTATCCACAACACCCAAATCAGCCATAAGGCGTTTGAGCCATACACACTCAATTGTAGCTGTGAAGACTACCATGCACTGAGCCTCACGACTGGAAGTGGCCATAGTAGGTTTCTTCTTACTCAACCATGATATGCATGAACTACCGAGCATGAAACAAAAACCACTCGTGGATACTTGCATGTCAAAACAACCACGCCAATCTGAGTCTGAAAAAGCATGTAAATTTGGCGGTAATGATCCTCCCTTGGCATAAAACAAGCCAAAATGTAAAGTGCCACTCAAGTAGCAAAAAATCATCTTGACATCTACCAATGCTTAGACCCTAGGCTATGCATAAATCTGCTCACATATGAGACCACAAACTGAATATTCAGCCTCGTGTTGCATACATAAATAAGGCAGCCAACATCAGTTCGGTCAGTTTGGTAAAGAATGACATCATCAAGATCACTAGCATCACGAAGACTCAATTTCGAACCTGTTTCCATGGAAGTGGAAATAGGTTTGCAATCCTCAAGTCCAAACTTCCATAACAGTGTCTGTCTCTATGTAACTTGTCTGACACAAGGCAATACCACCATCCCATTGATTAAACTAAACGCCCAAGTAATGATGCAACAGCCCCAAATCTTTCATCTTGAAAGTAGCATTCAAATCAGCCTTAAATTCAACAATATGTCTTTCATTTGGTTTAGTGATTAGCAAATCAACCACATAGAGAACGACAATGAGAGGTACATCACCCTCACGCTTTACATACAATGTTCTTTCTGTTGGACTATTACAAAAGCCTCGTTTGACCAAATGAGTATCAGCTTTCTCATACCAAGCACGAGGAGATTGCTTCAACCCATACAAAGATTTCTTACATATGCACACTTTATCCTCCTGCCCTTTAATTACAAAACCGTGAGGCAGCGTTACATAGACTTCCTCAAATATGTCACCGTTCAAGAAAGTAGTAACAATGTGTGACCGATGTACATCCTAATCAAAATGAGCTGCCAATGCACATAGAAAATGCATAGTAGTCATACAACAAGTGGGAGCAAAAGTCTCTTCATAGTCTAGGCCTTTTTGCTATGCATAACCCTTTGCAACAAGTTGATTGAGCCTTATAGAGATCAATCTCACAATCTGGCTTGCGTTTCAACTTGTAAACCAACTTTGTACCAATGGCCTTTTTGCCAGGAGGCAAATCACATAAAGTCCATGTGTCATTTTCTATAAGTACATCATATTTTGATTGCATGGCAGTCATCCAATCTTTTGAATTTTGTGCTTCATCAAAAGGTTCCTCAACATACATAAGCTAGATACACCCAAAGCATAACAATCCGATGCATAAGATGCATGGTGAGAATGTGAACGAGTACGACTAGACAAAGGTGCATCCAATTTACTGTCATGCAAAGTATACACCAGCCATTTTGGCATACCTCTAGCCTACTCATTCTCAACCCTTTCCTCATCAAGTACATCAAGTACATTTGCATCAGTAATAGACTGATATGTAACATTTTTAGAAAACCCCATAGGTTGTGCTTCCACCACTGAAAAGAGGCAACAAAAGTGTCATAAATGTCATGTGAGCTTACATTACTGTCTCTAATACATGACAACAAGGGCTGAATAGAATCTTCCACAAACACAACATCTTGTGAGACCAAGATACGCTTTGTTTGCGGATGATACAACCTGTAACCTTTTCTTTCAACACTACAACCAACAAAAATACATTTGACAGCCTTACCATCCAATTTTTTGTGCTGCGTTTGTGGCACCAAAGCATATGCCAAATAGCCAAAAACACACATGTGCTCAATAGAAGGTTTTCTATCATTCCATGCTTCCTATGGAGTCATAGACTTTAAAGATTTCGTAAGACACCTATTAAGTACATAAGTGGCACACATAATAGCCTCAAGCCAATAAGAATGTGGAGCTTGACCTTTGACCATACATCGTGCCATTTTCATAAGAGACCTGTTTTTCCTCTCAGTAACACCATTTGATTCAGGTGTATACGACACTGTAACTGTACAATGGTGTTTTATCCCATGACTCGCTAGAAATGCATGAAATTCATGAGACATATACTTCCCCCCTTGATCTGAATGGAGGGTGCCCATAGTACATTTCGAGACATTTTCAGCCATAGCCAGAAATTGTTTGAAGTACATAAACACTTTGGACTTCGCTATAAGCGGATATACCCATGTATGCAGGGAGTAATCATCACTGAAAGTCACAAAGTAAAGGTAATTGCCCAAGGACATGGGCCCACAAACATCATTATGCACAAGCTACGACCTGCATGTGGCTCTAAGTGAACCATCCTTTGGAAACTTCAAACGCTTCATCTTACCCAAAATATAGCCTTCACAAACATGTTTGACAGGTGATTCAAGAGGTGGCAAAGAAGCAACCATATCAAATTTTTGCAAACGCAGTAAACTAGCAAAATTCAAATGCCCAAAACGTGCATGCCAAAGTTTTACATCTGAAATAGCCTTAGAATCCACAACAACATTTGCAAAATTTTTCCCACACTTGTCATACGTAGTGAGCTTATATAGCCCACGGCTTAAAATGCCAGATGCAACAATTTCATCACCAAAACTGAGATCATGTACTGTACATATGTCATCCACAAATTTGACTACAAGACCAACTCTAACAAGTGCAGATATAGACAAAAGATTCTTCTTGATCCCAGGTACGTACAATGCATCAACAAGTGTGAAAGAGCTGTAGTACTAAGCACAATCTTTCCAACTCCCTGAACCAGATAAGACGCGTTGTTGGCACAAGTGACTAAATTCCCATGAGGGATAGACTCAAGAGAGGTAAACAAATCACGATGTGAGGTAATGTGCTTTGTAGCACCACTATCAAAATACCACACATGTGAATCTATAGCAACTGACATGCATGCATCATGGAAAACAGGATCATAAGTACACTCTGCACTAAAAGCCCACTCTGCATCTACATCAAGATCACAATCTCCTTTCTCAAAAGACTCCACAATAGCTGCACTTGTATTGGACCGTGTAGTTGATCCAACCTCTTTCTTCTTAGCCTCGTTTGCCTTCAATTTCAGACACTTCTTGATCAAGTGATCATTGAATTTACAATAATGACAATGCATCTTCCTTTTGCCCTTTTCACTAGAATTCCTAGATGACTTGGTGCCAATAGAAGCATTAGAACATGTGATGTTCCACTCGCAAAACCATAGGAAGTGGCTACATTCTATTGCCACCTTTTCTTTGAGCAGCGATAAAGGCTTGTTCAACTGCACACTATCTAGCCTTATTTTTTTGGAAAGTGACTCTTGCAACAACAATGTGCATAATGCATCAAACTTGACAACTTCTAAATCTCCATGGGTCCTAAGTCTCCAAGTACTAGCCAAAGTCTGGTAAGAATTTGATAGAGCATCAAGAATAGTCTGCACAAGGGAACTGCCAAAAATGACTTCGCCTGTAGAAATAAGTTTCTCATTTTATCCTTGACACCAGCAAGAAAAGTGTCCATTTCATCTTCCTCATGCATAATCTTCGACTCGAGCTCTTTATGTAGTAATGCAAATTTTTCCTCATTTTGCAACTTGCATAAAGACCAACGAGAATATCCCATGCTTGTTTTGTAGATTTTGTTGAGCAAATATGAGGAGTAATAGTGCACTTCATAGACAACACAATCAAAGCATGAGAGTGTGCATCTTTTACATCCCAATGAGCTTGCTCAGCCGTAGGCAAAACAGCTGTGGCAACAGCAATCCTACCACTAAAACCTTCAACATCGCCTACATCCTTAGAAACAGGACGTACATCAATGCCCTACACAACATTCCAAATGTCTTTTACACAAGATGCTGCATCATATAAGCCCATACATGATAATTGTCTCCATCCAATCGATCCTCAACACCAAACATCTTGAACACATTTGTGTTGTCGTCAGCCATGGCAATGCTGCACCTGATGTGAAAATTACCTGGAAAGAGGAGAAACAAAGTGGGAACAAGACGTGATATATAGCACAAATTGTAGAAAATTGTAAGGGACCTGTTATGCAAAAAAAGGCAATGACAAAAATTATGCACAAAATGACAAAATAGCTTGCCTGAAGTTGAAACGAAGGCCGAAATGAGCCCAAATAAAAATTCTGAGCAGACCAAGCTCATTGACCTCACCCAAAATAGTTGTCGACTTGCTGACGCTCGCCAAAGCTCACAAAAATTGGAGAAAGTGAGCAAGCATGTGCTGGAGCTGCTGGCGACTAAGCCCGGGAGGATGCAACTTGCTCTGATACCAACTATTGGAATTAGGGTTGCAAGAAAACACACACAACTTGGAGAAGATGAAGGAAGCTCACGGCACACAATAGAGAGTGTTTTACTTAGTGTGAAATGGAAAGATAAGATAGCCCTAGAGTGATGGACGTATGTACAATGCACGGTGGAAAAAACCTCCTAGTGAGGGGAAAAATGCCCCGACGGTCCTAAGTGTGTTCACACATATCACTACCACATGTATATGGTAATACAAATTTGACTTGTAGATAATAAGCATGATTTTGGCAGGTGGTTGAATGGGGATTTGAGACCATAGGCATGTGTCTTTAGTCATTTCCTATCCACCCTACAAGTTTGGGTGTGTGTGTGTGTGGTTGCTTGTGTTGGAACATTAGTATGTCCAAAAGGCATAACTATAAATTTATAATGTAAAGATCCTAAGTAAAGAGTCCTCACCTGCATCCATATAAACAAGACAACATTCTTTGATTCATTTTTGTACATCATAGTGAGAATGATGTATCATTCTAGTGTATTGCATATAGCACAGTCAAGAACAACTTATTCTAAAGTGAAAAGGCCAGGTTTGACAGTGACGGACAACAACTAAGCCGAAAATATCCTAAGTAAAGATAGAGTCCTCACCTGCATCCATATATACAAGGCAACAGGTTTGTTAGCTTTGAATATGTATTACAGGTGTCAACAGACCTATCAATTGTTATCCATGTTCTACTTAAAACCTTTGTAACTTATACCTACCATCCATGTAGTGTTAAATATCAGCAAGTATTCATTCTCAAAACAGTAATCCACGTATGAAAGTGACATGTGTGTGTGTGTGTGTGTGTGTGTGTGTTTGCTTGTGTTGGAGCATCAGTACATCCAAAAGGCATAACTATAAATTTATAATGTCCAAAACAAGTATTGAATCCTATTTTTGGTATATCTTCCTCCTTGATTTGGATTTGATAATACTTGGATGTGAGATCAATCTTGGTGAAGATAGATGCTCCATGTAGCCAATCAAGTAGCTCGTCAATTCTAGGTACGACATAATTATATTGCTACCTGATTTAGTATACAATAATTAATACAAAGACATAGAGTACAATCCTTATTTTGGTGAAAGAGTACAAGAGTACTCCATGGAGAAGCAATAGGTCAAATGTAGCCTTGGTGAAGTAGTTGAGTAAGTTGCTTTTTGAATCAAGTAGATTCTAGTACTAGCAACATGTATGGTCTATGAGCACCTGGTTGAACTCTTGAAATAAACTCAATGGCCTGATCAACTTCATGCTTTGTTGGTAGTTCTACGAGTTTGTTAAGGAAAACACATCAAATTTAGCAAGCCTTAAAGCAAATATCATCTCATTCTTCCTATGTCTCTTCAATAATAGTGAAATTTACAAGCTAAAGTTTAAGTTTCCTTTCCTTACTAGTGATAGTGACTCTAGATTTGTGCTTGTTTACAAAAGTCAATGAAGCTTGTTTACAATGCAAATGTACATCATTCACCTTAAGCCAATCCATCTCTAAAATTCCATCATAGACTCCTATTGGCAATATCCTACAATGCATTGAGGTTTCTTGACCATCTATATTGAAGTTCATATCACCCACCAAAGTAAAACATTTAACTTTCTTGTATGTAGCTAGCGCTATATAAAGGCCATTATCAGGGTTCAAGAAGATCAAGAATTCTAGTGCACTTAGGTGAGATGAAAGGACGTGTACCTTTTTGAACCTTGAATCATGAAAAAACGTTTTTTTCTCCTTGATTTTAAATTGTAGCATAAACATAAACATAAGCATTCATTTATTTCCTCCTCCCCTAGCATTTTGAGCTCAATTAGCTTGAGCTCCACCCTAAGGTCATTGATTTCCTCTTGGTTGAAGTGGTCAATTGTTGTTGTTACTGTTGTTGTTTGGTGATCAATTCCTTGCAAAATTGGATTCCTTGGTCTAAGATTTCCTCCGTTTTAGGTGGTCTCTAATTCTAATAAGCTATGTTGTCCCTATAGTAGATCACACTAGAAATCCTTAAAGTTTCTATTGGGATTTGCATTCCTAAAAACATACAATCTTTTGAACTTAGAGCCATTTGAATCTTTACATGGATAGTCACAAGACACATGATCGAGGTCAAGACAAATGAAACAAAGGTGATCTCTCCTACACTTTGTGCGTAGCATGTTTTCTCAATTTTAGAAATGTAAAGGTCTAGATTCACTCTCTGGTTGAGGTTTGTTGACTTCACAAGCTGGGATAGTCTCTTGTTTTCTTTTATTAATATTCAATAACTCAAGTTTAATTGGATTACTCGCATAAAAAACATTTGTAAAATTTGTAAGCTTTAAACTTTCACGTCGAGCTATGAAGTCCAGACACAAAACATGCTATCTTAACCTCCTCAATCATTCCTACTAGAGCGTACTAAGGTCAAGAAGTGTGGATAATAGGATTCAAGGTCAAAGTGGCCTACAAGTGGGTACCAAAGCTTCAGCACCACTTGCAACAACAACTTGCCTCTTTACATAATGATCTAGTAAAAATAGTTGGTTGTTTTCCACGTACTATCGTAGAACGAGTACAATTGCTCCAAGATCTACTCTTCAAGAGAGTTAACCAACAGGATGCTTCGACATTGACAACCCTTGAGCTCTCTACTCATGACTCTCCTCTTGCATAGCATTGTGTTTTGAATTCCATTGAAATCGATAGCATGGTAGAGTCAATCATGGCTATGCATAGACACAACTTGACTACCCATGCATTGCACTACCTGGACTACACCGTGTCGTCTCAGAGGACGCCAATTAAGAGGGGGGAGGCATTTTCAATGCGGACCCAAACAGATGAAATTGGCTAGGAAAAGGGAAATGTTTTAAAGTGATTCTATGTTAACGTGTGAGTTTCTACAATCCAAGCGAGATGCCCTTATAAGCAAGAGAATGGGGATAACATAATATGATAATCCCTAGGTGTGTGTAAAAAGTGTAAACATCACCAAAAAAGCAAAAAATATTGTAATTTTCACTCTTTTTGCGTGTTTTTTGGGCCATGTAGTGATCAAATTGGAGAAATTCACAAAAATATAGCCATATCTAGTGTTTGTGTGTTTTTAGGTAATTTTTGGATTAGCCTCGTATTTTTCTTTTATTTTTTCAAATAAAAAGGATCAAAAACAGAAAATAAATAGTAAACAAACGTTCAGATGAAGAAATGGAAGATACCTTGTTGATCAAGAAGGAAAAATAGATGAGCATGTCAAATTTTGTTCAATTGTGACAACGGTGACGGAAAGCCTAAATTGGGCCCGCGAAGCCTAATTTGCTGAAATTCTCGAAAAAGGAGCAATTCGATGTCCAAACAAAAAAAAATTCAAAAGGAAAGTGTATTTCACAATCTAATAGGACTAATCGGGGAGTTTGGGGGAAAATGAGTTAGGAATCCCAGGTACGTATAGCCAAGGTAGGCCAAAATTAGTCTCATTTCTACTTTGTCTTAGTGGAGAGAGCCCTCAAAGCCCTTTTTTGCACGCGCTACACAGTCTTGCATGAGACATGAGGGGTAAGTTCCTAACCTACTAATGAGCTTGTTTGAACTTACTTTTGAGTTCGATGTAGCTCAAAAAAACCCTAGGTTAGCAGAACCTTCCAGGGAAAGAACGAAGTGAAAATTTATCGTGGCGGTCAGATCTATGGACAAAACTTTACCAAAATTGAAGAGAGGCATAACAAATACTAATAGGACATTCCCAATGACCCATATGACCATCTAACTCAAGGCTAGGGGGTCTATAGATAATAATGAAATCTGGCCCAGAGTCGGAATCACAATCTGACTTCATAGAAGGCTTCCACATAGGTTTCATAACCAATGTACCTAGGTGGAACCAAACAAAAAGCTCAACTGAGGCCGCGAACACAAGAGATTGGCTTGGACCATCACAAAGCATCATTTTTGAGCTACGACATCCAAACCAGTCAATCATGCATCCAAATTTCCCCAAACTTCAGATCCTATATATTCTCAATGCCTACAACCCTTGTGCATAGCCCAAATCCATTTTTGAAGCAAAAATCGTGCACGAGATAATAAGCGCTTATTATTATCTCTAATGTAAATTTTTTTCCAGTTTAACTTTTTGATGCATGTATTTTGTTTTCAAGGGTCAAAGTAGTGATTATTTGGTCTTAATTGTGAAATTAATCTGCTACATCTCAATTGGGGCTTGATAAGAGATTTTTTGCTCTGAAATGCATCTAATGCTAACTTTATGGTGTATTGACTCTTGGATCAATGCAGGACCAACCTTCT
Organism: Adiantum capillus-veneris; assembly: GCF_014529385.1. Taxonomy (NCBI): domain Eukaryota; kingdom Viridiplantae; phylum Streptophyta; class Polypodiopsida; order Polypodiales; family Pteridaceae; genus Adiantum; species Adiantum capillus-veneris. The sequence continues at coordinate 992,452 of NC_140944.1, read as the reverse complement.
ATACCAAAAAATAAGACTCAAAAGCAAAGACTTCTAGAGCTTCCAGAGTACCAACTGGAAGAGGAATCAATCAGAGAAGCAAAGAAGACTTTTGTAGTAGATCTATTGGTGGACAAGAATCATATGGCCATCTTCCATGCCTGATTCAAAAAGTAGATAACCAGGTAGTGGAGATCCAAATGATGTCAAAAGAGATATATATTGTGGCTCAAGCTCCAAAGCTTTGAGAGCCCCATAGCAAGTTCGGTCTTCTACCATTTTACCAGATGGAACCTGTGGAGTAGATATTCAAAGAGATTATGAATTGTTGAACTCCATTCAAGATGACAAGATTGCCCAAGTCTTCGACTCTACCAACCAACCTTCTAAAATGAATATCTCAAAGGAGATAGTTGCTAAGGCCCTCAAGCTACCTACTGAAGGGGAGTCTATGAGATCCAAAGAAAAGAAGTGAACGGGGGTGTTTACCCAAAACACCATTGTGGCCGCCTTTCAACATATGATCCAAAAGATTGCAAAGGAACCCACTCGCTTGTTTCACTAGTATTTTCACTTTTCAACGAAGAGACCACCAATGTACACATGCATGTTCCACGTAGTGGCATCTACATTTACTATTGCTTTGAAGGCCAAGCTACCGATGCAGATAGACCATGCCTCATATGTGCTCAACACTTTGAAGAGCACCAAGATGTCCAAAGGCACCAAGTACTTGGGGGCACCAAAGGTCTTGACACACATTGCCTACCATGCTGTGGGAATGGGAGACAATCTATCACCTACCCCAGACCAAAACACTTGGTTGGAAGCTGGATTAAAGAATGAGGAAAATGAGGAAAGAGAAGACTATGAAGATGAACCACCACAAGTCATTCAAAGATCAAAGAGGAAGTTGGCTCAACAAGCTCCGATCGAGAGTGACGATGAAAGTGATGAGGGTCCCATGGAGGAACATGAGGACCAAGTCTCTGAAGAAAGTGATTATGACCTAGAACTAGAAGAAGAACTCACATAATCACTCATATTAGCATAGCTTAGCTTAGTAATTAACATGGTAGAGGAGATGAGCATGCATTGAATCTTGGCTCTTGGTTGGATTTGCATCACAAAGCCAAGAGTTGTTGGTGTAGGCATCCCTTCTCACAAGCTTGGAGTAGGTGGTAAGCTTTCCATTAAAGCTTGAGAAGGAGAGAGAGTCCTCTTTGCTTCAAACATGAGATTATGTGAGTGTGTGTGTGTGTGATAATTCCTTGCAAAAATCAGCCCCCTCTCTCTCTTGGTCGACCCCCCTTCCTAAATGCTCGTGCTACAGCCCTATTGGACCTCCCCAGGCCTAGCCAATGGAAATTAAGCAGCATAAGTGATAGCCTTCTAACATGTGTCCACCTTTCCCCTTTTGTGAGAGCTTTAGGTAATTAATAAATGCAACTAAACTCTCATTGGACCCCTTTGCCTCCTAGCCAATAGGAATCAGGCAAGCCATTGGGTTGTTGAATGCTCATTGGTCCCCTTGGGAGATTGTCCAATAGTCTTATAGAGAGCTTAATTCCTATTGGTTATTTTATTAAGTGTTTTTAAATTAATTAAACTAGATTTACTCTAGCCTAATTCTCATTGGTCCACCTCCATGGCCATCCAATAGGATTTGAGTACACCTTGTGGGCATCTGGCCTAGGGAGCTGACATGTGTCCCTCTTTCCCCTTGTGTACAAATGAAGCTTGTGAGTGTGTGTGGGTGTTTCTCTCTCATCCCCTACTTCTTGGGCTCGCCCCCTCCTATGTAGGGCTTGACAAATACTTTTTGGGACACACACAAAGCATTCAATTCCCCTAATGTTTGACCTTTAGACTCAACCTTTGAATTTTGGAACCTTAGCATTTTGGAAGTCTTAATGGACTGAACCTTAGGGTCTTTTGAGCCCATTGTTGCACATAGCTCTTTTGTAGATGGCCCCCCCTTTGGATCCCTATTTTCCCTCCTTTGGATCCCACTGTGGCCGATCTGCTAGCTTAACCAATATTTTAGCTTTTTCTCCCTTGGCACTTCCCCATATTAAATGATCAGTTTAACATGAGAAAATCATTTAGGAGAATTAGATATTGATTATTATGACACTTGAGAAGAGATTTTCTATTGATGAGTATAGTAAAGACCTTAAAGAATCTTTTCAAAAGATTAAGGAAACTATATTCATCATGCAACCAAAGCAAAAGGCTACTGTTGATAAGCATAGAAGAGCCTTGACCTTCAAAGAGAATGATTGGGAATTGCTCAATTTTCCCAAAGCATTCCTATGTCATACTACATGCAAGGGAACACAAGAACACCCATAGGTCATGAAATTTTATATGCTAAGTCAACAAAAAGACATCATGACCCATTTAAAAATTCTTAATCCTATCAATGACTCAAATTAAAAGTTCAAGTTTCCTAACACTTGGCTCATTCATCTTGTGATCCTTTTGAAACCTTATAAGGTCAAGCCACCAAAAGAACCGATAATAGAAGAAACACCCGAGTTTGAAGGCCAAGAAGAGATCTTGTAGCCAAAGAGAATTCTAAGACACAAAGAAAAAATATTAAGTGGTAAGACTATCCGCCAAAGATATCTTGTTAAATTTAAGAACTATCCTTTTGAAGATGCAAGGTGGATGCAAGACATTCAACTAAAGGATAATGTAAACCTTGTAAATACTTACAATAATCCCTGTCAAAGGTAAGAACCATGTATGAATAAGTATGTTTCATATATATATTTTTCTTACTGGTAACTCTAATAATTCTTTTAAATGTTCATAAGTTTTAAGTGTATGCATACCATGAATCATGCTTGCGGTAGCTTAGTATCTCAAGCACCTAGTAGACCTTGCCAATCTACTATGAAAGATGATTAGGGCTAAGTAAATACACGCTTGTGATAGATAAGTCTTCCAAGCACCAAGTGGACTTAGTCAACCTTGAAAGTATCGATGACTAAAAAGGAATCCTCTACCCAAAGCAACATGACTAGCTCTAGCTTTATTGTCCCTACTCCATAGTTGAGGACAACTAAGATTTCAAGGGAGAGGTAATGACGTTTGGTGCTTCTTCTTGATGACCTTGTGGCTCTCCTAGCTATACTGTGGTATAGGGCATTGTGTAGGATCCTTCTTGGTATCCTTAAGATCATTTATATAAATGATACATTACCTTGGATACTTTGACAACCATATCCTTCACATGGTTGGATGTGTTAGTGTCAAATCAGCTTCCTATTGTTTCACTAGTCTTTCTTTGATGGAGAGCAATTCAAACTTTGTTAGCAGGTATGGGAGAGGTTGATGGCTCTTCATTAATCATCTTGGAAGTGATTAGGGTGACACTCAAGGAGTGCAATATCCTCTCTTCCCATTACATGGCTTCGTAAGGTTATGATGGATAAACAAGTGATGCATTTATAATGAAAAAAGTACTTAATTTTACTAGATAGAAACTCATGTACAAAGAGCCTCTTATATAGGCATAGAAAGGGATGTAGCTTCTTGACCCATAGGCTTGTAGATGTCTCACATGCATGAAGTCTATGGGCTTTCTTACACATGGCTTGTCAACATCTTAGAGGGGTTGCACACACAAAAGAATACATAGATGAAGCTAGGGTTTACCTAGCAATCACCCCCTTAAATCGAGATTCATCGTCGGTATTCTGAGATACATCATGGCTAGTTCTCAATGGATACATTAGCTCATGGTTCGCAATGACATGTTTAGGAATATGCATGAGTTCACATTTGGATTCATCAATATGTGGTTCTAATTAGATGCATCATGCTTGGGTTCACACTTGGATACATCCATGCATAGGTTTTTTAGGGAAGGTCTTACCACCTTTTATGTGCGGCAGTGTCTAAACCTGTATAAAGAGGCATAGTACCCATGACATAATTTGGATATTGTATACCGTAACATAAAATAGATATGTGTAGACAATGATAACGATGCTTTGTCAATGTGATTGTCCTTCATTGACGAAGTTCTCATGTTTGTGTTCCGCTTCATCTTTAATCAGCTCCAGCCACTTTCTGCTTGGATAAGGAGCAATGGAAATGGAGCCTTAAGGCCTTTTATAAAAAAAATCTTCTTAAGAAGTAAAGCCAAAAAAATAAACCTAAAAAAACATATGCGGCTGCATCATGGGCCATGTAGACCATGAGATAAAACCACCACGCGGGCATGTGAGCAGAGAAAGAGCCATCGTATCGAAGTCGGGTGAAGGTGGGCAGCCGAGGGGGCTTGGAGAAGCGAAAATATTTGTTGGAGGAGCGTTGGGTACCAAGGAGGTCGTAAACACGACAAGTGATGCTGAAGCAAATGCATGGCACTGGTGCCGAGTCGAGGATGGTTGGAGCTGGCTAGATCAAGGGTTGCAAGTGTGTGTGTGTGTGTGCGTGTGCGTGTGTAGCTGACTCCGCCTCACTACCAAGCTGAATCCGATGGAGCCCGCATTGTTGGAAACTCCCTACTATCAAAGATGGCTGATTATCAAGTGCACAATGTGTTCCTAGCTTTGATTCTTGCTTGTTAAAGGAAATGCAGTTCGATGTAGTATGGGTGCCCATGATTTGAAGCTTGTTGATATGGTTTGCCTCAGAATTGATGGATTTGTTGAGGTGCTCATGTTCTTGCACTGAGTTGCGAGCGGATTTTGATTTTCAAATGTGTGTGGGTGAGGGCATGGAGGAGCTATGGCAAAAAGTGCAATCTTTGGCTGCTATGAAGTGCTGATGAAGATGCCAACAAGCATGGCACTAAAGAGATGCATGTATGGGAGACGTGGGTAGTGAACAAGGGAAGCAAGTCTCATGTGGCCATATCAACTACCTAAGCACTCTCCTATTTCCACATCAAACTTTTCCACAACAAGTGTCTGCTCCTCACCAAAATCCCCAAATTGCTAGACAAGTGTTCCCCCTAAGTGTGTGTTTCTTCTCACTTGGACCTATTTCCAAGTATGGGTAGTGGCACTCTATGCGTATCCCAGATACTTAGAATTAAGACAAAGAAAATAATTATACAAAATCTAAATGCTCATGCAAAGAAAATTGAATCGACCAACTAGCCAAGAAAGAGAAGCTAATAGATCTAGGAGGGATAATTTATTCCTAACCTAAAATGGCCTAAGACCTAAATACGCCCTGATACCACTTGTAAGACTATGGTGGATATACAAGTGATGCATTCATAATGAGAAAGGTGCTTAATACTACTAGATAGAAATTCATGTACAAAGAGCCTCTTATATAGGCATAGAAAGGGATGTAGCTTCTTAACACACGGCATAACACATAGGCTTGTAGATGTCTCGCATGCATGAAGTCTATGGTATTTCTTACAAATGGCTTGTCAATATCTTAGAGGGGTTGCACACAACAAAGAATACATAGATGAAGCTACCTATTTTCTCTATCTCTTCTGGACAACATCATAGTCTTTAGTTCTATCTCTGCTACATTGCTTAAATTGGGCATTAATGAGGATCCCACTTCAACTTTAGTGGGTGTTATTTCTGAAATTTGTGTAGGCTCACCGCTTGGCTCTATCAAACATTGTAAAGTAGCTGTAGTTGAATTTTTGGTGAAGATTCATGTGCACTTATTTTCTTTTTACCTCATGGAAATGCCTTCCATGGGTAGCGTTAAGGCTTTGGCTACAATATCCTTGGTGATATTGACTTCAACAACTTGCCCTACTGGATCTGTGATGTAGAGAGCTCCATCCTCTTGAATGGAATTTAAGAACTCATAGGATCTTTGTAGGTCTAATCCATATAGCTCCATTTTATAGAACGGTAGTAACCCTAGATGTCGGCTGGCTTCCCTTGTGCCTAGATCTTTTGCCACATCATAGATCTCTTTTGGTAGGAGTTGAAGCTCTACTGCCCGATTGTTAGCATTCTTGAACCTTCCATGGAAGATGGCAACATGGTGCTTTTTCAGTTTGGCTTTAGACACATAGGATTTATTTACCACATCATATATCTCTTTTGGCAGGAGTTAAAACTCTACTACTGGATTGTCAGCATTCTTGAACCTTTTATGGAGGATTGCAACATGATGCTCTTTGAGTTTGGCTACAAACACATAGGATTTCTTTGCCACTTTAATGGACCTTTCTTCCAATTGGTAGGCCAAAAGCTCTTGTAGCCTCTACTTTGGAGTCTTCTTATTCTAGGCTATTCCTAGGGAGGCCTGTATAGAACTTGTAAGTTGGAAACATTATTTTGCTTGTTAGGTAGGTACACTTTAGAGTGGAAATATCTATGTACCTCTTTAATTGAAGCGTGCAAATTGCCAATGTCTATTCTAATGCTTAAAGTATGTTACTAAAGCCAAGTAAACATGATATAACGCAAAAAAAAGCCAATTTGGATAAAAAATTTCGAGCAAGATAATAAGCACACTTATTATCTAGGGCTTAATTTTGGCATGAAATTTATACTTTGGCTCCATACATGGGTTAAGGGCATCATGAGTAGGCATTGATTGGCTTGTGGAAGAATTTGGATCATTGATGTGAGAAATAAGGTGATTTTTGGAACAAAAGGCTTTACAAAATGGCTAGCTTTGAAGCAGAGTACATTGGATGTCCAAATTCATTCAAACTTGGTGTGTGGGCTTGTGATCACATGTTGTAACAAGCCATATCAAAAAATTGTGAAATTGTGTCAATTTTGAGTAGGAAGATAATAAGCGCGCTTATTATCTACCCCCTATTTTGCCAACTTTACACACTTGTTGTCCTTGATAACGCGAAGCTTTGAATGTGGTTTCAATGAAATTTGGTTTCTCCAAGTTCCCCTTGGGTCAAATTCTGGACCAAGTGTGTAACATTTAATGGCCTAGTAACTTGTGTGTAGCGGAAAATAGCATGAACATAGTGAGCATTTCATTAGAATGATTCCTAATGAGATTTGTTAAGTGCTTGGGTGGAGAAAGCAACAAAAAGCAAAACACCTAGTTAGATACCATGAACAATACTTCGAAAGAGAAAGAAATTAAGCAATTGACAACAGTTGAGGACCGGATTTGCAAGGAGCCGGTCCCTGTTACCATATACATGTGGTAGTGATGTGTGTGAACACACTTGGACCGCCGGGGCATTTTTTCCCTCTTTAGGAGGTTTTTCCCCCCGTGCATTGTATATACGCCCATCACTCTAGGGCTATCAATCTTTCCATTGCACACTAAGTAACACACTCTCTATTGTGTGCCTTGAGCTTCCTTCGTCTTCTCCAAGCTGTGTGCTTTTCTCTGCAACCCTAATTCCAACAATTGGTATCAGAGCAGGTCACGTCCTCCCGGGCTTAATCGCCAGCTGCTCCAGCACACGCCTGCTCACTTTCTCCGATTTCAGTGAGCTTTGGCGAGCCTTCGCAGGTCGACAAAATTTTTGGGAAAACTCGAAGAGCTTGGTCTGCTCAGAATTTTGATTTGGGCTCATTTCGGCCTCCGTTTCCACTACAGGCAATACTGCATAGGCTATTTCGTCATTTTGTGTAGAATTTCTGTCAGTGCCATTTTTAGCATAACAGGTGTCTTATAGTCTTCTACGGTTTGTGCTATATAGCACAGGTTGTTCCCGCTCCGTTTCTCCTATTTTCGGGCAGTTTTCACATCAGGTGCAGCATTTACCATGGCTGACAACAACAACACAGATGTGTTCAAGATGTTTGTTGCCGAGGACAGGTTGGATGGGGACAACTACCCTATGTGGGCTTATATGATGCAATATGTTCTTGTGTCGAAGGGTGTCTAAACATTGTGCAGGGCATCGATGTACGTCCTGGTTCTGAGGATGTAGGCGATGTTGAGGATGTTGCAGGTCTTGCTGCAAGGATTGCAGCTATTAGAGTTGTTTTGCCTACGACAGAACAAGCTCGTTGGGATGTTAAGGATGCGCAGGCTCATGCATTGATTGCGTTGTCTGTGAAGCGCACCATTGTTCCTCACATCCGTTCAACAAAATCTGCAAAACAGGCTTGGGATATTTTAGTAGGTCTTTAGCTGCAGTCGAAGATTATGCATGAGGAAGATGATATGGACACTTTCCTTGCTAGTGTCAAGGATATCAATGAGCAGCTTATTTCTGCAGGTGAAGTCATTTCAGACAGTTCCCTTGTGCAGACTGTTCTTGATGCCTTACCAGATTCCTACCAGACTTTTGCTAGTACTTGGAGACTGATGACCCAAGGAAATCCAGAAGTTGTCAAGTTTGATGCATTATGCACATTGCTGTTGCAAGAGTCACTGTCCAGAAAAAACAGGACTAGACAGCGTGTAGTTGAACAGGCTTTTATTGCTTCTCAAAGAAAGGGTGGTAACAGCAATGCAGCCACTTCTTATGGTTCTGCTGCGAGTGGCAAAAATTATGTTCCTAATGCTTTTGCTGGCAGTACTTCGTCTGGAAATTCTGGTGATAAGGGCAAAAAGAAGATGCGTTGCCATTATTGTAAAGCCAATGATCACTTGATCAAGTCGTGTCCTAAGTTGAAGGCCAAAGAGGCTAAGAAGAAAGAGGGTGGTTCCACTACAAATGTAGCCATTTTTGAGTCTTCTGTGAAAGGAGACTGTGTCGCTGATGTTGATGTAGAATGGGCTTTTAGCGCAGAGTGCACTTACAATCCTGTTGTCCATGATGCATGCTTGTCAGTTGCTGCAGATTCACATGTGTGGTATTTCGACAGTGGTGCTACAAAGCACATTACCTCACATCGTGAATTGTTTACCTCTCTCGAGTTTGTCCCTCATGGGAATTCAGTCACTTGTGCCAACAATGCCTCTTATCCAGTTCAGGGAGTTGGAAAGATTGTGCTCACTGCTGCTAATGGCAATTCCTTCACACTCGTTGATGCACTTTATGTACCTGGGATCAAGAAGAATCTCTTGTCTGTATCCGCACTTGCTAGACTTGGACTTGTAGTCAAATTTGTGGATGACAGATGGACAGTTCATGATCTCAGTTTTGGTGATGAAATTGTTGCATCTGGGCTTTTGTGCCGTGGGCTGTATAAGCTCACTTTGTATGACAAGTGTGGACTAAACTTTGCAAATGCTGTTGCAGATTCAAGGGCTATTTCAGATGCAAAACTTTGGCATGCACGTTTTGGTCATCTGAATTTTGCCAGTTTGCTGCGTTTGCAGAAATCTGATATGGTTGCTTCTTTGCCACCTCTTGAAGCACCTGTAAAACATGTTTGTGAAGGCTATATTTTGGGTAAGATGCAGCGTTCTAAATTTCCAAAGGATGGTTCAGTTCGGGCCACATGCAGGTTGTAGCTTGTGCATAGTGATGTTTGTGGGCCCATGCAAACTTCGCCCTTGGGCAATTACCTGTACTTCGTGACTTTCATTGATGATTACTCCAGGCATGCATGGGTATTTCCGCTTAAAGCGAAGTCCGAAGTTTTTATGTGCTTCAAACAATTTCTGGCTATGGCTGAAAATGTCTCGAAATGTACTATGGGCACCCTCCGTTCCGATCGAGGGGGGGAGTATATGTCTCATGAATTTATTGCATTTCTGGCTAGTCGTGGGATAAAACACCAATGTACAATGCCTTATACACCTCAACAAAATGGTGTTGCTGAGAGGAAAAACAGGTCACTGACGGAAATGGCACGATGTATGGTCAAAAGTCAAGCTTTATCGCATTCTTTTTGGCTTGAGGCCATCATGTGTGCCACTTATGTACTTAACAGGTGTCCTACGAAAGCTTTGCAGTCTATTACTCCATATGAAGCATGGCATGATAGAAAGCCTTCTATTGAGCACATGCGTGTTTTTGGTTGTTTGGCATATGCTTTGGTGCCACAAGTGCACCGCAAAAAATAGGATGATAAGGCTATCAAATGTATTTTTGTTGGTTACAGTGCTGAAAGCAAAGGTTACAGGTTGTATCATCCGCAAACAAAACGTATTCTGGTTTCACGGGATGTAGTGTTTGTGGAAGATTCTGTTCAGCCCTTGTTGTCATGTACAAGAGACAGTAATGTAAGCTCACAGGACATTTATGACACTTTGTTGCCTCTTTTCAGTGGTGGAAATACGAATGTAAGTTCCAATGAGGCAAATGTACAGCCTATGGGGGTTTCTAAAAATGTCGTAGATCGGCCTATTACTGATGCAGATGTACATGATGTACTTGATGAGGAAAGGGCTGAAAATGAGCAGGCTAGAGGTATGCCAAAATGGCTGGTGCACACTTTGCGTGACAGTAAATAGGATGCACCTTTGTCTAGTCGTACTTGTTCAGGCTCTCGCCATGCATCTTATGCATCAGATTGTTATGCTTTGGCTGTGTCTAGCTTACATGATGTTGAGGAGCCTCTGACTTTTGATGAAGCACAAAATTTAGAAAATTGGATGGCTGCCATGCAATCAGAATATGATGCACTTATAGAAAATGACACATGGACTTTATGTGATTTGCCTCCTGGCAAAAAGGCCATTGGTACAAAGTGGGTTTACAAGTTGAAACGCAAGCCGGATGGTGAGATCGATCGCCATAAGGCTCGACTTGTTGCAAAGGGTTATGCACAGCAAAAAGGCATAGATTATGAACAGACTTTTGCTCCCACTTGTCGTATGACTACTGTGCGTTTTCTATGTGCATTGGCAGCTCATTTTGGTTGGGATGTACATCAATCAGACATTGTTACTGCTTTCTTGAATGGTGACATATTTGAGGAAGTTTATGTAACGCAGCCTCACGGTTTTGTCATAAAAGGACAAGAGGACAAAGTGTGCAAATGTAACAAGGCTTTGTATGGGTTGAAGCAATCTCCTCGTGCTTGGTATGAGAAAGCTGACACTCATTTGGTCAAACAAGGCTTTCGTAATAGTCCAACAGAAAGCACATTGTATGTAAAGCGTGAGGGTGATGTATTTCTCATCGTGGTTCTTTATGTTGATGATTTGCTGATCACTGGACCAAATGAGAGACATATTGCTGAATTTAGGGCTGATCTGAATGCTACTTTCAAGATGAAAGATTTGGGGCTGTTGCATCATTATTTGGGTATACAGTTTAAGCAGTGTGATGGTGGTATTGCCTTGTGTCAGAAAAGTTACATAGAGACATTGCTATGTAAGTTTGGACTTGAGGATTGCAAACCTATTGCCACTCCCATGGAAACAAGTTTGAAGTTGAGTCTACATGATGCTGGTGATCCTGTTGATGTCACTCTTTACCAAATTGCTGTTGGCTGCCTCATTTATGTATGCAACACGAGGCCGGATATTCAGTTTGTAGTCTCGCAGGTCAGCAGATTTATGCATAGCCCAGGGTCTAAGCATTGGCAGGCTGTCAAGAGGATTTTCCACTACCTTAGTGGCACTTTACATCTTGGCTTGTTTTATCCCAAGGGGGGATCATTGCCACCAGACTTACATGCTTTTTTGGACTTAGATTGGGCTGGTTGTTTTGACACGCGAGTGTCCACAAGTGGTTTTTGTTTCATGCTTGGCAGTTCATGTATATCATGGTTGAGCAAGAAGCAACCTACTGTGGCCACTTCGAGTTGTGAGGCTGAGTACAGGGTAGTCTTCACAGCTACGGTTGAGTTTGTATGGCTCAGACGCCTTATGGCTGATTTGGGTGTTGGACAGGACACTACCAACACTATCTACACTGACAGTGAGAGCGCATTGGCAGTTGCGAGGAACCCAGTTTTTCATGCTCGCACAAAGCACATTGAGGTGCATTACCACTATGTCAGGGAGAGGCTCTCAGCAGGAGAGATCAGCTTGGCTTATGTGCCAACACAGGAAAGCCTTGCAGATCTTTTCACAAAGGCATTGTCTCGTGAGAAGCTTGAAGCTTTCCGCAAAGCTTTGGGCTTACTCCCCTTTGTGGACTGATCCTGTCCTCAGGGCATGGCACTTCCCTTTACTCATGTGCCAGCTCTCATTCACCGCATCACTCTAGGGGGGATTTGTTACCATATACATGTGGTAGTGATGTGTGTGAACACACTAGGACCGCCGGGGCATTTTTTCCCTCTTTAGGAGGTTTTTTCCCCCGTGCATTGTATATACGCCCATCACTCTAGGGCTATCAATCTTTCCATTGCACACTAAGTAACACACTCTCTATTGTGTGCCTTGAGCTTCCTTCGTCTTCTCCAAGCTGTGTGCTTTTCTCTGCAACCCTAATTCCAACAGTCCCCCCTCCAAAAGGCTTTGTATTATGGTTTCTCCCATCAAGAGAGACATTTTACAATACAATTTCTTGTGTTCCTTCAATACTAGCTAGTGCAATGAAGATGGAAACTTCATGCACTACGCAAAACACTTATCAAACACAACATCAATTCCCTCACGGTCTCAGACCCAAGACCTCACACACCTTCAAAGATGGTGAGAGCTAGCGGGGTATGAGAGTAGATTGAGAGGAAGAAGGAGTATTCTTACGAGAAAGATGTACATCTCCTCACATAATCACTCATATTAGCATAGCTTAGCTTAGTAATTAGCATGGTAGAGAAGATGAGCATGCATTGAAGCTTGGTTCTTGGTTGGATTTGCATCACAAAGCCAAGAGGTTGTTGGTGTAGGCCTCCCTTCTCACAAGCTTGGAGTAGGTGATAAACTTTCCATTAAAGCTTGAGAAGGAGAGAGAGTCTTCTTTAATTCACACCTGAGCTTGTGTGAGTGTGTGTCCATAATGCCTTGCAAAAATCAGCCCCCCCTCTCTCTTGGTCGACCCCCCTTGTTATTTGCTCTTGCTAGCATCCTATTGGACCTCCCCAGGCTTAGCGAATGGTAATTAAGCAACATAAGTGATAGCCTTCTTACATGTGTCACCCTTTTCCCTTTTGTGAGAGCTTTAGGTAATTATTTAATTCAACTAAACTCTCATTGGACCCCTTTGCCTCCTGGCCAATAGGAAACAGGCAAGCCATTGGGCTGCTGAATGCTCATTGGTTCCCTTGGGAGACTGTCCAATAGTCTTCTAGAGAGCTTAATTCTTATTGGTTCTTTTACAAAGTGTTTTTAAATTAATTAAACTAGATTTACTCTAGCCTAATTCTCATTGGTCCACCTTCAAGGCGATCCAATAGGATTTGAGTACACCTTGTGGGCATATGGGCTAGGGAGTTGACATGTGTCCCTCTTTCCCCTTGTGTACAAAGGGAGCTTGTGTGTGTGTGTATGAGTTTCTCTCTCATCCCCTACTTCTTGGGCTCACCCCCTCCTATGTAGGGCTTGACAAAGACTTTTGGGACACACACAAAGCATCCAATTTTTCCTAAAGTTGACCTTTGGACACAACCTTTGAATTTTGGAACCTTAGCATTTTGGAAGTCTTAATGGGCTGAACCTTAGGGTCTTTTAAGCCCATTGTTGCACATAGCTCTTTTGCAGATGGCCCCCCCTTTGGATCCCTATTTTCCCTCCTTTGGATCCCTACTGTGACCGGTCTGCTAACTTAACCAATATTCTAGCTTTTTCTCCCCTGGCACTTCCCCATATTAAATGATCAGTTTAACATGAGAAAATCATTTAGGAGAATTAGATATTGATTATTATGACATTACCTCTCTCTTGAAATCATAGTCGTCCTCGACTATGGTGTAGAGAAGATAAAGCATATTCATGAGTCCTTTTTCTTAGCGGGTAGAGGATCCCTATGTTACCCTACGACATCGTTCCAGAATGGATGACTAGTCCATTTGGCGCTTGAGAGCCTGAGGCTGCCGCAAGCATGTCTGCACATTAGTCCTATCAATCTTCCATAGTAGAGTGACAAGCTCTACTTGGTGTTTGGGAGACGTCGTCTCCGCAAACTTGATCTAAGCATGCATACTACTTCATTTTTGTGCACAATAAAGAAAAAGAGAGTCTTATAAGACAAAAACTTTGTTCATTTTTAACATTTGTACATTTGCTTACTCTAGGGAAGCATTGTAAGCATTGACAAGGTTTAGGTTATTCTTTAATTGTATGCATTACATCCATCTAGCATCTTCAAAAGGATAATTTTTAAACTTAATAAGATATCGTCGGATAGTCTTACCACCTCTTAGTACCTTGTCTTCATGTCGGAGAATGGACTCGGGCTGCAGCACCTCTTCTTGGTCCTCGATCTCTGGTGGGTCTTCAATAGTTGGTTCTTGAGGTGGCTCTCCTTTGTAAGGCTTTAGTAGGCTCACATGGAAAGCATTGTGTATGAGCCAATGGTTGGGCAACTTGAGTTGATAGGCCATCTCATTGATTGGCCTAAGAATTTAAAAGGGACCATAGTACCTTTTTGCTAACTTAGCATAGTACTTTTGGTGTCCCGTAGGATTCTTGTCCGTCGTGTGCCTTAATCGAGCCTTGGGAAATTTGAGTAAGACCCAATCATTTTCTTTAAAGGCTTGGGCTCTTCTGTGCTTGTCAGCAGTAGCCTTTTGCCTTTGCTGTGAGATAGAGATAGCATCTTTAATCTTTTGGAAAGATTCTTGTAAATAAAGTCTATACTCATTTGTAGCGAAGATCTTCCCATGTACCTTAACTAGCAAGGGACTTTTTGATCTTCCCTCAATTACCTCAAAAGGTGCTTTTCTCGTGGAAGTATGTACAGTGCTATTGTAGGCATACCCCACTAAGGGTAAGTACTTCTCCCATTGGGATCTTTGATCTACTTCCGTTACATAGGCTTTTTGTAGATCGAGAATTGTTAGGTTAGCTATTTCACTTTGGCCATCCGTTTGCGGGTGATAGGACGAAGAGAAGTTTAGCCTTGTTCCTAAATTCTCAAAGAGACCCTTCCAGAAATTACTGGTCATTCTAGGATCTCTATCCGACACTATGGACATTGGCAATCCATGGTACTTGAAAATTTGTGAAAGGAAGAGGGTTGCCATTTGATGGGCTTTGATAGTCTTTTTGATAGGTATAAAATGAGCTTGTTTACTAAACCTGTCTACTATCGTTCATATTCCCGTATTCCCATGGATAGACTTAGGCAATCCAAAGATAAAAACCATGGATATGCTCTCCCATGGTGAATTAGGGATTGGCAAGGGTTGAAGCAATCCAGGTTGCTTCCCTCCATCAAATTTTGTCTTTTGGCATACCACACATTTAGAAACATACTCTTGTATGTTTTCTTTCATGGTAGGCCAATAGAAATATGTTTCAATTCCCTTTAGGGTAGACTGAATCCCTCTATGGCCCGCAGAAGGAGGAGCATGAGATTCATACATTACTTTCTCACGTAGTGAGCTAGTAATGCATAGTCTATTGCCGTAGAGAAGATAACCATCTTGTAAAGTAAATGGTTCCTCTTTCTTCCCTAGTGCAAGGGATGAAATCGCATCTCTAAAATTGGGATCAATACCATACTCATCTATCACAAAAGATAGATCATTTGTGAGTTGCTATGGAAACCACATTCACTCTCGGCCGTCTTGAGAGTGCATCGGCTACTTGATTATGCTTGCCAGCAATGTGAGCAATATGAAAATGAAATTGCGAAAGAAAATTTTCCCACCCCATTTGTTTGTTGGAGAGCTTGGTCTGCGTCATGAAGTACTTAAGACTTTGGTGATCCGTTCGCAGAATGAAAGGAGTCCCCAATAAATAGTGCTTCCATGAGTCTAAGGCATGTAGAATTGCAAGGAGTTCCTTTTCATATATGCCTAGAGCTTGCTCAACAGGGTTGAGCCTTCGACTTTCATAGCCTATGGCGTGCCCTTCTTGAAGCAAAACAGCTCCAAGTCACCACATGCATCACATTGGACCTCAAATGGCTTTGAGAGATCCGGTAGTGTAAGCACAGGTTGAGAGATAAGCTTTTCAAAAGCATTGTTCTCCTTGGCAGACCATGTGTACCTAACGTTTTTCTTTGTTGGGTCATGTAATGGTCCTGCTATTAGTGAGAACTTTTCTATGAAGCGTCTATAGTATGCGCATATACCTATAAAGCTTCTTAACTCATGAAGATTCCTTGGTTTAGGCCATCCTTTTATTACCTCCAGCTTTGATGGATCCATTTGGATGCCATCTTGAGAGATAATGTGACCTAAATACTAATTCTCTTGTAAGAAAAATTCACTTTTCTTTCGATTAACATAAAGTTTATTCTCTCTTAGAACTTGAAATATTACCTGGAGGTGTCGCTTGTGTTCATCTAATGAATTAGAGTAGATGATGATATCATCAAGGAACACTCCAGTAAAGGTTTGGTGAGGCCTGAATAGCTTCTCTATCAAGCGGTTGAATGTGGCTGGTGCATTGGTCAAGCCAAAAGGCAGCACAATGTATTCATAAAGACCAAACATAGTGCAAAATGCGGTCTTTACAATGTCTTGATCAACTACCCTTATTTGATGATAGCCACTTTTTAGGTCAATCCTACTGAAGTAGGTGGACCCTTGTAGCTTATCAAATAGGCCTTCTACGCGTGGAACGGGAAACCTATTCTTGATAGTGATCTTATTTAGTGCTCTATAGTCGACAGACATACGATATGTGCCATCT
The DNA here is from genome assembly GCF_014529385.1 of Adiantum capillus-veneris. Lineage (NCBI taxonomy): Eukaryota > Viridiplantae > Streptophyta > Polypodiopsida > Polypodiales > Pteridaceae > Adiantum > Adiantum capillus-veneris. The sequence goes on along the minus strand of NC_140944.1, from coordinate 975,946 downwards.
TTCTTTTGCACTAGTGGCACAGGAGAACAAAATGGAGATGAGCTAGGCCTAACCATGCCCTTCTCAACTAACTCATGCACTTGCCGCATAATCTCCTCTTGTTGAGCTTGAGAAACTCTATAAGGAGGTTTGTTAGGCGGTGAACTTCCTAGAAGAAGTTCAATTGCATGGTCATCATTGCCTCGTTTAGGAGGTAGCTCACAAGGGATGTCATCAATAAAGACATCTTGAAACTCTAATTCCTTTTGATTGTGTATATTTTCTTTTGCTAAAACATTAGGTTCATTTTGAGAATCTTTAACAAAAATCATGTACATGGAAATAGAGCTCTTTATTGACTAGTTGAAAGCTTGTGTATGTACAATGGGTATAGTGTTACCCATTTCCTTAGCATCTATATACATATCTTTTTCCCTGAACTTAAAGGAGATTCTCCTTTTAGGGAATTTAACATTGGTAGCCATGCGATCAAACCATGGTGCCCCTAGGATTACATCCTCATGCTTGTGAGGAGAGATAAAGAAGTCCTCTTTGTCCACATAGCTTTGGACATGGAGCCTCAATTTCCCGATTAAGGGAGTGACTGAAGCTTCTTGCCCCTTGAGAGCACCATGTGCGGGTACGACATCTCCCATCTCGTAGGTTTATATGCCTCGCTTGGTGGCCAACTCTATAGATATAAAATTATGAGTAGCACCGGGGTCAAAGAGAATAAAAGCATCATGTTCTCTTACCTTTCCCCAAGCATGGCATAGAGGAGATCCTTTGTGGTGAGTTTCCTCCTCTTGGATTTCAACCAAGGTAGCTCTAGGAGGATCATGGCGGTTGTTCTTTTGGGGACAAGTGCGGTACGTATGCCCTTGTTCGCCGCACTTGAAACATCGGTTATCCTTGTGATAATGCTCAAGCTCTTCAGGAGAGAGTTTATTTTTGCCTTTATAAACTCCCTTGTTTTCAGGGGGCTTATAATTTCTCTTAGCCCCTGTTTGGAAATTGATTTGAGAGGCCACCATAGTATGATGTATTACCGCCGATATGGTGCATGGCCTTTGGGAGTTGACATACTCCGCCATTTCTTCGGTTAAGCCCACACAGAATTGCTGCTTTTGCTCTCCAAAATCCAACTTTTTGAAGACAGTGGCTTTGAGTTGTAGGTCCCAAAACTTGTCTACATATTTGTGGATGGATTCATAGGAAGAGAGCTTTAAGCTTCGCCATTCGGTGAGTACTTTGTCTTTGGCATCGGTGGGCAAAAACTGCTTCATAATGGAAGCTCTTAAAGCTTTCCATGTTTGTGGAGCTTCACCGTTGGCCCGTAGGCTAGACCACCATTGTCTGGCGGACTTTTGAAAGTGCATAGCTACATGGCGTAGCTTAGAGGACTCCGTGAAGCCCTCATCTCCGAACGCCGCATCAAATTGTTGGATAAAGGCCAAGACTTTCTCCGTAGCACCAAAAGTGCCATCGTAGGTAAGGAAAGAGATGCTCTTCCCTCCCTCTTTGAACTTCTTGAGCTTGGATGACCTCTTCCACGCGGCATAGGATTTCCTATGGCCTCTTCTTTTTTATGGTTCAAAGGTTGCACCATCACTTTCTTCAAAAGATGAAGAATTTGAGGAAGATGGAAAAGAGGGTGACCTCTTTCTCGTCGAGACCATAGCTCTCGACGGTGATGCCCCGTTAACTGCACAAAGGCAGTGCACTGCAAGGCTGAAAAATCCCTATTCTACTTACTCACATGCAATTAATAGTACCAACCATTTATAGTTAGCTTGAGGACCTCCCTTCTTGAGCAAGAAAAGAGAAACCTTGTGCTCTGATACCAATGTAACATTTAATGGCCTAGTAACTTGTGTGTAGCGGAAAATAGCATGGACATAGTGAGCATTTCATTAGAATAGACTGATAAGTAGAAATGATGCTATTTTTAGTCTACCTAGTATAAACATATCCAAGTTTCCTAAACTAATTTTCCACATACCTTCTGATTAGTCCCATTATATTTTGAAATGTACTTTCCTTTCAAAAATCATGTCATTTGTACTCCATTGCTGTTTTTGAAGATTTGGCAGAATTAGGCCACGTGGACCTAATTTAGGCCTCTCGTCATCGTCGTCAAAATTGAGCAAGATTTGACATGCTTATCCATCTCTTCTTCAAGATCATCAAGGGACCTTCCATTCTTCCATGTGAGCTTGTTTGCTATCTATTTATTTATGATCTTTTTACTAGGAAAATTAATAGAAAATAAGAAAAGTAGTCTAAAAAGTAGAAATTCAATCCAAAAATTACCAAAACACACATAAATACTATACTTGGCCATACTTTTGTGAATTACTCCATTTCGATCTCTTTTCTGGTCCAAAAACATGCATAAAGAGTAAAAATTGCATTATTTTTTACATTTTTGTTGATATTTACACTATTTATATACACCTAGGGGTCATATTACATTTTGTGAGGGCATTTTTTACAGAATTTGCACAAAAGATCCTATGTTAACACACAAACACTTCAAACATTGCCCTTTCTCTAGCAAAAATGATTTGTTTGGGTTCGCATTCAAAATATTTCTCCCCATCCTAAATGGAGTCCTCTGGGATGACAATGTGTAGCCCGAATTGTATAGAGCATGGATTAATAATTGTGTCCATGCACAACTATGATTGGCTCTTCCATGCTTGTGATAACAATGGATTCCAAAAGACTATGTTGTGCAAGAGGAGGGTCTTGACCAGATTGCTCAAGGGTTTTCAATGTCGAGGCTTCCTACTGATTAATTTTGTTGAAAATAATATATTGGAGTAGTTGGGCTCGTTCTTTAATGGTCCTTCGCAACCAACCATCTTTTTCAACTTGATCAAACAATTGAGAAACTAGTTGTTGCTTTGGCAGTTATTAAAGCTTTAGCACCCATTTGTAAACCATTTTGCTTTTCTTTCTTTGCCTTTAGCATGGCCTTTGGCATCCACTTGTAAACCAGCTTGGTTGGTTGCTTTTTGTTTTTGCTTTTGGGTTGTGGAGCTAGTTTTGTTGCTTTGCAAGTACTTTGCTTAGTTTTTTATTGTTCTTTGGGTACCAAAATCTACTTAGGGTTTGCCTAAAGTTGAGCTCTTGTACCCAATATATCCTGGTTTCTTACATGCCTATGTCATTAGGGTAGATCTTATACTTAGCATCCAATATGTTTTAAGTATGGGGCTTGATTTACCCTTGTAATTTTTATTCTAAAAAATGCACATTTGTCAGGTCCCCATTATGAGGAGAAGCCATCATGTGCGAGAAAAAACACTCTTCTGAATATTCCTTTTTGCCAAAATATCTTGACCGAATGGCAACCAGAATGTGGTCGAAAGTTGGCCGGTGTCTATTAGTCAATGGCTGATTGGATGATGGTGGCTGATGGTCAATGGTCGGTGACTGGCATTCAACAACTGACAGCGATTGAGTTCTACTTGGACTTGTCTACACAAGAACGGCTATACATGGACACATGGACGGCTATCTCTCATAAGAGAGGGCAGTCCATAGAGGTTCCTTCTGGCCTATATAAGGAGGCCTCTTCTACACATAAAAATGCGGTGTGTGAGGTGGTGAAGAGAGTGAAGCAGGGTAGTGAGAGAATTAGGTGGAAAATCTACCAAGGGTTGGTAATCCCTTTGTAACTTACTTCAAGTTTGAAGTGCAAATACATTGAGTGGCTACTTTCCTATGGAAGTAGCCCACACTTGGGTGAACCACGTATATTGTGTGTGCTCTCTCTCTCTCTCTCTCTCTCTTATCTATTATATCTCTTGTGTGTGAAAAATATATCTCATTATTAAGTAAACCACTCTAATCTATACTTAGCTACTCTTTAATTCCTAACAGTATAGATGTTGTGCTTGGACTTTGTCGTGTTGACTTTGAATGCCGTAGGTCCGGGCTTTCCACTCTTTGTTGTTGTAAGCAAATGACATTTTTAATTGTCCACCTTTGAGTGTAAGCTCCTAGACTTTTGCGTCCCAATCTTGAACAACCTTTGTGTGTCTACATCCATGGAACTCCTGGTACCATATCTTCATTCATATGCTCGTCTAAAATGCAGATAGATGTGTGTGGGCCAAAAAATCCATTTACAAAGATGTTGAGGCTAATCATGCCCAAGGTTGGAGTAAACTCTTTATGTAGCGCCTTCACTTTGTCTTTGAAATACTCCAAAGATTTTGTAGTTTCCTTTTTCTATCTGAAAATAGCTTACTGCATTTATTCTCGCACATGTATATGCTAATGCCTTGACTTTTAATCCATTTCAACATGTGTCTCTACCTCGTCTTATGCTAAGGCTTGAGTGAAATATAGAGCATGAACTTGATGCATGTTGACTGGTATGACTAATGGGACTGGTTGCATTGCCTCTTTCCTATTCAAAGCTCAAATGCAAGCCTCTTCAATGATATGTTGATATCTAATTTTGCATTCTTTTGCTGCATGCATTCTTTCTAGAAGATCAGAAGATCATTGGTCAGTGGCATATTATATTTTCATAAATGAAATCCACTAATCCAATTTTCTATGATTTTCCCCATCTAAGGCCCCTAAGATCTGTTAGCGGGTCACCGCGCGACGGACGTCTACAACATAGCTATCTGGCACTAACATATGTCAATACTCAGGGAAGCTACTAGGGATGGGGCACGAAGACTCTTTGAGGTTGTCAGTCTCAAGAAGTGAACTTACAAAACTACATGACTACCTACTTTTAGAAAATCTATCACTCTCTAGTCCGAAATTGGTCTATGTCCAACCTCATTGCTCTAGGTCATCACGCCTTTTTGGCATCCAATCAGTGTCAAATAGCAACAAAACTTAAGGAGGAGTATTACAACACCTAAAGACACAATCCCACCAAGACATGTGGTCATCTGGGGAGGTACCAAAATCCCAATCCATCTTAAAAATGTGCAAAAAACTACATCAGAACTATTCAAAAAGGTAGCTCTATAGTATAGAAACAGTCTTTCAAGGTCAAAACATCAAAATATAACCATTTTAGCACTCAAATCCACGCATTTAGCTCACAAACAGGTTGTCACGAACCACAACAAAAACTGAGAATAGTTACACTTAGGTTAAAGAGCAAGAGATAAGGAACAAAATGCACTAAATGAATTAAAGTTTTGATTACCAATTAAAGAGAAAGATTGATTACAAATTGTAGCAGACTTGGAGCTCATAGTCTGCATCCACAAATCCTCCTACATAATGATAATGTTTTCTTTCAAACTAAGGGTTTTGACTTTAAAACTTGTGACCCTTTCCCACGGCCATTGGCCACTTTACAAGGCTCGTAGGTTCTGAGTGGGCAATAGAGAATATGTTAGCGGTCGCCGCGACGAACGACTGCAGCATAGCTCTTTTGTACTAACATAATGTCAATATGCAAGGAAGCGACTCGGGATGGGGAACAGAGACTTAATGAGAGTGTCAATCTCACCAAAGTGTACTCAGAGGGCTACTCATTCTACTACAAAAGCAAATCAACCACTTCCTAGTCAGACAATCAGTATGCGTCCAATCTCACCGCTCTAGGTCATCACACCTTTTCGGCATCCAAATGTATCCGGAATGCAACGAAACTTAAGGAGAGGTATCACAACACTTAAAGGCTTAATCCTACCAAGTTCTTTCACCATATGGGAAGGTACATAAATCACGATTCATCACAAAAAATGTGGAGAAAACTGAAACAGAAGTACTCGAAAAGGTCCTCCTTAAGCATAGAAACACTTATCCATGGTCAAAACATCAAAAAACAACCATTTTAGCCTCCAAATCAATGCATTTAGCTCACAAACAATGCGTCGCGAACCACATCAAAATTGAAAATGATTATACTTAGATTGTAGAGCAAAAGACAAAGAACACAATGTGCTATTCGAAAACGAATTCCAATTACCAGTCCAGAAGAAAAGAAGATTACAATTTGTAGCAGTAAGAGGCTCCCACAGTGCATGTTTCAAAACCTTCAAGCTAATGATAATTCTCCTCTCCAAACTAAGGGTTTTGACTTTAAAAGTTAAGGGAGCTTTCCCACGGCCATCCAACCTCTTACAAGGGTGTAGACTCAAAGAGGTAGAGAGGGTATTGTCTAATTACATCACACTTACAACTCTTGATAGGCTGAATTACATGGCTTTCTTCAAAAAATCGAGTGTTTATAGGGTTTGGTGTACATGCACCTGTATCCTCCCCCCTTCCTATTCATTGCACGTCCTTGTGCAAGCCATCTCTGAGTGTATGTTACTATCTTCTCTCAAGCACTGCAGTGAGGTTCCTGAACTTCTGAGCTCTTGCTTCAATCTCTACTTTGGTGGCGAGCTCTCGAAAGGGATTGTTGCTGAGGGTACTTTGATAGGCAATGTGACGGGTCATGGGATTAAATATGGAAGAATCCACTTTGAAGAAGCCGGTCATGAACGCCTCTTCGAAGGTCTGCATGTAATGAGAGGGCAAAAACATGACTCTTTCATATAATCGCATGATGAAATTCCTGGTTGGGATTCAGTCTCCATATTCCAGCAAATGCCTTACATGCCTTCGACAAAGATTTGCCAGGGATGCTCTGCTATTTCTATATCATTGAAAGCTGTAATGCAGATGATGAGCATCCGGGCAATCTTTACAAGCATTTAACAGGTGAGATCCGGGATCTCCTTCATCATGTTGATTACCCCTTTTAGAGTTTGAACCATGTACTATTCGGATGGTGGGTTGTTATTGAGAGGCTTTGTGATTATCGGGTAGTATAGCACTGCGGTCTTTTGCTTTGCCAAACGTAAAAGTTGTCTCAGGATCACCTTCTGTTGATGGGACAGTAAGTGGGGTCGATCCTGAGATGCTGGGGAGTGTTCCTGTAATAGGTTTCATCAATTGGCCTCTTATCAAACCATTTTTTTCTCCAAAGGGGTTGATTATCAATGATTGTCTGAATCTAAAGTGTCGTGACAAGAACCTCCATGTAGTCCCCTCTGCTGTTTGGTTCAAGTTCAGGGAGCATTTTTCGTTCCCATAATTTAACCTCTTGCCGCATCAGTGGTGGCAGGGCGATCATCTCCTACCCGAGGTTCTTTACTACCTCATCTGGAGCAATCATGAGGAGGGCAGCCGATTCCAACACCTTCAGTTCATACTGCATATAAGCTTTGTGTGAAGGGTCCTTTACTTTTGAGATCCAGCATTGAATTTCATCCCTTGCCGACTCCGAAGTGGATGTTGTGGCTCGATCTTCAGATTCCAGTGTTCCTTTTCCTGTGCTGGCAGTGAGCACCTCTGCTTGATGAGCTTAAAATGTGGACTGTTCGAATCCTCCTTCTTGCTCAAATTCCCCTGGGACCTGTTGATACTTTGTATGATTTTCTCTTAGAGTTGCTAAGTCTCCTCTTGCCTCAGCCAATTGGTTTTTTAATTCTTTGATTTCTTCATCCTTGGCTTGTTGTATGGCCCTATGTCCTGCTGTCATGATCTGTCTATCATATTTTTCTTGAGTCAGGGCTTCTTTCAGCTCTTTAATTTCTTGACTCAAGGAGGTAGATCTTGTAGTCATTGTTGAGGAGGAGGGGGTCTCTTGTATGGCCAGGAGCTGAATCAGAGATCTGCTAACCACCGCATACGAGCCTTGCAGCTTCTCATTTTGTTCTCTTTCTTTGGTTAGCCCCTCCTCTAGACATTGCTGCTCGACCTGCAATGCGGAGTTCGCTTCATTAAATTGTTGCACCTCCTTGTAATAGTAGGCTGCATTCTCTTGTTCTCTTTGCAACTCCGATTGTGCCTGGAGTTGTGCCTTCTCTAGTGCCTCTATTTTTTGCTTTAGCTGCAAGGACTCTGCTGCCGTCTTAGATGCTTCTTTCTTGATATCTTCTAACTCCAGCTCTTGTAAATTGCAAAGAGCCCTTTGACATTGAAATTGTAGGTTGATCTGCTCTAAGTGAGCATCAATGTCAAAGGATTTAACTATCTCCTCTCCTTCCTCCATAGTCGTTTGTAATTGTGGTGATCTTGGCCTATGCTGTCCTTTTTGGCCCTGATCCGATTGTTCAGCCTCCTTAGTTTGCTTTCTCTTTGTTTCAAATCTTTTAGAGCACCAGAGGTTGTGGCAGGCTTTGTTTGTGCGGCCTCTGTTTCTTGCTTTGTTTTGTGTTCTGTATGCTTTTCCTCCGCTCCTTGTTCTGGCCAGCCTTCAATCTTTCCCTTCCTTTTTCCAAAGTCTCTGGAGGTGCCTTAGTGTCCTTGGGAGAACCAAAGTCTTGACCTTGTTGGTCCTGTGTGTCTTGTTGTTTCTTCCCCTGCGAGTGACTTTCCTCTTTTTTTGCTTCGATTAGATTCATCAAATGATTTGAGATCATCGACGCGTGGCTTCTTTGATTCTTCTTTTTGCCTTTGCTCCATCTTTCGCTTGAGTTCATTATGAATTCGTTGCCGCATGGTGGTAGCAATCTCCCATTTTTGTTCAGCTTCCTACCTCTTATGTTGCTTGATCTTTTCTAAAGCCGCTCTATGCATGCGTAGCAATGGAATGTTTTTGGCTTCTTCCTCCTCTTTCTCATCATCCGCTTATGTCCCTTGGGTTTGTTTCTGATCTTGCTTTTGTTGGTGGAGCCTTTCCCTCAATGCCTGAGCTTCTTTCATTGTCCTCTTGGCACGAGTAATGGGAATAGCCTCTGCCATGTGCACAACTTTTTTCCTCAATCGGGTATATCCAAGTGTGTATGGGATATCATGCTCCTCCTCCCAAGACTGGTACTCCGAAGGAGTGTCTCTTGGTTGGGACTCCTCTTCCTGGCTACTCCGAGCATCTAACTCGGGCTTCTCGCTGTCACAATCCTTTAAAGGTGTGCTTTGCCTGTCTGTTTGACTTTTGGTTTTGGCCTTGTAGAAAGTCCTGCCACTAGTCTTACTGCTCTTTTGGATATGTGGATGAGATCTATCTGTGCTTCGACTGGCGGTAGATCATTGATCATTCCCAGTGCTTGATAGGCAATACGCGTCAGCATTGGTCCACCATTCATGTAGGCTTTGCTTCTTTGGCTCCCCTTTAGGTTTGCTTCGACAATACTGCCAAGGAGATAATTGCCGAAGTCGCAACTGACCACTCTTCCACTGCCATGTGCAACAAAGGTTTTGTATATCAAGGTGGCTTCTGCACTTTGAAGTGTTGTGATATAAGGCGCAATGTCAATTCAGTTTCTGAGTATATCCGATCTTGATACGTCAGCTTGTGGCTTTGTTGCTTCAAGAAGGCTTTATCATTGTCTATTGCCTTTGTCTTTTGCAAGAGATTGTGCGTCCCTTGCGGCAGGTGGAGGGCTTCATTTATAATTTTTGTTGTGATCTTTACCTTGACGAATGCCCCATCCTTGTCCGTCAGAGTTGCTTCCTTGTTGTACTGAATTGAACTTATGAGCTCATGAGCTCGTCTGAAGTACATTCCCCAAGGAGGCAGTCGTAAGAAGTTGTCTGGTTGTATGCACCTGCCCCCTGCTTGCACTACTGGCTTTTGGTGTAAAGTCCACATTTTTGTGGAAAGATTGTGGCCTTTACTATTTCTCCATCTGTTGCTTGAAACCTTCCAATGAAGATGTTATTCGGAATTGCTTCAAGTACTTGTTCGGTGATGTGAGCTTTCTCATTTGATGAGATATCGATTATCTCAAAGGGTGCATCATTCCACTCCCTTTGTGCTTTCCTTTGAGGCATCCTGCAGTTAATTTTAGCATTGAAAATAGGTTTTAGCCATTGATTGGAACTGTTAGAAAGTGTAAACTTAACCATAAAATGAAAAATGAGCATAACTTTTTCAAAACTACTCCAAATTTGACCAAATTTCACCGGTGCATCTAAGATTACTATAGGCACAAGGAGGTAATGTAACAGATGAATTTTGGCAAAAAGGAACATGGATCGCGATCCCTGTTGGGAAGAATTTTGAAATTCTAACTTGGGGAAGTTGTTCCTGGGCATATGGGGATGCTACTGAGTAATTTTCTCTGGAATTAGGGTTGGAGCTACATGGATCTTGATCTATGTTGGGCAACATTTTGGAAATTTGATGATACCATCTGGTAGGGTTCATCTAGATGATGCCTTGATCCACATTTTTTGGGATTTGAATCACTGGTTTGACACTTGGGCTAAATTTTTGAAAACTTTTGCAGACTTAGAGATTTTGGCATTTTGAAGTGGATTTTGGGATTCAAATGGCTTGAAACTTCATGGCTTGGCTTTCTTGAACATACTGGGTCAGATGGCCATGTTTTTGCTTTGATTGGACAAAAAGGTACATGGATCGCGATCCATGTTGGACAAAATTTTGATATAGTTCTTGTGCACATATGTTCCTAGAGGTTTTCCTAGTACACTGGTGAAATATTTTCAAGTTTGGACATGTTTTTCCTTAATTTGCCCCATTTCCCAGTTTATGGCCATGTTTTTTTTCGTTTTGACCATATCTATTTTAAACCATTTTTGGACTCATGTTTTGCCTGAGATTGATCATTGTCTTGATTTTTGATGATTTACGTCTGTAGTTCATAGCTTTGCCTAGCTCCCTGGCAAATTCTAGCAGACATTGAATCCATTTGAGAAGACAAATTGAATCCTGCAATTTTTACCATTTTGCAAGTAAACCTTTGCTTTGTTTTGATCTTACCACTATCCTTAAGTTACATTTGCTTGTTGATAAGCTCCGAGAAGAGTGTGAAATCTCCCAATTGGCTTTAGCAGCAATGTGCAAACTTGTCAAGAACTCTGTCCTTAGCCCCTTTTCATAAGTTTTGTTGGCATCCCAGCATTTGACCTTTCCTTGAGTTTCTTCTGGAATCCTACCCTTTTCCTTTTTGAAATTGTCCAAAAGACCATTTGCAGACTGAAGGTAGCAACCTAGGAGGATTTGATGATCTTAAGAGCAGTTTTTGTGATTATTTTTGCAGCACCAGTACAGTTTTTGCATTCCCCAGCTAGTGGGCCACCCCTGCCCTAATTTTGGCAAAAAGGAACATGGATCGTGATCCATGTTGGGATGCATTTTGGAAATCCAACTATAGGAGTTTGTTCCTGGCCATCTATGGGTGCTTGAGTACAATTTTCTCTGATTTTAGGGTTTGGGGAACATGGATCGCGATCCATGTTCCACCACCTTTTGCTATTGTTTTTGTCCTGCCTAATTTTGTCAGCTGAAATATTTTTGGTTTTTGATGGGTTTTGGGCTTCCCCATTGGCCCTATTAGTTTGCCGATTTTGTGACTTTGTACTGCTCTGATATGTTGTTTTGGCATTGTTGATGCATTATGGGACATACACACGTACTCTTGCAAGGTTAATGATCATACCTATCAAATCTGGTGTAGTAAGATCCACCGAGGTGGTCGCGGCGAGCAAAAACAACTCCGAAAACTCTATACTCTTGTGGCTCTCTCTCTCTCTCTCTCTCTCTCTCTCTCTCTCTCTCTCTCTCTCTCTTTGAATGCAAATGAGCTTATGTTGCCCCATTTGACTATATGTTCCTAGTCTACCCGGAATGCCCTATTTATACTTATCTCCATTGATCATATCTTGTTGTTCATATCGCCTGCAGTTCAAACCGTTCGTCATTCTGACACTCAGTTGGCAAATGGCGTTCGATCTACAGTTTTGATCCTTCAGAAGTTGGCTCAAAATTCATCTTGTGTCGAATATTTCATATTTGCCATGTTCAAAGTCCTTGCTTTGAAGTTTGGGCGTTTGCTTTCAAAAGTCAATTCCGACTTTCCTGGCTCGACTTATCAAATTTTTGTTGATTATCCGTCATTTTTTGCTTTTTTGTAAAAGAAAATTATTTACAATGATTATTAGTTGGACAAAAAAAAAGCCAAAATTAGTGTAGCCTCCCTTATATACATACTCTTATTCTGGTATTAGATGGTGACGGTATGGCTCATGATTATGCCAACTAAGAGTTTGTAAGGCTCTGAAAAACTTGTTTGTTTTTAAGAAAAAGAAAGGAAAGGAAAAGAAAAGAAGTAAGATGATAATAATAATATATACAAATGATAATCCTGTCGCATTTTCCCCCCTTCCTAGAGTGAGTCGTCCCCGATGAACATGTGTCAAAGTGCATGGGAACAAAGCACTTGTCTATGCATAGCCGTATGGTGTGGCTCTATGATACTGATGGATGATATGCATAGGGAAACAAATTGATGTGCAAGAGAGAGGTGTTGAACAATATGTTCAGTGGCTATTAGTGGCCTTGAAGCTGCGTGGTCCGAACAATAGTAATTGGAGAAGACGCGCTCTGTGTTTGACCATGACCTGCAAAAGTTTTGATGCTGATGGTTGTGTTGCTTTTTGACTTTGTTTTGCTCGCCACTGAAATTGCTTAGGTTTGGATTCGCTACAAGAGGCATCGTGTGAGCGAGTTTGTTCCGGTTGCCATACCCACTTGACAGTGTTTGGTTGTCGAAAGTAGTGTTCCATTGGCTTAGGTCGTGTGACAAAAGCGGTAGGCAATTTGTTGAGGTTTGATTTTTGTGTAGGCAATGTAGGCTAACTTGTATTGATTTGTCATTTTGGTATCCACAATTGCTTAGGATTGGTTTTCATGATGGATTTTTTAACCCATATTTTCTTGACCACTATTGTGGAATATCGCTGAGCTGGTGCATGTGGTGATGGTAGAGGTTCCCATACATGGTCTGTTTGTATGAATGGCGTGGCAAAAGATTGACCCTCGTGTTCGAGGAATAATGTATTGTCCTGCCAGTTTGGCGTGGCTTGATAAGTGCTCATCCACGGCACTCCTAGAATAACTGCCTCGTTAAGATGCTAATCCTCAACCACATGAAATCCCCGACTATCCATAGTGCCTTTGTTTGCTACTTTGAACCCCATAGTGTTTGGCATTAGAGACTCTTGCGTAATTTTTCTGAAAGTGGAGTAGTTACCCACATTAGCTCTGGTCCCGTGTCTACTAATGCTCGCTCGATGGTTCCATCTGCGAGTTGTAAATTAATGCGTTGATCCATTCCTCCTAACCATGTAGCTGCTGTTTGTATGGATGCTATTGGAGTAGTCTCAATAGAATCATTCTATTGTGCTTTCCTCTGGAAGTTTGCTTGCTCTTTGCGCTTTAATATTTTGAGTTTGGCTTCTTGCTGTGCTTGTTCCTGAATGTCCCGTGCTTGACGTTTGCGCTAAGCTACTGCATGTAGTGTTGCGAGTTCTTCCAGTGTCAGCGGAAGAAGATATTTCTTTAATCTGCAGCCACTCATCCAATTAGGCATCTCCTCTCCTGCTAATATTGCAAGCTTGATGGCGCCACTTTGTGATATATCATGTATTACAAAAGGCTTTTTGAGTTTTTTGGAGTGTTGTTTGGGGGTATACATTAGAACATAATCCCCTTTTTGGAACTCCTTACCAATCACGTGTTGATCATGGAGAGCCTTCATTTGTTTTTTCTGAGCATATAACCTAGCTATCGCTCTAAGTCTGGTTTCATCTAATTGTTCCGGGGTGTCTAGTCTCTCCGATAGCTCATGGCCCGTCCATCCTAATTGTGTTGCCACTCTTAGGGTTTTGATTAGGAATTCCAATGGTAGGATCGCATTAATCTCGAATACCAGGTTAAAGCTACTCTGTAAGCCCATAAGGTTGTGTGTAGCTTTTGATCCCAATCATTTCTTGAGTCGTTGACTATTTTGGTGAGTACAATGCATAAGATTTTGTTGGTACTCTCTGCTTGCCCATTAGCTTGCGGATGATAGGGTGCCGATTTGCGATGGACTACCATGAATTCATCAAGGAGGCTTTCAATGACATCGTTTAAAAAGTGTGTTCCCCTATTGCTCACTATTTCGATAGGTAGTCCATATCTCGTAAATACGTTTTCAAAAAGGAACTGAGCTGTAGTTCTTGCATCTTTTTTTGGGGTCACTTTTGCTTCCGTCCATTTCATCATGTAGTCTGTTGCTACTATGATGTATTGTGCGTGTGTTTTGTATCCTGGAGGTATGATGGGACCAATGAAGTCAATGCCCCATTTGGCAAAAGCACGTACTCCTATCATTGGCATCAGTGGCATTTCATCTCTCCTTTGGTGTGGTTTTGTGCGTTGGAATTCATCACATTGTTTGACATATGTCTCTGCATCCATAAACAGGGTTGGCCACCATATGCCTGAGTGTAACACGAGCCTTGCCATTTTATCAGCAGAGAAATGTCTCCCTGGTTATCCTGAGTGTGCTTGATCTAAGATAATGTAATATTTGCTTTCTGTAGCACACAATTGTAGTTGTTTGTCCTTTCTCCGCCTATACAGTTGGTTGGCAATGAGCAGATAGTGTTTGGCCTGTTTTTCTATAGTTTTCATTCTTGCTTTGCCCCATTCCTCTGGAAAGGTTTGATTTTTTAAGTACTCAACTATGTGAGCACTCCATTTAGGTGTTTGTACTACTCAAAACAGGGTGGCATGTTCCACCGGGGGTTGTTTTGTACAACTATCGCAGGATTTTACATATGTATGGACATTGTGTTCCATGTTTGGCAGTAGACACCCAATCTTTGTAGCCGTTGACCTGTCTGCATTTCTCCATTGTGAAATCCCGTATTTTGTATATGAGCCTGTTTGAGGTAGTAGGTGGTTTCTTCGGGCTGTACACATAGTCTCAATATCTCATCCTTACCGTGTTTGTACAACCGTCCTGCTAAAAGCTGGAGATTTCGTGTTTGATGGATAATTGATGGTTGTCTTTCTATCTGCGATGAGTCAATTGTGAGTAGAGGAATGACCTCTTCGCTCCATCTTGGCACCATTTTGATGTTAAACAGACATGAATCAGGAAGGTCATCATCGACATCCTCAGGTGCTTCCCCATGAAATAGTCGTGAAAGATGCTCTGCTCTGGTGTGTGTGGTCCCCTTTTTTATGACTACCGTGAAGTCAAACTCAAGCAGTAGTATAAACCAACGAACAATTCTTCCAGTGTTGCAAGGTTTGTTTACTAGATATAGCAATGCTTGGTGATCCACGAAGAAGACAAACTTGTTTGCTAGAAGGTAGTATCTAAATTTCTTGACATCATAGATCATTCCCATACCTTCTCTTTCCGTAGTGGTATAATTTCTCTCTGGGTTGTTTAGTTGCCGACTAGAGTAGCAAATGGGAAAATCCATTTTCTTCTCTCTTGGCTGGGCTAATATGCACCCGATTGCATAGGCTGATGCATCCACATGGACATGAAAGATTTTTCTCCTCAGGGGCTTGCAAAATTGGAGCCGAAATTAATTGCTACTTCAATTTTTGGAAAGACTGCTCACATTCCTCCGTCCATTCGAACTTAGCAATGAGGGCGTACAACGGCTTAGCTATTACAACATACAT
The DNA here is from genome assembly GCF_014529385.1 of Adiantum capillus-veneris. NCBI lineage: Eukaryota > Viridiplantae > Streptophyta > Polypodiopsida > Polypodiales > Pteridaceae > Adiantum > Adiantum capillus-veneris. Next base: position 960,549 of record NC_140944.1, on the reverse strand, counting down.
ATATATGAAACACCTGTAGTACTCGTAATGCCCCATAAATGCTTGCACTTATTTCATCTTCGTTGGTCTCGATACTGTAACAATTATTTGTACCTTCTCTTGATCAATTGAAATTCCGTTTTTGGACACAATGTGGCCCAAAATTTTACCTTGTCTCACCATGAAGATGCATTTTTCTGGGTTTAAGCAAATACGATACGTTCTACATTTTTCAAAGACTTTTCCCAAATGAGTGATGGTCACTTCTTTGATGAGAATGAACACAAAGATCATCCATGTAGATCTCCAAAAATTGTCTGAGATATTCTTTGAATGTGTGGCTCATTAGTCTTTGAAATGTAGCCGGGGCATTGGTAAGGCCAAAAGGCATTACCCTGTAGGCAAATACACCCCACTCTGTCACAAAAGCTATCTTATGTTGATCTTCCACTTTAATCGTCAACTGGTTGTAGCCTGAGAACCCATCCAAGAAACTATAGGCCTCTTTCCCTGCTACCCTCTTAATAACATGATCTGTTATTGGCAATGGATAGTTATCCCTGATGGTGGCTGCATTTACATGTTTGAGGTTTACACAGACACGCAGTTTGCCATTCTTTTTGGGTACCACCACAATCGGGGACACCCAATTGGTGTGTTCAATCTCGTAGATAAACTCAACGTCCTTCAATTTGCCTATCTCCTCCTTAATTTTCTTGGCAAAAGTTTCAGTGCAAAGATGTTGTCTGCGTGGTCTAGCATCACACTTAAGGGGGATCGTGTACTGACAGGTCTCAGGATCTATCCCCTTTAGATCTTTGTATGACCATGCAAAGACATCTTTGTATCGTCGACTAGAAGTTGGTCTTCTTCGTCAATAAGGTCCGTGGCAATGTATGCCGGTTTAGGTTCCTCGCCTGGTTGTGCTAAGTTGATGCATTTTGCATTTTCAAGCCCATCATATGAAATTCCTAGTTCTTTGGGATCTCTTTTTGGTTTTTGCACCACAATTTTCCTATCCTGAAAGGTATACTTCTTATAGTGGGAAGGTGCATCAAATTTGTCATCATTTGATTCTTCATTAGTTTCCATTTATGTTGTCCAAACTTCCTTCAAGGCTTGCTTTAGTTCATTATATTTGACTTTGTGCTCCATTTTGTACAACTTAATTGATTTTTTTGTATTGCTCTCTTTTTCTAGTTTTTTTGTGTTTGCCTTCTTCGATTTTGTTTTGGTTGAGTCAGGTTTCATGTATCTCTTTGATATCCTGTCCCTGAGGTAGTCAGTCGCTTCTACTAACCTTAAGTACTACATTTTGTCAGTTAATAGAGGTACCGAGTCCTCTTTGTGCTTGTCTTGGTTGTTTTCACGTTTATCTCGATATTTGCGTTGTCTTTGAGGATTTTGGTTTGGGAAATCATAGTATATCACCCATCGATCCTTCTGTTTGATGCTCTGACTCAAGCTACTAGACAGCTCGTTGTCTGTGTTATCCTCTAGCAGCTTATCAGTTGGGTCTTGGAACTCTTCTTCGCTCGTTTGGTCAAGGTATCTTACTGAGATTTCATCCATGATGCGTCGACACTCGGCAACCCCGTCCTGTTAGGGACTTTCCACTCTGACTTCGGAGTTAGGCTGACACCCAACATTTGGAATGGAATGCTATCATATCCTTCCTCGTCGCAGAATTTGGTGAGGGTCACCTCGTTTACACAAACATCAAGCATACACTACTTCCATATTGTGAAGTTTGTACTATCAAACTTCTTGATATAATACTCTTCTTTCTCAGAAGGTCTAGCCACAATTGACAAGAGCAAAAAATGAGAGGGTGAGACTAGGAATTTATGGCAAAAATTTTGTGAAAATTTTGGCAAAGTCTCCTCTATACGAAGATCAAAATCTCAAACCAAATCTCAGCACATCAACACATAAACTGTAAAGAAAGTGCTAACAGAGCATAAACTTGGAGATACTGCTCAAAATCAATGTACGTATGCATAATCCATACACATAAAACTACCACTGGAACCAAATTCTTGTGAAACGTCAAAAAATGCTTGAAAATCTGCTATGTCGGGAGAACTTGTGACTATCCCTGTGCATGTAAATGTGTATTTGAGAGCTATCTCTAAAAAGCCACCAATCGCTATGCATAAGCAATTAGAGAAAATCGACTTCTAAAGCTACAAAGAACTTACATCAATGCCATGGCAATCCCAAAAAAGTTTGCTCTCAGAAATGCATAAAACTACTGCTAACAACAATCTGTAACCTACCTCCCATAGCCAACAAACTGTCTCCTTGTCTCGCTCTCTTCAATGCCCGAGAGTGTGTCAAAATCTGTAGTCGATATCGCTGAAGTTGATGCCGATGCCAGGTGTCACTTCTCTATGAAAGAGGCACCTCATCCGTGCATGTTGTAAGGTGGGAAAACGAGTTGTCGATGTCGATTTCCACTATACTGGATGAAAGTGTGTTGCCGATGCCGAATTATGAGAAAGATGAAGTCAAGAATCGGAGTGTCTGTGTGTGTCCAATGTCGAGGGTAGAACTCATCGGTGCAGCGAGTGGAGCCCAGAGCCTATGCCGAGAAGCAAGGGAATCGGCACCTTGTTTGCTCTCTCGTCGAAGCGGTGTGTGTGTGTGCTGTGAGAGAGGCAAGGAAGCTCTCTCTCTCTCTCTCTCTCTTCCTTCCACCTTGCTTTGTCCCTCTTTGTAGCACCACACTTCTTCAAAAACCGTGTGTGTGTGTGTGTGTGCTTGTGTATGCACACACACCCACGTCCACACCTTTTCTCCCTTTCGCTACAACTACAATGTCCTCTGTTGCAATGTAGATAATAACGCTAGCTTACACCAAAATATTCATCAGTGCTATCTGGTTGCTTGCTACCAACGCTACAAAGAGATGCTATTTGCTTTGCTAGAGTTATGGTTTTGATTGAAAGAGTCCAACAATATCTTTAGATATCCTCAACAATACTTTGTACTTCTTCATAACGCTGGGAAAATTTAAGGCTACCTTATCTGCAGTAATGTCCAAAACTCCAACACTACCTTCTGATGTTGATTTAAAAAACTGTGCTACTACAAAGCTATTTGAAGCTCTAGTGCTCAATGAAAAACTCCAAAACTCCAACACTACCTTATCTGCAGTAATGTCCAAAACTCCAACACTACCTTCTGATGTTGATTTAAAAAACTGTGCTACTGCAAAGCTATTCGAAGCTCTAGTACTCAATGAAAAACTCCTCTCTCTCTTCTCAAGCTTTCAAGCCTTAGTTTGCCTCAAAGCTTGTGCATGCGCGTCGAGAGCGGATCGGGAGACCAAAGCTCTAATACCACTTGTGAGGTGCGCACATGCATGCGTGTGTGCGTGAGGGGAAGGGGGGGAGCAAGAGAACACATGGATGGTTGGAGCACAATGTGAGGATAACGAATCCCTCTCTACTCCTTATTCTATATTGCATTAAAGAATAAGGTTAGATGTTAGGTGATGGGTTAGTAATGGTCTGGCAGTTGGCGTGAACCCGGACACTATTCATGATAAGAATACGAACAAAGGGAGGTCATTAGCCTACAATAATAATTATTGCTAAACTTTGTCATGGCCTTTTTCATTTTGTAGGTGCGATAACATGAAATTCAAAAAAGAGCTTGTTTCTATTCAGATTGAATTTTTCAAACACAATGTGAAGACCTGAACATAATTTTGTGGACACAAGAGAAGAGAATTACACTTAAGTGTCATAACAAAAAATTACGACTGCGTGTGACTCATCCGAGAGAGAGAGAGAGAGAGAGAGAGAGAGAGAGAGAGAGAGAGAGAGAGAGAGAGAGAGAGAGAGGTGAGCCACAGAGTGAGCCCTCACCCAAAAAATGACAACTCACTGTCGTTCAAAATTTCTCTCTCTCTCTCTCTCTCACTCACACACACACACACACACACACACACACACACACACACACACACACACATGCACACACATTGTGTATCTCTATCTCTTTCTTCTTCTTATTAACACACAAGGTCTTGAATTCAAGACCTCTTGACATTTTTCTCATTACGTTTGATGGTATTGTGGGCTCTCAAGATCAAATGGCTCATTTTTTTGTGCGCCTCTATGGGTGAGCTCATTGGTGAAATTTTAAGCGTGTGAGTAGACCTCTATGGTGAAAAAGAATAGATTAAAATCCATCCAAAATTGGTACCAAGGTATCTGGGGAATTCTTGAAATTTGAAGGGTATTTTTTGGTAATTCAAACTATGTGAGATGTGTAGAGGTGATGGTTAGTAGTGGATCTTGGCGTGGGTTCAAACCCTGTGAGCTGTGAGTTCGACTTGATGGATGGTCGTGGGTTCAAACCTTGTAAGCTGTGAACAGCTTCTCATCGCTTTTGAAAGTTGAGCTTGGCGATGGCGACGGCAAAGATGAAGACGAAGAGCAGGGCGAGGCCGATGTGGACGCCCGTGACGGCCCCCAAGAAGTCATGCCTGTAACCGAAGGTGCGCTCCACGAATTGCTTCACTGTAAAGGCCACCCCGTGATCAGGGTCGCTCACTCTGCTCTCCACGTCCCCCACCTGCGACGCTATCAGCCACCGGATTGGCCCAGTAGTACCACCTCCACCACACAGGTATGCTCTGCATTTGAGAGAGAGAGAGAGAGAGAGAGAGAGAGAGAGAGAGAGAGAGAGATGCAATTAGCACAACGGGGCCAGCTTCCATCGAGGGAGAGACTTAGCAGGGAAGCTGGCCGGTTGGAGAGCTCCACCTTTGAGCACAAGGAACAACTGGCTGTTTTGCAGCTGCTCCTTGATTGGCGGAAGCTGTAAACATCTGGAAAGGAGAATGATGATTGGTGCAGCCAGGGAGACTATCACTACGTTTACAACCTTCTTCATATGACAATTTATGGTTCTTTGCAGTAAAAAAAGATATATATGAATGAATGTATGTACGTATATGTATATTGTGTGTGTGTGTGTGTACACAGCCAGCTCTATCAATCCTAACTTTTTTCGTACCCGTGTAGTTGCCCAGTGTACTTCCGTACTCGGACGAGTACGGAAACATACGGAAAGTGATTCCGTACCCGGCAAAAAATTTGTGGCAAATTTTTTCTGCCTACAGTTTTTTGGCCGTGCTAGTTGGGCTGCTAACTCTGTTATGCAAGCATTGCCGCACATCAGTGAGCTGCGAGCTGCGAATCAGCGGCTAGCCCATCCTCTCGCCCTCTCTTGCTCACATGGAGCTTCTCCCGTGCCCACAAGCTAGTCTCTAAATTCAAATTTTTGAACTTTCTATGGTTTTGTGTTTGTGTACAAAGTTTAAACATGGTGGTGTAGTATGTACGCTCTTAAGCATCCTATGTAGTAGGCTATTTGACGTGTGGAATTTCCGGGTAGTCTCATCCGTACCTATTCCGTACTTCCGTACCCGTGTGCGTCCGACGTGTGGTTGACATATGGAAAACCTATGCTATCAATATTTGCTAGAAATGTTGTGTATATTCGTGGCAAGGTTGTTTGACAGCTTACCACATGTGGTATCACAAAGCCGGAGAAGAGATTCCAGAGGTTGAAAAAGGTTGCTATGAACATATTAGTGAGGATAATGTCGGGGGTAATCGCCACAAGGCACATACCAAGGTAGGTGATGAAGACCAACATAAAGAACATGAAGTAGAAGAAATAAAGAAACTTCATGTGTTAGTGGAGCAATTGTATATGTGTTGCTCCTGTGTTGTTTCCAAAGGCATGCAAGGCATTGCTCTTGAAAGCTTTGAGGATATCGTGATGGGAAGGATAGATCTGTATGACCCGGGAGCGGTGTACTCAGTTCTTTTATGAGAGCTTGATTTTGCCTGATCATAGAGAGAGTGAGAATTAATACCACATTTAAATGTGGACATATCTTGTCTTGCTGATAAAGAGCAGTGCTTGGTCCTACTGGTAAAGAGTAGACTCTTTGTAGATTTGTGAAAAATCAACTTGAAGACGAGCCTCGGCGGAAGGTGAACTTATTTCAAGCATCCATGTAGCTGGGTTATATCCATCTTTAATGGGTGCAATCCCAGGTATTGCCTGCCAAAACTTTGTGTTGTGTGTGAAAACGTAGATTTAGGTAGTTTGTATGCTATATGCTGGGGACCTACCTGGAAATATTGAATAAGATTTTCAGAGCAAGGACCTAGGGGACCTCCGTAAATGACTTTTCCTCCTCTTGTTAAGAGAAGCAACTGCAAGCATAGAATTAGGTATCATATCTTAGTATTTCATCTAAATTTAAAGAGCAAGATATGCGGTTCAGCACTGTTGAAATACTTGGCTTAAAAATGTCAGATGTCTTGGGGTTTCTTCAGAAGGCTTAGCTTGTTAAAAATTTGTCCAAACAGGCAAGCATTTTTATTTTGTTTAATCAGAAGAATAGTTTATTGTGCAGTACGCAGTTGCTTGTAGTAGTTCAGAATTTGGAAAGGTTGTTTTCTCTGAACTTGTCTGACTATATCATTGAGTGTATGTTTATCTTTTTAGTTGTGGCCACGATTGAGAAGACTCTACTCTTGACAGCTATAGGTGGATTGGTGCATAATTTTGATGCATCGCACATTCTGAACAGAGCGCTTCTTCAAAGATCCATTGGTTGTTGACTGGGTGTTTGATTCCTTCGGCCGGAGTCCAATTTGGGTGTTGTCCTTAAATAGTGGACTTGGTGATTGGTGATTCATGATCTGTATTAGCGGATTGTGTATGGTGGTGTGCAGTTACTATGGGTAGTGGATGCACCTACCAGTCACGGATGGCGTCATTGATGCTGGATCATTTCCCCATCTCAAATGTTATATCTACTCACTCTCGTAGAGGTCTACTAACACATGTTAGTCTAGTTGAGTAAAGGTTCACATGTAGTGCACGGTGCATCCTCCCCCTATGGGTCTCAACCTCCAATTGTCCCTGTATCATTGGCCCTAGTTTGGAGTTGGGAGACCATAGTGCGGGGTTGTCGAGGTCTAGGGATCACAGTGCAGTGCAGTGTAGACTACATATTATCTATGACTCGTATGATCACTACACTCGGTGATAGGTAATCTAGAGGTCTACACTGTAGTCTAATATGTAGTCTGAAACGCTCCTCGCTACATTCAAAAAGGTTTAGGAGGCATAGTGTGCATAAATTGATGAAAAGATCACGTCATCAAATGACTCGAATATGTCAATACTTGGCTGATGGATTGTGCACACCACCGTCCTCCCGGTATCTACTGTGTTGCGCACGCCGCACTGTCCTCATGACTATAGCTGCAGCTCTTGCATCCAAGCCAGATGTGGGCTCATCCATGAATATCATGGAAGGGTTGGCTACTATCTCTACTGCAATGGTAAGCCTTTTGCGTTGTTCGGTTGAAAGCCCATTGATCAACTAAAGCTTCCGCGATTGGGGTCAGCTCTACCAGCTCCATGACTTCATCCACGAACATCTGCATCTCACATGTGCATCTTGTCAAGTAATACAAGCCATGCATGCATTTTGAGTGTTTTGATCTGAAAGCTTACTTTTCTTGTGTGCCTGTCGATTTCTTTTGGCAAGCGAAGCCATGCCGAATAATGAAGCGATTCCTTTACAGTGACGTTAGGAGAGTGTATATCATTTTGCTCACAATAACCAGATACTCTTGCAAAAGTTTCATGCTTTTTAGGGTATCCTGATATACTAATGTTTCCCTCAATATAACCTCCGGTCTTTCTTCCTGCTAAGACATCCATAAGTGTAGACTTCCCAGCACAGCTAACACCCACTAGAGCGGTAAGAACTCTAGGTCTGAATGCCCCACTTACATCTTCTAGTAGCTGGAGCCTATCTTCTACGCCACCTTGCTTCTTCATTTCCTGCAGAAAGATGATTACAAGATTAATTTTGAGAAAATGGCAGGTTAGCATCTGCAACAAACGAGAGAAGAGAACATTATACCACAGGCATATCAACATAATAGTTGACAGACTGGAATGCTATACAGAGGGGTTGAAATGGAAGAATCATTCCTTTTTGTTGAGCCTGACTGCCTTGTTCAATATCAGTGAAATTGGATTTTGCAGATGCCTGGTTTACATTGTCTAACTCCATCCCTTCCTGTTTTGAGGCGATCCTGCTCATTTCTACAAACCAAACTTTTTTTCAGATTTCTGAAGAGCGTTAACAGGCTTCAAAGCAACTGCAATTTCTAGTGACAGTTGAAATCAACTCAGATTTACATGTTTCGGCTTTAGTGACAGATTTTTTACTCATTTTTCAAAATCAGGTGCAACCTTACATCTTTTCTGCATTTTAGTTCGGGCAATGTCTATTTCAAACCTTGACCATCTAGCAAAGTGGATGTGATGTGTTGTGATACCATGCGTGTGATCAGTTTGTTTGCTTGATGGCTGTCGTTGTTTGGTTCCAGATGAAGTGACTTCGTCAGTATCTTTGTTCAGAAAATTTGATTGAGGTGCTCCAGGGGCTGCATGGTATTTGGAATTATCATTGAAAGCTGAAATCTCTCTCTCTCTCTCTCTCTCTCTCTCTCTCTCTCTCTCTCTCTCTCTCTCTCTCTCTCTCGACACCGACGCAGATTGCGACAGAGGATCCATACCTTAGTGGCGTGACATAGGAGCCGTCCCGACAGAGTGCCTACCTTGGAGGACATTGAATCTCTATAGCCTTTTGGATACTGATGTATATGTATATGATGCCTTGACTGTCAGAGAGCTCCATTGTATCAACTCACCCTTTGTATTCCCTTTGTATCAGCTTTCACCCCACCCCTACCCACTATTTTCTTTTCAGTTCTTTGTACTTTTTGTACCCAGACTTGGTATTAGATTCACCACATTTTCATTTCTCTCTCTCTCTCTCTCTCTCTTGTATGCACATGCGCGCGCGCGCACACACACACACACACACACACACGCTTGTGCACACGCGCACACACAGATATAAAAAGCAAGTGTTATCAAACAAGAATCATGAAGCTACAAAGACCAGTTTTCTCACCGTCGAGATAAGTGAGTGCTAAGGTGTATGCGACATTAAATAGGATAGCGAAGCCGATTAAAGCACTGATACCAAGCCAGTACCAGTAGTCCTCGGTGAAGAATCCACGTGATTTTAAAAGGGCTTTTCCAATAGTATTGGCATCTATAGTCCCCTTGTATGGCTATGACAACGAAGTTTACAATTGTAGTTATCTATCTGGAGAAAATTCTATGAACCGTAAACAGTTGTACCACATTATATTGTCACCTGCTGCCAGCGTTCTGCTAGAAACTCGTTAACAAATAGAGCATTGAGTGCATATGTCATCGGGGATGACCAATAAGCCCAGATCCACCAGCCAGGAATTTGTTCTGAAAACACAATCATCATAATATGAGGAAGCTTCTCATTTGATCGCCACACAAATTTCCCTATGAAAGTCCAGTTCTACCTTTGGCAATAAGGAAGCCTCCCATGAGTACGACTGTCATCAAAGCAAAAGTTCCAAAAGAACTTGCAATGTCAACTGTTCTGCTAACTGAGCCGACAAACCGGAACATTCCTAGAGCCGTTTGTGAAACACAAAATAATAGTAGTATCTGGCGGAAAAACCTGTTTGATGATTTTGCATCATTTATAACAACTCTCTCTCTCTCTCTCTCTCTCTCTCTCTCTCTCTCTCTCTCTCTCTCTGCCCCTGCTCCTGCCCTCACGCTGCTCCTGCACCCCCCCGCCTCCTGCTCACGTGTGCTCTGCACCCCCCGCCTCCTGCTCGCTTGTGCTCTCTCACTCTCCTTGCTCCTGAATCCCCCCGCGCTTCCCCCTGCTCCTGCCCCCGCTCCCGCTCCCGCTCCGCTTCCCCCCCCCCCCCCCCCCCCCCCCCCCCCAACACCCGGCCCTCCGCGCTTTTGAACCCCAACCCTAAGCGCTCTGCCGGCCTGACCGTAGAGAGAGAGTGGGGAGGTTTTAGGCGCAGAGAGAGAGAGAGAGAGAGAGAGAGAGAGAGAGAGAGAGAGAGAGAGAGAGAGAGAGAGAGAGAGAGAGAGAGAGAGAGAGGGTTAAAAAAAAGGGCGCGTAGAGAGAGAGAACCCACGACTGTAGAGAGAGAGAGGGTAGGAAAAAAAGGGGGAGAGAGAGGAACAGATGAATAGCGTAGAGAGAGAAAGGGTAGAGAGAGAGTCTGCCTGCGTAGAGAGAGAGAGAGAGAGAGAGAGAGAGAGAGAGAGAGAGAGAGAGAGAGAGAGAACCTCTTCTTCACTCCTGTTACGGCCTTTCAATTATGAGAAAGCTGCATAGCAAGGATGGCTCGGTGGAGGATGCTATCCAAAAATGCAAAGAAGAATTGAGGGAGTCCATCAGCAAGATCAACTGCCACCTCCTAGGTACTATTAACGGACTCGACGCACGCGTGGCAGCACAAGAAAGCACGATACATACACTCGAAGATCGCGTGAAGGCCCAAGATGAGGAAATTGCACTACTCAAGAAAGAGCTTGCAGAGGTGCGATCGCAGAACGCCCTCGAAGAGGGAGAACTTCAACCCTCTGTTATTGAAGAGCTTAACACGATTAAGGAACAAGTACGGGCCATCAAAGGAGGTGGGGAGCAACAAAAAGAAATGACGACCTCGTGGGTAGATGTCATCACAAAGACCCAACAAAAAGCAGAAAAGGCCGAAAAATGGATTGAGATTGTCAAGAAAGGAAAAGGCAAGGAAATAACCCCCACCTCCACACCAACCATCATCAACTTTACACTAGAAGAGGAGCAAAGGAGACGTGTGCGGGCCTTACACGTAAGGATATGTGGCCTTAGAGACCAAGATAATGTGGATAAAGAGGTGAAAGAACTCATGACTCTGGTGGGGTCAACGAGCAGACGCATACGAGGGCTTGGAGAGTGGGCACTAAGAAAAGTGGGAACAACGGTGAAACCTCGAAGGCAACGACACTCATTCTCCGCTTCCCCTCCATGGAAACGAAGGACTTCTTGAAGAAGAGACCGACTCTAAAGAAGACTGGCATCTTTCTTGGAGACGACCTCACCCTCTCGCAGATTGCTCATATGCAAGAAGTAATGCCGAAAATTAGAGCAGCAAGAGAAAAGGGGAAGATTGCTTTTTACAGGGATGGAAAGGTGGTGATATTGGAGAGACGTCCCGCATGACGGTGCGAGACCTATGGGACCACACTTAAGATGGCAACCTGGAATTGTAATGGGTCATTCCGTCTTGATGTAGGGGCCTTTGAGGATAGCTAGCTTCACAGGGAGAGACATCATTTTCTACTGTGAGACGCATGAAGCACCTGGGCAATCCATGCCACAGGTGGGCGGATATAGATGGGAGACAGCCTGCAGACAGGAGACCAGATTGGAGCATCGAGGACGGGGGTCAGGGGGAGTGGCAGTTCTATTCAGGGAGGAGTTGCAGCCACTGATACATATAGCACGCAAGGATGAACAGGCTAGGTACATGTGGGTGAGGCTCATGGCAGAGAGGGGCAGATACCTCTACATTGCTATTTGTTACTTTCCTCCTAGTATGTAGTTATATGCATCAACTGAAGGACAATCCCCCCTTTGCTATTTTGGATAATGACATATGGGAGTTTTCCAAGGATGGTGACATTATCAGACTAGGGGATTTCAATGCTAGGACTGCCCACCACCAAACAATATTTTATGATACTTCTGAGGAGATGCTTAGGGAGGTGGACGTCACAGAGATGGGTCTATCCAGACTTTCACAAGATAAGGAATACATTGAATATGGCAGATACCTGATAGATATGGGAACCGCACATAGATTGGCCATTGTGAATGGCCTACAAAGATTTTCGACAGCGGGAGGTTTTACTTGCTTTCCACACCGACATGGTGCCAACAGAGTGGATTATGTTATGGCTCAGCCAGGTCTCATTCCATTCTTTCAGGATTTCGTGGTGGGTACTAGGCCAGTCGTGGTAGCAGTTGATCATGCTATCTTGTCTTTCACCCTGACCTTTCAGTTCAGCACAACTCCATTAGGAGAGGTCCCCCCACACTCTCGGTATACCTTCATGAGGGAGACAGATTCTGTGTATATGGATGAGATATACAGGCAACTATGCACCCAGGAGCCGGGACGGCCACTAGATGAACTCACTCAGATACTGACAGAGACGCTCCATGATGCAGCATTAGAGGCATATCCCCATAGCCAGCCCACACGGAGACGATCTGGGAGCATGCCCCAGAACAGTTGGTATGATGAGGAGTGTAGAGAGACGAGGATCAAATTACAGAGGTAATGCTCATGGGTATTACCACACATAGACAATCACAGATCACCTTTCGCTGCCTAGTGCAGCGAAAGAAAAGGGCTTATCTATCTCAGCTAGAGCGGGATCTGTATCAGTTATCTATAAGTCAGGACTCATGCGAAGCATGGAGGCTATTCCACGAGCATTCACCACCACCAGCGGTCACCTCCACTAAGACATGGGGGGAATATGCCACATCTCTCTACACAGCATCGAGGCAACCACCTCTGCCGGACCCACTAGAGACATGCCCGGAGACATGTTCTTTCTTTACTGCTAAGAGGGTAAGGAAAGCCATTGACAGGATGAAAACAAGGACAACACATGATCATGATCTAGTAGCAGAGCACTTCATCCATGCCAGAGATGCTTGCAGAGCTCTTGGCTATGATGTTTAATCGAGCCATGTATGAAGGCCTCCCGAAGACTTGGAGTATGTCTACGATTGTGCCTATTTTCAAGTCAGGAGATCCCATGATTCCCGCGAATTATCGCACCATCATGGTTGGTCACACATTAGCTAGGTTGTATGCATCCGTTTTTGAGCAGAAGCTGAGTAGATGGGCAGAGCGAGAGGGCATAAGAGCACCAGGGCAAGCAGGTTTCAGGAGAGGTTTCTCCACTCTTGACCAGATTCTGACACTCAGAGCTATTATTGAGGAGGGTAGACACCATGGCAAGAGGATCTATTGTAGCTTTGTGGATTTCCGCAAAGCTTATGACACAGTGCCGAGAGCCAAACTTATACGTAGACTACAGGACATGGGTGTGCCTATAGAGCTGATATGGGGTATTCTGGCTGGCGGGTACGCACCATTGAGGGAATGTCTGACATGGTCCACTCCACTATTGGAGTAAAACTAGAGTGCTTCGTTAGCCTGCATGACTGCAAGGGCACTATTGTAATTACTATTTTCTTCTCATCGAAGTAGTGAACAAGAGTATACATCAGTAAACAAGAACATAGAAGTGAAAGGGCAGAGAGAGAGAGAGAGAGAGAGAGAGAGAGAGAGAGAGAGAGAGAGAGAGAGCACGTGCGTGCGCTTATTATTTGTTTTCCAAAATGTTGTTACCCTAAGTGAGTAGAAGTCACTGATACATACAAGATTGTATTTACTATTTGTTCTCATGGAAGCACTGAACAAGAGTATACATCTGTAAAGAAGAACGTAGAAATGAAAACTGTGTATGTGTGTGTGAGAGAGAGAGAGAGAGAGAGAGAGAGAGAGAGAGAGAGAGCGCTTATTATTTGTTTTGCACAAATCTTGTTACCCTAAGTGAGTATAAGTCATTGAAATGATTTGATGTAGAGAGTATGAAAAAAAAATGTTGAATTAAGAATGGAACTAAGCAAGAGAGAGTTGGGAAGACCTTGAAATGTAGCAGGCAATGACTGCTTTACTATGCAATGGACAAAACTTTTGTGGAGAAGAGGAGGAGGACAAGGTAACTACACATATCAATGGGAGTTTTTGATGTAGGAACAGAGGGCTGTATCAGTAAGATGCTCTTCAAAGTTGCACGTGTGGTTAGCTGGTTGTCAGGAAAGTAGCGTGAAATGAATTGTTTAGCTAACTGAAGGTGGTTGGGGACCACATTAGAGTAATTTATTTCTATAGTCTCGAGTAGGTGAGCACATCCGCAATTTGTACGAACAACATACAATAGTGTTTTGTGGAGCAACTAGCCAGTACGGCGATGTCGATGTGGTGATTTGTCGACCGAGTGTATTCCAAGTGATGTAATGTGGATGCCATGGGGTAGGTGGTTGAACTGGCCATGGAATGAACTCACTCCATTTATGCATGTAGTGTCTGAGCACCTGCTCTTGAAAATTTGGGTAAAGGCAGAATTGCAACTTATACATTGCAGTCTCAAATTCTATCTGCTGCTCAATCAGGTCAGTTGGAATTGGCCTACCCATTCTGAACGGAAAAAGAAAAAGCATGAAAAAAGCTCAACCACTTGCTATATACTTTAGAAGTCTCATGCTTTGGTGATTTCCTAATAGGTCTCACAATATTAGGTTGTTTGGGTGCTCTGTTTGATTTAATGTTAAGCTTTGAAAATTTTGATTTAACATTTGTGGCATCTTATGTTATTTCATGAGGACATAATGTTGCAATAACTTGGTCGTGAGTACTGTCAATGATGCTCTTAGCAATATCGGCAAGGTTAATAGGACATTACAAAATCATAGCTGGTCGTAGCAACAATTAGCACATCTGCAAGTTGTAGGCAAAGGTATGAAAACTAAAGGGATGATGGATCGAGGGACTACTAGATGCAGTTGAGGTATCTCCGGTCAGGCCCTCTAGTTATTTAACTGCTCATATAGCCCGAACGTCCTGATCTCGACAGCCTCCTTTCCCAGCTAGCCTGTTGGCCAGCTTAGTACTGCGCTGGGCGAGATGATCATGTGGCTGCTGCTAATTAGCGTGCATCATTGTCAATGTCGCTAGCAGCGAGTAGCACCTGTATCAGATACATCAGATAAGCTTGCCATCATCATCAGATGCGTCTCTGCACTATCAGCTCCAGTAAGTAATTTGATCACTACTGATCAAGGCCCAGCTATAATGACCCGCCGGAATCGGAAGGTGAATAAGCACGGCTCTGACAAGCGACCGTCCAATACTGCTCCGACCGCTGCCAATATACCACCAGTTGCAGTCAACAACCGTAGTTCGCGTGTCCACGACCAAATCAAAGCCAAGACTGTTGGTCGGATAGCTGCAGCAGCAGCCCTTGCACGTGGAGTATTCCACTATTGGGTGGTCAAGCATGACCCGCGCTCATCTCTGCAAAACAGTACTACAACATCACAACAAGCAGCGGCCGCACATGCATGGTAGAGGCATGCAAAGCCATCCAACAGGGGAGGCATCCAACAAGGGAGGCATCGGTATCTGCACGTCGTCGAAGGAGCATATTGTGAAGCACAACAATGAAAAAGGCAGCATTTATAATACCACAAAGGCAGTGCGTCTACCGAATGCTTAACGTACTACTTCGATGCAAGCTAGCAAACGCCATCCTCTCTTGCTGCATATCGTGCGTCAAGTAGCAGTAGCAAGAGCATCTGTTGGGCCTCCGCCAGCTAAAGTAGCTGGTATTCATCGCGACGATCTTATTGCTGCACCTAAACCTAAATCCGAGAGAGAGATCATGATGGGTTATAGTGCTCAGCAACAATACGAGCTGGCGGCCATGCAGATCAGGACTCCCTTGGTTGTAACCAAAGAAGCGCAGGAATGGCCGCCATTGGAGACAGCATGGAGCAGTATTGACAGTACGAGGTTGTCCATGGTCACCATATCCAATCTGGAGATAATAGGATCTCTTGGCGAGGGAGGCTAATGGCAAGTATTCAAAGTCAGAAGGAATCATCAAAGTAACAGCAGGGGGCGGCGAGTTAGAGCGGCGACCTTGCGGGGCAGAGCATATCATGGCCTGCAAGATCTTGGTCAAAGAGCTTTCTGCTTATGAAACGCACCGCAAGCACTATCTTCGGCTGGCTGGGGTAGAGATCCGCATCATGCGGCGCCTATCCACTCACGTGATCGCAGCAGTAATGCCGATAGTGAGGCTGCGTAGGGTGCATCTGACAGATGGCGATGAGAGCTGGCCCTGCGTAGCGATGGATTTGTGCGAAGGTGAAACGCCACTTGACATGATGAATGGGAGGAGGAGGCAAGGGGGCGTTGGTGGTGAAGGCCATGGTCATCGCTCTAAGGTTCTGCCACGAGGAGAACGGAGTGTTGCATTTGGATGTGAAGCCAGATAACATTCTGCTGCAGAGGAGAGGGAGACTGGAGACGGCTAAGCTGGCGGACTTCGGCCTAGCGAGAGAGCTGCCTGCGCTTCAGGGAACCTGCAAACTGCTTGTGGAGAAGATCGAATTGCTGCTGAGAGCAAAAGATGCTACTAGCTTCATAGCCTTCTCTCTCTCTCTCTCTCTCTCTCTCTCTCTCAAACACTGGCCAGAGACAAACCTGCTTGTGGAGAAGATCGAATTGCTGCTGAGAGAATGCTTTTTTAATTTTATTAACTCGACAGTTAGTAGCTTTGGACGACGTAGTTTTTTTTAAGAGATTTTTAGCCACGTGGGTTAATGAGAGAGCAGCATTGAGGTTTTGGCTGCTACGCTAACGAAGTAAGAGGAGAGGGAGGTTGGAGACGGCTAAATTGGCGGACTTCGGCCTGGCGAGAGAGCTGCCTGCGCTTCAGGGAACCTGCAAACTACTTGTGGAGAAGATCGAATTGCTACTGAGAGCAAAAGATGCTACTAGCTTCATAGCCTTCTCTCTCTCTCTCTCTCTCTCTCTCTCTCTCTCTCTCTCTCAAACAGTGGCCAGAGACAAACCTGCTTGTGGAGAAGATCGAATTGCTGCTGAGAGAATGCTTTTTTTATTTTATTAACTCGACAGTTGGTAGCTTTGGACGGCATAGTTTTTTTTTTAGAGATTTTTAGTTAATGAGAGAGCAGCATTGAGATTTTGGCCGCTACGCTAACGAAGTAACAAGGATGCCCCCTATCCCCGACTCTTTTTGGGATGTATGTGGATGAGTTTTCGGACTATGTAGAGCGTCAGGGGGGCTCAGCTAGCAGGGACATGGATTCCGCTGTTACTATACGTAGATGATATTGTGTTGATTTCTGACTCTCCAGAGGGGATGCATCATCATTTGGATGCTCTGCATACATTTGCTCGTGACAGGGATTGTCTGTCAATCTGGGGAAAACCAAAGTTATGGTGTTCAACACCACACCACAGTGGGTTAGGAGGTCGGCACCCACATTTACGTAGGGCCAGGAGATGATGGAGTATACAGATGCATATACTTATCTTGGGGTAGTCTTCGGTGGACCGGTGTTTTCACTAAGGAGAGCATCAGAGACTAGACGAGAGCATATATGCAGCTTTGGGAGGACTGGAGAGGATGTGTTCGCAGGTTCAGTTTCAGGAAACGCGAACAAAGATTTGGCTTTTTGACACTCTAGTGGCTCCAGCTATGCTCTATGGAGTTAGGTATGGGGACCCTCAGTAGACCACCATGGGAAATCTGGCAACACAGATGGATGGAGATATATGGAGAGGCCTCTGGTCTCTATGATCGCTCGGATGATTCACGCAGACCTCAGTACCACATGAGATTATCCGAGCCGAGCTAGCCACCCCCCCCCTCGTGGTGGAGGCATTGACAAGATCAGTATCCTTTATGCACGGTCTATGGGATCTCCCCACGGACAAATACGCTCGGCTTGCCCTGGAGTCATCTCGACAACTAGCTCTACAAGGCGATACAGCATGTTGGTATGGACAGATGACAACATGGTTTCAGTCGCATGGTCTCAACATGGATAGATTACCTCCGCTTCAATACTCCCTAGATGCACCCTCCCTGTCTCTCACACGGACAGAGACCACCAGACTCATACGTCAGGATCTGATTCAGCTAAATACCAGTAGCACATGGAGACAGCCGACACAGGAGTTGGGCACGAAGATGGCCTTCTACAGAGAGCATCTTTGCCAACTCACGGAGGACGGCTTTGTGACTAGGCCTGCATACATGGATACACACTTATCTCATGGGATAAGATGCGCTATTGGACAGATACGCACATACTCACATCAGCTCCAGATCGAGATTGGCCGATTTCGAGGGGTGCCGGCAGGGGCCAGGATATGTCACCTATGTAACTTAGAGCCAGAGACAGAGCTGCACTACACATGTCACTACCCAGCATACTATGAGATACGTGGCTGCTTCCACTGCCTGTTCAGAGAAGGGTTCGGCCCTTTTTCTAGAGTCATGAGATACAAGGATGAGAGAGGTGTGTCTCGGATTGTTCCTGCTAGAGTTGCGTAGACTTAGGAAGAGCTTGCTGAGGACATCAGGGGAAAGACAGTCTTAGAGACGAATCACAGATTTCTTTACACCAGCCAGAGGAGAGCCAATGGAGCAGTCATCACAGTAGATCTCAGAGCCCACTCATACCAGAGGTACATTGCTTGACCGAGCCACTGAGCTTGGCAGATCCAGACGTCCACAACCTCGGGGGGTCTCCCACTACCGACGAAGGCTGCAATAGAAGATATAGATTACTCTAGCTTGACATGCGAGACGCCCAACCAGAGTACTGAGCATGGAGGAGGTTGATGAGATCCGACAGCGACCGATGAGAGATTTCATCTGAAACACCCCCCCCCCCCCCCCCCCCCCCCCCCCCCCTATTTCCTTTCTCCTTAGTGTTTTAGTGTTAGTTCTTTGTAGCTTTGTAATTTCCGTACTCAGACATGGTATCAGATTCACCAATTGTAACTTTTTGGTCTCATAGGTCATTTTGGCCTTTTGAAGACGTTAATATAACATTTCATTTCACTCTCTCTCTCTCTCTCTCTCTCTCTCTATTTTCCTAGCTTTTGAGGTGACGTGCCTAGAATAGTGTAAAGTTATGAGAACAGCGCGCATCAGCTTAAGCCTGGGTCCAAACAATGGGAAAAAGATTCTATCATATCAAAAGAACAGCAGAATAACAACTGACCTGTCGGGCTCGGGAGCAAAGCCAATCACAAAGTATGTTAAACAGACCCATATTAGGGTTTCCAGTATGGATAGTGGTACTCTGATGACGATAGATGGTATTGAGAAGGCCCACGCGGGGTAGAAGAGCTGGTGTCTTTGCTTGTAGAACACAGGAAGCCGATTAACAACCATGAGCATCTCTGATGATCCGTTGAACATGATTGTCATCAATCCAAAAAAAAGAGCACCCATGTACAGATTCCCTTCCTCCACTGAATTAGTTTTAAGCTTAGTCCGGAAGAAAACGGTCATAGCAATCATGGCAATGATGGACAACTGTCGTCGGTGAAAAAGGAAAGCATTGTTTGTTAGGAGTCCTGTGTTTCTATCTAGTACAACTAAAAGGGAAGATTTCGAAGTTTTGTAATCCTGTGGCGTTTTAACCTTGTCATCCTTTGTGGTAGTTTTTTTAGTGATTTATGTAGTTTTCAACAGTTATTACATAGTGGGTGCATTTAGGCTATGCCAATCGCAGCATGTCAAACATGGTATGCCTGTCATCATAATGTAGATTTGTAGCAAGTCTCCGTTGATAACTTGATACATTGACACCCAACTGAGGTGAATGCCTACCATCAAAATACAACTTTGGGGATTATCACCTAATTCTGTCTTCAAGTGAAATATGTACCTGGCAAGTTTTAAATATATATAGAAAGGAGTTGCGCTTCCACATCAGTACCTCCCTTGCAAAACAACACTCGAAGAGGGCCCATTTTGTCAGGCCATATTTTTTAGTAGAAAGGGCTGCTGGATGACTTTTTGGCTTGTCATAAGGAACTGCAAGCTCTTGTTGAAGGTGCTGGTCAGCGTTGTATAATTTAAAAGCCCCAGCAAATTCTTCAACGGCAACATATTCGTATGGCTGGCTTTGATTCTCCCAGTATTGCTGCTGACCTTTTTTGGAGGTCACCTGTTTAGAATGGAAAAGTGGTGTGAACTTTTCAGACAGTTTCTTGATAAGTCGTTGGTGAGCTTAGCAGACAGATCCAGTGCTACATAATGACATCGTTCGACAGAATGCAGAAAAGCAATATCAGTGAAGGTTGAACCATTGTTTGTTGTCTGGGTAGGGATGGCCTTTGATCTACTCTTATCAAGCAAACCATGTCATAATGCTAGCATAATCAGCATATAGTTATCAATGGATCAATGTTCTGGGTATTCCTTGAGCTCTTGAAGTAAATGATTCTCACAATGCAGTCGACAATTTCAGTGCAAAAATATTCTTAGATTCTTGCATGAAATGATTACAGTGCAACGGGCAGTGAAAAAGCAAACCTCTTGCAAAAAATCTGCAGGGTTTTTCCTCTCTGGACATTTGAAGCCCATTGACTGGAAGAAATCAAGGATGTGTTCTCGAGGTCCTTGGTATACTATGTGGCCCTCGGAAAGCAGTATGACGTCATCAAAAAGCTCGTATGTTTCAGGTGCTGGCTGCAGAAGGGAGGCTAACACAGTGATATCCAGCACATGCACTGCTTGCCGCAAGCAACTCACTATCTGAAATGTGGTGGAGCTGTCAAGGCCTGTAGAGATATCATCCATGAAGAGGGATTTTGCAGGTCCGACTAGCATTTCACCTATCCACAATAAATTTCAGATTAGAAACTTCTTGTATCTTGAATGCATCTGCAGCAGGTCATTACTTTGTACTACTTTGGTTATATTTAGCCTCTTCTAGGTAAGTATTCAAGTATTTAGCTTACTTTAGGATTTAAGAATTTGTTCCTTTAGAGATTGTTGCGTAGAGTCTGATTTCTAGGATTAACTCTTTGACGTAGTAGTATAAAGTTGAGTACTTATTTCAAGTTTTTGTCGAGTAAGCTGCTTTAACTTATTTTGCTTATGCCTTCTCTAAAGCATTTTCAAGCGAATAATGGTTTGTTTTATCTAGTTTTGTTTAGTAGCATATTAAGTGATTTAATTTTTACTTTTTTTTTGTTTTCTTGTGTCCCTTACTTCCGTTGTATTTTTGTGAGTGTTTTATCCCGTCTTGAAATTTGTTAAGTTCAGACTATTGTGACCTTATGAAGGTATATTAGGAAACCAATTTGATTGCTACTGACATCCTAAAATGAGAAGGACCACCAAAGCAAGGCTGTGCTTAACTGATGCTTGGTAAGGAGACCCAAGAGAGCTGTAATAAAGGGTTCAGGAACTTTGTTTGCAGAGTGTTTTTAAGATACATAAATGTTATCATGAGAGTGCATAACTTACTGTATATTAGATTTTCCATCTCCAGTATGCTTATATGTGCGTATGATGTACATAGTTCTCATCGTACCTGTGGTCAAAAGCTTCTTTTGGCCTCCTGAAATGCCTCTTCTCATTTGATCACCAACAAGCGTGTCCGCACAAATGTCAATCCCTAGAACCTGTTCAAAATTGAGGAACCATTATAGAGTGTAGCCCCTCCCATTTTGGAACTATCGACTATAGGAATAGGCAGAATGGATTTTGCTCCGCACCTTTATTACATAATTGGTGACCATGCTCGCCTCTTGCCCTGCGATTGAAACTGCCTGCCAAATACATTCAATGTGACAAACATTTACTTTGCTTGATTATAGAGACTGAGAGAAAAATGATTTGTCTCACCTTCATGAAGACATCAATGTCTGGGTCTGGCTTTATTCCAGCTGCTTTTTCTCTCCTTGAAAGCTCCACAAGCATATCTGATTCATAGCAACTTGTGAGCCACATATACATACATCCATACAAACATCGACATCTATACATGCATCTGTATATATCTGTACACAGATGACATGAAATGCTATATTAATGTCTTCAAAAGGCCAAATGACCTATGAGACCAAAAGGTTATATCCATGTTTGACTCTAAATGTCTTCAAAAGGCCAAATAACCTACGAGATCAAAAGGTTACATCCATGTGTGACTCTAGTACAATATCTAGAGAGAGAGAGAGAGAGAGAGAGAGAGAGAGAGAGAGAGAGAGAGAGAGATTGGGATAAGACATGCTACTGCTTATGGCTAGTCAGAGTGGTTAGAAAACACATCTAGACAAGATTTGAATTTGAGATTTGGTGTACACTAACCATGTCTACTGCCAACGCCCTGACATTGACCTCCAAGGTCCAGAGTCTCACGCACGGTCATCATCCCGTAATGTGTGTCATGCTGGCTGATGTATGCGGATGTCCTTCGAGGAACAAACTCAGTCATTTCATGGCCATTGTATGTGACTTTGCCGGATACCTGGAATAGGAAGGACTCTTCAAGGTTAGGTGTTGACATGATCAAGCTGTGTGTAGGAGGCATATTCTTTAATAGCTTGCTTCATTCTGTTGATGCTAGGTGATCTTGACATTTACCTTGAGATGAGGAGAGAGCTTTCCAGCGAGGGCAAGCAGCAAAGTAGTCTTTTCGGAACTAGGAGGTCCAAGAAGCAATGTCAATCTGCATATAAGCACCAAATACTTTGTCAACATTTTATGCCCATGAAACATTGTATAATACTGATTTGCGTTCAAATTAGAATATACCTGGACGGTCTGATGATGCCACTTAGATACTTAAGTATGTGCAACTTTCTCCTCTTTGGCTTTAAGATAAAGCTGAAAAGGCCCTGTGCCATTCATCAAATGTTTAGTTGAGTGGCGTTTTAGAATCAAGTGTGTGGAAGTTTGGCTTTTTGTTTTGGTAAGCAAATGTCCTTAAGTCACCTAACAATTGGGACATATAGGTCCTTTTGAACTGCAGAGTAAGTTATGCAGGATCAGCATGGACATGGTTCTTCACCTTTAACTTCCTCCTAAACTTGTGGTGAAATTGTTTAAGGTGTTCTTTCACTGTTGTGCAAAGTGGGTGTGATGTTTTTTAGAGTAAACACTCATATTAGGCTTGCTACCAAGGTTTGGAAATACTTAAATCCATTTAATGATCATTAGAAAATGCTATACTTGAGAGGGATAATTGTTATGTCAATTCCAAGCATCATACCTTTAATTTGCAAAATGTGGAGGGACTACCTCTAGACTAAGATGACCATTTTTCAATTCCAATAGGTTTTGGCTTAATGGAACCATTTGTTTGCTGACGTATTGCCTTCGGTAGCAAGTGAGAATTTGTTTTGTGGTGAGGCTTTATATTGTGCCATACAACTCACCACATATGGATTGGAGAAGGGAGAGGGTGTTGATCATGATGGAGAAGGTGTATCATGACACCCTCTCCCTAATTGCACAAGTCATGGAATTTGAGGAGGACAGAGCCAAGTATGTACACCACCAACATGATTGTTCAAACCATTTTTTTTATTGAACTTTTTTTTTGAGGATAGCTATTTTATTTGTCTTTGGTAATGTCATCAAATACCTTTTGAAAACCCTCTATGTCACTTGAAGATGGCCAGCATTCAAAAAACTCAATGCCTAACGTGCAAAAGTCATTATGTTTTGCAAAAGAGTGGCATTATTAAGTCCATCTGCCACAAAGAAACCAATAACTAACAAGCCCAAGCTCAATTTGTAGAGTTTTTGGAAAACTATGGGACGTTAGCCCAATCATGACTTGATTTGTATTGACTCGGATGTAGAGAGAGCAATAGAGAGGGGACTATGGATGACCTCACCGAGCCACCGTAGCAGGCTAGTTTTCTCGACCTATCTAATGTTTACCACCACAAGGAAAGAGAAGGCAAAAACACAAGGTTAAGCAATCCATCATCACTTCTTTGGACTCTAATGTTGTTGCTTTCAACAAACTCTAATTGCACTCTTGGATAACAAAATTGTAAATTGCAAGTGAACTTGTTCTTTTTGAGGAAGATAAATATATTTGTTGGTTGGATGCTTAGCTATTCAACCTCTAGGCACCTTTGTAACACCTTTGTGGTAGCTTTTATCAAGATGTTAAGAGTAGGCTCTAGATACCCAATAGGGGTACTCCAACATGCCTCCAATATTGGAGGGCAGCCCCATACGATAGTCGCATCGTCCACCGTAGTTTTGCCTTCAGGAGGATTTGCCTCTATGACAGGGGGTGCTCCAACCACCCTCTACACTCACAAGGTTAGCTTGGCTTGTTGGGGCAAAAGCATTTAGGTCCAAGGTCTTATGTTCAACTCCTCTTGGCTTCAACCATTGTTACACTCACAAGGCTAGCTCAGCTTGTTGGAGCAAAAGCCTTTAGGTTCAAGGTCTTAGGTTTGAGAGAGAGAGAGAGAGATAGAGATGTCTTACTTCTATCAAATCAATTGTAAAATTAGCAAGGGTTGGTAGAGCTCTACTTCCAACTTGAACATCTGCTTCAACATTTAGACTCTCAAATTGAACTTCGATGCTTGGCAAATTTATGCCAACACTGTAAAACAACATAATTTGCTTAGAGCCTTAAGTACACACACAGACATATACACACACATGCACACATCAAATGACCTGTCTCACTTGTTAATCCTCTCCCTCAGCTTGTGAAGGAAGATTGTATTATCTCTTTCAATGTCTTGCAGAACCCTTTCCAACAAGAGTTGCTTGTCTGCATATCTGAGCTTGTCAATGTCGACCTCTTCGTATTTAACCGCGCCTGTAGCATCGGCCTTCTTTAGATAGCCTTTGCGCAGCCGTTTAAAGGTCGGAAGCTTCTCGAGGGCTGCCCACTTGAGGGCCTCATCGTCCTTAGCACGGCTGCTGCTTGCTTTGGAGAAGAAGCTTTCATTGGAGTCGACGCTGGTGACCCGATTGTCAGGGGCCAAGGAGGCCATGGGGATGCTAACTAGAAGCCAAAATGTGGGCAAGCGGCAAAAAGGATTATGCCATCAACCTGCTTTGTGTGAGAAGATCAAACCATTATAGCTGTAAGCTGTTGTGAGGGTGGTGGTGTTGATCATCACATGCTAAGAGTAGTGTCTTCTATGAGAGAGAGAGAGAGAGAGAGAGAGAGAGCCTGTATGTGTATGTGTATATGTGTGTATAGAGAGAGAGGGAGAGAGGTTTTGAACTAGAGTGTATGTGGGTATATATGAGAGAGATGTTTGTTATAAATTCGAGAGCCAGCCCAACAATTACACCCCTTTGGCAAAGCGTGCATCAATCTTTCCTATTATTTTGTGATTCACGAGACTTCAAGATGTGCATCTTCTCTCATTATTCTACTCCCCACTATACACGACTACCTATTCGCTCTGCCATCTGCCCTCTCTAGCGATGTCTCCCCACTGCTCTCATCGTGCTCCGCTTCGACCTGCAGCAAGTCCGTCTGCGCATCAAAGAGGCAAATCTCCTTGTCTCGTCGCCTTCGTCAATACCTCTCTTGACACCCCCCAACTTTCATCCACAAAGCTGTGAAGAGCATGCGCCTGTGTGTGTGTGAGAGAGAGAGCCCTGGTGGCGCAGAAGCGTAGAGACCAACGAGAGAGAGAGAGAGAGAGAAGAATAAGAAGAAAAAGAGACCTTAAATATCTATTCCTTAACTCCACGTGGAAAGCAAGATTTCTTTTTGACCTTAGTTCATTTGCAAAGCATCTTCTATGGTTCTGCTTAATCCAAACGTTTGCAGTACTTATATTTGGGTCGTTTCTCTTTATATTAGCTAGATATTTTTCAGATTCTTCCACCCACAATAATCCCAGCAGTGCAACCAATCTATCTCGTGGATAGGAAGCAAAACTACCATCACGTCGTAGGTATCGATCGCTGGCAGCCTTGACCAGACCCAAGAAGCTTGGGCTAACCGTCCCACCACCCTCGGCTCGTTGATTAAAGCCTCACGTCCCCAACAAAAAAAGGGCCAACTTTCTCCTCCTGTCCATAGCTTCTTCGTGTGTACATGGGCACGTCCTGGTCATAGCAGCATAGATGAAAAAAAGGCTTAGTGCGCTCGTTTGCGTACATTTGTGGCCTGCCTTGCTCCTCTACGCGCGTCTTTGCCTCTTGACCTATTCTCCTGGCAGCCATCGGCTTTTGCAATTGGCAACTATAATGGCATCTACTTGAGATTCCACTTATTAACCCTTTTTCTACAATTGGGTACCCCTACTCCCCTCATTAGCATAAGGCCCGAGAAACGAGAAATTGGAACACCTTCCAAAGAATTTGAACCCCCCTCCAAATAGTTTTGAGGCTCAAAACATAAGCAACCTGACGGCCTCTCTATTAAACAAGTCTATGGGATAGAGCCCATTGGGTGTGTGAGAGTTGTGCAAGCGTATCCTCGCCGCTTGATAGCTCTACGGTACTTGACCTTCGAGAACTTTGCCTCTGGGGCACTTATTATTGGCATGATAGTAAACAATTTTGCAAGACCTTCTTGGATATGCCACACAATCATGCTACAAAGAAGCCCACCCTTGAAACCTTAAGCTAACACCTTCTTTGGAACATGAGTGACACCTCAGCCCTTTGAGCTGAAAATAGGAAACCACTATGCTTACTTGTTGTGGACCATCTATTCCCAATCTTGCATTCACACGAAGCCCTTGCTTAGATAACTTGAACCAAAAAAATAACATGAAATGTGCATTTGAGTGCAATAATATAGGATCATTGAAGGGATCTCTCTCTCTTTCTCTCTCTCTCTCTCTCTCTCTCTCTCTCTCTCTCTATATATATATATATATATATATACACACACACACACACACACACACACACACACACACACTCGCACACACTCACACACTTTTTACTACACCTCTGATTTCTCCTCACCTAGGGGTGGTTTCTAAGTGAACATTCTGCCTATTGCCTCCCTCAACAGGTGGGGGTCTCTAAACTAACTAAACTTAGGTTCAGAATCCCCAAACAGAAATAAACTTGGGGAATATTGAGAGCCGACTCAATCAATACCGGTATGAAGAATACTTGTGGAAGATTTTTCAAAAAATGAGTCTCTGCTCGGCACAACCTTCTTTTCCTCTTTCAGTGGTCGGCTTCTTGCGTGTGATACCCTTCTTATGGGAAAAAGGCTATCTTCAATAAAAACGTGTCCATCTTCATTGCAATACCATTTTTAGCATGCGCATTCACCAAACCTGCATGTACAAACGTCTTTTTCTGCGGACAACTTTTTTTGGAATGAATGGCGCCGCATGGCGTGTGGGACCCGAGATGCAACAATGAGAAGTGTGTAGCTGTGCGCACTTGCTGCCCGACGCCGACTACTTAAGGAGGAGGTGAGTACGGTTGTTGTACTCACTTAGTGCCTTGGGGTATTGTGAGAGAGTGCACTTTCTATTGAGAGAGGGTAGCTGTTCACTGTGCATCATGGAAAAAAGCATGCCACTGTCGAGAGGTTGGTGTTTTTAGTTTGTTTACGATTCTTAAGGGTTAAACATCTACTATGCTGCGTTTGATAGCATGCTGTTATGCCTTATTGACCTTGGAAAAACATTGAAAAGAATTGCAGCTGTACTGGTGTGTACTCGCATGAACATCAAAAATAATAAAGGGATAGTATCCCATACTAAGATGCACTATCTCATAGCCTCGCTTCTGTCATTTTACTACGGGAATATGTACATTGGTGATGAAACCCAGATTCGGGGATGGAGTCTTGCTAATTTCGGTTGTAGGCATTTGTATGTTAGCATGATATATTGGGCCTTTTTTCCTTTGTTGTATGCATTGGGTTGTACACGAACTAGGAAACATGTAGCATCGGGATGGTGTAAATACTGGCAGAAAACATGGTATACTGCTTGTACTAAAAAAATCTGGGTCGGTAAATACTATGGTACTTTGTGTAAATAATAGCTATAAACAATGATGGTGGACAACAATTAGGATGAAAGTTTACCTCGTTGGATGGTTCTCTATACTCATGGACTGACATATGTAGGATTGCATAAATTGGGGCATTCTTCTATAATATGCACCAGTTTTGAAACACAAACATGGAACGTGTAGCAAGCATGTTATTGGTAGTAAGAGTTGTGTTGCTGACTGTACTAAAAAAAAATCTGGTTTTCCTAGTAAACCATGCCGGGCATGTGTAGTTTTGCATTATCAATTGGTACATTTTCACTAATATATGCATTAGGTATGAAAACAGGTTGGGAACATGTTACATCATGCTAGTGGTGAGAATAATGATACAAATCTCACTCAAAAATCTGGTTTTTTTTGGAATTCATGGGCTGAATGGCTATAGACAACAGGGTTTTGAACAGTTTTTATAACTCAGCTTTTTTGTAAATGATGTGAATGTGATTTATATAAAGATTTGAACATGAGCAACCTACATAGACATACTATTTGGCTCGAGAAATTGTCCGTTACTACTATTGATGATCTTTTGAAGATGGATTGTCGAGAAGGCATTACAATGGTTAGCATAAAATGTTCTCAGAAGGTAAGTATGCTTGGTCGTGGTGAATCCGAAAGGTAATTGTAGAGCATGACTGGCCTAATACATACTGTTACTACTAGAAGAGGATACAAGTGTGCTCTTTTGGGATTTCTAAACATGGTAGGCTGGCGTCTATCAGCTGATATTATGTGGTTTACTTTTAGCAGTTATGTCTTCTTTTATTGAGGGATGTACATGGATAACAACTGGTAGGCCCATTTACCTACAATGTTGTTCAGGCACTAACCGAGCGGTTGTTTGTCTTTACTGTGGATGCAGGTATGTAAAGGTCTATCTTGTCTTTTCGGTGATTGGGGATATGTTGTTGATGACTTGTACTTTTGGATCTCTCCTAACTTTTATATCTATTGGGAGGAAGTGTATTACTAACTCCTCCTCACTTGGGATGTATTATTGTTCTGATACTTGAATAATGATATGTCTACTAGCTTTAAACTGGTACTTTTTTGGTCCTTGTACTTTTTCTTAACAATCGCTTGTGCTATCTATAATAAAGTAAACCCAAATATATATATAATAATCACTTCGGAGGGAGAGAGAAATCTCATTCTCCAGGACCATAGTGCCAGTATTTGTATAGTTTTGATTGGTCTTGCTAAGATTAGCTGGTTCTGATCTTATGCACTGCTAATCTGGCTATGGGGTAATTCCACACAGCAGTTATGATGGAAATCTTGCTGGTTGAAGGATGGATATTACTACCAGTTTTCACTCTCACCTGTTTTTCTTTTTTACTTTCAGCTCTCTACCTTGGATAATGAGCTCAAATTTGATACGGCACCACTATCGCCTGCCTCTCTTTTTGTACTTAGTTGCATAAAAGAAGAGGCTGCTATCGCTCTTATCCGGCCTGCAGCACAACAAACTGAGCATCAGGAATCAGTCATGCATCTTTTGATCTTCAATGATGTCAGCATTCATGTTCTGTTGGCAAAAGATGGTAAGGTAGGCATGAAATTCTTGTCAGACCCTATCAATGGTCTTAGTTTGACTACTAAGTCCCATCATCAGGACTTCGTAAGGTTCTCTTCAGAAGGATCTGAATTAGCCAACTTACAAAAGAAGCTCTGTGGGTTGAACCCAATCTTTGCTTCCTCTCAATCTATTCCCATTATTCCTCCCATGGGTGGGATTTTTTGCAATGATGCTGCTATTATGGAAGCTATTAAGGGTTTTCAGACTGGTTTATGCTCTATAAGTGATTCATCACTTGTAAAACTTGTTCCAAAGGTTTCTAAAGTTTTTCCTCTACTACCTAATCAACAGAATTGAAGTTGAAGGCAGAAGGGCAAATTTCCAACTTTGGACATTACAAATTAAAGCTATGCTGGCTTTGATTTCCAAGGAGTCTTGGGTCTACCTTACAAATTTGGCCGCTTCAACTCTGGAAGATTGTTGGCTTCAGATCCTCAAGGGCATACAGTACCTAGATAAAGGCGAACTCATCAAGGCACCCTTCACCATGAACTTTTTGGATGACAAAAAATGTACTGCAATGGTGGGCACTTACGTCAGAACAAAAGGCACGATGAGTTTCTCTAAAACTAATAGTGAATTTTACATTGAATCTGTCTGGAATGTTTACAGACCCCGTACATCAAATGCCGGTGTAAATTTCAAGATCCTAAAGCTCCTTGCAAGTCAAGCATTCTCTGGTTTGACCATGCAATCTGGTTTTTGCTTAACCATCTTGCCCTTCTCTTTCCTAACTACCCCCCTGTCTACCATCTTCCTCTTATCTGTTCTTGGCTTGGTGGACAAGCTAAAGAAGCTGTTAAAGCTCAGATTGCCTTCATACAATTCCTTTCACTCATGTATGAGGTATTGAAGGATCTTAAGGCAAATACCCTTGGTAGCAGTATCACGTCATTTGGTAACTTCAAAGGGGTGAATCATAGTGTTAGCCTCCTCAAACCGAGCTTAGATGAGGAGGGTACACCATCCCTCAAACGCCCTCTTGCCATATCCAACCCTTGTCACTCTATTACTTCCTTCCTCACACCTTCGTCTTCTATGGATTCAAACTTGGGGAGAGGAAAAGCTAAAAGATTTATTAGAGGGAGAGGTAAGGGTTATCCTACACAACAAATCCCTGATTCTTAAATTTTTCTATGACAGGTTACCAGGACTCCCGCAGGCAGAATTTGTGTCTGGAAAGAGCCTTTAGAGGCAAAAGTGTTTGTTCATTGTCTACTTACAAGTAGGATTTTTGAGTACTTTTCACCTATCCATATTGTTTTAGAATGCTTTGATAGAGTGATTGGCAGTCACTCTCGGCTTGAAGATGTCAGGATCAGCTGGAAATATGAGAATTTTTCAAATTTTTTTGTTTACTCAATAGAGTTTCTATCAAAACCTTTTGGAAGTGAATGTGAATGCCATAAGTATTCTCAATATTGTAAAGATTTTGGTGAATATGGGTTACATGTTTGTACTACTAATCTTGGAATTATAACAGATAACTGTACTGGAGGATTACTTGGTAAGGGATTGAATCATATTCCACTTCTTGGCCTTTGCTTCATTATTACACTATTTGGCTGACATAGTCAATTTACTTAAACTCGATACTAACGTTTAGCTTCCTCATACGTTACTGGGAATATTTAAATATAAACTCTCTCTTTTACCAACCTCCTGGCTTAGTGAGGATACCACGTGGATCAGTCTAGAGATACTGGCACTATGTAATCATATTAAAGACCACTGGTATGTAGTGGGGTTAGACAAAGCCCCCAACATACCCACACTGATTTGTAAACATTTGGCTAAAATTGCAGCTGAATGTAGGCTTGATGCTAATGAATTCGAGCCTAACAGTATGTCTATCTCTGAAACCATTAGCTTTATTAAGGAATGCCTTAATACATTTGGCTATTTAGCAAATACAAATAAAATACCCATTCTCTTCCCCACATACAAAATCCATAAACACAAATTTAGGTGGATATCTTATGTTTCAAACTGTATATTTACGCCGATCACAGATACCATTACAGGATGTCTTAATTTAATTGTGCAAGACTTTGAAAGGATTTGTGCAATTAAGAAACAAACATATAGAAACTTCCTTGGTAAAGAGGTTTCTACATTTTGGCTTGCCAAAAATTCAATGAAGGTCTTTCTCAATCTACCTAACAAGATTAGGCATCTCTTTACTGCTGACATCAGACAATGCTATGAAAAACATTCCCCTTACCGGTCCGGTTGGACTTATTGATATACTAAACAAAATTATAAAAATGGTTTTTGATGATAGAAGAAAGGAAGGCTTTTCTTGGATCTCTATGGTTAGATTACCTCGTTGGATAAAACAATCAACTAAGAGAATCCCAACCCACTATGGATTGGTAGAGTTGGTTGACCTCATTGAATGGCTACTCTTTAATAGTTATGTCAGGTTGGGTAACTCCTATTATCGACAGGTACATGGAATCCCTATGGGTTTTTCTTGTTCTCCTATCATGTGTAATCTGTACCTCGCCTATTTTAAATTTAAATGGATTTCCAAAATGATGGAACAACGTGTAACCTCAGAACTCCTCCAAAACTTTGACAGTACATTTTGATATTAGATGACATCTTTAGCATAAATAATCCATAATTTGAGACCCGTGTCAAAGATATCTACACATATATACTTAAGATTGACTCAACTCTCTCGGAAGAGATTTCGATTGGAATATATAAAGGTCACAAAACATCATTTCTTGATTTAGAAATAACAGTGATACCGCCGTATACGGGCGAATTCACTACTAAATAATCTTGGAAGAGAGACACACTAATGCTTACGTCTACAACATTTGTAAAAAGGAAAAGTAATCGACCTTATAATAACTCTATTAAAACAGTTTGGGCATGGTATATCTCATAATGTATTCTTCAAGCAATACCTTCATAGCTTTTCAAGACATATTAAAACTTATTTCCAAGTTTAGGTCCAATGGGTTTAATAGGAAAGATCTCATTTACATCATTTGTAAGTTTTTGGAAAATAGACTTTGGCCTGGAATAATGGTAGACATTGATATTCTCATCACACTAATGAGGCAGCAGGCTCATTCTCTTTTGTTAAGTATGGAGCCTGATTTACCCTTGTAATTTTCTGTGGTAAAAGCGTACATTTGTAAGGCCCCCATTATGAGGAGAAGCCATCGTGCGTGAAGAAAAATCACTCACCGGAAACCAAAATTTTCACAGACAAGAATCAGGGGCAACTTTAGGGGAGACTTTTTTTCCCTCGCCGGAATATTCCTTTTCGCCGGAATATTATGGCCAGATGGCGGCCGGAAAGTGGTCGGAAAACAACCGGTCGGTTGGCCGGTGGTCGGAAGTCAATGGCCGGTGGCCGAATTCAAAAGCGGATTTGTCTACACAAGGGCGGCCACACATGGACGGATTGGAGGGTCCGATTTGGACTTATTCACATAAGGGCGGCTACACATGGCTGCCTCTCATGAGAGAGGGCAGCCCTTTTGGCCTATAAAAGAAGGCCATTTCTACACACATTTCATAGTGTGTGAAGTTGATGCAACAAGGTGAGTGTGAGGTGGTGAGAGTGAAGCAAGGCGGGAGCTCCATTAAGGGTATAATCCCTTTGTAAACTACTTCTTGTTTTGAAGTACTAAAGCCATTGAGTGGCTGCTTTCCCGTGGACGTAGCCCACATTGGGTGAACCACGTATATCGTGTGTACTCTCTCTCTCTCTCTACTCTATAATTTCGTGTATGTAAATCTGTCTCTCTCCATTAAGTAATCTACTCAATTATCTATTTAGCTACGTCTTATTTCCTAACATCTTTGACCCTACTGTCTCATAGAGGATGAATCTGGGTTTGGCCGGGCATATATATATACATATATTTAATTTTTACTACACCTCTGATTTCTCCTCACCTAGGCGTGGTTTCTAACTGAACATTTTGCCTATGCCTCCCTCAACAGGTGGGGTCTCTAAACTAACTAAACTTAGGTTCCGAATCCCCGAACAGAAATAAACTTGGGGAATACTGAGAGCCGACTCAATCAATTGAATATGAAGAATACTTGTGGAAAGATTTTTCAAAAAATGAGTCTCTGCTCGGCAAAACCTTCTTTTCCTCTTTTAGTGGTCGGCTTGGGTGTGATACCCTTCTCATGGAAAAAAAGGCTATATTCAATAAAAACGTGGCCATCTTCATTGCAATACCATTTTTAGCATGCGCATTCACCAAACCTGCAATACAGACGTCTTTTTCTGCGAATGATTTTTCCTGGAATGATTGGCGCCGCATGGCATGTGGACCCGGAATGCAGCAATGAGAAGTGTGTAGCTATGCGCACTTGCTGCCCGACATCGACTACTTAAGGAGGAGGTGAGTACGGTTGTTGTACTCACTTAGTGCCTTGGGATATTGTGAGAGAGAGCACTTTCTATTGAGAGAGGGTAGCGGTTCACTGTGCATCATGGAAAAAAGCAATGCCATTGTCGAGTTCGGCTCTGATGAGGTTGGTGTTTTTTAGTTTGTTTATGATCTTAAGGGTTAAACATCTAGTATGCTGTGTTTGATAGCATGCTGTTATGCCTTATTGACCTTGGAAAAACATTGAAAAGAATTGCTGCTGTAATGTTGTGGTTGGGCCGATGTACTCGCATGAACATCAAAAATAATAAAGGGATACTATCCCATATTAAGATGCACTATCTCATAGCCTCACTTCTGCCATTTTACTCTAAGAATATGTACATTGATGATGAAACCTAGATTTGGGGATGGACTCTTGCTAATTTGGGTTGTAGGCATTTGTATGTTAGCATGATATATTGGGGATTTTTTCCTCCGTTGTATGCATTGGGTTGTACACAAGAAACAAGGAAACATGTAGCATTGGGATGGTGTAAATACTGACAAAAAATATGGTATACTGCCTGTACTCAAAAAATCTGGGTCGGTAAATACTATGGTACTCCGTGTTAATAATAGCTATAAACAATGATGCTGGACAACAATTAAGATGAAAGTTTACCTCGTTGAATGGTTCTCTATACTCATGGACTGACATATGTAGGATTGCATAAATTGGGGCATTTCTTCTATAATATGTATCAGTTTTGAAACACAAACATGGAACGTGTTGCAAGCATGTTACTGGCAGTAAGAGTTGTGTTGCTGACTGTACTCAAAAAAATATGGTTTTCCTAGTAAACCATGTCGGGCATGTGTAGTTTTGCATTATCTATTGGTACATTTTCACTAATATATGCATCAGGTACGCAAACAAGCTAGGAACATGTTACATCATGCTACTGGTGAGAATAATGATACAAATTTCACTCAAAAATTTGGTTTTTTTTTGGAATTCATGGGCTGAATGGCTATAGACAACAGGGTTTTGAACAGTTTCTATAACTCGGCTTTTTTGTAAATGAATTGAATGTAATTTATATAAAGATTTGAACATGAGCAACCTACATAGAGATACTAATTGGCTTGAGAAACTGTCCTTTACTTCTATTGATGATCTTTTGAAGATGGATTGTCGAGAAGGCATTACAATGGTTAGCATGAAATGTTCTCAGAAGGTAAGTATGCTGGGTCGTGGTGAATCCAAAAGGTAATTGTCGAGCATGACTGGCCTAATACATAGTGTTACTACTAGAAGAGGATACAAGTGTGCTCTTTTGGGATTTCTGAAAATGGTAGGCTAGTGTCTATCAGCTGACATTATGTGGTTTACTTTCAGCAGTTATGTCTTCTTTTATTGAGGGATGTACATGGATAACAACTGGTAGGCCCATTTACCTGCAATGCTGTTCAGGCACTAACCGAGCGGTTGTTTGTCGTACTGTGGATGCAGGTATGTAAAGGTCTATCTTGTCTTTTCGGTGATTGGGGATATGTTGTTGATGACTTGTACTTTTGGATCTCTCCTAACTTTTGTATCTATTGGTAGGAAGTGTATTACTAACTCCTCCTCACTTGGGATGTATTATTGTTATGATACTTGAATAATGATATGTCTAGTGGCTTTAAACTGGTACTTTTTTGGTCCTTGTACTTTTTCTTAAAAGTCGCTTGTGCTATCTGTAGTAAAGTAAACCCAAATATATATGTATATGTGTGTACACACACACACACACACACACACACACACACACACACACACACACACATATATAACATAAATAACTTTATTCTAAGACATATCGAATGGAGTGTTTGAGGTTCTCTTAATTGTATGAGATAAGTGCAAATCATGAGAGAAGGGCTTAGAACCGACAAAAATAAACGTGATCATTGGCCCTAAAGGTAAACTCCACTTGGGATAGTGGACCGAGTTCATGTGTGTGAGCAGGTCATTTCCCTATGGCACAACGAGGATTTATGGTTGACAGGTAGCGTTTCGATTGTGGGAACATATAGGCCGTTGGATGAGTGTGATGAACTAGCTATAAGCTTAGGCTGAACTAGGGGTGCCTGGTTTACATGACTTCATCGTAGGTCACCCCTAGTAAACACAATGATTAGATGATTAAGATCATTTCGCAACTTGTGATGCTTAATTGGTACTAGATATCCCCTTTAAAGGACCTCTTATGCCAAATAAAGATGAGGATAGAGACAAAATAGGGTAGCGAATTTTGAAGCAACAAGGTTTGTTCCCTTTTGGGTTCTGATCAAAACAAACATAGAAAAGCATACACTAAAAGAGAGCTTTAGTTTAATATAAAGGCTTATAGCTACCATGGAAGATTGGAGCTGCCATTTTGAGTTCAAGACAGAGTAATTGTCCATAATGAACTTTGGAGATAAAAAGCTCATGCTGGGCTTGTGAGAGAAGTGTGTCCATCCCAAAGAGCACCTAAGATTAGGACATAGGGTAATCGTACTAGCCTAAGTGCACGAACACAAAAAGGTAATCTTGGGGGGAATTTTGCTATTCAATGCAAATCTGACCTCTTAACATATATTTGGATTTGTCTTTTCAAAGGGATTTTTTCAAGACTAGTATTGATATTTTTAAACATTTCTGCAAGTGGGTGTTTCAATGTTTTAAAGACTGACTATAAAGAATTGTTCCAAAAGAAGGCAAAAAAGTTGGGCTCTCGACCAACCACATTTCAAGATTTTTCACTTGTATTGGAACAAGGAATGCATAATGATGGGTTGCACACACTCTTAGTCATTGATGCATGCGTCCTTACTGGCTCATCTAGAGAATTCCCAAGGCTCGTCTCCACCCCATCCACACATGACTCCCCCATTAGGCTCTTCCCTTTGTGGAGGAGTTTTTGGCACCAAAAGTAAGAAATCCCTTCTCATGAGGTTTTTTAACCTTGTAAACACTTGTCTTCTAACATTATGTCATGTAGTCACCCCCATGAGAATCTAGTGTACGATATATATTTTGATTCATGATGTTGAATTTTTTTGTTCAATCAAATCTACTAGTAGAGTGTTGTGGTATATCTAATTTCGTAGGCTACTTGGCCTACTTTCTTATGCATAAATAGCGGTCCACAATACCAAGGAGATATCTATTAGCAATGACAGTCCTAAAACTTATCTTAGATAGGTTAATTGTGCTATATAGCTTACAATAGAGTAGAATCTAAATATGTTTTCATGCTTGAAGGAATTAAATATGTTTATATTTCAAGTTATGACCTATTTATGAAAAATTGCATGTGATGATTTATTCTCAAATTTTGCACTTTGATGAAAATTTTAGCATCTTCATTGCAATAAAACACATTTTGATTGTGCACATGTGTAAAAATTCTTTCTTGAGTTTTGGCGCACCTAATACCCCATAGAGCGACCAATGCAATCTTGGGGTTACATGTCGATTTTACTAGATCGAGATCATTTTGAGACATGATTATATTTAATTTAGTTATCCATTTGATGTAAACAAGTAGCTTACATAAAGTTTTTATTAGAATTGTTCAATTTGGCCATGTATTGACAACTTTTTGAGGGATTATATAGGCAACAAAATGAGAGCCAACTTTTTCATACATGTAATTTCAACACTTTATAGTTGTGTCAAAACTTATCCTAGGATGGAAGTTTTTGAAGCATTTCACTCTTTCTATGGGTATGTATGCTTATAAAGGAAAAAAGCTTACCATAAAAATATGTACTTAGCAAAAATAATGAGTGTGGCCATAGAAACATCGATAATATGTTAGCAAAATGAGAAAAATGTGATATTTTTATACCAAATTCTATGTATAGAAGAAAATTTATGGAGCTTCGAAAACCATAAATTCTATTGAAAAAATTATTGAATTTTGTGGAAAAAATAAGTTGGTGCTTCAGAAAATTCGTTGAAATCCTTTGTATGCTCTTTAAGGTAAGGAGTGACTTCTCAAGTAGTTTCATGAAAAATAGATTGGCACAGCCTTTGCATGCCTGTCTCTATCATTGATAGGAAAACACACCTATGGGGTCACTTTATATTCCTTTTCGATCATGTGAACTTGATGTCTCCAGAGTCCAAGGTGTATAGATGCAAGGATAGGGATTCTTTAGATGAGGCTAAAAAGGCCACGAAAGCCTATATGCACTAGGTTTGTATCATACAATTTGGCCATTCATTCATAGGCCATTGTGATAATCAGGATACAAAGATGAAGTAATCCACATCACCTAGTGTATCATGTCAAATTTCACTACAATGGTACACCATAGATCATGGCTTGGGATGCTTAAGTTTGTATGGATGAATACAAATTAGTAGGCAAGGACATAAAGTATGTGAGTGCATTTCTTATCTCTAGAGAAAGCCACATAGCATAAAAGACTACAAGTAGTAGTTAGAGCATGAGCTTGTAACTGGTTTGAATGTATCATGATTTTTTATTATCCTACTCAACAAAGATCTTGCCATGTGATATCTTCTAATAAGTAAGGAGGAGAGACGTTTGGATAAAAGTACAACTTGCCAATGCTTTTGGAGCAGATTGAGGAGGATGGACCTCGGGACTAAGTAACACGGGGTCTTCAATGACGACCCCATCATGGGATCCATGGCAAGTAGCTACGCGCCCAAAACATGAGGTAGGCTCGGCCGTCCGATTTTAAAAGGACGTGTCCGAGTTTAATTTTCCCAGTAGAAGTTTAGGTTACATAGTTTCTTTCTCGCCTTGTTGACACCGAAATGCACGCGCATTCGTGGTTAGCTCATCATGCTGTCGTGGCCAAGGTGGTGGGTTCGAATCGTCGGAAGGACGCTCACTTGCGTTTTTTGTTGGACGTCCATCTCCCTCGAGATTCATGTGTGCCACGCCTGCCTTCGATCCCATGATGGAGTCTTCATTAAAGACCCATGTTCTTTAGTCACATGGGAGGATGGACACGTTCTAACTGGGATGCATTTCCATGAGATGATGTCTTCTTGCTTCCTAGTTTCCTTTTGTAGGATATATTCGAAATATATGGCTATAAGTACGGTTATAACACTAATTATGGTTCTGGTTTGGTTTGCAGGTTTGGGCTTGTTTTGTGAATATAAAATTTTATAAAAGCTATATCTCCGCTTGATAGTTGAAGGCCAAAATGTAATTATACAAAGGACATAAATCTGGTCGCAAATGTGCGTGCCAACACATAATCAAACAAAAAAGCATATACAAATGGAACAAAATTTTCTTTTTGTAACTCTTGAGTGTAAGTTGTGAGTGTGTTATCTGTTGACCATGCTTTGCTACCAATTTGACATAATTATAATTCTTGCCCATGGGTTTTGTCCTAGACACAAGGAGGCAAGGAGCTTATGGTCACCATCCAACCAGAGAGGGCTAGAGAATGTATAATGCATTACGCAATGATGAACATCCTAAGAATTATCACAAGAAGATTTAGAAATTTTCTCATGTAGGAAAATGGAGTCTTTTTCAATGTTTTTCATACATCACGAGCTTTTGCTCGAGAGGCACCACATATCTAGCTAGGTACGATTGGGGGGGGAAGGGGACCCCCCCCCCGGGCCGGCGGTCCCCTGCCTCAATTGTACCTAGCTAGGTATGCGGTGCCTCTCTCACAAAAGCTCATGATGTTGAGGTAAGTCACAATGTGAGAATTATTGTGAGAATCTGTCCAAAACTTCTTGTGTATAACTTATGACTAGTTATACAGTAGTGGCTTGCCTTTCTACACTAGCTTAACTCTATAGAGCCACTTTGACTTTGAACCCCCTCTTCCCTAATCCTTTGGCACTCACTCTTTGTTTGATCAAAGATCTACTATCAGAACAAGCGATACTACAGACCCCGTTATAGACTTTGCAAAAAATTTCTAGGGTTTTCCAATTTATATTTATGGATTGTGGTTTTGATCAACACATATCCTTATCACAAGATGGTGTGTATAGAGCCCGCATGGAAATTTTTGATAGGTTTATCTTTGCTCTATGAACAACTTAGATCCCCCATGGAACAAACCATTTCCTAACATATGTGTTCTCAACTTTGTGCCCATCATATATGCATGGTCTTGGATTTTATGACGAATATTAATTTGGTCCCATTGTGTCATTAGGAAGAGCATGGGGTTTGGGAGGGCCTCTTTATTTGCCATGAGATTATGGAGGTGATTAGCATTTTGATGAATAGATGCATGCCATGTGTGCAAGAGTGGTGGGTGTGTAAGAGAGGTGTAAGAGTGGTCAAATGATCCCCCCCGGCCAGCCTCCAATCAACATGTGTGTATTTTATCAAATTCCATCATGGCACATTGCTATGGTTATCACAAGACTATCAACGTGTGAGTCCCGACTATTGGTCAATATTTTGCTAGCTTGTTGACCTAGGATTGCTACAAGACCCAGATTGGCTGCCTATTATCCTGGGCTCCTGTTTTCCTCTTTCTAGTCTCTCATACCATCTTTGTTTATTCGAAACTTTGTATAGCAAGTGGCATGGCCGAAGCGTTGACAAACATAGCTAATAAATACTAAAGAATTTAAGATCACCGGCCTAAAAATAAAGAATAGTATTGTTAAGCATGTGGGCGTGTGTGTGTGAGAGAGGGGGGATTTCAAGAAATGAGTACAAAAGCAAGATAAGTGTCTTGGGGTTTCCAATCTCAAGATTTAGCATTTAAGAAGAAACGATGATTTGAAGGTATCCACTTGCAACCATCATTGTCTTATCTCCAAAGCTCAAAAATCAACCAAACACTAAGGCCTTTGCCACTCGTAGGTGTAGAAGGCAAAGACGGCTCCAATGTGGAAACTATCTCCTGGAATCCGGACAGTGGATTGGGCACACAACAATAATTACCACGATAGTTACTACAGTAACTTCTAGAGACTATAAATAGACCCATTACTTTGTAATCGGTCTGCTTGTCTTTTGACTTCTTACTTCTTAGTTCTCTTGGATTTAGCCTCCTAAGCAGTTCCTGAGCTCCAATCTCTTCGCCTGTAACTCCACTTTGTAATCATAACTACTGTAGTCAATTGAGCTTTAGTCTGATCTACCTTGTATTGATTATTCATGAACTATGAGTTTGAATCTAAAACTATAAACACTTTCCAATCATCTAGTCTATTTCTCATTCCGGTATACTATTTCAGTTCAGTTAACTATTTCAGTCCAATTTTCACCTTCTATCCCAGTTTCTCTGACTGAACTGACGACTTACCAGTAGTAGCTGTAAATTCTAATACTAGAAGCAGCTATCTAAAAGAGACCATCTCCAATTCCATTTTGGTGATCATGGTGGTTAGAGTTGTTCGCTCGTTGACCAGAAAACTCTTCTCCTAGTTAGAATTTTCAAATGAAGTGATGGCACCCAAAACCAGTCGTGGTCGTAAACCATCCTACCGTGTTGACCCTATCCCTGAAGAATCAAAAAGAGATTTTGATCCTAAGAATGAACCGGTGACTAATATTGAGGCTCAGGAGGAGCACAGTCATGCTGATGAAGCCAAGGATTCTCATCACTCTAGTCAGTCTAGAAGAAGAAGGGCTAAGAGGGAAGAACGCAAGGCCAGGAGTTCTCGGACCACACAGAGGGATGAAGGAGCCAAAGGCAGTAAAGGTAGTCACCACAATTCCAGCAAAAAAGCCAGGGAGGAGACAAAAATTGAGACTGATGAAGAAATTGATTGGGATGCTGATACAGATCATTACAAAAAATCTTCAAGAAAGTGTCAGGTTCCTAAGGTAAGCAGAGGCAGAAACGATGCTGATCAACATGATTATACCTCGTCATTAAAAATTTCTTTTCCAGTGTTCAAAGGAGGGAAGAAAGATGATCCGGATGTTCATATCCAAGTCTTTGAATAGTATGCTAAGTTGAAGAATATTGATGAAGAATACTTTCTTCAGACAATGAAGGATGCAATAAGGAAATGGTACTACAATTACCCAGCTTGCCAACTCAGATCATACAACAAACTGCTCAAAGCTTTTCGATTGAAATATTCAGATAACAGAGGAGATGAGGATATCCTATGTGAACTGGATAAGATAAAGCAAGGAAAATTATCAGTCAGAAGTTATGTTGAGAAAATCAAGGAGTTGACCAGGCACCTACAAGAACCACCCTCGGAAAAGCGGTTGCGAGCATGGGTTTTAAATGGGTTCCGCAGTAAAAAGCTTAGGGAACATGAGGTACCTGCACCAACAAAGAAGCTTAATGATTTGGTGCAGTGTGCCCTGAAGCTCAAACAACAGGCAAAGAAGGAGAAGAATCACAAGAAAAGGAGGTCCAGTGGTAGTAGCTCTTCCACTGAGAATTCCGATTCTAGTAACACCTCCAGTAGCTCTGAAAGTAGCTCAGATGAAAAGAGCAAAGACAAGGACAAGAAAGGGTCTTGGTCTAGAAAAATTGATGAGATGGCCCGACAGATTGCTGAAATCAGCCAGACCAGACACCTAGAGAGGAGAATGGAAACTTGATGTTCAAAGTGTAAATCCAAAGATCATGTTTCCAATGAATGTCCACAATGCACCTATTGTAAAGCATATGGTCATCTATGGAATAATCGTGGCATTCGTATTCATCATTTCAAGAAGGGAAAAGATCTGTCGATAGTGGCATTTACCAAAGCTGAACCAGTCAAAGCGAAGACTACTAGTGTACCCCAAGAAGAGAAAACGGGTACTAGTGGCACTGGTGCTTGGAGCGGCAGATACCAAGGAGGTACTAGCCGGGACCGGGGTCGTGGTAATTTCCAGAACCGAAGTCTGAACTGTTATACTTGTGGTAAGTATGGGCATTTCACGGCTCAATGTCCAGAAACACCTACTACTGCGGCTATTGAGGTGAAGGCTCCAGAGCCAATCCCTGTAAGAGCAGTTACACGCAACAAAGGGGTGGTCATTGAGAAAATTCTAGATAGGCCGATGAAAACAGTAAGTCTTGAAAGTAGCAAATGGGCTCAGCAAAGAGAGGTGTGGAAGGCCAAGGGTAAAGAAAAGTTGTTGTTGAATGGTAGGAGCAGAGATTGGCGGCAAAAATCACAGAGAATTTAGCCAAGAAGCTGCCAGAGCAGCCAGAGAGTTCTGATGCTCGGGTCATTCAAAAGATACCAGTCCAGTCTTCTGAAAAAGCACAACCAGATCAGTCAAGATCTGGGATTCTTGAGACCATGTTGGCTGAAGTTCAGGGACTGATGGAAGAATTAAGGACTAATAGAGGAGTTGAAGGCACCAGAACAAAGGAATGGAACTGTGCAAAAACTTCTGATTCTTCAAGCTCTGATAACAACTCTGATTATGAGAGGGAGGAAATTCATGTCAAGATATGTGACAGAATTCAGAAACTCACAGTTGAGCTAGATGACATTAGAAAAAGCTTGCCCGAAGCAGCAAAGTTCATCATACAACAAAGGAAGGCTGAGGCTGAAGCCAGAGCAGTTGACTTGGCTACTGTCAGAGATGATGAAGTGCTGGTGATACATGTCAATTACAAGGTTAGAAAACAATGGGAGGCACTATCTGGTGTCATACTGGATGGAGGGGCAAGAGTAAATATCATGGGGGCACATCTTCAGCAAAGAATGGGTATCACAAACCTATAACCAGCACCTTTCAAAGTTTGAATGGCAGATCATTGAGTGGTGCAGGCAACAGGAATCATAGAGAGTCTGCAGATAAGAATAGGCAAAGAAAAGTTCAAAACTAGCTTCCTAGTACAGGACGTGCAAGGTGCATATGGAATGCTACTGGGGCACCCATGGTTGCAAACGGCACAGGCTATTCGCGACTATGCTAATCAGACTCTGACAATACAAGGTTCCAGTAGTAGTAGAATTCAGATTCAGACAAAGAACACTAGGAGCTGGCGAAAGGAGCTGCGATCTGAAGAGCTTTGCCAGAAGTATAAGGTGAAGAAAATTGAGAAGATGCTGGTGGCAATGAACATTTTTCCATTAACCGAAATAGATCTCAACGCAGTGTTAGTGAACATGGATCAGGCTAAAAAGCAAAAGAAGAAATTTCCAGACGAGCTCACTGAACTGGACTTTGAGGAACGCCTAGTTCAGCTAATTGGAATGATAGAAGAACCAGTTGATTCCAGTACACCAATGGTTTTTGAACAAGCATACTCTGAAGAAGTTACTGAAAATCAGAATAGCAGTTCAGAGCTCCGGGGACAGTCTTGGGATTATGTTGAGGAGTCAACCAAAAGAAAGGGTGGTGGGCCTAACTGGTTGCTTCCAGACGATCAAGAAATAGAGAAATGGAATCTAGGTTCTGAAGAAAATCCTAAATTGATCAAAGTTAACAAACATTTGAATCATGAGATGAAGGAGAAGGCCCCACATATGTTCCAGCAGTACAAAGATGTGTTCACATGGGAGCATATTGATCTCAAAGGAGTAGATCCAGAGGTATGTCAACATCGAATACCATTGAAACCAGATGCCAGACCAGTGTGGCTGCAACGATACCGAATGAATCCAAATTATGCTAAGAAGGTCAAGAGATTGATAATCTTCTACAAGCTGGGTTCATTACTGAAGTAGCCAGTAGTGATTGGTTATTTCCTATTGTGGTGGTGCCCAAGAAGAATGGAAAGCTGAGAGTATGTGTGGACTATAGGAAACTGAACGCTCAAACCATTAAGGATTCCTTTCCATTACCTTTTACGGACATGCTGCTCGATAAAATTGCAGGTTATGAGATGTATAACTTCATGGATGGTTATAGTGGTTATAACCAGATTGCTCTTGAGGACCGGAGTAAAACGACCTTCATTACTGAGTGGGGAGCATTCATGTATCTAGTGATGCCATTTGGTCTTTGCAACGCTCCAGTGACTTTCCAACGATGTATGATGGAAATATTCAGTTTCTCCACCGATTCCTTGCCATATCTATGGATGACTTCTCTGTATATTCAACAGAGGAGAAGCATTTACTTTTTCTGGAAATGGTTTTCTAGCGTTGTCAGGAAAAGAGAATCTGCTTGAACCCATTCAAATATGTTTTCTTGCTCTAGAAAGGACAGCTACTGGGACATGTAGTGTCTAGGAATGGTATAGAAATGGCCAATGACAAGATTCACTGTGTCCAATAGGCCAAGGTGCCTCGCAATGTATCATAGTTGAGTTCTTTCTTG
Organism: Adiantum capillus-veneris; assembly: GCF_014529385.1. Classification (NCBI taxonomy): domain Eukaryota; kingdom Viridiplantae; phylum Streptophyta; class Polypodiopsida; order Polypodiales; family Pteridaceae; genus Adiantum; species Adiantum capillus-veneris. Next base: position 915,757 of record NC_140944.1, on the reverse strand, counting down.
GGATATATCAATTTTTATAGAAGATTTGTGCACAAGTTTTCTTCCCAGGCATTACCTTTGTATGAACTCACGAAGAAGACCAGCAAGTTCAGTTGGACAACTGAATGTGAGGAAAGTTTTCAGAGTCTAAAGAATGCTATTATCAGTAAGCCAGTACTTTGACAACCGAAAATTGGGATGTCATTTTTCATGTACATGTCAATGCTTCAGAACTGGCGATGGGAGCAATATTGGCTCAGCCAGAAGGAAGAACTGATTATCCAGTGTACTTTGCCAGTTGGAGGTTTAGTCAGGCTCAACAAGGGTATACAACTACTGAAAGAGAAGCCCTAGGAGTGGTTTTTAGTGCTACTAAATTCCAACATTATTTACTGGGCAAGCTATTTCATTTTTATGTAGATCATCAGGCCTTATTGTTTTTGATTAACAAAGTCATTATTCAAGGCCGATTGATAAGATGGATGATGTTCCTGATGGAATTTGAATTTTGTATTTTCCATAACCCCGATAAAACCCATTGTGGTGCTAATTTCCTATCCAGGAGTACGGATGGCTACTCTGAGGTATCTTTAAGAGATGATCCACTGGACACAGAACTATTTCAGATAACATCTAAAGAAACAACTGATCCAGAGTTGTATGATGTATATCAGTTTCTTTCTAAGGGAGAATTTCTAGACAACTGGAAGCAATATTAAAAGAAGGCGCTGATTATTAAGAGTCTGAAGTTCACCACCATTGGCAGATCACTTTACAGACTGGGAGTAGATGGAGTTCTTAGAAGATGTGTACCTATGGAAGGCAAAATGCAAGTAGTTTTAGAGGCACATAATGGGGATTCTGGAGGACATTTTTCTACTGATATTACTTACAAGAAAATTTTGCAGGCAGGTTTGTGGTGGCAAACTTTAATAACTGATGTTAGAAGCTTTTGTAAAACATGTGATATATGTCAAAGGATGGGCAAACCCACATCAATTGACATGACTTCTCTAACTCCAGTTCAACCGCTAGGAATGTTTATGAAATGGTATTTGGATTGTATGGGTCCATTCAAAAAAATTACTCCAATGAAGAATAGGTATGTATTGATGGCTACTTGTTATGTGACCAAATGGGTAGAAGCTAGGGCTCTTCCCGACAACACTGCAAAGTCCACAGCTGTGTTCTTATTTGAAAATATTGTTTGTAGATATGGATGTCCTATGGAGATTGTGGTTGACGAGGGAACACACTTTATAAATGACACTATGGAAATTCTCATGGAAATGCTTTCAGTCAAGCATTGGAAATCAACACCATATTATCCTAGATGCAATGGGCATGCGGAAAGCAGCAACAAGATTGTCAAATCTATTCTCACTAAGATTGTGCAGAGAGGGCCACATCAGTGGGATTTGAAACTTCAAACTGCTCTCTGGGCATATTGGACAGCCAACAAGGTCACCACTAGACTGACAGCATTTAGAATGGTGTATGGCAGTGAAGCTGTCGTACCCATGGAATTTGTAATACCCAGTCTCCGGATGGCGATAGAGTATGGATTGGATTTTAATCACAAGATGAAGAAGAGACTGGAGGAGTTAACACGGCTGGATGAGTTAAGACAGAGGGCTATATTGGAAGAGGAAATTATTCAGCAAAGAAGGAAACACTGGCATGACAGACGAATCAAAGTTAGGGAGTTTCAGAAGGGAGATTTGGTTCTGCTGTATCGATCAAAACTGGCTCCTAAGAAACCAAACTTAAATGATTGGGTGTTTTTCAATGGCACAACAAGATTGAAAGATTTCTCTGGATTACTGTTGCCAGGCATTTATAATGGGGCCAAAATCAAGCTATACTATTCCAATGACAAAGAGACTTTAGGGATGAGGATACTAGTATTCTAGGAGCTGAAAACAAGAAAAATTCAGAATTAGTTATTTTAAGCTTGTTTCATGTACAGCCAGTGCCAAAGCCAGGCAAAGAGGTAGCTCAAGGGTCAGAAAAGTTCCAGTACGACAAAACTGTGTCAATAGCAGAATCTGTAAAGTGTCAGAACCAGTATCAGTTTTTATGGAAAAAAGGGCCACTTGGACCATCAATAGTAATCATTTCAAGGAACATGGAGTATTAGCCAATGCATGTATGCCATGTCATTTGCGGTGCACAAGACTCTAGGAACGGTAAGTAGTGGAGCTTTTATGGCACGAACGTGTATAACAGTAAGGCGAGTAATCATTTTTCCTCATAAATCTCCTGCGCGATGTTTGCCTGCTGTCACACATTCGCCATTGCTGAGCTCTGAAGCTTCGTCCCTACAACCGCAGACTTCTTCATTAAAAGCAACAATCGATTTTTGTTTGCCTCTACCCAACACACTTGGATACAGATTTGAATATTTGGGTAAGTCTTCTTCTTCTTCCACAGAGGCATCATATTCACCTTGTATGGGCCGAAGAAAAATGCTGGATAAGATGCAGGACACTATAGACGAGACCCAAGCACTTATCACCTCTATCAAAGCCTGCCTACCACTCATTCCCCATAGTAAGACACTGGTATGTGTTTATTGAGCAAGCAGAAGTGTTGCTACGACTGTGGGATTTGCATGTGGTGGTGCAAGCCACAAGAATAGAGTTCAACACAGCCATCATTAGGTAGGTTCTCGATTCCTTCAATGCTGATGAAGGCAATGCTATGGTGTATGTAATGAAAGTGTCAACAACTCCGAACAACATTGCTTATGCTTTCAAGATGCCAAATGAGCCCAAGCCGGCTGTAGCAACTGCGAAGCAGATAAATGCAGCTCTAAAGGAAGATGAGGCAGCCAAGAAAAAACGTAAGGCCAGTGCGCAAGGAGTTCCGGTAAAACAGGTTTGGACATTCCCATTGCTTACCTATTTGTGGTTGAAGCTGTGAGTCTGAAGAATAACCCCACATATGTTTTAGAAAAATTGTTTGCTATGTTACTAGCAAAGAGATTGGATGACAAGGCTTCAATCAACCTATGTCAGATTTTGTCCCATAATGTGCTTCAGCAGACCGCCAACTAAAGTCTCAGACTGTTTTTAAAGCCTAGTATGTATGACAGTTTCTCTACTGGGCAAGTTCCCCAGATGCTCATCATCAATTACGAATGGCGTGGAGTTAGAAACCAATCCCAGCAACTAACAATGTTGATTTATCCTCTGATGAAGAAACCCCAGGCACTCAGCTGGCTCTTACTGGTCAGAAAAGAAAGGTCACGCAGGAGAAAGCTGGCAGCTCTAAAAGACCAAAAACTACACTGACCAAGAGTAGTGCTCTCTTAAAGCAACTAGAAAGTCAGGTCAAAACTGGGTCCACTGAAAAGTCTCCAGTAGACCAGACTTCAGTTGGCCAGACAGACCAACCTCCAGCGAAGACTACTGTGGGGACTAGCCAACAAACTTGGCAAAGTTTAGCAACCACCAGTGCTGGAAAAGACCGGCTTGACAAGATCAGTACTCAACAATTGGTAGCCCACAGTGATAAGGGAAAAGGTCCCATACTTGCTAGCCCACTCGGTAATTCTACTATCCCTTTCAGTGATATGGCTTTGGCCTTAACCAAGAAGGACATATTACAATATCTGCAGACTCATCCTCTCAAAGGACGATTAATCCTGCACAAACCTGATTATACTGCACTACCATATATGGCTCCTGTTACAGTTTATGAGCCAGTGGCCTCTGACCCCGCAACGGTCAATGATGGTTGCTCAATGTTAATCCAGTCATCCTGCAATACAATTGTCCATGCCTTGGGACAAATGAGGGATGCCTCAACGTCCACTGATGAAGTGACCAAGTTACAACTTGAACCGAGGAACAATGAGAAGAAAGTTGAGAAGTTAAAAGAAGATATAGGGGCACAGTCCTTGAGGCATAGTGTTCTTGAAAATGAGTTTGAGATGAGGCACTTGAGAGAAGAAAATACAGAGGCTCAGAGAGTTGCTGACAGATTTGAAACTATGTTGAGAATGAAAAGAGTAGATTTTAACACCCTGCTAACCAGCCATGTTGCATTAAAAGCCTCTTTAACAGAGAGATACATATACAATAACTTGGCTAATATTCTAGATCCAATAGGCAATGCTATTTTCAACATAGATAACCTGAAGGCACTTATAGAAACCATATAGAGTGATTTGCAGGATAAGATTTTTGAGTATAATAGTGCTTTGGAAAATCAAGCTATTATGGACTATATTGATAAGCAGAATGACCTCGAGGAGGATTCTGAGAAAGAAGCAGAGAAGGATGAAGAAAGGGAGGAGGAACCAATAGATAAACATGATGATGATGATGATTCTCCTCCATCTCCGCCTTCAGGGTGGATCAGCTGCCACAAGGGACAGTCAACCCAACACATACCAGCCAGACCAGTATAAGGGCCAGTAGTTGGGCAATCAAGGGACTGAAAATCAACAAACGTGCAACACTGAAGAATCCCCAGTACACTGGTCATAGCACTGTGCAGATGTGAAAGGGAAAGCTAAAGTTGTGACTGAAACTCTGAAAGGTGATGAGCAATATTCATTACAGCTCATCACACTAAACAAAAGGCTAAGACATCATTAAGCTCCTATAACAAGGATGTATTTGGAGGATGTACTATTCTTTTTGATTTGGAGGATGTATTCTTCTTTCTGATTTGGAACATTTTCAGAGACTATATGTAGGTGCCACAAAAATGGTCCAACATTGGAAATCAACCACTTTCCATGATCAGGAGGTGTGCCAACTGCTTGAGCATCCTAGCAGCATTTAGTTTCTAGAGAGAGTACCTGAATGGGCACTAACCTCTGATGATAAGCTGGTCAATGCACACTAGCAGCAGCAATCTACTGCAGATTGTCATTCCCTAGCTATTGAATTAGAGCTCCTGCTTGGGAACATGCCTTCATATAGATGTATGAAAGAAGTCAAAAATCAGCTGAAAGAAGTCCTACTGCAAATGCAAATGAAAGAAGTCAAAAATCAGCTGAAAGAAGTCCTACTGCAAATGCAAATTTCCAGAGGAGTCCTGGATCAAAGGGTACAAGCTATTCTTGAAGATCAGACTTCCAGCAGTAGTAAGGGACCACAAACTCAAATGACAGTAGGGGAACAGGCCACTGCTCTCCAAAGTTTGTTCCAGCTGGTTAGAATCACCAGGAAGATGATGCAGCAGGAGAACCGGACTATCCCAAATTTTTTAGAATTTGTACCTGATTCCCCAGTTCTCCTGTATGCCTTGCCTGCTAGAGAGACTGAGCTACCCAGGTTTTTGCCAGCTTTGTATTCTCAACGTCCAGAACGAGTGGATCGGCTTACATACTATAACATCACTAATGATCTTTAGGATTGGTAGGAGCGATCCACTGTAGAATGGAAAACTTGGCAGTCGTTAATCAATGATGCTCTCCATCTAAATGATAATTTGGAACTGAAAGATGAAATGCAGAGGGATCAAGCTTTGTATGGGGCAATGGAGAATCCAGCTCAAAGGGCTCACCAAGATCACAAATCAGCTACTGCAACTTAATGTAGAGTCCTCTAAAATTCTTGAAAAGGAAATTATGGCTAAACCAGGTCTGGGACCACAATACAAAGAAATGGTTGAGATACTCTTTGAAGCTAGGATTAAAACAAATCAGCCTCTCCCAAAAGGATGGATCCACACAGCTTCGCATTGTCATAAATTGGCTAGAGCCTGACTGACAAAGGGTGAACGCACGCTCTATGATCCCGACACCAAAACCTATCATCCTCTCATGCCCTATGAAATTGAGATGACCATAGAAAGCGGGATCAGCTTGAGCAGGAGGCCATTTACAGACTTATCGAGAAGGACAATGCTAGCAATGGGACTTCTGAGACATCAACACGGATGAAGGGCAAGAGGAAGCGGGTTCAGTGGAAAGATACTGGGTAGTTCTATCTCAAAATCAGACGGTGGTTTTTCCAGCTAGTCTCAGAATCAGATGATGGATTTTCCTAGTAAGGTGATGGAATTTCTTTGGCTAGACACTTTTGGAATTACAATTATAGGGGTGTCAAGCACTCAACAAGCATGAAATATGGTATAAAGCTAGCAATACCAAAAGAATCAGACGGTGGATTTTTTTTAAAAATTGGATTTATACCAAAATTCAAGAAAGAAGGGAAGGACGTAGAAGGCGAAGACGGCTCCAGTAGGCGGAAACTATCTCTTGGAATCGGGACAGTGGATTGGTCACACAACAATAATTACCACGGTAGTTACTACAGTAACTTCTAGAGGCTATAAATAGATCCATTACATTGTAATCGGGCTGCTTGTTTTTTGACTTCTTACTTCTTAGTTCTGTTGGTTTTAGCCTCCTAAGCAGTTCTTGAGCTCCAATCTCAGGATTACTGTAGTCAATTGAGCTTCAGTTTGATCTACCTTGTACTGGTTATTCATGAACTACGCGTCTGAATGTAAAATTGTAACACTTTTCTAGTCATCCAGTCTATTTCTCATTCCACTATACTATTTAAGTGTAGTTAACTATTTTGTCCAGTTTTCACCTTCTATCCAAATTTCTCTGACTGAACTGACGACTTACCAGTAGCTGTAAATTCTAACACTGGAATCAGCTATCTGAAAGAGATCAACTCCAATTCTAGTACGACAAAAAGTGTGAGTCATAAAAGCCCATGCTCGGTCTCCTTGGCTGTAATGGAGTGAGAGTACAAGCCCTTGCATTAAGACTTACTCTTTATACCTAGCATCAAAGGGAGTTGTCCTAGCGGTAAAAGCGAGGGATTTAAGCACTCTTGGTATGGCTCAACCATTATGACATGCAGGTGTGGGTGTGGACGCAATCTCCATTAACTAGCTGATCCAAAGCATCAGATTACTAAAAAAAGGCACTCTCTTTACACCTTTAAAGTGATGGGAAGAAAACCCTTCTAGTCCTTGAGGTGTTCAAATACACATAAACCCCAGAGCAATGTATACACATTAATCATGCTTAAACAATCCATCAACAAACTTTCAATTCCATGCTATAATCACATGAAATAAAGACATACTGGAAGCCCCCATAAAATTAATCATGGACTAAAGGGGACATTAAAGAGTGAGAAACTTGCGCAACAGAGTCTCATAAGGGCAACACTGACTCCATAATCATCATGAAAGAGGATGTAAGGAGATCTTTGTCAATGAATCAACCATAAAGTAGAGGGAAATACACAACGATCATTAAAAAAAAAAAAAAAAACCAATGTAGGGCGTGAATAAATTAGAAGAGAAACAAAAAGGTTACATCTGTTTGCTCAGGGAGCAAGAATTGAATAACAAACATAGGGCCATACTGGCCGATCAAAAGGAATTCAAATAGATTTACTACACTCAGGGCAGCCTGATCAACTTCAGGAGGTCGTGGCACAGTCTGCTGACTCTTATCTAAATGCATCAATCTCAATTTTGATGTGTACCAGCAATTCTTTGGATTGGTTCCAAAGATCCTCCAGTATTTCAATATCTTCATGGAGTTATTTTTCTACCTAATCCCTGATGTACCGATCTTCCCCTTCTATCCCAGCAGATCGAAAGAGATTACCCACCAAGTCCAACATCTTGGCCTTCTTCCTGTATAATCGGCATTGGGATATGTTGAGCTTCTCCACCTGTAATGATATTTCATCAATGAAAATTTTTGGGCTCAACACCTGGGAGGGATCTTCAAAAATGTAGAAATTCCTCTACTTCCAAATTTCCTAGGCAAACTCAGCTCTGATGTGATTCCATACTAGGGAGGGGAGGCCTACTCTTTCACCAAAAACACTTGCTTCCAGGACAGGGTTTTTTGTAAAACTCTGGTCACTGGGTCCCAAAAGGGTTTGTTGAGGGGATAGTGCAAAAATAGGTGGACTAGATCTTCAATTCCCCCCTTACATCGGGAGCATCTGCCATCAAAAATTATAGCATCTCTACGTTTTTCTCCAGTCCGTACAGATTTATGAAGAATGAACTAGAGCAGTGCATTTTTTTTGGAGAAGAGGCTTGGGACCTAAGGGTCTTAAATTTGAAGGCCCAATGTTTCCTATACAGGGACACATTCCATCTCTGGTTAAGAGTGATGTGGAGAGGGGGATAGAAAGGAGCTGGGGGTGAGAAAGCTTGAACCCGCCTCGCAGATGACCCCACAAGGGGAAAAGTTTGGGCTGCAATTGAGGAGCCAGTGCCAGGATCCAAGAAGTTGCTCCAATCTCCTTCGGAGATAGGAGATAGAAGATTTTCCACATCAATAGTGGCTAATATCTGTTGCCATCCAAAAGGTTCAAACATCTCTTTCGGAAAAGGCTTTTGTATATATGCTCGTCTTGTGCAGTCCTATTAAGAATGCAGTTTTCCCTTTTTAAACTTCCACCTTCTGAAGCTTCGTCTGTCCACTGGTGAGCTTTGTTCTGTAGCCAAGCCGGTATTCCTCCTTCTTGGTTAGTGGTGGAGTGCAAGTCTTCTCCTGGGGTTCGTTCTACATCTCTATAGCTATGATCTGTGACACTAATTTTCGTAGTGACATCCTTGTTCCTTAGATAGATTTAGTCGTAACCCCAATCTTGCACCATTTTGAGTTGATGCATGAACGGTCTGCCCAATATGATGTCAAAATTGCTGCTCTCATCAAAATTCATAATAGCAAAAGAGTGTTCATATGCAATGCAAGAGGTTATCACAATCTGCTCCAAGATGCCAATGGGTCTTTCCAGATACCCATCTGCCAATTGAAGTTTCATTCTCGTCTTTCTGAGAGCAGATTTTCCCCATTTTTTCCACATTGCTTTGGTAGCTATGGCTATTCCAGCCCCACTATCCAATATTGCTATCGACTTACCCTCTTTGTACTCCACCAACAGAGTAGTATTTCCTTCTTCACCTTCACAATAATCCCCTACCTTGTTTACTGGTACTGGCTCATGTTTAGTTTGTTTTGAGGGTTGTGTCTTTAGTGTGTTTGGAGAAGCCTCAGGTGAAGGAATTACAAGCCCTATTTTTTCTAAATTTCTCCCAACCTCATCCCAAAGATGCGGTCTGATATGCAGTAACTCTCACAAAGTCAGTGTACAATGGATAGGGGATGACATCAGCTCGTGAAGAGTTTTAGTATCCATCATCTTAGGATTGGCTTTCCATTGTGATGGTACTTTCTTTACCTCTGATCGAGTTTCATGGTACCAATAAATGAAGGTAAACTCTTCAACGACTGCGGTTTACTATCTTTTGACATCGCTGTACCTGCATCGCCATATAGTGATCTGATGTCATCTGGGTAGAGCTCAGGTCCAAGTGGATTTCTGGGATGGGAGCTGACACAAGTGTGGAACTTCCATATTTTCTATTCATGATCTGTTACCATAGCTCTTGAGGCCATTGTTCTTTTACTTCCAGAATTGGCAGTGGTGCTTGAGAATAGATTCCATCTGTTGTATTGGCTGCCACCCTCGTATCTAATGGTGTTCCGTCTACAGGATTTGGTCAATTATTCTTTTCAATTCCCCGCCCCTTCAACTCCTAAATGTTTTCTTGGATTAGTACCTCAGTTTTTGGAGCCGTAGGAACTGATGGTCCCATAAGCGCTTGAGCGGCTTGGATGAGCTCCTTGCACATCTTTAGCCTCTCTTTCTCATAGCCTGGATGAGAGTATGATAACCACCTATCCTCTTGGCTTTGGTTAGGCTTTAGCCTTGCCTTGTAAGCTTTTTAAATTGCGTCCAAAGGTTTGAACACCTTGTCTACCAAGACAGACCCTCCCGATGGTAGATCCGATGGTTTTTTTATCTCGTTGTTTCCCTTAAGATCTCTTTCCGTTTGAAGTTGTTCCTCTGTTTTCAGTAATTTGGTTTCCAATGCCATTTTTTCCTTTTCTCTTTTGGCTTTCATCTTGTCTCATTTTGCCTTCCAGGATTTCCTAGGGGTTCAAACAGAAAAATTTCTATCTCTGTTTGGCTGGCTGGGACGTTCCTTGCTGCCTCATGTGCGTGAGCTCTAGTGACCGTGTTTATTGGAATGTTCGGTTCTGTTTCTGATGCACTTGATCTTGGCACAATCCCCATTTTGTTCATGGTTGCTTTCCCTTTGTTGTCAGGGTTTTTTGGACAGTGTGGAATGAGATGGTTGGTCATGCATCCATCACAAAATCCAAAAGGTTTTACCCGTTCTCCTTTGTTTGGACAAACTCTTGCCCAATGATCATCACCACATTCATAGCATTGTCCTACAGGTGGTGGAGAAGCTTGTGGAGCCCCCATCTGTTGACCTGCTCTAGGAGGATAGCCCCTAGGTTTGTAGCCCTGATTTGCCATGAACATGAGCATATTCTCATCGACCAAGTAATGGTTTTTAGTTGACTATGCTATGTATGAGGGCTCGGACATCTCTTCAAGAATTATCCATGGATTGGGTCCCTTTGGAGCATATGCATTCCCATCAGATCCCCTCTCATGAGTATTGTCTGAATCCCGGTATGAGACTACTTGGACCAAATCCTTACCATAGCCCTATTTTCCTGGGGTAAGGGAGGTTGATGTTCCAACACAGGTTGAGATTTTTCCTGCCCCAAAATTGCGTTATTTGGCCCTACTTGGTACCTTGGAGGGGGTGGAAATTGTTGCCCTCCATGTGGTCCGTATTGTCTCTCTCTAACATAGTTCCGATTATAGAAACATTCATGAGTTTCATGGTTTGTCCATTTTTGTTCGGTAGCACACCATTTCAATATTCGTTGTGCGTTTACTTCTGGCCTTTGTTGAAGGTTGCACCATTGGGTTGGATGATCTCCTCCACAAGTGTCGCATTTTCGGGTGGGTGGTTGTCATGTGTTTGGGTTCGTCCCGTTTCCTTGGTTTATCCTCCTGATCGCTTCCTCGATCATTTGATCGACGTCCGGCACAATTGTGTTTTTCCCTCCCAATTTTGTCGTGGACTCACTAGTGGTTGAAGAGGTGCTACTTGTCCCCTGCTCTGTGTCTTCAGTCACCTCCCCATATGCCTTGCAGTTATCTACCAAATACAATGCCTCTTTTGTGATTTTCTCAAAAGTTACACATGCCTTCAAGTGCAAGTCATTTTTGAGCGTGTCATTTCGCAATCCTTCTATGAAAAGGACTAATAGTCTTTCATCCTGAGGTAGTTCTCGAGCAGAGCGTATTTCTATGTACTGCTTGAAACGAAGTGATGCTTTCTTCACTTTTCTCTTTCTTCTTTTGCCTAAATGCATAGAGCTGGGAGACAGTGTTATGCTTGATCCCCCTCTTTGAGAATTCCTCAATGACTTTTCGGAGAAGTTTCTCAATACTTGGGAATTCCAAGCTATTTAATGGTTGGAACCAAGTCAAGGCAGTACCTTCTAATGTCAACCCAAAACCTTCATATTGAGTGTGGAAATCAATTACTTGTTCCACTCTCAACACTTGTTTGAAGATTGACACATGGGCATACGGATCTCCGGATCCATTATACTTTTTGGGTACGCATTTCACCACTTGAGATGGTCATATATGTCTCGACTCTGCAACCATTCTAATAACACCTGGTCCACCTGGTGTGGCTTCTCTAGGTTCATAATCTCCTCTTGGTACTACCAATGGTATCCTATCCGCTATACGCTCATCAAGTTGATCTCGTGTAATAGTCGGAAGGATCCTAGTGGTGCAAGTGACATCAGGAATAGTACTGCCCCTTTGTGTGTTCATGAACGCCCTAGACGCCGTTGATCCTAAAGGCCCTGTGTTTGGGACTCGTTCATGTTCAAAAGACTCCTCCACCCTGGTTCTCAAGGGGCTCACATGTACAGTCTCAGGTCTTGTGTGAGTAGTCGTGGTTTTTACCTCTTTCAGATTTACATAGGATTGGTGGAGTGGTCCTCCAAAATATGTATATCTCTCTTACTCCTTACGATCCATTGGAGAGTACTTTCAGCCATACTTTTCTATTATGATAACCTGAATACTTCTCCCCTCCGTGTACGTGTAAACATACAAGTTTTTTTGATCAGTCAATTCCTTGATGCGGGGCTCGACACATATGTAATAGAGTGTTTGTTCTCCATTATTGAACTTATAAAGCCCCACATATGTGTTGTCTGTATTAAGGCACTTTGTCTCATTGGTGCGTCTAAGTACCACATTTTTGTTTCTCCATTTTGGGTGGTTCATCGGCCAGCTCATTATCTACCTTGTCCTTGGTGCCAGTCATTCCCTATTTATCCACAGTAAAAGGGTTATGAACCACTAGGTACATCATTCCCTCTCGGTCGAAATATCTATCCCCGTCATAATCAACATCTACAAGGTCTCTGAACTCACTTGGCTTATTTTCCAACTTAACACAGTAGCGGTCCATTCCATCCTTATAGATTTTGGCCTTAAGCACATTTTCAAATTGAAACTTCAAATACAACAATTTTGCATCAGATGTAGGCTGAGAAGGACCTACACCCATCAAAGCTGTTTCCTTAGGGCTTGACTTGTTAGAATCTTCAGTCATGAGGCTGTATGATCTCTTAGACAAAGTGTGAGAGAAGCTCTTTTCTAAAATGGGTTCTAAAGGTGGCAATGGTCTCTGATTCATACTTTCCTCCGTCGGATGATTGCTCCCTTGGTCAAAGGTGCTGGGATTCCTATTCTGGTACAATCTACCTGATCGCAAATTCATGAAGAATTGGCAATACAAAATCCAAACCGAGTTACCTCATTAAATAGTTTGAATCTCCCGTTTGATCTTGCTTGCTGGGTAGTAGTATCCTTTAGTACCTGGACCCTGTCAAAAATTTGCTTGATAGCTGTGAGCTTACAGCCTTCTTATTAGTTCTTGCTTTTAATCGACAAAATTAGGTAGGTCTTTCATTAGCACACAACTCCTCACACAACATCAACAATTTAGGTCCAATTTCAATTTTGAAAGAACCACCAGGTTACTGTGGACTAGCTCTTTGTGTGGTAAATTTTTGTTTCTATTCTAACTCAGAGGTACATGGATCGCAATCCATCTTGGGAAGCCAAATGAGCTTTTGTTGCTACCATCAGGTTCAACATGATTAAGACCTCTTATGGTATCAATTTTTTTAGAAATGAACCTTTGGATTGGAGGCTAGGTTGATTATGTCACTGCCTGAGCTTCTATTAGTTCTGGGCTTGTGGGATGGTTTTTTGCATCCAAATTCAACTCTAGAAGGACCACTAGACTCTCTGTGATGCCCTCTAGCTATGGTGCCAGTTTGGTGTCAAAATGTGTCAGGAAAACATGGATCACGATCCATGTTCATTAGTGTCAGTATGCACTGAAACTTGGCCCACAGCTAGTCCTTGGCCTAGTGATACTGGCTATATGGTTTTTTAATGTTTTGGAGTTTTTAAGGTCAGCCAAAAGTCAGTTTTAGGGTTTGTTTCAATGGTTTCCCCCTTGATCTGATTTTTGGCCCCTTTTGCCCTCTTTATGAACTTTTTTGATGAGGTTCCTTTGGGAGAAAGTGTTTCAATTGGTATCACTTTTCTGCTTGCCTATTATCAGTTCAAAATTCCAAAAAGGTATATGGATCGCGATCCATGTTTGGCAAGATTTTGGACTGATACTTTGTGAGCTGATCACACAAGGCATGGTGATGCGATTCCCAAAATCTTTTTGGATTTGATCAGTTTTTTCCAAGTGAAAAGCAAGATTTTGTGTCTGTTTTGCGGTTTTTTGCAAAAAACTCCTTTTTTGGTATTTTGATCAGATTTTTTCACTTTTTGTCTATGGCTCCTTTTCGAAAAGTTGTTCAACTAGTAATCAGGAGTACATTGGTAAATATGATTGTCAGATGTCTACGTGGAACATGGATTGCGATCCATGTTGGGAAGCATCTAGACATGAAATTTGGTTCTGTTGATTCTTTTAGTTGATCCCAATTCTCATCCCTATTTTCTCCCTTTTCCAAGGTTTTTCTCTGCTCACCCCAATCTTTTCATTTTTATGATCTTCTAGCACTCTATTTCTGACCAAACTCAAGGTTTTGATGCCTGAGAGCCCATTCTAAGCAAAGGAAATAGTTTTAGCACATTTTGCCAAAAAGGTACACGAATCGCGATCCATGTTGGACAGACAATTTGTAATTTTTCTGCATAGTCTTGTTCAACAAGTGTTTTTATCCCCTTTTTGAAGGTTTTGCTGGGTTTAGTCTAGTTTTGAAGCTCTGACCATCACTTCTTCAACTTTTTAAAGTTATGGTCTTCAACACCAAAATAAGGTTCTTGACAATTTTTTCCTCGATCCTTTTGGCCCCAAATGATGGTGTAATTTGTTTCCTAACCTACTCCTATAAACTAAAATGAATCTGCAAACATAATTGAACTCAACAATACAAAAATAACAACAAAGTGTGGGGTGGAACAGCCCCTTTCCAAGCATGTGAAAATCAAAGAACGAAACACTATCTTGTACTTCACTCACAGCTTTCTTTGCTCTTAAGGAGTAGCACTAGCTAGTCTTGGACTCTAGTCTCTACCAAGCATTAAACCTACGTCTAGCTGCTTCACTGTCTACGTGTAAGCGGAATGGGTGTCAAAAGCTTTGAAGGGAGTATTTTTCTTTTTTTGTACATTGAGTCACTCACCACCTAAGGATCGGTTTCCTCGGCAATAGCGCCAATGTTAGCAGGTCGTCGTGACAAACGACTGCAGCATAGCTCTTTTGTACTAACATAATGTCAATATACAAGGAAGCAACTCGGGATGGGGCATGGAGACTTAATGAGAGTGTCAATCCCACCAAAGTGAACTCATAGGGCTACTCATTCTACGACAAAAGCAAATCAACCACTTCCTAGTCAGACAATCAGTATGCGTTCAATCTCACCGCTCTAGGTCATCATGCCTTTTCGACATCCAAACGAATCCGGAATGCAACAAAACTTAAGGAGAGATATCACAACACTTAAGGGCTTAATCCTACCAAATTCTATCACCATCTGGGAAGGTACATAAATCACGATCCATCACAAAAAATGTGCAAAAAACTAAAACAGAAGTACTCGAAAAGGTCCTCCTTAAGCATAGAAACACTTATCCATGGTCAAACATTAAAAAAAACCATTTCAACCTCCAAATCGATGCATTTAGCTCACAAACAATGCATTGCGAACCACAACAGAATTGAAAATGATTATACTTAGATTGTAGAGCAAGGGACAAGGAACGCAATGTGCTATTTGGAAACAAATTTTGATTACCAGTCCAAGAGAAAAGAAGATTACAATTTGTAGCAGTAAGAGGCTTCCACAGTGCACGTTTCAAAACCTTCAAGCTAATGATAATTCTCCTCTCCATACTAAAGGTTCTGACTTCAAAAGTTAAGGGAGCTTTCCCACGGCCATCCGGCCTCTTACAAGGGTGTAGACTCAGAGAGGTAGAGAGGATATTGTCTAATTACATCACAATTACAACTCATGAAAGGTTGAATTACATGGCTTTCTTTGAAAAATCGAGTGTTTACAGGGTTTGGTGTGCATACGCCTGTATCCACCAAAAAGAATAACAGGCTAGATTACACTTCAAGAATCATTACTAGCAAAATTACAAGGATTCTTTAAGATTAAGAATGGACTGAATACAGCAAAGTGTGGCGTGTAGCCAAGTTTTTAGGTGACAGTCTACTGAATCCACTAAACATTCCCCCTTCCTATTCATTGTATATCCTTGTGCAAGTGCATTCGTGGCTGGGACAATGATTGTATCCTTTAGTAGTACGTCAGTCTTTTTTCTAGCGTTTGTGAGTCACCTGAATTTCTCTGTCCATGCTTCGATCTCAATCTTTGTTTGCCACCTCTCTGAATGGGTGATTACTGAGAGTGCTCTGATATGCAATATGCCAAGCAGGTAACTCCTTGGCCATGGGATTGAATATGGAGGAGTCAACTTCAAAAAATCTTGTCATGAATGCCTTCTCGAAGGTTTGCATGTAGTGTAAGGGCAAAAACATGAATCTTGCATATAATCTCATGATGATGTTTTTGTTGGGAACTTCAGTTTCCAGATTCCAGCATAAGCCTTTGGTTCCTTTCCCAAACACCTGCAAGGGATACTCCTCTGCTTCAATATTATTGAACGCCGTGATGTAGGTAATTAGCATTTTGGCAATCTTCACAAGCATTTGGCATGCGAGATCTGGCACTCCTTCATTATGTTGATGACTCCTTTGAGTGTGTGAATCATATATTTCTCTAAAGGGAGGAGGTTATTGATTGGATTTGTTATTACGGGGTAGTTGAGAACTGCGGGTCTCTTGATTTGCCAAGAATAGAAACTATCCTAGGATCACCTTCTGTTGATGGGACAATAGGTCGAGTCAATCCGGAGATGATGTGGGGCATTCCTGTAATATGTTTCATTTGTTGGACGTCGCTCAAACCATTTATTTTGCCAAGTGGGTTGATTATCGATGATTGTTTGTACCTGTACAATAGTTACGAGAACATCCGTGTAATCACCTTTGTGGTTGGGCTCGATGGTAGGTAGCAATTTTTCTTTTCCATAAGAGAGCCTCCTACCTCATTAAGGGAAGCGCAATCGTTTCATGCCCCAGATTATTCACCACTTCATCATGTGTAATCATGAGAAGGGCAACTGACTCCAACACCTTGAGTTTATATTGCAGATATTCCTTGTGTAAAGGATCACTTACTTTCGATATCCACCATTGAATTTCATCTTTGGCAGTTTTGGAGATTGGTGTATTGGCTGGATCTTCAAACTCATGCATTGCTATTTTTGTTCTTGTATTGGGTGTATATGCATGTTGAGTTTCTAGCATCAATTGCCATTGTCCTATTGTTTGAGAGACTTCTACAAGGACTTGCGGGGCTTACATCGTGTTTATGGTATGATCTTCTTCTTGAAATGTCACCCGATGCATCACGCCCTGAGTAGCCATGTCCTCCTTTGCTTTGGCAAGTTTTTTCTGTAGCTATTCAATCTCCTCATCTTTAGCTTTTTGTATAGCTCAATGCCCTGCTCTTCGGATTTGTCTGTCGCATTGTTCTTGAGCTAGGACAGTCTTTAGATCTTGTATTTCTTGTGTTAGCGAAGTTGGTTTAGCTGATGTACTCGTTGAGGTTGGCATCTCTTGCAAGGCTAAGAGTTGTGTAAGAGTCTTACTCACCACTATATACAACTCTCCAAATTTTTTGTTATGCTGCTTCTCTTTGGCCAACTCTTCCTCTAGTTGCTGTTGCTTTACTTGCAGATTTGTATTTATTTCATTGAATGCTTGAATTTCCTTGTACTAATAAGAAACATTCTCTTCTTCTCTCTGTAGTTCTGACTGGAGTTCTATTTCAACTGTTTGCAACTCCTCGATCTTGTTTTGCAGTTCCAAATTGTATTTGGCTGCTTTGACTGCTTTGGTTGCCTCTTTCTTGGTGTCTTCCAGCTCTAATTTGCACAAGTTGTAGAGTGATTTTTTACATTGAAGTTAGAGCTTGATTTGTTTCAAATGTGCATCAATGTCAAAAGACCTGATCATTGTGCCCCTTCATCTGCCACAACTTGCGAATGAGGCAACCTTGGTTTTTGTTGTTCCCTTTGAGCTTGGTTGGAAGTGCCAGCCTCTATTGTTGTTGTTTCTTCTGTTATCTTTGCTTGTTCATGTTGTGCCTTATAATCCGTTGGAGTTGTGGTGATCTTTGGAATTGCAGCCTCTTCTTCTTGAACTGTTTGTTTTGTTGGCAACACTTTGTCCGTTGTTTGTTCAGGTATATGTCCATGGTGTGCTCCTTTTGCTCCTTTTCAACCTCTAGATCAGCTGGTTCTTGAATAGGGGAAGGTACTTTTGCCTTGATTGGTGATGACATGTTTTCTATATGACTTTCAATTGTGTCTAAATTACCTTCGTCTCTTGATTTTATGCTTTGTTAGTGTTGTCGGTCTCCTCTACCTTGGCAGACTCTTCAGATGATTTAAGATCATTGACGCGTGGGCGTTTTTCTTCTTCTCTTTCCCTCTGTTTCATCTTGCGTTTGAGCTCGTTCTGAATCCGTTGCTGCATATCGCTGGCAATATTCAGATTTTTCGCTGCCTCTTTTCTTCTTCAATGTTTGATTCTTTCTAGAGCTTCAACCTTTCAGTGTTGCGGAGGCATGTCCTCTTTGTCCTCTCTTTCATTGTTTGCTTCTGTTCAAAGGCTTCTTTTTTTCTCATTTCTTTGTTGGCAAAGTCTTTCCCTTTGTGCTTGACCTTCTTCCATAGTTCTTCGTTCTTGTGTAATGGGAATTGCTTATGTAGCCATGGTTGATCTTATCTTTAGTCTTGTTTGTCTAATTGTAAACTCATCTTCTTTTCCTTCCTTTGAAAAATGATACTCTGAGGGAGTTTCTATATCCTTTGATTGAGCTTCATCGTTGTGCGGTATTTTTTATTCTGTTTCCTTGCTGTCAGAGTCATGTTTTTTTTAGCTCTACCCAGTTTGCTTTGTCTTTGGTAGTGGTTTTGTAGATGGTCCTACCACCGGCTTCACCGCTCTTTTGGACTTATGAATTAGATCCAGCTGTGCTTCTGCAGGTGGTAATTTATCTATCATGCCTAAGGCCTGGTAGGCAATTTTGGTAAGCATTGGTCCATCATTCATATATTTGCTCTTATGACTCCCTTTGATGTTTGCTTCCACTAAATTATCAAGGATGTAATTTCCAAAGCCACAGCTAACCACCCTTCTTTCTGCCAGCCCCATTGCCATGACCACTATCATATGTAAAATTGGTGTCGTGTATCACAGTGGCTTTTGCACTTTGAAGTGTTGCGATATTAACCATAGAGGTAGCTCTGTCTTGAAATAGATCAGATCTTGATAGGTCAATTTGTGTCCCCTTTGCTTCAAGAATGCCTTGTCATTATCTATGGATTTGGTTTTGCGCAATAGATTGTGGGTTTTGTGCTGTAAGTGAAGAGCTTCATCGATGATTTTTGCGGTGATTTTACTTTGACGATTTAGAGTTGCTTCCCCATTGTATTGAATGGAGCTGATTAGTTCATGGGCTCTTCGGAAATTTTTTCCCCATGGCAGTGATCTCAAGAAGCTGTCCAACTGTAGACATCTGGCCCCTTCTAGCACTTTGGATTTTTGGTGTATCGTCCACAGTCCCTTTGGAAATAAGGTGGTCTTTACTATCACTCCATTTGCCGCTTGGAATTTTTCGATGACAATGTTTGCAGGTATTGCTTCTAGTTGCTATTTGGTGATATGAGCTTTCTCCTTTGATGAAATATCAGTGATCTCGTAAGGTGCCACCTCCCTTTCTTTTTGTGCTTTCCTATAGGGCATCCTGAGACTAGTTTCAAGTTGATTTTAGAGTTAGGCAATGATCATAAAAGCTGTTGGGAAACGAAAAAATGCAAACTTTGACCATAAAATGAGAAATGAGAATAACTCTTTCAAAACTACTCCAAATTTAACCAAATTTCACCAGTGCATCTAGGGCAACTATAGTCATAAGGGTAAATGATTACAGGTGAATTCTGGCTCTGAGGTACATGGATCGCGATTCATGTTGGAGCACATTTTGACGATTTGATTATACCACGTGGTTGGGCACATTAAGGTGATGCTTTGGTCCAAAAAGTTTGGAATTTGGATCATTGATTAAGATTTTAGGCCAAATTTTGGAAACTTTGATAGACGGAGAATTTGAGCCCTTTGGTGGGGATTTTGAGATCCAAATGACTTGGTTCTTCAGGGCTAGACTTTGTAGAGTATTTAGGACAAGATGGTGATGTCCACTCTTGGATGGGTGAAAAAGTACATGGATCGCGATCCATGTTGGGCAGGGCTTGGAATTTCCATTTAGCACACATGTTCCTATAGCTTATCCTAGTACTCGGGATGAAATTTTTTCAAGTTTGGACATGTTTTGTCTAAGTTTACTTCATTTCTCAATTTATGGCCATATTTTTCCGACTTTGACCATATCTAAATTCTCGACCCCTTTTTGTTTAATTCCCTTTGTTGGTTTCTGATGTTTCCCTCACTTTTGTTGATTTGTATCTGAGGATCACCTTGCTGTCCATATGTCCATTAATTTTCAATGTTCTCTGATTGCATGTGAAGTTGGAAATGCAGCTGAACAAATTAGGGAACCTTGAAAGCACTTTTAACAAGATTTCACAAACTTTGAAATTTGACTGTTTCTCTTTGTCACTTCGATTTCCAACACACCTGCTTTGAATTCCAAAATTTTCATTTAAGCATTGTCCTAACATCAATTTATTTGTATTTCTCATGTATGGAACCACTGGTTTGTAAATTTGAACTCTGTCAAAGTTTTTCTAAGGAACATGGATCGCAATCCATGTTTTGAGGTCAAATGCTACTAGACTTGGTGGGCTTGCTTTGGACACATATCCTAAGCCATTTGACATGGAATTTTGGGCCTATGATAATTTTATCACAGGTTGGAGCTAAAATGACCATTTGCAGATTGAATCGGCTAAAACCAAAGCTGCATCCGTACTATGTACATACGGATTCTATTCGTACAATATAGCTGTACCGTACGGTCCAATACGTACGGATAGGTTGTGTACCAGTATGTTTTTTGGGGTGGGTGGGTTGCTCTGTTTCAGCTGATTAGGCCTCTCTTGTCTACAAACACCTTAATGCATCCAAGGGCAACTAGTTTTAGCAGAGATACAGGTACAGTGTAGTGCGTGCTCCTCTCTTGCAGGCGCCAGCTTTGAGTGTAGTGTGCGGTTTGTAGTAGTTACTACTTATTAGAGTCAGGACTTTAAACTTTGGTCTTGGATTATCATGATTCATTATGTATTTATTTGATGCTCCTAGTTTTATGTGACCATGACAGCAGACATCTGACACTATTTGGTTGGCTAAGCTCAGCTTTGTGTTTTCGTTGTTTGGTTAGAGTCGTGGACTCTAGTTTTTGGCATTTGCAATGGTCTATTGTTGATTTGCTAGTCTTTACTAGAAGTTTTGGTGAATGCATATATAAATGTATAAAGTACTCTCGGTTTTAGTCTTTGTGAAAAAAAGTACGAATTTTTATGTACCTAAAAACTCAATCCATTCTGTATTATGTACCTTACAAACTGACTTTGTACCAAACACTACGTACCTAACTACCTTGGCTAAAACTCTTGATTCTTGGTAATTGAGTGCCCTATTTTGTGCTCAATTTTCATGGCATGCTCCTCTTTGATTCCTCTAACCATAGGCTGAGATTTTTGTTGAATCTGTCATTAGGGTACATGGATCACGATCCATGTTTGAGCATGGTTTGAAAATCCATATAGCACAGTGTTTTCCTGGTTGTATGGGGAGTGCACTGCCCAGTTTTCTATGAGTTTAGGGTTTTGGGAACATGGATCACGATCCATGTTCCTCAGCCTTTTGCAACTATGATAAGCTGGGCTGATTTTGTGACATATCAGGACTCTTTTGGAGAAAAGTTTTGTGGTTTTGACATGTGTAGCTGCCCCAAATTGGTTCTGATAGTTTGCAAATTTTCCATCTTTGATTTAATCTTTTCTGTTGATTTGATGTTTTTGGTATAGAGTAGCACATGCACAATCGTTCTTATAAGGTTAATGATCATACCTGACAAATCTAGTGCAGTAAGCGGTACTATGGTGGTCGTTGCAGGCAAAAGTGCGGTAGAGAAGTGTAGGTTTTGTCAACTCATTCTCTCTCTCTGTGAAAGCAAATGAGTGTGAAATGCCCCAAACTGACTATATGTTCCCCACCTACCCCGAAGGCCTTATGCATACCTACCTTGATTGGTCATATTTTTAGGTCAAACCACGTGCGGTTCGAATGGTTCATCATTTGGACATTTGGTTGCCAAATGGCTTTTAACCCACGGTTTTGATCCCCCACAGGTTGGCTCAAATTTGGTTGGTGCCAAACCTTTCCACATTTTCCATGTTTGAATCCCTTGCTTTGTAGATCCGGCATTTGCTTTTAGAACTCAATTTTGGTTGTCCTGGCTCAACTTATTAAATTTTTTAGCTTTTTTGCTTGAAATTAAAAGAAAATTATCAATAATTATTATTATTCGGCAAAAAAATTGCCAAAATTACTATGCTCACTCATATAGACATCATTCTAGTGTAGCATCTTACTTCCCATGAATTTTTCAATATGGCTCGTTAATATGCCTACAAGAGCTCATTAAAAAACAAGCAATTATTAAGAAATCATTATATACATAGTTATGATCACCTTGCTGCAAGTTATGAACATCTTGTTGTGTTTGTGTTACTCCCCCCTTCCCATTCTGAGTCGTCCTTGATGAAGATACGACATGGCACAATGGGCTTGAATTATGTGTCTATGCGAGGCCGTGTAATGTGGCCCTACCATGCAAATTGAAGAGATGCATTAGGGTATCAAGATGCTGTGCAAAATGTGGGTTCTTAACGGTCTATTCAGTGGATTTTTTTGACGGGGTTAATTTAAAGCTACTATGCCCGAATAAAAGAATTTGGATAAGACGTGCACATTCTTTGATGGTAGAGATTGGTAACCTTGACATGATATAATGGTTAGTTGGTATGAGTTGTTTTGGAATCCATTCGAGTTTGGCGTGATTGGTACCTTGGAGACTGTGGTTGATGATGTTGCTTTGGTCTCCATTTCCATGTTTTTGGTGTAGGTAGCTTTTTGATTTGTCGGAGTGGCTTTGATATCCAAGGAGAAGTGTCTGATTTGCCATTGGAAGTCTTGTTTTCTTTGGAATGAGTAGGCTTTGTATTTGAAAAAGTAGATCCAATTAGTTGTTTTTGAAAATGTGTAAAATTGATTTTGGGAATCCATAATTGTTTAGGCTTGGACTGCATCACTACTTTCTTGACCCAAGCCTTTCTGACTGCCTTGGTTGAATGCAAAAATTTAGGTTTAGGTTCTCCTAAAAGAGGTTGAATTTCCCAAATGTGATCCGTTTGCGCCAATGGAGTAGTGAAGGAGGTGTCATTGAGGTGGAGTTGTAATGTGTCATCCTGTCAATTTGGTGTTGCTTTGTATATGTGCATCCATGATACTCCAAGAATCACTGCCTCATTAAGATCTACATTTGTCACTACATTAAATTGGTGAGGGAGGATCTTACCATCCACATTGATTGAAAAATTGGCTTGACCCATGCTCATCATCGTCTCTTGATTTGTTGCCTTAGACTCAATTTGGTTTGGTGTTAGAGGTGTCATGGCCATTTTCAAGAACGTCAAGTATTTGACAACATTGGCTCGTGCTCCGGTGTCTAGTAGTGCTCGTTTAGTGGAACCATCGGGAAGTTGAAGGATAATTCGTACATACATACCACCAAGCCATGTAGGTTCCATCTAAATTGATGATATTGGAGGAGGATTGAGGCCCGTGCCTTGCCGCCAATTTTCCTTATGGTTTGCTTGTTCCTTCTGCTTTAATATTTTGATTCTGGCTTCTTCTTTAGCATGTTCCTGAATAGCATGGGCTCAATTTTTCCGTTGTTCTGCCGCATGAATTGTTTGTAGCTCTTGTTGTGTCAATGGGAGAATATAATTTTTTAACATGCACCCACTTATCCAATTAGGCATCTCCTCACCAACCAATGTTGCAAGCTTGATGGCGCCACTTTGCGATATGTTATGTATTACATAAGGCCCCATCCCTCACTTTTTGAGTTTTTTGTAGTGTTGCTTTAGGGTATACACCAAAATGTAATCCCCTTTTTGGAACTCCTTGCGGTTTGAGGACAAATCAAATGGGCACCCACCTGGCCGGACACGTAGTCGGACACCACATTTGTACTCTATTAGTTTTCCGAGCTAGTGCAGTACTACTTTGTGTAATCCTGATTCCAGAGTAGTGAGTCAATTACTTGAGTTGTAATGCTGTCATGACATTTATAAAAGTCTATGTGAACTGGCCACTGGCCATTTAGAATGCCCTAGGTGTAAAGGTCAATAACCTTAATGTGAAAGGAGGCTTATCTTTAGAAGAAGAAGGAGCTCAAAAAACGTACGCTCAAGCTACGAGCTGCTCCAATTTGTAATCGACGCAACTAATGAATGAGTAATCAATTTTTGATTCTGAAGCTTGCATTGTGTTCCTCTTTCTTTGCTCTTTAAATTTTGTGTAAGCATTGTCAGTTTTGCTGTGGTTCACGACTACACGTCTGTGAGCTGTAATTACAGATTTGAGTGCTTAAATCGCTGTTTTTACTCGTTTTGACCATAGGAGAGTGTTCTTAGACCATAGGACGACAGTTTTGGATAGACCTGTTGCAGTTTTCAGGACCTTTTCCATGATGGATCATGATTTTGGTACCTTTGTCGGATTGCGACCAGACTTGCTAGGATAGTGCCCCTAGGTGTCCTAGACCTCCTCCTAAAGTTTTGTTGCATTTCGACTCCATTTGAGTGCCAAAATGGCGTGATGACCTAGAGCTGTGAGAAAGGACATAGACAGATTTCCTGATCATTGAGTGTTGGTTTGCTTGTTGAGCTAGTGTGTTTGCTTGCTAAGGTTCACTTTGTGAGATTGACGATCTCATAGAGTCTCCGTGCCCCATCTGAGTCACTTTCCTTGAGTATTGACATTATGTTACTGCCAGAAAGCTATGCTGCAGAGGTCCGTCGCGGCGACCTGCTAACACTTGCTAATTATATGTTGGCCATGGAAAGCCTTCATTTGTCGTTTCTGAGCATATATCCCTACTACCGCCTTTAATCTAGTTTCATCTAGTTGTTCCAAGATGTCTAGCCTTTCAGATAGTTTGTGTCCCATCCACCCTAACCGTATTGCGACTCAAAGTGTGGGAATCAAGAATTTTATGGGTAGAACCGCCTTAATCCCGAACACAAGGCTAAATGGAGGGGTTCCTATGGAAGTTTTTAATGATACCCTGTAAGCCCATAATTTTGAGTGTAGCTTTAAGTACCAATCAATTCTTGAGTCACTCACTATTTTGGTTAGCACCGTGCATAAGATTTTATTGTTACTCTTTGCTGGACCGTTAGCTTGGGGGTGGTAGGGTGCTGATTTGTAATGAGCCACCATGAATTCGTTGGAGTAAGCTTTCAATGACGGCGTTCATAAAGTGTGTTCCTTGATCGTTCACAATCTCAATGGGTAGGCTGTATCTGGTAAAGATGTTTTCAAATAAGAGCTGTGCCATAGTCCTACATCGTCTTTGGTATGTTTGTGTTTTCCCATTATGAAACCTGGTGTGTTGTGTATGAGCAAGTTCATGTAGTATTCATTTTCGTTCGGCTGTACACATAGTCTTAAAATCTCATCATTACCTTTCTTGTAAAGCCATCTAGCTAAAAGCTGGAGATTTCTAGTCTGATGAATGATTGATGGTTGTCTTTCTACCTGTAATGATCCTATGGTGAGTAGAAAGATGACCTCTTCACTCCACCTTGGAACCATTTCAACGTTGAACATATAAGAATCTGGAAGGTCATCATCAATACCTTTGGGTACTTCTCCATGGAACAATCTTAAAAGATGATCGGCTCTCTTGTGTAATATTTTTAACCAGCAAACAATCCTTCCAGTGTTGCAAGGTTTGTTTACTAAATACAATAGTGCTCAGTGATCTATAAAGAAAACAAACTTGTTCGCGAGAAGGTAGTGTCTAAATTGTTTGACCACATATATCATTCCTAGGCCCTCTCTCTCCATAGTGGTATAATTTTTCTCTGTGTTGTTTAGCTGCCTACTAGAGTAACAAATGGGAAAATCAATTTTTTCTCTCCAGGTTGAGCTAATATGCACCCTATGGCATAGGGAGATGCATCAACATGGACATGGAAGATCTTGTTCCAATCAGGGGCTTGCAAAATTGGAGCAAAAATTAATCCCAACTTCAATTTGTGAAAAGCCTTCTCACATTCTTTCATCCACTCAAATTTGGCAATGAGAGCATGCAGAGGCTTAGCTATTACAACATACATGTATATGAAGCACCTAAAATACCCACAATGATCCATAAATACCTATACTTCCTTTATCTTGGTTGGTCTTGGTAGTGCATTGATCATATGTATCTTATCTTGATCAGTGGAAATTCCATTTTTGGGCACAATGTGTCTCAAGATTTTACCTTGTCTTACCATAAAGACACATTTTTCAGGATTTAAGCAAATACGATAAGATCTGCACTTTTCAAAGTCTTTTTCCAAGTGTGTTATGTGCTCACTCCTCAAATGAGAATGCACACATAGATCATCCATGTATATCTCCAAAAATTTCCTGTGATACTCCTTGAATGCATGACTCATTAGTCTCTAAAAAGTGGTAGGGGCATTGGTCAGACCAAAAGGCATCACCCCGTATGCAAATATGCCCCACTCTATTGCAAAAGTTGTTTTATGTTGATCTTCTAGATTTATGGTCTCTTGCTTGTAGCCTGAGAACCCGTCTAAAAAACTATAAGCTTCTTTCTTTGTAACTCTTTCAATCACATGATCTGTTATTGGTAGGGGATAGTTGTCATTGATAGTAGCAGCATTTACCTGCTTGAGATTCACACAGACCCGTAACTTTCCATTCCTTTTGGGCACTACCACAATTGGGGACACCCAATCGGTGTGTTCAATCTCATAGATAAACTCCGCATCCTTGAGTTTGTCTATCTCTTCCTTAATCTTTTTGGCAAAAGTCTCATTGTACGTATAAGGACGTTGTCTGCGCGGTTTGGCATCACCTTTAAGGGGTATCGTGTGTTGACAAATCTCTGGGTCTATTCCCTTTAGGTCTTTATATGACCATGCAAATAGGTCTTTATATCGTTGGAGTGTTGCTATCAATAGCTTCTTCTCTTGTGAGGTCCATGGCAATGTATGATGGATTAGGTTCTTCGCCTAGTTTTGCTAGGTCTATACACTTGGCTTTCTCCAGCCCATCATATGAGGTTCCAGGTTCCTTTGGGTCTCGTTTGGGCTTCTAAACTAAAATCTTTCTATCTTGAATAGTGTACCTTTTGTAGTGGGAAGGTGCATCAAACCTATCATTGTCGGATTCATTGTCAGTCTCCAACTTTGTTGTCCAAACTTATTTCAAATTTCATTTCAATTTGTTGTATCTGTGTTTGTGCTCTGTTTTTTTATAATTTTGTTGGCTTTTTAGAGATATTGATTTTGGTTTGCTTTTCTTTTTCAAGTTCTTTTTTTGTTGAGTTGGGTTTCATGAACCTCTTCAATATCTCATCTTTAAGGCAATTAGTTGCTTCCACCATCCTCAAATACCGTGTTTTGTTTTTTAAAAGAGGTATAGGATTTTCTCTTCTTTGATTTTATTTGTTCATGCGTCTTTTCAGGCATCTTTGTTATCTTTGTGGTTTTTGGTTGGGAAAATCGTAATAGAACGCTTGTCGATCTCTCTGTTCGATGTCCTTATGGGAGCTACTAGAACGCTCTTCATCTGTGTTGTCTTCTAAAGATTTGTCCGCGCAGTCTTGGAATGCTTTCTCTTCAGTTTCATCAAGGTCTCTTATAGAGATCTCATCCACTATGCGTTTGCAACTTGTAACTCCCTCCATGTCAGGTCCTTTTGATCCTGATTTTTCATTTAAGATGACACTCATCATTTGGAATGGAATTATATCATATCCTTCCTCATCACACAATTTGGCCAGTGTTACTTCATTCACACACACATTAAGGGTGGCCAATATCTGCTATCATGGTTTGAACATCTCTTCTGGAAAAGGCTCTGGTACATACGCCTCACGTCGTGAATACAATCTTGTTTTTTCAAACTTCCACACATCCAAATATACACTTTGCTTTGCAGCCAAGTAGGTATTTCCCCTTCTTGCTCAGTTGTGGATTTTAACTCTTCCCCAAGGGTTTGTTCAACATCTCTATAACTATGATCTTTGACACTAATCTTTGTAGTGACATCCTTGTGTCTTAAGTAGATATAGTGATAGCCCCAGTCTTGTACCATTTTGAGTTGACGCATGAATGGTCTGCCCAATATGATATCAAAATTTTTGCTCTCATCAAATTCATTATAGCAAAGGTGTGTTCATGTGCAATTCCACAAGAGGATACTACGATTTGCTCCAAAATGCCTATAGGTCTCTCCAAGTATCCATCAGCTAATTGCAGTTTCATTTGGGTTTTCCTTGGAGCAGGCTTTTCCCATTTTTCCCACATTGCCTTAATTGCTATGGCAATTTCGATCCCACTGTCTAATATAGCAACAGTTTTTACGCCTTTGTATTCCGCCCATAAGGTAGCGTTCCCTTCTTCTCGTTCACAATAGACTCCCACCCTCACTGGTACATACAATGTGATGGTCATTTGTACATCCCTCACAGCACCCAAAGAGTTTGATATGCTCTCCTTTATGTGGAAAACTTCTTGCCCAATGATCACCGTCACATTCATAGCATGGTCCTACTGGTGGTGGGGAAGCTTGTGGAGTGCCCATTGGTTGTTTGGTTCTAGGAGGATATCCCCTAAGTCTATAGTTTTGATTTTCCATGAACATGAGCATATTTTCATCAACCAGGTAATGGTTTTTTGTTGGTTGTGGTATGCATGATGATTCTGACATCCCTTTAGAACCTATCCATAGAATTCATAGCCTGCTACCAAAAGTATCTATGATCTGTATGGAGCTAGAAACTTATGTCTTGTGTCCAAAGTAAGTAGTCAACTGGGGATAAACCGATCATAGTCTCATAGAAATTCACAAGTGTTATACATCATGCCAATACACAGATGACAATAGAAAACTGCTCTCAAAGTGCATAGAGAACCCAAATATACACATATATACCCATATAGCCTTTCTCTAACACAGTTTCTATTGTAGAAACATTCATGGGTCTCATGGTTTGTCCATTTTTGTTCGATAGCACACCATTTCAATACATGCTGTACATTTGCTATTGGCCTTGATTGCATGTTTCACCAGTGAGTCGAATGGTCTCCTCCACAAGTGTCACATTTTCGTGTGGGCTGTTGTCGTGTATGTTTGCGTTTGTCATGTTTCCTTGGTTCATCCTTATGATCACTTCCTCAATCGTTTGATCAACGTCCGGCACAATTGGGTTTTGCCCACCCAGTTTCATCATGGATTCACTAGTGGTTGAAGAGGTGCTACTCGTCCCTTGGTTTGTGTCCTCTGTCACCTCCTCATAAGATTTACAGTTGTCTACCAAATACAGGGCCTCTTTAGTGACTTGCTCGAATGTAACACATGCCCTCAAGTGCAGATCTTTTTTTAGAGTATCATTTTGCAATTCTTCTATGAAAAGGATTGATAGCCTCTTATCCCGAGGCGGCTCTCTAGCAGGACATCTTTCTATGTACTGTTTGAATCGAAGCAAGGCTTCCTTCACCTTTTCTTTCTCCTTTTGTCTAAATGAATAGATTTGGGAGATCGTATTAAGCTCAATCCCTCTCTTTCATAATTCCTCTGCAAATTCTCGTAGAAGTTGTTCTATGCTAGGAAATTCCCGGTTGTTTAATGGTTGGAACTAGGTCAAGGCTGTTTCTTCTAGGGTCAATCCAAATCCTTCATACTGAGTATGGAACTATGTTACCTGTTCAACCCTCAACACTTGTTTGAAGATTGAAACATGAGCATATGGATCCCCCAATCCACTATACTTTTTTGGTACACACTTGGCCACTTGAGATGGTCACATGCGTCTAGTCTCTACAACCACCCTAACCATCCTCGATCCTCCTGATATGGTCTCTTTAGTTTTATATTCTCCCCTTGGCACTACAATCAGTGTCCTCTCCGTCATTCTTTCATCCGGTCATTCTGTTCGATCTCATGTAACAATCGGAGGGGTTCTAGTTGCGTAAGTGAAATCAGATGCTTCACTTCCCCTATGTGTGTTCAAAGAAATCCTAGACCCCATGGATCCCATGGGTCCTACATTGGAGAATCATTGGTGCCCAAATGAATCTTCCACTCTCATTCTTACTAGACTCTCGTATCCAATTTTTGGTCTTGTTTGAGTCATCGTGGGTTTAACTTGCTCGAGGTTTACATAATACTGATGGAATGGTCCACCAAATTAAGTATACCGCTCTAGCTCCTTACGGTCTATAGGAGAGTTTTTATGACCATGCTTATCCATCATGACCACTTGGATACTTCTTCCCTCTGTGTATGTAAAAACATATAGTCTCTTAAGGTCGATCAGCTCCCTGATGCGGGGTTCATCAAATCTATAATAGAGTATCTGTTCTCCATTATTGAACTTATATAGACCCACGTAAGTGTTGTCTGTATTAAGCCAGTCTGTCTTGTTAGTGCACCTGCACACATCATTTTTCTTGTCCAACTTGGGTGGTTCATCCCACTAACTCCTCATCTACTTTGTCCTTGGTTCCAGTCAATCCCCATTTTTCCACAATAAAGGGGTTGTGTACAACTAGATACATCATTCCTTCCCGGTCAAATTATTTGTCTTTGTTATAATCCACATCTACAAGGTCCTTAAAATCGCTTGGCTTGTTTTCCAACTTAACACAGTAGCGGTCCATTCCATCCTTATAGATTTTGGCTTTAAGCTCGTTCTCGAATTGAAATTTTAGATACAATAGATTGACGTCATATGCGGGTCGAGAAGGACCTGCCCCTGTGGAAGTTCCTTCCTTAAAGTTCACCCTATTGAATCCCTCAGCCATTATGGTGTATGACCTTTTTGATGAAGTATTAGAGAAATTTTCCTCTAAAATGGCTTCTAGCGGATGCAATGGATTTTGATTCACACTACCTTTAGTTGAGTGGTTTCTCACTTGGTCTCTTACACTGGGATTCCTACTCTAGTACAATCTTCTTGATCGCAAATATATGAAGAGCTGATCTTACAAAACCGAAACCCTGTTACCTCATTGGCTAACTTGTATTCTCCGATTTGTCTTATTTGTTGGGCCGTACTCTCTAGCACTTGTAACCTGTCAAAAAATGCTTGATGGCTATGAGTTTACAGCCGCTCTTATTATTCCAAGCTTACAATCGACAAAATTTTATCTGACACTTTCAATAACTTCACAATTTTGCTCGTAACATTCTAATTACCAGTCAAATTGTAGCAGACTTGGAGCTCACATTTGAGGTCCAAAAATCCTCCTAGATAATGATAATGTTTTCTTTCAAACTAAGGGTTTTGAATTAAAAACTTGGGACCCTTTCCCACGGCCATTGGCCACTTTACAAGGCTCGTAGGTTCTGAGTGAGCAATAGAGAATAACAGGCTAGATTACACTTCAAGAATCATTACTAGCAAAAATACAAGTCTTATAATGAAAAAAAAGGATTGAATGCAGTGAAGTGTGGCATGTAGCCGGGTTTTTAGGTGACAGTCCATTGTATCCACCAAACAAGATCTAAGGTGGCTAACTTAACCGCCCAACATGGTGAAACACTCTCAATCACAAATGGATTTTTCTTGAATATTGGGATGCGTTGCTTTAAGGAATAGAACAATAGGAGATCCATTGTTTGAAGATTTTTGTCAGCAAATGGGAGTCAAAGAAATGTTTTTGTTTCCTATTTTGAGCATAGATGTGTGCAATAGAAGCCAATCGTTTCTCATCTAATTGTTCAAGATTTTCTAGTCGTTCGGAGAGTTCATGACCTATCCATTCTAGTTCACGTGCAGCTATGAGTGTTGGAAGTAGAAACTCTGTCAGCTTACATGGGAGATAGAACAAGAAGATTGTTTCCAACAACTGAAACAATACCTCACCTCCGCTCCCGTACTGCTACCCGATTTTACTCAAGATTTTGAGGTGGTAATAGATGCAAGTGGACTCGTTGTAGGAGGAGTCTTAACACAGGAAGGCCGACCAGTTGCCTCCACTTCCAGAAAATTAAGGCTTCATGAGTTGAATTATCCAACTCATGACCTGGAATTATTAGCTGTTATTCATGCCCTCAAGTTATGGAGACATTATCTATTGGGACGCCAATTTCAGCTGATCACTGATCACCAAAGTCTAAAATGGATTTTGTCCCAACCAACCCTTAACATGAGACAAAGATGTTGGATAGAACTTCTTCAAGAATACAATTTTCAAATAAAATACAGACTTGAAAAGGAAAATGTGATTGCTGATGCCCTTAGCAAAAAAGCCTTCCTTGGAGCCATCTCCATGGCCAACAATCCAATATTGGATAAGGTGAGGGAATTCTCACAGAAAGATGAAGCCTATCTTCAAATCATTCAAACTCTCAGCCAGGAAGATGCAACAACAAAAGAAAAAGCCCTAGTTAAGGACCATTCTATGGAGGATGGCCTTCTTTACTATAGACATCGACTTTACATTCCTAAGGATACCTCCCTAAAGCAGTTAATTCTTCATGAAGGTCATGATATCCCAGTATCACGACACGTGGGGTATGCAAAAACTCTTAATACCTTGAGGAAAAGCTACTTCTAGACCAGAATAAAGAGGGATGTACTTCGATACATCATACAATGCCTCTCTTGTCACAACGAAACAAGGTTGAACGAGTTATGATGCCAGGAAAGCTGCGACCCTTAGACATACCTAAAATGAAGTGGAAATTCATTAGCATGGATTTTGTCATGGGCCTTCCCATGGTTAGGGAGGGTATAACTTGCTAATGGTAGTCAAGGATATGCTTACTAAAGCATCTTATCTAATACCGGTAAAAACCACTTACACCGCACCAGATATAAGTTGGATCTTTGTTAAAGAGATCTTTAGACTACATGGGCTTCGAAAGAGAATTATCAGTGGCGGTTCCAAGTTTTGGAAGGCTCTATTTGAAGCTTTAGGAACATAACTATGTTTAGCTTGGCATATCAGCCTCAAATAGACGGACAGACAGAAGGGATAAACCAAGTAATTGAAGATATCATTCGAGCTTATTGCACTAGAGAACCCCGTAAGTGGATTCAATTTCTTCCCTTGGTAGAATTTGCCTATAACTCCTCTTTCCATAAAAGCATTGGGATTTCACCTTTAAATGCTCTATATGGGCATGAATGCATATCAACATTGAATTTTTTTAACCCTACTATAAGGGTAGAAGCCTCAAAGAAAATGTTGGAGGAAATGGAAGCCCAGACCAAAGCCATACGACAAGATATTTAGGCGGCTAAGGATCGTCAAAAGAATTATGCAGACCAAAAACGATCCGATCGAATCTTCAAACAAGGAGACAAGGTCTTTCTTCGAGTGCATCCAAAAAGAAGAAATCTGTTTTTAGGAAAATTCAAAAAGTCTAGTCCCAGGTATTGCGGTCCTTATGAAATAATCAAGGTCCTCAATGATCAAGCCTACAAATTAAAGCTGCCAAACATATCAAAATTCATGATGTATTTCACATCAGCCTACTAAAACCCTACATCCCAAATCCCAATCATGCACTGGAGGATGAACAGATTGTAATGCAACAGCAAGGAGTGCTTGAACTTCAGCCAAATTGTATTCTGGAAACTAGACAAAGAACTCTTAAAAATCGAGTAATCACGGAACATTTGGTAAAGTGGAAAGATTATCCCACTGAAGATGCCACTTGGGAAGATGAAACCTCTCTTCTCAAAGAATTTCCCAATTTCAATTGAGATGAGGGCATCTCAAATTCTTAAGTTGGGGAGATTGTAAGGTTTCCACCTTTCTAGTTGCAGGGAAGTAAACTCAAAGCTGTAGGAGAAAGCATTGGACGTACAAATAGGTAAAACATTATCTCCAAAGCAGTTAAAATTAGTATTTTTAAAATCTTAAGCACAACAAACCTATAGCTAGGAATTGTCAGAACTGAATTCGGGTAAAAACTGACACCGCTATCCTTTTTGAAAGATTCACTATCATTTTAATTTGTAAAAATACTTGGATGATTGCAGTAATCATTTAAGCATTTACTTTTACTAAGGCCTCCCAGTTATTTTCCTAGATATTTATGAAAATAGCAAAAAATAGCCTAGAAATTTAGTAGGGTTGATTTTTAAATCAGGCAGGCTATGGAAGGAGATAGCAGGAGCTGCCAGGCACAAGATTAGCAGCAAATGGAGACTTATTGAGCCTGGGGGCTGCCTGAGCCGCAACAAGCAGTTGCCTGATCCAGCCCAGGAAAGTTCCGGAATGCCTAGAAAAACTATAAATAGGCCCTGCTGCTTCACAAATGAGTTGGACTTGGAGACCTGGCCATTTCTCTCTCACATAGAGAAAAACTCTACTCAAAAATCACTAGAGAGCAAAAATTGTAGCTTATGATCAAAGGTAATTAGCCTAAGCTCTTTTTAGTTAATATAGTTGTGCTAATTTATCTCTAATTTCTTAATTAATCTAATTAGTTAAGAAGATTAAACCTTTCTACATTATAAATTACTCTCTTAACTCTTAATATTTTGTTGATTACTTAGATTAAGATTAGGAATATTAATTTAATTAATTAAAAAACCATATTAGGTTTGAAATTAATCTTTTTAGTCTTAAATTAAGGGTAATTATACTAATTGAGCTTAAATTAGTACAATATAATTATCAAAGCTTAATTAGGTTGATAAGTAGCTACCAAAATACATTATAAACTTTCCATTAGTTTTTGTAAATCTACTTAATTAACTCAAATATTGCTAATTTAATTATCACAATTAGGAAACATTGTTAGCAACAAAGGGTAATTACCTCATTAATAGAAAATCAATCCAGTTATTTAATTAAGCCAAAATAGTATAATTTTAGCTAAAAATAAAAAAGAAAAATAGATAGTAAAGTTATATAATTATAAGATATTTATCAAAGTTAGGAAACATCATAAGCAAGTCATGATAATTATCTTATGTTCAGAAAGTTGATCTAGATATTTAATTAAATCAAAATAAACTAATTTTAGCTAAAAATAAAACAAAAAAATTAGCTAATCAAGTTAGATAATTATAAGATAGTTATCAAAGTTAGTAAACATTATAAGTAATTTTGGTAATTAGTTTATGATCAAAAAGTTAATCTAGCTATTTAATTGAGCCAGAACAGATTGATTCTAGCTAAAAATAAAAGGGATTAGCTAACTAAGTTAGATAATGATAAGATGTTTATCAGAGTTAAACATCATAAGTAAGCCATTATAATTAGCTTATGTTATAAAGTTAATCTAGCTATTTAATTAGGCCAAAACACATTGATTTTAGCTATAAATTAAAAGAGAAAATAAGATATCTAACTTGGATAATTACAAGGAAATTACCAGAGTTAGGAAACATCATCATCTAGCTGTGAAAATTATAATATAATTAGTTTATTTATTTAAGTAATTATAATATTCAAAAACTATTTTTGAATCTAAAAATTAATTAGTATAAATAGAAAATCTTGTTAAAAATCTCTAAGAAACTTACTAGAAGTATAAACCATTGAGATGAAGCTGAGGAATTTCAATCTTTAAGATATAATGAATATAATAAAGATTAAGCAAAAAATAAGCAGATTTTAAGATTAATAAAGATAGAAAAATTAGGAAAAAGATGTAAAAATTTATAAGAAAATTACAGGAGCGTAGAAAAGTTGTGATAAAGTTATCTTACCTATATAAGCAAATAAAAAATTTCTAGGTCAAGAAATTACCATCTTTAAACTTAGTAGGGGTAAAAAGAGGGATTAGATTGAATACGAAGGTTTAACTAATAAAAGGACGTCCTTTTTTATAAGGATAGAAGTCATGGCACCAAAAATCACCCGAGTCAATCCTCAATCTGATGATGAGGGTAGTATTCCTAAGAGAGCTAGAGCGTCACACAACGACGAGGTCGGGCCTAGTAGTAGGTCTATTGATGAGAGCATTCAGGCCCCGACACTCCAACAAATGCCCGACCAGTCCTAGGTGGGTCTTCCTTATAATTTAAGTTTGAATAATTCAAGTTTCTCTTTAGGTATTAACATTGCATACGTAAAAGAGGGAGTAAGGAATTAGGAAAAGTAAAACTGGTTGAAAACGGAAGACATCTTCCATGAAACCACCAACGTGCACTTGTTTGTAAATTAGGAAGAAATTGTTTGGGTTAAGGCTAGTTGACCTAGGAAAGAATGATTGGTCATCCTTATGACAGCTTGTCTCAAGACACCTCTAATTCCTTGGAATATTTTCACTTTAGGTGATGAGTAATGATGGCTTGTCAGTCATGAATGAGTCAATTTCCCCCATGTACATGGAGTTTGTACCTCCTACATGTGTATGTTTGTGGATACTACTTAGGATACCGTTTTTATCCTAGGAAACCACTCAGTTGTATGGGCAACTAGTTTGGCGTTTTCAATGTTGATTTCCACGACTTGTCTTAATGAAGTATTGTACGGAAAAGTAAAAAATGAATACATTATTTTATATAATAAAACACAAGTGGTAGTAATTAGGAAACAAAACAAAAAAATCATATGTGAGTGCGGGGTGGTAAGTGGGGATTGAATAAGGTTGTCAATCATGGACTGGTGAACTTGATTAGTCAGGTAATTATCCATTCCCACGCACTAAAAACATTTAGAATACTTCTCCAATTGGAAGAGGAGTTCACCAGCGGCTGTGCCCTCACATCTGTTAGGGAAAAAAAAGTATTGGTTGAGAATACCTTAGCCCAAATTGTGGAAGCAATAGGGATGAAACTGTCTTGGATTTTTAAGATGTTGTCCTATTTTTGTTGTGAGACAAGACTATGTCTTCTTCTAGGGCTATAGACCCAAGCCATTGTTAATGGTAAAGGTCTATTCCCTAAATCCTTCTTACTTAGAGACTCTGACTTTTAATAGGCCTGGAGACCTATTAAGAACCCCATCCCAATTTCGGTATTGGTGGGTTGGGTGACCTCACAGTGTACGTGACTCCGCAGCATGTGAATTCTCCCTATCCTGCTCAGTCGCATGGGGCACCTGGGCTTGAGCCTCAACGAACTCTGTACGCTGAGGGCATTCCGTTGCCTGCTGTGACTTTAATGGTGCTTGTAGATAATCCATAAACTTGGGATTCTGCACCAACTGAGTGAAGACATTCATAGCAGCAACTAATTGTGTCCTGAACGCATCCTCTTCAAAGTGCCCAATCATGGGGGAAATCTATGGTTCCCTATCCTAGTTGTGTCAATAGCAAAACTTGAAGCATCATCATGCACATGGAAATTTTTAATCCAGTCTAAGTCTTCAAGATAGGTGCTAAAAAAAAATCTTGCTTGAGCTTTTGGAATGACTCTTCATACTCGTCAGTCCATACAAATTGAGTAATTCAGCCATAAATGGGTTTAGCGATTATAGCAAAAATGTAGATAAATCTTTGATAATATCCACATTGTCCCATGAAGTCTTGAACTTCTCTAATATTTGTTGGTCTAGGCATTTCAACAATCATTACCACTTTTTTCATATGTGTAGCAATTTCATTTTTTGAAACAATATGTCCAAGAATTTTTCCTTATCTAACCATGAATATACATTTTTTAAAATTTAAACAAATCCTATATATATGGAATTTCTCAAAGAAACACTTGAGATGCTCAACATGGTCTGGTCCATCTTTGTCACTTTTGGATTCAATTTCAATGGTCCAAAAATTAAAGGTTCTTTTTCTTTGGCTTTGTCGCCTTTTTACGGCTTTCATTTTGTTTCAGTTTGTCATTTTGTGTTCTTTTCCTTTTTTCAGATGGAGCATTTGTCAATGAGTTTTTCTTTGATGTAATCCTCTACATCAATCACTATCAAAGATTGCGTCTTACCGTTGATTTTGGCACTACTCTTGTTTTTTCATGTATTGTTTTTGTCGTCTTCAATGTTGATTGGAAAATTCAAAGAACTTTTCCTATCCTCCCCGAAGCAAAAATTTTGCTCTTATGTGCTCTTTTTTAGAGTTAGAGTTTTCTCCTCTAACTCATTTGTAGCATCATAATAGTGATTATAGAAAACTTTTGGTCATTCAATGGCACAATAGTTACCATTTGGATTGGAACAATGTTGTATACTTCTTCATCACACAATAAGGTTGGCGTAGACTCGTTGATACAAACATCCATGGTAGCCAAAATTTGAATCCACTCAAATGGCTTGAACAAGTGTTTAGAAAAATTTTCAAGTATATAATCGGTGTTGTTTAATTTTTGATCCAAGATGCAATCTTTTTGTCATAAACTACCATACTCTAAAGCCCCACATATCTCGATATAAATGTCTTTGTTTGACCATGATAATAATTTAGTTTATGCTGATGTTTTCGAATCAAACTCTTGGATAGGTGTTTTTATGACATCCTTGTAAGAGTTGTCTTTTAGGTTTACTTGGGTGATTGATCCAACTTGTTTCAAGTATGAGAAGTCATTTCCCCCGTCTTCGATCAATTGTATTTGTCTCATGGAAGGGCGTCCCAAAATTATCGTGTATTTCAGTTTCTCCCAAAGTCTACAATGGAAAATGTATGTTGTTAGTCAATCCCACATGAGCTAATTGTCATATTTTCTAACAATATTATCGATCATTCAATGGGATTATTAGAAAATTACAATTTTATTCTTGTTTTCCTAGTTGTTGGTCTATCCCAAGCTTTCTAGACTTCTTTTGTTGCTATTTGCAATGTGTGTCTCACTATCCAATATCGCCATAGCTTTCAAGTCGTTATATTCCACTGGAAGAGTTATGTTTTTCTCATTTCCCTTGTAGTAATCTCCCACTTTGTTCATAGGAACGGATTTGACAAGTTTACTTCAAGATTCTTCTAAGGACAACTCTTCGGATTTCTCTTTTGTTAATCCTTTAATCCCCATTTTTTCTAAAATGATTTGTAGATTTTTCCATAGGTATGGTCTAATCTTCAACAATTCACCCAATGTTATGGTGCATTGACATGTGTTAGCACATTGCTAACCTCAAGGTGTATATATATATATATATATATATATATGATATAATCTCTTTAAGTTTTTTTATCAATCTGGATATCTACAGCCTTAAGCCCTTGTAATGCTTTGATTTTTGGACTTAATTTGTAAATAGTCATGTGATTATGAGCAAGATAGATTGGGGTTAAATACTTCCATATTGTATCAATAAAATCTTAGGCTACAATAGAGTTAGAAAGTTTTACATTTTTGAACTTAAACCTTTGGCTAAGGTATAAAAGCCAATTTTTGTAAAACCTAAGGGAGTTCTTTTGGATAATAAGTATTATGAATGTTTAACAACAGTACGTACTTTTTTGTGATTTTCTCAAGCTCATAACTCCCTTGTGAAGTGTCTGTTTGAAGCACCCTCTACTTCATTGTGTTCACAGGTAAAAGCTCTTCGCAACATTGTGCTTTTCTCATGATAAAACCGCATTTTTGTTACAACTCACCTTCTTCTTAATCTGCACATAAATTAGGATTTACATAACAAAACTGCATTTTATGCATTCAAGGGGTGTTGTGGCAACATTGCTAAGCTTGGGTGCATTCCGAGCTGCAAAGGGTTAGCTCAAATTTGCCATGTACATAATAAGCACAATTTTGACAAGTGGTCAAAAGAGGAATTTGAGGGCATGGACATGTATTTTTAGATGTTGTCAATCCATCCTATAATTTTTATCTCATTTAGACTTTGTTTGCTTGGCAAACCGTTGAGATTTGTTAGTAGTGTTGTAGTTGGCAATTGCAGCCTAGCAAGCAGTTGAGTGTAGCTTTAAGTAGATAGGGACTGAGTGTGTTTTCCAAGAGACTAACAACCTCTTGTAGCCTCCATGCACTAGTCGAGTCGACTCCGTCCCACAATATGACATTTATATTCGTGGTTCTCACTATCACTACAATAAGATAGCAAGGATTGGCATTCAAGGAGCCTCACATATTGGCGCCGCTTTCGGGGAGGAGGAGACCTAACTAGGGAAAAATATCAGTGCTTAATATTTTTGTCCAAAAACTTCCTCTAGGTTTGTTTGGAGTACAAAAACCAACTGTCAAAGACCGCACGGTTGAGATGTGTCTACTTCTGTTGTGTAGAGGTTCCTTGGGAGCAGTCTTACTCGCCAAGAACCATTAGGCTTAGATTAGGTTGTTTCTGAGTGGTTGATAGCTTAGACTAGGTCAAAGTCTGGGGATTGACACATTATTCAAGCAAAAAACAAAGAAAATTGATGCAGGTGAACACTTTCCACTACCATCTGCTGATGTGATTTAGGAGTTGGGTAAGTAGGCATCGAGGAAGGTTTCCGACCTATCTCACCCTTTAAATTGTTATCAATGAATTTGTTTGCAAAAATTTCAAAGTTTTCAGGTACAAGACTCATCTTACGAGACTCGTAAGATGAGTTCAAAGTTTCAAAATGGCATTTTTTACCATCATTAATTTTGGAAAGGCTGCAGCAACCTACGGGTAAGTCAAAAATTAGCTTTCAAGGAGATTTTTAAAGTTTGGCAAAAATTGGGCTTATTATCTCGTGAGTGATAGATGCATGCAAAAATTATTTTGTGATGAAGATGGCTACAACATAATTCCTATCCAGATGATGTCCATAGAACTACTTGAGGAACAGCAGGTTTTCTCTTATCACTACTGTGACATCACTGATGAGCTAGAGGAGGAAACACTCACCATTGAGGAATCCGACTCTGAAAAGGAACGCGTCAGAGTAAAAGGGGTATCACAAAAAGAGTTATTTTGGCTTTGCTCATTAGCAGCACAAAAAACAGTCCCCCATAGATTTATGCATGATTGCTTGAAGATAGTTACCAAACATGTGGAACCCTGTCAATGTCAAAAAGCACAACCAAATAGCACCCATGTGACCAGATGATACTTCTGCCAAAAGCATTCCCATGAGCATTCCCACCAAGGTTGCAATTGTTTCTTGGCTTCCTTCCTAAATGTTCAATTACATCCCTGTTAAGTGGACTAAAATTCTTTGTTCACCCACATTAATCCAGCAGGTGAAACCTTTAACAATCATTGCATGAAATTACCCAGCATATACCTTGACAAGGTTTACCTTGGCACTAATATCTGCAGCATTCTGCTGCAATGCAAAGTGTTGTGTCAAAGCAGCTCTTGTTGCCCCACTTGCAACACCATCTGCAAAAGAAATACTTGCTATTGCAATTTTTTGAGTTTTCAAATTAGCATCATAGATGCCAACAGAGATATCATAGGAAATGAGAGGAGTTGAAGAGAACCTTGAAGGAGGTTTGAACCACTAAAATGGAGTCCAAGAGTGATAAACCAAGGGCTATCAGTGTTCCCTCACATTACAAGAAGTATACTCTGCAAGATCAACAAATCATAGTGAAGCAGCCAATGAGACAATCAGAAGAACCTCGAAAATCCTACGAAGATCCCAAGAACGCCAAGAGTATTGACCTAGTGGAACCTGGAGAAGACTCAAAACTAGCATACATAACTATAGATTTGTCTCACGAAGAGGAAAAATTCCTCATCAAAACTCTAAAACAGTATAGGGATGTCTTCTCTTGGTCATACAAAGACTTCAAGGGAGTGGATCCTGAAATCTGTCAGCACACTATCCCTATGTGAGATGATCCTAAACTAAGTAGACAAAGACCCTATATCTACAAGGAGACATTTGCAAAAAAGATCAAGGAAGAGACATCAAAACTCAAGGAAGTTGAATTCATCTACAAAATCAAACACACTGATTAGGTGTCGCCAATTGTGATAGTACCTAAAAAGAATGGAAAACTCAAACTGTGCGTTACCTCAAAAAGGTCAATTTGCTACTACCATACAAAATAACTATCATCTTTCCATCATTGATCGTGTCTTAGAGAGAGTAGCTGGAAAATAAGCTTATAGCTTCTTTATAGATGGAGGGAATAGCCCCGATTGAAGCCATAGGCAGACGGCATGACTAGTAATTCCCAAGGGCAATTTTACTGTTGTAAATGGCATAGTGGATAGCCAATCAGAGGTCTATTCCGGAAGCTATATATAAGGCTCACTAATTCATTTTGATTGATCTCTATCTCTCTCATCTCGACTAGTGCTTTGTATATTAGATCTCTCTAGGTTCTTGTATCTTTGTAACTCAAATTGAGCTCAGAGTAGACTTGGCTCACATTGTTGTACTGCCTTATATTAATCTGAATACATTCCAGTTCTAGTCTTCAATTTCAGTGTTCAGTTTCACTTCCAGTTCGTTCTATATTCCAGTTCTAGTCTATGTATTTAATTCCAATCTTCTATGATATGAAGTCCTAGCCTGATCTGAACTAACTCTATGTAATCAACCTGGAATAGCTTTCATAAGTGTTCATCTCATTCCATTTTGGCGATCACAATGGCTTGAGCTAAGTTTCTCTTGATAGTTGGACTATCTCCTAGTTGGTGTTAGAGCAATCAAAAATCAACCATGCAGGCCAAAGGAGTCAAAAATCAACCATACCATTCAACAGTCAGAGCGAGGCTCTGATACTGAGAGAGAACGTGGGAATAAGACAGATGTCCCTCTAGGACTAGGGACAATTGATGAATCAAGGGATTCTCAGCATTTGACCCATTCCAGGCAAAGGTGTGGAGAGAAAGCGAAGAGACAAACTCGATCTCATGGAACTCAGTGAAGCAAGAAACATGCTTAGGAAAGTGAGGGCAGCAAGCAAATTCATCGATCAGTAGGACATAAATTAGCAAAGAATATTGAAGAAGACACATTGATAAACACTAAAGAATCCAATGTTATTGCAGCTGATACAGATAAGTACTTTAAAAGAAGATCCAAAGATAGTAAATCAGCTCACAAAACCAGACCCACTACCTATGAACGTTCTACTAACCTGAAAATCTCATTTTTAGCCTTCAAAGGAGGAAAGAAAGATGAACCAGATGTAAATATCCAAGATTTCAAATAGTATGCTAAGTTAAAGGATATAGATGAGGATGAATGGGGAGAATATTTTCCTCAAACATTGAAGGAGGTAGCCAAAAAATGGTACTATCATTATCCAGCCTGTCAACCCAGATCATACAACAAGTTGATCAAAGCATTTTCCTTGGAGTATTTTTATAACAGAGGAGATGAGGAAATATTATGTGAGCTAGATAAGGTAAAGTAAGGCAAGTTGTCAGTCAAAAGTTGTGTCGAGAAGATTAAGGAGCTAAGAAGACAATTGTTGGAGCCTCCATCAAAGAAAAGGATGCGAGCCTGGTTCCTTAATGAGTTCAGAAGCAAAAATTTAAGGGAACGCAAGGT
Source organism: Adiantum capillus-veneris (assembly GCF_014529385.1). Classification (NCBI taxonomy): domain Eukaryota; kingdom Viridiplantae; phylum Streptophyta; class Polypodiopsida; order Polypodiales; family Pteridaceae; genus Adiantum; species Adiantum capillus-veneris. The sequence continues at coordinate 872,623 of NC_140944.1, read as the reverse complement.
TTTAGCACCCACAAAATAAATTTAATGATCTAGTTTGAAGGGCGTTGAAACTAGATCAGCAAGTAAAAAAGGAAAAGAGCCATACAAAGAGGAATTTCAACAAAAGTGAGACATTGACTAAAGGGTCAGAGTCCAGTACAACTTCCACCTCAGCTGAGAGTGAGTCAAATGAAAAAGGTAAATCCATGACGAAGGGATCATGGACCAAAAATCAGGAAGAACTGTCAAAGCAAATTGCTGAAATAGCTAGGACAAGCTTGGTCTTCAGTAAAAAAGATGGAGATCTCGTGTTCAAAATGCAACTTGAGAGATCACAAATATGTTGAATGTTCACAATGCACATATTGCAAGGCTTATGGGCATGTATGGAATAAGGATTCATCATTTTAAGAAGGGAAAAGACTTATCAATCATTGCACTAACAAATTTTGAAGTAGTGAAGGCAAATGGGGCAAGTGGCTCCAAGGAAAATGAGACTAGCACAAGTACTAGTCGTGGAAAAGGCAAATACCATGGGGGTATTGGGAGGGGCAGAGGTGACCTTGGGAAACAAAGTTTGAATTGTTATACATGTGGGAAATATGGTCACTTTGCAGCTCAGTGCACGAATGCTACCAAACTAGAAGGACCTAAATAGAAGGCACCAAAACCAGTGCAAGTCAGAGTTGAAGAAATTTCAAATTGAACTGAGAATAAGCAAACAATTGAAACCAAGAAGTGGGAGCATTAGAGAGCTATATGGAAGGCAAAAGACAAAGAGAAGGTAGTGATGAATGGTAAGAGTAATGAGAGCTGGCAGCTAAATTTACAATAAAATTGGAAAAGAAGATGCCAGAACAATTGAGTGTTCAAATGCTCATACGATTCAAAAACAACAACCTCAGCCTTCCGAAGCTCAAGAAGAGCAATTGCAACAAGAAGAGAAGGCAGTATCTAGATTAAATGAATCCGTCATAGTTGCACTTCAGAGTCTGGCTAAAGAAGTACAACATGTCATATCAAACTTGGCCGGAGTTGGAGGTACTAATTGGGGAAGTATCACAGCAGAGAGTGCATCATTGTGTTAGCCAGGTAACATACCAGGGAAGCCAACCTAGTGGAATTGTGAAGACAATCAAATAGAGGAGAAATCTTCCAGTTCATATTGTAGCTCTAGTAATGAACAAGACAAAATATATGTGAAGGTTTGTGAAAGGATTCACAAGTTAATGGTACAATTAGATGATATCAGACACTTATTACCACAAGCTGCAAAGTTCATAAGGTAGAAGAGGAAGGTTGAAGCTGAAGCAAGAGTAGTGGACCTAGTAGCCATCAGGGATTATGAGGTTCTAATTATTCAAGTTGATTGCAAGCTAAGGAAGCAGTGGGAATCGTTGTTAGGAGTAATAATGGATGGAGAAGCTGGAGTCAACATTCTCAAAGAGCATTTGAGGCAGAAACTTGGGATTTCTGATTTAAAACCATCACCATTTAGAGTCATAATGGTTGACCATAGGGAAGTCCAAGCCATAGGAATAATTGAGAACATGTAGATCAATGTTAGTAAAGAGAATTTCAAGCCAACTTCCTAGACCTAGATGTACAGAAAGCCTTTGAAATGCTTCTAGGTAGACCATGGTTAAGAACAGTTGGAGCAATTCATGACTATGTTAACTAGATGCTAACAATTTAGGGATCAAGTAGGTGAATACGGGTAAAGATTGATAGTACCAAAAGCTCAAAGAAAGCTCTCAAACCAGAGGAGCTATGCAAAAAGTACACTACTACAAAGATTGAGAAAATGTTGGCTTCAATGGACATTTTTCCATTAACAGAGATAGATTTGAGTGTTGTGTTGATCAACAAAGAACAAGCTGAAAAGAAGAAGAAATAGTACCCAGATCAATTTACTGAGAAAAATCATGGGGAAAGATAAGTTCAGCTAGATGGACGATCACTAGAGCAGGAGCACAAGATAAGTTTGACTTCATACCAATAGAGGAAACCAGTTAGGCAGACTCGAATCAAGGGAACTAAGAAGTCAATAAAATGGAAACTCAAAGTGGATCGTTGGAGATAAGAAACCCCTTTAATGATTATTCTCTTGATATTAGGACTGAAAAGGAAGCCAAGTCATTGGCCAAGCAAAAGGGAGGAGGTCCAAATTGATTGCTTCCAGATGATCAAGAAGTAGAAGAATGGAATCTCAGCTCATAGGAGAACCCTCAAATGATCAAGATCAAAAAGCACCTAAAGCCAAAGATTAAGAAAAAATCAAAGAATTGTTCTAGAATTACAAGGGTGTATTTTCCTGGGAACACACTGATGTGAAAGGAGTAGATCTAGAGGAATGGCAACATCAAATACCACTAAAACCAAATGTGAGACATAGTGAGGCTGCAAAGATACTGGATGAACCCCAATTATGCTAAGAAGTCAAGGAGGAGATAGAAAATTTTCTCAAGGTAGGGCTCATAACAGAAGTAGCAAGCAGTGACTGGCTATTTCCAATAGTGGTAGCGCCCAAGAAGAATGAAAAAATAAGGGTATGTGTGGATTACAAGAAGTTGAATGCTCATACCATTAAAAACCCATTTCCCCTTCCGTTTACAAACATGCTATTGGATGATATAGCAAGCAACAAAATGTATAGCTTTATGGATGGTTATAGTGGCTACAATCAACTTAATATTTCACCTAAATATCTAGCCAAAACAGTGTTAATCACTAAATGGGGAGCATTCATGTACCTAGTCATGCCATTTTGTCTTTGTAATGCTCCAACAACTTTCTAGTGATGTATGATGGAGATATTTAGTATCATAAAATTTAATATCTAACCAACCCAAATGATTTTTTCATATTAAAATGATCATTTAATGTGGGAGAATAGATGAGAACAAGGGTTAGAATATAGACATGTGCTTACGAATCTATCTCAACACGGGGCCAATGGTAGAGGGGTCCAAAACAGAGATGATCTGTCAAAGAGCAAGGCTAGCTAATGGAGCTTAAAGACCTTAGGGTTAGCTTCATTAAAGACCTCCAAAGGTTAGTGTTAAAATTCCTTTGATCTTAGGTAAGCTAGGGCTATGCTTGAGGTGGGAACTCAGCCCAAGCTTGAGGTGCTTGTCATGCTTGCTAACTAAGGTGCTTGAGGTGCTTAATGACTAAGGTGCTAAGGTGCTCCATGACTAAGGTGCTTGAGGGGGTAAGGTACTCAAAAGTCAAAGCATATCCCTACACAAGGGGGGAGAGCCCTCATTGTAGTAGGGGCTAGAGAGAGAACACATACACCCTCACACAAGGCATCCTTGGTACAAAGAACGCAGTAGGGATCAAATGCCAGAGAGTGCTAGAAGAGGGGGTCGACCAAATCAAGAAAGGGGTATAAAGGGGTACAAAGGGGTATACTCTCTCTCTCTCTCTCTCTCTCTCTCTCTCTCTCTCTCTCTCTCTCTCTCTCTCTCTCATTGTGTGAAGTGAAAAGCGCAAGAGATCCATCTCCTTCTCCAAGCTAGTAGAGAAGTTGAGAGCCTACACCAACACTCTTGGCTATGGAACCAAGAGCCATGCTTCAATGCTTAAGCTTTTCATCTTCTCCATCTTCATTACTATGCTATTGTGTATGCTAGCAAGAAGAGTGATGATAAGTGAGGAGCTATTTCTTTCTCCTATGAATGTTTCTTCTTCCTCTTCCCTACCCTCATTCCCCGCTAGCTCTCTCCACCTTTGAAGGTGTTTGAGGCCTTGGGACTGAGGCTGGGGATAGTTAATGCTTTTTACAAAGTCTATGTTATGCTCGTGATGCATGGATTTTTCCATGTTTATTGCATCACCTAGGTCACAAGGAGCCAAAGATTCTATTGTACCAAGTCTCTCTTGATGGGAGAACCTATAATACAAAAGCCTATTGGAGGGGGGACCAGCTCCACATAAATCCGGTCCTCAACTATTGTCAAGTTCTCTAAACTCTCTCTCTCTCTTGCAAAAGTATTGTTCATGCCAAGTTAATTAAGTACTATGGTTATGTTGCTACCGTCAATTAAGTTCACCCTCTTGTTCTCAAAGTAGCCTCACAAAAATGTTCTCTCTCATTCTCTTAATTCCGCTATTCTCAAAGTTCATAGGCCTTTTCCATTACATTCAATGAATTCTTACATAAATTTCTGGCTATACTCGTAGATGATTTCACCATCTTCTCCATAGAGGAAATGCATTTGCTATTCTTGGAGATGGTTTTTGAGAGGTGCAAGGAGAAAAAGTATGTCTAAGCCCTTTCAAATCAATGTTCATGGTATGGAAAGGACAGCTTCTAGGACACATTGTCTCCAAAAATGGCATTGAGATGGCCACTGATAAAGTTAAGTATGTTCGACAAGATAGAGCATCGACAACGTTGTCTAACCTGAGCTCTTTTATGGGGTATATCAACTTCTATAGATGGTTTTTTATAAGTTTGCAACTAAAGAACTTCCATTATATGAGCTGACAAAGAAAGAAAATAAGTTCATTTGGATCGAGAAATATGAGCAAAGTTTTTAGAGCTTAAAAGATGCGATCAACAGGAAGCCAATTCTTTTCCAACCAAATTGGGATGTAATTTTCCATGTGCATGTCAGTGCATCAAGAATCACGATAGGGGAAATGTTGGTCCAACCTGATGGAAAATTTAACTATCTAGTCTACTTCACCAATCACAGGTTCAACTTAACAAGGGTATTCCAAGACTGAAAGTGAAGCACTGGGAATGGTTTTCAACGCTACAAAGTTCAGACATTATCTATTGGGAAAAATGTTTCACTTTTACATGGATCATCATGCCTTGCTATTTTTTTTATCAATAAGGTTATTATTCAGGGTAGGTTGATCAGATGGATGATATTCTTAAATAGATTTTAAATTCCAAATTTTCACAAGCCAAGAAAGACATATTGTGGTGCAAAATTCCTTTCAAAAAATACTGAAGGATATTGAAAAGTTGGTCTTCAAGATGAACCAGTGGATGCTGAGTTATTTCAAAACTCAGCAAAAGAGGAACCTGATTAGAATGACAGGATCTGTACAATTTCCTTTAAAATGAAAGATTTCCAAACAGTTCATGCCAGGCAAACAAGAAAGGTGTGATCATATAAAGCTTAAAGTCCACCATCATTGGAGGAGCCCTCTACAGACTTGCATTAATGGAGTCCTCAAAAGATGTGTACCTATGGGAGAAGAATGCAAGTCATCACAGAAGCCAATAGTGGAGATGCGGGAGGACATTTTTCCACTGAAATCACTTATAAGAAGAGTCTTCAGGTAGGCTTATGGTGGCAGAGTATGATGGATGATGTCAAAAAAATTTGTAGAACTTGTGATATTTGTCAAAGGATGGGGTGATCGACATTAGCTGATATGACACCCTTGACTCCAGTACAGCCACTAGGAGTATTTGTGAAATGGGGTATGGATTTCATGGGTCCATTTAATAAAAATTACTCCCAAAAAGAACAGATATATCATTATGGCTAGCTATTATGTGAGCAAGTGGGTAGAGGCCAAGGCACTACCAGATAACATTGCTAAGTCAACTATTGTGTTTCTATATGAGAACATCATCTTCAAATATGGCTATCCTATAGAGATAGTTTCCAATCAGGGTATCCATTTTATCAATGAAACTATGCAGATACTGATGGAACTATTCTCAGTCAAGCACAAGAAATCAACATCATATTATCCAAGGTGCAATGGTCAGGTAGAGAGCATCAACAAGAAAATTAAGACCATTCTAACAAAGATAATTCAGAAGGAACCACATTAATGGGATACAAAGCTCTAGACAGTGTTATAGGCATATAGAACTGCCTACAAAGTAGCCACTAAAATGACACCATTCAAGTTGGTATATGGCATAGAGGCTATAGTTCCAATGGAGTTTATCATCCCGAGTCTCAAGCTGGCAGTAGAGCATAATATGGACTACAATGAAATTTTGAAGCAAAGGTTAGATGAGTTGCTAAAATTGGACAAGATCAAGCAAAGGGCAATGCTTGAACAAGATGTAGTTCAGCAGAGAAGAAAACACTAGCACAACAGCTAAATCAAAGTCAAGGAATTCAAAAAAGGAGATCTGGTACTGCTCTATCAGTCAAAACTTGGACCCAAAAAGCCCAATTTGAAAATTGCTTGGTCAAGACCTTACGAGGTTGACTGGATATTTTCAAATGACACAGTCAAACTAAATGACCTTTTCAGGACTACTGCTGCTAGGTTTGTATAATGGAGCCAAGAAAAAGGTATATTATTCTAGATCAGACGAGAGCCCACCACCAAGGCTAGTGTAGGAAGATAGTTCAAATCAGAACCCGTAGACCTATTCCATATCAAACCAATGGGGGAAGAGGATTATCATCCTATGAACCACTGGAATACTTGCAGCAAGACCCAGTACAGGGTTCACACAATTGAAGAACCAGTAAGATCAATTCAAACTCATACAAGGAAAGAACTAGTAAGGCCACTCCAATATAACGATCACCAATTGGAAATAAATGCACCAATCATTAAGAGAATCTTGTTAATAATAAGGATAAAAACCGACCACTACATGAATGACACGTCACAAACGGTGCACACAAATCCAAGACAAGAAAGGAGTGGAGCATTCATGGTGCCGAGTGCAAAAGTCTTCACTCTACCATAGAAACTTGTGTGAATTGTGTCATGGGCTGTAGATCTTCCTCTACCTTTGTCTACAACAACACCTGTTGTACAGCAAACCTCGTCTCTACTTACATCCTCTCCATCCATAATAGTTGCAGTCCTACTAGAAACCCCTAGGTGTTCTTGCTTTGACTCTCCAACATCAAGTGAGTATTCTCTTTCCATGCGGGATTGTTCACATGATTTGTGCATAGGCAGGAAGAAAATGTCAGAGAAGATGAAAGACACTCTAGATGAAATGATAGCACAAAATGAAACCCTCTTGGCATCAATGGCAGAAGATATTTTCTCTATAGCACACCACAAGATTGGAAAGTATGTCTTCCAAGAGAAGGAGCGGAAGCTCATCAAACTTTGGAACTTACAAGCTACAAAGATTGCCTTTGCTCTTGAGATCATCCAACAGGTGATAGACACTTTTAACCCTGACAAGGGGATAGCTGAAGTAAATGGCACACTGCTGGAAGTCAATATATGAGAGTTAGCTCATGTGCTAAAATTGCCATGCACCATCAAGGCTGCACCATGTACTCTTGATGAGGTCAGACACTACTTGAAAGAAGATGAACCAGCTAGGAAGAAGCATAAGTCAGGTGGACAAGGCATTCCAGTGGTTGCACTAGAGTGCAAACCAATGTATAGATTTATTACTAAAGCAATTAGTCTTAAGAAAAACCCTACTTATGTTTTTGAGAAGTTGTTTGCTATGTTTTTGGCCAAAGTTTTAAATCCCAAAGCTAACATTAATATCAGTAAATTCCAGTGTTATGCAGTAAAGAGCTAAGGTCAAGTCATAGAACTTGTTCAAGGCCTAATATGTGTGGCAATTTCTTTATTGGTCCAACTGCATTACACTACATCCCAATGCTCAGAAGGTCTGGACAAAGATAACTCGAGAAAGCACTACAAAGAAAAGAATCAGTTTATCATCCACTTCAGAAGAAACCAAAATTGAGCAGACGACTGAAGGTAAAGGCAAAGATGTGGCAACGATTGGAGTTAAAATATCAACACCTCATAATGAGGCAAGCCCATCCAGTAAGAAGAAGACGACCTTAGCTTTGCCAAAACATTTCCAGGCAGGGGTACACCTACCGATAACACTCACTCAGGGTCTAGCAGGAAAGGAGAATAATATGATCAATACATCTGTAGAAACCATAGACAAAATTGGTGGCTTGGGAGAAACTAAGCCGGAAAGTATAATTCAAGCCCATACCATTACACAACAAATTGAAGGGAAGATCGGGAATCTGGTACTACTGCATGCCAAGCCCAAGTAACACTACATCTGTCAACTCAGCAGGTTCACTGGGAGAGGCTACAGAGGTTATACAAACAAACTCTAAAAGGAAGACTAATAATGAAGAAACCAAATTTAGCAATAATGCCCTACACCATCCATGTCATAGTCTATGACACTAACCGCACTAATAGATATTCAATCACAGACAAATGTGTGGCTGCTATCCAGTCAGGCTAGAACACTATAGTCGATGTTGTGGGGCAGATGATGGAGGCTCAAGGAACAGCCTCCAATGAGGAAGTAAACATTTTAAAAGATGAACTCCAATGCTCCAAAATGGAACTTGAGAAGTTAAAAAAGGAAAAAGTCGAGTGGAACCAATAGGAGCTCCATTATCATATTGATCAAAATCAGTCGGCTCTGGAAATCTCTACCCTTCAAAAGAAGGTTGAGACTCTACAGGCTGATAATGCTATTGCAACAACAAAGTAGAAGCAAGCTCAAGGGCAGTAGAAAGTTTCAAGAAACTATTGGATCTCAAAAGGGATTACTATAGCACACTTCATGACACTCACAACTTAATGAAGAAGGCTATACTTGAAAAGTTTATATATCAATCCCTGGTGGACATCACGGATGTAGATGGAGACCACCCTCTAAATCTGGCTGATCTACAAAAGGTTGTAGGGTATTTTCAATATGATCTACAACACAAAACAAAGAAATACAACACTATAATAGTTAATCAAACCATGATGGAATTCCTCAACAACCAAAAGGCACATGATGAAGATTATGACGAGAGAGAGAGAGAGAGAGAGAGAGAGAGAGAGAGAGAGAGAGAGAGGGAGAGGGAGAGGGAGAGAGAGAGAGAGAGTGTGTGTGTGTGTGTGTGTGTGTGTGTGGGAGAGTATACCCCTCAAGAGAGGGCCCTACTTGCTTTAGTCGACCTCCCCTTGTAGCTCATGCTTGAAGCTCATTGGACCCCTCTAGGCCTAGCCAATCACAAGCAAGAGTCATACCAAGCAACAAGGGTAGCCTTGGGACAAGTGTCCCCCTTTCCCCTTTGAGAGAGAGGGCTTGATAAATGCTTTAAAAATTAATTAAATTAACTAATTTATCATTGGACCCCTTGGGTGGCCAACCAATAGGCTTTAGGCACACCATGAGGGTAACCTAGCAAGGGGCTTGACACGTGTCCTACTTGCCTCTTGGGAAAGGGGTGCCCTTTGGGAGAGAGAGTGGTCAAGCAACCACCCCCCTCTTCTTGTAGGGATTTTCTATGACTTTTGTGCCACCTCAAGCCCCTCAACCTTGGGCCTAGTTCTCACCACAAGCTTGGCCCTTAAGCCCCTCAATCTTGGGTTGCATTCCCACCTCAAGTACAGTCCTAGAACCTCAAGCATGGCAAGCACCTCAAGCATCTCAATCATCAAGCACTTAAAGCATCTCAGTCATCAGGATGACAAGCACCTCAAGCTTGGGCCGGGTTCCCATCTCAAGCACAACCCTAGCTTACCTAAGGTCAAAGGACTTTTCACACTAACTATTGGAGGTCTTCAATGAAGCTAACACTAAGGTATTTATGCTCCATTGGGTAGCCTTTCTCTTTGACCATCTCTCATTTGGACCCCTTTAGCATTGGCCCGTGTTGAGATAGATCTATAAGCACATGTCTATATCCTAACCCTTGTTCCCATTTATTCTCCCATATTAAATGATAAATTTAATATGAGAAAAGCATTTGGGTTGGTTAGATATTAGATTTTATGGCATTACCTCTCTCTTGAAATCATAGTCATCCTCAACTATGAGGTAGAAGAGATAAAGCCTTAGTCATTAGTCAATCTTACTCAGCGGGTAGAGGATCCCTTTTTACCCTAGGACGTCTTTCCAAGATGGATGACTAATCGATTTGGTGCTTGGGAGACATAGATGCCACAAGCATGTCTTCTCTTTAGTCCATTTCATTCTCCCAAGTAGAGTGACAAATTCTACTTGGTGTTGGAGAGACGTCGTCATCACAAACATGATTCTAAGCATGCATACTGTTTAAATTTGTGCACAATGAAAAAGAGAACTAATCTTATAAGACAAAAACATTGGTCATTTAAAAGAAATTTATACATTTTCTTACACTAATGTAGCATTGTAAGCATTGACAAGGTTCATACTATCCTTAATTTGTATTCATTGCATCCATCTAGCATCTTCAAGGATAATTTTTGAGCATAATAACGGATAATATTACCATGTCGTAGTACCTTGTCTTTATGCGGAAGGATAGCTTCGGGTTGTAGCACCTCTTCTTGGTCTTCAACTTCGAGAGGGTCTTCAATAATTGGTTCACTTGGTGGCTCTCCTTTGTAGGGCTTAAGTAGGCTCACATGAGAAGCATTGTGTATGAGCCAATGGTAGGGTAAATTGAGTTGGTAAGTCGTCTCATTGATAGGCTTCAAAATTTGGAAAGGACCATAGTGTCTTTTTGCTAGCTTAGCATAATACTTTTGATGGCCTGTAGGATTTTTGCTAGTCGTTTGCCTTAATCGAGCCTTAGGAAACTTAAGTAAGACCCAATCTTTTTTTTTGAACATTAAGGCCATTTTGTGCTTGTCAGCACCATCCTTTTGCCTTTGTTGAGAGATGGATATAGCCTCCTTAATCTTTTGAAAAGATTCTTGTAGGTCATTGCTATACTCATCGATAGCAAAGATCTTCCCATGTACTTTGAGTCGCAAGGGACTTTTAGGTCTTCCCTCAATGAAATCAAGAGATGCTTTTCCTGTAGAATTATGTACAGTATTATTGTAGGCATACTCTACAAGAGGTAAGTACTTTTTCCATTGTGAGCGTTGATCTACTTCTGTAACATAAGTCTTTAGTAGATCGAGTATCGTAAGATTGGCTATCTCACTTTGGCCATTTGTTTCTAGGTGATAGACCAAAGAGAAATTCAATCTTGTTCCTAGATTTCAAAGAGACCTTTCCAAAAATTATTGGTCATTCTAAACCCTAAACCCTATCCCAAGGTGAATTTGGGATAGGCAATGGCTGGAGTAATCCAGATTGCTTCCCTCTATCATACTTGGTCTTTTGCAATACTATACATTTTGAAACATACTCTTGTATGTCCACTTTCATGGTAGACAAATAGAAATACGTCTCTACTCCTCGGAGAGTAGGTTGAATGCCTCTATGCCCCGCATAGGGAGGAGCATGGGATTCATACATAACTTTATCATGAAGGGAATGGGTAACACATAGCCTATTGCTGTGGAGAAGATGACCATACTGTAAGGTGAATGGTTCCTCTTTCTTCCCCAAAGCAAGGGCTGACATTATGTCTCTAAATTCAGGGTCAGTAGCATACTCATCTATCATAGAAGATGGATCATTGTGAGTAGCTATAGACACGGCATTAACTTTTGGTCGTCGTGAAAGTGCATCGGCCACTTGATTGTGCTTACCAGCAATGTGAGCAATATGGAAATTAAATTGCGAAAGAAAATTTTCCCACCTCATTTGTTTGTTGGAAAGCTTGGTTTGTGTCATGAAATACTTGAGACTTTGGTGGTCGGTTTGTAGAATAAATGGAGTCCCCAATAAGTAGTGCTTCCATGTGTCTAGGGCATGTAGAATAGCTAAAAGCTCTTTCTCATAAATGCCCAAGACTTGTTCATCCGTATTGAGCCTTCGGCTCTCATATGCTATGGCATGCCCTTCTTGAAGCAAAACTGCTCCAAGGCAATCACCACAAGCATCACATTGGACCTCAAATGGCTTTGAGAGATCCGAAAGCATGAGGACTGGTTGGAAAGTAAGATTCTCTTTGAGCTTATCAAAAGCATTTTGTTCCTTAGCAGTCTATACATACTTGACGTTCTTCTTAGTTAAGCCATGTAGTGGTCCTGCTATTTCAAAGAATTTTGCTATGAAGCGTCTATAGTATGCGCACATACCAATAAAGCTTCTTAGCACGTGTAGATTTCTTGGATTAGGCCATGCTTTTATTACCTCTAACTTCGATGGATCCATGTGGATACCATCTTGAGAGATAATATGACCTAGGTATTGAATCTCTTGATGGAAAATTTCTCTTTTCTTTTGGTTGAGAAAAACCTTGTTCTCCCTCAATGCTTGAAAAATCACTTGGAGGTGTTGCTTATGTTCCTCCAAAGACTTGGATTAGATGATGATATCATCAAAGAACACTCCAGTGAATTTGCGGTAGGGTCTAACACTTTTCTCCATTAGATGATTGAACGTGGCTAGTGCATTAGTCAAGCCAAAATGCATGACTAGATATTCATAAATACCAAACGTTGTGCAAAACACGGTCTTTAGGATATCTTCATCCACTATCCTTATTTGATGATAGCCACTTTTAAGGTCAATCCTATTGAATTAGGTATAGCCTTGTAGCTTATCAAACAGATCTTCTACCTAAAGCACAGGAAATCTATTTTTGATAGTGACCTGATTTAGTGCTCGATAGTCCACATACATACGGTATGTACCATCTTTCTTTTGTACTAAAAGGACTAGAGAACAAAATGGAGAGGAGCTAGTCCTCACCATCTCTTTGTCTACCAATGCCTATACTTGCCTCATGATCTTCTCTTGTTGAGCTTGAGAAACTTGATAAGGAGGCTTGTTAGGCAGTGAGCTTCCTAGAAGGAGCTCAATGCGATGGTCATCATCCCCTCGTTTTGGAGGTAAGTCCATAGGGATATCATCAATGAACACATCTTGGAATCCTTTTAGAAAATTAGACAAGTCTAACTCTTCTTGATCCCTACCATTTACATTTGACGAAACATTAGGATCTTTTAGAGACTCTTTGACAAAAATCATGTACGGACAAACAGAGGTCTTCATTGATTTATCAAAAGAAGGAGGATACAAGTGGTATAGACAACCACACTCACTAGCATCTATACATGTTCTTTCCCCTGTAGTAGGTGAAGTAGATTCTCCTTTTCGGGAACTTCATGTTGGCAGCCATGCGATCAAACCATGGCGCCCCTAGGATAGCATCCTCATGTTGGAGAGGAGAGATGAAAAAGCCTTCTTTGTCGATATAGCTTTGGACATGAAGCCTCAACTTCCCAATCAAGGGAGTAACGGAGGCTTACTGTCCCTTGAAAGTTGTGTAATCCGTTACGATGTCTCCCATCTCAAAATATTGAATGCCCAACTTGGTGGCCAACTCCATTGATATGAAGTTGTGAGTAGAGCCAGGGTCAAATAAGATGAAGGCATCATGCTCCCTTACCTTTCCCCAAGCATAGGAAAGACATGATCCTTTGCAACAATGAGCATCCTCTTTCGGAGCTTCGATGGTGGAAGCCCTAGGAGTCTCATTGCGAGTATTTTTCTTAATGCAATAACGATAGCCATGTCCTTGCTCCCCACACTTAAAATACTTATGGTCCTTGAGGAAAGCTTCAAGCCCTTCTGAACAGACTTTGTTTTTGCCTTTGTAAACTCCCTTCTCCTTGGACCGATTGTTATTGTTGTTGTTGTTGGAAGTGCCTTGGGAAGAATGTTGGGCATTGGTTTTCCCCTTTGCATCATTTTTATCTTTGTTTTCCATGGGCTTGACATTCCTTCTAGCCCCTTGTTAAAAATTGACACATGAACCAACCATGGTGTGATGGATTACTTCAATGATAGAACCAGGCCGTTGAGAGTTGACGTATTTGGCCATCTCTTCAGGTAATCCCGCACAGAATTGTTGCTTTTTCTTGGCAAAGTCTATCTTTTGGAAGACAGTAGCCTTGAGATGTAAATCCCAAAACTTGTCTACATATTTGTGGATAGACTCCTGAGAGAGAAGCTTCAAACTGCACCATTCAGTGAGCACTTTGTCTTTTGCATCGCCCTCGTCTCCAAAGGCCGTATCAAATTGTTGGATGAAGGCCAACACATTGTCAGTGGCACCAAAGGTGCCATCATAGGTGAGAAAAGAGATACTCTTTCCTCCCTCCTTGAACTTATTTAGCTTTTGTGACCTTCACCATGCCGGGTATGATTTATGATGTCCTCCCCTCCTATATTCTCTAGCAGAATAGCCACAGAATTCGTCGAAAGACGAGGAAGGCGAAAAACAAGGAGAAGAGGGTGACCTCTTTCTTGCCCTTTTCTTCCTTTGTTTTCTCTCTTCCCTTTTGAATGATGAGGAGAAGGACTGTGTGTTTATCTTTTCCTCTTGGGAGGAGTTGGCGATCGTCTAGACCGCCATCTTCGTGGAGCCGCATCTTCAGAAGAACTTAAAGTTTCATTGCTTTCTTGCTCTTTGGATTCCTCCTCTTGTATGGGAGAGAGTATTCTTTTGGGGGTCTCTTCAAGAGGCCTCCTAAGCTCTCTCTCCTCTTGGAGAGGAAGGTAAATCCCATAAGGAAAGTTGTTAACTTCGGCTTGCAAAGCAGGTTTGCCCATAGCTTGCTGGAACCTAGTAACGAGATAATTGACAAACATGGGGGCATCATCATTAGCACCTTCATGTGCAAAATCAAAGCTATCAATGTTCATTATACTCTCTTGGTTATTGTCAGTCGCTATGTTAACAAAATTTGTGTACGTACTTAGTGTATGCTTTGGCAATTCAAAACCTTAGTTGCCACTCCTCTTAGCCTTTGAAAATCGGCTCTAAAGTATCTACACCCACGGCTCGAAGTGGTTAATTATAGAGAGTAGTGAGGTGGGTCTAATATTGCAGAGTTGTAGAGGGATAGCTCCTTTCGGACTTCTTATGGCTCAATAATGGTAAAGGCGTAGGCAAGTCTAAAAAGACTCCATTATTAAGTCCAAAGCTCACGAGGTGTGCACCATATCCCACATAGTGGGCTCAACAAAACCGATAATAGATCCCAGTTCCACTTACCCTAATATAATTAACAAAATGAACCACTTATAGGCTACTTAAAGACCTCTCTTCTTAAGCAAGAAAAGAGAAACCAAATGCTCTGATACCAATGTAATGGAATTGGCCTATTAACTTTGAGAGTAGCAGAAATTAGAGAAGTCCTTTTATGAAATTACTTTGTGAGCATAGCGGGTGAACTTAATTGATGGTAGCAACATAAACACAACGCTTAGTTAAATTGGCATGAACAATACTTTTGCAAGAGAGAGAGTTTAGAGAACATGATAATAGTTGAGGATCGGATTTATGTGGAGACGGACCCCCTCCAATAGGCATTTGTATTATAGTTTTTCCCATCAAGAGAGACTTGTTACAATACAATCCTTGTGTTCCTTGTGACCTAAGTGATGCAATGAAGATGGAAAACTTCATGCATCATGAGCATAACATAAAATTTGTGGAAAGCATTAACTATCCCAAGCCTCTGTCCCAAGACCTCAAACACCTTCGAAGGTGGAGAGAGCTAGCAGGAAATGAGGGTAGGGAAGAGGAAGAAGAAACATTTCATAGGAGAAAGAATTAGTTTCTCACTTATCATCACTCTTCTTGCTAGCATACATAATAGCACAGTAAAGAAGATGGAGAAGATGGCAAGCTTAAACATTGAAGCATGGTTCTTCGTTGGATTTGCATTTCATAGCCAAGAGTGTTGGTGTAGGCTCTACACCTCTCTACTTGCTTGGAGAAGTAGAGGGAGCTCTTACACTTTGTACACTACACAATGAGAGTGTGTGTGTGTGTGGGGGGGGGGGGGGGGGGGGGGAGAGTATACCCCTCAAGCAGGCCCCCTACTTGCTTTGATCGACCCCCCTTGTAGCTTATGCTTGAAGCTCATTGGACCCCTCCAGGCCTAGCCAATCACAAGCAAGAGTCATACCAAGCAACAAGGGTAGCCTTGGGACAAGTGTCCCCCTTTCCCCTTTGAGAGAGAGGGCTTGATAAATGCTAAAACAATCAATTAAATTAATTAATTTATCATTGGACCCCTTGGGTGGCTAACCAATAGGCTTTAGGCACACCATGAGGGTAACCTAGCTAGGGGCTTGACATGTGTCCTACTTGCCTCTTGGGCAAGGGATGCCCTTTGGGAGAGAGAGTGGTCGAGCAACCATCTCCCCTTCTTGCATGGCTTGCTCCCTCCTTGTAGGGATTTTCTTTGACTTTTGTGCCACCTCAAGCCCCTCAACCTTGGGCCTAGTTCTCACCACAAGCTTGGCCCTTAAGCCCCTCAATCTTGGGCTGGGTTCCCACCTCAAGTACAACCCTAGCATCTCAAGCATGACAAGCACCTCAAGAATCTCAATCATGAAGAACTTCAAGCATCTCAATCATTAAGCATGACAAGCACCTCAAACTTGGGTCGGGTTCCCACCTCAAGCAGAGCCCTAGCTTACCTAAGGTCAAAGGACTTTTAACACTAACTATTGGAAATCTTCAATGAAGCTAACTCTAAGGTTTTTATGCTCCATTGGTTATCCTTGCTCTTTGACTGGCCATCTCTCATTTGGGCCCCTTTACCATTGGCCCCGTGTTGAGATAGATCTATAAGCACATGTCTATATCCTAACCCTTGTTCCCGTTTATTCTCCCACATTAAATGATCAGTTTAATATGATAAAATCATTTGGGTTGGTTAGATATTATATTTTATGACACTATACTTTGTTTCCAGAAGTATGATAAATGACTAGAAATTGATGAACTATCATAATCAACAAGTTTGTCAGTTGCCTCCATGCGCTAGATGTGTTCAGGTGTTAGAGAGAATGTCAGAATGGTGTTTAACCACTGATGATATGCCACTCAATCCCCACATCAAGGACACTTCCACAGACAACTTGAAAGCTTAGGATTTCAACTAGGGATGATTTTAGGATCTAGGCCAACTTATCAGTGCATGAAGGATATTCAATTCCAAATCAAGGAAATGTTAATTTAAATGCAAAGTGCCAGAGGACTTCTAGACGAGAGGACCAAGGCACTACTAGAAAACAATGCCATCAGTAGCAAGGGGTCAAAAACCAATGACACTGAGGGAACAAGAAAGACATCTCAAGAGCCTCTACCATCTAGTTGGGATTATCAAGAAAATGATGCAATAGGAAAATCAAATGGTGATGAACTTCCTAGAGTTTGTTCTAGATTTGCTAGCATTACTATATGCCATTCCTGCAAAGGAAGAAGAATTGCCTTGCTTCTTTCCTGCACTCTATTCGAGGTATACTAAGCAACCTGACAACCAAAGATACATTTGGATTGTCAATCAGCTGAAGGAATGGCATGAAAAAATCAAAGTTGAGGGGGTTGCATGGCAATAGGCTCTTAATAAAGGTGAAGAAAAGTTGGTAATAAAAGTACTGAGAGCACATATCATGAATTTTTGACTCAAAATGGGTCAATGGAGAAGTAGGATCGCTGGTTCAATTAAATGTCGATGCCTCCAAATTTCCAAAAAGGGCAGCTTGTGAACCACAATTCAGAGAAATGGCTAAAGTCTTGTTTGAAGTAAGGATTAAAGCTAATCACCCATGTCATAAAATCTAATATCTAACTAACCCAAATGATTTTCTCATATTAAATTGATCACTTAATGTGGGAGAATAAACGTTTACAAGTGTTAAGATATAGGTATGTGCTTTTAGATCTATCTCAACACGGGGCCAATGTAAAGGGGCCCAAAAGGGAGATGGTCTATCAAAGAGCAAGGCTAACCAATGGAGCATAAGACCTTAGGGTTAGCTTCATTGAAGACCTCCAATAAATGTGTGTAAAAGTCCTTTTGACCTTAAGTAAGCTAGGGCTGAGCTTGAGGTGGGAACCCGGCCCAAGCTCGAGGTGCTTGTCCTGCTTGAGGTGCTTGTCATGCTTGAGGTGTTTTTCATGCTTGAGGTGCTTGATTAAGATGCTTGAGGTGCTTGACTGGCTCCATGCTTGAGGTGCTTGACTTGCTGCATGATTAAGGTACTTGAGGTGCCTTGAGAAGCTTGCCTGAGATGCTTGTGGGAACACCCCCTAGTTCAAGTGCTTTGTCATGCTTGATGAGTAAGGTGCTTGATCACCTAAAGTCAAAATCATTCCTACAAGAGGGGGGGCGAGCCCTTTTCCTAGGAGCTAGAGAGAGAACACCCACTCACACACACAAGGGAAGCCCCAACTTGAAGAGGCAGCAAGGACACATGTCAGGCCCCTACCCATGTTACCTTCATGTGTTGCTTGAAGCCTATTGGCTAAGCTTCAAAGGGGTCCAATGATAAATTACATGAATTATCTAATTGTTTTAGCATTTATCAGGTCCTCTCTCTCAAAGGGGAAAGGGGGACACTTGTCCCAAGGCTACCCATGTTGCTTGTAATGGCTCCTGCTTGTGATTGGCTAGGCCTGGAGGGGTCCAATGAGCTTCAGGCATGAGCTACAAGGGGGGGTCAACCCAAGCAAGCTAGGGGGGTGCCTAGGGGGTATACTCACCCACACACACTCACAATCACTCTCAGTGTGTGCTATGCAAAGTGCAAGAGCTCCCTCTCCAAGCAAGTAGAGGTTGAGAGCCTACACCAACACTCTTGGCTATGGAGTCCAAATCCAACCAAGAGCCATGCTTCAATGCTTAAGCTTGCCATCTCCTTCTTCTTCATTACTATGCTATTATGTATGCTAGCAACAAGAGGATGATAAGTGAGGAACTAATTCTTTCTCTTACGAAATGTTTCTTCTTCCTCTTCCCTACCCTCATTCCCTGCTAGCTCTCTCCACCTTCGAAGGTGTTTGAGGTCTTGGGACTGAGGCTTGGGATAGTTAAAGCTTTATTCAAGTTTATGTTATGTTTGTGGTGCATGAAGCCTTCCATCTTCATGGCATCACCTAGGTCACAAGGAACACAAAGACTGTATTGTAACAAGTCTCTCTTTATGGGAGAAATCATAATACAAATGCCTATTGGAGGGGGGACTGGCTCCACATAAATCCGGTCCTCAATTGTTGTCATGTTCTCTAAACTCTCTCTCTTGCAAAAGTATTGTCTATGCCAAGTTAACTAATTGCTATGATTATGTTGCTATCTTCAATTATGTCTACCCGCTATGCTCACAAAATCATTTCTTGAAAGTACTCTCATTAAATTCCGCTATTCTCAAATTGAATAGGCAAATTCCATTACAACCCACTACCAGCAAGACAGATCCATACGGCATCCTTTTGCCACAAACTTGCAAGGGCCCAACTAACCAAAGGTCAAGTCACCATGTACAATGTTGATACAAAGACTTGGGAGGCCCTAACACCTTATGAGCTAGAAATGACAACTGAGCGCAGAGAGAAACTGGAACAGGAAGCCATTTATAAATTGATTCAGAAAGAAAAGGTTGATTCCACTATTCCAAGATATTTCAATACACCACTGAGAGTCCTTTATCGGCCACCAAAGAGAAAGGACAAGCTAGGCAGACGGTAGGGCCTGGTAATTCCCAAGGGTAGTAGTTCTTGTGGTAACTGGCACAGTGGAAAGTCGATCAAAGATCCGATTGGGCTGTTATATATATGGCTCACTAATTCATTTTGAGGGATCTCTATCTCTCTCTTCTCAACAAGTGCTTTGTATCTTAGAGCTCTCTATGCTCTTGCATCTTTGTAACTCTAATTGAGCTCACAATAGACTTGGCTCACATTGTTGTACTGGCTAATATTAATCTGAATACATTCCAGTTTCAGTTTTCAATTTTAGTGTTCAATTCATTTCCAATTCAATCTATATTTCAATTCTAGTCTATGTATTTCATTCCAGTCTTGTCTGATCTAAAGTCCTAACTTGATCTGAACTAACTCTAATGAACCAACTTAGAATAGTTGTCATGAGTGTTTGGCTCATTCCCTTCTTGGATGGATTTTCTGGTTACAACCAGTTAGCCATTGATCCAAAAGATCAGCAAAAAACGGATTTTGCCACGAAATGGAGAATTTTTTCTTATAGAGTCATGTCTTTGATCTTACCAATGCACCAACAACATTCCAAAGGTTAATGAGCCATGCATTCAAAGAGTATCAGAGAAATTTTCTAGAAGTTTACATGGATGATCTTTGTGTGCATTCATCAAAAAGAGAAAACTATTTTGAGCACCTGCAGTGTGTCTACGAGAAATGTCATCTATGTAGGATTTGTTTAAATCCCAAAAAGTGTGTATTCATGGTTAGACAGGGCACAATTCTCAGACACGTTGTCTCAAAAAAGGGCATAGCAGCTATACAAAAAAGTTGGCAGTAATTGTTGAGATGCTTAGACCAACCAGTGTTAAGGAAGTTCAAGCATTCCATTAGGGCCAAAAACGACTCAAAAAGGGTTGTGTAAGGAATTGGTTAAATTACTAATTAGCGGAGCCGTTTATGGTCAAAATGGATCCAAATTTGTCCGTTTTGGTCATTTAAAGCATATCTACGCAATCTAAAGCGTATCTAGGTACATATCTCTAAATATTCAAAAAGATATTGTTTTCTTCACATTCCTTTGTGGCTCACCTCGAAATTTGTTTTCATTTACTTCACTTGGCGGCAAATAGTTGTTTCCACTTTTGAATCTCTCTTTTTTCTCTCACCTTTCGCGAGCTTTATCTCTTCTTCTCTGGTGCACCTTGTTGTGCTGCTACGTTATTTCCATTATACTTTCTGCTCCTTCATTACTTACAATGACTAATACATCTTCCATTAGTGATAACCGCAAGTTTCACTTGAACATTAAGCTAAGCCAGGAATATGCTACTACGCGGAGTATCTATCAAAGACCAGTTACAACTGCAAATGAAGCACAACAACTTCGCAACGAGGGAAAGAAACACATTGATATATGGACAGATGGGAGCTTGTATCCACCGGATCCTAGCACTGGAAGGTATCCATCTTTTCACACACCTCATGATTTGACGAGATTTGTTGGTGATGGGGTTGATGGCTTACTAGGATATAGTTCTAGGTTATTTCATTTACACATTGATCATACACATTACATTCAATATCTCAAAACTATTTTGTCTTCAAATGCAACAAGAATTTTAGAATTTGAAAACCAAATAGCATCTCTAAAACAAGAAAATCACCAGCTTTGGACTTTAAAAGTAACTCCAATAGGATTAAGAGCACGAGTAAAACGAATGAGAGATGTAGTAAACTTAACAGAAGGTTCTGGACAAAGAAAAAAAGATTAAAGATTACTAGAGAACATGTGACTAGTCTTTTAGGATTTGATATGTCCAATGTTCAAGAAAGGGTTAGATTTTTGAATGAGGTAATGAACAAAAGTGATATTCTTAAACTTTTGAAACTTCCTGAAAATCAAACTCAGAAGAAATTGGTATTTCAAAATTTACTGAAAGATATCGGTTTATTGGTCCAACCTTCTCAAATGCAAGAAGTTTGTGACACAGTGGGGGTGAGTAGAAGGAGTTACAGGGCCATCTCTAAAACCTGGTTTCAAATTTTAAAGTATTACAAGATTAAAGCTTTTGGGTTGCCTAGGCCTCACAATGTTGGGAAAGTTAGGACTCTATTAAACGAAGAAATACCCGAACATTTTGGAGAGTACTATCATATAGAAGGAACGATGCCATATGAAAAACAGAAAAAAAAATCTTCTTTTGAGTATAATGTTTTTAATAACATTTGGATGAGTATAAAAAATGTTCAATCTGCAATGGTGAGATACTATAATATGCAAGAAGTAGATTGTGAAGGAAAACTTATATTTGTTCTGAAATTGGATGAAGCTCAAATTCAAAAATGTCAAAAAATGGAAAGAGTATCCATATCCCTTATGAATAGAACATTGGACTATAGCCAGGCCAGGGTAAGCTTGATTCCCCATACCACAAAACTCAATCAGAAATGGAGCTTTGGTGGATTGGAGCAGCTCAAATACAAGTAGAAAATCATGATACATTAAAATGGTTGTTTTTGCAAACCGATATCCCTTCTGTTATACAAGACCAAAATACAGGTGAAAAACTCTGTGTAGATGGCATGGGTGACTTTTTTGTAGAATGGCACTTGAGTGCCGACCTAAAAGCATCAAAGTGCATGTTTGGTGTATGTGGAGGTGCCAATACCAAGTATCCATGTCTATATTGCATGGCAAGCACTGGAACAAAAGGATGGCTTGCTAAACACGAGGTTGGAAAACCACCATCGAGAAATAGTGTGAACGTCATCGACTACCCATCGTCTTCTATGATTTGGGATCCAATTCTAACAATAGATTTAAAAAATGTACATATATGCACAATGCATGCAGAGATTAGAATCTTGGACAAATTTCTTTGACTCTGTCTTGATTATGCATATTCTATTAAGCCAACTAAACTTGCAGACAAGTGCATAGAAAAATGCGAGGCTTTGCTCTCTCAAATGGGTTTTCATGGTGTTCAAGTGCATCTAAAAAAAGATCCCACTCTTTCAAAAGGAACCGGTGATGTTTTGCAAGATGTTTCAATGGGTGGAGCAAAAGCCATAAGATTTTTGAGTAACCATGACAACAAACAAGTTGATGCTATGTGGAACTGCTGGAAGGATCTTTGTGTTATAACAACCAATGTCAAAAGTAGACCAGATATAGCCAACAAACGCATGGAAGTGTGGAAGAAGCTAAAAAAAATTTGAAAGTTTTGAGACAACAAGTTAGCTCTGCTACTTATGCAGATGACTTTAAAAAGACAATAAAGCTTTTAATAACTGCTATTACAGATGCTTGGGGAGCAAAAGACATCACATATTACTTGGTGAGTATTCAATTACTTTCTAAAGTTTGGATAGTATTTTACATTGCATCCTATTGAGTTCAACTAAATTTTTTTTCATTTTTAGCATATTTTGTACCTGCATGGACCATATTTTGCAAAACAAGGACCCCTTGCAACATGGAATACTCAAGGAATGGAAAAATCTCACTATCAAGAGAGGACTTCTTTTTTCAAATGTACGAGAAAGGGAGGGGGACAAAGAAGGAGCAATCCACTAAAGGAATTATTCAATTGGTTCTATAGGAGGCAATTACAACGGATGAGATCAAACAACCATGCTGCTCAACCACAGATGGAGATTAATGCTTCACTTTGAAACTTTGTACCGAATTTTTCTAAAGAGATCCAAATTCAAAAAAGATATTTTGGTGCAAAAAATTATCAAATTTACATCAGTTTTTGATTTTTTTCATATCTCTAAGCATGTCACCCCTATATCAAAAACTTTCTTCTTTTATAGCCCCCAAGAAGGTTGACATTTGTCTCCTCAGCTGCTGCTGCATAGCTAGAGTAGCAAAGAAAGTATCCTACTCTTGAGGCATTGAATCCTGCAACATATCCAAATATTCTAAGTGTTGTTGCTCTCTCAAGTAGCATGATCTTGTTTGCATTGATTTGAAGGGGAGTGTACCCTAAAAACCGTGACAATATCTTCAGGGCAAACATTGGCAACTCAGGATCTTCAGAATACTGCATGTGAAAAGCATAGAAGGTGGCACTATCCAATGTAGGCATGTAGTGCATGAGAGAGGAGGCATCCCTTCTTGAAGAGCCCTCTATTGCTTTCCCTCTCGAGCCTTTAGCTCTCCCAAGAAAATTTTCTTTGTCAAGGAGTTCAATCTGCAAAACAAGACATAATGAGTAATTAAAACAAACTTGAAAAAAAAGAAATATTTCAGAAGGGAGATCAAGGTGAAAATCTACCTTTTGCAACTCATCTTTGGCAATGACTTTTTCTTGAAGGAGATTGCATGATCCGGTCATCTCTCTTATGTCAACTTCCTTTCCAATTTTTTCAGCTTAAAGTCTCTGCCAAAAGATTGGATGCCAAGCTCAACAAGTCTCTTCTCAAAATCCTCATCTTTGAGGGAAGGTTTCTCCTCTTCCACTCTTCTCATGCATAGAGCAAGTGCATCAGGAGCAGGCAAAAAATCTTTATTGGATGTCTAAAGATCAAGTGCCAAAAACTCCTCTTTTGACTCTTCTTATGTGTCAACAAAATCTTTGGCCACCTCAGAAGCTTCAAAAATGGTTGCAATACAGTAGTCCTCCCTCATATTAAGCAGATATACTGGATATGATGGAGAGGGATATACTCTTTTCCATTGATATAGAAGTAGGGAAGGTTTGGAATAGTAAGGGAAGCTTGAGACACCTCTACCTCATATGTTGGCTCATCAATGACAGTACTAGCTATAAATTGAGCCACATCAAAATTTGCACTCTCCTGCTCCTCAGCTGCAACATCAACTTCCTCCTCTTCTAGAATTTCACTTTTCTCAAGCTGCAAAACTGTGGAAACATTTTTATTTGTTACCTCTTCATCTATATCTATCACTTCATCAGCTTTGCCTTGCATGTCAACTTTAAGGAACAAAAAGAAAAGAAAGGCAACTTCTTTTGGAACAAGGTTGCAAGGCTTTGAATGTAATTGACAAGAAATGGTAGGTGGACAAACAAAGGAATTCTTCTTAGAAAATCTTCCAAACCTCCTTGTTACTTTGCCTTTCTCAATTGAGTTGGTAGTAAATTTGGTTAGATGGCAATAAGTCTTGCCATCTAAAACCAAACACTTGCCTTCAACTGCCTCTTCAAACTCTTTGAATTCTTCTGACAAGAAGTCTTTCAAATTGTCTAACAAAACTGCAAGATCAAACAAAAGGTTGAATATTTCATATGCTTTGGTGTACACTTCCATGTCACCACCATCCATCCCAGCAACCAATAGCTCCTCATTTGGACTCTCCTCCAAAATCTTCTCCCGACCTTCGTTCATGGTAGAGAAAAAATCGAACCGGTGAAGCTACCTAGACACAGGGTGAAGGTCGACAAGTACGCGCCAAAGTGATATATAGAGCGATAAGGGGGGAGGCTTACACGATGAGCAAAGCGCTCCGAGCACTGGGTGAAGGTGTCTAAGAACCTCACTAGCACACCCAAACAAAGCAATAGGGGAGGGTTCTAGGATGTGCAACCTGCTCCGGTCGCGTCGTGCGGGAGCTGCCTAGTGCAACCAAGTAGAAGCCCGAACCACGCGATAGAGGCCCCACCTGGGGTTTGCAAATGTGTACCCTCGCGTCCTGCGGAACGAAGGGACCTTGAGACACAAAGCGACGCATAGCACTAGTGGAGAGAAGTAAAATAAAGGCAATTTCTCGTGTCGTGTGGGACAAGTAAATGTATAACACCAATAAAAATTGAGATCAAGCTTTATATAAGGTGCAAAATATTACCGTTATGGACACGTGTCAGCCATGCAGACATGCCACATGGAATGCTTCCAACGGTCCTCGTATGGATGGTCGGCTGTATATAAATATCTCTCACGTGCTCATTTTTTACCTTCCCCCATACCACACATTCGCGTCGTGACGTACCTCCTAAACAACCCGCACTTCCTTGCATTGACCCGCGCTACCCATCCTCGCCCAATTCTTTGCACTTCCGGATTGTTTCTTATTCTCATCCCGTACGACGCGATAGGAGCAAGTGCTAGACAGTGGGTGGCCAAGGTATCACGTCGTGCGGTTGTCCTTCCCTATTCATTGCCAAGATCAACAGCTTTACATACGACGCGACTCGGACATGTTCTAGCATGTGGGTGACCCGGCTATCGCGTCGTGCAAGTGTCCTTCATTGATTCATTGTCGGGGCTTAACAGCTTCACATACGACGCGATCTGGACCTGTTCTAGGATGTGGGTGACCCGGCTATCGCGTCGTGCAGGTCTCCTTCCTTGATTCATTGAAAAGGTCAAAAGCTTCACATACGACGTGATACAGACATGTTCTAGAGTGTGGGTGACCCGGCTATCGTGTCATGTAGGTGTTCCTCCATGATTCTTAGTGTTAGAAG
Source organism: Adiantum capillus-veneris (assembly GCF_014529385.1). NCBI lineage: Eukaryota > Viridiplantae > Streptophyta > Polypodiopsida > Polypodiales > Pteridaceae > Adiantum > Adiantum capillus-veneris. The sequence continues at coordinate 846,909 of NC_140944.1, read as the reverse complement.
CTGGACACACCCTACGGAAATCGATTGCTCGACAAATTATTATTTTTGTAATTATTCATTTATTGAGAAAAACCCGACATTTCACCTTATAAATATTGGGGCTTACAGAAGTTTCCAGATTGTATCCCAGTTGTGACATTTAGATTGAGTAGATGGTTAATTTAGAACTTTAGGGTTTGAGAATTGTAAGGTATTTATACCACTTTTTGAACTTAATGAAAAACCTTTTGTCATTTTAAAAAAAGTTTGAAGTCTGTGAGTGAGCATACTATGTACGAGAGAGAGAGTGAGAGCTTCATCTTGACGCTACGTGCGTACTGGTGGTCGGAACCGAGTGCGGAGAAGTGCAGCGTGTTGCCCCCGACGAGAGCTATGCGCCAATACCTACATTGCATGCATACGGTTCGGTTTTGCGAGCTCCATCTACGAGCTTCACCTGGTGATTCGATGAGCATACGTTGTCCGATTTTGCATTACAGCATATCCACGCGTTTGCATTGAGTAGAGCTACACATTAGGCACTTTAGATTTCAGAAATGAAGACCTGCAAATTTCGGCCAGACATCCTATGTGATTCTGCACCAGGTGTTTTGGGTTGGGATTTTGGTTCATAGACCTTAGGGAGAGAGACCTATTGGTGTTAGTAGGGTCTCCTTCATGTTTTGTGGCGTTTCTAGATTGTTTGATGGGTGTTCGGCTCTAGACAGCGTTGTAGGAAGTTTCCTCTTATGCACTCTTGAAGGCTGTGACTTAAACATTGGGCAGAGACCTCTGTAGGAATTAGTTAGGAGTCGGTCGAGTGTAGGTTGAGACCCTATGCTTGCTTCCACGCGCCTGCGGGTCGAGCTTCGTCTTTAGCTGACAAATCTTGTTAGGTGAGTTCTCGCTGTGTTGACGTCCGTCGCGGCGTAGTCGTCCAACATTGGCGCCGCTACCGGGGACGAAAACCTTAGGTAGGTGACCGAAACTAGTCCTTGAGGATAGGGATTCTTTGGCTTGCCAAGAGTCTCGTTTTACATTTAGATAGGATCAAAGGGTGGAGGACTCTCTAGGTCTTAGAGGGAGTCTAGGGAGCGTGTGGCTGGCCTAGATCCTTCGACTTAGGTAGATTTAGGTAGTTTTAGGTATTGGTTGAGTTGTGGTGTAGAGAATAGGAGTTGGAGTGGTAGAAGCAGTGAAAGGAGAGCTTGAGAGTCCAGAGAGGCCAAGAAGCAACCAAAACACCATTATCACCATTTCACATGAGAAGTAGGAGTAGAGTAAGTAGGAAATCATGATTCAGGATCTAGAGCATTTCATGTATGTATACTTGCTTGTTGGATTCATCACAAGGTTGTAAAAGACGCAAAAGTGTGTTTGAAAGTTGAAGTGAAGTTTAAAAGTTACTCTGAGTGTTTCTGATAGAGCTGCAGACCATCAGGAGCATTTCTGTCAGGAAAAAATTTTAATTTTAAGCCAAGAGACATCCTACATGTAGGATGTCTACAGGCTAATCTGGTGGGAATTTTAAGATTTTGAGTCGACTAGTGTGTTCAGAAGGTAGGTTTTACCCTATTTTCACCTGGAAAGTGGAAATTTGACCATATCTTGACATGATAAGGCCAGATAGACTGAAATTGCCAGACATCCTACCCAAATTATACCAAAGCATTATTTTAAAACCAAAGCCATAGGATGAATTCATGAGCATGATCTGCATGATGTATTGAGTGAATGAGAGAGGTTTTATCTCATTTGGGTGAGAAAATTGGGTGCTAAGCAGACTTTAGCACTTTTGACTGAAAAAGGCTAGAACAGCTAAAATTGGGGACTTTTGAAATCCAAACCAAAATCTAAGCATACCACTGGGTTGCTGGCATCAAGGGGAAGCTGTGGGTCAAGTCTGGGGTCAAACAGGCCAAAAAGACATCCTACACGTAGGATGTCATCTGTGTGATTTTGCACTCCAAATCCAGATTTGAGCATACCAAAGTGATCAGCACCTCAAGAGGAGTCTGTGCTTTGCATTTGAAGCCATTCTGAGCAAAAAGACATGCTACGCGTAGAATGTCTAAAGCAAGAAATTGAAGCCAGATACTGACTGTAGGCCCAACAGGGTGTTGTATAGCCTGGGGCAAGCCTCCTAGTCAATTTTGGTCCAATTTGGAGTTGATTAGACTGATCAAGACCAACATCAGGCTGTCGAAACAGATTTCTGATCCATTGACCAGCTTATAGGTGTCCAAATCAAAAAGTAAAAATAGTTGTGGACTCAGCAGATCAAGGGGAATCCATAGTGCAAAAATCCAGGCAAAACAGAGCAAGAGACATCCTACACGTAGGATGTCTACTAGGGCTTAGTGAAGAGAAAATTTGACTGAGCTTAGACAGTGAGGTTCCATTTGGCTTAAGGGTTCCAGAACTTCTTTCAGAAGTGAATTTGGACCTTGTTTGACCATTTGACGGAGCAAAGACAGAATTCATACTTTTCACGTAAATTGACTAACATCCGAGGGAAGTACAGTTCCAGATTAGCAGACCTAATCCAGAACATCAGCAGTGTATAAAATACAATAGTGGTTGAGGTTAACTCTCCACTTATACCAATCATTACTAAGATCACCTCTAGCGGTTAAATACTTTGATTCAATTGCCGAAATTAAACGCTTGTGTACAGGTATATTCAGCAGTAAAGCAAGAAGTTGTGCGGAGACTGATCCTTTGCCAGGTGAGTGGTTGGATTTGTAATAAGTTGCATTGATAAGTTTGATGAATTTAAAATCAGGAAGATACACTTTTAGAGACCAAAAGGTGGCAGGTGACCAAGGTAGCTTAGTGTCCACCGAGGAGAGTGTAACTCAGGCAAGGCTAGATCCACTAGCACCGATTATTGAGGAGGGTAGTGATACTGACACTTCATCAGAAAAATCCTGCTTCATGATGGCTAGTCAACAGCCAGGAGGTTTCACCTATGACGGACCAATGCCAGGAGGAAGCACCTCCTTAAATCCTTTGAATGATTCCAAGTTCACTGTGATCTTCTTAGAAGGAACAAACTCGAGGGGAGCCCTAGTTTATTCTGACTATCAAGGACGCAAGTGTCTTTGTATTGAAGAAAGGCCGGCTTAGAGACTGGAGATAATTCGAGTCTATGATGATGGAGATAGATTCTGAGACGAAAAAGGGAACCACTATCTGATAGTTAGTAACCCTGAGGATTACAACAGATATGTAGATAACGTGGCGAAGGGGAAAATGGTTTCAGAAACTCAAGAACCGCCTCCAAACATTGATCGACCTGGAGCGATTTTTATGTATGATAAGAAAACAACCAGGGTTTCGACTTATAATGAGAATGTGGAAATTTACAAGCATGAGAGCGAGGGAATAGTCTCTTACTTTCGTTGCAAAGAACCATACCCAAACGAATTAAGCAAAGATAAGGTTCTTTACTTATTCTCCTATGAAATTGCTATGGGGAAGGATATAGTTTTTGTTGATAGGTACGGGCGAGAATACCAACGTATTCTCCCAGAGGAGGTAGAAAAGGCAACAGTTCCAGGAGCATCAACATATGCCCCCGATGAAGTGCCAAGAGCCACCTACACCCCTAGAAAGTCTATGAATCCCTTTTCAAAGGAGTATGACGCGACCTCACATTCCACCCGACCACAAACATTCAACTACCAAAACCAACCAGCAACTCAGTCATCATTGCAGACATGGCTTCGACAAAGTGCAACAGTAGAGCAAGACCAAAACCGAGATGGTTATCAAGCGGCACGAGGGCTAAGGGATTTACAGGAACCACCACTCTATTCACGGTATCAAGGAGAGAGTAAGCCAAAAACTCAAGGGTCAACAGAGCCTGGAAGACCACCCATAGAACGAGTTCAGAGAGATGAACCATCTCTTTCAAGAACTGTTAGAAATTATGGCTTAGGAGCACCATTGGGAGAGAAACTAGCCTACTACAGAAGGCCAGAGGAGGTATATAGATTGGGACGAGGAGATCCAATGATGAGATTTGTAGACCATCGTAGAATTAGACCTTCTCAAGTGCAAAAATGGGTAAACAAGAAATACACGGGAAACAGAGATCCGAGAGATCATGTAGCTGCCTTTGTGCGTGTAATTAGAGCGAAAGAGGTGTTAGATTTCCCTACCCAGTTTGCAGGGTTTGGACTAACCTTAGAGGATGATGCAGTTACTTGGTTTGACTCTGTGGAGCGTAGAGACTTTGAGTCTATGGAGGAAGTGTTTGACGAGTTTATCGAGGAATTCTCACAAAGAGAGATAGCTCATAATAGTATAAAGATGTGTTTGCATGGTCCTACAAAGATCTCAAAGGAGTTGATCCATCGATATGTCAACATACAATTCCTTTGAATTCGGATGCAAAACCTAGCAAACATCGTCCTTATACATATAATGACACATTTGCTAAACGAATCAAAGAGGAGATTAACAAGCTGATGGATGTTGAATTCATCTATGAAATCGAACATACGGATTGGGTGTCACCCATTGTGGTAGTCCCCAAAAAGAATGAAAAATTGTGAGTGTGTGTAAACCTCAAAAAGGTAAATGCAGCCACCATAAGGGATAATTATCCCTTGCCGATCACGGAACATGTACTTGAGAGGGTGGCTGGGAAACGGGCTTATTCCTTTCTAGATGGGTTTTCAGGATACAACCAACTGGCAATTGCAATAGAGGATCAACACAAAACAGCGTTTGCCACAGAATGGGGAATTTATGAGTATCGAGTTATGCCTTTTGGCTTAACTAATGTCCCAGCGACCTTTCAAAGGTTAATGACTCACGCATTCAAAAAATACCTGAGAATATTCTTAGAAATATACCTGGATGATCTTTGTGTGCACTCTCTTCTACAAGAGGAACATATTGACCATTTGCAAAAGGTATTTGAAAAATGCAGAACATATCGAATCTGTCTTAACCCGAAAAAGTGCATTTTTATGGTTAGGCAAGGCTGCATCTTAGGACACATTGTCTCAAGAAATGGCATAACCACATACCTAGACAAAATCAAAGTCATAGTAGACCTGCCCAGGCCTACTAATGCGAAACAAGTCAAATCCTTCATGGAACACTGCGGGTATTATCGAAGATTCATATATATGTATGCAGTCATTGCACAACCTCTGTATCGTTTGTTAGTCAATTTCAACTGGACTAAGGAGAGTGAAACTTCATTCCAAAAGCTGAAGGAAAACCTTGTATCAGCACATATACTTAAAGCACCGGATTGGGAAAAGATATTTCATGTTCACATTGATGCATCTGCATATGCAATTGGGAGTATTATGGCTCAACCTGGAGACGGAACAATGGATTTTCCAGTTTGTTATGCCAGCCGACAGTTAAACAGTGTGGAAAAGAATTACACAACCACCGAAAGAGAGGGGTTAGGAATGATTTATGTTGTAAAGAAATTTCGGCATTATTTGCTCGCAAATAAATTTGTTTTCTTCACAGACCATCAAGCTCTTTTGTATTTGGTAAATAAACCATGCAATACAGGGAGAATTGTACGCTGGTTTATTATATTACTAGAGTTTGATTTCACAGTGGTGGCCAAAAAGGGTAAAACTCATTTACGGGCGGATCATCTTTCAAGGCTACATAACGGGGAAGCTCTTGAAGGAGTAGATGATGACATACCAGATGCTTATCTTTTCAATATTGAAATGATACCCAAATGGTCTCAAGAAATTGTTAGCATTCTTTCCTTTGGAGGTAGGTTTGATAACACGGAAGGCAGATCCAAACACCAAACAATTCGACAAACAAAAAACTTCCAGTTGATTGCAGGACGGCTGTATCATCTAGGATCGGACAAAATTCTACAATTATGTATAAATCCGGAAGCATTCGAGTGTTATCTTAAAGAAGCGCATGTCCAGGATTGTGCATTTTTCATTGTTCAACAGTGAAAACACACCAGAGACTGAAACAATTAGGGATTTATTGGTCGACTATGTACGCGGATACACATGCTTATGTTACCAATTGTACTATAGGTAGTGCCAAACGACCAATGGACCCCGCGACATTGTTTCAGGTAAACATTGCACCTGCATGGAGTCAATATATCATTGATTTCTTAACCACAAGGACGTTTCCTGAAAACATAACAAGAGCACGAAAAAGGGCTATAGAGGTGGAGACTCGTGACTTTTAGTTAATTGGAAACCAACTCTATAAGCGAGGAAAGGACAATCAACTTAGAATCTGTGCAAGTGAAAGTGAATACCTGCTGATTCTAGAACACGCACATGGCGGAATAAGTGGAGGCCATTTTTCAGGCAATAAGACAGCAAAAACTGTCTTAACCGCAGGAATATGGTGGCCTACATTACATATGGATGCCGACGAGTTTGTAAAGCGTTGTGACGCTTGTCAGCTCACCAAAGTGCCGATAAAGAGAGATGAGATGCCACTACGGCCAATGATGGAGCAAGGGAATTTGCAAAATGGGGCATTGATTTTGTGGGACCTGTTTCACCCCCTGCATATCGCACGCATACCCAATATATCATTGTGGCCACGGACTATCTCACGAAATGGACGGAAGCAAAGGCAACACAAAAAGCAGATGCACGAACCACTGCACAATTTTTGTATGAGAATGTCTTTGTAAGATACGGATTACCAATAGAAATTGTCAGTGATCTAGGAACACATTTTCTTAATGAAGTCATTGAATATCTACTAGAGGAATTCATGGTCATAAATAGGAAATCTGCTCCATATCATCCACAAGCAAATGGACAAGTTGAGGCCACAAATAAAACACTATGCACGGTTCTCACTAAAATTGTATCAGAGTCAAGAACAGATTGGGATCAGCAGCTACACTCAACACTATGGGCATACAGGGTAGCTTACAAAACATCAATAGGAACGACACCGTACAACATGGTGTTTGGCCTAAATGCTATATTACCCATAGAGTTTTTAATCCCAACTCTACGAGTAGCGAAACGCTTAGAATGGATTGGGCATGAGCTCTCTTCAAGAATAGATGATCTTGAAAAGCTAGACGAACTTCGCTTGAGAGTTGTAGCTTTGATCTATGCTAAAAAGAGAAGACAAAAGGAGTTTTTTGACAAGCATGTGCACACGAAAGAGTTCAAAACAGGTGATTATGTACTTGTTTAGACCTTGAAACAACATGCCAAGAAACTTAAAAAGCAAGGGATGGGACCCTTTGTGATTAGTGACCTATCACAAAGCGGAGCTGTCAAGCTTGCTACATTAGCCGGCGAAGAAATGCCAAATTGGATTAGTGGGTGTCGATTAAAGAAATATCATTTACCACTAGCACATGATATGCTTCAACAAATCCATCAAGAAAAACAACGAATGAAGGAGAAACAGAGGGTATGAGAAGAAGCTCAAGCAAAAGCAAAAGAACGCATTGCAAAAAAAAAGCTTCTACGACAACAACAACAATGTGGATCACCATTGCGAATCAATGCCATTCAACTAACAAATTTTGATGAAGACACAGTGGAGCCAATAATTGCAATCAAAGTGGGTAGCAATCAAGTTGAATCGACGGCATTGCTAGATTCTGGAGTTCAAGCAAATTTGATCTCTTACAGATTATACAAACAGCTCAAGCCCACAGGTCAGCTACATCCTACTCCACAAGTGCTGGAAAGTAGTACATCACATTCACTGAAAACATTGGGTTGGACTATATTTCATGTACAAATACATCAATATATTTACCCACACAAGTTTTATGTGGTCAAAGATGAAAGCACACAGCACCCCATGTTGTTGGGACAACCTTGGCAAAAAGAGTACAATGTGTAGATAGATTGGAATGCGAATGCAGTCAAGATTCAGCATGCACAAGAACAACAGGTGGTAGCCTTTGCTCAGCAACCCCGGAATAATCCGCTGCCAGCAATGCAATCATTGGATAAAGCACCAAAAGGCAGAGTGCCACTAACAAGCAAACAGAGAACTGCCAACCATGCTCACTACATGCATAAAAAGTCACCGACCACAGTGCAAAGATCAAGGTTACCAACACGAGAAAAACAAGTATGGGTGCGGAAGGATAGAAATGACATGGCAGACAAACAACAATACAACAGAGGAATTCAACAGAAACAAATAGTTCAACCAAAAACCAAGGGAATAAAACAGATATGGATCCAAAAGAAAATGCTCAGCAACAGCTCAAATGCGACTCGCATCTGGATACCAAACCGAAGCACAAGGAACTCCCATCAGTACAAGCAACATCGGAAGGCAAATAGCTGCATATGAAACTGGCAAACTGATTTATGTGGCTGCCAATCAACAACAAAACAGTGGCAACCAAGGAAGTAGCAAGAAACCTACAAAGACCAGCCACACAAAGCTACAAATGGAAAGCAAAAGAGATAAGGTCTACGGCCAATTCCGCCAAGCCAATTCTAGCCAAGGAAACAACTACGGCCATATCCATAGTAGCGGCAAAGCAAGTGACTTTTGCAAGAAAGACAATCAAACAAAGAGCAGTAGAGTTACAGCTTTTACTTGCAAAGAAAATAGGAAACCTCGATGGCGAATGCCAATAAGCATCTTGCTTATACCCTTCTCTTGCACAGCATTAATTTTTCCATGCATTGATCGAGTATGCATCAAATAAGGCCACATTACACGGCCAAGCATTAGCACAATTTTTTCAACCCATGCACGGCACATACACCGAGGCGATAACTTATCGTCTGAGAGGACTCCGGCTAGGAGGGGGGGAGGCATTCTCAAATGCGGACCCAATGGCAGAAAGAGCAAAAAAGGCATGAATCTACAGGTATATGGGGCCAAATGCCAAAATCAAGCCCCTAAGATCTATGGCAGACGCAAAGTCACCGGCAAAGAAGAAAAGGATGACCATAAAAGATTATTTGGAAGAAGTAGAGCCTTTTGTCATCCCAGAAGTAACTCTAAAGCCAACCAACACATGGATCCAAGAAGACTTGCTAGAGTCAAATGATCTGAAGATCTACCAAGGCGTGTTCAAAGACACCGAAGGAAATATGATAGAGCTACCCATACTACCGCAGGAGCTCAATGAGTTTGTCAGAAGCAAGATTGCAGAGTACCTAGAGAAGATTGATCTCCACAATTATTTTGAAGCTGTGCCGGATGGAATCGACATAAAAAGAGTATGGGAATTTGTGACGACAATCAAAGAAGATGGAGTGGCCCGAGTTACGGATCTGCAGGGCAAGCCAGACACGGAGATTATAATCACGGAGAGAGTGGTGGCAGCTGCACTAGACCTCTCCAACAAAGGGGATAGTGTAACCAAAAAAAGAGACAAAATCACAGAAAGCGGCACGGCTAGAGCGGCTGATGGAAAGCTTCAGAGCCGAAAGATCCCTCAAAGGAGATTTGAGCGAGCTTTGGAAGCTGTCTCTAGAAGCAATGTCGGGATCATCTCGAAGGGTACACAGAGACAGATTTGAAGACTATATTAAGAATTTCGAGATTCTGGATGCCACGACGGAAAATATCCCACATGTACCATTTACAGAAGCAGAAGTGGAGCAAGTCCGATGGCAACTGCTAGAGGAGCAGGAAGGCCAAGAGAGAGAGAGGAAGACAAAGGCGGACAGGGATTTCAAGAAAAAACCGACAACTCCACCGTCCGGCCCTGAGTCCAGTCCACGACCCTCACCACCTCCTCGTAGCCCTCCACAAACTCAACAGAAAGAGGATCAAGACAAACTTGAAGATCAAGAAGAGTCAAGGCAAGAACAGAGCCAAGAACAAGAGCAAAAAGAAGAAGCTAAGCCCAAAAGTGAGCAGCCAGAGCCAAATGAAGCAAGGTATAACACATTTCTAGACCTACTAGCTGCCGGATATACAAAAGAAGAGGCTGCCACAGTAGCATTTGACTTGGCAAGCACGGGGCCCAAAGAGCAAATGCAGAGCCTGTGGTTAGTGGAGCTAAAGGAGATGGCCACTGATACATTGGACCTGCACCCACCCACCAATGATTGGGATGTGGTGATGACCAAGCTAACCGTGCTAAGGGAATAATCATTAGCCACGGAAAGTGAAATGGCTAACCTCAAAGCCACTGAAGTGCAAATAAAGTCTGAAGTCGACACTTTACAAAAACAAAGCCAAAGGCATATAGAGAGAGAAGCAGAGCTGCAAGCCAGTTTGGCAAAGGCATTGCAAAGATGCCAAGAGATGGAAAGAGAGAATCAAGCGGCAACTCAAAGACTGTAAGGAGCCGAAGAAGAGTATAGAAAACTCAGCAAGTCATTGACAAATGCACAGAGGGAAAGGGATAACCTAACCCTACAACTTGCTGAAGAGTCTAAGGAAGTGGAAGCAATGCGGAATGCCAAAGAGAAGGCCGAAATAGAGCAGGAGGCTAGCCAGGATGAGGTCATTGAGCTCAAGGACCAGCTTAAAGTTAAAGATCAAACCATCCAGCGGCTACGGGCATCACCTACCAGAGTCAGAGCTACTAGCTCGACTCACACCACTTCAGAGAGCCAGCTTTATGAAGAACAAATGAAAGAGCTCCAGAAGGAGTTGACCTTAGAGAAGAAGCAAAGGCTGATGATGGCCGAGGGGTCAGTGGTCATGCAAACCCGCATGGAAGAAGAGCACAAGGCAATGAAATATGAGCTAGAAAACATCAAGAGAAAGCTCGAGGAGGCGGAGAAGATCAATGCCGATTTGAACGACCTCCTCGTGAACATGGGAGAACAAGCTGAAGTAGAGAAACAGACATTCCAAAAGCAGATAGAAGGACTGAAAGGCCAGCAGGCAGAAGAGCAGTTAAGCACAGGGCCAGCAGCCATGGAAGGCATAGATTTAGAGAATGTGGAAGATCCTGTGGACACACCAATGCAAGAGGAAATCCTTGTAGGACCCTCTCAAGAGCCACAAGATCTGACACAAGAAGAAGAAGAGAAGATGCGCAAGGCCATAGAAGCCGAAATCAGAGAAACGACCAAAGAAGCCTTAGAATGGGAGCAGAGGGTTTTTAAATCCATGACCATTCAGAAGATAGACGCCAGCAACCTTCGGCGTGAATGGCTACAGCCCTCTCTCCCATATCCTTTGCTAAAGTACGAAGCCGCCACAATCAACAAGAGAATCAGAGAAGAGCCAACAGTGCCACTATACACAGCAGACATCTCCAAGCCTGAAGGGGTAAAGTTGATAGTCGACTCCCAGCCCAGGTGGAGAAAGGCATGGCTAACAAAGTATCCACAGTACCTAATCCATTTGGTAGAGGCACCCAAAGTCATCAGAGATAACCTAAGCTTATGCCCTCTACCAAGGATACGGACGTGGAAGGCCCAGGAACTACTGCAAAGAAGCCAACCTACTTGGCAAAACTATCCGAAGCTGCCAGGCTTGAGGGCAGGTGAGAGAATAAGTGTTCAATACATGGTGAAAACCCTAACGGGCGCCATCAAATTATTCACTGGCTCGCCTAACCTATTTTGCATTATGATGAGGAAGATTTGCAAAACCCTTTTGGAAACCGGGCTAGGCGACAGACAGCATCTTCTTCTTTCAAGATACATACAGATATGCATACGATCTATCTGGTCAGCCTTCCAAGGAGGTGATATATGCATTGTATCAAAGGATCATGTTTTGGCCATCCTATCACCTCAAGGCCTTTGAAGAAGCTTTCTACACCGGCTTCTTCACAATCAGCTCTGACATATTTGGCCCAACACTACTGGCTTTACATGTAAGATACGAGTCGCTGCTCAAGATGCGAGAAACCCTAAGATGAAGAAGCAGCTCGACAGCCATGTCGGGGACGACATGAGCAAGGAGGGGGGGAGTGTTAGAAGCTGGACACACCCTACGGAAATCGACTGCTCGGCAAATTATTATTTTTGTAATTATTCATTTATTGAGAAAAACCCGACATTTCACCTTGTAAATATTGGGGCTTACAGAAGTTTCCAGATTGTATCCCAGTTTTGACATTTAGATTGAGTAGATGGTTAATTTGGAACTTTAGGGTTTGAGAATTGTAAGGTATTTATACCACTTTTTGACCTTAATGAAAAACCTTTTGTCATTTTAAAAAAAGTTTGAAGTCTGTGAGTGAGCGTACTGTGTACGAGAGAGAGTGAGCATCATCTTGACGCTACGTGCGTACCGGTGGTCGGAATCGAGTGCGGAGAAGTGCAGCGTGTTGCCCCCGACGAGAGCTACGCGCCAATACCTACATTGCGCGTGTACGGTCCGGTTTTGCGAGCTCCATCTACGAGCTTCATCTGGTGATTCGGTGAGCATACGTTGTGCGATTTTGCATTACAGCATATCCACGCGTTCGCATTGAGTAGAGCTACACATTAGGCACTTTAGATTTCAGAAATGAAGACCTGCAAATTTCGGCCAGACATCCTACGTGATTCTGCACCAGGTGTTTTGGAATGGGATTTTGGTTCATAGACCTTAGGGAGAGCAACCTATTGGTGTTACTAGGGTCTCCTTCAAGTTTTGTGGTGTTTCTAGATTGTTTGATGGGTGTTCGGCTCTAAACAGCGTTGTAGGAAGTTTCCTCTTATGCACTCTTGAAGGCTGTGACTTAGACATTGGACAGAGACCTCTATAGGAATTAGTTAGGAGTCAGTCGAGTGTAGGTTGACACCCTATGCTTGCTTCCACGCGCCTGCGGGTCGAGCTTCGTCCTTAGTTGACAAATCTTGTTAGGTGAGTTCTCGATGTGCTGACGTCCGTCGCGACGTAGCCGTCTAACACTTAGCCAAAATCATTTGCTTCACATACGATGCAATAGGGACAGCTTGTAGATTGTGGGTGACCCAGCTATCGCGTCGTGCGGTGTTTTGTGACCCAAATGGTGAGGACGAAGCAGACTGCAAGAAAAGTCTACCCAGCCCCAGATGATCCAGAAAAAGATGATTTAGAGAAAGATCCAGAGAAACCACCACCTCCACAACCTCGTCAGAGGCCCACTGCTAGGAAAAGGTTAAATTATCAAGTCAAATCTTTAAGAGAAATAAGAAAAGCACAAAAGTCTACTTGTCTACTGATTCCAAAGCTACATTTCATGAGAGTTGTCAAAGAGATATGAGATAGATTTGTAAGCATGATGAATATCAAAACTTTTGTCTTAGTAAGGTGGTAATCTCAAGCTTTGATGTGCCTTCAGGAAGCTGCTGAGGATTTTCTCATAGACTTTATGAATGATAGCTACATTGCAGCTGCATTTGCTCATAGGGTCACACTTATGAGCAAAGATTTTGTGCTTGTGTCAAGGCTAAGGTACAAGTTTGATAAGGCTCTTGAGCTTATTCCTAGTGAGGATCTTAGAGCCTTCCAAATTTTAAATATCTCTCCTTCCAGGCAGCAGAAAGATTCATGGGTTATCATTGAGGATGTTACACATGAGTATGAGACAAGAAAGGCCCAGGATATCAAAGCAGGAAAGGAGGTTGAGAGGGAGCAAGACATGATATCAGAGGATGCTATCCTTAAAGAGCAAACAGAAATTTTAAGAGCATCCAACTCTCTTCTTTATGAAAAAGTTACAAGCCAAATGGTGGTGGATGTCTCCTTGTTTGGAGATAATGAGACATACTTGGACATATTCCCTCAAGACATAAGTATGCTCGTAAATCCCAACATTGAGCTTGGTGACACTATGCTCTTTATTTGTCTCAGGTATGTGTTGCTCATTTGCTAATTATTAGTGCATGTGCAAGGCAGGCACAAGGGCCTCATTGGGGGGTGTGTTTTCTTTTTCAGGTGTCTTATGAGGGATCTTCTAGAGGCTCTAGCTATGCAAATTTCCATACTTGACCCTCTAGTGACACAGTGCCTTTTAAACAAGCAAGGAAGCCTTTCAAGTTTTTGTGAAGATTTTAACATGCTGACCTGCAATTACATAATATACCCCTATGTTGAAGGGTAAATCTTAACTCCTTACATGTTATGATCTATGCTTGATGGCCCATTGTTTTCTATTAGTAGCTTTTTGATTCAATGTCTTCTTGCAGTGCTGCCAAACTTATTGTTGGTCACGTGAGTACCACAAATAAGGATTTCAATATAAAAGGTTTCAAGTACTACAATCAAAAAGTGCCTTTACAAACAGACTCAACATCTTGTGGATGGAGGGTGCTTGCCAATGCATGGAAATATCTTGAGTCAAGGTGCCGGATGACTACACTCACTGTAAGTGTGTGGCTCATGTATTTATTTTGATGTCTTAACTATGTATGTATGTACTCATGTCTTTTAATTCCTTTTTCTAATTGTTTCAGTTGCATGACTATCCAGAGTCTTGGGTCACGTGGGTGAGAGAGAAGGCTGTTTCTATGGTTTTGGAAAGATCAATAAATCCAAATGATCCAGAATCTCCTTTGCCACCAAAGAAAGGTAGAGCCACAAAGGGTTTGGATGCAAAGAAAATGGATCAGAAGAAGAAAAGTCGTGCAAAGAAGATCCATACAAAGAAAAAGGATCACAAGAAGAAGAGTCCTACGAAGAAGAGCCATGCCAAGAAGAGTCCTGCCAAGGGGAAGAGTCCCACCAAAAAGAAGATCCCTGCCAAGGGGAAGAGTCCCACCAAGAAGACTGCCAAGGGGAAAAGTCCCACCAAGAAGAAGAGCCCTGCAAAAAAAAGAGCAGATACAAAGGGCCATCCATTCCACTCACCATTGAAATTCAAGGTTCAAAAGCATCATACACTTAAGAACAGTAAGGGGGAGGCACCTAGCTCACCTTTCAAGCTACCATTCATGTTGCCAAAGAAGGTTGCCAAGTCACCCAAGCCAGCCACTCCTCAGGAGCCCAAAGCACCAACCCCTGCCAAGTCACCCGTGCAAAGCCCTGAGGAGCCCAAGTCACCACCACCACCCACTCCTGAACTTTCACCCCCTACTAAACACAAAAGCAAAAGGGTCTCTGAGGATGCAGAATCCTCTCAGACAAAAAGAAAAGTGGAATTTCATGATTGATTACTCCACAAAAGCTATGTACACTTTTGTTCATTTTGTCCATATGAACATATATATACCCTTTGGTGATTCATAATTTTGTACTTCAAATACTTAATATCAACTATCGATTCTTAAATGTGTATCATGATGTCATGTAAGTTTAAAACAACATAAATAATGATCACAATAAGGTAGAGAAAAGATAAATATATTTGCGAAATGATTACAATATTAAACTTGTTTTTTCAAGTCCTTGCAAGTGATTCAAATACAACTCTTTTTGGGGGAAGACATGTGATGCAAGAGGTTGAATTCTCCATCCTTGTGCTCACCACAATTTCATCCACTTTAAATCTATACTCGGGAGATGTTTCATCAAGAAACTCAAGAGATTCTCTAACATCATTTAGTCTCCAATTTGTTGTTACTATCAAGCTTCTAGGTGTGTGGATGGACTGTGACCTTTAGTTCAAACTCTGGATAATCTTCCTCAGAGTCGAGAGGAACCCAGCTACCTAATTTGCTTCTCCATCTCCTATAGTCGTAGCCCAGAACTAATGATTGACGACATAGTTGATATGAAATAGACATAGAATTTGGGTTTACTCTACAACTAATATTATCACCAATATGGAAAGTTTCTTTGGTACTCCATCCGTCTCCAAGTACATTATCCAGTTCAGTCATAGAAAGTCTTCTATTAAGCCACATCGTCTTTGTCCTTTGCAAGTCCATTGTTTTGAAACATGCCACAAAGACATGTATATGCAAGAACCATTGAACTTTAATCCTTCTTGATATCCTGCCCGGAGACATAGCTTTAAGGATGTCTTCTTTGATCTTGGATTTGAAGCTTGATATAGTACATGCATCAGGAGCTTCCCAGTCAAATGAACTTATGGTGGGAACGCGTAACTGATGTAGTTCTCCATATGCACCTTCTCGTGATGGAACTTTGTATTCTGCAAAATAGACAAACAATCCATTGTTTTATAAAAGGAAGGTGGCTTGTCAGCATACATAGCATCTGCAATCCCTTTATGCATTGCTTTGAACGTCCCACTTAGACTCTCCACAGGCTGCCATTCCACAGCTGTTGAAGGAAATATATTTGGAATGGAATCAAAAAATGAGAAAAACAATGGGATAATGAAAAATTCATTGTATCAAATATAAGTTTTTTTTGTACTTACAGTAAGAATGCAGTGTGGGATGTTCTTCCCAGTCTAACACCATATCCTTGGCCATGTACACATGTTGAACCTTAGCTAGCCAACCATTGTCAGTCACTTTGAAAGCAAGAACATGACCTTACCAATGTTTTTTACTTTATCACGTTTAATTCTATTCACTATGTGTACACCTTTGCATGAAGGAAGCATTGTTACCCAATCATTCACACGAAAAGATATGGGCTTTCAAAGACCATCCTCTCTAACATTAAGAAAGTCACAAGAAGTTATGTTATGTGAAGGGCGACGTGCAAAATAGAGAGAGAGCGAAAAAAGTATACGTTTGAAAAAAGTACGTGATTTGTCATTAATGCCCTTGTTTTGAGAGCCTTCTAATATAGATTTTGTATCTTTTGACAACGCTTTTGTGAAATATAAAATAGAATAAAAGATGAGACTTCATTACTTTGGGCCACAAATTCAATGAGCTCTCTCGTCGAAAGCACCCAAATATAGCAATTTCAGCCTTATGATCAAGATATTTAGCAGTTCTCCGTCAAAATAGGACCACCAAAACCCACAATAGAGGAGACAAGAGTGCCATACTTTTGTATACGTGTCAAATAACTATTGGACTATTCCTTAATCGTTAGATTAACAAACAGTCCTTTTTGAGTCGTTTTTGGCCCTAATGCATGGGACATTGTGGCTATTACCATAGATTTATCTACATATATGTTATCATTACGAAACCCGTTTATAACCTTATCACTCACTTTGAATAGATTGAAGAGTGTGAAGAGTCCTTTTAGAATCCATATGCTAGAAGGAAGCTAAACACGACAAAAAATGATTGCACCACAACTAAAAGGAAAGGACTTGGAATGGTCTACGCGATAAAAAAATTCCGGCATTACTTATTGGCTAGATAATAAACCTCCAAAAGTAGTGGATAACAATCTTTTAGATGCTTATGTGTTCTCCATTGAAATCATTCCAAGATGGTCAGAAGATCTTTCCTCTTTGATGACCATAGCTTAAGTAAATTCACATATCCCACTTCCAATCACACCACGGTTGATCGAGCAATCAGCTATGTATCAGTTATTGGCTAGAAGGTTGTATTGAAAAAACAAGTATGGGATTGTATTTCTATGCATAGATGAAGCTCATATCACGATAGTGGGAATCCATCTTGCAGAAGGCATGTAAGCCGAGAGGACCACTATGAGGGAACCCACAATATCGGACGACACCCAAAAGGCTACTATTGGTGTTGTGTGGAGTAGAGGAGGTGACTGTTTGAAAGTAAGGGCGTGGAAAAACATCCACTATGTATTGCACACAAAGACTATTCTCTTTTTATTGTGCACCAAATTAAGTAGTATGCATGTTTAAGAGATGACGATGTCTCTCTCCTAGTTATATTAACCAAATTTTAGAAATCCTAGTCTATAACCATCACGAGCTATTGGGATAAGGCCATCTAGCAACCTATAGACTATGATGTGAGTGGCTTTGTTCGCACTTGATTAACATTTCTTCCTGGAACTTTTAGTTTCACACCTAAAGTTAAGAGAGTTCTTCATTGATGTATTTCTCATGCACATACATTGGAGCAATTGAAATCTCGACTACAGTGGTTGAAACCATGTCACTAGCTCATTTTTAAAAAACTTGTAAGGAGTACGTGGAAAATTATCAAGATGATGCAAAAAGTAGTATTGACACCTACAATAGTGACTTCACATCACCGCTTGTAGATGTAAATGTCAAGGTGAGGTTTGTTTAATACTTTGGGTGCCTTGTTTTGTAATAGAATTTATTCATTGATTGTAACCTTTGAAGCCTACTATGCTCATGCACACAGACGCTAGAGATTGGAGTGTGCTGAGGGTAGTGAGTGTGCCATGAGTCCTTTATAGATAACAGTTCAACAAACATCCATGCAGTACAAGTGAGGATATACCAATGTTAAAAAGTCGTGTGATTTCGATCGGTTCATGAGATATGTACACAATATAAGTTATGAACCTTTCTAGAAGTTCTGGAGAAAAGACCGCATGTTTTGAAGATTTCACAACATGTAACTAACAATTTGTAACAGTGAAGCACTTGGTAATCATCATTGAACATGCCAATGGACAAGTAGCAATGTGGCTTTTTGTGTCGAAAGTTGATCCTAAGCGCTTGTACTTAAATTATCAAATGTCCAAACCTAGCAAGATTGAAAATTTTGGGAGCTACGAGATGTCTATACTATTAAAAACTTGCTAATATAAGCTTTCGAACATCACATTTACATGCTTGTATGCTTGTGCCCAACAAAAAGCAAAAACCACACATAAGGATGGTGGTGAGGTGACACCCACCTCAACTCGACTTATAAAACGTAAGGAACGTGCCCTACCCCAATATACTTGTTTACTCATCGAGTGTTGTCGAAGGGTTTAATACGCAACTACTCCAAACTTGGGAGGGTCATAAATTACTTCTCGTTTACTATCTCGTGTTTCCTAGTAGTGCCCAATTTTAACAGTGTTACATTTATGTTGATGCATCCCCGATCAGCAAGTGACTAGCCGCATGCATCCCCGATCAGCAAGTGACCAGACGCATGCAAGTAACTAGACACATTCCACATCAACCGTGAGTAAAATCATGTACTTGTTTTGCTCCACCATAATTGGTACAGTGCAGCCGTATTCCATTCAATACGCCAAATCCACTCGATATCTCACCAAGGCATTACCTGTTGTGAACAAACATCACAACGCCATATGCGGAACATTACTCCATATGCATCTGTTGTCATTCTCGCAAACATTCATCTCGTGGATAGTATAAGTGGCCATAGTTCCATATGGACACCCAATGCAATCAGCCATATGATTCTTTCTCTTGGTTAATTCATCGCATCATATCCTACCATAGGTGTTTTGTGTTAAAGGTCTGCATTTAAAACGCTGCTCTCCAAATCACAAACAGCAGATCGTCCCAAGCCTACAAAAAGGGCCATTGCAGTTTCTCAACTGAAGGTGGAGACGTGAGAAGACTACAACCTCACATGGAGAAGAGCAAAGTTAGAAAACAATGTGAGCCTAGGAGACTCCCAAGACACAGGCACATTGAAGAAAAGCAAGACTGTCAGTTCTGCGACATTACTAGCAGAATCAACCATTCTGCAACCCAGAAGGTTGCACTTCTGAGTTGCAGCCATCAAATCAAGTGTGCACCCTCTTGGGGGGCTATGTCAGATGCCTCCCATAATTACCAGAATAGGATGAGGCACCAATCAAGCCCGCACAATCATGAAACACAAGACTATAAGCCCAGTTACTTAAGAGGAATAAGCTTCCTCTGGTCACAAATTAAGTTTACCAAAGCAAGAGACAAAAGGGAATTATTCTCATCCCCTTTTGCAGTGCCCTCGCTGATGCAAGGCACTAGAAATATACTAAACAATTAATTAGCAACCGCAAGATGGTTGAAATAAAAGCTACCGTTTTGCATCCTAGAACTCTAAACTCTTTTAAGATTACCAGACCATAAATGGCTAGGAAAGAAAATCAAAAGTCAGCCACAAAAATCCTTAAAACGTTGACATGCCAACCAATGAGGGCGGCCCTTCACCGGTAAAATGCCAGGTGACCTTAAACAGCTTGCCTGTTCTTCACACCATGAAAAAGTATTAGCTATCCAGGAGGAACTTCAAGATAAAACAAAGCATTTCATTCAACTGTACCTTTATAACATGAATATCAAGGATTGCCGGAACATGGCACGAACCGGTCAATTCACTGAAATCCAAGGGCTGGGCAAGAATTAGCATCGGTCTTCAATTGGAGAAAGAACCGTTAAGGTCACTGCAAATGAAATGGCTGCGTAAAATTCATATTGGTTTTTATACAGGTAAAGAGCCCTAATGCAGTTAAGTACTTCACAATGGAAGTAAACAATGGCACCAAGCGATTCTATAGAAGCTTTATGAACAGATAAGATGTTATAAATCATCCATCCCCGGGGATAATGTTTCAATTACTCTGTCTCTGATTCTAAGCTTTCCATAGCCTTCAGACCCCTGGGTTTCTGCAACAAATAAAATCTTCAGACTATGGTGATGTCAAACTCACCCACATTGCCAAGTAGTATTCGCAGAATAATAGACAAATAGGTTACCTTTCTACCACTTTTCTTCTCCCTCACATCATAGCGACCTCGTGACAAATCAATAAGCCAGTTCCCAGGAGTACAATACTGCAATTGGAACAATCAGTGATTAGTTCACAAACACTTTATTGCTAATAAGATTTGCAGGCCAGAGTCAGAAGTAACCCACATGCAGAGCTCTCTCTACCGCTTTTGGGCGCTTCTTAGGCCGCTGAGGGAGCTTTGAGCCCTTCAAAACAAGAAAATCATCCTCCTTTTCTTTTCTTGTAAGAGCAATGACTATTCGTGGCCACTCTAGGATTTGAGAATCAGCTCGGGACTTCAACCCACAAGAGAGAGACAACTGTTCGCAAAGCGAATTGCAAGGTGCATTAGTGATGGGGCTGATGAGACTCTGCCCATTGCAAGCCCCATCAATATTTTTCGTAACCTTGTTGATGTGGCCATTGCTTTGAAGGTGACCTCGATGGGTTGTGGTTGCAAGCTCAGTGCCATCACCTTTCTGCAACAACCTGTAATTTCCATGATCTGCTATTTCTCCTTTGTGCTGGGAAGCAGTAGCACTCGAAGCCCTCTCCTTCTGTGAGTTTCTATCTTTGGCTTCCCCTCCGCGCTGTCTCAAAGAATGTGAGTTGTTGTTGTTGCTGCTGCTAGGAACGACACCATTAGCTGTCTTGCTAGTCAAAGCATTCCTGGAAGAGAGGACAAATTTGGATCAACCAACCTGTTCATCCAAGTCACGCTCTCGCTCTCTCCAAGTAAACACGCGCAAGCGCAAGCAGGCCACCGCTTACTTTTTCTGTCAAATGAAATGAGAGTTTGCCCTACCTTTACGCCTTTACAAATCCAGTCTCTCTCTCTCTCTCTCTCTCTCTCTCTCTCTCTCTCTCTCTCTCTCTACAGTGCAACCCTAGGCCTCCTCTCAACGAGAGCCATCCGAGATCAAATCTTACCGAGGAGGGATGCTATTCGGGGAACTCTTGTTGCAGGTGAGCTTGGAAGAAGGCCCGCGCACCTTAGGGGCGGGAAGAGGAGCGGTGACCTTCTCAGAGCGGCCATTGGACTTGCTTGCTACCCCGACGATCGAGAAAGCGTGCTTTGAAGGCTCAAATCTACTGCCACGAGAGCGCTTGCCATGGCCCCAATGAGGGAGAGCACTTTCTTCGTCTGCTCGTCGCTTCTTGCTGCTCAAAGACCCACCTTCAGCGAACGCAACCTCACTCGCTGCGGAGTTATCGAGTACAAGACTATGGGCAAGGTGCCTCGCCTGCATGACACTCCCTCCTTTTAGACGCCCTCCGCTTAAAAGCATGCTGTTGATTTGGTTGTTAGTTAGGACTGCTCTTCCCCCTTCATTGCTGGCCCCGTAGCTACTTCCACTGCTAACCCGCCATCTCTCTTCTGCACATTCTTCCCTATCGGTGATCTTCATCCTTGCCTTCTTTTCTGTCAAAAGGGAGGCCCCATTCCCTTGCTCCCTGCACATACATTTGGCCTTTAGCAACAATGGAGTGGCACACAACACACACTTGCATCGTGGGGTAAGATTAGAAGCAAATGAACCAAACATTGTCAAAATGCAACATACAAACAGGAAACGACACAGAAAGTATTTCCTACTCTTTCCTCAAGCTCTTGATGATCCAACAAAAAAAAAAGGGTGAGAAAGCCACAGAATTAAAACCGCACCCTGCCCATAAGCCAACTTGCCCTGCGTGGCGCCATCTCTGGTCGAATCACATGCACACAAGCATAACAAATCTGCTGGTCACTCTCAAAGCCACACAAACACAAATTCCAAGATCCTCAAATGTGTTGAGGAAACCTGCATCGCAGAAAGCTTTACACAAGCGAAATTTAAGGCGCAGAATGACAGAGGGCAACTGCAAGAAAGAAGAGCATACACAGTGTCTGCGCCCCCCCCCCCCCCCCCCCCCCCAAAACACACACACATGCACGCACGCTAGAGAATACCGAATTCATAAAGTTGCACACAAGCAATCTTCACATCACCTAGTCACATAAGCAATCTTCAATCCCCTAGTCGCATTCGTCAACTCAGAAAATCGAACATTGCTGATTGCAGCAAGGTCCGTCAACTTAAAACTGTCACCAGGTAACAACAGGAAAGACGCGATCTCTCAGATATGTGCATCCAAACTAAGGGAAGAAGTGCGACGCTAAAAATCATAACCATTTCAGGCACAGAACAGAATGTAACACAAAATCAAACCTACCTCATGCTATGAGCCTGATAGACGACAATAGTTTGCGGATTGAGAAGGAGAATATCAAGTGGTAATTTGTCAGTGTCATAAACGAAGATGGCATATGGGCGTGGCGGTGGAGAGTTCCGAAGAGCTAAGAAAATTTGGCTACGGAGGAAGCGGAGAAGCTATCTTGCGGCGGGTGAGACGGGAGCGACTAACAAGCTAAAAGAAGGCGTATCTGAGCGTATGTAACACAGAGAGAAACACAGACGCGCACAGAGAGAGGAGAGGGGCGGGGGAGCGGAAGGGCGTGAAGCAGAGAGGAGGAGGAGGAGCTTGCGCGCAAGAGTGGGCAAATTGCTCTTAAGCGTTTCTAACGAAGAGACGAGAGGAGAGGGTGATGATGAAGGTGAGAAGAAGCAGGTGTTAAGGGAGGTTGATTAATCGAAGTTTTTGTATTTTAATGATAGAATTATAATTCTGTGACAAATTCTGAAATTTTGGAAGGTGGAAGGAGATGTTTGCTTTACACCGAACCTTTCCAGAAAACCAGGGGAACTTGTGCTATGGGAGAAGACCTCCCACTACTACGCTTCTTGCTAGAGATTGCAAGATGTCGAATGCCATTGTGACTATAGACTACTTTGCATCTCGCTAGCTCGAGAGCATAGGCAGCAACTGTAGTTGTAGAGGAGTTGGAGAAACATTGAAAACTTAGTGGGGCTACCCCTCGAGCACATATGAAAAACATCCCATATGTTCTTGTGTGAGTAGTTAACAATGTGTACAACAAGCAATAAACCGTTCTGTAAGCTACCACGAAGACATACATGACATCTGTTATTGATCTGCAAGATTGTCACCTTTGATAGCTATGACAACTTGCATTGGTTGCAAGGTTTGCACATTTTGAAACCCTTTAGAAAATGTTGAGAAACCCACATTGGCTACAAAATTATTATTTTTGTGCTTGAAGGCCATTGCAAAAGAGGTTACGAGGTAGTCCATGAGTTATAAGATTTTACTTCACATGGTGGAATCTTCTAACTTTGTGAGGCAAAAGAAGTGTGATAACATTTCATTGGTCCATAAGATTTACAACTTCTCTATGCCTGCTCAATACTCTTTATGCACCATGTTCACGATCCTCTGCACCTCCTTCCTAGCTTTTTCCTGAACCGCACACTTCAATTATACATTGCCTTTGCAATGCCAAAGATGTAATCATTACGTACAGGCGTAATAGTTGTCTTGGCTTAGGTTGGAGTGTATAGTCCTCTTCATTGTGCTCTCTCTCTCCCTCTCTCTCTCTCTCTCTCTCTCTCTCTCTCACACACACACACACATGGTAGGTGAACATTGTGTCCCAACCTCCATTCAAAGTACCCTCGATCTACTAAATTTGTGTCCCAACCTCCATTCAAAGTACCCTCGATCTACTAAATTTGTGGAGAGAGATAGATACAATCCACACATGTGTGCATGCATTAGTTCAAAAAGTGTCCGGAACGTCGTGAACGGAAAGTGTTATTCATGCACATGCTCGCCGATCGTTTGGGCTACAAACGATTTTTGTTCGTTTGTGTATCGTGCACATGCACACCCATTAATGAAAACTTTGGCAAAAAAAAACCATAGACTCACCACAACATATATAAAACACAATCTCCCTCCAACAAAGCGCCTTAAATCATCATAAAACAAGGCAAAACATGATGACATAATACATCATGAAAGGAAGATATCACGAGATAACAAATTGTCATCTGCATGGTGAATAAAAGATACAAATTGCCATGAAGTTTGAGCATCCATGACCATAAATTGAATATTGTGAATCAACTACTGAATACAAAATACAATAATCAAAACATGTTGGTGGCGAGGCAGACTCTCGACCAATACAAAACGCAGTAAAATCACAACATATATGCACTCCCTCGTACGATCTCCTGCAAGTAAAACAAAAACACTAGTCAAGCAAAGACTAACATAAAAAATCTTGCAAAAGAGCAACATGAATGTGTGCTTTGAGTACATAGCTATATGCAAAGAATGCACGATCCATCACTCATGCTTGAAGACCACTATATCGAAATAGAGCCAGTCTTACTTGTGAAGCTATATCTCGAAGGTCAAGATTGTCATCCTCAGCCAATGGCTCCCCATCGTGAGGATATGCATCCTCCTACTCTTGTGACTCAACCTCTCTACGCAATTGAACAAAATTATGGGAGAAGACAACATGCTGCTACTACTCTTAGGGGCAAAGGTGATGTCGACATTCAAATCCCGCAGGATTCGCCAACGATTTTTTCAAAATACTAAAAGCATTCTCAACCTTCACCCTACCTTTCAAGAGTTTTCTATCAAACTCCCTCTTTTCTCTAAGGAATTGCCCCACCTTCATGCAATAAGGTTTCACTAAGAATGTATTTGCTTTGTATGTAGAATCCCCTAAAAGATAAGGTCGGATGACTTCACACTCTGCAGTAGTATGCGAGGACCATCAAGCGCATCACCACGCTTCATTTTGCCATACAAACTGCTATCCTTGAAATGCATAGAATCATGCACTCCACTTGATTCCTTGCAGACTACACTCTAGAACATTTTATTTGAATCCACAACACCTTGCAAAAAGATGTTTGGAAAACCATGTCGATCTATATACTAGGCAGGATAGAATTTCGTAATGGGCTTGGGATGTACATGGATGTGGCTTCCATCAATAGCGTTAGCAATCTGTGGAAGCCCTATAATGCTTTCAACGTCCTGCATGATTCTAGTGAGCTGATCTCTAGAAGGGATACAAATACCATACCTTTGATGCATGTTGCGAGATCGGGAGAACGGATGCTTAATATATTCATTTTTTCTTATACACACCCATCAACCTCTCACCATCTCTCCCAAAACCAAAGTTCACACGAATAGACAAGGACACCATAGACACACACACACACACACACACACACACACACAATAGACTGGATAGTGATCTCTTGTAAGGGAAGGAGAGACGCAATTTCTACACACACAGTTAAGCATAAGAGTTAAGAGAGGAGAATCTTGCAAGACAATGGCCTACAATTCTAAGCCCCAAACTCCACGGGACCTCTTGTGGAGTATTTAATTTTATTATTAACATATTTTAAGTGCCAAGTATTTGAGACCCCTCTTTACACTTTAGTCCATGAGTGGTGGCTATCACTTATTGCATGACCCTTCATAGGGTGGATTCTCACTACATATATATAATGAAACCATATTGGCTTATTGGCAAAAATAATTACAACATTGTGCAAATCAAAATAGCTGAGAGTATTATTTGACACCTTCTCCTCAATTCCCAGATTTCAAATCTACATTGTATCAACTCACTATTAGTAAAAATAAAAGACATCACATTAATTAACCATTACATGCCAACTATCTCAATTGTAATGCTAACCACATACAAGAAGAGGGTGCCCAATCTCGTAACATCTCTCTCACTAGGGATAACAATTATCCTCAGTTTCTCAATAGAGAATCAATTGGACCGTGAGCGATAAAAAGTATATAGAAGATTTGAAAAGTTTTGGAAAAAAAATTCAGGCGTCCATTTAGTATCTTCTCTAGGGTGGCCTACAAAAGTCAAAAGATGGTGGTTGTAAATCATGTCAATGTGTATGGTGGTGGTCTCATTATCAACTATTTGTTCTTCTTGAGTTGTTCTTCTTGATCAACAAGTGAAAGTGGATCCTCATAAATCTGGTGTATAGGTAGGGGTCATTGGAAGTGTCATAAGAGACTAATGTGGAAAGCATTGTGAGTGTGCCAATGTAAAGGTAAATCTAAACGTAATGAAACATAATTTATAATAATAGGAATCTTGAATGAACCATAAAAATGGAGAACAAGGTTTACAAAAACATTTGTGTCAACGCTTTTAATTCTTCACTATTCAATTCAAAGCATAACATTATCACCTTTCTTAAATTCATGTGCTTTGCAGTGTTTATTAGCATGCTTAATATAAAGTTCTTGTGAATGCTTGATAGCAAAATGAACACTTCCATAAATATCATGAAAATTTTCAATAAAAGTATCCACAATAGGCACAGTGCTAGACATATGTGAAGCAAGAGTAGGAAGAGGGTGACCATACACAATCTCAAATGGAGATATACTTTGTAGCAGTGTGAGTGGTATTGTTATAAGCAAACTGTAAAATATACAAGTAATCATCTCATTTTTTTGGTTGAGAAGAAACATAAACTTTCAATAAATCAATAGTGGTACAATTAGTGACTTGCATTTAAACATTAGACACAAGATGAAATGCAAAATTCAAATCAAGTGTAGTACCAAGATGTTCAAAAACTGTAGTCCAAAAAGCAATACAAAATTTGGAATCTTGATCAAATATTATTACTTTTGACAAACCATGATGAGGAAAAACAACTTCAAGAAAAAGGAGTACAACTTGATGTGTTGTGAGAGTTTTCTTACGTGGAATGAAGTATGATTGTTTAGAAAAGTGATCAATGAAAGTCCATATCATTTCATGCTTATGAGCAGAAAGTGAAAAACCATTAACAAAATCCATAGAAATGTATTTTCAAGGTGCTTCAAGAATGTGAAGAGGGTGTAGAAGGTCTAATTTCTTACTTGTTGTTGCTTTTATCTTTTGGCAAATCAAACAAGATAAAACATATTGTTTAACATCACTTTTCATAGCAGGCCAATAAAAATCACAACATTTCTGAAAAGTAGTAACCAATCCTCTATGTTGAGCATAAGGCGGTTTGTGAAATTCTTCAATGAGTAAAAGACAAATCGATTTTGTTGCACACAATTTCTATTTGAAATAAAGAAAAATTTATTATATAATGTATTCCAAAAATGTGTGCAAAGAATTCTTGAGCATATGCAACCATATGGTTTTGAAATCATTATCTTGTGCATAAGTATGAGGCATAGAATCAAATGAAGTACCCATAATGGGGTCTTCGACTCAAATTTAACAAGACAAATGAAAGAACTTAGCTCATGGGTATAGACCATGACTAGATAGGGTCAAATTTCTTGTGGTCTTTATATTCGAATGCCCTTTTCCGATACCATGTGTCCCAAATACTCAATTTCATATTCAGGTTGAAAAATGAACTCTTTTCAGGATTTAGGTATAAGTGGTTTTCTAAAAGAAGATCAAATAAGGTGTTAAATGTTGGTTATGCTCTTGTTCAGATTTATTGCATACTTTTGGAGCTTCTATAGTGGAAGCCCTAGGAGTCTCATTGCGAACATTTTTCTTGGGGCAAGAACGATAGCCATGTCCTTGCTCCCCACACTTAAAACACTTATGGTCCTTGAGAAAAGCTTCAAGCTCTTCAAGAAAGAGTTTGTTTTTTCCTTTGTAAACTCCCTTCTCCTTGGACCGATTGTTGTTGGAAGTGCCTTGGGAAGAATTTTGGGCATTGGTTTTCCCCTTTGCATCATTTTTATCTTTATTTTCCATGGGCTTGACATTCCGTCTAGCCCCTTGTTGGAAATTGATGCGTGAAGCAACCATGGTGTGATGGATTACTTCGGTGATAGAACCAGGCCATTGAGAGTGATGTATTTGGCCATCTCTTCACGTAATCCCGCATAGGTAATCCCGCACCGAATTGTTGCTTTTGTCGACGAAGTCTATCTTTTGAAAGACAGTAGCCTTAAGATGTAAATCCCAAAACTTGTCTATATATTTGTGGATAGACTCATGAGAGAGAAGCTTTAAACTGCGCCATTTGGTGAGCACTTTGTCCTTTGCATCGCTTGCAAGGAACTGCTTCATGATGGAAACTCGTAGAGTTTTTCATGTCTTTGGGGCTTCGTCATTGCCACGAAGGTTATTCCACCATTGACAAGTGGATTTCTGAAAGTGCATAGCTACATGGTGTAGCTTGGAGGACTCTGTGAAGCCCATCAAATTGTTGGATGAAGGCCAACACTTTGTCGGTAGCACCAAAGGTTCCATCATAGGTGAGAAAAGAGATACTTTTTTCTCCCTCTTTGAACTTCTTTAGCTTTTGTGACCTTTGCCAGGCGGGGTATGATTTACGATGTCCTCCCCTCTTGTATTCTCTAGGAGACTAGCCATATCTTTTGTCGGAAGAGGAGGAAGGTGAAGAAGAAGGAGAAGAGGGTGACCTCTTTCTTGCCCTTTTCTTCCTTTCCTCTCTTCCCTTTCGGAATGACGAGGAGAAGGACTATGTATTGATCTTTTCCTCTTGGGAGGAGTTGGCGATCGTCTAGACCGCCATCTTTGTGGAGCCACATCTTCAGAGGAACTTAAAGTTTCATTGCTTTCTTGCTCTTTGGATTCCTCCTCTCGTATGGGAGAGAGTCTTCTTTTGGGGGTCTCTTCAAGAGGCCTCCTAAGCTCTCTCTCTCCTCTTGGAGAGGAAGGGAAATCCCATAAGCGCGAAGTTGTTGAGTAAATTTGGCTTGCAAAGCAGGGTTGCCCATAGCTTGCTACAACCTAGTAACGAGATAATTGACAAACATGGGGGCATCATCATTAGCACCTTCATGTGCAAAATCAAAGCTATCAATGCTCATTCTACTCTCTTGGTTATTGTCAGCCATGTTTACAAAATTTGTGTATGTACTTAGTGTATGCTTCGGTAATTCAAAACCTTAGTTGCCACTCCTCTTAGCCTTTGAAACTCGGCTCTTAAGTATCTACACCCACAGCTCGAAGTGGTTAATTATAAAGAGTAGTGGAATGGGTCTAATATTGCAGAATTGTTGAGGGCTAGCTCCTTTTGGACTTCTTATGGCTCAATAATGGTAAAGCCGTAGGCAAGTCTAAAAAGACCCCATTATTAAGTCCAAAGCTCTCGAGGTGTGCACCATATCCCACATAGTGGGCTCAACAAGACCGATAATTGATCCCAGTCCCACTTACCCTAATATAATTAACAAAATCAATCATTTAAAGGATACATAAGGATCTCTCTTCTAAGCAAGAAAAGAGAAACCAAATGCTTTGATACCAATGTAATAGAATTGGCCTATTAACTTTGAGAGTAGCGGAAATTAGAGAAGTACTTTTATGAAACTACTTTGTGAGCATAGCGAGTGAACTTAATTGATGTTAGCAACATAAACATAGCATTTAGTTAACTTGGCATGAGCAATGCTTTTGCAAGAGAGAGAAGTTCGAGAACAAGACAACAGTTGAGGACCGATTTATGTGGGCCAGTCCCCCTTCCAATAGGCATTTGTATTATAGTTTCTCCCATCAAGAGACTTGTTACGATACAATATTTGTGTTCGTTGTGACTTAGGTGATGAAATGAAGATGGAAAGCTTCATGCATCACGAGCATAACATAAACTTTGTGGAAAGCATTAACTATCCCAAGCCTCAGTCCCAAGACCTCAAACACCTTCGAAGGTGGAGAGAGCTAGCAAGAAATGAGGGTAGGGAAGAGGAAGAAGAAACATTTCATAGGAGAAAGAATTAGTTCCTCACTTATCATCACTCTTCTTGCTAGCATACATAATAGCATAGTAATGAAGATGGCAAGCTTAAGCATTAAATCATGGCTCTTGGTTAGATTTGCATTTCATATCCAAGAACGTTGGTGTAAGCTCTCAACTTCTCTACTAGCTTGGAGAAGGAGATGGACCTCATGCACTTTGCACTTCACACAATGAGTGTGTGTGTGTGAGTGTGTGTGGGAGAGTATACCCCTCGAGCACGCCCCCTACTTGCTTTGGTCGACCCCTACTTGTAGCTCATTAGATCCCTCAGGCCTAGCCAATCACAAACAAGAGCCATGCCAAGCACGCATACTAGTCTTGGGACACGTGTCCCCCTTTCCCCTTTGAGAGAAAGGACTTGATAAATGCTAAAACAATTAATTAAATTAACTAATTTATCATTGGACCCCTTGGAAGGCCAACCAATAGGCTTTAGGCACACCATGAGGGCAACATGAGGAGGAACTTGACAAGTGTCCCTTTTGCTTTCTTTGTACTAAGCATGCCTTGCGCGAGTGTTTGTGTGTGTTCTCTCTCATCCCCCCTCTTGTAGGGCTTGCCCCCTCCTTGTAGGGATTGATGTTGACTTTTTCACACCTCCTTACCCTCAAGCACCTTAGTCAGCAAGCATGACAAAGCACCTCAAGCTTGGGTGGTGTTCCCACAAGCACCTCAAGCTCCCTAGTTGGCAAGCACGGCAAGCACCTCAAGCACCTTAGTCAGCAAGCACGACAAGCACCTCAAGCACCTTAGCACGACAAGCACCTTAAGCTTGAGCCAGGTTCCCACCTCAAGCCCTAGCTTACCTAAGGTCAAAGGACTTTTACACTAACCTTTGGCGGTCTTTAATGAAGTTAACCCTAAGGACTTTAAGCTCCATTAGTTAACTTGCTCTTTGACAGATCGTCTCTCATTTGAGCCCCTTTTCCATTGGCCCCGTGTTGAGATAGATCTATAAGCACATGTCTATATCATAACCCTTGTTCCCGTTTATTCTCCCACATTAAATGATCAGTTTAATATGAGAAAATCATTTGGGGTGGTTAGATATTAGATTTTATGACATATTGTCCCAAGTGTGCAGAGATAAAATTGTGACTACTACTATCGTCTAAGAGAATTGTGATATCTTCACCCTTAATTGTGCCCTTCACTAAAATTTAAAACATTTTACCTTTTTATTCTCATTGGAAGGTTGAGCAGGGTGTTGATTGTTTGACTCGTTTTGGTTGTCCCTCCGCTGCATGTTGTTGTTGTTATTTCCATGGGACTGATAAGGTATAATAGAATTGTCAAATTTACATCTTTTGAAAAGGTATGACTTTGATTCTTATTTATGTCAAAGTTAAGAGAGAAAGGAACTCTATTGTTACGATTAGTGTTAGTAGGCTGATCAATATGGGATTGATGTCCACCTTTCTTTTTCTCCGTATCAACAACCAAGTTAATAGCTTTTAACAGTGAATCTGGTTCAAACATATCTACTTCAGCACCAATTTGTAGTGCTAACCTAGATATATACTTACGCTTTAGTTTCTTGCAGTTGACGCGTTCAATGACGCGCCGCTAAATGAGATAGTTCCAAAAATGATTAGTGTAAGCCTGTACATCTTCATTTCTACCTTGACGAATTAAATCCCACTGGTAGCATGCTTTAGCTTTATACTTGTGGGTAAAAAATGGGTTAAAATGCATGCCTGGTATGTGGTCTTCTACCGTGTTGTTAAGTGGCATTCCAACATAGTCAACACTATTGCCTGGGTGTTTTGATGAACATTTGATCATGTCACGTTCAGGAAAGTCTTCATAATCAAAGTAGTCATCTAATTGACTAATCCATGCCAGAACATTGCTATCATCTTTAGTGCCATCAAAATCTTCGAAAGAGAAAGCCTTCCTACTCATTTTTTTAATGCATTGGAGCAGGTGCAGTGTCGACTCGTACAATGTGTAATAGCTTATCTTCTAGCTCTTGTCTTTGCATACACTCATATGCAAGTGATTGTTGCAAATTTGCAATTTTTTCGGCAATCGTGGGTACCTGTTGAAGGTGATCCATGATGGCGTGTTTTTCTCTTTTCTTTTTCTTCTTTTTTCTCTTTATATATATATATATATATATATATATATATATATATATATATAATTCATATATTTATTTATAAATGGATATATATATATATATATGTTGATATAATCAGTATGAAGAACAATGAGAAAATAAAAGCATAAACAAAATAACATGTAAGGTCTGCGACGACGCACAGTCTAGAAGTGCAGCACCAAGGCAAGGTTGAAATGTGCAATTGACAACTGAGTAGGTCAATATGCAAGAAAATTGAACTTTTGTTGGGTGTCCAGACTCTCTTGTCCTCGTAGCAGATGATTAGCAGCATAGTAAAAAAGGAATTGAAAATTATTTGTCAACAAGAACCACCCTTTGGAAATTAGGCATGGCTTCAGTGGGCACCCTCCGATTCTTTTAAATTTACTTTTTAAAGGCTTTGGATTTCAATAAGCGGCTGAAAGTAAGCTTTGCTTTGTCTCAATGGCCGAAAATTGGTAAGCGACTGAAATGGATAGTATATGGGTGGCCAAAGGAGTTTTTTTTCTTGGATAAATGAATGGCCAAGAGTTTTCAGAGTCGGGCAATAGAAAACCAAGATTAGGTGGCCTAGTAAATTTGAGGGTGGGCTTGGTGGGTGGTCGAAAGAGGATTAAAGTTGGGCAATCAAGGTGGTGGAGACTGGGCGGCCACAGTAATAAAGCCTTACTTTATGTATTAAAGCACGTGAAAAGCAATGGTCGAGAAGACTGTTTGGAAGCAAGCAGAGACAATTGAAGCACTGTGCGATGTGATTTGTGGTATGGTGACCACCATGCTCATCAATTAGTGATGCAACAAAGTAAAAAACAACTCCACACTGCAAGGCGAACTAGTTGGTATTGAATTTGTTGGATTTTGCTGAAGTTGACCTCACACTATGTGTGTGTGCAGGGATTAGTTCCCACTGTCGTTGGCGATGAGTTGTTGCCATTGAGCCGGTTCGTCTTTTGGTGATGCAACAACCCAACCTTTTTCAATGTTGCTCAGTTGTTCGTTGACGTAACCCTTGTGCCTACGACCTTGAAATCCCTTTTGAGAATTTTTGGAAGATCTCAAAATTTGGGTTTGAGTTTGTTGAATAAGATTAAGCCAAAAAAAAAGTCCAGTAAGATACTTAAGTGTTGATTTTCAAAGGCTAAGAGGAGTAGCAACTAAGGTTTTGAATTGCCAAAGAATACACTAAGTAAACACATAAGTATAATTAGCATGGTTGACAATAACCAAGAGAGTAGAATGAACATTGATAACTTTGATTTTGCACATGAAGGTGTAATGATGATGCCGCAAGCTATGGGCAAACCTGCTTTGCAAGCCGAAGTTACTCAACAACTTCGCGCTTATGGGATTACCCTTCCTCTCCAAGAGGAGAGACATCTTAGGAGGCCTCTTGATGAGACCCCCAAAAGAAGACTCTCTCCCATACGAGAGGAGGAATCCAAAGAACAAGAAAGCAATGAATCTCTAAGTTCCACTCAAGAAGTGGCTCCACGAAGACGGTGGCCTACACGATCTCCAAATCCTCCCAAGAGGAAACGTTCAACCCACAATCCTTCTCCTCGTCTCACTCCAAAAAGGAAGAGAGGAAACAAAGGAAGAAAAGGGCAAGAAAGAAGTCACCTTCTTCTCTTTCTTCTTCACCTTCCTCCTCTTCCGACGAAAGCTATGGCTATTCTCCTAGAGAATACAAGAGGGGAGGACATCGCAAATCTGCATGGCAAGGGTCACAAAAGCTCAAGAAGTTCAAAGAGGGAGGAAAGAGTATCTCTATTCTCACTTGGATGGCACCTTTGATGCCACCAACAAAGTATCAGCCTTCATCCGGAAATTTGATGAGGCCTTTGGAGACAAGGGCTCCACGGAATCCTCCAAGCTATGCCATGTAGCTATGCACTTCTAGAAATTGGCTTGTCAATGGTGGGCTAGCCTTTGTGGCAACGACAAAGTCCCAAAGACATAGAAAACTCTACAAGTTTCCATCATGAAGCAATTCCTTACAAGTGATGCGAAGGACAAAGTGCTTACCAAACGAATGGCGCAGTTTGAAGCTTCTCTCTCATGAGTCTATCCACAAATATGTAGACAAGTTTTGGGATTTACATCTTAAGGCTACTATCTTTCAAAAGATAGACTTCGTCGAGCAAAAGCAGCAATTTTGTGCGGGATTGCCTGAAGAGATGGCTGAGTATGTCAACTCTCAGCGGCCTGGTTCTATCACCGAAGTAATCCACCACACCATGGTTGCTTCGCACATCAATTTCCAACAAGGGGCTAGACGGAATGTCAAGCCCGTGGGAAACAAAGACAAGAGTGATGCAAAGGGGAAAACAAATGCCCAAAATTCTTCCCAAGGAAATTCCAACAACAACAACAACAACAATCGGTCCAAGGAGAAGGGAGTTTATAGAGGTAAAAATAAACTCTCTCTTGAAGAGCTTGAAGCTTTTTGCAAGGACCATAAATGTTTTAACTATGGGGAGCAAGGACATGGCTATCGTTCTTTCCCCAAGAGAAATGCTCGCAATGAGACTCCTAGAGCTTCCACCATCGAAGCTCCAAAAAAGGATGCTCATTGTAAAGGATCACCTCTCTCCTATGCTTGGGGAAAGGTAAGGGAGCCGCCTTCATCTTGTTTGACCCTGGCTCTAATCACAACTTCATATCAATGGAGTTGGCCACCAAGTTGGGCATTCAAGCTTTTGAGATGGGAGATACTATAACGGCCGACACCTCTTTCAAGGGACAATGAGCCTTCATTACTCCCTTGATTGGGAAGTTGAGGTTCCATGTCCAAAGCTATGTCGACAAGGAGGATTTTTTCATCTCTTCTCTCCAACACAAGGATGCTATCCTAGGGGCACCATGGTTCAATCGCATGGCTGCCAACATGAAGTTCCCTAAAAGAAGAATCTACTTCGCCTACAGGGGAAAGAGCATGTATATAGATGCTAATGAGTCTAGTCGTACTATACCACTTGTAAATCCTCTTGCGTTTGATAAATCAATGAAGAGCTCAATTTCTATGTACATGATTTTTGTCAAAGAATCCCTAAAAGATCATAATGTTTCATCAAATGTAAATGGTAGGAATCAAGTACAGTTAGACTTGTCTAATTTTCTAAAAGGATTCCAAGATGTTTTCATCGATGATATCCCTATGGACTTACCTCCAAAACGAGGGGATGATGACCTTCAAATTGAGCTCCTACCAGGAAGCTCACCGGTGGCCTAACAAGCCTCCTTATTGAGTTTCCAAGCTCAACAAGAGGAGATCATGAGGCAAGTACAAGAATTGGTAGACAAAGGGATGGTGAGGCCTAGCTCTTCTCCCTTTTGTTCTCTAGTCCTTTTAGTGCAAAAGAAAGATGGTACATATCGTATGTGTGTGGACTATTGAGCACTAAATCATATCACTATAAAAAATTGATTTCTTGTGCCTCGGGTAGAAGATCTATTTGATAAGCTACAAGGCTCTACCTACTTCAGTAGGATTGACCTTAAAAGCGTCTATCAAACAATAAGGATAGTGGATGAAGATATCCTAAAGACCACGTTTCGTTCAACGTTTGGTCTTTATGAATATATAGTCATGCCTTTTGGCTTGACTAATGCACTAGCCACGTTCAATCGTCTAATGGAGAAAATCTTTAGACTCTATCGCAAATTCATTGGAGTGTTGTTTGATGATATCATCATGTACTCCAAGCCCTTGGAGGAACACAAGCAACATTTCCAAATGATTTTTCAAGCATTGAGGGAGAAGAAGCTTTTTCTCAACCAAAAGAAAAGTGAATTTTTCCTTCAAGCGATTCAATACTTAGGTCATATTATCTCTCAAGATGGTATCCATATGGATCTATCAAAGTTAGAGGTAATAAAAGCATGGCCTAATCCAAGGAATCTACATGAGCTAAGAAGCTTTATTGGTATGTGTGTATACTATAGATGCTTCATAGCAAAATTTTCTCAAATAGCAAGACCATTACATGACTTAACAAAGAAGAACGTTGAGCAAAATGCTTTTGACAACCTCAAAAAGAAGATTACCTCCCAACCAATCCTCATGCTTTCGGATCTCTCAAAGCTATTTGAGGTCCAATGTGATGCTTGTGGTGATTACCTTGGAGCAGTTTTGCTTCAAGAAGGGCATGCCATAGCATATGAGAGCCAAAGGCTCAATAGTGATGAACGAGTCTTGGGCATTTATGAGAAAGAGCTTTTAGCTTAAGAAAGAGGAACCATACACCTTGCAGGATGGCTATCTTCTCCACGACAATAGACTATGTGTTACCCACTCCCTTTGGGAGAAAGTCATGTTTGAATCCCATGCTCCTCCCTATGCAGGGCATAGAGGCATTCAACCTACTCTTCAATGAGTAGAAACGTACTTCTACTGGCCTACCATGAAAGTGGACATACAAGAGTATGTTTCAAAATGTCTAGTATGCCAAAAGACCAAGTATGATAGAGGGAAGCAACTTGGATTACTCCAGCCATTGCCTATCCCAAATTTACCATGGGAGAGTATATCCCTGGATTTCATCTTTGGATTACCCAACTAGGTCACAAGATTGTATTGTACCAAGTCTCTCTTGATGGGAGAATCTATAATACAAATGTCTATTGGAGGGGGACCGACTCCACATAAATCTGGTCATCAGTTGTTGTTATGTTCTCTAAACTCCCTCTCTTGCAAAAGTATTGTTCATGCCAAGTTAACTAAGTACTATGTTTATGTTGCTACCATCAAATAAGTTCACACTCTATGCTCTCAAAGTAATCTCACAAAAGTGCTTTCTCTAATTTTTCTAATTTCGCTACTCTCAAAGTTCATAGGCCATTTCCATTACATTTGTTTCTGAACCAAACACTACAAAATGCATTGATTCAAGCACCCCCAATGCAAACGATGTCTCAATACAAAATCGCTTGCATCGTTCACCATTTGCAAGGAATGGAAACATACTCATGGATATTTTGAGGTCCACATCATGAAAGAAGACGTTAACAAATATCATATCTGACATCAATCTCATAGTGAAGGTGACAAAGATTCCCAAAATTGAAAACGACGATGTCATTTTTGAGTTTCCACTGGCCAAGGGTGCAATGGACTCAATGAAACATTGATACAACCTTCATCTCTAGACAAAGCCACAAATCTCAAATGTAGCCTTCCTTGGGGTTGTACAACAAATCCAATGTGCTGGTAAATGCATCAATGAGGTTTGTCCTTAACTTTTGAACTATGGACATTCTAACTGTGCGCACTTTTGTGGTAGCTTGTTGAGGGTATCGGCACCCGACAAGATGTGCAACACAACATCAAGCAAAGTAGTCTGTTAGTTTTGTTCCAATGATGCATTATGCATTAGATGTAATGAAAATGACCTATGAACTTTGGAATAGAGGAATTAAGAGAATTAGAGTGAGCCTTTTTATGAGATTACTTTGAAAACATAGAGGGTGAACTTCATTGATGGTAGCAACATGAACATAGTACTTAATTAACTTGGCATGAAAAATACTTATGCAAGAGAGAGAGTATTGGAGAACACGACAATAGTTGAGGACCGGATTTACTTGGAGCCGGTTCCCCCTCCAAAAGGTGTCTATATTATAGATTCTTCCATCAAGAGAGACTTGGTACAATACAATATTTGTGTTCTTTGTGACCTTGGTGATGCTATGAAGGTGAAAAACTTCATACATCACGAGCATAACATAAACTTTGTAAAAAGCATTAACTATCCCAAGCCTCAGTCCCAAGGCCTCAAACACCTTTGAAGGTGGAGAGAGCTAGCGGGGAGTGAGGGTAGGGAAGAAGAATCATTCATAGGAGTGAGGGTAGGGAAGGTGAAGAGAGTTAGCGGGGAGTGAGGGTGGAGAGAGCTAGCGGGGAGTGAGGGTAGGGAAGAGGAAGAAGGATCATTCATAGGAGAAAGAAATAGTTCCTTACTTATCATCACTCTTCTTGCTTAGCATAGCATAATAGCATAGTAATGAAGATGACGAAAATGGCAAGCTTAAGCATTGAAGCATGGCTCCTGGTTGGATTTGCATTCCATAGACAAGAGTGTTGGTGTAGACTCTCCACTTCTCAACAAGCTTGGAGAAGGAAATGGAGCTCTTGCACTTTGCACTCCACACAATGAGAGAATGTGTGTGTGTGTCAGAGAGTATACCCCCCTCTCATGTTTGGTCCACTCTCTCTCTCTCTCTCTCTCTCTCTCTCGTATTATTTAATTATTTCATTTGGACATGTGTCCTCTTTTTCCTCTTTGAGAGAAAGAACTTAATTATTTATTTTTATGCATTTAAATTCTCATTGGACCCCTTTAAATCCTATCCAATAGGATTCAAGCACATCATGAGGACCACATGTGGAGGATCATTTCAACATGTGTCTTTTATGCTTCTTAAGTCATTTGATAAAAATTTAATACTTCAAGCACTTACTCAATCAAGCACGGAAACCGTTGATGCCTTTTGAGAGTTTACCTTTGAATTGAACACTTCAAGAACCTTAGTCATTTTAAGCATAAAAATCACATCAAGCTTTAGGCAAGGTTCCCACAACATTTTAAGCACTTTAGTTATTAGCAAGTTTGGGCAAGGTTCACACAAACACTTTAAGCATGAGAATCACCTCAAGCTTGGGAAAGGTTCCCACAAACACTTTAAGCAGTTTAGTTAGCAAGCTGACAAGCACCTCATGCTTGGGTAGGATTCCCACCTCAAGGTCAACCCTCGCTTGCCTAAGGTCAAAGGACTTTTTAACACTAACTTTTCGAGGTCTTTAATGAAGCTAACCCTAAGGTCTTTTAAGCTTCATTAGATACACGCTGCTCTTTGTTAGAGTACCTCCTTCTGGACCCCTATTGAGATGTAACAATCTCTCCTCTTGGTCCCTTGCTGAGGTAAATCTAGAAGCACTTATTGCAAATTGCTCTTTGGGTAGACTGTCTCCTTTTGGACCCCTATTGAGATGCAAGCATTTCTCCTTTTGGTCCCCTGTTGAGATAGGTCTAGAAGTACATATATATATCCTAACTCTTCTTCCCCTTTTATCTTTCCATATTAAATGATCAGTTTAATATGAAAAAATCATTTGGTAAAGTTAGATATTATATTTTATGACATTGGAACTTGTCAATGTTTTGTGTGTCAAATGAGACATACAACAGGTTGAAGGCAAGGCTGTGACGGTGGAGATTTGCTGTGTCAAACGGGTGAATGAAGTTTTCAAGGTGGAAACACATGGAGAAGAAAATCAAGTGAATATGTTCAAGGTTCAAATTTGTAAGAGCCAACTTACATGTGCCCGCATTTTCAATATGATTTTGGATGCAAGCGATCATATCTTGTGTGTAAGCACATTTAAGTTGTTTTCTTGTGTGTTTTATGTTAAGTATGGAGCCTAATTTACCCCTTGTAATTTCTTGTATTAAAAATGTACATTTGTAAGACCCCCGTTATGAGGAGAAGCCATTGTGTATGAAGAAAAACACTCGCCAAAACACCAAAATTTCCACGGCCAGTCTCAAGCTTTGCCTGAGTCTGGCTTCGCCGAAATGTTATGGTTTGACAGCGGTCGAAAAGTGGTCGGAAAACGGCCGATCGGTTGGCTGGTGGCCGGTGGTCGGAAGTCAAATTTCAATGGCCGGTAGCCAATTTCATAGGTGAACTTGTCTTCTCAAGGGCAGCCACACATGGGCGGATTGGAGAGTCCAATTTTGGACTTGTCTACACAAGGGCGACTACACACGGATGCCTCTCATGAGAGAGGGCAACCCTTTTGTCCTAAAAAAAGGAGGCATTTTTTACACACATTTTAGAGTGTGAAGTTGATGCAACAAGGTGGGTGTGAGGTGGCGAGAGTGAAGCAAGGCAGGAGCTCTATTAAGGGTATAATCCCTTTGTAACCTACTTTTTGTTTGAAGTACTAAAGCCATTGAGTGGCTGCTTCCCCGTGGATGTAGCCCACATTGGGTGAACCACGTATATCGTGCTCTCTCTCTCTCTCTCTCTCTCTCTCTCTCTCTCTCTCTCTCTCTCTCTTGTGTGTGAAAATTTGTCTCTCTCCATTAAGTAAGCTACTCTACTATCTATTTAGCTACGTCCTATTTCCTAACTTTTTAGGCTTTAAGTCAAAACAAAAATAAGGTCCCACCAGAGGTGATGGTGACTTGCCAGGTTCTTATCTTTTCAACATCGAGAGCAAGTTGCTCTAGGTGAGAAAACTTATTACTCTCTCTTCTCAAAAAATTCCTTCTAGAAATTGGAATGCTTCCTACTAATACACATTAGTCATGAGCATTTGGACTTGCTCGTGACACATGAAAAAGTTTGGCACCATGTGTTTAAGTCCATGGGTACATTTACTCTTCACATGCAAAGTAAACCTTGATGTTCTCTATAAAACAAGAAGAGCATTTGATGGAGTATCCCCATGTAACTTAATGGGATCTCTATAGCTTTGCAACTCCATAGTGTGAGGGGCATTACAAGTGCCCAATTTTGGAGTGCACGATAATTGAACCTACACCCCTTTGCTTAAAACTACGTGTCCTTACATTTGCCCTCTGCTTTTACTTTGAGTAGCCAAAGGTGACCCATCTAACATCAAACGATACATAGTGTTTTGAAATAGCAAGGCTAATAGGAAAACCCAGATTAGGCACATACCTCATGGTTGTTCGTAGCCATATGTACATCAAAATATTTTGAAAGCAAAATATTGATGTAAAAATTTGAATTGGAAACTTATCTACAATATACACATAGTGTCATGAAGTAGTGAAAATGATCTTTGTTTGCACTTTGCTCAAGATACACCCAAGTTATACCATACCACCTTGTAGATATACTGATAGAAATTGGCAGT
The DNA here is from genome assembly GCF_014529385.1 of Adiantum capillus-veneris. Classification (NCBI taxonomy): domain Eukaryota; kingdom Viridiplantae; phylum Streptophyta; class Polypodiopsida; order Polypodiales; family Pteridaceae; genus Adiantum; species Adiantum capillus-veneris. The sequence continues at coordinate 805,874 of NC_140944.1, read as the reverse complement.
CAAGGTGGCAATATGATTGCTGATGAGAAAACTTAGAATCAAAAGTACACCTCGTACTTGCTCTTAGCCATAGCCATCTTCTAACATGCTTGGACTACCTTAATCCAGAAACTATGAAATTGATATGATCAATGCTATAAGCAAAATTGCACACTCATGGTGTCTTGATGGAGTGAGGATGAATCTTGGTTTGAATGTTTAGCAACGACATTACACTCATAAAGCATACCATACCACCTCATAGAGATAATGATAAAATCTTCACAAGAACTGTTGTGAAAGAATAAACATAAATGTGCAATTTGTATCATACTTGCACATCCCTTTAGATGTGATAAAGTATTTATAATGCTGCACTTAGAATGCAACTATAAAATTTGACATCCACTCTCTGAATGATCATAGCATAAAAGAGAAATTACCATTAAAACTGACACCCATCATCAGGGCTGCTATATTTATAAAGACAATTTTGATTAGCATGTTGCTAGAAGAATAAGTTTTGGTTATAAGTCAACCCATATAGAAGCACTTTGATATGGCTCATAACCAAAGGTTATGAGATAAGAGAAAACAACATGTGTCGTGTGCATACCAAAAATGAAAGAACTCGATCATAAATGAGTCATCGATCGTCCATAGAGGGAAAATAAATTCTAAGAATAAGATATCCATATCCAAAGCATAAAAAATGTGCATAGGGAAAAATAAATGCCAATAAGAAACATTATTGCATCGTTGTGCATATGTGATTTGGGTGATGTTGTTCTTGACAAAGTGTCATGCGTCATAGCGGAAGCGTAAATAAAAACCTTCTTGTAGTCCACCAAATTGGCATGCCTTGCATGCAACTTGTGCAAAATGTAGCAGCATGCATTTGCAATTTTTGGACCTCTACGATCTCCAAAGTTTCTCTTGTATCCTTAGACTCCAAATCTCGACCCTTTTGCCTTTGATTACCTTGGTCGTTTTGCCTTGCTACGGAAACCACAATTCCAAGACTTCTTTGGAAGGGTTTTCCTTCTTGGGAAATCATCTACATAGCCTTGCTCTTTGAAATTCAAAACCTTTGCACGATGCCTTGCAGGCTTTTGCATGGCCTCGTTCCTTGAATTAAGAGCTTCTTGACTCCAAGTTTTGCATTTTCTTGCTCCTTGAGCTTAATAGTTTTTCCTTGCCTTGCCTTGCATGGTTTTTGCATGGCCTCACCTTGCCTGGCACACACCTTATATAGAGACTTTTTCTATCAAACTAAATTATTCATCATGCTGTAAGTTGTGCTTGTTGATCACTAAACCAGTAAGTAAAAGCGTGATTTGAAACCACTTGAGAGAAAGGGTTACAAGTCATGCTTGTAAAGAATCAAACCATAATCTTGGCTTAAACCTCATAAAATAATGATATCTTGATAGAATAAACCTCATCAAGCTTTTATGGATCCTCGCCTTGGTTTGCCTTGGATTACGACTCCACGTCAACACAAACACATGGGAGACAACTTGCACACCAAGAGACCCTCTTTGGTTGCTCCTCATGTGAAAGTGGCAGCTCAAGCCGTGCTTACTTGTGAGAATAGTCCTCTTAAAGGGGATTGGCCAGCTAGGCCACCAAATAATCCCCAGCAGGGTACCCAAGTATGGAAAAAAATTTCACACGGTAGTGCAAAGGGAGAGAGTTGAAAGACACAACCACCGCTTTATGTGTAGGCAGACCCTCACCTTCCGTGTGTGCAAGATCTACTTCCCACATGGCTTGTCATTCATTCAAGCTTGCCATGGAAGCTTTTGCATGCCCATGCACATGCAAGAGTGGCTCTCCACAAGTCTCCTTTTCCCAAAAAAAAAAACTACTCTAATACCACTCGAAGGACAAGGGGACTACTGCATGCTCTTCTCCACCCAATCACCGCCTCTCATAGGCCAGCGAGCCCATCTTTAGGAGCCCCTGAACTTGCATGTCTAGATAGCCTTACATAGGGGCTATGCTCGCCCTTGGTCCTACCCTTGTCTTGACAAGAGCTCTATTATGCAAAATTGAATTTTATTTTTACCACTCTATGTATCTCAATGGTAGGAATATGTTTCTTATGCATTTTGGCTCGATCAAAGTAAATGTCACTACTTTGCACGAACTTTTTGGATTTTGGATCCCCACAAATGGTAATCCATCTTATCAAACTCACCATAACCAAAGATGTACCTCATTGACTTATCTCACATTTTGTTTTACCGGACTCGTCATAACCAAGGATATGTACTTCTTTGACTTATCGCACATTTTGTTTTAAACATGGCAAAAAGGCTTCACATCCAAAGACTCTAAGATGCTCATAACAAGGTAGCTTGTTGTCCATGGTCCTTAGGAGCCTTTTCATCCATATAACAATGTGTGGTGATCTATTGCTAAGCTAAATTATAGCAACAAAAGCTTCACCCCAAAAATTATTACACAATTATGCATTAGGCAACATACCATACATTTTCCCTTGAGTGCAACAAACTTTTGAAAGTAGTCAAAATTACCACTTTTTTGCTTGAAAGGATACACTAAAACCTTTTTATGAAGTTGCATGAGTGAATGTACCAAAGGATAGAGCACTTCAAAGACAAATTAGATCGAGGCCCACAAACGTCACTATCAACCAAATCTAGACGATCACTTTTCTTCTTGCCTGCTACTAATAAATAATATGTGTGGGGAAGAAGCCTTTGAGTGCATCTTCATTCTTCTCATTAAGTAGATTTGTTTCGTCATTGATGGAAGAGAAACAATGTGCATATCGTAGGGCATCATTCTTTTTGTTAGCTTTATCATGTTTTTGGCTTTAGAATTGGTGGCGTAGGGTGTTATATATTGTTTTTGGTATGCCAAACGATCCTGCTGGTGGAAAATTTGCTACAATTTTTTATGGATGTGCTACTTTAAGTGATCCACCAAAACATGCTCATTGCTTGTTGCAATTTACTGAGTGCATTCATATGTGCATGTTGAGTGCCATTGATGACATGTTCTTTATTCTTTGTCTAGTATGCTAGGTTGAGTGCCATTGATGACATGTTCTTTATTCTTTGTCTAGTATGCTAGTTTTTTGTGCCTCTTATGATAGTGGCATCTTTTTGGTAATTTCAATTGTGGTTAGCTACTTACATGACTAAGTTGTGCATGATCATGAAAATTAGAGATGGATTTTGGTCATGGAAAAGCGAGTCAAGCTACTTTGATGCAAGGCTTTTATTTTATTGGAAGAGCATTATTTGTTAATTCATTGCCAATTTTGAGCCATATATGGCTATTTTGCTGATCCCAATCTACATTTGAGCATCCTAGTTGATTTTTCTATGGTATTTCTAGTTTGGTTTATGCTCATTGTATATTGGTATCTTAACACTGCCAAAACTTTGATAGCATAGACATTGTGTTTGCCATTGGTACCAATTAAGGCTATTTTACTCAATATTAAAAGCTAGATAGAAAAGTGTGGAGAGTATAACTTGTAGTGCTTGTGGTTTACTTCAACTATGCATTCGAATTGAAGTTCTTTCAATTTGAAAGGTAGATCCAGTGGTCGGGTGAACTCTGCCAAAGAGGTAACTTGAGAAACAAGCCTTTTGATTGCCCAAAAATTTATTGCTTTTATTGTGGCAAGAAAAGGGCTGTTACAAATGGAAATTATATTGACTAGCCAAGGAAAAGACTATGAGAGTTGAGAAGCCAAAGGAAAACATTGTAGAGGTTAACATTGTTTGTGTCTAGACTAGAGATGATGTTGTCTTGTTGTCCTATAGTGATTTTGGTTGCCACAGACAATCACGTGTCCCATGATTCAATCATTAACTCGAGTGCATCTTTTCAAGTTAATTTAGATAGGGGGTGGTTAACCAAAATGAAGGCAAAGAGTAAAGGAGTCATGAGCAAATAGTGACGATGCTTGTGGCATAGTTGCAATAGGAGATGTGCATCTGAAATTTGAAAATGGCTCATTTTCTATACTCAAATATACTTGGAATGCTCCAAATCTTGCAAAGAGATTGATTGGCATTGGAAACTTGGATGACTATAGTTACCATGTCATTATTCGTGACCATTCTTGAAAATTATGGAGGTTCTAAGGTTGTATCTTGAGGATCCAAATCAACAACTATGTTTTGTATAATCACGTTGACAAATTAATATTTGTGGCATTGCCAATTGGACCATACAAGTAAAAAAGGAATGAAGGTTCTTTCACATTTTCATTATCTTCCTAAGTTCAATGTTTGATACCCTTGCTTTTAAAAACAGTGTCTTCCCTTGACCATGTTAAACTCATATATACAATCTTATGTTATTATCAGTTACAAGCAATAAGAGAGCTGCCCACGAAAACATGTGATGGATTACCTTCATCTTAGGGGTATCATTCAAGTTGATATAAGTCCTTTGTATCCCTCCAAGAATGAAGTCCACTTTACTTTGGTGGCTTCTATATTTCTGAATGTATTGATACATGTGTAAAGAAAGTAGCAAATCTTTAACATCATTTTGCATGCTATGCCTGATTCCCTTGTACTAGGCTGATCATTTGCTTGATAGCTTTTCTCATATAAGTGAGTGAAGGTGTCTCTCTTGGTTCAGGGAAGACTAGGTAGTTCAGCCATGTAGGGTGAGAAACAAGCAGTTGCTTGAAGTCATCCCACCTTCTCCTCCTAATGATTGGGTAGTATGTTGGGTCGATCTGAAGGTGGGTTGGGGCAAATGAGTTCACTGTTATTGCCTACTTGTTCTCTCCCATGAACTGAATTTTCCATGCTGGCTTGGCCTCTTTGATTTGCTCAGTGGTCCATTTCGAGAGATATGCATCCTTGTAACTCCCCTCATCATTTGGTAAAATTGCTAGTAGTAGCTCTTTATTCTTTTCTATTGTTAGCCACTTGAGTAGTGGGTAGAGAAGTTCTGGCTCAGAAACCTCCTCTTGTAGCTGCTCTAAAGTGATGTATTTTAATAAATCTAACTTCAATAAATGATGCTCCTAGCGGAGGATCCTGGCCACAACTTCCCTCATCACTTATGAGTGTTCCTCTAGTAGATTGAGTACTCCTGAGGTAATTTATGAGGTTCAATTGAAGTACCCACACCTACCAGGAGTACTCCTGAGGTAATTTATGAGGTTCAATTGAAGTACCCACACCTACCAGGCCCTCAAACTGCTTGTTCTCTTGTTCTATCTCTTCTTCTATATTCTCAAAGTCGGGCCATGTTTCCAAGGGTCTTTCTCTTTAGGAGGGAGGCTCTGGAATTGTTTGATCTTTGATAGCTGCTTTCATTGATCCTCCACTTCCTTCATAAGCATTTCAATGCTTTCATCTTTTTCTTTTCCCTTGTCTGTCATGGCCTTGATTTTAGTGTGTAGAGCCTCTTCCAGTGTAATCCTTGTTGTTTGAGAGACTTCTAGTGCTTGTTGCAAATTTGCAATCTGCTTCTTATAGATGTCAGTCCGCTCAAAGCTACTTGTAGGGATGAGCAAAGGGTCCTCTGTAAATGCCTCAAGTTGTCTGTTCTGATCAACTATTCGGCCTTTTAGCACATCTATTGATACCCTTTGCTTCGGAGCTAATGTTGCTGACTCTTTGGCACTTTGATGCGCTTGTTGATATTGCTTTTCTTTTTGGTCCAAGGCAAGCTTACTGCTTTGGACTATACTCTCTTGTACTTGCCTAGCCATCACTTCTTTTTCATAAAGCTCTTTGTACTTTGCAAGCTCCCCATTGATATGTTTTATTTGTGCATCTCTCCTTTGCAGATCCTCTACCAAAATTATGTCGATCTCGATCAATTCTTTATTTTCAGCCCTTGTTTTGTCCATCTCTTGCTTTATGTTGACTACTACTAGACTGAGATCGGCATTGTTCTCTTCTTCCTTCCAATATTTGAGAGTGATTTGCATGATTTCTTTATTCAACTCTTTAGCCAACTTAGAAATCAATGTTGCCGTGGCCATATTGGACATTGATTCTTGAAAGAGAGGTCCTTGAGCAACTTCTTTTGTTGTTTCTTGGGCTGTTTCTTAGACAGGTTCCTTGGTTTCCTTGATATTATCTTTCTTGATTTGCATGATTGCTGGTTGAGTGGATATCTCCATCCCTTTCTCTGATTTGTCTCCATGTGGAGCTTCCTTAAGGGAGTGCTTGGGCAAGGCTATTAGCCCTGCCTTCTAGTGCTTTCTCCACATTTCCTGTATTTTTGTGATAGCATTGAGAACTTGTCGTGTTTGAGCTTCTAATGAATACGTAAACCAACCATCCCAAGAATTTCTTGTATTTTTATCAAGTCTTCAGGTTGTTCTACTTTTTTTTTGTACCTTTTCATTCTTAGTTTCTTGTCTTGATCAGTCGTCCTGGGGTTTTCTTGCTTTTTTTGCAAGCCCTCTAACTGAACATCTTGTCCTGTGGCCTGCTCTGGTGTCTTTGGATCCTAGCTAGGCTCCTAGCTGGGCTCTTTTAGGAATGACATTGGCAAGTCCACCGCAACATAGGCCTCCTCCCGTGTATATCCGGTGGCCATAAGGTCCTTCTAGTGCTTTCTCCACATTTCCTGTATTTTTGTGATAGCATTGAGAACTTGTCGTGTTTGAGCTTCTGATGAGATACGTAAACCAACCATCCCGAGAATTTCTTGTATTTTTATCAAGTCTTCAGGTTGTTCTACTTTTTTTTGTACCTTTTCATTCTTAGTTTCTTGTCTTGATCAGTCGTCATGGGGTTTTCTTGCTTTTTTTGCAAGCCCTCTAACTGAGCATCTTGTCTTGTGGCCTGCTCTAGTGTCTTTGGCTCCTAGCTGGGCTCTTTTAGGAATGACATTGGCAAGTCCACCGCAACATAGGCCTCCTCCCATGTATATCCGGTGGCCATAAGGTCCTTGATTACCTACTTGGCGGTTTCTTTAGGTGTGAGAGGCGAGGTCAAAATCTTTTCCTTATTTGTATCTTCCATGTGTTGGATTTATTGCTCGAGATGTATCTCTGCTTCAAAGGCCTTGTATTCCATGTGGATCAAGGGGCTATGTACTAGACTTGGTTCTTTAATTTCTTCTATATGTGCTTCTTGTTGCTATCCTTTTTCTTGCCTTGCTTGTTCCTCTTGTTGGTAGATCCTCTCCATCATTTCTATCACATTGTCTTCCCGGCGGTCAAGTCTTGTCTTTGTCCTTAATTCCTTGGAGAGTGTATCCTCTTCCTGTTTTTCTTGGACTTTAATTCTCTTTGCTTCTTTCTCTAACTCACCTTCGGATGTCCTCTTCAATTTTAGGCATGTTCTTTCTCTCAGCCTCTCTCTCATCAAATCTGACAGGTTTCAAGCATGTTCTTCTTTTCTTAATCGTTTTGTGTCTCTTCTCTTCTGAGCAGCTTCCTGCTGTTTTTGCTTCCTTTCCTCCTCGACCTTTTGCTTTCTCTCATACTCTTCCTTGGATTTTTTCTCTCTTTGTTCCACTCTCTTGGTGTATACAGTTTTTGGCTTTCTTTCTTGAGTTGTGGGATCTATCTGGCTGGAGCTCTACTGCTTCCTCGTTATTCTCTGATCCTATTGACTCAAAGTTTTTGGCTCCTTCATCTCTGACATATTCAGGTTGTGTTGTTTTCTTTGCTTTGGTGGTTCTTACTGATGTAGAAGGTTCTGCTACCTTTTTACCCTTCGGTTGACACATTTCTTACGTGCATTCATTAGAGTCTAGAGCATTTTCTAGTGGGTCTCTTTCCCCGACAAGACAGGCTGCAACTTTTGTCAGAAACTTGGCTCCCCCTAGGTGTGGGATTTCGGATTGCTTTGTCCATTGCTTCTACTAGCAGATCAAATCTCCACTTGGCCATATCAATAGGTGCATGTTGGTGATGTGGTACTAGCTCGTGTAGTGTTGATGCTAGGTTCTGTTTTGGCCTTGTGTATTCGGTATGCTTATCAAAATGTAGATGCTCGTGCAAGACCCTCTTCAAGTGCTAGATCCTCCTTTCTTTGATAGTGCTAAAAGTTGGCAATTTCATTGTACTAAAATCTTCATTTGCATAGCCTTGTGGCTTCACAGGCTCTCCCCTTGGCAACTTAGTGATTTCTACTATCGTATCTGGGGTGATTTCATCTATCACCTTTTCTCCATCATCTTTTGTGAGTGTTGCCGTCATTTTATCTTTGTTTATCTTCTAAAGAGTTGTTATCATCTCATGAACTCGCCTGTAATCGAATCAAACTATTGGCTCTGATAAGAAGTCCTCGATTCCCAGTCTAGAGATTGCTCTGTCAGCATTTTGTGGTGTGTAGTCAATTGTGTCGAAGTCTTTAAGCATTTAGGGCTAATAGCTAGCTTTTGTGTCAGATGAAGATGAAATTTGTACATTTTGGTTGTACTTGTCTTCCTCTTTCCAATCATACCTTGTTTGACCAATTTGGATCTCAACATCCCTATTTACAAGCAAAAAAGGATCTTGGCTCCTAAGTATTTGGCCCTTTGTGGTCATCTGTTACCTGACACACTTTTTTGTGATTCCAAGGCCATAGATGGGATCCCCTCATCATTCTGGATCAGTGGACTACCCACTTGCTATAGTTCAAGTGTCATTTTTTTAGTTGCAATTGCCTGGCTTGTCCCTGTGGCACCAACCACGATAGCTGTCTTCCATGATCAATCATCAAGGGAATGGTACCAAGTGGTCCCTATTGATGTATAGACTCCTTTTATGCTATGCACCATCTTAGAAAATTTGATTTGGTCCCTTGCATAATTTTTTCCTGTTTCCAAAGGTGTTCAGCTTTGTTATGGTCTTCTTTGTTTTTCTAATCAACTTCAACTCTTTCATGCTTGTTCCCTGGGTCCTTCTAGAACTTTCATGGAGAAATTCGTGTGTGTGGTTTTGAGTTTTAGCCGATTGTGACTTGTTTGGTGAAAAACGCACAAAAAACACACATTTTGCCCTAATTTGAATTTTATGGCAAATTTTGCTAAACTTCCAATGGTATTTGCTTCCATTGGGTACTTCTCAGTTGTGGTATCAAAATTATGGAAATGCACCTTGGTTTGGCTTGTTTTTTGCCATTTTTTGGTTTTTTGTCCTAGAATCTGCAAGATCTTTGCTATTTTTCCTTTTGGGTGGTTTATTCGGTGATTTCTAAGCATGGGCAACGTGTTCCTAGCTTGGGGAAATTGGGAAAATCTCTTGCTTGTGCAAATGGCATTGTGGCAGCAGCAACCGCAGTTATGATTAGAACAAGCATGAAAGAGTTGAAGTTGATTAAAAAAACAAAGAAGCAACTGCTATGATTTCTTGACCAATTTTCATGGGTAGCTTCCTCCTATTCTTGTGTACTTGAAGGTGCCCTGTTTGATTCATTTGGAGCCAAGGTTGGGTCTGGATGGCTTGTTTTTCCCTATGAAAACTTTTTGCTTGCATTGCTGACAAGTACTTGCTTAAAGTGGGATTTCATGTCATGCACATGGTCTACATGCCCTTATGAAGCTGATGTGACCTTTTGATGCACTTTCTGGAGTGATGGCACCAACCACGGTAGTTGCCACTGGTGATTTTTTCATGATGAGACCCTGGATCTATTTTCCCTACCCCTTAATGGTTCTTTTGATCCCTTCCATTCAAGTTTTGGTCACTTGTGCAACCCCTAATGTGCATGTTTATATCTTTGGTGCCTCTATCCCGATTTGTGTTTTTGGTGAGTTGGTTAGTATTTGGCATGCATGCACATGTTTTATAAGTACCATAGAACTCATCACTAGCTTTGCTTACCATGGGGATGTCTGATTTGTGCATACGGACTCTCCGGATGTTGCGCATACTTGCTCGCTCGCTCTCTCCCACATGGTCGCTATGTGGAAATGACTAGGAAATCCCCCTAAGTTAGTATATGTGCCTAATGCTTTTGGATTCCCATTTTTATTTTCGCTTTCATCAATCCTTGTGCATCCCTTAGTTTTTTTATGGATCTTCAATTTTTGCGATTGGGCTTCGTATGTCCCAAATACAACACGTTTACCTTCTAGGTCACCTTCATATTTAGGTCGAAATTCGACATCTTCAACTTGCTTCCAAACTTTTTTGGATTCTCGGAGCTCTCCAGGTATGGTATTTTGTCATTTGGCTTCAGATTTCCTATTGCTTAATTGGATTTTTTATTAGATTTTTAGAAAGAAAATTCGAAAAGGTACTTTAAAAATTATGGTAAATCCCAAAATTTAGCAAAATAAAGCCAAAAATTATCCAAAATTAGGTAAATTATTCCTAGTTAAGAAAATAAGTTGTCCTGCTATATACAAAATATGTAGACCAATATTGGTCTATTTTGTACTTTTTCTCGATTTTTTAAACCAAATTTGACCATATAATTAGAAACAGAATATGAAAAGCTTTCATGTATGGAGTATATACAAGAGTATGGAGCTACTTTTGGCCTTGACCTGACATGATTCCCCTTTACGTACTTACGGGCATTTACTTATTATTTGTTGAAAAATCAAATCGCAATAAAGCGCAACAAGGTTTAAAACATTGTAAGACAATGCCCGATAATAGTTTCCATAGGTTCCTTGCCATAGGTTCTAATGACCCATGGGTCAACAATATGGCATAACTCACTTTTCGTACCAAAGTCTTATTTTTTGAGAGTTATGAAATGATGCAGATTATGGTTAAAAACATCATTTGTAATGAGTAGCTAGTCTAGTTGCAGAAGCCGTGGTGCAATGGCACTTCCAAAATTTAAATACAAAGCCATTTGAACCATTGAACTCTACTTTTGGTATAATCTATGGTTGCTCTTAGTATATAAGGTACTAGGTCATTTTGTAAAGAGAACTTTATCTTAATCAAACTGTTGAACTGCCGTCGATTGTGTGTAAGAGAGAGAGTGTGAGCTTCATCCTAATGCTACTTCCCGCTCGCTCATTGCGTTGGAGATTCGACTACACCATCGCAATAGGTTCAAAGAGAGCTACGCAACAATGCTAAGCATTCCACGCAAAACGGAGTACACATGCTAGCTCATCTACGAGCTATTTGTGGTCGTAAGTATATCAAACAATTTTTTTTTTCTATGTGCAAGTAGTCCTTAGAATCATGGCAACATAAGCTACTCATAGGTACTCGTACATTTCAATTTTGAGCGCTTTTGAAATTCTACTCTGTCTTCCTACGCATTTTTTGCAAATGGGTTTGGAGTGAGGATATTGATTGTAGAGGCTTTGGGACAGGTGTATCCTAGTGAGGGGATGGTGTTCCTTCAGTTTCATACAATTTTTGTATGGTTTGGTGAGTTTCTTTTCGTTTGTGTGTATGTGGGTTGGGTAGTGTAGTTGAGAGCAGTGAAATTCCTAATTTAGGTTTAGTTGGCCTTCCAGAGTGTTGTATGTGTGGGATGGTCTCAGCCTGACAAGCCTTAGAGATTGCCTTCGTGCACCTATCATGTCATATGTGTCCTTGATTGACATTATATTGATCTTGGTAGTAATGCATGCACTTTATAGGTGGTGTGATTCGCTCTCACATTGGCGTTGTTGTCGGAGACACAAGGACTTGAGCAGGTAATCCTACTAACACTCGTGTGATGGTTGCTTGCTTTAGTTTTGACTAAAGAGAGCATTTTTCTTAAGTGGATCCAGAAGAGGATATTACGAGATCAAGTGGACATCCAAGAAGCGTGTGTCTTGTCGAGGGTATGCGACTAGATAGATTTAGTTAGGATTTGTAGTATTAGTTGTAGATTAGAGTAGTTGCTGGTGGTTGAGTGATTTGTGAGGTGATAAAAGCGTTTGCTAGTCCGTGTGTGGCAGTGAAGCGTTTTTCTACTCATAAATCCAAAACCCCATAGGATGTGTAGGAGTAGCTTTCGATAAGTGATCTGATTTTGATCTAGAGTTACTCATCACTAATTTATATGTTGAAGTGCTTGTTTGCATTCACGATCTCTGAAAAGTTGATTTTGATGGTAAAAATGCAATAAATAGGTTCTTGTTGACATATTTTCATGACTGATTGATGATGTGCATATAAGAGGACATTTGCAAGAGTTTTGTGAAGAAATATTGAAATTTTGTAAACTTGGACATCATACGCATATGATTTCTCAAGAGGCATCTGGAGACCAAATTTGACAAATCTGACTGCACCAAAGTGTTCAAAAGGGGTGTTTTACTCTAAGTACACCTTAAGACTAGGGTTTTGACCAACCCTTGGCACCCAAAAGACAAAAGACGGAGTGTCAGAAACGAAAAAAAGAGAAACTTGTGATTTTTAGCATATTTTAGCATGAAAATTGGTACAGTGCTTGGAAACCAGTGTTGGAGACTAGTGGATGACTGTGAATGAATTTTAGACAAAAATCCATCAGCAGACATCATACGCGTATGATGTCTGAAGGGTAATTCTGGCAGCAAAATTGACTTTTTGACTTTACACCCTGATTTTACTCTTTCGGGGGATTTCCTTGTCAAAAAGTGGTGAATTTGTGCAATTTTGATTTCCAAAATTTAATGTGAGCACATGTGCATGTTGTACATACCAAGGAGCACTTGGGGTAGAAACAGAAGTCCATTTCGACCAAATAGACATCATACGCGTATGATGTCCTAGAGGCCAGATTTGAGGTCCAACGATACATCTGAGTGAACCCTTGTGATCTAGAGCAGTTAAGAAGCAAATAAGCAAAGTACCACTGAATTTGATGCATTTTTGGGTTTGTAAAGGCCACAAGACAGATCTAGGCAAAGTGAATGCTTGAATTGATCATATCTAGCACAAAAAGTGTTGGAATTGAATTTTGAAAGCTGTTGTGAGTTGCTTGTGAGAGGTGGGAAACCTCTGGAGTGAATTTCACTTCAATTTGACTAGCTAGACATCATACATCTATGATGTCTAAAGGGCAATTTTAGGGACCAAAGTTGACATTATAGCTTACCAAGGTGTTAGCACCACAAAACAAGCCTAGGGACCAAATTTCATTGCATTTGGAGCACATAGACATCATACACGTATGATGTCAAGTCAAGATCTGCAAGTCCAATTGCATTTTTGACCACACAGTAGGTTTGAAAATAATGATTTAAACCTGTTTGCAAAATTTCATCTCATTTGGACGCATTTCTTTAAATTTAAGGAGATTTTTGCAATTCCAAGAAGGTAAACGTAAAAAGTGGCAATTTTGTGCATTTTTTACGTCCAAAATTTTTTGTGAGCACATATTTTTGTTTTATTCATCAAGGAGCACCTTGGGTAGAAGCAAAATTGAAATTTAAGCCAAAAGACATCATACGCGTATAAAGACTTTTAGGCCAAATCTGGGTCAAATCAGACATTTGAGTATACCCTACTATCCTAAAGCACAAAAGAAGTCCCTAGCCAAAATTTCTTTGCAATTGGAGCACATTTGGGTTAAAAAGTGCCAAACAACAAAAATTGGGCAAGGTTCATGCTTGTATTGACCATAACTTGCACAAAAAGTGTTGAAATTGAATTCTAAAAGTTGTTGAGAGTTGCTTGAGTGACAGTCTTTGGGATAAAATTCACCTCATTTTGCCACAAAAGACATCATACTTGTTTGATGTCTCAAGCGCCAACAACTGATTTTATAGAAGTGTTTGCCATCACAAAATAGTTCTAGAGACCAAGTTTCATTCAATTTGGATTACTTTTGGCTTAGTTAACCTCCTAAGGAAGTTGCAAGCAACCAAACAGAAAAAGGAGTGACGACCTGTCTAAAAGTGTCAGAATCACAAATTGAGACTTGGAGTGGTTAGAGTACATCAAGGAGAGTCTACATTTAAAGTTTGGAGTAATTATGAGTCAGGAGACATCATACGCGTATGAAGACTTCAGGCATAGGTTAAGGTCAGAGAGGAACGTTGACCAATCAAAGGACTTCCTTTTGACCCTAGAATCCCAATTATCATTCCAAAAAAAAAAATGGAGACTTGTTAGTGGACCAAAGCATGGATCTAGTGTTGATACTTTGAAAATTCCAGAATTGACCTACAGGAAGATTGAATGCAATAGAAGACTGTTTTGGCCATAACTTGAGCTCCTATTATCGGATTCAAAAACCTTTCTTATCAAAACGAAGCTCCAGAGTAGCTCTACAACATTTAGTGCAACCCATGAACAATAATCAACGACCCTTTGGGTCATATTGTTGGTCAGCACTAAAAAAACACGTCATTTAAGGTCTTAAAATGCATCCGAAAATAGGGGTGTCTAAAAGTGACAATTTGAGAGAATTGTGAGGAAACGATCGCGGTTTTGGACATAGTTTTTACTTTTTCCTAACCAAAGCATTTGAACGCATTGGAACAAGACTACTTACATCAAGCTAGAGCTATTAAGTCTAGAACATGTCTACTTTAGACTCAAACTCAGCTTACACAAGCTCTGAGATCCCAGCGATAGAGGAGCATCTATGCATAATGGATCTTCCAAACTTGCAGTTGATAAAGACCAATTTTGTTGAGAGAGTTTGGATGATAGATAATGATAGTGAAGGACTATATAGATACGTCGACGGTAGTGAGGTCAACCTGTATAGATGCTCATACCAATACCCATAAGAGCTGATGGATTACAAGCTCTTATATGTCTATACATACGTAGTCGATTGTCAATGGAAATCTATAGTTGTTGACAAGTATGGATGAGAATACAGAGATGTAGAAAGCACAAATCCATAGATTGCATTATAAATAGATGGATATTTGGTCAATGAAGGACCATAGATACCCCCACTAGACATGAGGATTGCTACGAGAATTCGAAAAAGGGAGCCACCTGGATTCCCTCCTAGAGCGATAACGAGAGAAGGATTGGGAGAGTCTATGATTAGATTTGTAGACAATCAGAGAGTTAGACCGACCCAAGTCTTGAAATGGGTAAAGAGGAAATACTTCAGAGATAAAGATCCGAGAGATCACATAGCGGCTTTCAAAAGAGTAATTAGAGTAGAGAAAGTTTCGGATTTTGTAACACAGTTTGCAAGATTCAGACTGACTCTAGAGGAGGACGCGGCTACATGGTTTGACTCAGTGGAAAGACGAGATTTTGAGACTCTAGACGAGTTGTTTGAAGAGTTCAT
Source organism: Adiantum capillus-veneris (assembly GCF_014529385.1). Taxonomy (NCBI): domain Eukaryota; kingdom Viridiplantae; phylum Streptophyta; class Polypodiopsida; order Polypodiales; family Pteridaceae; genus Adiantum; species Adiantum capillus-veneris. The sequence goes on along the minus strand of NC_140944.1, from coordinate 790,785 downwards.
TGAAGAATTCTTGCATAAAGGCATAGCTCACAATACTGTCTCACAAATCCACAGATTTAAGTAGAAAGACGGTGAATCAATGTGCAAGGCGGCATTACAGCTCAAGGGATATGTCAAGTTCTGTTTGACAGTGGAACTACCTACGCAGGCATGATCGATGCTGATCTTTATCCAGGGAATGAGACATGTGGGTCTTCAAAAGGATCTGCATATGATAAGGAGCCTGACACTAAACGAATTGATCAAAGAAGCTCTTTATTTGGTGGATAACTGTGAGAAATATAAAGAAAAGGATCATAAGAGTCAAGAGAACGAGACATCCTCTCAACACAGTGATTCACATATGAGTGAGTCCATTGTGACGGCATCTATTGATCAAAAAAAGTTTATTAACGAAATGGTCAAGAGGTTAACTCCTCTTGTAAAGTGTGATCCAGAAGAGCTTAAGTGGTGCAACATTGAGAGAAAATGGACAAACCATACAAGGAAAGAGTGCTATTATAGCATGAAATATGCTAGGGAAAGGTATGTACAACCTATTCCAGTAGTACCTACTTCACCTAGATACGTTACAAGGAATGAGCTAGGTCCAGTAGGAGTTTCAAGGCCACAACCTGTCTTAGGACAACAACCTCCACTGACAAAATTTAGAGTATAAGCCCTCATAATAGCGTTAAAGGAGGAGTACGGGGACAAAAGCCATATATGAGCCCCTAGGGACATGTGTACAGTGAACATAGTATCAGAATTCTATTTAAATGATTTTGCTTTTTGTTGAGTTGATTTTTGGTTTTATTTAGTTTTTTTTTATTTTCTTGAGAAAAACATTATAAAAAAATAAAATCCATAATCCACATGAAGAAAACATTGAAGGGATGCTTGAACAGTACAAAGAGAAGAAGGTACTAGAAAATGACGAAACTTCACAAGGTATGTCTCAAAAGCCATATGCACAACGCTTTAATGTCAAAGGTAAGAAAAGAATACTGATCAATCTTCAACAACAATATGAGGCCAAAAATGATTGAGAATGGTCATAAACTCCGGGATGGCCTACAAGGACAAAGAAACTTGGTGATGCAACTCAACAAAAGCATCCATCAAATGTAAAGTTGCCTATCAGACACTTCACATGACTTAGAGACCGTATACAAAAAGTAGATTTTTATACTATAAATCTTCTATCTTGTATATGACTTAATGAAGCCTAACAAACAAAAGGGACTAACAATACCGACAAAAAAAGGGGGGCAAAAATGACAACTCGGTCATCTATTGCGATAGATGTCTGTACGAGCAACCAGGGGTCAAGCCAAATCCTGGTCATCAATATTGATTCTACATGTTTAGATGATGCTCAGTGTATAATTCATTTCAATTTGGCAGTCGGAAGGTGCCAAAGATGCCCTTCAGTCTTTTTCGATACCGAAATCCAAAAAGTTAGCTTAGAAAGCCAAATACAAGTCCAAATTAAGCCAAACTTTGTCAATAGGCTATGAATAGAGAATACAAGCTAAGGGTGAAGAAAAAAATTTTAAAAAAGAAAAGACATCTAACCCCTAGCGCCAGAGATGCAATTTTTTCAAATCTGAAGCCATGATAGCGATCTACATACCCTGCACATTATGTATATGAATTTTGGGACAATGATATTCTAAGATGGTCATCTATCACAAACTATGTTGGATAAGGCCCTTTTGAAGAAAGTTACTAACTTGGGGAATTAACTGGGAGTTTTCAGGCTTTAAGTCATGTATCAAGTAGAAGCAGTATAATAATTTACACAACACACAAAAGCTAGCAGGGGCAAGTGAGACTTTGATCACCTTGATGTAGGAACAAAGAAGTCCCCAATGAAGAAGAGCAGACACAAAAGGTCGACAATTGAAGACTCAGAGCCTTAAGTCATTCCTTAAGTACTGGACATCAAAATATATAATTGTAAGGAATTTATAGAGGCATCCAAACGACAATGTACAAGCAATGGAGCAAACAAAAGCAAAAATGACAACAAAGATCGCACCGACATTGACGATTAGGTCGTGTCAGGGACGACATGAATTCGGAGGGGAGGAGTGTTGACCCACTGTCAACAATACGACATAACTCACTTTTTGTACCAAAGTCTTATTTTTTGAGAGTTATGAAATGATGCGGATTATGGTTAAAAACATCATTTGTAATGAGTTGCTAGTCTAATTGCAAAAGCCAGGATGCATTGTCACTTCCAAATTGTAAATACAAAGCCATTTGACCCATTGAACTCTATTTTTGGTATAGCCTATGGTAGCCTTAGTATATAAGGTACCTAGGACATTTTGTAAAGATAACTTTATCTTAATCAAAGTTTTGAGCTGGCGTCGACTGTGTGTGAGAGAGAAAGAGAGAGAGCATGAGCTTCATCCTGACGCTATTTCCCGCTTGCTCATCGCATTGGAGATTCGATCGCACCATCAAGATACGCAACAACACCAAGCATTCCATGCAAAACGGAGGAATCCCCCATTTGCTATGCATAGCAATGTGTGAAGAAGAGGAGCCGGAAGCACAACAGAAGAGGAAGATGAATACGCACACACACTCTCACACACACCACCATAGCCACACACACACACAGGTTGGAGGGGGAGAGCCAACACACACTGTGTGCCCCCTTTCTTTCTTCTCTATCTTATGCACTTAGGCACAAAACACACTCTACTTTTGTGTTACTGGCTCACACAAGTGTATAGCTGTACACTTAGGGTTAGTAGCAGTTAGTGATGGGCGATCGGCCACATGGCCATTAATCCTAACATTCTCCCACTTGACGGCCAATGTGGGAGACCATAAGAATGAAAGAGAACCACGCTTCACCCAATGCCCATCAACTCATAATAGTGTTGAAACTGATGGCTGGAGAGACTTTTAGTGACTGCATTTACTGTGTTCTCTGACGTAGGAATCTTCACTAAATTAAGGCTCTTGTTTGCCAGGCATTCATGACTGAAGTGATAACGCACATCAATGTGTTTCATTCTTGAATGAAACACTGGATTGTTAGCCAAGGCAATAGCACTCTGACTGTCACAATGAAGAACTGGTGTACATTGCTCCAATCCAAGATCTTTCACTAGGCGAGCAAGCCAAATAGCTTCTTTGGATGCCTCACTCAATGCAACATACTCTGCCTCTATGGTAGAAATGCACTCTTGAAGAACAATAAATAGCAAAACTAGCAAATGTGTAAATCCAACGTGTTGTTGATTTACGACTGTCAACATAGCCTGCATAATCAATGTCTACAAATCCCTGAATGGATGACTCTCCATGACCATAGCATAACTGTCTATCTGCAGTGCCACTCAAGTATCTGAGAATCGACTTGACAACATCCCAATGCTTTTTACTAGGGTTAGACATAAATCTGCTGACAACTCCCACTGCATGTGCAATGTCAGGTCTTCTAGCCACCATGGCATACATAAGACTACCACAAGTTGAAGCATAAGAAACCTTAGCCATCGCAACTTTTTCTTTAGCAGACTTGGGATAGTCGTTCTTGCTAAGTTTCAAATATGCATGCAATGGAGTACTCAAAGCCTTTCCCTTCTGCATGTTGAAACAATCAAGAAGCTTGTGCACATACTCTTTTTGAGAAAGGTACAACAACTTCTACTTACGGTTACGAGTAATGCGCATACCCAAAATGTGATTGGCTTCACCCAAATCTTTCATGTCAAATTGACTTTTCAGCTTGGTTTTCAAGTCAGCAATGTCCTTCTCGGAATGACCAACAATAAGCATGTCATCTACATAAAGGATAAGCATAATAAAATGTCCATTGGGTTGTCTTTTCGTGTAAAGACATGGATCCTCATTACTGCACTTATAGCCTAGGGAACGCATAAATACATCAAACTTTTGATACCATTGTTTAGACGATTGCTTCAAGCCATTTTTAGAAGCTTATAGACCAAATGTTCCTTGCCCTTTAGCACAAATCCTTCGGGTTGCTGCATATAAATCTCTTCCTCGAGATCACCATGTAAGAAAGCTGTGATGACATCATTATTTTAAAGAAAAATTTATAGCGAGCGAGACTTGCAAAAGGGATAGAGAAAAAGGAGGTGGGGGGTGGGGTAATAGAAACACCAATTTTTACACCAAACACGTTTCACTTAGATTTAGCTCATCAGTGGTGCAAGAAATTGGTGGAGGGGAGGAGGGAATATAAATAGGAGGGCATGGTTCAAAAACCTGTACAGAGTACTATAATCAAGGTAGGATGGAGCTAGTTATAAAGATGAGTTACTCCCCAAATTCTTTAGGAGGTACTAAATAAAGAGGGGGGAACTCTTAAGGGATGTACAAAACTGTAGTCTACTAAAGGGTGTACCAAAATTGGAGGCTAGTTTTAAAGTTAATGGGGTTGTACAAAAAAGGAGGAGGCTAGATAAAGTTTAATGAGGTTTTGCAAAGTACCATGGTTGGGAGAAGCTCTAAGAGGGGAAATACATGAAAGGTAAGGTTTTTGCAAAAAAAGAAGTGGAAAACCTACGGGGAGAGGGCGAGGGGGGGGGGGGGGGGGGGGGGATACATGAGAGGTAAGGTTTTTGCCAAAAAAGGAGTGGAAAACCTTCGGGGGGAGAGGGGGGACATTAGGTATTACTGGGTTTTTTCGAGAGAAGGGAGCCAAGGTTTGGTGCATTAAGCCAACACACGATTAGTTTTGGAAGGTGTGCAAGCTCGGGATTAGCTTTAAAAAGCTTAGAGAGAGGTTTGTTAATGGAGAGGGAGAGGTTGAGAGTGCGGGTGAGGGGTAAAAAAGAGAATTTTTATAATGGTGGGTGGTGGTTTGGGTTTTTGGCTTTTTTGAAGGAGAGAAGATCTAGAGTTGTAAGAGACGAAACAAAAGCAAGCTTCCAAATGAGAGGGTGGCTAACCTTTTGTCCTTAGTTTAGCAAAGAAGAGGTTTTGGATCGAGATAAATCCCAAAAGGGAGCTTTCTCAAATGATGTACCTTTTGAGTTTTTGAAGAATGAAGGAAATCTTTTGGTGTGTAGGATACTAGGACTGCCAAGGGATATAATTGTAGGAGTTGAGACTTTTTTTATGACACTTAGAATCTAGAATCCCATGCGTGGCAAAAGAGGTTCCTTTGAAAAAATGGATGTCTAAAATAACCGCCTCTTAAAGAAGATGAAGGAAGAGATCTTTATATGCTGTTGGAGAGGGTGTCCATAGCTTTGAAGAAGCTTGCCCAAGCTTGAAGAAGGGCCATACCAAATCCCAAAAGTGTCATCAACGAATCTTTTAACGTAGAGATGACAGGGAGAGGCGAGGAGGTTCATGCTTTCTTCAAGGGAGCAAAGAAAGAGGCATGCATGGACCATGGCAAAGTTGGGAGGCCATTGTCGTTCCTTTGATTTGGTGCCAACAATCTGCTTTAAAAGAAAGATAGTAATGGTTTAGGATAAGAGAGGCTAGGGATAGGATAAAGTGGACTTTGGGAGAGGGGAAGATATCATGGATGGTGTTTTTGAGAGCCAAAAGACCCTCATGTATGGGAATGGTTGGATAGAAGGATTCCATGTCGAAAGTAAATAAAATTATGTGGGGAGGAAAGGGGGTGGTGGTTAGGTCCAAGATAAGGGAGTGGGAGTCTTTGAGGTGTTGGGTTTAGATAAGAGGATGGGGTAGAGTTGTGCATGGAGCCATTTAGAAGCATGTTTCAAAATGTATCATTGGTAGGAGCAAATAGGGCGACCTACAAGGGAGGATTTGTGGATCTTAGGTAGGAGAAAGAAAGCACATGGTCTGGGTTTCGGTTTACCAAGAGAGGAGGAGAGGATAAAGATTCATTCATTGTAGGGGAGAAGGGGGTATTTTGAGACAATGAAGGTGAGGAGGGAAGAAACAAAAGGTAAAGGGGGAGAAGATATTATGGAGTAGGTAAGGGGGTCCAATAGGTGGCGAAGTGCTTCATTGTCGTACCATGCCCTTGAGAGGATTACCGGTTCAAGATTCTTATCGGCCGGCTTGATAATAATGTTGAGGTCATTTTTTAAGGAGGATATGGTTTCAAATAGAGAAGGTTTTGAGTAAAAGGAGGGGGGGGAGAGAGAGAGAGAGAGAGAGAGAGAGAGAGAGAGAGAGAGAGAGAGAGAGAGAGAAGGGGTTTAAGGAAGGTGAAAATATGTTCGAAGGCGAGGTTAAGAGTAGAAGAAGGAGAGGGAGGTTTCCAAGAGAGATTAGGGATAAATAGAGAGAGAGAGAGAGAGGAGACGCGGGGAAAGTATTTTTAAAGAAAAAGTTTAAGTTGAAGTGATCTTTTTAGGTTAGAGTAGGCTTCTAGGATTACGGTTGGTGGGGGTGGAGGAGAGGGAGGAATATAGTTGAGACCAAGACATATAAGTTTTTTTTCGAGGGAGGAGAGGGAGCGATTCGAGAGTTTGTGAGAAGAGAGGTTGGTGACTTTGTGTTCAAGAGAAAAGGTAGAGATATTTTTTAAGACCAAAATTTTGAAGAGGTGAGGGTTGGCGAGAGGAAGCCAATACTTACAACATTTTTTACGAGAAGGGGAGGGGTGGGAGAGGAGAGGGAAGGTACATGGAGGAGGGGTCCAAATGTGAGAAAGAAGAGGAGGTTGAGAAAAGAGCAAGTGGACCCAAGTTGTAGCGTGCTCTTTCCTTAGTTCATCCTCCTCCATTGCAAGTTTTTTGAGTTTTTGGGCAAGCTAAATCTAGATTGAGATACGTGGGAGGTGTTAGGAGAAGGAGAAATTAGAGGATAGTTGGGGGTTTGGAGAAGAGAGGGTTGATGGGAAAGGTTAAAAGAGGAGGGAGAAGGGGAGGGGTTTTTTGGAGAGGGAGAGGGTTTTTTTGGAGTGGTTAAAATGGGGGAAATACAAGAGGGGAGGTTGAGCGGGGGTGGTTTAAAGGGGGAGAGGTTTTGGATTTTTTTAAAGGTTGCCAAATGAATTCTCCATGGGAGGTTTTGCACAAGGGAGGGAAATATTTGAAAATTGGCTTAGTGCCAATCATAGATGGGGGAAGGAGGTTTTTGTGGGTATAATGGTGGGGAGGCTTGTATAAATGCTTCTTTGGGGGTGGTGGTGAGAGAAGTTTTTTCATTTGGGTAGTGACTTCGTGGTAAACCAATTTGCCCACCGTTTTTTTCTTAAATAGAGATTCTACCTCCTCTAGGAGAGCCCTTGGGATCTTTTTTTAGCATTGTGAGCCACCAAGTTCAAGGAAGAGGCCAAATGGGTTTGAAGAATCTCATTTTGTAGGAGAGCATCAAACTCATTAAGAGAAGCTTGCTTCCACAAGAGTAGTTGGCTAGCCCAAGCCGATGGTTGCACTCTAGGAAAGGAGATGGCAACCAAAGCAAGCAACATTCTTAGTGTGGTCATCTTGACCACTAGAGAAAAGATTTCCTGGAAATCGACACCATTCTTGCTTGAAACCTTTGGCAACTAAACGAGCTTTGTAATTGTCAATCTTCTTCTTGTAAACCCATTTACAAGGCAATGCTTTCCTACCTTTTGGCAATGGAACAAGCTCCCATGTTTTGTTCTTTGCAATACTGTATAGCTCCCTCTTTGTAGCATGTTCTCATTGAACCTTATCATTGGCTAGCATAGCCTATTTGTAACAAGAAGGCTCACCACTACCTGTCAGAAAAACAAAATCCATGCCTGGAACAAAACATTCTGGCGGATGTGAGACTCTTTGAGATCACGTCTGATCAGAACTTGTACTAGCCTATGTAGTAAGTGGCTTGGGAGCTGTCTGGACAGAAGGTGATACATTGGAAAATGTCACTTTCCGAAATTCAACCTCTTTCATTGGCTGTCTATGCATCTTAGTCTTGTTAAAGACAACATCACTGCTACGGATCATTGATCGACTTTCTGGATCCCGTAAACGATAGCCAAATTGACCATCTACACCGTAGCCAATGAAGATGCATTTCCTCTACTTAGGATCTAGCTTAGCACGCAACTCCTTGGATACAAGTGCATAAGCTTCATAGCCAAATGTGCAAAGTTCTTCATAAAACGATTTATGTCCTGACCATAACTCCAAAGGTACACGAAACGGTAATGAAGCATGTGGTTGATCTATTGATCAAGTACACAGCTGTGTATAATGCTTCAACCCAAAACGCTTGCAGTAAATTAACCTCTGATAGCATAGACATAATCCACTCTTAGATGGTCCTATTCATTCGTTCCGCAACACCAGTTTGTGCAGGGATATAAGAAGTTGCAAACTCACGCTTAATTCCCCTACTTGAACAAAAGTCTTTAAACTCTTTGGAGACATATTCTCCACCATTGTCTGAGCGCAAAGCTTTCAAATTATGTTCAGAGTGAGTTTTAACACTATATAAGTACTTATTGAAGCAAGAAAAGGTCTCATCTTTAGACTTCATGGCGTAGACCCAAACATGCCGTGTTGCATCGTCAATGAATGTAACATAATAGGACGCACCACCATGGGATTTAGAAAGCATAGGCCCACATAAATCACTGTGCACAAGCTCTAAGGGTTTTCTTTCTTTGTCAAAAGAATGTGTATGATGTGTCTGTGTTTGCTTTCCATATTGATAGTGCTCACAAAAGGAAAAATAAAAAAATGACAAAGACGGTAAGTAGCCCAAATGAGAGAGTGTCTCCATTCCCTTCTTTGACATATGTCCTAACCGGATATGCCACAAAGCAACGGTTGTCTGCTCGGTTACAAAAAGAACACTGTTTTTATCAGATACATAAAGAGCATAAAGTGAACAAACTTTAGAACCATGGGCTATAATAAGATGACCCTTCGCAACACGCCAAGTTTGTTGATGAAAAGTGACTTTGTAGCCCAAGTCATCAAGACGTCCAACCGAAATCAGATTGCATGTCAAAGCTGGAACATGACGCACATTATGGATGATAAACTTCACCCCATTTGCCATAACCATGGCAATATCACCTACTCCAACAATGTGACAAGAGTAACTGTCACCAAGTGTAACAGAGCCAATGGTTTCCTCGTATGTAGTAAACCAATGCCTATGAGGTGTGACATGCAACGAAGCACCCGAATCAAGAATCCATGTATGGGATACTTCATCACTAACAAGGAGTACAACTGGCATAGAACTCTGCAAAGATAGAGTTTCCTGTGCATCATAAAAGACATCATTATTTTCAGTCAACATATTAATGTCTTGCACATCACTGTCATCCTGAACTATGTTCAGTTCTTCAATCTTAACCGAACTCTTTGGTTTCTCCTCTTTATCATCACGGTCTTTGCCTTTACCTTTGCCCTTCTCTTTGTCACGCTTCCAAGCATAACAATCCTTCTTTATGTGACCAAACTTATCACAATAATGGCATTGAACATTGCGAAAACCACGAGACTTTGATATTTCCTTTGATGCATCTGTATTGCCCTCTTTCTTGGACTCACGTTGCAAAGAAAGGCCCTTATGTTGCTTATCATCCCTTTGCACATAATGAGCTTTGCCATAATGCGAGCTAGTCAAGGTCTTCCGACGCATCTCCTCTGACAAAAGTACACTAGTAACATTATCAGGAGCAGAGTTACTAACAATTGTGCAAAAGATATCCCAAGAGGGTGGCAACGAATAAAGCAAAAATATTGCTTTCATCTCATCATCAATGGTCATGCGATGTGCACGACTCTAGGCAAAAAGAGAATCAAAATCATTGATATGGCTGGCAACACTAGCTGACTCCTTCATACGAAGGTTGAAAAGTTTTTGCATCATGAAAACCTTATTGCTAGCCGTATCCTTTTCATAAGTGTCGCATAATTTCTACCATAAAGCATGAGCAGTCTCGCATTCTAACACTGAAAAGTACACCAACTCACCAACTGCAGTCTAATCATAGACCTGCATAGCTCATCAGAATGAAACAACTTTGATACCAGATGCAGGAGAGGAGCTGGGAGCACAGCGGAAGAGGAAGATGAATACGCACACACACTCACATACAGACACCACCATAGCCACACACACAGGTTGGAGGGGAGAGCCGACACACACTGTGTGCCCCCTTTCTTTCTTCCCTATCTTATGCACTTAGGCAGAATACACACTCTACTTTTGTGTTAGTGGCTCACACAAGTGTATAACTGTACACTTAGGGTTAATAGCAATTTAGTGATGGGCGATCGGCCACATGGGCATTAAACCTAACAATGTGTGTTCGTCCAAACTGTATCTACCTTCTTCTACAACATATGCAACAGGTGGTGGTCCAACAGACCCAATCATGCTCCATGGTTTTGGCGCTTTAGGTTCTTCAGGGGAGTAGTATCCCGTTTTGGTCATATATCCACTAGGTTCCTCGTAATATATTGGGATTGGTACAAGTGTCTGTTCCTTAGGTTCTTCTATAGTTGGTGCATATCTGACTCCTACAGGTCTCGTCCTTGGTAGTGGGGGTTTGTTGTCCTAAGACTAGTTGTGGTTTTTCAATTCCTATTGTTCCATAAAGAATTCTTGTTGTGTATCAAGGTATTGGGGGAACTTATGCTTGCACTACTTGGGCTTGTGGGGCATACTAGCGTTCTTTTACGTACCCCTTGTTGTAATAGCACTCTTCAATCGGGTGATTTGTCCATTTCTTCTCTATCGCACACCACTTAGGTTGCTTGACTTGCAGCTTAGCAAATGGATTAATCCTCTTGAGCACCTCTTCAATGAGTTGTTCTTGATTTGACGAAGATTCAATTTTTTGTATTGACTTAGTAGACTTGGATCCACTATGCTATGATGAGGAATCATCATCTAAATCCTTGTATTCTCCTTCCTTGTAGACAACACAATTCTCTACCAAGTAGAGAGCTTCTTTCGTCAACTCATTCAATGTAGGGTTCTTTTTCATGCGTAGGCCTTTCTGGAGATTTTTGTTCCTCAGTCCTTGGATACAAATGAGCATTAACCTTGTATGGGTTGGCAAATCTTCTACCAGACAAAACTTCACATATCTCTTCAGTCTCGTAAGGCTGCTTTTCGTACGGATTCTCCTTCTTTCTGCTTGAATTTGTAGATTTGTGAGATGATGTTGTGGACTATCTCCCTTTGAGAGAAGTCCTTGATAAATTTGTCAAACATCTCCTCAATTGACTCAAAATCCTTACTTTTTATGGAAATGAACCAGGTGGCGGCATCCTCTTCAAGGGTTAGTCCAAATCCTAAGAATTGTGTTTGGAAAGTCTAGGACTTCCTCAACTCTAATGACGCGCACAAATGCTGCCACATGATCCCTGGAATCTTTGTTCTCAAAATATTTCTTGTTTACCCACTTCTGGACCGGAGAATGGTCTGATTCTATGGTGATCTACCAATCTATGCATAGGGTCTCCCAGTTGCCTCTTTTTACTGGTGAAAACTTGAATGTAAATTCCAATGAGGCAAATGCACAACCGATAGGTTTTTTTGAAAATGCTATGAATCAGCATGTTATTACTGATGTAGATGTACATGATGGAGGCTAGAGGTATGCCAAAATGTATGGTGTATACTTTGTGTGACAATAAATTGGATACACCTTTGTCTAGTTGTACTCGTTCAAGTTCTCCCCATGCATCTTATGTGTCAGATTGTTATGCTCTGGTTGTTTCTAGTTTATGTGATGTGGAGGAACCTCTGTCTTTTGATGAAGCACGGAATTCAAAAAATTGGATGGCTGCCATGCAATCAAAATTATGATGCACTTATAGAAAATGACACATGGACTTAATGTGATTTGCCTCTTGGAAAAAAGTCCATTGGTATGAAGTGGATGTACAAGTTGAAACGTAAGCCGGATGGTGAGATTGATCGCTATAAAGCTTGACTTGTTGCAAAAGGTCATGCACATAAGAAAGGCATAAATTATGAAGAGTACTTTGCTCCCACTTGTCGTATGGCTACTGTTCATCTTCTATGTGCATTGGCAGCTCATTTTGGATGGGATGTACATCAATTAGACATTGTTACTGCTTTCTTGAACGGTGATATATTTGAGAAAGTTTATGTAACACAGCCTCATGGTTTTGTCATAAAAAGACAAGATAAAGTGTGCAAGTGTAAAAAAGCTTTGTATGGGTTGAAGCAGTCTCCTCGTGCTTGGTATGAGAAATCTGACACTCATTTGGTTAAACAAGACTTTTGTAACAGTCCAACAAAAAACACTTTGTATGTAAAGTGTGAGGGTGATGTACTTCTCATCGTCGTTCTTTATGTTGATGAGTTGTTGATCATTGGATCGAATGAGACACATATTGCTGAATTTGAGGTTAATCTGAATGCTATTTTCAAGATGAAAGATTTGGGGGTGTTGCATCATTACTTGGGCATATGCAAAGCTATTGCTACTCCCATGGAAACAAGTTTGAGATTGAGTTTTCATGATGGTGGTGCTCTTTTTGATGTCATTCTTTGTCATGGATGCCTTATTTATGTATACAATACAAGGCCTGATATTCGATTCGCAGTCTAACAGGTCATCAAATTTATACATAGCCTAGGGTCTAAGCATTGGTAGGCTGTCAAGAGGAGAAGATGCCCTCAAAGACATTGCTAAACAATAAGAATCTCTTCAAGACGAGGGGAGGGAAGCATAAATCAAAGAGGGGACCTATGCTCATTTGTATAAATGGTTTAAAGACATTGGCAAAGAAATCTAGAAGGTGATGGACAGAATCTAAGAAGGTCAAGTTTTTCTCAAGAACATCAAGACAAAGATCATGCCTTCCCCTCCACAAAGCTCCCTATGTGATGTGACTTGATGTTTTGAAGTTTTGTAACTCAACCTCCCGTGAGACCCTGGGTTCCAATGATGTACACACAATTTCCTGTCTAGATACTTCCCTACACCCTCACGTTTTTGTTTTTAACAAATCTAATCGAATGCTAAGGGCTTTGCGCTTGCCGGGACAAAAAGTTGAAATAGAAGCACGCTGAGCTCCATCCCACTCAGCACTGGAAGGGCTGGCTATGTCATGCTTTGTAAGTGCCAACCCTTGGTCGTGCCAATTTCCAGACAAAGGTATTTAAAGCATGCAAATCAGCGCACAACGTCTTTCACAATAGACAATGCTCGCTCCAACGGGGTCAAAGGCTCCTCTTTGGAGCGCCTAGAGTGGAATGGTCATGGCCCCCTAAGTGCCACAACCAATCCATGGAACCTCATTTCCCAAGGCTTGCATAGCCCCCGTGCACTACGTGGGACGGGACTCTCTATAAGGGGTATGAGCCTCCCGAGAATGGCCACGGGAGGGGACCCCCCACCTAGACACTGTAGCCTCACTCCACGCACTCGCGCACCGTGGGGACTCCACGCAAGGTTCCCCGGGGCACGCTATGACCCTCCGTCAGTGCGGCGGAGCCTGAGGCTACGTGGGGCTAGGGACCCGGAACGCAAGACCCGCGAAGACTCGCGAAACGTAAACAGCCGTCGACCCATGGAACGCAACCACGCCCGAGCCGGTCCCGTCCGAGCCGGGCCCTCGTGAAGGCAACTTGACCCGAGCCGGTCCCGTCCGAGCCGGACCCTCCTGAGCCGGTGCCGTCCGCACCAGGACCCCTTGAAGAAACACCCCGACCCGAGCCGGCGGTCCCGTCCGAGCCGGGCCCAAAACGTCCCCTCCCCGACGCGCCCAGATTCTGGGGCGTCACACTTGGTATCAGAGCAAAGGAAAACGGTCCCTCCCCGACGCGCCCACATTCTGGGGCGTCACACTTGGTATCAGAGCAAAGGAAAACGGTCCCTCCCCGACGCGCCCACATTCTGGGGCGTCACACTTGGTATCAGAGCAAAGGAAAATGGTCCCTCCCCGACGCGCCCACATTCTGGGGCGTCACACTTGGTATCAGAGCAAAGGAAAACGGTCCCTCCCCGATGCGCCCAGATATTGGGGCGTCACACTTGGTATCAGAGCAAAGGAAAACGGTCCCTCTCCGACGCGCCCACATTCTGGGGCGTCACACTTGGTATCAGAGCAAAGAAAAACGGTCCCTCCCCGACGCGCCCACATTCTGGGGCGTCACACTCTCAATCCTACAAACCAAACTGCACACAAGTTTTTTCTTCCGCGGGTGGACCGTGGCCGACCATGATTTCAGAAGTATAAACTGTACACTAGGTAGTAGCCTTATTTCACTATCGATACTCCACTGCTACACACACACACACACACACACACACACACACACTCCAAAATGGCTCAAAAATGCCTCAGGCATGGCAACGCCTTGCTGCGTTAGGCGTCTCGCGTCACATGACTCTGTGCAGATCAGGCTCTCAAGGGTCTCCTTTTCGCTGCTGGGCCACCTTTTTCGACAGATCCGTACACCATAATCTGGGTTCGCCTTGAGGTGACTCTTGGAACTTTGCCTCGGCTTTTCCATTTGGAGGTTTTTCCGCCATCGCTACTCCAGACGTCTGTCATTGCAATGACAGAGGTATTCCTCCATGTGTATGATGTGGCAAATAGCGACTCAGTCAAGACAAACAACGCCATTTTGCAACTGAACAAGATCTGCAAGGATGGTATTGGTTTGGGTGGCATTTTCCACAGCGCCATTGAGGTCTCTACTTTCTTTCTCTCTACATTTTTGCTTAGTGTTTGTGAAAGCGTATTAGCTCAATGGTTTGAAGAGTTTTCTTGTGTTTGATGGTATGCTATAAAATTTCTCTTTTTTCTTGGGCTTTGTTTTCTACATGCACTAGCACCTGGAGAGATAGTCTCTCAATGCAGCTGCTAAAAAGTTATTTTTGTTAGAGCTCACTTAAGAAGAAGTTTCATGTGTAAAATTTTGTAATCTCATCAATCTGGTGACGACAAAAGTCGAGAGTTTTTTTTCTTTATTGTAGCTTCCTGCAAGTAATGTCACATACACATCATCTCTCATGTATCATGTAGAGAAACTACCGCTACTTAAGAGCCAAGGTTAGTGGAATGGTCAGTGAGTCTTAGTTGTAAGCATGGGTACAGGTGATGCATGAACCATTAGTTAGATACAAAATGTTTCTAATTTCTCTGTAATAGATAAGCCATAGGTGTGTTGTGACCCATTTGTGACATCAACATGTTACTTATAGTGAGTGGGTCTGAGTTATCTGGTCTTTGTGTTATGTTTTTGTTGTAGTTTAATCCATAAATATCTAGAATGTTGAATGCAAGTGATAAAGACATGCTCATGTAGCTCTGCCCGCTTAATTAGTTGATTGACCATCCACCTTATTTTCTTGATTTACTCCCTCATGACATTGCCTTCAAAGATGCTAAACTCATAGGAAATATACAAACCTTGCAGTAATTTTGAGAATTAGTGTCACATCCTAGAATGAGATCATAATATTTCCCCATAGAGCATTGCTTTAAATCATTGGAGTCCCATAGAGAAATGTGCTATAATTTGAGTATCTTGGATGTATATCAGTTAAAGAGAAGGAGACCAGAAGTTTATGTATGAAAAAGCCTATTTAGATTGTTTGAGAACGCTTGATTAAGATGTGGTGTTGTTAATAATTTTTGGGAGACAACTTTATCAATTCTCTTAAAATTTCTCGTGCTGAATTAGTTGGTTGATGCTATTTACATAAAGAATGTTGTAAGCGTAAGTCTCTACACGCTAAAAACTCTCAAAGAATAGAAATGGCTTCCATCAATCACAATAAGCCCCGTTGTCAAGTGTTGCTTGAGTCTCTCAAAAATTGCAATCTGTGAAGGTCCTTAAGTAATGGTACCCCTTTTGGAGCTAGGGCATGCAATGGCGAAGCAATCTCCGCAAACTATTTGATAAATTGCATGTAGTAATCCCTGAACATCATATACATTCTTTAATATAGGCCAATCTTGAATAATCATCAGTGTAGCTGGATCCATGCTAGCACCCTTGGGAAAAGTGTAGCACTGACACAAAGAACTCTCTTCTTTCCGTTAATACCAATTTGTGTTTGGGCAATGCATTGAAGTTTAAACACTTGCAACAATGGCTTGCGATGTTCTACTTTGGACTTGGAGAAAACAAAAATGAGCCCCCAAACTACCTATGCTCTCGCAAGATTCTATTTATCAATCACAATAAGCCCCGTTGTCAAGTGCTGCTTGAGTCTCTCAAAAATTGCAATCTGTGAAGGTCCTTAAGTAATGATACCCCTTTTGGAGTTAGGGCATGCAATGGCGAAGCAATCTTCGCAAACTATCTGATAAATTGCATGTAGTAATCCCTGAACATCATATACATTCTTTAATATAGGCCAATCTTGAATAATCATCAGTGTAGCTGGATCCATGCTAGCACCGTTGGGAAAAGTGTAGCACTGACACAAAGAACTCTCTTCTTTCCGTTAATACCAATTTGTGTTTGGGCAATGCATTGAAGTTTAAACACTTGCAACAATGGCTTGCGATGTTCTACTCTGGACTTGAAGAAAACAAAAATGAGCCCCCAAACTACCTATGTTCTCGCAAGATTCTATTTATCATCCTGTTGAATGTTGCAAGCGCATTTGTGAGGTCAAAAGGCATCATCAGATACTCACATAATTTGAAGGATGTCCTAATCCCGGTCTTTGCATATATCTCCAGGAGCGATATTGATCTAATGACAGTCATTCTTAAGATCGATTTTGCTCAAACAAGTAGATCTGATAATCCATCAAGTATGTAATCTATCTTGGGTATTGGAAACCTGCGCATGATGGTAATCTTATTAAGAGCCTTGTAGTCTATACATATTCTTCATGATCCGTCTTTCTTTTGCATAAGCAACAATGGAGAACAAAAAGGTGAAGACTTGTGCTAGATCAAATCTTTCTTCAAAAGGTCTTTCACTTGGCTCATGATTTCTTCAATATGGGTTTTGCTTACTCTATAAAGTGGATGGTTCTTATGAGCTGAAAAGATCTCTCTCTTTTGAGGATGTCCCTTCTCCAAATCCAAACTTGTGGAAAGTTGAAAGATCTCTCTATGAAACTTTTTGAAAAGTTCTCGCAACACTGCAACTTTTCAAGTGATTCTAACAATCCCTTTCCAAATCTGTCGAGTCGAGTAGCTCACTAGCTGACTCTGTTTGTAAGGTGCAGCGGAAGTGAATGTTGATATTTCTCAAGATGAGTGCTCCGAACTATGCTCAAGGGTTCCTTTTACTTATGGAAGAGAGCCTTCCATTCCTTTTAGAGAGAGAGTGCAATGATCACAAACAAAGTGAATTCTACTGTGAATGAAAGTGCTGAGATTGAGAGAAAGAGAGAAGAATACGACACCAGGCGGTTCTCAAACCCTCCTCCAAGGGCCCCCTCTCTATGGCGAGAGAGGTCTATGCTATAGATTGCATAAATCTGGTACAATGGTCTAGATGCAATGGACTTGCCGATGATGTCGACGACAAGGACGAGGACGATTGAAAACTGAAAACGCTAGGGCTGAAAAGCTGAAATATGGAAGATGTTGACTTTCTGTTGAGCATTGACACTATGTCGATGAGGACGGCGATGACCACGACTCGACAACGATGCGTTGAAAACACAGATGCTGAAATCTGAAAACAGCGGGCTGAATCTGTAAACACTGGCTAACTCGACGATACGACAAGGATCTGCTGTGGGTAGGTGAGATTTGCGAGGCTAGGGGCTAGATCTGCAAAGTGTAAGTGCTGAAAACTGCAAATGCTGGCTGGTTTTGCTGATGCAGAAGGCTGAAAACTGAAAACGCTGATCTATCTACAAGTCTAGAAACGTTGGGGCTGATCTGCTGAGTTTGCAGAATTGCCAGGCTGATATGCAAATTGGGAAAACGCCAGGTTGATCTGCTAATGCAAAAACGTTGGGTCTTGTAGGCTGAAAACGCTTGGTTTCTTGCTGGTCTTGCTGAGAAGATGCACTGCAAGTCGCCTGAGCTCCCTCTGCTGCTTCTTCTGCTTCTACTGAGTGACCATTGGGTTTCTTTTATATTTCCTTAGCAATTTGCCCTACCTACTTTCCCAACAAAAGTCACTTATTAGTAAATAAGTGAAAAATGTGTATTTTGGGAAAAGGGTTCTATGCTCTGTAAAATGCTCATGATGGGTACTGAATGCCATGCTGATGATTATGTTGTGTGCAATCAGAGGATATGCAACTAATCTAAGTGCCTGGACATGCACGGCCTGTGCACAGGCTCACGAAGGTGTGAGAACACTTCTTGAGTTGACCTGAACCCTAGACCTGAGATAGCTTGTCCACATGCACATAGGGTTAGATGTGCACGTGACACTGTTTGAATCCATTACATACTTCTTGAAATTTTGTGCAACCTAATTAAAGCCCAGTTGTTGGAATCAAAATCAGTTTTTGCGTAAATGCGTAGGGCTTGTTAAGCGGATCAACTTTGACTTCTTACACATATCTCAATTTTTATCCGTTGAAGAGATATTTGGAGGTCTTTGAGACACATAAAAGCGTCCATAGGCATGTTTTTTTTGGGCTTTTTAGGGCAAAAACGACCCCTTCCTTCTTCATCTCCTCTCTCTCTTGATATCGCTTCTTCTTCCGAAGAACTCTTTCTTCCAAAAAGCACCTTCTTTCAAAATGCTTTCTTTCAAAAGCAATTTCTGTAAAAAGATTCTTCTTCAAAGAGCATTTTTTGTAAAAAGATTGTCTTCAATAGTGATTGCTGGAGCATTTATCTGCGCAACCCCTAGCAAGGCGGTAAAATCACTCCAAGAATAACTGGACTGGATAGCAAACACTTCAACTTGAAAGAGATAACACTCGATAGTAGACAAGAGACATAGAGTGGCAAAGTTTCACTTAGGAAGCATTGGCTCCAAAGTCAAGCACCCCTTTCAATGCTTCTTTTCATATCAAATAATCCACAGAGTATAACTGCCGGGGAGTTGCTTTGTAGATGTGCAACTATACATTGATCTGTCAAGTGGACCAAGGTACAATTTTATAGGGCACTGAGGTCAAAAGCACAAAAAGCTAGTGCACCTATAAAGTCAAACCTGCTAAAAACATGGCGTTGCTAAAAGTCAATTGCTTTTTACTGTCTAAATTTGCCAACTGTGCCAGGTCAGCAATGTATGGTCTACCACGTTATCTGCACTATATAGACCACATTTGGAGTCGCACATCCCGACGGGATTTCCAACACGTTTTGCGGGACTTGCCATTGGACGGTCTCTATCTCCTCTTTTGTTCAAGGAATTTGCAGACACGTCATCACTACGTGACACTTGTGTACATTGTAGTGTCACAAACTGATGCCGTGGCATGGCCTAAAGGATAGGAGGGGCCTAAACCCTAGCAAAAGAAGTTTTACCAACTTATAGGACCCTTTCGAGTGCCCAGAAGGGGTTAGGTCAAAAAACCTAATCCAAAAGTGTTCTAACTTATGGTACCCCGATCGAGGGGCCTAAACCCTTCAAAATAAAAGCAAGGACCAAATTTGTGTAGCCAGATGATGGTGTGGCAGACTGTATGGACGCCCACGATTTGCGGTGCAAATCGCGCTGACAACGTTGATGTGGCATGCCGTACGGACAACCCTAGGGGGGATGCTAGCTTTTGGCTACCAGATGCTTTTAGACTAATGCTTTTCATGTAATTGCTTTTGAGACAGGCCAGGCCTTTTAAAAGTGTGCCAGGGCATTTTCTCCAAGCAAATTAGTTGGAAAGCTTGCTAGAGAGAGGACTCTCGGACATTGTACTTGTTAAATAAAGAGTCTTTGGGGCAAGTGCTTTTGGGTGCGGAACTCCATCGTGCCATGTCGTATCTCTCTCTCTCTCTCTCTCTCTCTCTCTCTCAGTCGTGTTCAGTTGTTTCAGATTCTCTTGCGTGTGTTGCTCTAGATCTTTGGCTTGGGGTGTTGAAGTCTTACAGTGGTATCAGAGCTTAGATGATTCTTCTTCTACGAAAAATCCGATCCCTTCACTTGTAGCACACATAGATTAAATCGATGAAGCGCGCCAAGAGGAAACTGTCGCACTCGATCACTCGGATGAAGAAGAAACCAACAGGGATTTCAATTACTTTCTGAGGAAACGGACAAGGAGCATGGTCCGTGTCCACCCTTAACTTTTGAAAGATTGGAGATGCAGCGTCAACAACATGTCGACAACTGTGCTCAACAAATGAGACGGTACTCCAAGGATTTCGAGCACACGAAATTTTTGGCGAAGTATCCACTTGACGAGGTGCCCTCTCGATGGCGTGTTGCCATTCATTCACCTCTCAAGTCGGCTCTAAAGAAGAAACCTACACCAATTGCATCTAGAAAGAGAGTGTACTCAGAGGATAAATTTGATGAAGCTGTGGAGCGACGAGTCAACAGACTCATGAAGACCAAGAGGCAATTGTGGAAAAGAGTCGAACAAGAGACTATCCTGGCTACTTGGGTCGCAAATATACCTTTGAGGCCAGCCGGTAAGTGTGTTCACTTCGAGGATGTCACGTGACACATCCAACCCTATGTGTCCGTGGACAAGCTACAACATGACTAGGGTTCAGTTCAGTCAAGTCAGTCTAGGATAGGAAGTGATCTGGCACTTTTGTGAGTCTGTTCGCACACCGTGCATGTCCAAACACTTAGATTAGATGCATATCCTTTGGTTGCACACAGCATGATCATGAGCATTACCATCAGAATCCATCATAATTCATTAGGAGCATTTTCCAGTGCACATAACCTATCTTCCCTATTTTTGACATTTTTCACTTATTATTTTAAGTGACTTTTGTTGGGAAACTGGGTAGGGCAATTTGCATAAGACAATATATAAGCAAACCCTAGCACTAGCATTTCTGGCAGAAGAGCAAGGAGAGCACTTGCACTAGTTGCAGCAGGCATCTCCCTCTCTCTCTCAAGCAGGAACCATTGAAGACCTGGCGTTTTCAGCAAGCAAGAGCCAACGTTATTCATCAGCCTTGACTAGCGTTTGGAGCATTTGCCGTTGCACCTTACAGAGGATGATCCTACCTCATGATCGTCCTCTTCTAACAATTTGGAGAGTTCCTTGTCCTCTGACTCCAATGATGAGAGTAGAAAAGATGGGAAGCGAAGAAAGACTTGGAAAAACAACAAAGGCAAGGAGAAGGCAAAGAAGAGCAAATCCCGTAGGAAGTCTAGTAAACATTCCGACAATGCGGATCAGGACTCTTTGTCCTCTGAGGAGTCAGATTCTGAGGAGCCAATGGAGAAAATGCCTGTACTGAGCAAATCAATACGACCATCTTGAGGATAAGGGCTAGAAGGCCAAGGATTTTAAGGAGGGTTGGCAGGCTCTAAAGTTTGATACATTTTCAGGCTTTAGGGATGCCCACAGAGCCCTTGCTTTTATCCAACAGTTTGACATCACCTTTTCGGGAGGGCGTTACTAAGAGCACTCCAAGGTACGAAGAGCGATGTCATATCTAATAGGGAATGCCAGACATGGTGGTCTATCCTAGTGTTAGGTAGGGATGTTCCGCCTAAGTAGTTGAAGTTGAAACGAGTTTGCACTTCTTCATGGCTCACACATGAATACGAACAAGATGTGATCACCGCTTGGAATCATCCCGAGATGACTAAGGGTGACACATTGGATACCTATTGCGAGAGATTTTGGGATGCTTTTCTGCTTGTTTCTTCCTTCAAAAAGGTAACTTTCAAGCAACAAGTTGAGCGTTTTTGCCGTAGACTTCTCAAAGAGATACGGAGTTATTGCCTACAAAAGAATTCCGAGTCCATGCAACGACTCATGGGACATGTCAGATGTAGGGGATGTAGCTAGGGTGGATGCAGCTTGAGCAGTGCCATGGCGTGGAGGAGATGCAACAAAACGCGCGCGAGAGAGGAGTCGTCGACATATAGAGAAATTAAAAAGACGTTGTATTGATATATATATTTTTTGTAAACTTTATATAGCCTTTTAGGCTAATATTGGCCATGCAAAAAAAAGGCATGCAATCTGGAGATCTAATTGCTACTATAAAAAAGCATGTTCCCATGGATAGTACTAGGCTTGAAAAACCTAACAATCCCCCCCTCAAGCCCGAACTAGACAGACCCTCTCATGATACTTCGAGTTTTTGGTATACTCGGCAACCGTGAGTTTTAGGTTCTCTCACAACCAAGGATTTCTGGTGTATCCATAACCTGGTGCTAGATCAGTAACCCCCCCTTGAACAGATAGGGTGTAGGTCAAAAAATTAGCTACCAAAAATGGAGTTTTTGGTTCACTGCCAAACCTTGGGTTTAAGGTGTACCCAATAACCTCATGAGAAATGGAAAAATAGGCTGAGAACATATATATTTCTGGGAGGTCTTACCACTCATATGTGGCCGTGTCTAGAGCCCGTACAATTGTGCCAAAAGACAAACCATAAGTCTATGACACTTAACAAGAAAAATAGAATAAAATTTTGGATTGTGTATATGTCAAGTGTTCTGAGCAAACCGTTCAATGAGCTTTTCTTTCCTGCTGCATGAGCTTTGAATTTGAAGTCGTATACCGCATTTTTGAAGCGAACATCCATGCATGACAACTGATGCTGCATATAAAACAACATAGCTCCAAAATCTCCGCTTCTTCATGTGCCTCGAGCACAACTCATGTAAATCGAGAAATTTCCAAAACAACCTTCAACACATACAAGGCATGTTGTTTTTGCCAATCTGTGAAGTCTTTTTGAATATTTTCCATATCCTCCTTTGCATCCATTCCAAGTTGATGGCTCACCACAAAAGCGAATATCTCTAACATGGGATGGGTGTGTAATGCCGAGTTGATAAGGAAGCATAGCTCTTGCACTTTCACAACAAATAGTTCTTCAAACATCTTGACAAAACAAAGTTTCTCATGTAAGGGCAACTCGAGTTGATTGTCCAAGAACTCTTCAAAGAAGCAGTCAAACTTGAAGGCTGTAAAATGAACATCAACATATAGTCCTACGAGGGCAAAAGATTTCACATCTAGTAGTCCCATCAGTGTGTGTGCAAGATCATATGCATGAAGGATACTTTTCCACCAATAAACCAGATGCTCCATAGTTGCGAACTGCCTATATGTGGAGGAAATTCGAGCTTGTGCACTCGGATGCTGAGAAATTGTTCAGGTGGGAAAGTCGAAGCCTCTGTAGTGTCGTCAACTATCTACAGTCAGAGGGGCATTTTGAGAAGTTATTGGAAAAGATATTTTCTTGCTTTGAAGCCTACAACATAGCGTTTTAATACACTGACGTCGAAGAGCATCAGCCTCACGCCATGCTTGCACAAACACCTCCTGGAGCTCTTCTTGCCTTGAAGCTTTTCCCTCCTCGGCTCTGCTCTAGATAGCGCAACAAAGGCAACGTTTTGATACGCTCCTGCAGATGCCACCGCTTGCCAGCGCCCAGCTTCTCCTTGCTTTGGCGGCCCACCTGGGCTCTGATACCATATGTAGGGGATGTAGCTAGGGTGTATGTAGCCTGAGCAGTGCCATGGCGTGGAGGAGATGCAGCAAAACGCGTGAGAGAGAGAGGAGTCGACACACAGAGAATTAAAAAAAACGCTATATTGATATTTTTCTTTGTAAACTTTATATAGCCTTTTAGGCTAATATTGGCCATGCAAAAAAAAGGCATGCAATCTGGAGATCTAATTGCTACTATTAAAAAGCATGTTCCCATGGATAGTACTGGGCTTGACAAACCTAACATCGGACAAGGTTTTGCTATGCATGCTGTCACACTCACCTACCCTACAGACAGACTTGTGGGAGACAGAATCGGTCAAGGACTGATTGACGATAATAGGAAGAAGGGGAAACAACAGAAAAAGAAACCATCAGGCCCTAGATTGTCAGCAGAACAACGCGTTCAGTACTACAAACAGGGCAAATGTTAGGGATGTTGGGAACATGTCACGTGACACATCCAACCCTATGTGTCCGTGGACAAGCTACAACATGATCAGGGTTCAATTTAGTCAAGTCAGTCTAGAATAGGAAGTGATCTGGCACTTTTGTGAGTCTGTTCGCAGACCATGCATGTCCAGATACTTAGATTAGATGCATATCCTCTGGTTGCACACAGCATGATCATAAGCATTCCCATCAGAATCCATCAGAATCCTTCAGGGGAATTCTCCAGTGCATTTAGCCTATTTTTCGTATTTTTGACATTTTTCACTTATTATTTTTAAGTGACTTTTGTTGGAAAGTAGGTAGGGCAAATTGAGTAAGTTTGTATGTAAGCAAACCTAGACTAGCACTATTTGGCAGAAGAGGCAACAGGAGCACCTTGCTCAACAGGCAACTTCTGAGCAAGACCAACCCCCGCGACAATTCTGGCGTTTTCTCTCAACAGAAGGCCTAGCGTCTTTGCACCAGATCAGCCAGCGTTTTTGCACTTGCAGATTCCCGGCGACAATAGACAGCAGATCAGCCCTAGCGTTAGCAAATTCCCACAGCAACACAACAGATTTCCTAGCGTTAGTAGCAGATTTCCCCGCAAGGTCAGTTTTCAGCCCTAGCGTTTTTGGTTTGCAGATCAACCTCAGCGTTTTTGCAGATCATCGCGACAGAATCAGCCATAGGACCAACGTTTTCAGTTTTCAGCCTTTAGCACTCGTAGATCAAGTCCCGAACCTCGCAAATCTCACCTTCCTGCAGCAATTCCTCGCCGCACGGTCAGTTTCCGCAAGGTTTACAGTTTCAGCCTGGAAAACGCAGATTTCAGCATCTGCGTTTTCAGTGCGTCGTCGTTGCATCGTCACCATCGACATCGTCATCGACATAGAGTTAGAATTTAATAGATAGAAGATTTGCAGATTTCAGTCCCTAGCGTTTTTAGATTTCAGCTCGTCTCGTCGTAGTCCTGATTGTCGTCGACATCGTCGGCAAGTCCAAGCATTGTAGAGATTTGTGCAATCATAAGTAGATTGCTCTTGCCATAGAGAGTGGGGCCTTCGGAGGAGGGTTTTACAACGTCTCTAGTGTCGTATTCTCTTCTCTATCTCTCAGTCTCATCACCTTCATTCACAGTGTCATTCACTATGTTTGTGATCATTGCACTCTCTCATTAAGAACGGAAGGCTCTCCCTTCCATAAGAACAAAAGGAACCTTGAGCACAGTTCGGAGCACTCATCTTGAGCAAAGTTCAAACATTCATTCCGCTGCACCTAACATTGGTATCAGAGCTTTGGCAGTGTTTTGTATCACTCAAGGAAAAAACCACAAGAATCACAACAATTTTTTTTTGCTTGTTGCGGTCGCACGAACCCAAGTTCGCTTGGGTGTGTAGATTCCTAATCGTGTTTTTGAAGAGTGACAGGAATCCTAGGAAAGAAGGGCTTGTCCAGCCTCCCCTTGTGCCTCTTTTCACTCATTGAGACTGGACCGTGCACTTAGTGAAACCGGCCTGTTCAATCCAAAAAGGGCGGTAGACTTTACTTTAAACCTTGATTTAGCTTTCACCCATTATTAGTCGTCTATTTTACCTGTACTTTCAAGACACAACAAAGGGGAGAGGGATACAGGCTGCTAGATTGCACCTGTATGAGTGGACAGACACCAGATTGGCCCCTAACTTAGGCGCCCCTTTCGGTATTTCTTTATTGTTCAAAAGAGGGAATAAACGCTGTGGTTCCTACAAGCTGCCCCGCACAAACTCGGCTGAATTTCCACTGTTCCAGCCCGATTTCGGCAGCATAACTGTACTAGAACCTTTCACGGTCAGTATTCCCACGCATTGACTGACTTTCCCGACGCATACGGGCACTTTGCAAAACCTGGCGAGAATCTGCAGCACGCTGAATTCTCTGTTTTCAGCCCTGAAAATGCGCCAGATCGCCTGTACAGCGGTCCCCTTGCGTCCCCGAACCTCCTGGGGGTATTAGGGTCCGTTTAGGGCCAAAACCCTAAACCTGCAAAAATACACAGCAGGCTGTAATTCACTGTTTCGGGCTCCGTTTCGCGTGCCGGTCGCATCCCTAGCAAGTCCTCGAGCTCCCGCACCTGTAGGGCTACTTGCCCTTTGAATCGGACGAGATTTCTGGCGTGAAACCTCTCCGAATTCACCTGTACCTGCGGGGGGATTAGCCGCTAGCTAATCCAGTACCTGTGCAAGAGGCTCTTGCCTCGGCAATCGCGCATGAACCCACACAACTGTACATTGGTCAAATGAAGAGCCCACTAGAGGGGCATAACATACTGCCAAAGGGGAGAGAGAGGGCAGTGCGTAGCGTGCAGGGCATCACTCCTGGCACCGCACTGTGCATAAGAGGGAAAGCAAGCACTCCATAGCTCTTAACCTGTGACAGAGACTTGCAAAATGAGCCTCCCAGCTATAAATCACGTTTTTGCCTTCTCTATAAGTAGTAAACTGGCCTCAGAGTGCCAAGTGTCACTCATTTGTGCATTTTCCCGCTTTAGACCCTCGGGTCTAAAAATATCTCACCTGCAGCCTCTGTTGACTTGGCCACAGAGTAACAAAATGATCCCCATGTCAAACTGCACGTAATGACGCGAAGACATTTTCAGGTCCCAAAATAGCAGTTCCCTAAATTTTAGGAGATGCTGCCATTATATCTTTCTAGGTCATCCGACCCTCTTTGTACACTGTGGCCACATCCAAAACTGAAATGTAGCCTCTGTAGCAAAGGATTCCACTTTGGCTAGTCAATGACCCCACTTGGCTAACCATAGTCCTTGTCCAACCTTAGTGCTCTCTTGCCCTCAGGCCTGGACTCCCTCTGGACAGTTCCACACTAGCTATGCAATGCAGGGCAGTTAGATTTCCCGAGGGGTGTTTCCAAAAAGTGAAAGTAAATAGATAATAAGAAAGAAATCAACAAAAAGGATAGATAGTAGTCACACGCTGGTGACACTTAGCGGCCGACCAATCGACGTGAGGTGGGAAAAAGCAACCTTGGTGTGAGCGCAAGGCCACCAAGGGGTGCGCCCGCGGAAAAGAGCAGAACTCGGATGAAGAGAAGATCCTTCACGAACACAGATTGCAAGCGAAAGAAGAACCTCAAGAACCTCAAGAACTCAAGAACATCGCGACAGAATCAGCCATAGGACCAACGTTTTCAGTTTTCAGCCTTTAGCACTCGTAGATCAAGTCCCGAACCTCGCAGATCTCACCTTCCTGCAGCAATTCCTCGCCGCACGGTCAGTTTCCGCAAGGTTTACAGTTTCAGCCTGGAAAACGCAGATTTCAGCATCTGCGTTTTCAGTGCGTCGTCGTTGCATCGTCACCATCGACATCGTCATCGACATAGAGTTAGAATTTAGTAGATAGAAGATTTGCAGATTTCAGTCCTTAGCGTTTTCAGATTTCAGCTCGTCTCGTCGTAGTCCTGATTGTCGTCGACATCGTCGGCAAGTCCAAGCATTGTAGAGATTTGTGCAATCATAAGTAGATTGCTCTTGCCATAGAGAGTGGGGCCTTCGGAGGAGGGTTTTACAACGTCTCTAGTGTCGTATTCTCTTCTCTATCTCTCAGTCTCATCACCTTCATTCACAGTGTCATTCACTATGTTTGTGATCATTGCACTCTCTCATTAAGAACGGAAGGCTCTCCCTTCCATAAGAACAAAAGGAACCTTGAGCACAGTTCGGAGCACTCATCTTGAGCAAAGTTCAAACATTCATTCCGCTGCACCTAACATTGGTATCAGAGCTTTGGCAGTGTTTTGTATCACTCAAGGAAAAAACCACAAGAATCACAACAATTTTTTTTTGCTTGTTGCGGTCGCACGAACCCAAGTTCGCTTGGGTGTGTAGATTCCTAATCGTGTTTTTGAAGAGTGACAGGAATCCTAGGAAAGAAGGGCTTGTCCAGCCTCCCCTTGTGCCTCTTTTCACTCATTGAGACTGGACCGTGCACTTAGCGGCCGGCCAATCGACGTGAGGTGGGAAAAAGCAACCTTGGTGTGAGCGCAAGGCCACCAAGGGGTGCGCCCGCGGAAAAGAGCAGAACTCGGATGAAGAGAAGATCCTTCACGAACACAGATTGCAAGCGAAAGAAGAACCTCAAGAACCTCAAGAACTCAAGAACATCGCGACAGAATCAGCCATAGGACCAACGTTTTCAGTTTTCAGCCTTTAGCACTCGTAGATCAAGTCCCGAACCTCGCAGATCTCACCTTCCTGCAGCAATTCCTCGCCGCACGGTCAGTTTCCGCAAGGTTTACAGTTTCAGCCTGGAAAACGCAGATTTCAGCATCTGCGTTTTCAGTGCGTCGTCGTTGCATCGTCACCATCGACATCGTCATCGACATAGAGTTAGAATTTAGTAGATAGAAGATTTGCAGATTTCAGTCCTTAGCGTTTTCAGATTTCAGCTCGTCTCGTCGTAGTCCTGATTGTCGTCGACATCGTCGGCAAGTCCAAGCATTGTAGAGATTTGTGCAATCATAAGTAGATTGCTCTTGCCATAGAGAGTGGGGCCTTCGGAGGAGGGTTTTACAACGTCTCTAGTGTCGTATTCTCTTCTCTATCTCTCAGTCTCATCACCTTCATTCACAGTGTCATTCACTATGTTTGTGATCATTGCACTCTCTCATTAAGAACGGAAGGCTCTCCCTTCCATAAGAACAAAAGGAACCTTGAGGATAGTTCAGAGCACTCATCTTGAGCAAAGTTCAAACATTCATTCCGCTGCACCTAACATTGGTATCAGAGCTTTGGCAGTGTTCTGTATCACTCAAGGAAAAAACCACAAGAATCACAACAATTTTTTTTTGCTTGTTGCGGTCGCACGAACCCAAGTTCGCTTGGGTGTGTAGATTCCTAATCGTGTTTTTGAAGAGTGACAGGAATCCTAGGAAAGAAGGGCTTGTCCAGCCTCCCCTTGTGCCTCTTTTCACTCATTGAGAGCGGACCATGCACTTAGTAGCCGGCCAATCGACGTGAGGTGGGAAAAAGCAACCTTGGTGTGAGCGCAAGGCCACCAAGGGGTGCGCCCGCGGAAAAGAGCAGAACTCGGATGAAGAGAAGATCCTTCACGAACACAGATTGCAAGCGAAAGAAGAACCTCAAGAACCTCAAGAACTCAAGAACATCGCGACAGAATCAGCCATAGGACCAACGTTTTCAGTTTTCAGCCTTTAGCACTCGTAGATCAAGTCCCGAACCTCGCAGATCTCACCTTCCTGCAGCAATTCCTCGCCGCACGGTCAGTTTCCGCAAGGTTTACAGTTTCAGCCTGGAAAACGCAGATTTCAGCATCTGCGTTTTCAGTGCGTCGTCGTTGCATCGTCACCATCGACATCGTCATCGACATAGAGTTAGAATTTAGTAGATAGAAGATTTGCAGATTTCAGTCCTTAGCGTTTTCAGATTTCAGCTCGTCTCGTCGTAGTCCTGATTGTCGTCGACATCGTCGGCAAGTCCAAGCATTGTAGAGATTTGTGCAATCATAAGTAGATTGCTCTTGCCATAGAGAGTGGGGCCTTCGGAGGAGGGTTTTACAACGTCTCTAGTGTCGTATTCTCTTCTCTATCTCTCAGTCTCATCACCTTCATTCACAGTGTCATTCACTATGTTTGTGATCATTGCACTCTCTCATTAAGAACGGAAGGCTCTCCCTTCCATAAGAACAAAAGGAACCTTGAGCACAGTTCGGAGCACTCATCTTGAGCAAAGTTCAAACATTCATTCCGCTGCACCTAACATTGGTATCAGAGCTTTGGCAGTGTTTTGTATCACTCAAGGAAAAAACCACAAGAATCACAACAATTTTTTTTTGCTTGTTGCGGTCGCACGAACCCAAGTTCGCTTGGGTGTGTAGATTCCTAATCGTGTTTTTGAAGAGTGACAGGAATCCTAGGAAAGAAGGGCTTGTCCAGCCTCCCCTTGTGCCTCTTTTCACTCATTGAGACTGGACCGTGCACTTAGCGGCCGGCCAATCGACGTGAGGTGGGAAAAAGCAACCTTGGTGTGAGCGCAAGGCCACCAAGGGGTGCGCCCGCGGAAAAGAGCAGAACTCGGATGAAGAGAAGATCCTTCACGAACACAGATTGCAAGCGAAAGAAGAACCTCAAGAACCTCAAGAACTCAAGAACCCCAAGAACCCAAGTTACCCAAGACCACAAGAACCCACAAGAATCCACGACTTCAAAATGGTCGTCACTCGAAGCGGAATGGATACTTCGCTTGGAGGTGATTAGCATGAGAGAGGCGAAGAAGACTTTTCCCCACCAAGAGGTTTTTCCGACCCTCACCCTTCCCCATCTACGTCAAGGATTGCACTAACTCGTATGGAGGCTTTCGACAAGATGGTGATGGACATGAAGTTAGACCGCGAAGTACGAAAAGCAGATAGAAAGGCCTACAAAGAAGAAATGGCAGCCATAGAGCGTCAGTACGACTCGGAAGAAAAAGAAAGTCAAGCTAAATTGGATCGTGAGAACAAAGAAAGAGAAGCACAATTTGATCGCGAGAACAACGAAAGACAAGTAGAATATGACTGCGAGAACAAAGCAAGACAAGAGAAGAGTGACCAACACATGAAAGAGTTCTTGCGACTCTTTTCTCAAGTGCAGGCGCACTTTTGCACAGAATCAGGAGAAGGAGACTCTCTCAGTCTCTTCTTCTCCAAAGCTGACACACAGAATTTGCATAGTGATACGCATGATGATTTGAATGACAATGATAAGCATGATGATTTGGATGTTAATGACAATGATGAGCATAATGATTTGCATGAAGATGACGTGATTGTTCACAAGGATGATGAGTTAGTTGATGCTTTTTCTAGCGAAGCTAACCTCATCGTGGATTCGATCAACCACGAAGAACCGATCTTGGCTCTCGAGTCAAGGTCCAAAGAACCCCCTCAAGAAGAACCGATCTTGGCTCTTGAGCCTAGGTCCAAAGAACCCTCACAGGAAGTATTATGTGTTCGCATGATTAGTCAGCACGCATTGATCGAGTGTTTCATTCGTTATCGTTTCCTGTATTTTCGTCAGCGTCTTTATATGATCCCTTTTCCTAGGCATGACATATTGTACGTTGAGCACGTTTCGCTCATGAATGAGCACGGATTTATGCGGATTTCTCATGAAAAGCTGAAAAGTATGCATTCAAGGAAGTCACATTCCATGTCTCTTTCTTGGCATGACACAGTCGTAGAAAGAGCACAAGAAGGATTGAGCACCAAGTATGGGCATTTCCATTGTGAATTACCACAGTTGATTGATTTAGATCAAAAAGACAAGAGTCGATCTCATTGTTTGCGTGTGTGTGGTGAACCGTTTGGCACTCTGTCTCTTTGTTTATCTACATTGCATCCACAGTCTATTAGGACGACAAGATTTTTTCCACTCACTTTACATGGAATGGCTATGTTCATGTTTTTGTGTTACAACAGTTTCAGGAAATTTCAGCCATGGAGATTCTTGAAGAAGAAAGAAGCATGACTCTAGACGAAGTTGAAGTATAGAACGAGCCACAGAAGACTTTGTGTCGCTTTCGGCGCGTCCCAAAGAAGCAAGCGTTGCAGACCTTTATGAAGTTCAAGTACCGCACAACCCACACATCAGAGTGGGCCGGCGAAGAGTCCTTTCCAGGATTCCGGATGCTATTGGCGGTCTCCCTCGATGCCATACAATTCGGTACCAGTATCTCACTTTGAAAAGGAGAGGATGTCACGTGACACATCCAACCCTATGTGTCCGTGGACAAGATACAGCATGATCAGGGTTTAGTTCAGTCAAGTCAGTCTAGAATAGGAAGTGATCTGGCACTTTTGTGAGTCTGTTTGCAGACCGTGCATGTCCAGACACTTAGATTAGATGCATATCCTCTGGTTGCACACATCATGATCATAAGCATTCCCATCAGAATCCATCAGAATCCTTCAGGGGAATTTTCCAGTGTATTTAGTCTATTTTTCCTATTTTTGACATTTTTCACTTATTATTTTTAAGTGACTTTTGTTGGAAAGTAGGTAGGGCAAATTGAGTAAGTTTGTATATAATCAAACCTAGACTAGCACTATTTGTCAAAAGAGGCAATAGGAGCACCTTGCTCAACAGGCAACTTCTCAGCAAGACCAACCCCCGCGACAACTCTGGCGTTTTCTCTCAACAGGAGGCCTAGCATCTTTGCACTAGATCAGCCAGCGTTTTTGCACTTGCAGATTCCCGGCGACAGTAGACAGTAGATCAGCCCTAGCGTTAGCAAATTCCCACAGCAACGCAGCAGATTTCCTAGTGTTAGCAGATTTCCCCGCAAGGTCGGTTTTCAGCCCTTGCGTTTTTGATTTGCAGATCAACCTCAGCTTTTTGCAGATCATCGCGACAGAATCAGCCATAGGACCAGCGTTTTCAGTTTTCAGTTTTCAGCCTTTAGCACTCGTAGATCAAGTCCCGAACCTTGCAGATCTCACCTTCCCGAAGCAGTTCCTCGCCGCACGGTCAGTTTCCGCAAGGTTTACAGTTTCAGCCCGGAAAACGCAGATTTCAGCATGTGCGTTTTCATTGCATCGTTGTTGCATCGTCGCCATCGACATTGTCATCGACATAGAGTCAGAATTCAGCAGATAGAAGATTTGCAAATTTCAGCCCTTAGCGTTTTCAGATTTCAGCCCGTCTCGTCGTCGTCCTCATCGTCGTCGACATCGTCGGCAAGTCCAAGCATTGTAGAGATTTGTGCAATCATAAGTAGACCGCTCTCGCCATAGAGAGTGGGGCCTTTGGAGGAGGGTTTTACAACGTCTCTGGTGTCGTATTCTCTTCTCTATCTCTCAGTCTCAGCACCTTCATTCACAGTGTCATTCATTATGTTTGTGATCATTGCACTCTCTCATTAAGAACGGAAGGCCCTTTCTTCCATAAGAACAAAAGGAACCTTGAGCACAGTTCGGAGCACTCACCTTGAGCAAAGTTCAAACATTTATTCCGCTGCACCTTACAGAACATGGGCATGTTCTTGCCAAGTTCCCTAACAAAGTGTCTCATGATTAGGCTGAGCACAAGCCAGAGAGTTCCAATCAGAGGAGCGAGCAAAGAAAGGAAAGACCAAGGCAAGACTGGTCCGAGATTTTGTGGAGACCGACCTAGAATAGATGGATGAAAGTACCGTTTTCAGTCTTTATTGTGCACAATCATTGTCTGCTTGTTGTGGTCAACTGCATGGCTAGAAAAGCGACATTGAAGAACAAAAAGGTTAGAGATATTTTTAATGTAAAATTAAAGGGCGAGTCCGTTCTACTTGTATCGGCTTCGGCCGTTTCAAAATTAATGAAATCCAGTCTGATTGTTTACTCGATCTACTTGAATGAGTCAAATGACAATAAAATGTCCAATTTGTTTGACCTTGAGAAGGAACGACAAGATTTCTTGCAAGCACAAGCCGATTGCTTCTCTGAAGGTGTCGTAATGTAGGAGGGCCATCATGTAGCTTATGAGAGTAGAATGTTCTCGCGACCAGAGTGGGTTACACAGATTTACGAAAAGGAGCTATTTGCAGTCATCCATGCTCTCTTCTTGTCCTAGAAACAACTAAATGACATGGGCAAATGTTTTGTCACTTTTTCATTTTTACATCGTCCATGTTAAGGGAGAGAAAAAGTTGGTGGCAGACGCGTTGTCTTGCAAGCCACAAATATTGGCTATTTCGGCGATTGACCATCAAAACTTTGAGGATATGGTTGATCAGTATGCCACAGGTCCAGATTTTGTAGACATCTTTGATTGGTTAAAGAGTGGGGAGACAGTTGCAGGCTATGCTATGCAGGAAGGTTATGTAATGCGGAAGACAATGTTGTGTGTAACTCAAGGGTTGAGTGTCACGATTGTGACTATGTTACATTATTACATCTAGTCCTAGTTGCAGATACGTGAAGTGGCATGCCAAGGAGGATCCCTATACGTAGATGGTCACGACTCTTCGCTCTAAAGACATGCCTCTTTGCCAAAAGCCACACTCCTTCAACGATTGGTCACACCCCTTCTCTCAATAGTTGCAGCTCTCCGTCCAAAGGATGTGTCTTTAAGTCTACAGTCATGTCTCTTCACCATGAGACGTGTCTTTTCATTTATGTCTCTTCGTCTCCTATATAAGGAGCCTATTGTGTCTACATCCCGACTTCAAATAAGCTGCCTGTCACCAGGAGGTGTATTTTTCCTGTTGCCTTCCGTAAATAAGTATTAGATATATTTATTTTATTTTTACTTGTTTGTCCCAAAACCCTTGAAAAGGTGCAAGTGGACATTGCATGGCCAGTGTGAAACGGCTGCAGCCAAATGGGTTTCTCACATCGGGGATCTAGGTCGGTCAGACAGGGACTGCCCGGGCAGTTAGCACTGAATTCTGATGAGTATGGAAGCTCGTGTGCGCCAAACTGGAATTTGGGCCACTCGTCAAGTCACTGCAACTTTATAAGTTGAAAGGGGCCAGTAAATTAACCCACATTGTAGATGTTGGTCAAATGGTAGTCTTCAATGATGGTCAGGAGACCGATAGGGACGCCATGGAAGCATCTCCTAAAATTTAGGGAACTGCTATTTTTGACCGGAAAATGTGTTCGCGTCATTAGCTCTGGAATGACAAGGGGAACATTTTATTGCTCTGCTGCCAAGTCAACTGACGCACCAATTGAGATATTTTTAGTAGGGAAAGCCCAAACTCGGAAACTGGGCGACGTGTCAGCCTGTAAGCGATTCTGCCACTCTTGGAGGCAAAAACGAGATGCATATCAACAAAGGGGGCGCCATTTTCAGCCTCAGGTGGATTGTAGCAGGTACAGAAGCTATGGAATGCTTACCTTGCCCTCTATGCACAGTATGGTGATGGGAGTGATGCCCCGCACGCTACATACTGCTCTCTTTCTCCCCTACGTACAGTATGTTATGCCCCACTAGTGGGCTTCTCATTTGACCTATGTACAGTTCTGGGGGTTTATGCGCGTTTGCCAAGGCAAGAGCCTTCTGAACAGGAACCGGATTAGCTAATTGCCAATCCCCCACAGGTACGCACAGTTCCATCACGAAAGATTGCGAGTTTGGAGAGTTTTCTCGTGTGAAAACTCGTCCAATTCACAGGGGAACTGTCCCATTGCGTGCGGGAGCCCTCGGGACACGCGTAGGCGTGTTCGCTCCGCTAAAAACGATCCGAAACAGGGAATTACAGCCTGCTGTGTTTTTCTGCAGGTTTAGGGTTTCGCACCTAAACTGCAAGGGAACATCAGGGGAGCCTCGTGAGAGCCTTGGGATGCGTGTACAGGCTTTTGGGCTCCCGCCAGTGAAAAACAGAGAATTACAGCCCGCTGAATTTCTTTGACAGCTCACCAGAAAGCTTCCAGATATCGAGGGAATCCGTCCTAGACAGGTGTTTTTGACCTACAGGGGTTTTTGCGTCGTTATGCTGTCGAAATCCGGTCGAAAACCTGCGTTTTCAGCCCTCGCCAGGTTTGGACAGCTTTGTGAAAGCTTGTGCTAAGTGGTCGGATCGTCTACCTTAATTTGAATAAAGAAATACCGAAAGGGGCGCCAGTCTTTGGGGCCTACAGGGTGTCGGTCTCGTGTGCGCAGTGACATTCTAGTCGTTGGACGCAACTGTGTTCTCTTCCCTTCTCAGTGCTCTGTGTAAAGTTAACAGGTAATTGAAATAGTACCGCCCTCTACGTTGTACGGGCCGGTTATACTGCCTTGGACTTGTTTCCCGTTCAAGAGCTGAGAGGGGGTTCAAATTGCTTTTTGGTGGTGCCTCCAATATCTCCCAGGAGCAGATTAGGGAGTGAGGGTTGTTTTGTGATTGTACACCGTCGTATTTGAGGTAGACGTATCTCTTCTCGACAATGCACTCCACGATGTTGCTCACCAGGTAGGCTGGCATGAGGCAAGACTCCTGTTCCTAGGGTTATCCGAGGTCAAGTCTCGAGTGCTCTGCAGTTTTGCTACTAAATATGTGTGTCGGGTCACTTTTAGTGAGTTCACATATTTATTAGCATTTCAAACCATTTATCAGCATCGTGGGGTTTTGCAGTAGGTAGGGCAATTATGGGAATTTTCTATATATGCAACCTCTCTCCTTGTACTTTTGGCATGTGTTGTAATGATTGCAAAGCTTCAATGTTTGGCACATCCTCTCTGCTTAGCGTTTTCTATTGCTAGTGTTTTTGTCCACCAACAATCTCTCCCTCCCTCTCTCTCTCTCTCTCTCTCTCTCTCTCTCTCTTGCGATCTCTCTAGCGCTTCCTCTCCCTTGCCATGTGCACACCCTCTGTGTGTGGCATTGCTTGCAATGAGTTCCTGTGCTCGTTCGGTGGGCGGTACGTGGTAGGAGCTTGAGTACAAGGAGATCCATCGCGATAGATCCGAGATCTATTTGGCTGCCCAATCTGAAGAGGTGGTTTGTTCGCGGTTGCAGACAAGTTCATCACCCGATTAACCTTGTTCTGTTGCACCTTTGACAAGCACTTGGATCCGATTCTTCTCGTTCGTCCACGGAAGATTCGGAAGAAGATGACGGAGAAGTAGCATGTGTAGTTCGAGAAACAATAGGATGACTCTAAGAAGTCTGCATCTGCTCTAGGTGGGTGTAGATTGAGGCGAGGCTTGTGGAAAGTGCGGCCATCTGCTCCTTGATAAGAGTAAGGGCGTCTTCGGATTGTCCTTCTCTGTCTTGCAATGTTGGCATGGTTGCTCCTCAAAGAGAATAATGAAGGGAATAGGAACTCAAGCAGTAGGTTTTGTGTCTAGAACGTTCTTTGGAACCACCTTGGACCATGATGATTTGGATGACAATGACGAGCATGATGATTTGCATGATCACGATGTGATTTCTCACAAGCATGATGATTGGCAGGAAGAAACTGTGATTGTTCACAAGGATGATGATTTAGTTGATACTTTTTCTAGTGAAGCTAACCTCATTGCAGATTCGATCGATCACAAAGAACCGATCTTGACTTTCAAGTCAAGGTCCACGGATCCCCCACAAGACGATTCGATAGATCCTGACAAACCGATCTTGGCTCTCGAGCCTAGGTCGAAAGAACCCTCACAAGAAGTATTATGTGTTCGAGTGATTAGTCGGCACGCATTGTTCGAGTGTTTCATTCGTGATCGTTTCCTGTATTTTAGTCAACGTCTTTATGTGATCCCTTTTCCTAGGCATGACATTGTACGTTGAGCACGTTTCACTCATGAATGAGCACAGATGTATGCGGATTATTCATGAAAAGTTGAAAAGTATGCATTCAAGGAAGTCACATTCCATGTCTCTTCCTTGGCATGACACAGTTTTAGAAAGAGCACATGAAAGTATGAGCACCAAGCATGGGCATTTCTGTTGTGAATTGCCACAGTTGATTGATTTAGATAAAAAAGAAAAGATTTGATCTCATTGTTTGCATGTCTTGGATGAACGGTTTGGCACTCCATCTATTTGTTCATCTACATTGCATGCACAGTCTTTTAGGAAGACGAGATTTTTTTCTAGTCACTTTACATGGAATAGGTATGTTCATGTTTTTGTGTTGGAAGTGGTTTCAGGACTTTTCAGCCGTGGAGATTCTTGAAGAAGAAAGAAGCAGGACTCTATACGAAGTTGAAGCATTGAAGGAGCCACAAAAGACTTTGTGTCGCTTTCAGGGCGGCCCAAAGCAAGCGTTGCAGACCTTTATGAAGTTCAAGTACCGCACGACCCACACATCAAAGTGGGCTGGCAAAGAGTCCCTTCCAAGATTCCGGACGCTATTGGCGATCTCCCTTGATGGCATACAGTTTGGTACCAGTACCTCACTTTGAAAAGGAGGGGATGCCACGTGACACATCTAACCCTATGTGTCCGTGGACAAGCTACAGCATGACCAGGGTTCAATTCAGTCAAGTCAGTCTAGAATAGGAAGTGATCTGGCACTTTTGTGAGTCTGTTCACGGACCGTGCATATCCAGACACTTAGATTAGATGCATATCCTCTGGTTGCACACAACATGACCATCAGATTCCAGTCAGATCCCATCAGTAGCATTTTTACAGTGCATAGACCTATTTTTCCTATTTTTGACATTTTTCACTTATTATCTTTAAGTGACTTGTCGGAAAGTAGGTAGGGCAATTTTGCTAAGCTGTATATAAGCAAACCTAGCGCTAGCACTTTCTGGCAAAAGAGGCAACGGGAGCACCTTGCTCAACAGGCAACTTCTCAACAAGACCAACCCACACGACAACTCTAGCGTTTTCAACATTGCAGAAGGCCTAGCGTTTTTGCATCAGATCAGCCAGCGTTTTTGCATTTGCAGATTCACGGCGACAGTAGACAGCAGATCAGCCCTAGCGTTAGCAGAATTCAGCCCTAGCGTTTTTGGAGCAGCAGGCGACCTAGCGTTTTGTAGTTCCTTCGCGACGGAATCCACAATAGCACCAGCGTTTTCAGTTTTCAGCAGTCAGATCCTGCAGTAGAAGTCCCGAACCTCGCAGATCTCACCTTCCCGCAGAAGATCCTCGCCGCACGGTCAGATCCAGTGAAGTTTGCAGTTTCAGCCCGGAAAACGCAGATTTCAGCATCTGTGTTTTCAGCGGCCTGTTGTCGCATCGTCGTCACCGACATAGAGTCAGAATTCAGTAGATAAAGATTTGCAGATTTCAGCCATTAGCAGTTTCAGATTTCAGCCCGTCTCGTCGTCGTCCTCATCGTTGTCGACATCGTCGGCAAGTCCAAGCATTGTAGAGATTGTGCAATCAATAGTAGACCGCTCTCGCCATCGAGAGTGGGGCCTTCGGAGGAGGGTTTGACAACATCTCCGGTGTCGTATTCTCTTCTCTCTCTATCTCTCAGTCTCATGCACTTTCACTCACAGTGTCCATTCACTTTGTTGGTGTCCATTGCACTCTCTCACTAAAGGAATGGAAGGCTCTCCCTTCCGTAAGTAAAAGGAACCTTGAGCATAGTTTGGAGCACTCATCTTGAACAAAGCTCAACATTCACTTCCACTGCACCTTACAACCAGAAGGGCTGGTGTCCCACACCATCAAGCTCACACCAGCTTGCCAAGGGCCTAGTTAGTTCAAGTGTGGTGATCACACAAGATAGCTCACAAATGAGCCCAGGGTCCTATTTATAGAATTCCTTAACCGCCCTAACCGTAGGGCCATGTTCACACTTGGCCGAACATAGCTTTGGCGCCCATCTAGATGTCTGGGGACACAACAATGTCATTCGCAAGTGGTTCTAAGCAATCAAGATATTTGTCTCATAGGTTGGTGTCCACTATAGGGAAGCAAACAATTGTTCGAATCCACCCATGTTCGTTTTGCTTGTCCATGTAATAATAAAGTCAACCACCATTGCTGAGCGTTCCCCTTCAGAAACAGGATGCTTCGATGAAGTTGCCACCAAAGAAAGCAGTATCAAATGGGTGTATAAAGAAAGCTCTTTCTTCTCATCTGGAGGCCCAAAGAAATTGTCAAGCGTGGTGTTCTTGCTCCTTTTTTTGTAATCCTTTTGACCCTCCATTGGAGTTAAGTGATCATGTTAGTTAGGTTGCTGAAGTGGAATTCCCTTTGTGCCAATAGTTGTGCTGAAGGTAGGAGGCATCTTTCCTTGGTGGAATCCGTAAGGGTATCCGTAAAGCCAGGCATCCTTGCTCCATACGGGCTAAAAGTGCCTATGCCATAAGGTCCAAAAGCACCTACTGCATAGGGACTGAATACCCTTGGAGGCATACCAAACTGACACTTGGCTGTGATATCTGAGAACGTTGGATTCCTGCCCAAATAGCTGGGTAGGGTGGGATTTGCTGTTGCAGATGATTGGCAGCCGAATTGGATCCCTTCTTGTTGCTTGACGCTTTGGTTGCTTTTACCTTTGCTTTTGCTTTTAGTTGAGGGTTGATCATCCCCTTGCACTGTCTAATCACTGTATTCATCAGCTTGACCTTCGTTTACTTGGCGTAAAGCGGATCTCTAAAATAGGGGAGAAGATGCTCCATGAGGATCTTGACTTTGTTTTCCCAAGCCTTCTCCACATCAAAGGGATTATGTTGTGCATCAAACTGCCCTACTTGGCCCTTTTCATCACCCTCTTCGTAGTCAACTTCTTCATCCTTAGCATTTTCTTCTACTTTTTTCCTCTTGCACATATTCCCACTCCTCTTCTTCTTGTTCTTCTACTTTCCCTTCCACTTCCTCGTACTTTTCTTCTTGATGAGTAAGAGGTGCTGCTTCCACTGCTTCCATGGTCGAATCTCGATTGCATCAGACTGTTTTTAGCAGAAAAGTTGACTTGTGCTCATACCACTGAAACTGGCGAATCATCTGACGAGGCTTGAAGAGAATGCATCACTACTAAAACTGACGGAAAAACAGCAAACTGAATGGAAAGAGAATACTTCAGTCAAGACAGTGGGGGACAGAGCTTCCTACTCAGAGAGATTGGCTGCTCAACAGGCACCCCTTGCCGTATTTTTCTATAGCACTAACAAATTGTTGTGGTTACAACTGCACATATGAGCCCACTGACGTAATCTGAGGCTTAATGGGCACCTTGGCCTCTTATTTACCACAGTGCTAAAGCATATAAAAAATAATCTATTTTGAGAATAACTGGCATCCCAGAAAGCACCTTTAGCCCTAAAACTGCTACACCAACACATCCATAGGCAGCTGCCACGATATCAGTCCGTACATTGCCACATCAGCACCAACCGTATAGTCCTGGGATTGCGATTCCTGGGCAGGTCCGCTCTACTCTGCTCGAGTCTGGTACTGTCTTGACACATCATTTGTGGCATGTAGGACCCATACCTGGCTGCCCAACTGCCCCACAACAGCATAAATGGGTTGAAAAACTAGAGAGACGCCCAAAACTGGCCAAATGCCCACTACATGGGCTCAAATCCCAAAGGAGCAGACATGTGCACTGGCAGTTGAAGCGAAACTACATCATACGATTGTGACCAAAATACTAAACAGATTTTAAACTTGGAGAGATGAATTCGAGAAGTTCTCAACATTGTGAATTAAGTGTCAAGAGAGCACATTGATTATCTGGAGTTTGGAATCAGAAAACTTTGGATCTATTTATATGTGCTGTTTGTCATCTGCCCTTGACCTTTAATGCTTGTAAACATGGTTAATGATGTGATGTATTCTGTTTGAACTAAAACTAGTCTAAGGCTGTGGAAAATGTGTGTTGTTATGAATTTTGCTATAATGGCCAAGTTCCAGTACTTTTCTATTCATTCGTTGGAATCAGAATTTTGAAGCCAATTGTGTCTGGTGATATTACTTTTCATGCAGGTGGACAACAAGCTAGAGTGGTCTTTTGGTTTCTGTGAAACAGGTAGTGGCGTTTTCAGTTGTCGCCGAACTGAAAATCCCATGTACATCTTCAGGGAGAGCTTATCTTTAGGGCATACTGAACTGTCTCCAGCAAAGGTCAGAGAGATTCTTATCAAACTTAGCCAGGAATGGCAAGGAAATTCTTATGATCTTCTATCTCGAAATTGCAACCATTTTTGCAATGATTTTTGTGCAGAACTGGGGGTTCAAAAGCTTCCTGGTAAGTAGTTAAATCAAGCTCTTCGGTGCTTCTGGTCCCTTCTCTAGTAAATAGTCAGTTTGCGTAGGCACTTGCTTTTTGCTGAATGAGGTCAGCTTGAATAGGCAAGCCGTGGGTGTGAATTTGAGAACAGTTAACTGATATTCAGGCATGGTCGTCACTTTCTTTGCATGGGAAGCATGTGCAATCAACAAAGAAAACAGTGTAATAGCACAAAGGTGTTCTGTTAGAACTAGTTGTTCATGTGAGAGCACTCTGGTTCATAATAATGTATGGGGGAGGAGGTCCCGGGTGTTGGTCGAATCATCCAACCATAACCACCATTTAAAAGCACCTCCTAGTTGAGATGAGAAGGCGAGCATTGTGAGACTGTGCGTCCCATAACACCGGGCCTCACCTCCTTTGGGTGAGGGTGAGGTCATGCTGATCTAACCTTACTGGCTGTCCACTAGCAGATGGCTGTCCACTAGCCATCTGCTAGAGGTGTGTCTTCATCAGTGTAAATGAGGCCTTATAAGTAGCTGCTCACATTGGCTGTGTTTGACACTCATGTCTGCCCACGCATTGGACACCCATCTAGCCCAAATGATGCTGAAATAATAAACAGCAAGGACAGTGGTTATGGCTCTGTGTTTGTTTTGGAGTGGTGCATTTTGACTATTGCATATTGATCTTGCTGTAACTCGTAAGCGATTGGCTGGTAGGGTGGGTCAACCGTTTTGCAAATGCTGGAGAAACTGCGTTTGAGGTTGCCGAAACAACAATGAAACGGGTATGAATAGCCCCCAGCCTCTAGGCGCCTTCCTTTCTGTATTGTCATCACTAATTGCAAATTGTTACAAAGGTTTGCCTTTGTGCAGCTACGGCAGGCAAAGACAGAAGTAGTATCAGCAAGTAAAGTCGCCTACCGTGTACTGTTTGGTAATGCATCAACTTCTACTGTCAGTCCTGATCCTGGCCAGTTGGAGGGTTCTTCATCAAATGGTGGTGTGAACGTGCTACGCCTTCCATTTTTGAAAACACCTGTAAGCTTGCTCTCCAGAATCGGAATTGGCTCTTCTAGTTCATCTATGAACGAAAGGCTCCAAGTAGATGAGTCAGTGAATAAGGGTAAGGGAAGTGTTCATGTTGACGATCCCAACGGTCATGCCTCATTCCAAGAAGCTGAATCAATAGATCGAGGCAAGGGAATTGTTCATGTAAACAGCTCAGGCGGTCATCCTCCGCAGCACCCGCCTATTTGAATGTCGGTCTGCTCTTTTTTCATTGAATTCAACTTTGTTGCTGATGGATGAAGAGTAGAACCAAGGTCCTGATCAGGCGGTTTCTTGGAGCGCTTCTTTGCACATACATCAAGCAAGTGGAGCCTGCCAGTGAATGGTATTTGCAAAGCCACTGGCTTGCTCTAACAGAAGGAGCATCCTGCTGAGGATTTGGATAATCTGCATCAATACAAACAGATTCTTGATTTTTTTGTGATACACAGCCAGGCCATCTGAATGGAAGATGTAAATGACAGGAAAGGCTGTGTTAAAGAATGTACAGCATGGTGAAATGTACTGTAAACTGCTGCTGTTTGTACTTTTTAAAACGGTGGTGAGTTGTTCTTCAAAAAGTTTAACCACACGGTGATAATGTGATTAGTGCAGCTTTGTGTGTCATCTGTGATATGAGCAGACCTTCCCATCATGGAGTTGCCACTTTTGGACATCTTCGACCAACAAGGTGCTCCCTCTCGTACTATCTACCTCTTTGTTCGTCTTCGCCCTCGAAGAGCTTTTGGAATGCTGCCCTAGTCTCTCTCTATATTTCCCCATCTTTTGTGAGTGTTCTATATATCCTTGTCTTGTTTTTTTGTTTTAGGAGTCGGGTTGGGCACTCCCGACCGCTCCCCTCATACACCAAAAAAGTGCACAAGAAGAACGACCAGGACTATGCACCCAGGCTCCTAGGGCAGACGCTTTTGTCACTAGTTTTCTCTGGACTACGAGAGGCCATAATTATCCTCTGTACTCTTTCCGTTTAAGTCCATGGTCAGTGAACATGCAGGCTGGACCACACATCTACTGTACTTTCCTGGTAGCAATCGTGTTGAAGCCCCGTCAGATCTCTGACAACTCAGCACGTAAATAAAAACGACACTGAACGTTGCATAACAATCATTGTTATCCAAGTCAGCACAGCAGAGGGTTGCTACATATGACGTGTCAATATGGCATTGGCCCCCATTCCCCTGGATTTTGACGTCTGGGAATGGTCTTGCATAGACCATTCCCATAATCAACACTCCCGGCCTCTGTCGGTCACCCTGATTATGGGGAATGGTCAGTGCATGACCATTCCCTACCCCATCATCGGCTTTGGTGCTTGTGACGAAGAACTCTAAAGTTTCGCCAGCATTACACGACGTTCCATGATGGTGATTATTAGGTCAGGCCCTACTCCTCGAGAAAGCCAGATTGAAAAAGAGCTACTTCTATTTATTTTGTTGGAGAATTTGATTACAACTACCAAAAATTGCGCCCACACACACACACACAGCTTCCATGTGGTGGCCTTTGGGTGCAATGATTGTCATGCCCCCCACCTTAAGCAACCATCGTGCTTCCGACTACGGTGGCCGCTTAATTAAGGTTTACAAAATCGCAGGTGCTCTACTTGGTCGGTTTCACTAGATGTTTTGCTCTACTTGGTCGGTTTCACTAGATGTTTGTTGCTCACTCATGTCATTTGTGTTGCTTGTGATGGTTCTTTGTATGTTTTTGCTGTTCTTATGTAGGTATCTTTCTTTGTTGCTCTTGGTTTCTGTCTGTTTAGCATGCTTGGTTGTTTTTGCCTTATTTCTTTTGTGTGATGCATGTGCTTGGGGTGAGTGTGTTTTGCATGATTGCTTATGGTTGAGGTGCGTGCATGTTTGTTTATTGCTCGTTCTTTTTGTGTTTTATGGGTGATCGAGGTTTGGAATTGGTTTGGTGGGTGTGGGTTGGGTGGGGGGAGCGGTTTTTGCCTCACCTTTAAATGTTTTTTCTTCTTGTAGGTTGAAGAATGTCATAGCCTTGTTGATAATTGCCAGGGATGGCTAGTCTATGTGTGTGTGTGAGAGAGAGAGATTTTAGTGCACTTTGCGGTGGTGATGTCTCTTCTTCGAGGATGCAGCGTTGGATACGGCCTTGGAGATTTGGAGTTGGCTATCAGAGATTCTTTGATGGAGTTTTCGGCCTCCTCTCAACGTTAGGATGGCTTATTTTTCCTTCAGCTCTTTGCTACTTTCTTTCTCACTCCCATGCTCCTAGCTTTTGTTGTATCACCCATCTTTTGTAACTTTGCATCAATGGTAGTTTTTCCCATATGGTTTCTATCTCAAGGGTGTTTTATTTAATGCCTTCGGACCTATAATTTTGAC
The DNA here is from genome assembly GCF_014529385.1 of Adiantum capillus-veneris. Lineage (NCBI taxonomy): Eukaryota > Viridiplantae > Streptophyta > Polypodiopsida > Polypodiales > Pteridaceae > Adiantum > Adiantum capillus-veneris. The sequence goes on along the minus strand of NC_140944.1, from coordinate 745,922 downwards.
TACATCGTCGAAAAGGTGCAAATTTTGATGACGATGTAGAATTGGTGAGAGGCACTCACACCGATTTTGTGTCGTGGTCAAAGTTTGACTTTCCTATAGTGTATTTGATGATGCGTCTGTGTATTTGATGGTGCATCGCCCTCTCTACTCCAACAAGCAAGTGCCCCTATTGTTGCCCCCTTTGTAATCGTCAAGATTTGTCGGATAGGTCTTTGATTCAGGTCTCTTGGGATTGCTCCTACAACTTAAAGATCTCACATTCCACGACGCTTTTCAGAGGTTGGCTTCCACTCCTAAAAAAAAATTGACACTTGAGATGGCAGTTTGGTGAGTGACCACTCTTTTGGTCAATTTCACTGACTTAATTTTTGGCAATGCTCGAGGGAAGGTGCCAATGTGATGACTCTAGATTTGTGGACAACTGTGGCCCCAAATCCTTGTTCAAGAATGTGGCACTTAGTTTTTAGGGAAAATTTACCAAAATACTCAAAATTCCCAAAATACCCCTCAAATTCTTAAAAATTCCCAAAATACCCTTGTGTCCGTTTTGGGTGGATTGCTCTAGATTTTTCAAACTTTGTTCCTTTTGACAATAGAGATCCATTTTTAACTGCTTAACACATGATTTCTCATGAATTAGTTGTCAAAAAAGGGCAATTATGTTTAAAAATAATGAAGCAATTCATCTCTAAAGCTTACATGACCAACTCAAATTCTAGTTTTAGCGTCTTACAATGATAGACAATCAATCTTCTTATGAAGTGCTCCAAAAAAATTTATCTTTCGAGATGTTTAATCTTACAATCGGGGGTATTTTGGGAATTTTGCACAATTTGAAGGGCATTTTGGGAAATTTGGACAAAATATGGGGGTATTTTGATAATTTTTGAAATTTGAGTAGTACTTTGGGAATTTTCACAAATTACAGGCTTATTTTGGTAGTTTTCCCTAGTTACTTCGTTAGCATAGTAGCGAATTTTAAATCTGTGCCCTCATGAACCCACGTGTCCGACTTTCCCGTTTAATAAGGCTTGTATGCTTTTCGACGGCACTACGCCATCATATTCTGCCTCTATTTGACTGTGGCTTTTGAATTCTCTTCTGACCTCCATCCTTGAGCTAATTTCTCTTTGCCTTCGCACTCTGGCGGAGCTCTTGATGCTTACAGGCAGGCCCCTTTGAAAGGAAATTCATGAGACAGATGCTCATATTAAGCACGCGTTCTCTAAGGATCGAGTATGTCGACCACCATGAGAGGTTTGTTTTAACTGGGGTGGGAGACAATCCTCTTACATGATATCGAGGCATCACCCCCTCGGTCCTCGTGCCTTCTCTTCACGTCGAGAAACAGGACGAAGATTACCTGCTTGAAAGTTATTCAACAAACCTCGCTGTGCAATAGCATCCCTTAAAAACTACGCCGTCAAAAGCTACCCGATCTTCTCCACACGGAGTTCGCAGGTTACAGAGCTTGTTGGCCAGTATGTATGGTAAGTGCGGTTCACTTGTCAGGGCACAACAAGTTGTTGATGAGCTTCCAGTTCGGGATGTCGTCGGTTGGATTGCACTTATTGCAGGATATGTCCGACATGGGCAGGGTCACGAAACTCTAGGCTGTTTTCATCGCTTGCGAAGCGAGGGCCTCCCTCCGGATGCAGTCAGATGTTGTTGGAGAAGAATGTCGTGCTTGGCAATGTGTTGGTATACATGTATGCTAATTGTGGTGTACTTTGGAAAGCACAACAAGTTCTGGAAGAGCTTCCCACCTAAGATGTCATCTCTTGGACTGCATTAATTGCAGGATATGCCCAACAAGGCCAGGGCCAGGAAGCTTTGAATTGCTTCCATTGTATGCGAAGTGAGGGTTTCTCTCCAGATGCAGTCACCTATGCTTGCATTTTGAAGGCATGTGGCATTATGCGAGACATTGATATGGGCAAACAAATTCACGATGAGATTGTCAATCAGGGGCTGTTGAAAACAAATGTCATGCTTGGCAATGCTTTGGTTGACATGTATGCCAAGTGTGGTGTACTTTTGAAAGCTAAACAAGTTGAGCTTTATGATCGAGATGCGGTCTCTTGGAATGCATTGATTGCAGGTTATGCCCAACAGGGGCAGGGCCAAGAAGCATTGGGATGTTTCTAGCGGATGCGAAGCGAGGGCTTCTCTCCAGATGCGGTCACCTATGCTTGCATTTTGAAGGCATATGGCACTTTGAAAGACGTCGACATAGGAAAACAAATTCATGATGAGCTTGTTAGTCGGGGGCTATTGCAAAAAACTGTCGTGCTTGGTAATGCTTTGGTTGACATGTATGCCAAGTGTAGTGTAGTTTCCAAAGCACAACAAGTTCTTGACGAGCTTTATGTCCGGGATGCAATCTCTTGGAATGCATTGATGGCAGGATATGCCCAACAAGATCAGGGCTAGGAAGTGCTTCACTATTTTTATCGGATGCAAAGTGAGGTCACCTATGCTTGTGTTTTGAAGGCATGTGGCATTATGCAAAACGCTATCATGGGCAAGCAGAGTCATGATGAGATTTTTAGGCAGGGGCTATTACTAAAAGATGTCGTGCTTGGCAAGGCTTTGCTTGACATGTATGCCAAGTGTGGTGTACTTTTGAAAGCACAACAAGTTCTTGACTAGCTTTCTGTCCGGAATGAAGTCTCTTAATTGCACTGATTATAGTATATGCTCGACAGGGGCAGGGCAAGGAAGCTAAGGGGTGTTTTCAACGAATGCAGAGGGAGGGTCCCCAAATGTAGTTTCTTGGGCTGCACTTATAGGAGGATATGCTTAGCAAGGGCGGGGCAACGTGGCAGACTTTTTCACACGGGCTCCATCGTTTTATCGATGCACCTAGGACAGCGATACGCATAGGGAGAAGGGCCGAAGCGTGGAATCTTGGCTATTTTTACAAGCTTGCAAGGAGATGTAGGGCTCTCTATAACTTTCTAAAGCCAAGGCAGGAACGCAACCCAACCGAATTAGAGGCTGTTGAAAAAAGCTGTCTTGCTTCGCACCGTCTTGAAGAGCCAAGTTTTGAAAACAACGAGTGAAGAGAGGGCTCAGTGAGGGCGGCCTCTCTTTAGATGGAATCACTTATGCATGCATCTTGAAGAATGTGGCTCTATGCAAGATGCTGATGTGGGCACAAAAAATTAACAACTATGTTGTTACTCATAGGCTCTTGAAAAGAGGGCTCTCTATAGCTTTGTAGAGCCAAGGCAGGAACGCAGCCCGGCCACTAGAGGCTGTTGAAAAAAACTGTTGTGCTTGGCACTGTCTTGGAGGCTTGAGTGCCAAGTGAAGCGAGGGCCTCTCTTCAGATGGAATCACCCATGCATGCATCTTGAAGATTGTGGCTCTACGCAAGATGCTGATATGGGCACACGAATTCACAACTATGTTGTTAGTCAGAGGCTCTTGATAAGAGGTGTCGTGCTTGGCACTGTCTTGGTTGATATGTATGCGAAGAGAGGTCGTAGCCCGGCCACTAGAGGCTGTTGAAAAAAGGTGTTGTGCTTGGCACTGTCTTGGAGGCTTGAGTGCCAAGTGAAGCCTCTTCAGATGGAATCACCTATGCATGCATCTTGAAGATTGTGGCTCTACGCAAGATGCTGATATGGGCACACGAATTTACAACTATGTTTTTAGTCAGAGGCTCTTGATAAGAGGTGTTGTGCTTGGCATTGTCTTGGTTGATATGTATGCGAAGAGAGGTCTTCTGTCTATATGCAATCACCTACGCATGCATCTTGAAGGCATGCGGCTCTACGCAAGATGCTGATATGGGCACAAAAAACCACGATTATATTGTTCGTCAGATTCTCTTGAAAAGAGATATCGTGCTTGGCTCTGTCTTGGTTGATATGTATGCAAAGCGAGGGCCTCTCTCTAGCTACAATCACCTATGCATGCACCTTGAAGGCATGTGGCTCTACGCAAGATGCTGATACGGGCACAAGAATTCACAATTGCATTGTTAGTCAGAGGCTGTTGAAAAAAGATGTCGTGCTTGACACTATCTTGGTCAATATGTATGTCAAATGTGGTTTTGAAAACAACCAGTGAGGGCCTCTCTTCAGATGGAATCACCTATGGATGCATCTTGAAGATTGTGGCTTTGAAGGCATGCAACGGCTGGGAATCTCTCTAGATGGTCTCACCTTCACCTTTCTTTTGAAAGCATGCGACATCTCTGGAGCAGTAGGCAAAGACAACAATTGGAATGCATTGATTGCGGTATGTGCGCAAATGAGAGCAGGCCAGAAAGCTCTAGGCTGTTTTCAGCTGATGCGACGCGAGGGCCTCTTTCCAGTTGCACCTCTCTTCAGATGCAATCACCTATGCGTGCATCTCGAAGGCATGTAGCTCTACGCAAGATGCTCTTATGGACACAACAATTGAGACTGATATTGTTAGTCACGTGGTGCTTGGCAATGCCTTGGGCTATATGTATGCCAGATGTGGTGCGCTTGACAAAGCACAAAAAGTCCTTGAGGAGCTTCTTGCCAGGAATGTCGCCTCTTTGAATGCACTAATTGTGGGATGTGTGCAACAAGAGCAGGGCCAGAAAGCTCTAGGATATTTTTAGTGGATGCAAAGCATTGGAATGCACTTTTCCAATAATACACACAACATGAAGCAGATGCAAACGGAAGGCATTTCTACAAATGCATTCACCTATGCTTGCACCTTGAAGGCTATTGACCTTATGCAAGCTGTTGACATGGGTGAGATAATTAACGAGAAGATACCTGGTCTGATGTTGTTGGTAAGGGATGTCATGCTTGGATTAGTGCTTGGTTGATATGTATGCCAAATGTGGTACTGTCACGAAATGTCACCTCTTGGAAATCACTGATTGCGGGATGTGTGCAATAGGAGAAGGGCCAAAAAGCTCTAGACTGTTTCAATGGATGCGAAGCATTGGAATGCTGTGGTCGTAGGATATACACAACATGGGCAGTGCCAGAAACCTTTAGGCTATTTCTAGCTTCCTATCTGGAGTGTGGACTCTTGGAATGTACTGATTGTGGGATTTTCCCCATAGGAGAAAGCTCTAGTTTTTTTTCACCACATGCAATCGCCTACGTTTCATCTTGAAGGCATGTGGCTCTACGCAAGATGCTGATATGGGAAAAAATTCACAATTATATTTTTAGTTAGAGTCTGTTAAAAAAAGATGTCGTTTTTGGCATTGTCTTGGTCGATATGAATGCTAAATGTTGCCTCTTGAAATGCATTGATTGTGGGACGTGCGCACCAAGAGTAGGGCCAAAAAGCTCGAGATTGTTTTTAGCGGACGCAAAGCAAGCGTATCTCCATAAATTCAATCACTTATACTTTCGTCTTGAAGGCCATGCTTACATTTTGGGCATGTGGCTCTCGCAAGTGCTATAGGAGCTTCTTGTACGGAGTATGGACTCTTGAAATATGTTGATTGCAAGATTTTCCCCACAGTGTAATGGCCAGAAAGCTCTTGTCTATTTTCAACAAATGTCGTCTCTTGGAATGCACTGATTGTGGAAGGTGTGCAACAAGAGCAACGCTAGCGGGCGTTGAAAACAGTTGTCGTGCTTGGTATTGTCTTGATCGATATGTATGTGAAGCGAGGGCTCAAGGGCCTCTCTGCAAATGGAATCACCTAAGCATGCATCTTGAAAGATGTGGCTCTATGCAAGATGCTGATATGGGCCCAAGAATTCACAACTATATTGGTAGTCAAAGGCTCTTGAAAAGAGATGTCGTTCTTGGCACTATCTTGGTCGATATGTACACGAAGCGAGGCCCTCTCTCTAGATGCAATCACCTACGCATGCATCTTGAAGGCATGTGGCTCTACACAAGATGCTGATATTGGCACAAAAATTCACAATTATACTGTTAGTCAGAGGCTCTTGAAAAGAGATGATGTGCTTGGCACTGCCTTGGTTGATATGTATGCGAAGCGAGGGCCTCTCTCCAGCTGCAATCACCTACACATGCATCTTGAAGGCATGTGGCTCTACGCAAGATGCTGATACGAGCACAAAATTCACAATTATATTGTTAGTCAGAGGCTATTGAAAAAAGATGTCGTGCTTGGCACTGTCTTCGTCAAAATGTGGTGCGCTTGAGAAAGCACAAAAAGTGCTTGATGAGCTTGTTGTCTGCCAACATTGATTGCGGGATGTGCACAAGAAGAGCAGCTCAAGAGGCTATTGAGAAAAGATGTCATGCTTGGGACCGTGTTAGTCAAGATGTATGCCAAATGTGGTGCACTTGAGAAAGCACAAAAAGTGCTTGAGGAGCTTCCTATCCAGAATGTTGTCTCTTGGAATGCACTGATTGTAGGATGTGTGCAAGAGCAGTAGCTCCAAAAATCTCTAGGCTATTTTTAAGGAATGCAAAGTATGGGAATGCACTGGTCGCAGGATATGCACAATAGGAGTAGGGCCAGAAAGGTCGAGAATGTTTTTCGGTTCCTACACAAAGAGTGGACTCTTAGATTCCATTGATTGCAAGATTTTCCATAGGAGAAAACTCTAGTCTATTTCCACCAGATGCAATCACGTACGCGTGCATTTTGAAGGCATGTGGCTCTACTCAAGATGTTGATATGGGCACAAAAATTCAGGCTGATATTGTTAGTCAGGGGATGTTGAGAAAAAAAGATGTCGTGCTTTGCAATGCCTTGGTCGATATGTATGCTAGATGTGGTGTGCTTGAGAAAGTACAAAAAGTGCTTGAGGAGCTTCTTGCCCAAAATGCCACCTCTTTGAATGCACTGATTGCGGGATGTGCGCAATAAGAGCAGGGCCAAAAAGCTCTAGGTTGTTTTCAGCGGATGCAAAGCATTGGAATGCATCGATTGCAGGATGCGCACAACAACAACATTGCCAAAAGTTGTAGGTTGTTTTCACCTATACTTGCACCTTGAAGACTTTCACATGGGTATCATAATTTACAATGAGATTTCTAGTCAGGGCTTGTTGGGGGTACAATGTCATGCTTGGTAGTATTTGATCAATTTGTATACCAAATGTGGTGTCCTCACAATAGCACAAAACCTTCTTGAAGCGCATTCTCTCTGGGATGTCGTCTTTTGCAACAGGTTAAAATGCAGGAGATGTCCAATGTCATTGATGCAAGGAAGTGCATTGGTGATAGACATTCAATCACGTGGTGAGTAAGCATTATCATTTTTTGATTTTTGACACTGAGAACGCAGTTAATGACCACACTGAAAATTGCACGATGCCGTGGTAATGGCACGTTCCCTTGTATTATAAAAATTGGGGAGGACTGTGCAAACTCCCTCATGCAAGGAGACTTGCATGTTTTCTTTCTTTTTGAAACATAAAAATGGAACAACAAATAATTAATAACATTGACATCTTGTATGATCATGAACGATGAGCTTGAAAAAACTCTTAACACTCCTTGTGGTTTTTGGCGAGGTACCCTTGAGAAGCACTATGATCGGTATCCAATTTATGCGGAGCTACACCTGTGGACCACGACGATCGATATCCCAACACTTTCAGGTAGAAAAAACTAAAACGCTTTCATGAAATCTCTCTCTCTCTCTCTCTCTCTTTCAATGCAAACGCAACTAACGAAGCATTCTAGTTTTTTTTTTCTACGTTAGCATATAGCTCCATTTCAAATTTATGGGTGCTCCACGTGTCTCTTATCTCTACGACAAAATCAGGCAGCAACTTTTTTTTATCAACAATGTTAGGACGATGATGCGCATAAGTCTCGCCAACCTCTCTCTGCGAAAAAACGATCCTGAAAAGGAACAGTAAGGCTGGCGCCATGAGTGAATCAGAGGCACGAGTAGCAGTGCATGGTTGTGCGGAACCTAATCGAGCATAGACAAAGAGAGTTGGAGTTGAAGTGTAGCAGCCAAAAGTTAATATTAGTAGCAGCCAAGATCGAAGGTTGGAGCCTTGTAGCCCTCAGGAGCGCAACCAAAGTCAGAGCCTTCAGCCCAGACAAAAAGAGTTGGGAGTGGGAGTGTAACAACCAAAAGTTAATATCAGCAGGAGGACGAGGGCGAAGGCGATTAATTCTTCAACCGGCAGAGGCAAGAGGAAATGAAGCAGGAGCATCAGATTAATTGAGTTGTCGACATGATGTGTGTTGGCTATGGTACCGGCTAGCAATCTTTCTTGGATGCAAATTGAGGGCGTTTCTTCTCCTAGCAATGACATTAGTGCTTGGGAAAAATCATTTTTCCAACCATACAAAATTCCTTTCCTTGAATTTGTCAAGAGGAAATTTTAGAAAATTAGGTTATTTTTTTGGATTTTTACACTATTTTTCTCTCTTCTGGGACGGAATATCTCCTTTTCCCCTCGCCCTCAACCGAAATTGAAAACGGCACGATATTAAGCTGAGACACATTTTTCTCAAACAACTGCCTAGCATCTTCCAAAGTGGCTTATGTAGTAGAAAGAAAACCTCAACAACATACCAAAATTGCATGCTGCCGTGGGATTGACACGTTTCCTCGTATTATATAAAATTAAGGAGGACTGTGAAGACTCCGTCGTGCAAGGAAACTTGCATGTTTAAAAAAAAAAACATAAAAATGGATCAATAAATAATAAAAAGTAATATTTTTAAATATGATTATAAACATTAAACTACAAAAATGGTGATAAGAGATGTGGTCCACAAGCCTCCCATGCAAAAGATAAGGTGAAAGGAGTGGCTCTTAAAAATAGAAAACTGCTTTCTCAAAACTTAGGGAGAGTATTTTTGGAATAACTCAAAAAAGAAAGCGTTTTCGTACAAAGGGTCCACTTGGCTTATCGAAAACGTTTAGATGAACAACTTTGTAGTTCTGTGTTTTTTCATTTGAGGACCGCAAGAGAAGTTTTTTGCCGTTTTCTGCAGGACTATGCTGGAGAGAGCAGAGAAAATTTTGTCTTCTTGTCTCATGAAGCTCCATGCAATCCTTAGCCAAAAGAAGACCTCCATGCTCTCCTCAAGGCTCATCATCTCTCTCTCTCTCTCTCTCTCTCTCTCTCTCCCTCCCTCCCTCCCACACACAGTTTCTATAGCTATGGTTGCTCAAGTTTATACTATTTAACTATGCAAGTTACTACTTCTTAATGCTTATATATCTTCTTTCCGACCAGATTCTTCCTTAATCCTTGCAGATCCTATCACCAGCGAGGTGTTTAGGGACTTGGGATTATGTTTAACGAGGTGTTTTATGTGAAAATTGTAATCGCAGACTCTGCCAAATTTTAGGTCTTTCATCTCTTCAATTTTGAGCAGACAAAAGTGCGATTAGTCAGTGGTATTGATCCAAAGCTCTTCTGAAGAAGAATAATTTATTAATACAAAGTCCTTTCGGAGGGGGGTCGGCTCCAAAAAGTCCGACCCTCAACTGGTGTCAAATTCTTCTCTCTCTCGTTCTTACAGTTTCAATACATGTGTGTTATGTGTGATTGAAACTAAGTAAATGCATGCTCTGCAATCATCATGCTCGAATATGCTCAATGTTACACAATTGAATGATTACTCTAGTTAATCTATAATTTTCGTTGCACCTTAAACCCAATTCTGTGACATAATTTCTTTGTGCAAAGCTCTCTTCTTTTAGTATTTGGCAAATACTGTGTTGGGCTAACATCCTCTTTTGACCTTCGATCACCATGACCCGGATCATGGGTTAAAATGTGGCCAAGTGACTAGGATGGCACTCACAAATGTACTTTGTATCATCGCAAGCGAGAATGCTCGTACTAGTAAAAGAAAAAACATCCTCTTTTGACCATGTAGTACCACAATGCTAAGTGGCACGGGGTATTCAATGAAGCTGGAGAGATGCGATCAATGGTTCAAAGCCAAGCTCGGAATCTCGAGGTGGATGGACAGACAAAAAAAAAGGCCACGTTCAACACCCGCGAGGTGAGTCGAACCCACGATTTGTCCATTGGCAGACTGATGCCCTAACCATGTGGACGCATAGCTTTTGATGGCATTGAAGGCAAAATATACCCTTATATGATAAACACAAACGAGAACAAGTAAACTCGACCATCAAAAATAAACTCGGACAACATCTGATTATACACGTCGTTTTTGAAATCCACTCCCGCGCTTCATTAAAGACCCTGTGGTCTTTAGTGCGGAGGCTTGTAGTATACATTTCGTTATTTCCTTCATTCAATCGAGTAGGCCCCCCCCCCCGCTCGGCTGTTAGAAAATAAAACTAAGGCAGAATCGTACGAAGATGCTCTCGAGGCGTTTCCCCGAGGCCAAGACCATCACTTGCACAAGCAGCGCGCGCGGGTGAGGAAGGGCAGGTCGGATGTGCGAGGCAAACCTCGCTCGCAGGCGGGTGGCGATCTGTGATGGGGGAGGGAGGGCAACGTAGCCGGGCACAAGCCATGAGAGCTATGGGTTGTAAGAAGTGACAACAACAACGAACTCCTTTTTTTAAATTTATGGTTGAGTGTCCAGGTCACGACCACCTGGATGGTGGGTTGGCTAAGGAGATCTCCTCAGGGCTGGACTTCTACTGTTGCCTGTGCTCGAATCCGCCATTACCATTTTAGAGGGTTAGATTGTAATTGTCTGCATTCCAAGGTTAGGAGTAGGAGATTCGAGGAATCTCCTGTGAATGACTGAATAAAATAAAGAGTGAGCCAACAGTATGTGGTACACATTTGCAAAAAGAAAATAAAAAGGTATCTTCTACGATACTGTTGACGGGGAGCGCGATAAAAAAACAACTTAAAAAAGTTGCTTCGCCATGCATCTCTCTCTCTCTCTCTCTCTCACACACACACACACACACACACACACACACACACACACACACACACACACAAACACAAACACACATGCATCTCTAAGTTGCTTCGCCATGCATCTCTCTCTCTCTCTCTCTCACATACACACACACACACACACACACACACACACACAAACACACATGCATCTCTAAGTTGCTTCGCCATGCATCTCTCTCTCTCTCTCACACACACACACACACACACACACACACACACACACACACTCATGCACAGGTGTCCATGCATCTCTCTCTCTCTCTCTCTCTCTCTCTCTCTCTCTCTCATGCGCAGTTACAAACCAAGCAGGTACCAAGCTTCTTCTCTCCCTCGCTCCTCAGGCCTAGAGTGCGCACACAAAGGTGAGGGAAGCAGTGGAGGGGATGAGCTGCCTCCATCTCTCTCTCTTCCGTATCGAAAACCTGTCAAGGAGCAGTACTTTCATGCACGCCTGCTTCTCTCTCTCTATGAAAAAGGAAGGAGCGGTGGAGGCAGCTCTCTCTCTCTCTCTCTCTCTCTCTCTCTCTCTCTCTCTCCCCGTTGAGGCACGCGAAATGATCATAAGCGCCCACATTGCTATGTCGATCCTTCGGGGGCCGAAGGGAGGAAGGGGGGGGGATTAGCTCGAGGTCGTCATCTTTGCGCAGGTGTAGAGAGGCGAGCAGAGGGCAGATAGGGAAAATCGACGAGCGATTGGTGCCTTGGAAAGAATCTTTTAGCTAATGCATTTTATTTTAGATTGAGCGAGTGCTTAACTTTGAATGCTACTGCTAGCTTAACTTTGAAGGTCAAAATTTGCCATGAAAAATTTAGCGATGTGGTCACTTTCTATTCGACTCATAAAAGACACGTTAGTGACTCATAAGAAGAAAAATAATGTTCCTCCATGACATGAATGTGACGAGTAGTGCAGAGCAAGCGAGAGGCGATCGCCATGATCTAGCCTAGCATAACGCCGCTCGGGGATGCCATACCCTCTCACATTCTGCAGAGAATGGCTCTTCATGGCTTTGTCAGTTTACCATGGAGATCTATGGTTCTCGCGAGCTCTAGCCATGGCTCCCTTAAGGACCTCAAACCTGTCGTCACTCGGAGATCTACTTCTTATCCAAGCTCCTGATGTGGCCTCGCTGAAGTTGGCTTCCATCATCGACCTGCAATGGAGCTCTTTCAAGACTGGGCTTAGGAGATACTCTAAAGTTGTTGTGCCCTTACGTGACTTCACCGAGCTTGATCTTCATCGCTCCTGGCTGTTCCTTTTTCTTTTTCTCTTTTTTGCTTATCTACCTCTTTCGTCTGCTGGGGGAAGTTCAGAAGTCAATGAAGAGATCGCTGGCCAAAATGATCTCGAGCATTGCGAAGGCCTATTGATGAAGAAGACAGTGATCAATTATGCTGCACTTCATGCGTGCGTGTTCCACCATAGCCTTGCATTTTCTGTTCCCTTTCTGCTGTTTATGGTGGTGCTTGCGTTCTACATCTTGGCCACAGCAGCACAGAGCCATTTTTCACCAGTAGTTGCAAGAATGGCAGAGATGCTCCATTTGTCACCAAGTACTGGGGGAGTCACTCTACTTGCACTTGGAAATGGTGCTCCTGATGTGTTCGCCTCCATAGCTGCTGTATGGGGAGGGAACCCACGAATAGGCCTTGGGGCCATTGTGAGCGCGGGTCTCTTTGTCACGGCTTTTGTGGTCGGGTTTGTGGCCCTTGCTGCGTCCCCCTTCCCCCTCAAGCCCACTACTTTTCTGAGAGATGTCTGCTTTTACATTCTTGCAGTTACTCTCATGTTTTTAGTGTACTTGAGTGGGGAGGTCTACGCGTGGCAGGCAATGGGGCTTGTTTCCCTCTACTTTTTCTTCGTTGCTGTGGTGTTTTCCATGGATCGTGATAGAGGTAAGGACAGAGTCTTGAAGCAGTCTATATCAGATTTGGATGTTACCGGGGTTGATGATCATGCCAAGGACACATGTATTGATGTGAAATGCCACAGCAAAGCTCTAGGGCATATTCATGACAATGGTCGGAGTCACAGCGACTATGAATGGCACGACCTCAACTGTGATAGTCAAGGTATGGTTGTGGAGGATGGAAGGTGTCAGCCAAATGCCTGTGCATCTGACATTGTCAGTGCTTCGAAAGCTAGGCAGCGGAGGAGTCCCTCTGCCGTCTTGGGCATGCTTGTTTGCACACTTCTTTCATGTGGGGACTTGGACTCCATCAGATGCAAGTTGAAGGTAGAACTCATGAGTGCTGCAGCTTTCTCGAGTAGTGTACTCGTATGAATGCATGCCTTTTTAGCATAAATGATATCTTATGTTAGCATATGTTTTAGTGTGCTTACATGGTCCATGTTCTCTGCAGCTTCAGTTGGTTTGGCAGCTCCCTGTTGAGGTTATACTTCGCTCAACCATCCCTGCCGTGGATGCATCGAAGTGGAACCGTTGTTATGCTGCATTGAACCTTGCATGCTGTCCCCTCATTATTCTTTATATAATCAGTGCCGCAGTTTCTCCCTACCGGCGGTTGGTGTTCATAATACCAGGAATCAATCTCCCATTGTGGACATTAGTACTTATGCAAGGCTCGGTTTTGGGGTTAGCCTACTATGTGTTCACAAAGGAACCACCAAAAAGTGACCTCCCAATTACTGTGGTCACTGCATTTGTAATGAGTGTTTTCTGGATTTCTTTTGTAGCCGGAGAGCTGTTAGGTTGCCTCGCTACTCTCGGCAAGCTGCTGAAGTTGCCGCCTGCTCTTCTAGGCTTGACAGTGCTTGCGTGGGGCAATTCAGTTGGTGATTTGGTGGCAGATGTTGCAGTTGCACGGGCGGGTCAGCCGGCTATGGCCATGGCAGGTTGCTTTGCAGGACCCATGTTTAACATGCTGGTAGGATTTGGGCTTGCTCTGGCAATGAAGGCATCTCGACTGCATCCAGCTCCTTACCCGCTGGAGTACAATCCCAGCATCGTGATTGCATTTGGCTTCCTCTTTGTCAGTCTACTGGGATCGTTGCTGGTAGTCAGCTGGTCCAAATTCCAGGTTCCTCGCTTCTGGGGATTTTGCTTGATTGCTCTGTACATTACCTTTGTCATCGTGAGCATTTCAAACGCCAATCTGTTATGATTCAAGTGATACTGTCATTTGCAAAAAAAAAACCCACAAGGCAAGCAACGCAAATACAGTGATAAGAACACTTGTTTGCTACAATCTATTCATTTTTTAGGAGGGTGATTATGCCTTCCTCCAACCATCATGAAGGGCTTTCGTTGGATTGGTCAGAAAGGTCCACTCGAATTAAAAGATATTCAACTTTACTTCACCAGCAGGGACTCCTTTCTGTACACATGTTTGTATCATCAATTGGCAAGCCTCATCTGAATATGAAGCTTAGATTCGTTTCTATTTCCTTGTGTTTTTGGTTAGAAGCAATGTCCGTCTGCACGGTATCCAGTGTGCCAGCATGCCGATTGTCTCCAACAACACCGGCTTCTTTCGTCCAAGTCAACTTGTAGATTTTACAAAGAGAGGTCTTGCAAGTTTCTGCTAATGATTGAACAAGTCATGAGTGGTGATTAATATAGGAATTAGTCTTTCAGTGGTGATTAATGCAAGAATTAATCTTTCAAGTCCCTCAATCGTGTCCTTTTACCAAACAAATTTGTCTAGATGTTTATTCTCGACTGCGATTCCATCTTCTTATTGTTTGGCTTGAAAAGTATTATGACTTTTAGACTACCTAAAAGCAGATTCACAAGTTTGTCAACCATCAGGTTTTCTCAACGCTTGATGATGCTTGGTTTTTGGTTGCTCGGAAAGAGGGGCGTGTAGAGTAAAGAGCGGGAGGTGTATTGTGGAGAGTACGTCCGACAGTCGTACTACGTGTATGCACCAATTTAAGGAAATTAATCTCCCATGTTATTCCATAATTTTGAATAGAGATGATGTCAAAAGATAGCTAATATGTTTAAAATCTCTGCCTTATAATTTATTCAAGTAATGAAAAAGATATGGCGGATTTATCAAACACTGTTCTAGTTTGGGACTCGTTTTTTTATTGGCTCCTCTACAGTAGTGTAGTGGGATCCAGGATAACATCAAATAAACTCTAATCTACAATGGGGATGGCGTTTGGAATGAATTTTTTTATATATTCCAAATCACCATTCATATCTAGATTTTGAGTAATTACAATTTATATCATAATAAGTTTAAAATACAATCACAATTTTGAGTCATTGTATCAAAGTTTGGCTCCACTAAGCGCTCAATTACAATATGAGATGATGAGTAATGAGATTTTTATCTGCAATTGGAGCCTTGGTTCTTTAATAAGAAATTGAAGATCAAGCATGGGTCTTTGTTTCACAAAAACATGCTGCTCTTTCATATGACGAAGGCCTTGGTATGTTCTCCATAAGTTAGATTGCCAATGTCAAGGCAAGATCACATTGGTCCAACGGATGGGGGTTGGGGGGGGTAGAGAAGTGTCTAATCAAAATGGTTTTGTTGCTTAAGGTATGTACATCTTCGTCTTGGTCTTCCAAGTAACAAAGAGACATGTGAGCATGTTAGTTGACGAACAATAAAGAACATGAATGGCCAGGTAATAATGCAAGTACACTTTAAAGAGAAGAAAACGCTAAAGGGAAAATAATGCAAAAGAAAAACACAAATGTACAATGTGAAGTCGACCACCTCTTTATATAGACACAAAAAGTCTTTTGACTTTCCACTTGCATGGGTCTTTTCATTTCCTAAACCCACCCTTCATTTACACACGTAAGATGTTTTGAAAGGGGTTTTTTTTCCGAGATTGAGGTGACCTAATATGCACCTACACAAGTATCTGTAGTTATAGATGTCTTTATTTGCTTCAGAAACTTTATCTTTAGTACTACTCTTTTTAGGATCACTAGTTTTTTTGAATAATGTCGAATATAGGACGTTTTGGACATTTTTCTTTGGTGTAACCTATTTTTAACCCTCTAACACGTTTGTATCTTAGTCTTATGTATCCTTAATTTAATATGCATGGGATAAGAGAAAAGAAAATCCAAAAAAAGAAAAGCTCATATGAGCTTGAGTTGCATAAACATCAGAAGATTACAATCTGCCTTGACATATTCTTTACACATGGTTCTCCATGAAAAAATACAAATATGTTTACATACGAAGCTTGCAATCTAAGCTCTCTCTCTCTCTCTTTTTGAATTTTTTACACAACAGATTCAATTGACACAATTCAAGAACTACATTGGGGTCCAGAGGAAAGCATGTATTCTTATCCTTAGTATACCTTGTGACTCTTTAAAGATTTGAAGCAATGAGACTGCAAACAATTAAACACAGAAGGAACTTACTTTCTATTTTTTAATTAAATGGACAATTTCTTATAATACAAAAAGTGCTTTATAGTGATAGAATGGCTTGGAGAAATGGTACTTGGAGTTGAAATCCAAGGTTGTGACACTTACAAGGAAGATGCAAGATTTGGATATAGAAACTATCGAAATGCATGCCTTTTCCACAAAGGAAACATAATTTTCTCTCTCTCTCTCTCTCTCTCTCTCTCTCTCTCTCTCTCTCTCTCTCTCTCTCTCTCGCCTACACTACTACACGCAGTAGCCTATGCTACACTTGCTCTCTCTCCCTCTCAACTCCCCATATGCAACCAAGAGTGGCCATAGAGGTGGCTTGGGAGACCGTAGCCACTGAGTAATCGATCGTGGGGCGTCTTCTCACCCTGAGCAAGCCGGATGCGCTATATAAGATGAGGGTGCTTTGGCCCCTCACTTAGTATGTGGGTTTTTAATCTCTCTGTGTGTGTATTTCAAAGAGAGGTGTGAGGGCTTTGATACTGTGTAGCTTGATAATAATAACTTGATGACATACAATAAGGTTTTGTTCTTTTGTTACTATGAGGAGGTTAGGTTATTTCTTGCTATTTTGTGCAGTTTATCAACTGGCTTTACCTGGTTTTTGTCGACAGTATGCCGCGACTGCATAAACTAATTGTTTGGAGGATGGATGGTGAAAAAATATGGTGTGCAATACCCATTTTTAGATGGCGATAGTTGGAACTAATTACGCTGATTACTGTTGGGTTTTTTTAGTTTTTTTATGGTAGATTGATTAGTTTCTTGTAAACTTGTACAACGCCTTAAATTCATTATGGATGAGGATTTTTGGTATCCTAGGCATAACCAAAGTAGTGGTGCTTGATATGGCAGTATTCGAACGATAAAAAATGGGAGATCTTTTGGTACTTGGTACTGTCATTTGTCTGGTCTGTCTTGATAATACACAGCCTAAAGTCGGGGCTGTTTTACTCTTTGTTTGACGCATGGGAAAATCTGCATACTAGTGCGTAGTGTAAATGGGGTTTTTGTCTTCCCTTATGCCATTTTTGGGATTGTTATACTTACTAAGGATCTCGCTTATTATCTTATATAGCATGGTGTTGACATAGCCATTAATATATATGGGTTTTTTCTTTTTTTGATAGACAAGCTATCAATAGATTCTTTTTACTAAACCTCTTGGCTTTGGCTCATTTAGTGTGTTTTTCCTCATTTAGCTTACAAACTCATGTAAGATGAAATTGTAAGCCCAAATGGGTATGAGAAATTTGAATTAGCTTGTTAACATAAGTCAAGTTTTTAAATTGGAATATTTTTTGGGAGGTATCTGTAGCTGGTGTTTGATACTTTATGACTTCATGGTACTTAAAAAAGCTAGTAAATTTGGAGCCCGACAAAACTGGCAAAGTTATTCTGGTATTGAAAGAATGATTTAAGAGATATTATAGGGATTGAGACACTTGGTTCAAGAGGGTTGGTGGCCCTTTTGATCAAAATAATATATATGCTAATATCTATTTAAGGTTTAAATTTTATAAAAAAATGGGGATTATAAATACCATACTTATAAGTACTTCCGTTAAAATCTTCAGGGTTGCAAAAAACAAAGGACTGAAATACATGAACACTTTGGACAGTGGTTTTAAACTTTTTTTTTAAAAGTTGTAAAAATAGTTGATATAGTCCATTGACACCTGTTAAACACATCCAAGACTAACGTATATGTTGTCTTGTTTGGATGGATGCAAGTGAGGACTCTATCCTTTCTTGGATTTTTTTTTGGCTTAAAGATATTGCTTATCAAATAGTACACTTGCTCCTACCACTTGGGAAGTAATTATTTATTGGATCACTATCATTGTATACTAGAATGTGGTTTCATTGTCATATGCCATATACAAAGATAATTCTAAGACTGAGTTGTTTTTGTACTAATTTTTGACCTTTTTCTAAAGCCAGCTAGCTGTCTTTTGAATGTAAAATTTCATTTATGTCTTATTATATAAGTTAAAACAACTACATACACGTCCTATATATAAGATTTTTTCATGGCATTTTTTTGAAAAAACCGGGACGTTGGCTTTAGAAACTTTTTTGAATCTTGGTTTTATGTTTGGACCCACTCCTTTTAATTCCTTGATTGGTTGGCTGGTGTTAGGTGGCCCTACATAGGCTAAGATTCTGGTTTCCTGCTCACGACTTTCATGGTCTCTGTCCTTGCCAGTTTAAGGATTGCAGGCCCAAGCTACTTGACTAATCTTATATATACTTTCTTTTAGGATCACAAACATTTTAAGTTGACAGCCCGCATGAAGGTAAACCACGACCCGGAGAAACATACAAGGATTTTAGAACAAATTAGATTTTACCTAAAGGACCAATCTCCTAAAAATGCCCTAGCTATTAGAACTGGACCTTTTTTGGCTAGATAGGCCAAACATTGTGTTAATTATTACCCCAAATAATCCATGACTTACTAACTTATTTTGTCTATTGCAGACCCTTGCTCTCTTGCAAGGCCTGTAATTATCTATTTTACACATACTGTCCTTTAATAATTGGGTCGAGTTTCTGGCTACCTTGGACAAGGACTCCAAAGATGGGGTGAATATGATTTCCTAGTACATAGCCCAATTGTCTATACTTTGTATACAATATCAACAAGAGCTTGCCTTATTTTCTTCTTCAGGAGCAGGATTATCTAACTTTTTGCAAAAATTGTGTGGGCTCAATCCATCTTTTATCAGTGCCCATGCTGCCCCATCTATTCCTCAAAATGGTGGAATATTTTGCAGAGATAGTGCAACACTTGAGGCTGTTAGGAATTCCAAAAAATTCTTTGCTCCCTAAGTGACTCTAACCTTTTAGAAATGGTACCCAAGGTATCCAAGGTTTTTCCTTTCCTTCTTGCTAGACATATTGAAATTGAATCCTTTGGTGTGGATCATCAGCTTTGGGTTCTACCTAACAAAGCTTTTTTGGCACCTATTCTTAGTGAAACTTGGGTATATCTGGCTAACCTTCCGGTTGCCCCTATTGAGGTTTGTAGACTCAAAATTATGAAAGGAGGCCAGTTCTTAGACAAAGGAGAACTCATTAAAGCCCCATTCAACCTCAACCTGATAGACCACTCCAAGTGCTCCTCTAATACAGGTCTATACATACGAACAAAAGAGAACATGGATTTTGCTAAAACTAATCATGATTTCTACACAGAATCCATTTGAAACTTGTAAAGTTATTGATCCTAAAGCTTCATGTGAATCCAACATTATATGGTTTGACCATTCTATTTGGTTTATCCTCAATCATTTGGACCAGCTCTTTCCTGAAAAACCGGTGGACTTTCATCTGTCTCTCATCTGCTCTTGGTTAGGTGGCCAGGCCAAACAATTAGTTACTGCTCAAATTGCTTGCAACATTTTTTGTGGGCTTATGCTAGATATCCTCAAAGAATTGAAAGCTGATGAACCAGGGACTTATTTAACTACCTATGCAAATTACAAGGGTGTTAAGATTTTCACCAGTCTTCTCAAGCCTTTATTGATGTGATGATGATTCCTCCTCAGTGAAATGACCCAACTCTCTTGCCACCCTCAATTCTTTCACTTCATTCCTAACACCTAGCTCCTCCTCTAATTTTACTAGAGAAAAATCTCGTAGCTTCACTAGAGGAAGAGGTAGGAACACCCCTATCAGGCACCTTCTTGAATTATGGTCACTTATGATTGTGCAGGTTGATGTTGGCCCTTGTGGAAGATTGTCTCTCACCAAAAAGACATCTGGAAAAAAGTATATTGACGAACATTGTCTTTTTCAAAATGTACTTCTAGATTAGGTACACCCTAAAACACGTTTTTGTGAATGTTTTGACTTGTTGTTTAGAAACCATGAGATACTTGATAATGTTCTTATTGGTTGGAAAGATCAACAACTTATCACGAATGTGGTCTATAGTAATGATTTCTTACGACAGAGCACTATGCCTGATTGTGACTGTGATAAATTTATCCCATACTGCAAATATTTTGATACTTATGGCTTACATGTTTGCACTTGTAATATGGATCTCATTGAAAATACCACAATCCAAAAAACCCTTGCTAAGGGACTTAATCACATACCCACTTTTCTTAAAAACCCATATCTTGCTTTAATAGCTTTGCTTAGCTGTTTAACTGACCTTGTCAGTACTCTCCGACTGGAAAAGACAGTCCTACCGGACTTACTTACATTGGTTGAAAAATGTTTTTTTCAAAAGATTTCACATATACCTTTTCAATGGCTGTCCACTAACAAATCTCTCTTGGATCACACCACAAGTAGCTGAAGATTTTCAAAAACTTTCACATATCTGATTTATTGTTGGACTTGATAAAAGCTCCAATTGTCCCACTCTTATATGCAAAAACTTGGATTGGAATGCAACTCACTCTAGGATTTCTGGGAAGGAATTCACACCACTTAATACTTCTCCCTACGAAGTCACCCATAATATTTCAAAACATCTTGAAAGTATAGGGTATTTTATTCAAAATACCAAACTTCTTGTACTTTTTCCCACCTATAAGCTACACAAGCATAAGTTTAGATGGATATTTGATGCCTCGAATAGTATTTTTTCTAACATTACCAAAGATATTACCCTTTGCCTTGATCTTATTCTTTCATAATTTGAAAATGTCTGTGCCTCTAAATAAAAAATCTGCTCTAACTTCCTTCAAATTCACTATAACCCATTCTGATTGGTAAAAAATGCCACTGAGGTTACTCTAAACCTCCCTAAACAAAATTTTCATCTCTTTACAATTGATATTATTCAGTGCTATGAGAATATACCTTTGGAAGAAAGGTGAATCAGGTCTGAAAGCTGTCCTATCCCAGATGATTAAGCTAGCCTTCAAGAATGCTAGGATTAATGACTTCTTTTACATATTGCTCTCCAGAAACCTAGATGGATTAAAAATCACAATCTTCTTATCTCCTTCACGTAGATGCTATTCAATAACATATCTTGGGTACTTGATAACTGTACATTCTCTTCAGAGGACTGTGCTTTAATCAAAGTCAGGGTATTCTCATGGGTTTTTTCCTGCTCACCTGTAATGTGTAATCTATACTTAGCCTTCTTTGAATACAAATGCTTTCTCAAAAACGTGAGTGATAAAAGTAATTATCATAAACTTTCACTTTTTAATCATACTTACAGATATATGGATGAATTATTAAGCCTCAACAATAGACTATTCTCGGATGAGATTAATCATGTTTATCCCAACAGCTTAAAGATTGAACCAACCTTTAAACATGGGTTTACTTCAACAACTGGATTTTTTGCCACTACTATCCAATTCCTTAACTTTTCAAGTGGACTACATAACCCTTGTTTAGGAGACTATGACTAGAAGTTCTCTTGGAAAAGATCCCACCTATTGAATTCTTAAAAAAGAACAGTAACCATCCACATAAAGCTGCTCTTAGTACGTGTATCAACCTTATAGTATACTCCTCTTCCAACTGATTCTTGTCTTGGGAAGATATTAAGATTCTTATACATAAATTTTGCCTCAATGGTTTCAAAAGAAAGGACATAATTAACAGAATCACACAATCCCTTTCTCAAAACGATTGGCCTGGCTTACATTTCAACCACATTAACCTCATTTCTCTGATTAGGTAGTAGGCCCATTCACAATGGGCCTACTATCGACCCATTGTGCATGGTGCATGGGACAGGGCGGGGGCGCACACACACACACACACACACACACACACACACACACACACACACACACACACACACACACACACACACACACACACACACACACATGCACACATATGTATACCTATACAACATTTTTATTTTATAAATAAAACAATAAAACATATTTTTCCTTTCATACACGGATCCCTACTTACCTTGAAAACCTAAACTATCGAACTGTCGGTGTGTTTTTTTTGTTGGAAAAAATGGGGGGTAACCCTCCTCCTTCTAATACCTCATGGGTACCCACCCCTTAGGAGATTTTGTAAAGATAGTGGCTTTCATTGCCCTAAAATTCACGCCCGCTGGCTCTCTCTGTCCCCCTTGCCTACACTACAATACACAGTAGCCTATGCTACACTTGCTCTCTCTCCCTCTCAACTCCCCGTATGCAACCGGGAGTGGCCATAGAGGCGGCTTGGGAGACCATAGCCACTGAGTAATCGATCGTGGGGCATCTTCTCACCCTTAGCAAGCCGGATGCGCTATATAAGGTGAGGGTGCTTTGGCCCTTCACTTAGTTTGTGGCTTTTTTCTCTCTCTACGTGTGTATTTCAAAGAGAGGTGTGAGGGCTTTGATATTGTGCAGCTATGGAGGTTGTTGAACTACCATCTCAAGTCGGTACTCACCTTGATAATAATACCTTGATGACATACAATAAGGTTTTGTTCTTTTGTTACTATGAGGAGGTTAGGTTATTTCCTGCTATTTTGCGCAGTTATCAACTAGCTTTACATGGTTTTTGTTGACAGTTTTCCACGACCGCATAAAGTAATTGTTTGTAGGATGGATGGTGAAAAATATGGTGTGCAGTACCCATTTTTAGATGGTGATAGATGGAACTAATAACACTGCTGTTAGGGTTTTTTGGTTTTTTTATGGTAGGTTGATTAGTTTCTTGTAAATTTGTACATCGCCTTAAATTCATTATGGATGAGGATTTTTGGTATCCTAGGCATAACCAAAGTAGTGGTGCTTGATATGGCAGGATTCGAACATTAAAAAATGGGGGATCTTTTGGTACTTGGTACTGTCGTTTGGCTGGCCTGTCTTGATAATACACAGCCTAAAGTCGGGGCTGTTTTACTCTGTCTGACGCATGGAAAAATATGCATACTACTGCGTAGTGTAAATGGGGTTTTTCTCTTCCCTTATGCCATTTTTGGGATTGTTATACTTACTAAGGATCTCGCTTATTATCTTATATAGCATGATGATGCTGACAAAGCCATTATATGGGGTTTTCCTTTTTTTGATAGACAAGCTATCAATAGATTCTTTTTACTAAACCTCTTGGCTTTGGCTCATTTAGTGTGTTTTTCCTCATTTAGCTTACAAACTCATGTAAGATGAAATTCGTAAGCCCAAATGGGTACGAGAAATTTGAATTAGCTTGTTAATATAAGCCGAGTTTTTAAATTGGAATATTTGTTGGGAGGTATCTGTAGCTGGTGTTTTTGATACTTTATGACTTCATGGTACTTAAAAAGCCAGTGAATCAGACCTCCCGATGGTGCTCGCTCGCTGTTGCGCTTCGCTTTCCCTTGCTGCGCCATCGCTAACCCCCCCTTGCCCCAGCGCTGCCCCCGTTGCCCCGCCTGCCCCCCCTGCTGTCCCTGCTCGCCCGCCTGCTGCCCCCCCGTTCACGCTGCCCCTCCCACTGCTCAGCGCGCCTGCTGCCACCTGTCGCCTGTCGCCTGTCGCGCCGCCTTCCCCCCCCCCCGCCCATCTCCCCGCCCGCTTGTGCACCCGTACTTCCCTCCCCCCCCCCCCCCCCCCCCCCAAAACCCACTTTCCTTCTTCCCCGAAGCTTCCTGCAGATTGGCTCGTGCAGCACTGACTTTTTTGGGTAGTGCTCGGCGCGCTCATTTGCAGATTCCTTTCGCCGCCCATTCTTTCGCCACAGCAGTAGACATAGATGGAGGCTCCAGTTCCACCCTAGAGGGACTCGTCCGAAGCCCCCTCGCCCGACCCCGCTGAGCCCACCATTCGACTTGCTCTTTCGTCAAACAGAGCAAGCAAGCCTAGCCGTAGAGATAGAGCGATTGCAGGCGACTTCTGTCATCTGCAAGATTCTCAGCACCCGACCTAGTAGAGGAGAGCTGTGTGACCTTCTCCAGGCCCGCCTTCTCGCAGAGGTGGACAAGATCTTGGACGTATAGATACTTGGATGAGGTTACTATCAGATCGAGTTTGAGACCTCCGAGATGGCGTCCAAGGTCATCGTCATGAGTCCATTGACCATCCGAGCAGCACGTGCCCACTTTCAATAGTGGAGACATGGTTTCGATCCTGATTCGGATGTTCTAGTAGAGAAGGCAGACATCCTTATCTCTGTCTGCTTTTCGGGTTTACGGAGGGAGTACTTATCACTTTTGTCCAGGATCGGCTCAGCCATTGGGACTATCCTGGAGACACCTCGCATGGTAGCCTCAGTAGCTGCCAAGGCGGCTGGCATTCCCTTAGTTCGCATTTTGGTTAGAGACACTCACATGCTCTCGAAGGTTATTCTTCTGCCTCGGGTGAGTGGGGGTTGGTTTAGACAGAGTGTGGAGTATTCGGGCCTCCCGAACCAGTGCTTCATTTGTCGAAAGATGGGCCATCTAGTGAAGGCCTGTCCAAGGAGGAGGCCTCGACCTACACCACAGCCTCAGCCTAGCTTGCAAGGGCTAGGTAGCGGACACAGACAGAGACACAACACACACATGCAGAGCCACCCTCTGACCCTGGGGCTCCAGCGGAGGAGGGATGGCAGCAGGCCCGTGGTAGACGACGACAGGGGCCACAGTGTCAGCCTGGCACTCAGAGTGGTCCTCAGGCGCCTACTCAGCAGTAGTGGGTTCCCACGGGGAACGGTTTTGGTCCTCTTGAGCAGGATGAGGTCCCTGCTCCAGCCCCCACCCCAGCTTCACCCTCGACAGTGCCTCCCTCCCCAGAGTTCCCCACCTCTTCCTCATCCTCCCCCCCGCCTCCTGCTCCCACCGCCTCTTCCCCCCGCCCCTCTACCTCTCCCTCCTGCCGCTCTTTTCCACCGCTCCCCCACAGCTCCTTCTCCCCCCCCTCCTGCTTCAATTCCACAGTCGACCCAGGGGGTAGGGCCTTCTCCTGCGGCTAGGAGATCTCTTGGTAGCGCCTTTGCCACGAGTCGCTTAGCGAGAGAGGGACAACCTTTCTTGCAGCCCCCTCTGTAGGTACAGACATCTTCCCTTGCAGCTATCCCTCGTGGTCTGACGAGCATTGACATCTGGCGCCGATGGGACTTCTTCAACTACGGCTTCACTCGTTTTCTCGGTGACCCCTCAGCAGACCATGAGGCAGCCTGCTTCAGGGTCCATGTTCTGTTCCTTGCCGCTAGGGGGACAGAGGCCTTGGACTCAGCAGCTGGCTTCTCCTTCCCTCTCTGCGACAGAGACCAGACAGAGTGGACTCTCGACTCAGTGTTGGGATGGTTGCACACACAGGTCCTAGAGTTCTCTCACCACATGGGAGAACTAGGAGTTACAGACATGCTCCAGACTTTGTGGCCATTGGCCAAGTTTGTGGTGACACCTCCAGACTCAGCAGGATGTAGACACATTGTGGTTTACTTCTTTGCCGATACACAATGCTTGCCATGCTATGTATGCACTCATGAGGACTCCTGGACAGAGGAGGTTTCTTTACGTACGGCTCGCTCTGTTTGGGCTTGGGCCAAATGCCTATCTAGAGGACGCTCGGATGCGGATTACTCCCCATCCAAGACAACTTCGAAGATAGCCCGTCTAGCTATTGCGGCAACATCTGTTCTCTCTCTCTCTCTCTCTCTCTCTCTCTCTCTCTCTCTCTCCCCATAAGGATCGTCTCATGGAACGTGCAGGTACTAGGTGGGCCCCATTTTCAGCGTCAGCGGGGCCGACTGCTTTAGGAGCTTCAGCGTTGCCTTGTGGGAGGAGAGATTGATCTCCTTATGCTTCAGGAGCACCATCTGTGTGAGAGCCGCATTAGACATTGTGGTCAGCTCTTGCGTGGACGATATGATACTTTTTGGTCAGCTGCTTTTGGACTTGGAGGCATCCAGGGTGGGGTATGTATGACTATTGCAAACTCTTTGCAACAGGCCATTGTGGGCAGAGGATTACTATGCACGTTCAGGGTGGCCTAGTGGGTTTCTTGAACATCTATGTGCCCAATGTGGTGAGTGCTCGTGCAGAGTTTTGGTCATAGATAGTTGAGTCTTTGCCGCAGGCAGAACATTGGTGCATAGGAGGGGACTTCAACATGCTGGAGGACCCTTCTGACAGGATTGGTGGTAGCCATGCTACTATGCATGGAGTTGATTTGGCAGCTTGGGAGAGGTTTTGTATGACTCTGAGGGTCTTGGATGCTTGGCAGCACTCTGGTTTTGTGAGGCCCCCAGAAGCCTTGCCTTCTCTCGATCGAACTGCAGAGTGGGAGGAGTGAATCTATCGCGGATAGATCGCTTCTACACTAGTGACCACTTCAGTGACTTGGGAGGGACAGTGGGCATCGTGGCAGGGACCTCCTTCTTGGACCATGCATGAGTGATCCTCACAGTAGCAGACAGACAGAGGAGTGGGAGCACGATGCTTTGCATCCCAGAGAGGGTCTTGTTGGACTCAGCACTCAGAGAGAGGGTAGAGGCTCTCTGGACAGAGGGCTTGGATAGGCAGGACTCTCCTGGTGACAGAGTGGCCTCAGGCCTTGCTGAGATTAGCCTTTTTTTTTTCGAGGAGTCTCTGGCTTGCAGGGTTGCAGCGAGAGAGGCAGAGCAGCGTCTCAGATGGGGCATTGCTTCGTTACAGAGGATGCAGGAGCAGCATCCAGACAGCCCTTGGTTGGAGGAGTAGTTACAGCAGGCTCGACAGGAGCTTGCTAGCACAGAGGAGAGGCGACATGAGTTTGCTTTCCACCGACAGGCATCTCAGTGGACCCAGGTGGGCGACAGAGTGACTGGTGCTTTCTTTGAGGCAGTGGGACCTCGGCACTCGCATGCCAAGGTCAGCCAGTTGAGGAGGCCTGACGGGTCAGTTGCTTCTGAGCCCGAGGATATACGTGCAGTTGCTACTGACTTTTACCGTGAGTTACTACTGTCTGCAGAGTCCCAGTCAGAGTGTCAGGATGCATGCAATGAGCAGGTTTGGGCACAAATGCCTTGTCTTGTGACTGAGGAGATGCGTCAGAGGCTTGAGCTGCCACTTCACGTTGAGGAGCTGCACACGGCTCTTAAAGCCCTCCCCCGTGGTAGCTGTCCAGGTGAGGATGGGTTGACTCCCAATTTTTTCTCGGAGTACTGGGACCTGCTTGGCCTAGATCCCTGTAGTGCTTTTCAGTACATTTTGCACGTAGGAGTGATGCCTGACAGCATGAGTGAGGGTATGATCTACCTCATTCCCAAGGAGGGTGGCTCCTTGGATGAGATTCGAGAGTGGCGCCCCATCACCATCCTCAACTTAGCCTACAAAATTCTTGCCAAGGCTCTGAGTTTGAGGATTCAGCCACTTTTAGAGAGCCTTATACATGGGACTCAGATAGGTTTTGTCAAGGAACGCAGTATCTTTGACAACATCTTTACTTTTTGGGAGGCTTCTGCCCTGGCACGGCTCCGTGGTGAGGACCTCGTGATTCTTCTTCTCAATTTTAAGAAGGCATATGACAGAGTTGACTGGGGCTTTCTAGAGGGCACTCTACGCAGGATGGGCTTCTCAGATGCTTGGATAAGAGGGGTGTCAGCTTTGTACAGACGGGCTCATAGTCAGGTACTCTTGGCTGGAGGTAGAGGTGATCGCTTCATGCTTACACGCTTGGTTAGACAGGGCTATCCTCTTGCCCCCTTCCTCTTTCTGTTCTATGCGGAGTCGATGAGCAGGTTTTTGGTGTCGCAGCAGGTTGGTCTACGAGGCTTAGCACTCCCTATTCGGGGAGATGAGCTAGTGGATGCTGAGTTTGCCGATGACTCAGCCTTGTACTTAGATGGCCAGGAGGCCAACCTTCACAGGCGTGAGCAGGCTCTGGAGACCTTCTGTTGTGCATCGGGCGCATTGATCAGCTGGAGAAAGACAGTGGCTTTCTGGGTTGGTAGTGCTCCTGTGCCAGATTGGATGCCAGGAGAGGGTTTTAGGTGGATTCCCCCAAGGACTGCAGTTCGGTACTTGGGCTGTCAGGTTGGTTTGGACTTGTCTCCCAAGCAGGATATTGCTCCCCTTCTCCTGTCTATCAGGAGAAAGTTGTTGCACTGGAGCTCAGCACAACTTTCTTTGGCTGGCAGAGTAGTAGTTGCCAACCAGGTGTTGTTGGCGATTCGGTTGTGGTTTGTACCAGCGTCCTCTACTGCTATTGCAAAAAAGTAGCCTCTTCATAGGGAGTTACTAGCACAAGTGCATGTTCTTTCCTCATTTCTTCAGGCTGTATGATCTCAAATGGAATAGCATTTCCACTAGGTAATGGAGGCTGTTGCCCTAATAGAGATTGAGATCTCTTGATTCCCTCTATAGGTCTTAGCCCTTGTCATGTTCAAATTGGTCACTACAATCTCGTACCTTATTTTGTGGTTTTTGTTTGAAGCTGTAAATTTGAGCAAAAAAATTATGTTTTATCCCCATTTTGACTACCACAAATCTATTGGCTAAATTCAATAAATCTGTGATCATTCAATTTTTTATGTTGTGGAACCAATTCAAGGCTTTTTCCTCAAGCATCAAGCCAAAACCTTCATATTGCATGTGAAAGTCTTTTTCAACTCTCAAAAATTATCTAAACACCAAGTAATTATAGGGATCTCCATTCCCATCATACTTCTTCATTCCCATCATGCTGCCTTTATAAGTAGTTTGGAAAGCCCATTATGCCTAGCATAGCTTTTGAAGAGTGGGTGGTGCATGCAAAGTGCGAGAGAGAAGAAGATCAGACATAGAGCGTTGGTGGATCTCTCGGTGAGGATTCAAAATTCCTCACTACTCCTTAATGTTCTATATGATCAAACGGAAAGATAAGGTTAGTATAGCTATTGTGATGTGTGTTCAACCACTTGGCCTAAACCTTGACAATCTCCGACTTGAAGGCCAAAGTGGCCCAAGTGGCCTATGTATATACATCTATACAACTATGAAGCATCAAAGTGGGTTCACCCTAGATTTATCATCTCCATGCAATGTTCAAACCGCTCTGAGGATAGGCTCTTCAAGAGAGAATCTGCAGGGTTGTCATCTATATGAACCTTAACTAGCTCAATGGCCTTGCTAGCCAATATGCATGTATCACATGATAACAAACTTCTATGCATTTTGACGTGGAAGAAACACCACATTCTTCACTAATGCGATTGTACCGTGACTATCATAATGCAACATTAGAGTTTGAGTAATGCCAAGGTCTCCCACTAGGCAATTTGTTATCATAACAAAACACTGGAGTTTGAGTAATGCCAAGATCTCCCACTAGGCAAGCTGACCACATGGCTTTCTTGCTAGCATTAGAAAGTGCAACATACTCTATCTCTGTGGGGAAGATGACGTACAATTCTAGAGACATGATCTACATGAAGCAACTCCTCCAAAAAACATAAAAATATAGCTAGACATGGATCTGTGACTATCTACACAACCCCCATAATCTGCATCTCTTTAACCCACAATGGATGCATCACTATTCCCAAAGCATAAGCACTTGTTTTTCGTACCTTTTAGATATCTCAAGATGTGCTTCACTACTTCCCAACGCTTTCTGCTAGAATTTTCCATAAAATTGCTAACCACTCCCACTACAAAAGCAATGTCCAATCTTGTGGCTACCATGGAATGCATAAGACTACCGACTACTAAAGAATGGCACCTTGGCCATTTTTGCTTTCTCAAAATCAAATTTGGGAGCATCATTCTTGCTATGTTTTCATAAGCTTGCATTGGGATATTCAATGTAGTCTTCCCCCCTACATATTACAATACCTTGTGGATGTATGGTTCTTGAGATATAGTGCAATGGTAGCGGATCCAGGCTCTTTCTTCTTGGCCTCTTTTGACTTCAACTTAGAACATTGCTTTATCAAGGAATCATTAGCCTTACAATAATGGCAACTCTTTTTATTCTGACTTTTCCATGAGAATTCACATACGAGTTGCTACCTGCAGAAGCATAAAAAAATAATGTTTGACACAATATTGAATACCCCTCTTCCAAGACAGAGACACAAATGTCAATACCCTCCTCTTGATACACATTGATTTTCAGGTTTAATGCTATGTTCTTTTGTGTGTAAGTATAAGTCTAAAAATAGCGCAACAAACACATCCTAAACACAAGGTTGTCCTAGAATTGCTGGAAGAGCTAGACACTGGCTTTAGAAATTTGTTGGGCTATAGGGCTTTGGTGGACCCACTGTCTATAATTCTTGTTTAGGTTGGCTGGTGTAAGGTGGTCCATCTTAGACTATAGGTCAAGATTCTTGCTCATGGCTATCATGGTATTTTGACCGCCAGTTTTAGGGTTGCAGGTTAATCCATGCTTACTTACCTTGATTCTAGTTGATGTTTTAGGTACACATTAAAAATAAGACGATTTTCCAAATGAGGGTCATCCGTGACCCATCAAAAGATGTAAAATTAATGGAGAACAATTTACGATACCTAAAAGACCACCCTTTACATAAAGCTTTGTAGCCTAGAACTAGACTTTTTCTTGGTAGAAAACCAAAAAGCAAAAAAAATCACTTATCCTAAGTAAATACAATCTAATCTCTCAAATGTTTTTTTAGAGGCCTTATCGCTCTCCCAAGGGCTTGAGTTGCCTCTAGATGCTCTGTCTGTGGCCAACTCCCTTGTTCTTTGATGTATTAGTAATTTGGATGCTTCACAACTTATTTATGATTTTGCCCTAGTAGCTGACAAGAAGTCGTGTATCCTACATATGCCTTCCTTCAATGATTGGGTCAAGATTATGGTTACTCTTGACAAAGATTCTAATGATGGGGTTGCTATGACATCTCAATACATCTCACAATTACTTGTATTAGCTCTACAATATAATCAAGATCTTGCTCAATTTTCTTCTTCTGATTGGTGAACTTGCCAAGTTTTAAAAAAAAATATGTGGGCTTGATACTGCTTTTGTTAGTACTCCTTCTACCCCTATTGTCCCACAAGATTATGGCCTCTTCTATAGAGATAGTGCTATTGTGGAAGCCATTAAAGAATTCCAAAATAATTTATGCACCTTAGTGACTCTACCCTCCTAGAGATGGTTCCTACAATCTTTAAAGTTTTCCCTTTCTTACAGGTCAAACAAATTGAGGTGGAATATTTTGGTGTGGACCATCAACTTTGGATTCTTCCTAACAAGGCCTTTTTTGCACCTATACTCAGTGAAACTTGGGTTTACCTTGCCAACCTACTAGCATTCACAGTTGACGATTGTCGGCTCAAAATACTAAAAGGTGGATAGTTTCTGGACAAAGGTGAGCTTATTAAGGCCCCTTTTAACCTCAATTTTATTGATCAAACTAATGCGGGCCTACATATTCACACTAAAGGATATATAGAGTGCGCCAAGGGCAATCCGGACTTTTACATTGAATCAATTTGGAATTTCTATCGACCATACTTGAAATGTGCTGCTTGTAAATTCCTTGATCCAAAGTCTACCTATGATTCTAGCATTATGTGATTTGACCATGCTATTTGATACATTATGAATCATCTAAAACAACTCTTCTCGGAGAAACCTATAGATTTCCACTTATCTCTAATTTGCTCCTGGTTTGGGGGGCAAGCTAGATCCCTTGTTATTGCCTAGGTTTCATTCAATACCTTTCAAAATTTGATGATGCTTGACATCCTGAAGGAATTTATATTTGATGAGCATGGCACCTACCTCACCACCTATTCTAACTACAAAGGAGTCAAAATGGCTATTGGAATACTTAAACCAAGTATTGAGGATGATGATTCTCCGTCTATGAAGAGACCTAACTCACTATCTACCCCAAATAGCTCCTTTACATCTTTTTTAAGTCAGTGCACTTCTAGTAGTTTTGACAGAGGGAAATCTCGTAGTTACACAAGAGGAAAAGGGAGGAGCACCCCTATTTGACATCTCCTTGACATGTAGTTCATTTTGTTATGCATGTTACTTTTGGCCCCTATTGGAGAAAGACTATTTCCAACAAATCTTCGGCGGTTGATCAAATCTATGTACACTGTTTATACCACAATGAACTCCTTGATTCGTTTTCTCCCAAATCTATTTTTTGCGAATGTTTTGATATATTTTTTGGTAACATGTTGAAAAATTTCATGATTGCATGGACATATCATCATCCTATTAAGAATCTTATTCACAACAATGACTTTTTATGTAACAATGTTAATCCAAAGTGTTCTTATGTGGGGGTTGAAATTTTTTGCAAAGACTTCAGAGAATTGGGTAAACATGTTTGTAATTGTGATCTTAAGATTATTAATAATCCTACAATTTAGAGGATTATTGGTAAGGGTTTGAATCACATACCGATATTTTCCAAAAAACCTATACCTGGCCCTTTCAACTTTACTTAGCTGCTTGACTGATATAGTCACTAATCTCCGACTGGAGAAGACAATCCTATTGGACTTGACCAATTTAGTTGGTAAATGTTATGATCTCATACTAACCGAGTTTAAACTAGTGTGTGCTAAAAACCAAAAATATATTCAGATTTTGTTAAAATTCAATACAATCCATATTGGCTTGTAAAAAGATTTATTGAAGTGACACTCAACTTCCTTAAACAAATTTTTCACTCAATGTTATGAAAACATTCGCCTCAATGAGGATCTTGGGTTAATAAACATTTTGAAAAAGATGATCAAGATTGCATTTAACAACGCCAACCTAAGAGGTCTCTTTCACATTTCTCTTGCAAATAAACCCAGATTAGTAAAAAAGTCTAACTCAACACATATTGCTCACTTTGGAGAGAATAGGCTCTGTGACTTTGTTTCATGGCTTCTTGATAACTATTTAGTGCAATTTGGTGGTAGGTGCTACAATCAATGTCTTGGTATACCAATGGGCTTTTCTTGCTCTCCCCTTATGTGTAACATGTACTTAGCTTACTATGAGTTTAAATGGTTTCTGGAAACCATGGAGAACAAAAAATAAACCACAAGTTGTCCCTCTTTACTCACACCTACAGGTATATGTATGATATTCTTAGCCTTAGCAACATATCTTTTCACAATGAGATCACATCTATTCATCCAAATTGCCTCAAAATTGAACCAACTTTGGGAAGTGGGTTTGACACTCCTTCAAGATTCTTTTCTACCTCTATACAGTTCTTGAAAATCTCAATTTTATTGCACAACCCCTACAATGGTAACTTTGATCTTCGTTTCATTTGGAACGCCTAAAGCTTCACCGAATTCTTGTATAAGTTTACTTTACATGATCTTGTATTAATCTTCTGATAGCTTCATTCCTTGGGAGGAAATAAATCGCCTCATTAAAAAATATTGCCTCAATGTTTTTAAAAGGGTTTACCGGATTAACACTATCACAAAAGCTATTACACGTAATGATTGGCATGGTTAAGAGTTAATCATACTAATATCATCGCACTAATTAGGCAGTAGGCCCATACTCAATGGGCCTACTTCCAACTCATTGAGTATGGTGCTTGGGTAAGGGCGCATGCGTGCGCGCGCGCACACACACACACACACACACACACACACACACACACACACACACACACACACACACACACACACACACACACACACACAAACTCAGTTTCTCCTCAAAATTAAAACCAGTATCCTTCATTAATAATGCTATGACATACACGACATCACTTAGTCGAGTTTTTAATTGCAAAATCATCCAAATGGAATTCAATCTCTAAGGATAGGATATTACTCATTCCTTCAATGTGTGATGCAGTATCTAATCAAGTAGATTGTAAATATTTTGATGGAATCAATTAAAAGTCCATTTTCATATTTTGTCGAAGCACACACGACTCATATGGTCATACACATCCAATGGCAAGCCAAAAACTATGCACACACATTCAATCTCTTATCTACCTGTCTTCAAAATAATGATTCTTTTAACATACACATTGATTTGGAAAAAAATTATACACAAATGTTGGCTCCAGTTCTAATAAAAGGGTATTGCACCCAAACATGATGTATCAATTCTTTCATTGGCAATGCTATCCCACTTATCAATCATAATCCTTGCAGCATAGGTTGCTCATTTTCAACTTCTCAATCACTCAAACCCAATTGGGTATGTCATTTCAATTTGTGTAGCCACCCATACATGAGTATGACAGCTTACAAGCCCACAATTCCATGTAAGGATTACCAGATCCAACCACATTGGCATACTTTGCACCAGTATTGTGCATCAATCATTCCCAATTGTGCAACAATTGAGTCATCCCAAATCAATTAATCTTGCACACACCAATATTTAGGTCTTGCAATCATTATAATTAGTGATGAAAATCAATCATTCATTCTCTAATTGGATAGATAATGCCATTGACTAATCAACTTTAGATTAAAAAATTATGCAATTAATCCATCAATTTTGCATTGCTACTGCTCCATTTGCCTTTTTTATCACACATATGAATACATGCATGCTTAATTTCTTAAAAAATATTCTTAATTTGACCTATGAACACACTTTTGATGCACATTTCTCAATCCCAAATCATCTGAGTGTACCAATTGACGATCAATCATGAATTAAAGTTGTCTCAATATGGGCACACACACTCAATTGTTTGCCCTATTTCTTGGCAAATAAAAATTTCTTAGCATACTTCAATTAAGTGATTACACACTCATATATCATCAATTCCTTCAAGTTCTTGGCATGCATACACTCAACATTAGGTGCACACACACTTGATTTTTGACCATTTCTTTTATTTTTTGCACTACACAAAGCATTAATCTTTATGCACACATATGAATTCTTGATAAAAATTAAGCATTATTTTGTTACACACAAGATCAACCATCCAATTGACTCTCGATTTCATTCCAAGTGAATAAAATTAGGTACCAAGTGTAGGTCAATCGATTTATGCACCTAATTTTAGCAATAAATTTGCATACATGGAACCACATTAATCAATCAAGAATTAAATGAGAAAGCAATGCACTTACATTATAATTGCACTCCGTTCAAGCATCCGAATGACTAGAGACAAGAAGAGAGTGGTCAATCACTATCTAAAGGAGCTCACATTTGAACCAATGCAGACACTAATAATGAATATGTTGCAAGGATACAAATAGAAAAGGAGGCACAATCAATGGCCAGACAAAAAGGAGGTGGGCTACCTACCACTTTATAGACATGAGCTTGCTCAAAGTTTTTTTGCGTACCATCACATCCATGGACATCATTTGAGCATTGAGGATGTTTAGGAATTCACACAAAAGAAAATTACTAGAGTGCAAGGAAAGATGCTTGGAGCTATTGAAATTTACTTGTGAATCTCTCTCTCTCTCTCTCTCTCTCTCTCTCTCTCTCTCTCTCTCTCTCTCTCTCATGTAAAGATGGTTATTTGGTTTTGTCATGAGTAACATGACTCGAGTTCAACTATTGAAGGTTCACTAGAGAGAGAGAGAGAGAGAGAGAGAGAGAGAGAGAGAGAGAGAGAGAGAGAGAGAGAGAGAGAAGAAGAAGAAGAAGAAGGAGAAGAAGGAGGAGGAGAAGAAGAGAATGTTCAATGCTCATGAAAAAATCCCAAGAGATCTCACATTATATGTAGATTGGGCAAGAATGCTGTCACACATGGACTCAAGAGTAGCCTGTGAGAATGCTCATTTGCTCAAAGTATCTCTCTCCTACTTGTTGAAAGGTATTGCATTTTTGAATGCAGTACCTTTGAACAAGTCAAAGAGAAGAGAGACTGTAACAGACATTTTGAAGGGCCCTACAAGCCGAGTCACATACATACCCCAAGGACCAAGATACAAAGGAGAAACTAGAGCAGGAGGCGATCTACAAAATAATCATGAAGGAGAATGAAACCACCCAAATGCCCCAAAATCAGATGGTAACTAGACAATCAAGTACTAGTTAAAGTTGTGGGCCACCAAAGCTATTTTCTAGAAAGCCACTTGAGCAATTGAGAGACCTGCAGTAAAGAAGGCACCAGAGAAGAGAGAAGGTAGATGAAAAAGATAAAGCGAAGTCCCAAAATGAAATGAACAGGTCGTATTTAAAGGTATCGAGATTGGGCTTTGATTGGTTAGTGCAGTCATATAGTATGAGACTGCTACCTCCATGTTGCATCTACCTGCTAGTATAACCTTTGAAAAGCCTTACTCTCTAGACAAGGGAATGATCCCACCATCTACATCCTCCTCCCCTTTCTTGAATGCTTTCATTAAAAAAACTTCAATTGTGAGGGATTTATCTTTTTTGTTTACCTTTTCTACAGTCTTCAAGCTATATCACATAGTTTTTGAGAAAATAATCTTGGTGGCCCACAACTTTATTGACTAGTTTTAGATTGTCTTGTAACCATCTAAACATTAGGCATATAAGAAGTTGCATTATTCTTCATGATAATTATGTATATGGCCTCCTATTCCAGTTGCTCATTTCTGTCACAGTCAACATCTCCACTCCATAAAGTGTGAGCTAGTTCCACTTCTTTATATCTTGATCATACAAAAATTTATTGCCCCTAGTCACCCTTGCTTTGGCCAGCTTGTGACAGATAGATGAATTGTCATCCCCACTCGGCTAGATCAGGTTGATTGACCTTAGTTCTAGCTTAGAGGAGGATCTAAAAAATTCTTTTGAAGTGGGGCTCATGATTGACTTTGTTGGCTAGTTCTTTCTCTAGAATCCTCAACGCTTCTGCATCCATCTAAAGGAGATCACTTGTGTACCTGATCAATTACCCTACCTTGTCCTTCCACTGGTTCATCATTCCTTTGAAATTGACTAGATCATCTTTGAGTTTAGAAATTGTATCTACATATCTCATCTTATCTATAGGTTCATTGTACACCAAGCAGAGTGCTCAATAGAACTTTGGTAGCTCGTTTTCAGTCATAGACAAGGAATACATTTAAATAGATGAGTCTGGTGCAGCCTCAATATAGTTCATGACTATGTCATTTTCATCTTGTATCATCTTTTGAACAATTCTAACCATATGTAAAAATCATTTTAGGGATTTTTCTTGTTCCTTAATTGACATTCTGATTATCTTGCCTTTACTACTTGATGGATTATTCTCTAGAGGAACGCCTACCCCGTGATCACATATATCCTATTAGAAATAGGGTTGCAAGGAAACCCATATAGCTTAGAGAAGGAAAAGGAAGCTCAAGCCACACAACAAAGAGTGAATTACTTAGTGTTCAATGGAAAGACAAGTTAGCCCTAGAGTGATGGGCGTATAATGGCAATGCACGGGGTAAAAACCTCTTAGTGAGGGAAAAAAATGCCCCGACGATCCTAAGTGTGTTCACACACATCACTATCACATGTATATAGTAACAAATCTCCCCTGGGAGTGATGCGGTGAATGAGAGCTAGCACATAGAGTATAGGAAACTACCATGATGCCCTAAGGACATGATCAATTCACAAAGCAGAGTAAGCCCAAAGCTTTGCGAAAAGCTTCTCACTTCTCACAAGACAATGCCTTTGTGAAAAGATCTACAAGGTTGTCCGGTGTTGGCACATAAGCCAAGCTGATCTCTCGTCCTGAGAGCCTCTCCCTAACATAGTGGTAATGCACCTCAATGTGCTTTGTGCGAGCATGTAAAATTGGGTTTCTCACAACTAACAATGCGCTCTGGCTGCTGTCAGTGTAGATGGTGTTGGCAATGTCATGTCCAAAACCCAAATCATCCACACTCAACCGTACGTAGCTGTAAAGACTACCCTGGACTCAACCTCACAACTAGAAGTGGCCATAGTAGGTTTCTTCTTGCTCAACCATGATATGAATGAACTGCGGAGCATGAAACAAAAACCACTTGTGGACATTCACGTGTCATAACAACCAAACCAATATGAGTCCAAAAAAGCATGTAAATCTGGCGGCAATGATCCCCCTTGAGATAAAGCAACCCAAGATGTAAAGTGCCACTCAAGTAGCAAAATATCCGCTTGACAGGGTGCTAATGCTTAGACCTTGGGCTATGCATAATTGTGATGACCTGTGAGACTACAAACTGAATATCCGTCCTCATGTTGTATACATAAATAAGGCATCCAATGATAGTTTGGTAAACAGTGACATAAAGAAGATCACCAACACCATGAAGACTCGTTTCAAACTTGTTTCTAGGGGAGTGGTAATAGGTTTGCAATTCTCAAGTCCAAACTTACATAGCAATGTCTCTATGTAACTTGTCTCACACAAGGCAATACCACCATCACAAAGCTTAAACTGTATACCCAAGTAATGATGCAACATCCCCAAATCTTTCATCTTGAAAGTAGCATTAAAATCAGCCTCAAATTCATAAATATGTGCTTCATTTGGACCATTGATTAACAAATCATCCACATATAGAACAACAATGAGAAGTACATCACCTCACGTTTTACATACGATGTGCTTTCTGTTGGACTGTTACGAAAGCCTCGTTTGACCAAATGAGTGTCATCTTTCTCATGTCAAGCACAAGGAGATTTCTTCAACCCATACAAAGCTTTCTTACATTTTCACACTTTATTTTCTTGCCCTTTAATGACAAAATCGTGATGCTGTGTTACATAAACTTCCTCAAATATATCACCATTCAAGAAAGCCGTAACAATATCTGATTGATGTAAATCCCAACCAAAATGAGTTGTCAATGCACATAGAAAATGCACAGTAGTCATACAAGAAGTAGTAGCAAAAGTCTCTTCATAATCTATGACTTTTTGCTTTGCATAACCTTTTGCAACAAGTCAAGCCTTATAGCAATCAATCTCACTATCTGGCTTACGTTTCAACTTGTAAACCCACTTCGTACTTACTAATGGCCCTTTTTGAGAAGGAAAATCACATAAAGTCCATGTGTCATTTTCTATAAGTGAATTATATTCTAATTGCATGGTAGCCATCCAATTTTCAAAATTCTATGCTTCATCAAAATAACGAGGTTCCTCAACATCACACAAGCTAGAAACAACCAAAGCATAACAATCTGATGCATAAGATGCATGGCGAGAATCTAAACAACTATGACTAGACAAAGGTGCATCTAATTTGCGGTCATGCAAAGTATGCACCAGCCATTTTGGCATACCTCTAACCTGCTCATTCTCAAGCCTTTCCTCATCAAGTAAATTATGTACATCTGCATCAGTAATAGGCTGATATGTAACATTTTCTAAAACCCCCATAGGCTGTACATTTGCCCCATTCAAATTTACATTCAAATTTCCACCACTGAAAAAAGGCAACAAACTGTCATAAATGTCCTATGAGTTTACAATCCTGTGAGTTTACATCAGAGCAAGGGTTGAACAATATCTTCCACTAACACAACATCCCATGAAACCAAGATAAACTTTGTTTGTGGATGGTACAACTTGTAACCTTTGCTTTCAGCCCTATAACCAATAGAATTACATTTGAGAGACTTATCATCAACGTGCATGTGATCAATAGATGGCTTTCTAGCATGCCATGCTTCATATGGATTCATAGACTGAAAAGCTTTTGTAGGAAACCTACTAAGTACATAAGTGGCACACATGATGGCCTCAAGAAGCCAAAACAAATGTGGAAAAGCTTAACTTTTGACCATACATTTGTGCCATTTCCATAAGCAACCTTTTTTTCCTTTTAGCAACACCATTTTTTTGAGGTGTATATGGAACTGAACATTGGTGTGTTATCCCACAACTAGCCAAAAATGCATTAAAGTCATGAGACATATAGTAACCCCCTTGATCAACATGGAATAGTACATTTTGAGACATTTTCAACCATAGCCATAAATTGCTTGAAGCACATAAACACTTCAAACTTTGCTCTAAGAGGATACCCATGTATGCCTAGAGTAATCATCAATGAAAGTCTTGAAGTAAAGGTAATTGCCCAAGGATGGAGTTTGCATGGGCCCGCAAACATCACTATGTACATGCTACAACCTACATGTAACCCTACTAAACCATCCTTTGGAAACTTCGAACGGTGCATCGTACCCAAAATATAGCCTTCACAAACATGCTTCACAAGTTCTTCAAGGGATGTCAAAGAAGCAACCATATCATATTTTTGCAAACATAACAAACTGGCAAAGATCTTATGCCCAAAACGTGCATGCCAAAGTTTTGCATATGAAACAATCTTTGAATCCACAATTGAATTTTCAAAATTATGTCCACACTCTTCATACAAAGTGAGCTTATATAGTCCTCGCCATAAAATGCAAGATGCAAAAATTTCATCACTAAAGCTCAGATTATGAAATGTACATCTATTAGCCACAAATTTGACAACAAGACTAAGTCTAGCAAGTGCAGATACAGACAAAAGATTCTTTTTAGTCCCAAGTACATAAAGTGCATCAACAAGTGTGAAAGAACTATCATTTGCAACAGTCAACACAATCGTTCCAACTCTCTTGACCGGATTAGAGGCATTGTTGGCACAAGTGACTGAATTCCCATGAGGGACATCCTCAAGAGAGGAAAATAAGTCACAATGAGAGGTAATGTGCTTTGTAGCACCACTGTCAAAGTACCACACATGAGCATTATAGG
This sequence comes from Adiantum capillus-veneris, assembly GCF_014529385.1. NCBI lineage: Eukaryota > Viridiplantae > Streptophyta > Polypodiopsida > Polypodiales > Pteridaceae > Adiantum > Adiantum capillus-veneris. Next base: position 705,248 of record NC_140944.1, on the reverse strand, counting down.
AACTAACATACATGCATCATTGATAGAAGGGTCATAAGTGCACTCTGCATTAAAATCCCATTTTGCATCTACATGAGCATCACAATCTCCTTTCGCAGAAGACTCTACAATTGCTACACTTGTAGTGAAACTAGCCTTTTTCTTCTTAGTCTCTTTTGCCTTCAATGTTGGACACTGCTTGATCAAGTGATCATTAGCTTTACAATAATGGAAACACATCTTCTTTTTGCCCTTTTCACCAGAATTCATAGACGAGGTGTTGCCAGTAGAAGCATTGGCAACATGTAATTTGCCACTCGCCAAAGAACCATGAGAAGTGGCTACATTGTTGTTAACACTTTTCCTCTGAGCAAAAATAAAAGCCAATTCAATTGCATGATTTTTAGCCCTATTTTTTCTTGAAAGTGACTCTTGCAAAAGCAATGTGCATAACGCATCAAACTTGACAACCCCTAAATTTCCTTGGGTTATAAGTCTCCAAGTACTATCAAAAGTCTGGTAAGAATCTGGCAAAGCATCAAGAACAGTCTGCACGAGGAAACTATCAAAAATGATTTCACTTGCAAAAATAAGTTGCTCATTAATATCCTTGATACCAACAAGGAAAGTGTCCATTTCATCTTCCTCATGCATAATCTTTGACTCTAGCTCTTTACACAGCAATGCAATTTTAGCCTCATTACAACTTGCATAAATCCCAACCAAAATATCCCAAGTCTGTTTTGCATATTTAACTGAAAAAATGTGAGGAGTAATAGTGTGCTTCACAGATAATGCAATCAATGCATGAGCCTATGTATCTTTTACATTCCAACGAGCCTGCTCAACCGTAGGCAAAACAGATCTAGAAGTAGCAATCCTGCCACCAAAACCTGCAACATCCTCTACATTGCCTATATCCATAAAACCAAGGCATACATGAATGTCATGTACAAGATTCTAGACACCCTTTGACACAAGAACATGTTGCATCATGTAAGCCCACATGGGATAATTACATCTTGAACACATTTGTGTTGTTGTTAGCCATGGCGAATGTCTGCACCTGATGTGAAAACTACCCAAAAAGAGGAGAAACAAAGAGAGACTATCGTGTGCTATATAGCACAACCCAAACAAGACTATAAGGAATCTGTTATGCAAAAAATGGCACGGACAAAAATTTTGTACAAAATGATGAAATAGCCTATGCAACACTACCTGTAGTGTAAACGGAGGCCAAAATGAGCCAAATTAAACTTTTGAGTAGACTGAGCTCTATAGAGTACGAGCCCACCCAAAGTATTTTTTGACCTACTCATGCTCACCAAAGCTCACAAAAGTATGAGAAAGTGAGCAGGCATGTGATGGCGATGCTGACAACTAAGCCCCAGAGGACGCAACTTGCTCTGATACCAATTGTTGGAAATAGGGTTGCAAGGAAACACACACATCCTGAAGAAGACAAAGAAATCTCAAGGCACACAACAAAGAGTGTATTACTTAGTATGAAATGGAAAGATAAGTTAGCCCTAGAGTGATGGGCGTATATACAGTGCACGAGGGAAAACCTCCTAGTGAGGGAAAAAATGCCCCCGTGGTCCTAAGTGTGTTCACACACATCATTACCACATGTATATGGTAACATTTCCCAACCAATTTTCATTTTTTGAAGCATTGCATGTTCTCAGTTCTAGCATCTTTCATGCAGTGATAAGGAGACCTATTACCTAACACCATCCTCAATTGAATTCCCAGACTTTGAACATTCATAATGGTCATTTTCCTCAATTGAGGGCTGCCATTCACATCTGCTTGCGAAATCACATACTCAAGAATTATTTCCAACACTTGAATACCATTTGGGTGCAAAGGTAGTTGACGTTTCTCACCATCATGATATTAATGTGCTTTCCATCTAGCTATCATTCTTTGAGATGCATTTAATAGCATTTCAAATCTCTCTAGATCCAAGTCAGCATCGTCATTATTCACATAAATCTAGACTAAAAGCTTCTTTTCTTGCATTAGCCTTTTTTTCAGACTTAGAGATTGTTCATAATGTGGAGTTAGTGGCTGAATTTTCATCTATCCGAACAATTTTTCCTTTATTCCTTTGTTCCAAAGCCAACTAAATCTATGTCCTTTCTAGTCTTCTGAGTATCTAGCATTTGTTTTGAAGCCTAATATGGCTGGTTATCTAGAATTTGATCATGCTACTATTGGGATTGATCTAGGATCTACTCAGCATAGCCAATTGCTCCTCTTTAATGTGGGGCATCAATATCATAATCATCATCATTGTTAAACTTTGGATTAGAATCTAGATCCAAATCTATTGTTTTATTCTCCTTGTCTTCATCCTCTTCATTATTAGAGCCTTTGGTTGTTGTGTCTTGAGGTGTTCCAACATCACCTAATTGGCCAATGCATTGGTATATTTGGAAGTTGATTCCTCCAAGTCACTTTTCACATTCTCTACCAACTTTTGTAATTCTTCCACATTCAAACGTATATTTCCTTTAGAGTATGTGATATCTACTAGGAACTAATAGGTATACTTATCCATAAGTGATTGCTTGATCACACTATTTGTCGCTTTCAGATTGTCAATCGTTGATTTCTTTTGGTCCATAGTATGTTTGTATTCAACAGCCTTCCTCTTTGGTTTTTTTATCAGATTCTGGTTCTCAGCATCTAGGTTGGAGTTGGTGAATTCCAATTGCTCATAATCATGTTTCATTTCTTGGATATTCTTCTTGTATTGTTCGTTATTTTCTTGCTCCTCCATAGGAACATTTTGGAGCTTCCGAACTTCATATTTCAACTTGTCTATGTTTCTAGTCTCTAATTCCAATTGTTGCTAGACCTAGGTAAGTGCACTTGACTCTGGGCTTGCTTGGGCTTCAATCACTTGTGCAACAACATTTACTATAGTGTTTCAGCATGTCTAGATGGTGGCTATACAACCATATGTAATGAAGTCCACATCCTTCGTCTCACTCTCAAAGGTCAACATGGATAGAGGGTAGGGTAGAGGCAATCTGAGTGAAGTGTCCATTTGCAATTTTCCCACGAGAGGTGTTTCTAAAGTTCCTACAACTTGTTAGAGGTAATTGTTGAACCAACGTTGTAGTTGTTGTAGTGGCTCGAGCCTAGCAGGTGTTGATAGTTGCTTGTTCACGTTTTTGGGTCACTTCAATTTTTCCTACCATAGGTGACTCTTTATACAACTCAATGGTTGTCTCTAGAGTTGTACCTGGTAGGGCTATTATGGCCTTGCTGTATGAAGATCCTCCTACTAGATTAGTTGTCTATTCAGCCTACTTTTCTTAAGATTCTCTTGATGATTTATTTGCCTTGGCTTTTAGCTGGCCCCAATACTCCTTTGAAAGTTTTTGTTTCTTAATTGTTGTTTAGATGAGCCTGCTTGGTCATATCTTGTGCTTCTTGCATGCTTGGATGGACTTCTTTAAATGGCCCTGTGGTCATGTTAATGCCAATGTCTACTTACTCTGTCATGATTATTCTTTTGGCTTTGATGCTAGAGCTACAATTTTGGGATGAGTTGGCACATAGGTCATCAAATAGAAAAATTTCCACATATATCATGCTTTGAACATATGTATTTCAACCTTATCCATCTAAGCTACCACATTGTTATATAGGATGGAACTCAGATTGCAAGGGTAGTCCTTATCCAAAGCTTTGGTGAGAAACATTCCAAACACTTTCTCAGACACATTATTCTTTGGATTGAGGGCTTCAACTCCGAACTTATAATATTTTTTATGCTCTAGAGCTAATACTAGAATACCTTGACGTACAAATTTCCTTTTTTCCCTCAAATCAAGTTTTTTGTTTAGAAATCTATTAATCTCATTAGTTGAGTATGCTTTTGGTTTCTGATGGTAGGGCAATCTCAAGATGTGTGCTATGATGGTGGGAGTAAGCTGAATTTGACTTTCATTGATGGTAATTGTAGCTATGTCTAGATCAAAAGTCTCCACTGCCTTCTTTATTACTGCCATATCTATAGGTATCATTTCTACCTCCACCAACAATAGTGTCATATCCCAATTTTTAAGCAAGTCCTTTTCTTCATCCTTAAGCACATATTCACCTAAGGCTTAGTATGAGATGGCTACATGTTTCTATTCCTCTACAATATGTTCTACTGCTAAGATTTGCTTCATGGCTTTCATGCCTTGGCTTTCCCCATAGCTGAGGTTTGGGATGTGGCTTGAGTAGAGAAAGAGAACTAGATTATTGTAGTTGGTGATGGAAACAAAGCACGAATTGATTCGATCTACTATGTAGCCGGTGTAGGTAAAAGCTCATGTGAGGAGGGCACTCTGTTTATAGAGGGCAACAAATTGAACATAGTGTCATGAATGTGTCTCATAATGATTCTAATTTGAGCCATGAATGTGCCACTCCACTTGCTCCTTGAGTAATGCACATCCATCATTGATGTGTCGCACATCCACTGGTCCATCGTTATAACAATTATCGGTTTACACCCAAAAAGATTTTCCAATTAACAGATTATTAGTGATAGTTGCTCACTTGAGATACTATCTTTAGTTTATCTAGTATCTTCATATTGTCTGGTAGTGACAACATATGTCAACCATCTGAAGGTTGGATAGGTGAATCAGCATGAGCCCAAACACTAGAAAAATTGGTTGCTAGATCATCTAAACACTAGAGATTTTGGTTTCCTTGATCCATATCAGACCTTATCAAGAATAAATTCATTGTTTGATTTGTAATATTTATTGTATTTGATACATCAATGTGTTGTATTGGGGGCTTCTAGTGTTGATAATATAACTTTGTTTTAGACCTATTATAAATCCAGATAAATATTTCATTCTAATTGCTCCATTGAAGAACACCCAATAGGGTACAAACCATGCTATTTTTAAGTTGGGTTTCTTGGGCCCTCACTTAGATCGATGTAGCATAACTAGATCCCCTTTCTGGATCCCATGCACTTTTAACTTGCTATCATGTCACTATTTTCTTCATTGTTGAACCATCTCTTGCTCTAGGATTAATCTTTGTCTAATCTCATCTTGATTCAGTATCTTCCAACCTCTTTTTCATATTAGTGTTAGAGTCCATATCAGGTTTGGCACAAACTTTGAGGCTTGGTACTTCAAATTCATCCTCTATACCATATACTATGCTAAGTAGTGTCATTCTAGTACCTCCATGGTCCAGGATCACTTCTAGGTGCCTTGTTCCCTAATTGCACCTAGAGTATTCATAGAGGGTATGCCAAACTTGTTATCTAAACTCTGCTTAGAATTACTAGTATCACCATCATCATGACCAACACTCAAACTTGGCAGCTTAGGGGAATCATCAACCTTTTCATTCCCTTTTCTTGATACTTTTGAAGAGCTAGCAGGACTCACTCTTTCATACAACCAGCCACTCCATGGCTTCTCACCATGACCTACACTAGGGGACTATTTGTGTCCCACTCAAAGCCTGCAATTGTGCACCTGCATTTTTTGTAGTTGCATTCTCTCTTCCATCAGTCCCTAAACCATCTTTCACATAAGCATACCAACTTTCCATTTCATCAAAAACAACATCTTTGCTCACCCTCACTTTACCTGTGACATGATTGTGACACGTGTACCCTTTTTGCTCAAGGAAATAGGCAATGAACACACATTTTTTTGCTTTTGGGTGAAGCTTACTTCTTAGTTCATCCAGCACATGCACATAAGAAATACATCCAAACACTCTAAAATTTGATACATCCGGTTTTTCACCACAGAAATTCTCTTTTGGTGTCATATCCTGTACTACAATAGTAGGAGTCATATTCATAACGTAAATACTTGTAGCAATAGCCTCAGCATAATAACAATGAGGTATGTTTGTCTCATTCATCAATGCACTAAAAACTTTTGCAATGTTCATGTTCTTCTGCTCAGTAACCCCAATTTTCCACGGAGTATACTTACATGAAAGTTGCCTCTGAATTTCATGTTTTTTAGAAAACCATTGAATTCATTGGAGAAATATTCTCCCCCTCCAACTGACCTGAAGCACTTTACATGTTTCTCAAAAAAAAAATCAACCATAAACTAGAAGCTCTGAAAGTGCATAAACACCTCACTTTTCTGTTTAGTGAAATAGACCCTTACCTTCTTGTATGGTCATCAGTAAAGCTCACATGATGTCTACATCCACCCATAGATGTAGTCTTTGTCATACTCTATACATCTATATGCGCTAAATCCAATGCATTCCTACTTACATGCTTATCATGAGGAAAGGATGCTTTTGCATGATTTCCAAACTTAAAAGCTTCACAAACTTTCTACATTTTTGCAACTTTAAATGTTGGAAAACTTGTAACCATTTCTTTAGTTTGCATCATCTTCAACCTTTGCAAATTTACGTGACCGATATGTTTCTGCCAAATGTCAATATCTGCAACAACTTATGCACCTTGTGAAAACATGGAAATATTCACCTCGGGCACATTCACATGCAAAGTAAACATCCTACCCACTTTCTTTCCCTGCGCAACCAACCTTCCATTCTTGTTATGCTCTTCGATAAAGAAACCATCAAAGTTAAACCTGATCTACAAGCCCTACTCAACCATCTGCCCAACAGAAACCATATTCTTTGAGATATTGGGTGTACACAATACATCAGCTAAGAACTTTACTTTACCATCAGCCATAGACAATGCTACATTTCTTGTAAGCATAATGGGATGTGCAGTATCATCCCCATTCTCTACATAACCAGGACTTTGCAAGTCTGCATTTCCTCAAACCACTCACCATGATTGGTCATGTGATTTGATGCACTGAAGTCCACATACCAGACATTATCGCGAGATTTTTCCACATTTGCAGACATAGTATTTACCATGTGTTGCACCACAAATAGCCTCTCAAGGCTCATCTACATTCTGGCTAGTGGTTGCATAATTATTTTTTTGCCTCATGTTCAAAGTGACCATGTCTTCCACAACCCCAGTATACTACGTTTTTCGTGTTACCCTGCATTGTTACATTGCGCATTTCCACGACCTCTTCTCGACTCCCCCTGCCTCAAAATTTTCCTCAACCACCTGTATTCTATCTTTGATTGTTATTCTATTGTTGTGCTTGGTAGTTGCCTCTTCCTCGACCTCCTCCATGAATTGTACCACGTCTCTTCCTCTTCCTCTGTTGTTGAAAAAGACATGTTTAGAAGATGGATTCCTGTCTTTAATTGTTTGTATTATGGACCCAAACCTTGCAAAAATACTTTCAATTTATCATCATCATTGAGTGTAACACCAATCAATGCAAGTGACTCACATATATTCTTTATCTTCAATGAATAGTCATTGATAGATAATTTTTTCTTTTGTATTGTGTTCATCTCAGTCTTCAATTGTAGCTTCCTAACCTTTGTGTTGGTCACATCCAATGACAATAAGGTTTCCCAATCCTCCTTAGGGGTGTGAGAATCTCGTACGTGCCCAATCATAGTGTCCTACACACTCACAAAAAGCCAATACATGACCTTTTGATCTCCTTGGTTCCAATCTTTAAACAACTTTATCTGCCCAAAACTTGCACGATAGTGTATGCTCTTCATTAATGTACTCCCAGTAACCTTTACCCATAAGGGCATTGGTCATTCTGAACTTCCAAGAAATTGTTCTTGTCCTGCTTCTCACAAACAATCTGGTTAAGTCTATCATTGTTGATGACATGTTTCCAACCCTTCATCAAGTCCTTCAGCAACCTATTAAAAATAGTCAATTGCCACTTGTAGCCACAATATGCATACATACACTTGTTTCACAATACCAAATGGTATATGTGAGCATTGTAACCAAATTGAAGTTTTTTGCACCTCCAAAATGTTAATCTACAGAATCTTGAACCTTAGCGTTTTTGCATGTGAACGCACTCTAACTCCAAAATGGGGATCCACACACATCCAAAAAGAAAATGTGGCTACATAGTTTTAGTCCAAAGGATTGAATAGAATCCTAAGATACACAATCTCTAAAAATAAGCACCTCAATCAGAGATCATTTGATGATGGCTCTTGAGAATCCCAATACCACTTTCTCTGCTACTCCTACTTGTTGCTCCAAGATCTTCAAACATAATCAGACTTTGATACCATGAGCTCTTGCAAGCGCGCGTACACACACATACATACACACAAAGATGGAGGCAAAACATGTTCTTCTTCTAATTCATTAACTCAAGATAAGAGGTCTACAAAACGTAAGGGAAAATAACAACATAAAAGAAAACTAGTACAATGGTCTAGTGTGAACCGCTAGTGGGTGAGGTGAATAAGTGTGTCATCACTTTAGTAGGTAGACCAACTCGGTGTAGTACAATTGTAGTATCACACGCGAAGATATGTGTATCCACCAAAGCGTTCCAATGATGGTGACTGTTGGTGATAGTCATTTAGGAGTCATACATGTTGAGCTTGACATCTCAACAATTTTCAACTAATTGTATCCACTATATCCATCTAGAAGGATGTACATCTCATGTCTAGCTATGTTATCAAGCATCATATCGATGAAGGGTAATGGAAATGGGTCTTTGATCTTCTTAGCTATAGCCAACATACACTCTAAGCTTGCCATTCTTCCTAGGTACCGCTACTATTAGAAATAGTGTGTCATTGATTGCCACTTCAGTAATGGATCCCACCTTCAAAAGGTTGTCTATCTCCTCCTTGATCTTCTTAGCATAGTTTGGATTCATTCTATATTTTTGTAATTTGATTGGTCTGGCAGGAGGTTTAAGTGGTATTCTATGTTGAAAACAATTTGGATCAAGTGATTCAAGATTTGTATGCTCCCAAGAAAAAACATCTACAGGTTTTTCCTTGATCTCTTACTTCATATGCTTGTTGATCTTTATAATTTTTGGATCTAATTTTGTGTTTAGGTTCCACTCCTCTGCCTCCTGATAAAATGGTAGTAGCCAATTAGGTAGCCCACCTTCCTTATGTCTGTCCATTGATTCTACCTCCTTTTTTTGTATCCTTGTAGCATATTCATTATCATTGTCCGCATTGGTGGCTGGAATCAAATCTCCTTCAGATAATGATTAACCACTTCCTTCTGGTGTCTAGCCATTTGGATTCTTAAACCATGTGTCAGCACTATCTAGTCTAGTCCTTCCAAGGTTATTGCAATCTAAAGCTATCACTGATGTGTGTTTTGATTCTTCTATAGAAGATATTCCATTCAAACTAACTAATTGTTCTCCTTGGTTTGACTTGGTGAAATTCCTAGGGTACTATTGTTGTTGTTCCTATGCTATCGTCTGATCGAGAAGAATTGGGTTCAAGTCAATTTCAACTATCAAAAATATATTCATGGAAACTAGCATATGCTCTATTGTCTTGAAGTGAATCCTTCTAGTTGGCCCTTGTATGGTGAGTTTATGGCTAGCATAATCATGTATGACCCCTGCATTTCTTAGCCACAACCTTCCCAATAACATACTATAAGCACTTTGCACATCCATTATCTAAAAACTCATCTTGAACTTCTTTGAATCCACCTTGACTTGAATCCTTCTAGTTGGCCCTTGTATGGTGAGTTTATGGCTAGCATGATCGTGTATGACCCATGCACTTCTTAGCCACAACCTTCGCAATAGCATACTATAATCTCTTTGCACATCCATTATCAGAAAACTCATCTTGAACTTCTTTGAATCCACCTTGATTTGGAGATTTTCAATCAGACCACTGGCTTGCACAATTCTTTGGTCTACCATTTGAATCATGAATGGTGCAGGCTTTGTTTTGGTTATTCTCAATTTTTGTCCAATATGCTCACCCAAAATGTTTACACTAGCACCCCCGTCCAAAATGACTCTTAATAGTGGCTCCCACTACTTTCGTACCTTATAGTCAATCTCGATGATGGGTACCTCATCATCCTTAATCTCATACCAATCACCTACCATTGCATCAAAATATTTCATTTGCTTCTTGATGAATTGTGACACCTGTGGAAAAGTCTTTTTGATATCATCTAGTTTGATGGTCAGTCTAGATCCTTTCACACACTTTTACACAGATCTTGTCTTGCTCATTTTTAGAACTACTATCTAAAATTGACAATCTTCCTTCTAGAAAGCTATCCTCATAATTCCATCCTTGTGCTAGCCTCCTCAGTCTTCTGGCTCATGGACCTTTGATGGAAAACTAGATTGTTCTTATTAAATAATTTTTGCTTCTAGATCTATTTTATCAGCGCTCTTCACCTTAGGTATGACATGTAAAACTTCATTTGGACCCTTCATGCTAGAACCAATTTTTGGAATATCATATTCCTTCTTAGAGTCTGCTCACTAGAACCAGCCCTTGGGATTCCTACAATCTAGAGAGAGTCTAGACCATCAAAGATTCTATTGAAAGCCTCTAAATGGATCTAGCCAAGACCCGTTACTCCTCCCACTAGTCCACTTCTTTGGTGTTCCATTTAGCCTTCCAGACTACCCTCTACTTTTTTCACTTCTTGCTCTCTTCACTTTTCTTAGATAAAATGATTGACTCCTCTAGAATCTCCTCGATGACAACACCAAACTCTTGGTGATCTCACACACTGGTATTGGCTCTGTTGTCTTCCCCTCAATCACTTGAGCTTTCACATTGTTAGAATATTGTGCTGCAAAGTGCCCTATTTCCCACATGTGCAGCATCTAAAATTTCTTCTAACAAAATCAGCTTTGTCTCTTTTCCATGACTAGAAAAATGTAGATATCTTTCCCTACCATCCATGCCACTGGTGTTGGCTCTGTTATCTAGGTTCTCAATCACCTTCTCTTGCTTGACTGGCTCAGGGTTGGTCAATGCTATCACAAACACGTCCTTCCCCTCCTTCAAATGGTATATCTTGATCTTGCACTTGTTCCATAAATGACCAAATGCAATATGTGCATTGGATACATTCATCTATTTGATGATCTTTGGATTTTCAACTTATGCATTAGGATCCTTTCTTCTTCACTTTGGATAGTTCTTTAGAATAGTTATCCTCAGACAAGCTGGAGCTAGATGATGAATCTCTTGAAGAAGAATATTCACTGGAGATTGAATTGGATTTACCTTTTTGGTCCTTCTCCTTCTTGGCATGTTGCTCCAGTCTTAAAGCTCTCTCAACTAAATCATTAAATTTTCTCATCGGAGTTGGCACCTCTTGCTCTTGAACCCACTAAAAACCATGCTCTTGTCTATTAATCTGATGGGGGTTCATGAAGTTGTCTGGTGAGTTCTTTGATCTTCATTATTAATGATTCTACAGTTTAGAGGATCATTGCCAATGGTCAAAATTACAATTCGATTTTCCCAAAAAACCCGTACCTTGCGCTTTCAGCTTTACTTAGCTGTTTGACTGAGTAGTCAACACTCTCCGACTAGAGAAGCTACCGACATAATGAAATTGGTTAAACAATGTTTTTTTCAAAAAGTTTCTCTTGTACCACATAATTGGTTATCTACCGATAGCACTTGGATCACACTTGACTTTAGCCTAAAAGTTCAAAAACTTGCACAAAAGTGGTTTATTGTTGGTATTGATAAGCAGGGGATGAGTTTGCACTACTTAACTTATCTCCTATTGAGGCCACTACTACCACCTCAAATGACTGCAGTAGTCTCAAAAGCAGTCAGACTACTTAAAAACATCACAAGCATAAATTTTGGTGGATTTTGGACGCCTCAAATGGTATCTTTACAAGTATTACTAAAGACATTACTTTATGGCTGGATCTTGTATCAACTGAGTTTGAATTAGTTTGTGCAAAAAAACATAAAGTATGTTTGGATTTTCTTAAGATCCACTACAATCCATTTTGGCTTTTAAAAAACTTTACAGAGGTAACACTCAACCTCCCCAAACAAATTTCCCATCTTTTTTCTGATGACAATACTCATCAATGATGATATTGGGTTAAAAAACATTTTGAATAAAATGATCAAGATCGCATTTAACAATGCTAAACTGAGAGGTCTTTCTCACTTTCTCTTCCAAATAAATCCAGATGGATCAAAAAGACTAACTTAGCACATATCACTCACTTTGGTGAGAATAAGCTATATGACTTTATTTCATAGCTTCTTGACACATTTTGGTGGCAATTACTATAACCAAAGCCTTGGAATTCCAATGGGATTTTCCTACTCACCCCTTATGTGCAACCTATACCTAGCCCAATTTGAGTATAAATGGTTTCTTAAAACCATGGAAAACAAAAATATCAACCACAACCTTTCCCTTTTTACTCATACCTATAGATACATGGATGATATTCTTAGCCTTAATAATAGAACCTTTCATGATGAAATCACGTCAATATATCCAAACTGCCTTAAAATTGACCCAACTGTGGATAACATTTTTGATACTCCTTCAAGATTCCTTTGTACCTCTATACAATTCCTAAACTTCTCAATTCTACTACACAACGACTGCAATGGTAACTTTGATCTCTGTTTTATTTGGAAAAGGGATAACCTAAATATCTCTACTACCGAGTTTATAAAAAAGAAAAGTAATTGACCACATAAAGTTGCACTGAATACGCGTATTAGTGTACTCTACATGATTTTGTATTCTTCCTTTGATTGGTTCACGGCATGGGAAGATATCAATCATCTCATTAACAAATACTGCCTAAATGGTTCCAAAGGAACCAACTTAATTAACACTATCACTAATGCTATCTCACACAATAATTGGCTTGACTTAAGAATTAATCATACTAATCTCATAACATTAATAATGCAGTAGGCCCATACTCAATGGGCCTATTGTCGATTCATTGAGTATGGTGCCTGGGATAGGGTGGGTACACACACACACACATCACTATCTGCTATGATTTGCCTTTTCTCTGACCTGACCCTGTCAACACACACATACAATCACATAATGCACTATCTTCTGGTAGCCTATTGGAACCTTGGGTCCTTAGCCTAATTCATTCTTGGGCTACCGCTATTTCAGTGATGGAAACTCCCTCTCACTCAGCTAAGTTTTTTACCCCAGTTAATGGGTGGGAGAAAACCCCTATGGATTGTATAGATACTAGCTATTGAATTACTCTTGGTTCTCTTACCGAGTTGGGGAACCACCTGGCCTTTGTTGCTAATAAAAGCCCCCTCTTAACCTTTTGTGGGAACTCAACCCTTAGAGTTCTCTTGGGGTATGATGGGCTCTCCCATGATTGAGTACACCACATTTATCATGGTGATCCCCCCAAGCGGGCTGGGTAATAAATCATTTTACTAGGCTTTTCAATGGAAGTTTCTCTCTCTCTCTCTCTCTCTCTCTCTCTCTCTCTCTCTCTCTCTCTCTCTCTCTCTCTCTCTCTCCGCCCGTACCCCCTGCAGGATGAGTAGCTCATATGCCTTAATGCTTTCATATAACTCTGTTGTGCGGAATTCTCCCTATCCATCTCTCTCTTTCCTACCTATGCCTCTATTATCTACCCCTAGCAACTCGGTTGTGTAACTGACTATCTCAGACCTTCAACCAGTTGTGTAAGCGGATCACATGGAATACTTTACTCAAGAAATTGATGGATGAACCTCTAGGAGCTACTACAAATGAAGGTGAGGGATGCTATGGACCCTCACTTAGCCGGATCTGCATTGTGTGTGTCTAGGAAAGAGAGGTTGAGGGTATTTTTTCTCTATCGAGTACATTGTCCGGTGGATTGTTTAAACTACTTACTTGCATGGAGCTAGTCGAACAAGATGTGGCCTCTTAGGTTGGTGCCTGAACATGCTTGGGGTTTTTAAAAAGAAAAACTTAAAGGACCTTTGGGTTACTACTACTTAACCGGTTTATTTGGTTTTAATGGTATTACTTTGTTGCCTGATGAAAATTGATCTACTTGAGGGTTATGTTTTTTGCCACCTAGACTGTTTGTTATCTAGCTTGAAAACATGATCTTGGACTAATTATTAAACACAATATTACAAAAAAGGGTTTTTTCTTTACTTGAATGTTGGTTTTAACATCATTGGCAATAATTGACATCTAATGATTAATAGGGGAATCACTGCATCCACTTCTGTTGATCGAAAAAGCCATGAGTTTTATTGAGCAAGATGTATAGATCCTTCTCATGATACGGTTATGAAAAATAACTTTGTAATGTTGTTGGCTTTAAGTTCAAAAAGATCACACTCCACTAATTTAGTATGTAAATATACACTATACTTATTGTGCACTTAGATGTATGTAAATGACGCTACAATGTATGTTCTCTCTCAAAGTTTAGCCGATTCTGGTTATTTTTTTGAAACTAATTTTACGAACTCTGTTTTTATTTCCAAATCCGAGTTTAAAATAAAAAATGGCATCCTGGTCGCTTTGTTTGTAATTTGAAAAGTACCCTTAGTTGACATTTCTAAAAATTTTAGTCTAGTTTTACAACTTTGATAGATATTAAGCACTCAAGATACCTTGCCGACTGGTCCAAGAAAACAAATATGATTTATAAACATATGCCTTTAAAATGGATTTGCAACACACTGGACTCTATGTGACAAAAATAGGGATCAGAAGGGGTAGTGTCCTTCTGATCAGAACTTAATCTAAGTGAATAAATATATAAAAATCCTTAAAAGATTGGGGTAATTAATAACCTTTTAATGAACTTATAAATCTCACTTGGATCTAAAAGGAGCGATGATCTTTTTTATTTCAAGTTAAAAAAAATCTAAAAAGAACTAAAAGAAACACTCCTTACACTTAGTCTATTGGGAAATAACTTTATATTTGCAAAAAGACAAGTAAAAAACTCTATATTGATGGTTTCTTTGACATTCACAAAGGATTCGGATAGTAGTTTATGTTTAAAAAGGGTGTAAGTTGGACATGGATAACAACTGATAGGGTTTGTTGACACTTGTACGTATTCAAAGCTAACAAATATGTTGTCTTGTTTACATGGATGCAAGTGAGGAATCTATCTTTTCTTATGATCTTTTTGGCTTAGTTGTTGTCCGTCAGTGATGTTCCTGACCCCTTTTTTACTCTATAGACAAGCATTCTAGGTTACCCCTTGTACAAAAACACTAAAGAATAATACCTCATTCTCACATTAATGTACAAAGATGAGTCAAAGATTGAGTCGTTTTTGTGCTACTCCTTGTCCCTTGTCTAAAGCCAGTTGTCTTTTGAACTGTTATATTCTTTTGTGTATAAGTATTAGTTTAAAAACAACACAACAATACACACAATCATGGAGACTGCATGGCATCTGATATATATATATATATATATATATATATATATATATATATATATATATATATATATATATATATATATATATATATATATATATATATATATATATATTGGAGATTGTGCCTTTAGCAAGGCTTCTCTTTGGTAGTTCTCCTACGGAGACACAAGTGAATCGTCGGTTTGCATGAGCGGAAATCATCTCGCTTGCACTGGAGGCTACAATCACCTACGTTTGCATCTTGAGGGTAAGTCGTTGCCAGTCCTTAGCGACGAGAAGATCGCCCGGGAATGAACCTGGTTCTGAGTATGCACACTTCCTTGGTGCACCACGTTGGGCTCTCTTGCTCTCATCTTTTGATGTGCAACGAACAACATCATTCCCAAGCCAGGGTTAGGAGAGAGAGGGACAGGGTTTGGTAAGGAGAAAGAGGTTGGGTTTGGCATCATCCCAAGGCAAGGTTTGATGTGTTGAGCAAGCAGGGTTTGGTGAAGAGGAGGATGCAAAAGGTGCGGGTAAAGTGGAGAGCGAGAGAATCTTTTTGACTAATGCATTTTCTTTAAGATGGACCCAGTATGTGCCAATCATTTTCTTCAATAGCTCAATTGGAGTTTAGTAAATTCCAATTCCTTATAATCATGCTTCATTTCTTGGATAGTCTTGTTGTATTGTTCATTATTTTCTTGCTCCTCCATAAGAACATTTTGGAGCTTTAGGACTTCATATTTCCAATTGTCCGTGTTTCTAGTCTCCCGTTCCAGTGATTGTTGGAGCTAGGAAAGTACAGTTGACTCCTAGCTATCTTGGGCTTCAATCATTTGTGCAACATCATTTACTATAGCATTCCACCCTTTTTGTGTGGTGGCCATAAGAACATTTTGGAGCTTTAGGAATTCATATTTCCACTTTCTGTGTTTCCAGTCTCCCGTTCCAACTATTGCTGGAGCTGGGTAAGTGCAGTTGACTCCTAGCTCGCTTGGGCTTCAGTCGTTTATGCAACATCATTTACTATAGCATTCGAGCGTGTTTGGGTGGTGGCTATAGAACCATTTTTTATGGAGTCCACATCCTACTTCTCAATGTGAAAGGTCAGCACGCGTGCACGACAGAGGGTAGATGCAGTTTGAGCGAAGTGTCCATTTGCAATTCACCCACAAGAGGTTGTTTCCATTTTGGCAATCATGGTGGTGAGATATAGCTCTTGACAAGAACCACTCTCTCAGGTTATGAATCAAAGTTAGTCAGCAAGATTATATCAGTACGGTTTTTGAAGCATCAAAGCAAGAACCTGATGTACTTTAGCCACGTTGAAGCAAACCCAAACATCAGAGACCCTAATGCACATCGAGCTTCTGAATAATCAAAACAATCACAAAGAAGACATGCAGAGAGGGCTCAAAAATTCTCTCACTCACATTGTTCTTGTCATGCAAATGACAAGGGCAAAACCAAAGGCAACTGTGGAGGTAGTGGAGAGGTAATGAGTCATGCAGCCGGAAGCACACGCGTTCATAATCAATGACCAAACAACGTAGAGGAAAAGAGCCTGCAATAGTTACAAAAACTGATGATGACTACCATGGTAAAGCAAGGAGATGGGAGGCATAAACTGACTACAAGGACAAGCTCAAATGTCGAGAGAATAAAGTAGATCACCATGACAAGCCTAGACATCAAGAGAAGGAAACTGATCATCATGAAAAACCCAAATATAGGGGAAAATGGTATGAAGATAACCTTTACCACATTTAGAGGAAGTAAAAGGGATGATATTGATGTTCATATCCAAGATTTCGAGTTCTGTGTTGAGCTCAAAGACATTGATAAAGATGACTGGGCAGAGTATTTCGCTCAGAATATAAAGGATGCAGCTCAAAATTGGTACTACCATTATCCAACATGTAGGCTAAGAACACACGGCAAGATGAAGAAATCATTTATATTGGAGTATGGTGAGTAACCCAAATCACCAAAGTCTTTACGAAAAGCGTCATACTTTTCACATGAACATTCTGGAATAGCATTGTGCGATAAAAAGTCATTGCTGTAAATTAGATTTTTAATAAGTTGATGATATGTCCAACCTATCAAGACATTTTCTAACAGGTTATGGTTACCAAAAAGTATATCAAAACATTCACTAAAGATAGATTTGGGTGAAAACCAATCGAGGAGTTCATTATGGTATAAACAATATACATAGATATGATTTGACACCGAAGATTTGCTAGGAATACGATTCCTTCCACAGGGGCCAAAAATTACATGCATAGCAAATAAGTTACATGTCAAGGAGGTTTCGGATGAGGGGGTTCCTTCCTCTACCTTTAGTGAAGCTACGAGAGTTTCCTCTATTAAAGCTAGAAGAAGTGCTAGGTGTTAGGAAGGGTGTAAAAGAGCTATTGGGGGTGGTTAGTGAGTTAGATCTTTTGAGAGATGGAGAATCATCATCCTCAATGCATGGTTTGAGTAATCCAGTAGCAATTTTAACACCCTTGTAGTTGGCATAGGTGGTGAGATATGTATCGGGTTCATCTGGTTTGAGTTCGTTAAGAATGTCAAGCATCAAGCTTCAAAAAGTATTGAAAGCAATTTAAGCAATTACCAGGGATTTAGCTTGCCCACCCAGCGAGGAGCAAATAAGTGATAAATGGAAGTCTACATGTCTTTTCGGACAGAGATGTTCCAAATGACTGAGAATGTACCAAATAGCATGATCAAACCACATAATGCTAGACTCACGAAGGCTTTTGGGTTGAGGAATTTGCAAGCACATTTCAAGTAAGGTCAAAAGAAATTCCAGGTTGATTTTGTGTAGAAGTCAAGCTTTCTCTTGGTTGTAAGGATGTATAGGCTTGCATTAGAAGCACATTTAGAGTGATCGATGAAAATGAGGTTAAAAGGGGCCTTAATGAGCTTCCCTTTGTCCAAAAATTGTCCACCTTTTAGTATTTTGAATTTGCAATCCTCAACTATAGAAGCAGGTAGGTTGGCAAGAAAGACCCAAGTTTCACTGAGTTTGAGAAGAAGCCATAGATGATGGTCTACTCCAAAAGATTCTTCTTCAATTTTTCTAACTGGTAGAAATGGGAAGGCTTTGGAGACTTTAGGAACCATCTCTAAAAGGGTAGAGTCACTGAGGGTGCATAAATTATTTTGAAATTATTTAACAGCTTCTAGAGTAGCACAAAAGTGGCCACTAGTTTGTGGGACAATAGAGGTAGTAGGGATACTAACAGAAGCAGGATTGAGGCCACAAAATTTCTTGATAAAATTAGCAAGTTTAGCACCAGAAGAAGAAAATTGAGCAAGATCTTGATTGTATTGTAGCTAATACATGTAGTTGGGCAATATATTGAGAGATCATAGCTACCCCATCAGCGGTCTCTTTGTCTAAAGTAGCCAAAATTTTGACCCAATCGTTGAAGGAGAGCATATGTAAGATATACGATTTTTTGTCAACTGCTAGGACAAAATCATAGATAAGTTGTGATTCATCCAAGTTGCTTATACATCGAAGGACAAGGGAGGTAGCCACATAAAAAGGTTATAATGCTAACTCAAGACCTTGGGAGAGGGATAAGGTCTGTAAAAAAAAGTTTGAAGAATTAGAACGAGTTTATTTTGGATAAGAGATTACATTGATGTTTGGCTTTCTAGCAAGAAAAGGTCTAGTTCTAGGGGAATGGGTTTTTTTAGGGGGGTGATCCTTTCGGTATTATGTAATTTGTCCCATTATCCTTGCATGTTTCAATGGGTCATGGATGACTCTCATGCGAGCAGTCATCTTATCTTGAGTGTGTACCTAAAAAATTATTTAGAATCAAGGTAAGTAAAGATGGATTAACCTACAATCCTAAAACCGTCAAAGTTTAAAGACCATGATAGCCGTAAGCAGGAATCCAGAACTATAGCCTACGACCTAACACCAGTCAACCTAAATAGGAATTATAGGTAGTGGGTCCACCATAGCTCTATAGCCCTAAAAATATCTAAAGCCAACATCTCGATCCCCCAAAAGACTGGGAGAGCCTTGTGTTTAAGACATGTGTGTTGCTATTTTTAAACTAATACTTATACACAAAAGAATATAACAGTTCAAAAGACAACTGGCTTTAGACAAGGGATGAGGAATAGCACAAAAACTACTCAATCTTTGACACATATTTGTACATTAATGTGAGAATGAAGTATCATTCTAGTATTTTTGTACAAGGGGTAATTTGGAATGATTGTCTATAGAGTGAAAAATAGGTTAGGTACATTAATAAAGGATAGCAGCTAAGACAAAAAGATCCTAAGAAAAGATTGATTCATCACCTGCATCCATGTAAACAAGACAACATATTTGTTAGCCTTGAATACGTATTATAGGTGTCGACAAACCCTATTAGTTGTTATCCATGTCCAACTTACAACCTTTTTAAACTTAAACTACTATCCAAATCCTTTGTGAATGTCAAAGAAACCATACATATAAAGTTTGTTACTTGTCTTTTTGCAAATATAAAGTTATTGCCCAACAGACTAAGTGTAAGGAGTGTTTCTTTTAGTTCTTTTTAGATTTGTTTTTAACTTGAAATCAAAAAGGTCATCACTTCTTTTAGATCCAAGTGAGATTTATAGGTTCTAGAAGGCCACTACCCCTTCTGATCCAAGTGTTTCATCCCTATTTTTGTCCCATAGAGTCCAGTGTATTGCAAATCCATTTTAAAGGCATATGTTTATAAACCATAATTGTTTTCTCGAACTAGTCGGCAAGGTATCTTGAGTGCTTAATATCTATCAAAAGCTAAAAAATCAAACTAATTTTTTAGAAATCTCAACTAAGGGTACTTTTCGGATTTCAAACAAAGCAATCAAGCTGCCATTTTTTTAATTTTAAATCGAGATTTAAAAAAAAACAGAGTTTGTAAAATTAGTTTAAAAAATAACCAGAATCGGCTAAAATTTGAGAGAGAACATACATTGTAGTGTCATTTACATACATCTAAATGCACAATAAGTTAGTTAGCTTAATTGGTTTGCACGTTATAAAGCTAGTAATAACCAATAAGATAATAAGGTGTTCCATGATAATTGGCCCCAAAGTTAATGGCTATCAACCCTTCCGAAAACTCCCCAGGCTTTAGCAGGTCACTCATTTTCATACATAAAAAAATAGTGTATATTTATGTACTAAATTAGTGGAGTGTGATCTTCTTAAACTTCAAGCCAATAACAGTACAAAGTTCTTTTTCATAACCATATCATGAGAAGGAGCTACACATCTTGCTCAATCAAATTCATGGCCTTTTCAATCAACAGAACCAAATGTAGTGATTCCCTTATTAATCATTAGATGTCGATTATAGCCAGTAATGTTAAAACCGACATTCAAGTCAAGAAAAATCCCTTTTTTTGAAAACGGTATTTAGTAATTAGACCAAGATCATGTTTTCAAGCTAAATAACGAACAGTCTAGGAGGCAAAATACATAACCCTCAAGGAGATCAGTTTTATCATCAGACAACAAAGTAATACCATTTACACCAAATAAACCGGTTAAGGCAGGAGTAACCGAGAGGTGCTTTAAGTTTTTTAAAAAAACTCCAAGCATGTTGAGGCACCAACCTGAGAGGCCATGCCTTGTTCGGCCAGCTCCATGCAAGTAAGTAGTTTAAACAGTCCACCAGACAATGTACTCGATAGAGAAAAATGCCCTCAACCTCTCTTTCCTAGACACACACAACGCAGTTACGGCTAAGTGAGGGGCTAGAGCATCCCTCACCTTCATTTATAGTAGCTCCCAGAGGTTCACCCAGTGATTTATTGAGTAAAGTATCCCACGTGATCCGCTTACACGATCAGTTCAAGGTCCGAGATAGTCAGTTACCCAACCCATATGCTAGGGGTAGATAATAGAGGCATAGGTAGGAAAGAGAGAGATGGATAGGGAGAATCCCATACAGTGGCGTAGCAGAGCCATATGAAAGCATTAAGGCGTGAAAGCTATTGATCTTGCAGGGGATACGAGGCAGGGAGAGAGAGAGAGAGAGAGAGAGAGAGAGAGAGAGAGAGAGAGAGTGGGAGAAACTTCCACTGAAAAGCCCAGTAAAATGATTTATTACCCAAGCTGCTTGGGGCGATCACCATGATAAATGTGGTGTACTCAATCATGACAAAGCCCATCATACCCCAAGAGAACTCTAAGGGTTAAGTTCCCACGAAAGGTTAAGAGGGTGGTTTTATTAACAATAAAGGCCAGGTGGTTCCCCAACTCGGTAAGAGAACCAAGAGTAATTCAATACCCAGTATCTATACAATCCATAGGGGTTTGCTCCCACCCAATAACTGGGGTGAAAAGCTTAGTTGAGCTGAGAGGTAGTTTCCACCACTGAAATAGAAGTAGCCCAAGAATGAATTAGGCTAAGGGTCCAAGGTTCCAATAGGCTGCCAAGAGATAGTGCATTATGTGAGTGTATGTGTGTGTTAATAGGGTCGGGTCTAAATAAAGGCAAATCATAGCAGATAGTGATGTGTGTGTGTGTGTGTGTGTGTGTGTGAGAGAGAGAGAGAGTGGCCATCAACGAACAAAGAGTCGCCATGCTTACCACTGGCAGAAGGGAAAGAAACAGAGAGGAATGTCAAAAAAATTTAACTAATTCTTTATTTTACAAAATCGTGCAGACATACTGAGAATTAGGATCTCATATAAGATCTAAAAGAGGAAGATTATTGAAATCAAATCTATCATGGACCAAAAATAGACAACGATTGATAGTTTTAAAGCAACAAACAGTGTGATCAAGCAATCAATTATATATAAGTATATCTATCATTCCTTGGTAGATATCAGAGACTCTGAAGGCAATATAAGTTTGAATGTGCAAGAGTTACAAAATTTGGTAGAGAATATGAAAAGTTTGAATGTAGAAGAGCTACAAAACCTAGTAGAGAATATGAAAAGTGACTTGGAGGAATCAACTTCCAAATATGCCAATGAATTGGCCAATCACGTGATGTTGGAACACCTCCAGGAAAGTCAGGACGCAAGCAAAGGCTCTGCTGATGAAGAGCATGAGGACAATGACGACAACACAACAGAGCTGGATCTAGAGTCTAATCCAAAGTCTAACAAGGATGATGATGATGATAATGATATTGATGCCCCATGTCAGAGAGGAGCAACTAGCTAGGTCGAGTATACCTCAGTTCAATCCCAATAATACTCTGACCAAACTCTAGATAACCAATCAAATCAGACTCTAGATACTTAGCAGACTAGAGGGACATAAAACTAGTTGGCTCTGGCACAAAGTGATAAAGGAAAATTTGTTCAAATAGATAAAGATTTAGACGCTAACTCTAAAGTATCAAATAGATTTTTGATTGTGAACAAAAGACTAAGGCAAGAAAAGAAGCTCTAGATCTAGAGTTATCTAAATCATGATGATGGTTACATCAATCTCGAGAGATTTGACATGTTGTTTACTGCACCTTGGAGAATGATAGCCAAATGGAAGCACAAAAATATCATGATGGTGAGAAATTTCAACTATCTTTCCGTCTGAATGATTCAAATACTAGAAAGAATTGCAAAGTATGTGATTCCGCAAGTAGATATCAATGGTAGCCCTCTATTATGAAAAATGACCACTATGAATGTACAAAGACTGGGAATTCAATGCAAGATTATATTAGGGAAAAGGCATGCTCATAACTGCATGAAAGACATCATACATGAGATCAAGGCGACGATTCAAACCATGAAAATTGGTTGAAAAATACTTGACCACAGGGTAGCTTCTCTTCTAGAGAATAATGCATCAAGTAGCAATGGCGAGCTAACCAGAATGTCAGTTAAGAAACAAGGACAGTCCTTGAAACAATTGTTCCATCTGGTTTGAATGATTCAAAAGATGATACAAGCTGAAAATGACATAGTCATGAACTATATTGAGGATGTACCAAATTCACCTGTTTTGATGTATGCCTTGCCTAGTCAACCACCAGCTCCAAAAATGGAATGAGCATAGCAATGCTCGTTGGGTTTCTTGGAAATTAGTGCTTAATGACACTAAAAAGAAAGATACAACTTTTGACTCAAAGATGATCTGGTCAATTTCAAAGGAACGATGAACCAGTGGAAGGCCCAAGTAGGGCAATTGATCAAATACACAAATGATCTTCTTCAATTGTCTATAGAAATGCCCAAAATTCTAGAGAGAGAGTTGGTCAACCAAGCCATTCATGAGCCCTGGGTTTCATAGAAATGTATAAGATTCTCTTGAAAGCCAGAATCAAGGTCAAACATCCTGATCTAGCCGGGTGGATGACAATTGCATTATATGTCACAAGCTGGCAGAGCAAGGTTGACTAAGGGCAACAAGGAAACCCTGTATGATCAAGATACAAAGTAATATTATAATCTCACACCTTATATTGAAGTAGAAATGAGAACAAAGAGAAACTGGAGCAAGAGGCCATCTACATAATAATCATGAAGGAGAATGTAGGTTCCCAGATGCCTGACGGTGACCAGACAAGCACGGACCATTCAAAGTTTTGGGCCACCAACACTATTTACTTAGATGCCACTTGATGCGATTCAGAGACCTACATTAAAAAAGGCACCTGATAAGAGGAAATGTCGATGAAAAAGATGAATCCCTCACACATAAAAATTTTGTTATGATAAAATTTAAGAAAGAGGAGGAGAATGTATATGGGGGGATCAGTCCCTTGTCTACAAGTTGAGGGTTTCTAAAAGTTCCACCAACAGCCAAATGCCATGTGGAGGCAGAAGTCTCATAATGTGTGACTGCATTCACCAACCAGAACCCAGTGTTGATACCTATAAATAGGGCCCGTTCATCTCAATTTTGTCTTCTTGTTCTTTTGCTAGTTCTTGACTCCTAAGATATTACCTTGTAACTCTTTACACTTTGAGAGCTTAGGAGATTTTAGGAGCACTCAACACTGATCCTTGTATTATTTGTACTTTCTAACTCATCAATATAGATTTTCTCAATTTGAACCAGTTGTACTCTAAACCATATGTAATACCTATGGTGGATAGACCAATGAGGCATTCATTAATGTGAGAGCTTCATAACAATAAAGAGTAAGTAGATTAGAGATAGAATTCTCAATAGAAGAAATGAACTTTCTTGATTGATTAGAATAAGAGAGGGTACAAGTTTTGCACAGTGGCCTTATATAAGCTCAATGATGGATTAAGGCAAGAGAGATATGCACCACAAATGAAAAGGGGCAAGTAGCATGTTAGGGATTCCTACGTAGGAGGTTGTATCCATGCACATAGGGGTGCATGCTAGTATGCTTGGCTTTAGGGATGGGTCATGTATTGAGTGTAAGTTGAAGGTTTACCCTATTAGACATCCACATAAGTTGAAACTTACATGAAATGCATGGATTCTAATCAAGGATTCTAATATGGGTTACATAGGGTAACTACATATGGCTCATAAGATGATCTAATGCAAGAGGATAGGTCTTACCACCAAACTTTGGGTATGGAGTAGTATCTAAACCCATTACAATCATCTTCATAGTAGATAGTGTTGACATTCTCTTCTTCTTCTTCTTCTTATACAACAAGTACTTTGCCTTTGGAATCTCTTGGATTCTTTTGGTTCTTAGTCTTATCTTTGAAGAAGCACCAGTTGGATGCATGTCCCTTCTTGTTGCAATGAGGGCACACGTTAATGTGGAAACAATCTTGTGATTCGTGATTGCTTTTGCCACAATGTAAGCAACCTTTTACCTTTGACAACCAATGCATTATTTTGAGGCCTTGTGTAATCACCAATTATTTTTTCTTCATATGAAGGTGTAGGAATGGGATCTTTCTCCTTGAGACGGTTACAATATTATCAAAGCTACTTGGTAGGACTTTAAGAAGGAGGGCTATTTCATCCTCATGTGAAACTTGTATCTCAGCATAAAGTTGGAGGGGAGGCAATTCAGGCAATCTACGAGCACTTTGGGCAGTCTGCACGCAAGCACAGGTAATTCGGGCAAGCATGGGTAGTTCGGGCAGCTCGAGGTTTTTATGCCATGTGCCTCCAAAACGGTTCCTTCTCTACTCCTTAAGAGGTGACTTCCACCCATTTTTGTCCACACAAACATGATTAAGATGGCAATTAGTGTCACTAATCTCCTCCAAACTAGGTGATTGAGGACTCAAATCAAAGCTATAAACAGAGAGCTCCACGCACACACTTTGATGCAACAAGATGAATGCTTCCTCTTGATTCTTGGACCAAGAGTAGCACAAATTAATGCAATCGAAAGCTTGTGGAAGCCTCTATGCACTCACATATATTCCAATGTTCACTTCACACTCTCCAACAATGTAAATTGGCTCGAAGACGACAATAAGAGCAAGAAGCAAAGAACGCACAATCAAGCAAAAGAGAAATAAAAAAACACGCAAACCCTAGAGCTCAATCTTATAGGCTCAATGATGGAAACTCGAATTTAAGGCAAGAGAGACATGCACCACAAATGGAAAAGAGAAAGTAGTATGTGGACTCCATGTAGCATGTGGCTATACACTGTAGTATGTGTAGTATGTGCACATGGCATAAGAAGCATGTGTTAAAGATTCCTATGTAGGAGGTTGCATCCATACACATAGGGGTGCATGCTAGGGATTGGTCATATATTGAGTGTAAGGTAAAGGCTTAGCCCAATACCATATTCTAAGTTGATTTCATTTAGTGTCTCATAATCTCAACTCTCTATTTCACTTCAATCCATTCGTTTATCTGAAAACTGAGTCTTTTATTTGGTCATCTGAATTCATTCAGTCACTCTGAACCAAACTCTAGAATAGCTATCAAGCATTCCCACTCATTCCAAGCTCTATGGACATACATGATTACATTCAAAACTTGTTTAGGCACAAATGAACAACTCCAACCCAAAATCTTGAATCTAAAGAGATTGGAGAGCTAGATATAACATATTCCATTGAGTATATATTGCACATGTTGGAGCACGGTAGAAGGAAGTTCAATGAAGCTTAAAGGATAACTAGCTAAAGAGAGATATGCTTGTTCTCATATATGATTATTGCTTTGATACCAAGAGGGATTTTTTAAATTTTCCTGGATGAGAAGGACTATATGTCATTAGGAAGAATTATGGCAATGGAAACTACAAGTCTCAAGATACATAAGGAGAGTTGCACAAAACTAGAGTGCATGGATAAAGATTGAAGCCATACTTCTAGAGATATGATTTAAGGATGATGATAAGAGCTACTAGAAGAGGAGGACAAGGTCTCTTCTAGCCGTCACCAACAGGAACAAGATACAAGATACATAAGGAAAGTTGCATAAAACTAGAGTGCATGGATAAAGATTGGAGCCATACATCTAGAGATTTTATTCAAGGATGATGATAAGAGCCACCAAAAGAGGAGGACAAAGGCCTCTGCTAGCCGTCAGCAACAAGAACTTAAAGTTTTGGTTAGAGATATAAATACCCCTTAGCTTTAGGCGACGAGTTAATGAGACCAAGTTTTTGTTTAGCACGCCGCAACCCGCAAGAGTTTCTCTCTCTCTCTCTCTCTCTCTCAAACAGCAAACAACCCCCCCCCCCCCCCCGGGGACGAGGGCAGCCCTGTGAGGGGACGTTAAGCCTCAACCTCGCCCTCTCTCACAAAGCAACATCTCCCTGTGACAGCCCTCGTCTCCAAGAAACTCTGCATCTTCAAGTAGTGGACTGCAGCTCCGCGTTTACTAGGGCTGAGAACGGGCGGGTATAGTAGATGCACAGGCAACTCTTCACCCTCATCATCATCCCGGGCCTTGCATCTCAACTCTTTAACCTCCAAGGATGATTAACCTTAAAGCTTAAGAACAAGTTCGCACCCCGACAGTGAACATGTTTCGACAGCTCCTTGTCTGATAAGGCAATGTCCTCCTTTGGGACTCCAACTTCCAACACCGGCTAAAGTTTTCTTGCGGTGGTAGCTGCGCGAAGGAAGGACCCCACCATTCGACAAGAAGCAAGGATTACAGATTTGGAGACCAAGGTTCAAGAACTCATCGAGGAGAATAAAAAACTAAAGAAGCGCTTGCGTAAACTTGAAGATAGAAAGGAATCAGAGAGTTGGGCTATACTTGTTGAAGTAGGCAAAGCCAAAGTTTCCCTCATTGAGACTGTCATGGCCATTGAGAAAGGACCTCACGAGACAGCACATAAGAAGATTAACATCGAGATACAACCCTACAAGAATTCCAACTTCAAGAATCTCTTAGGGTCAAGGTCAGGATTGGGGGCTTGACTCACCATGGTGCACTAAAGAGGACAGTTTAGAAGAAGCAATCATCAAGCTTTACAACATTCTTCAACCAATTAACATCAAGCGTGAAATTCTCTTAGATCAACAACACACAAGCATGTGCCACCCAAGCAAAGAATTTGACCATGGCTCAACTCAAGATCGAAGCAAGCGAACTCAAGAAGATGCACGAAGCTCGTAAGCAAGGAAAATGGGCAATCTATCAAGGTGGGAAAGACATCATCCAAGAATTCCGAAATCCCAAACCAGCTCTCTCCTCACTTGACCCCGTTTCTTTTCTTTTCTTTAACAAGCTGTGTTCACAAATTCAGTTTCAAGAGCCTCGTACGAAGCTTTGGATTTTTGACACTCTGGTGGCTTCCGCGTTGCTCTATGGAGTTCAGATATGGGGGCCTTCATTGGACCATCATGGGAGGTCGGGTCGCACTGATGGGTAGAGAGACATGGAGAAGCCTTTGGTCTCTATGATCTAGCAGCTTATTAGAGCCAAGGCTTCAATACAACATGACATTATTTGAGCAGAGCTAGCTGCCCCCCACTAGTGGTTGAGGCGCTCACCAGATTAGTCTCCTTTATACACTACTTATGGGACCTGCCCAAAGATAGATATGTCCACTTAGCACTTGAGTCCTCTCTACAGTTAGCTATGTAGGGAGATATAGCATGCTGGTATGGGGAGATGACATCATGGTTTCAGGTACAAGTGTTCAGCATTGATAGATTGCCGCCCTTCCAGTACTCATTGGATGCACACCCTCTGAGTCTTACACAGTCCGAGATCAATAGGCTCATCTATCAGGACCTGACGCAGCTAAGAGAACCTCGATACAATTGGCACATGAGCTAGGCACGAAGATGGCTTTCTATACAGAGCATCTTCTCGAGCTTACAAAGGATGGTTTTTTTACGAGGCCCAGATACATGGACACCCACTTATCTCATGGGCTACGATGTGCTATTGGCCAAATACGCACATCTTCACACCAGCTTTGAGTCGAGACTGGTAGATACAGCAGCCTACCGACACAGGCCAGGACATGTCCCCTATGTCACATGGACTCTGAGACAGAGACATGCCATTGCCCAATTTACTATGAGATACGAGGCCAGTTTCACTGCCTGATCAAGGAGGGTTTTGGAACACTCTAGAGTCATGAGGTATGAGTACCAGAGATGTTTGGGACTGTTTTTGCTCGATTTACAGTCAGTCTCAAAGATGGATCACAGACGTCTTTAGAGCGCACAATTGCAACCAGAGGAGCAGCTACCACAATAGAGCTTACATTCTCCTCACACCATAGCCACACTAATTGATTGAGCGACTAAGCTAGGGAGATCCAGATGCCCACAATTGCGGAGGACTACACAGCACCGACGGAGGCTACATTAGAGGATTCGGATCACTTTGGCCTGACATGCATGACACCCGGTCAGACTACGGACCATGGAGGAGATTGATGAGATCCGCTAACGACCAATTATGGATCTCCTGTGATTTAGCTCTTTTTGAGGATACACCCACATTGTGTTGTATTAGCCCTCATTCACTACTCTCACCCCCCAACTCATATCCTACACAATTCCAACTAGCTGCTTCGTTCGCATCTCGCGGTCAGGATTTTATAGTACCCCTTTTTTTTCAGTGCCTTTTATTTTTGGTACTTTTTGGTACTCAAACATTGTATCAGATTCACCACGTAACTTTTTGGTCTCATAGGTCATTTTGGCCTTTTGAAGACGTTAATATAACATTTCATGTCATTTCATCTCTCTCTCTCCATCCATATCCATATTTAAAGTGATACAAAATCAATTCACTCTCTATCTTCCTTATGCATGAACCTTCAAGTAACTAACCATTCTTAACACAGGTAGAAACCTCCAACTATATTCCTTACCCAAACAGGTATTAAGCATCTCATTTTGCCCAATCTCCAATGGCTATTTTTGACAATAAAGGAAGAACTAATCTAGGTCATTAGTTTGGCTGCTCTACTCAAAAGCAATCTCTTGAAATCTGATTAAAAGAAGAGTATCTTTGAAACAGATTCCCACCCTGAGTCAGTAGGATGAACAGTATCCCAATAAAAAGCTTTGTTTGGTTTTGAACACACAGAGTACCAGGGTTTCCCTTTGGCATTTACGAGTCCACAACCTCCATTCTGCTTTGCTTTGCAACACGACTTCCACTGTGACCTGGAATGCTTGAAAATACCTTTACATAAAACTTGGATTCCGTCAATATCAGTATGTTAAGCGAAAAAGCAAACGAATTGACTAGGGACTTCTTATTCCAAAATTTGCAAAATCTTTGATATACATTTTTAGGACTCATGTTACTTTTTTAGGGTTATAGTCCCTTACGAGGTGGCTTGACCTTAGAACAATTATCAGGTCTACAATAAACTAGAAATTGCAATCTATCTCTCTCTCTCTCTCTCTCTCTCTCTCTCTCTCAACGGCCCACTTTTAAGGGTGCTCCCCCCTTCCTTTCTTCCCTTGTTTCAGATTTTCAACATGGGCTTCACATGCAATGGGTCTCCAACCTCGAAACACCACGGGGAGATCTCAACCAAGGAAGGCATTAGGATGCTTGTTTAGCTAAGCATTTGTGCACCCTTTTCTCCACCCTTTTGGCACGTCTCTTGTTGGCTGACCAAATAGGACATTTTATGTACATGGGTGCAAATGTTGTTTGTTTTTTTTCAAAAGCTATGGAGGTATGGAGAAAAATCTACATGTTTCAAAGAAAGAAGAAGGGAATACCTCCCAGGGAGAGAGAGAAAGCCCGTTCCAAGTCCAAAACAGAAATGTCAGTGTCTGGTAAATTGGCCTTGAGCTTTGAGATCTGGGATGCCAGGAGCTTGTTGTGGAATCCACTCTCTTCATTCTCTGTTTTATTGCACTTGGTGTAATTGCTAAGGTAGGTCACTGCAGGAAAACAGCCAAAAGGCTCCAAATTTGATACGGCCAGCCTTCTAAAACCCAGGCCATGCAGAACTTCCAAAGCAGCTACAATCCCTGAAACCACTTTGGCAATAAAGATATTACCGGCCTGCATACAAAAGACAGGTTGATCAAATGACTTCTGATTTTCACAAGTTCCTGTTATAACAATAACTTCTCTATCCCTTGCTCTCAACCTCATGTTTAAATGACCAGGAAAATAGTCCATGAGAAGTCCACCTCTGCATGTGAGCACGTGATTGTGCAAGGGGCAGGCATGTGACGACCATGCAGACTAAAATGGAGTTTTCTACTTGCATACAATTCCACGTCTTTGTGGTTAGTTATATTAGTCAATCCTTATGCCTCAGACTAAACATTCCTTTCATATTATTGATTCCATTATACTAAAAGGTAAACTCATCTATTCAAAAGGTTATGTGCAACCCTGAAAAGGACAGACCTTGCTCATAAGCGACAACTACTGCCTATTTAAAATGACCTTGCACACGAACACCCAAGATTCTTCATTACGTTGGTCCTTTCTATTCCTCTACATATGATGCACACAGTCATTGACAGACGACAAGACACCGTTACACCAAAAAAACATCATAGCTGTTGCAAGATTCTTCAAGCACCAAAACGGGGCCATCTAACTTGAATAGCAGATGAAAGCGCCGAATAATGCAATGACTTAATTTGCATTTCTTTTTGTCATTGGATTGTCTGTGTCTCACACACACACACACACACACACACACACACACACACACACACACAGAGAGAGAGAGAGAGAGAGAGAGAGAGAGAGAGAGAGAGAGAGAGAGAACCTCTTTCTTGGGGTGGAGGAGACCATAGGCAGTATAGTCATTGCCAGCAACAACAAGGAGAGCAGTAGAAGAGTTGGAGATTGAAACCAATCCCTCACTTAGAGAAGCCCTCAACTGATTAATTTGGCCAGAGATAGTGACAAACTGCGAACCAAATGTGGGAAACACACCACTCCCTCCATATGCAAAATTAATTCCCCATGCACATGCAGCTTTCACACGACCAGTGCTGCCATGCCTCTTTAATTGCTTTTGGACCACTCTATAAGTAATAGGAGTCTCAGTTCCCATGTGAGCAGCTGCAAATGACAGATACCAAACCTTTGTGTTAATATAGGTAGAGACATCACTGATAAGAGACAGAGAGAGGGAAAGACATGATTAAGCTCTGACAACTTTAGACTATCAGATAGCATTGCAATTTGCCAACATGCTCAAAACATGCAATTGTATAAAAAATGACGAAATGAACTAAAAAAGTAGGACTAGAGATAGGAGATGGGGGAACTTTAACGATAAGGGCAAGGCTCAGATGCAGCACTACAAGCTTGAGTAATATGATTTTCACTGGCTCCATTATGTACCAAAGTGCAATTTTAATCAACAAACCAAGTTGGTTAGGTACATATTAAACCAAGAAATATATGTTACTCATCAAAACAAGTACATAAGGTACAATAATATTTTTTGTACCATATATAGAAATGCGCCAAAAAGAATGTTGGGTCTAAAAGCCATCTGGCCACCCTTGTATACATTCATTTATTCTTTGGGTGTGAACCACCCCTAGGGTCACTTAAGTGACCCTATAGTGTGTACCCTAAACTTTTAATTAAAGATAACATTGAAAGGTGTGCCGTATAAGCACACGCCAAGACCTGCGTACTATTTCTTTTCTCTCCCCCCTTCGCAACCTGCTCCTATTGTCAGTGCTTCCCTCAAACTAGTATCAGAGCCAAGCTTCGTGCACGTCTCCGCGCCGGGAAGCAACAACAGTTATTTTCTCTCTCTTTGATTTCAGCCCTCCCTCTCTCTCTCTACGATTTTCAGCTTTCTCTCTCCTCTCATTATAGCCCACAGCTTCTTGATGAAGCTTTGAGATTGTGGGGGTCTCATTTCGCGATACAGCAGGGAGTAGCAGGTAAAATCAATCACAGAAGAAAGGGGGATTTTACAGGTGGCTGAAATTTCAGCAATTTCACAACATTTTTGATGCTTTACATGTGGAAAATGCATTTACAGGTTGAGGAAAATTGGGGCTTTTGCTGAAATTACAGAAATTTCAGAAATTAGACCGTCAAA
This sequence comes from Adiantum capillus-veneris, assembly GCF_014529385.1. Lineage (NCBI taxonomy): Eukaryota > Viridiplantae > Streptophyta > Polypodiopsida > Polypodiales > Pteridaceae > Adiantum > Adiantum capillus-veneris. The sequence continues at coordinate 672,582 of NC_140944.1, read as the reverse complement.
ATTTGGGGCTTTTGTTGAAATGTCATTACTTTCCAGACATTTGTGCATGTATTGCAATTTGTGGACAGTTTGAGCAGAGAATTTGAGGTTTATTCTTGAGTTATTCAAGAAATTACGTGAAAATGCACGTTCATACGTATCGGAAAGCTTATGTGGCGCACATTTATGTATTTTACATGCGGGATGCTCGCCATTGAGTTTATGTATTGCTGAAAATACATTTTGCAACAACTTTTAATCCATTTACAGATTTGAGGTTGATGCATATGCATTTTGGTCATACTGCTGAAGTGTGAGTATTCATGCAAGGATTGTATTTCCTATTTGTGTGTTGAAGTTTCAGCTTCTACTGTTGAAATTTATCCTTCTTTACTGCTACACACTTTTGATAAAGTGCCAGTAACACATTATTACCATCCCTTGCTCTTGTACACTGAGTATTGACCCCGTAAGAGGCTAAAATCTCAAGTCTCAACCTGCTGTCATAAAATTACAGCAGTGAATTTTTGAGAAAAAAAATTGTACCGAAATGGCCTCTAATGCGACTACAAGCACTGAGTCGAAGTCCCTCCTTGAAATCAAAAGGTTTGATGGCTTTGGCTTTGACTTGTGGAAAGATAGAATGCAGGGAATCCTATTCCTGAAAGATTGCGATGATGCACTTTTGGAAGTGAAACCTGCAGCTTTGTCAGATGAAGATTGGGCTAGACTTAACCAAGAAAGCAATTGCTTACATCAAGATGGCGGTGTCTGATGATGTGCTCACGGACATTAAGCGTCTTGATACTGCTTATGCTATCTGGAAGAAACTGACAGATACGTATGAGAACACAACTCCTGTGAGTCAAGTGCATCTTATACGAAAGCTTGTAAACATGGAGTTGAATGAGTCCAAGCCTGTATCTGAACACTTCAGTGCTTTCACAGGCGCCTTGAGTCAATTGCAAGACTTTGGTTTGCAACCTTTTGGTGATAAGCTCAATGCTATCTTCTTATTGATGACTTTGCCTGACAGTTGGGAAGCTTTGGTTGTCTCTTTGAGCAACAATGCTACTTTGACATTTGATGGTGTACGAGGTTCTATTCTCAATGAACACATTAGAAGAACGACAAACGGTGAAAGCAACGGATCAGTGTATAACGTAAGAGGCGGGCCTGAAAAGAAGAATAATGCAAACAATAGAGGCAAGAACAAGAGTAGTAACAGGGGTAAGTCCTAGGATGTTACATGCTATCAATGTGGATGCAAAGGGCATTGAAAGCCCGATTGCAGGTCCTACAAGCAGGAACTTGAAAGAAAGAAGTTGCAGGGCAAGAAGAAGGATTCTAATGATGCTAAAAGTGATGATCATGACTCTTCTTCCAAGGAAGTTGCAAAGGCAAATGTTGCTTCGAGTGTTGTCATTGAAGAAATTGTTGATACAGATGATGCACTTGTTGTTGACTCGTGCCTTCATGATGATAGTGTGGCAATGGTCAGTGACATGTATATCACAAAACCAAAGGTAATTGATGCATTCCTTTCAGCACAGGATGGTTTGTCACAATCATGGATAGTAGAAAGTGGTGCTTCGTTTCATGTTACTCCATCTTTGGAGTCGTTTGCTTCATACGCTACAGGTAGTCTAGGTAAAATTTACTTGGGCAATAACCATGCATGTGAGATTGAGGGCGTTGGCACTATATACTTGGCGCTTGAAAATGCTCGAGAGCTGATTTTGCATGATGTTAGGTACGAACCTGGCATCAAGAAAAGTCTACTTTCGGTTGGGCAGCTAGATGTGAAGGGTTATCACACTATGCTCGGTGGTGGCTCTTGGAAAGTGCTTAAAGGATCTATGCTGATTGTAAAGGGCAGCAAGAAGGGAACTCTTTATTATTTACATTGCAAGGCATTACCTAGCGCTATGGTTAAAGTTCATTCTCACAAGGAGCTTTGGCACAAAAGGCTTGGCCATATGAGTGAAAAATGGCTTGATGTTCTCTCCTCTTTGGGGAAGTTTGATGTAAAAGGCCTTGGCCTTAATTTTTGTAATGATTGTATCTATGGAAAGCAAGAGAAGTTCTCTTAGTCCTCTAGTGTCGCTCGCAAATTGCATGTTCTTGATATTCCTGTGCCTATGAATTCACATGGAGGTGTACGGTACTTTGTGTCTTTCATTGATGATCACAGTTGTAAGGTGCAGTGGAATGAATGTTTGCGCTTTGCTAAAGATGAGTGCTCCGAACTGTGCTCAAGGTTCCTTTTGTTCTTATGGAAGGTAGAGCCTTCCGTTCTTAATGAGAGAGTGCTATGATTACAAACAAAGTGAGTGGATATTGTGCGTGCAAGTGTATGAGACTGAGAGATAGAGAGAGAAGAGAGATACGACACCAAAGACGTTGTAAAACCCTCCTCCGAAGGCCCCACTCTCGTCGGCGAGAGTGGTCTACTTATGATTGCACAAACTGGTACAAACGGTATGCATGAGACTGATACAACTCTAGGCTATGTCGACGACAACGACGGGGATGACGACAACGACCTAAGGGCTGAAATCTGCAATCTTTTATCTGCTGTCCAAAAACGCTATGGGCTGAAATCTGCGGCAATCCAAAAACGTTGGCTTTTGGGGCTGATTCTGCTGATCTTTGTCGCTGAAATTCTGCAGGCCTTAGGGCTGAAAACTGAACTTCTTTTATGGCTGAAAACGCTGATTCGATGTTGCTTTACTGCTGAAAAACGCCAGCCAAAAAGGGAGGGCGATTTGGTGTGCGAAACGCTAGTGCTGCCATCTGGAAACGCTAGGTGCTGGGACTTTTTGCGGTGAAGGTCTTCATGATGAAAACGCTAGGTTGATGCAGATGAGAAAAACGCTAGGGGAGGTGGTCTTTGGCGATGATGTCTTTGCTTGGAGAAAAGTCCACCAAGGGTCTTGCTTGAGAAGTTGCCTGTTGAGCTTGGCTCCTGTTGCCTCTTTTGCCATTTACTGCTGGTCTAGGTTTGCTTTAATACAAACTTACTCAATTTGCCCTACCTACTTTCCAACAAAAGTCACTTAAAAATAATAAGTGAAAAATGTCAAAAATAAGTGAAATAGGCTAAATGCACTGGAAAATTCCCCAGGTGGATTCTGATGGGAATGCTTATGATCATGCTGTGTGCAACCGGAGGATATGCATCTACACTAAGTGACTGGGCATGCACGGTCTACAAATAGACTCGCTAGATCACTTCTAATCTAAACTGACTGGATTGACGGAACCCTTGTTATGTTGTAGCTTGTCCACGGATACATAGGGTTGGATATGTCATGTGACAACAGTAGAAAGACATGGGTGTATGTACTAAAAAGTAAAAGTGATGTACTTGACTCATTCTAAAATTTTCATGCATTTGTGACCACACAAAAGGACTTGAAGTTAAAAGCTATTAGGATGGATAATGGAGGAGAGTATGTATCACGTGAGTTCAAAAGTTTTTGTGAGCTGTATAGTATTAAGCGAGAATTGATAGCCCCTTATAATCCATCATCTAATGGTGTGGGTAAAAGATATAATCGCACACTTTGTGAGAGAGTGAGATGCATGTTGTCCACGGCTAATCTCCCTCTAGAGTTTTGGAGAGAGGCTCTTAAAACTGCAGTTCATGTGCACAATGTGACAAATTGCTGACGTGTCGACCTACTAAAGAACGGAGCTACCAGCCGAGGGGCCTAAACCCTAAGAAGAACAAGCAACAGAGGAAGTGTCACAGAGTGATGACGTGGTTGCCCGAGTGCAGAAAAACCCTAACCCTAATTTCTGCCAGAAACCCTAATTGCTGAAACCCTAATTCTGGAAACCCTAACCCTAAAACCTGCAAACCCTAATTTCTGCCAGAAACCCTAATTGCTGCAAACCCTAATTCTGAAAACCCTAACCCTAAAACCTGCAAACCCTAATTTCTGCCAGAAACCCTAACCCTAACCCTAAGGTAGCAGACAAATTCCGAAAATTGCACTGACATGATGACGCGGCACGCTGTACGGATTTCCGTAAATTACGCTGGCAGCTTTTGGCATTGCTTTTTGGACCATAAGCTTTTGAGTTTGAAAGTTTTTCATGTAAACTGTTTTTTGGACCAGAAGCTTTTGAGTTTTAAAGGCTTTTTACTATAATTGCTTTTCAGGCCAAGGGCCTTTAAATATGAGGCTAGGGCTCATTCTCTGGCATGCTTCCTGGAGAAGGTGCAGAGTTTGGAGTACCGGCTTGTACTTTGATGATGCAATATAAAGAAATACCGAAAGGGGCGCCAAGGTTTGGGGCCAATACTCTCTGGGGTGGAATTCCGCCACTCCGTGTCGCGTGTCGTCTCTCTCTTTCAGTTCAGTTGTTATTGAAGTGCCAAAAGTCTGTTCAGTCTGTTCTTTTCTATTGGCACGTGGTGCCCGCATTTGTGACAGTGGTATCAGAGCATCAGGCGTGTGCTTTTCTAAAAGCATACCGGTCCTACAAAAGAGCAGACAGAGCTATTGGAATTTGATTCGAGGTATCTTCGCCCTCCAATCCAGACTTATTAGCCACTCCCACCCTTACTTCATCGCGCATCGGGCGCGCTCCCGTCTTCACCGCAGTGTCTTACAGGGCATAAGCCAATTAAGATCACTTGCAAGAGAAGGATCCAGATTTGTTTCAAGTCACTGTTTTTCTCAGAAGTAGTGCTATGCAGATGTTGATTTCTACAGCTACCAAGCAGCATACTCCAAGTACTTGGCAAGCTTTCAAGAAAATTTTTGCCCGAAGTTGTATGGTTTCTGACATCTTCCTTCGGAGTGCAACTTCTGGCAAAGTGGGGTATCCTGAAATGCTTGCCATGGAAACTGAAACCGGCCCGTAGAGTGGTAGGCGTTGGCTTTCACCCGAAATTCTTTACTTTAAACACACACACAGAGCACTTTGCAAAGAGAACCTGCGACGGGAGTTAACACTTGAATACACACACGGCTTGGAAGCTAGAATGCTCCGAGCAAACGCCGACAACCTGTAGGCCCCAAAATTGGCGCCCCTTTCGGTATTTCTTTATTCTTTAGGAGGGTAAATTACAAGGTAAGGTCCTGGGAATCCTTCACGTGTATCCACCTAGATACCATTTGATTTGGCCAAATTTCGGCAACATAACAGCCCCAAAACTTGCGCGAAACCAATTCCCTTGCTGGAACTCGCTTGCACTGTCGTATACCCTCTGATTCTTGTCCAAAAACAGTAAATTCAGCATGCTGTATTTACTGGTTTTTGCCCTGTTTTCAGCAACAAACAGTCCCCTAACTGTCCTCTGCCAGTGGGACACGATTCCCAATGGTCCTGGCGTCCGTATGGCTGAAAAACAGTGAATTTACAGCGCATACACAGCGCTGATTTTGCACCTGTACGGTGAGGTTATGACCCTCACCAGTGCCTGCTTTGGAGCAGCAGTTAGCTACCCCTGTTCCTGCTCAAGGAGGCTCTTGCCTCAGCACAAAAGCATGAACCCACACAACTATACATCACTCAAATGAGTAGCCCTCTTGTGGGGCATCACATAACTGCACGTAGGGGAGAGAGAGAGCAGTGTATAGTGTGCAGGGCATCACTCCTAGCACCACACTGTACATGAGAGGGAAAGGAAGCACTCCATAGCTCTTAACCTGTGACAAATGCTGAAATGAGGCCTCTCCCAGCTTAAAAATCAGCGCCCATTTTTCTGCAAGAGGAAAGTTCACGAAAATGTGACACTTGGCGCATTTTCAAGCATTTTCCCGTTTCGGGTTCGCCGCTTAAAAATATCCCAACCGACGCGTCAGTTGACTTCGCGGCAGAGTTATAAAGTGTTCCCCTAGTCATACCGGAGGTAATGACGCGAACACATTTCACGGCCCAAAATAGCAGTTCCCTAAATTTTAGGAGATGCTTCCGTTGGGCTCCCACTGGTCTTCTGACCATCTATCCTCATTGGAACCGCATCCAAAATGCAATGTGGCCCAACTGTCGGATACTTTTTGTTGGTAGTCCCACCTTGACTTTACGCCTTAATTGAGTTCACTTCCTAGTATCCACCAACTTGCTAAGTGCGACGGGGGGACCTATATGATCTTGCTCTGAGCCTAGACATCCTCTTACCATACGACTTCCAGTGCCGACCACTTCCCGTCTGCGGGTGAATCTACCGTTCACATTGGCCATACAATGTCCGACCGTTTGCTACTTCAAAAAGAGGGTCTCAAAACAAATAAAATAAACCCCATTGGAAAGAAACCAACAACCAAGGTTAGCAGTTGCCACATCTCTGTGACATGGTTAATAACTGCCACGTCCTCGTGACAGAAACCCTAGAAGATTATAAATTGAAATTTCTCGACATCTCTCAGTAGATGTCTCTTCACGAGCAGATGACCTTGGAGGTTCAGTGTGATTGCTATCTCTTGGGACTACCATCGCCGCCAAAGAAACACTGTCTGTCCAAGAGCTGATGGACCATGTTGTGCTCGGCTACGACCTCATGGAAGGAACCTAACCCTAATTTTTGGTGCAGGTTTCAAGATGGAAAGTCAGTCGACTTTTCGAGCTTGATTGATGTCGAGATTGCTTTTTAAGTTTAAGTTCTGTTTGATCTTGTTTGGTGATCCTGTTTGGAATTTGTTTGAAATGGATGATATCTGTTTTGAACCTGTTTTGGTGCCGATTTGAATTGTTTGACTCTGGTTTGATACTGGTTTCAATGATTGGTGATTTTACTCCCGGGTGGAGAAGTGAGAAATACTGTTTTGGTATTGTTTGAACCTCGGAACGACGCAGGCCGATGCCTGGGGAGCGTTTCGTTGTATGTTTGAAAACCTCTGAACGACGCAGGCCGATGCCTTGGGAGCATTTGGTTGTATGCTTGTAAAATAATTGTTGGTGTGACTCCCGGCCCGGACCTGGATGGTTATGCGGGAGGAGTATTAAGAAGTCTGAGCAGTGGTTACTCTCAGCACCTCCAAACGACGCAGGCTGCGGCCTGGGGGGCGTTTGGTTGTAAAAGGCCTCTATATCTCCCGGCCCGGACCTTTCTAGGTTATGCGGGAGGAGTGATGAGGGAGTCGTTGAATATCTCCCGGCCCGGACCTTGTTAGGTTATGCGGGAGGAGTGTTCATCGGCGGCTTTATGTTTCTATGTCCTGTAACATGCATATGTGAGCATTTGTGTTGCATTGTGATGTGCCAACCACTGAATATTCCTAATTGGATGAGATTGCCTGGGTATGTTATTTTAGTGCATCAAGACACTCGAGGAAGATCAGTACTGTCTGGGTGTGATGGCTAATTTTACTACGCCGGAATATCAAGAGTTCCGATCTGGACGAAAGGAGAAGCTAACTCCTTGATCAAAACAGCCGATAGGAGCAGCTAACTCCTTGATCAAAAGAGCAGAAAGGAGAAGCTAACTTCTTAATAAAAAGAGCAAATTGATTGTCCCTCGGAATGACCCTCGGAAATTTTTGAACTAACTTGAGTTGTTTTGCAGATATGCTGTAATCGCGGACGATTACTCTCTTTCAAGAAGGGGAGATGTGACAAATTGCTGACGTGTCGACCTACTAAAGAACGGAGCTACCGGGCGAGGGGCCTAAACCCTAAGAAGAACAAGCAACAGAGGAAGTGTCACAGAGTGATGACGTGGTTGCCTGAGTGCAGAAAAACCCTAACCCTAATTTCTGCCAGAAACCCTAATTTCAGAAACCCTAATTCTGGAAACCCTAACCCTAAAACCTGCAAACCCTAATTTCTGCCAGAAACCCTAATTGCTGCAAACCCTAATTTCTGCCAGAAACCCTAATTGCTGCAAACCCTAATTCTGAAAACCCTAACCCTAAAACCTGCAAACCCTAATTTCTGCCAGAAACCTTAACCTTAACCCTAACCCTAAGGCAGCAGACAAATTCCGAAAATTGCACTGACATGATGACGTGGCAGGCTGTATGGATTTCCGTAAATTACGCTGGCAGCTTTTGGCATTGCTTTTTGGCATAGTTACCCGGAACGCGGAACGGGAACGGCGACGGGATCCCCCGCGGAACGGGGGAAAGGTGAGGGGTCCGGAACGGGAACGGCGCGGAACGGGAGGCATAAAAACACCCAAATAATGCAATTTTAAGCTCTATGTGATTCAAATATAGTAGTGTCAGAGTCCTTTGACTCTAATACTCACAGAAAACTTGATTTGAAGACCATTCAACCTTACTATGGCCAACGTATGTCGTATAGGCTTGAGAGCTTGAGGGGGGAGGGACGCGGAGAGAGAGAGAGAGAGAGAGAGAGAGAGAGAGAGAGCTTAAAAGTGGGAGACTCGACTCTCGAGAGAGCTTGAGAGAGAGGGGGAGAGGGAGAGAGCCTTGCCGACTAACAAGGCTAGAGCTTGAGAGTCAAGACTCGAGACTCGAGAGGGTAGAGCTTGAGCTTTCACCCTTGAGAGCTTGTGTGCACTGTGAAGGTAAGGGGTGGGGGGAAGGGCATTTAAGAAGGGGGAGCCTCACAAGATAAAGCTCAAAAATCTGAAAATCTGCCATTCCCAGCCGTTCCGGGCCGTTCCGGGCTGGCAGTTCCGGTACCAAAAACCCCTGCGGAACGTCTGGCCGTTCCGGGCCGTTCCGGGCCATGAAGACCCTCCGGAACGCCGTTCCGGCGTTCCCAACCCACAGGGAGGCGTTCCCTGACCATAAGCTTTTGAGTTTGAAAGTTTTTCATGTAAACTGCTTTTTGGACCAGAAGCTTTGGAGTTTTAAAGGCTTTTTACTATAACTGCTTTTCAGGCCAAGGGCCTTTAAATATGAGGCTAGGGCTCATTCTCTGGCATGCTTCCTGAAGAAGGTGCAGAGTTTGGAGTACCGGCTTGTACTTTGATGATGCAATATAAAGAAATACCGAAAGGGGCGCCAAGGTTTGGGGCCAATACTCTCTGGGGTGGAATTCCGCCACTCCGTGTCGCGTGTCGTCTCTCTCTTTCAGTTCAGTTGTTATTGAAGTGCTAAAAGTCTGTTCAGTCTGTTCTTTTCTATTGGCACGTGGTGCCCGCATTTGTGACACACAATCACTCTCCGAATCGCGCATTTAGATAATGACATCCTTGAAGAGGTTTCGTCTGGCAAACCGGCTTCATATGACCATTTACAAGTGTTTGGTTACGATGCATTTGTGAATGTACCTGTTGATAAGGGGACCAAACTTGACATGAAATCTGTCAAGGGCGTCTTCATGGGATATGGAGATGAGGGAGAGATGGGTTACCGAGTTTAAATACCTCAGTACAGGAAGATAATACGCAGCCGAGATGTAGTTTTCAATGAGGTTAAATTGCTGAAACATGCTACACATGTAGACAGTGACAAAAAGAAGGTCAAGTTTCAGCAAAATCAGCCAGCCATAAAGCCACCTTTGGCTGAAAATCCGACCCCTTCTGATGTTGAAAATGAGCAGCAACCTATTGAGCAATTGCCAGAAGAGAATGAACAACAAATAGATGCACAAAATGAGATTAGACCACATGACCAGCATGCTGAAAATGAATTACAGCAGTGTGGTAATGCTGAAAATCAGCCGCCGATTGATGGTGTGCACATTCCGGACGATGTAGACCCAATACCAGTTGATACAGATCATTGGGTGAGAAGGTCTACACGTGTTAGAAGGCAACCACAGAGGTTTCAACCATCTATGGATTGCACCATCTATGGATTGCATTTTGTTGATAGATGAAGGGGAGCCTCTTACATACAAAGAGGCCCAGTTTTGTGAAGACAAAAGTAAGTGGGAGCTTGCTATGAAATCTGAGATGCAGTCACTGTATGCAAACAATACATGGAGCTTGTGCCTTTGCCCAAAGGTAGGAAGGCTAAAACTAACAAGTGGGTTTATAAGGTCAAATGTGTTGATGACAAACCCAAGTACAAAGCACGTTTGGTTGCTAAGGGTTATGCACAGAAGGAAGGCATAGACTTCCAAGAGATCTTTTCGCTTGTGGTGAAGATGACTACGCTCTGGGTTTTGTTTGCCTTATGTGCTCTCTTGGATTTAGAGTTGGATCAAATGGATGTAATTACTGCTTTCTTACATGGTGACTTGGATGAGGAGCTATACATGTTGCAGCTTGATTGCAGACAGATGGGCAATCTGAGATTGCAAATTCAGTCGTATTGGATATATTGAAGTCTTACATTTCTGATCAAAAGACTCGATCGGAAAAAAATTTACCCTTGGTGGAATTTGCCTACAATAACACGATGCACTCTTCAACGGGAAAGGCGCCATTTGAGAGCATTGAAGGTGCTTCGAAGGTTCCACCCTTCCTTAGCACGAAAGGTAAGATTTTTGAAGCCAATCAGTACATGAGGGACTTAGACACTGTTTTTGCCAAGGTCCGAGAGGCTTTACCGAAATCTCAGGAAAGACACAAGAAGGCAGCAGAACGACACCGTCGCGATTTGAAATTGAAGGAAGACGATTGGGTGCTCTTACGTTTTGAGAAGGCATGCCTAAGAAAGAAAAAGGGAATGGAGCAGCTTTTTCCAAAGCTTAGCATGAGATACTATGGCCCTTTCCAGATAAAAGAAAAGATAAATGATGTCCCCTTTAGACTGAAGTTGCCCGATACTTGGAAGATTCACAAATGTATTTCATGTGAATTTATTGAAGCCTTTTAAAGGCGATGTGCCCGATGATGGGGAGCCAAATGAGCAACCCGAAGTGGAGGAAAGCGAGGAGATACTCGTTCCAGAACAGATATTGGCACACAAGGATAGAAAGATTAAAGGTAAAGTGATTAAGCGGTTCTTGGTTAAATTCAAGAACTATCCTGCATTGAATGCGAAGTGGATGGAGGAGGACCTCGCAGATACTCCTCAGATTTTGGAACTTTACCTTGAAGCATTCGGTTTAGCATAGTCTACTCCGATAGAACCCCGATTTCAGCATGGGTGAATCTAGTGCAGCGGGCATGCACAAGAGGGGAGTCACTCCGCTTCTTTGTCCACAAATTACCTCAATTTTGAATAATCACTGATGTCCCTATTGGGTTTCAGGGATACTGATGGGCTGACAGTATTCTGCTGTATGACTTTATGAACTGGAATTCCCGAAAATGAAAATAATTGATTTGTACTTGACTTGTTTGAGTGCAGAACTGAAAGACAAAAAGACTGCAGCATTTCGGTCTCATAAATCTCTATAGACATGATTGCAATAAGGATTAGTTAATTGGGCATCTGTGAGGTCCCGACTGCATCTAGATGCGATTACTAAATACGTTGCCGATTAAACGTGTTTTGAGATTTGGAATGAATTTGTATGTGATTTGTCATGTGATGTCATGTAATATGCAGTGATGTGACTGTCGATTTGTACAAGTGCTAAATATGTTGTATCTAGTGCGTCTGTAATAACAGTCAGTGTCTATTAAGACAGTTTATCGCCTCTGCATGTTTTGCAGGCATAATCGAGGGCGATTACAATTCTTTCAAGAGGGGGTATGTCACAAACTGGTGACGTGGCAACCCTATAAGTTGTCCCAACTTATGGCCAAGTGAGGAGGGGACCCCAGGGACACAAAAAATTAAAGCAAAGCGATTGTTGACATGGCTGGCGTACAAATTTCTGCAAAATACAAATCAGCAGCCAAATATGGCATTTCCAGGTCAAGTTAATAGCGGCCAAGGAACACAGATGAACCCTAATAGTGTTCCCATGTTTCGGTCACTTCCATATGACAATTTAACGCCGCTGGAGAGGCCAACTGCGTACAAAGAAGGTGGCAAAGGTGTGTCATTCACGACCTTTACAGGGTTTGATGACAGGAAGAAGACTCTCTCATTCCTCCAGCAGTTTGACAAGGCCTATGCAGGGGGAAACTTTACAGAGGCTTCAAAGGTCTAAAAGGCAGCCACTTTCTTGACAGGGAATGCGGGACAATGGTGGACAACTTTATTGCTGCAAGGGTAAGCTTCGTCCACATGGATTTACTTCAAGCAGATTTTTGCAGCAGCATGGTTATCTGATGACTTTGAAGCAGATGTCATGACAGAATGGCACCAGCTTAATACTGTCACTTGCAAGAATCTTGATGACTACAATAGGAAGTTTTGGAAAGCTCTACTTCCAGTAACTTCCTATAGGTTTGTGTCATTGACAGAACAGATTGAAAAATAATGTTGTGGCCTACCCAAAGGATTGAGAAAGTACTGCACGAAGACCAAAGTCACTACTTTGACGCAGCTCATCGAGGTAGCAAACACTGGCAATAGTTTGCTCAAGGGAGAAGATTGTGAATTCAATACTGGCGTCAAGGAAGGATCAGCCAAGAAAAATTCAGCGAAGAAGCACATTCCCAATGAGGTTCCTAAAGGGACTCAGGAGCCAGCCAACGCAGGGAAAGGCAAAGCTACAGCTGAATCAGAAAAAGGACCAGCAAAGAAATGGAAAAGACGTTTTCCTCGCAAGTCAGAAGAGCAAAAGAAGGTCCTGAGGACAGAGAACAAATGCTTTATATGTGAGCAGCCTGGCCACATTGCTTACAACTGTCCTACAAAGAAAAGGCCAGCTGATTCTGAAGACAAGGAAGACAAGAAAGGAAAGAAGCCCATGGCTGGTCTAGTGCCAGATATGGTGGGCGACAAGCCAAATTCAGATGCAAGTGAGCTTTGCAGAGCATGGGGAAAGGTCAGGGATCAAACAGTGCTTATCTTCTTTGATCCAGGTGCCAAAGCCAACTTTATTTCCCCAGAATTGGCTTCAAAGTTGGGAATCAGACCTGAAGAGATGGGGTATACAGCAGAGGCAGGTTTGGCATGTCCTGGCCATACAGAGGCTGTGACACCCATCATGGGAAAGTTGCGTCTACATATCCAGTCCTATGTAGATGCTGAAGAATTTTACATCATGCCACTGGACGGATGTGATGTGTTGTTAGGTATTCCTTGGTTGTTTCGTGTACAGGGAATCATGGATGCCTACAACAAAAAGATCACTGTACAGAGCAGGGGAAAGACTCACATTCTGGATGTAAAGCTTAAAGGGGAGTCTATTCCTACTGTATCAGCTTCTGGTACAGGTGAATTCAGAGAGGTTTCACGCCAGATTTCTCGTCCGATTCAAAGGGCAAGTAGCCCTACAGGTGCGGGAGCTCGAGGACTTGCTACGGATGCGACCGGCACGCGAAACGGAGCCCGAAACAGTAAATTACAGCCTGCTGTGTATTTTTGCAGGTTTAGGGTTTTGGCCTTAAACGGACCCTAATATCCCCAGGAGGTTCGGGGACGCAAGGGGACCGCTGTACAGGTGATCTGGCGCATTTTCAGGGCTGAAAACAGAGAATTCAGCGTGCTGCAGATTCTCGCCAGGTTTTGCAAAGTGCCCGTATGCGTCGGGAAAGTCAGTCAATGCGTGGGAATACTGACTGTGAAGGGTCCTAGTACAGTTATGCTGCCGAAATCAGGCCGGAACAGTTGAAATTCAGCCAAGTTTGTGCGGGGCAGCTTGTAGGGATCCACAACATTTATTCCCTCTTTTAAAGAATAAAGAAATACCGAAAGGGGCGCCTAAGTTAGGGGCCAATCTGGTGTCGGTCTTATCATACAGGTGCATTCTAGCATCTGTATCCCATTCCCCTCTCTTGTGTCACTATAGCGCAGGTATAATAGACGACTAATAATGGGTGAAAGCTAAATCAAGGTTTGAAGTAAAGTCTACCGCCCTTTTTGGATTGAACAGGCCGGTTTCCCTGTACGGATCTCCGCAAATAGCGTGACTGCCGTACGGATCTACCGGAAATTACGCTGACTGCTTTTTTGTAGAATTTGGAAGACCAGTTGCTTTTGGAAATTATTGCTTTTGAGTTTGAAGCTTTTGGGGGCTCTGCTTTTAGCAACCCTATGTAATCTTTATAAGTGTCCTTAGGGGCTCACTTCTCTGAGCATCTGGATGTAGAGTCTGAGAGTGAGCATCGACAAGCTCTCTTTGTACTTTGCATACAAATTAATATAAAAAGAAATACCAAAAGGGGCACCAGTCTTTAGGGCCAATACCTAAATTGGGCCGTGTCGTCTTTGTGAACTGTTTTGAAGTGAATCTCTGTTGTGTCACGGTAGAATCTTGACTTGGGGTGTCCAAGTTTGTTCCACCTCTACAGGGTTAAACAATGACCGTTGTAGTGTGACCCCTTTCTAAATGTCGATGGTGTCAAAAGTGGAGTGGAGAAGGTGAATTGGGGGGTGGTGGAACTTCGCCACTCCCCATCTATTGTGTTGTGCATCTCTTTCAGTTCAGTTGTTATTTGAAGTGCTTAAAGTTGTTTAGTCTATTCTTTTCCGTTGGCACGTGGTGCACGTCCCCATGATGTGATAAATAACAAGGGCGCCCAATAAATATGCCACATCATCTACTGAAACCGGCCTGTACTTTCCAAATAGGGCGGTAGACCTTATACTTAAACCTTATTTGCTTTCACCCATTTAATTTGTCGCCCACTTTACCTGTACTTTCAAGACACAACAAAGGGGAAAGGGATACAGGCTGCTAGAATGCACCTGTATGAGAAGACCGACACCAGATTGGCCCCTAACTTAGGCGCCCCTTTCGGTATTTCTTTGTTGTTTAAAAGAGGGAATAATCGCTGTGGTTCCCTACAAGCTGCCCCACACAAGCTTGGCTCAATTTCAACTGTTCCGGCCCGATTTCGGCAACATAACTGTACTAGGACCCTTCACAGTCAATATTCCCACGCATTGAATGACTTTCCCGACTCATACAGGCACTTAACAAAACCTGGCGAGAATCTGCAACACGCTGAATTCTCTGTTTTCACCCCCGAAAATGCGCCAGATCACCTGTACAGCGGTCCCCTCGCGTCCCCGAACCTCCTAGGGGTATTAGGGTCCGTTTAGGGCCAAAACTCTAAACCTGCAAAAATACACAGCAGGCTGTAATTTACTGTTTCGGGCTCCATTTCGCATGCCGGTCGCATCTGTAGCAAGTCCTCGAGCTCCCGCACTTGTAGGGCTACTTGCCCTTTGAATCGGACGAGATTTCTGACGTGAAACCCCTCCGAATTCACCTGTACCTGCGGGGGATTAGGCGCTAGCTAATCCAGTACCTGTGCAAGAGGCTCTTGCCTCGGCAATCGCGCATGAACCCACATAACTGTACATTGGTCAAATGAAAAGCCCACTAGAGGGGCATAACATACTGCCATAGGGGAGAGAGAGGGCAGTGCGTAGCGTGCAGGGCATCACTCCTGGCACCGCACTGTACATAGGAGGGAAAGGAAGCACTCCATAGCTCTTAACCTGTGACAAAAACTGCAAATGAGCCCCTCTCTCCTTCAAATTCAGCGCCACTTCTTCATGCATGAGGAAAGTGCACAGAAATGTGCCACTTGGCACATTTACAGCCTATTTCCCGTTTCGGGGTTGCCGCCTAAAAATCTCCCGACCGGTTGCCCAGTTGACTTCACGACAGAGTAATAAAATGTTCCCCTTGTCATTCCGGAGGTAATGACGCAAACACATTTTCAGGTCCCAAAATAACAGTTCCCTAAATTTTAGATGCTGCCATTGTATCTTTCTAGGTCATCTAACCCCCTTTGTACATTGCAGCCACATCAAAAACTGAAATGTAGCTCCTGTAGCAAAGGATTCCACTTTGGCTAGTCAATGACCCCCCTTTGGCTAACCATAGTCCTTGTCAAACCTTAGTGCTCTCTTGCCCTCAAGCCTGGACTCCCTCTGAACAGTTCCACACTAGCTATGCAATGCAGGGCAGTTAGATTTCCCGAGGGGTGTTTCCAAAAAGTGAAAGTAAATAAAAAATAAGAAAGAAATCAACAAAAAAGATAGATAGTAGTCACACGCTGATGACATACCCCCCTCTTGAAATCTCAAACGTCCTCGTTTGCATCTATGTCGTACATGCTTACAGTCAACACTGATGTATTCAACACTTGTCGACACATGTACGACACATAGATGCTCATTGTCAACCGTGGTGTATTCAACACCTTGTCGACACATGTATTGCCTGCGTGTGAATCCTGTCCCAATGACATAGTGGTAGCTTCGCACTGTGCCATTGCTTGGAGTCAGTAACTTTCCAATGACAAAATGGTAGCTACATATTTTGCCACTGTCTTAATAGTACACGTTGGGCCCAGTAACACTTTCGAGCATACCCAAACCGACAGTTTAAGAATGCAGTTACACATGTACCCTTTAATAGAAGCAATTACTGTATCCTTGACAAACTGACAAGAAATACTCACTTCTATAGCACTAACCAAACTTTTGGACATTCCATAAGAGCAATTGCCAAACTGACAATCTGTATAGCTCTAACATTCATGTAACATGTACTTGATTTGAGCTCACTTTAAATACCATGTACATCATTTGTTTCAGAAGCCATTGTCACACTGACAATCCATGTAGCTTTGAAACTCAAGGGCTTCAAGGTAAAGTGATAACACAGTTGGTGACTCTGCAAGTTCACCTTCTTCCATTCACTTAGCATCCATTGGTGGATAGTTTCTGAACTTTACCAAGTAACGCCTAGCAACCTTGCCTTTCACTTTTCTTTCTTTATGTGCCAAAATCTGTTCCGGGACCAAGATCTCGTCAAGTTCCTCGACTTCCGGCTGATCTTCAGCTGGCATATCCTCTGGCACATCACCCACATAGGGTCTGAGAAGACTCACATGAAACGCATTGTGAATCTTCCAACTCTCAGGCAATTTCAGCCTATATGCAACATCATTAATTATGTCGCATACTTGAAAAGGCCCATAGTAACGCATGCTGAGCTTTGGAAACAGTCTTTCCTTGCCCTTCATCTTCTTTAACCTAGCCTTTTCAAAGCGTAGAAGCACCCAATCACCAAGTGAAAATACCACTTCACAACGGTGACAATCAGTTGCTTTCTTTTGCTTTGCCTGAGTCTTTTCCAAGGCCACTTTGACCTTCTTGTACATTTCATCCATGTCCTAAACATACTTATCTGCTTCAAATATCTTGTCCTTTGTATGCAGTATGGGAGGAACTTGACACGTAGCACTTAGCAGATCTAGGACAGTAGAATTTGCCTCTTCTGACTGCCCATCTCTTTGAGGATGAAATGACGAAGAGAATTTGAGCGTGGTACCCATATTCTCAAACAAGCCTCTCCAGAACAAACTTGTCATGAGTGGATCACGGTCGCTAACAATCGACTGTGGCATGCCATGATACTTGAAAATATTGCTCATAAACAAGCGTGCCATCTGATCTGGCTTTATCTTCTTCTTGACATGAATAAAATGAGCCTGCTTGCTGAATCTGCAAATGATGGTCCAAATACCATCGTTTCCTGTCTGCGTTCTCAGAAGATCAAAGATAAAATCCATAGCAATACTTTCCCATGGTTTATCTGGAATAGGTAGTGGTTGCAATAACCCTGGTGCCTTTTGCCTGTCAAACTTGACCTTCTGGCAAATTAGGCATTCTCACACAAAGGCATCCACATCTCTTCTCAATGTAGGCCAGTAGAAGAATGTCTCAACCGCTTTAACTGTAGCATCGATACCACGATGCCCTGCATACGGTGGGACATGACTCTCTTCCATAACTTTGCGTCGCAATGGCTTTGTGACACACAATCTGCCATGCATCATCATGAACCCATCTTTGAGAAGATAGTGTTCATGACGTTGTCCATCCATTAGCTGCTCGAAGACCCTTGCAAAATCTTCATCATTTGCATACTGTTCCCTCATATCATCAAGTTCATGATGATAAGGAATTGACACAGCTGAAATTTGTGGCTTCCTTGACAAGGCATCAGCCACAACGTTCTTCTTGCCTTCCACATGCACAATCTGAAAGTGGAACATGGACAAGATATTTGCCCATCGCATATGCTTCTCAGATAACTTTGCCTGTGTCAAGAAGTATCGCAAGGTCTGATGGTCCGTTTGGACAACAAAGTCTGCACCTAGCAGGTAGTGTTTCCAACTTAAGAGCGCATGAATCACAGCCTACAGTTCTTTTTCATAGACTTGCATAGTCTTTTCTGGCCCTTGCAAGATTCTACTCTCATAGGCTACTACCCTGCCATCTTGCATTAGCACTGCACCAATGCTACTACCGCAGGCGTCGCACTGGACCACAAATGACTTCCTAAGATCTGGCAAAACAATGACTAGATCTGAAGTCATCTTTTCCTTTAAGAGATTAAAAGCTGAAATCTCTTTCTGTGTCCATCTAAAGGTGACTGCCTTCTTTTGAAGAGCATGTAAAGGTGAAGCAATCTCAGCGAAATTTCAGATAAACCTTCTGTAATAGGAGCATAGTCCCAAGAAACTTCGGACATCGTGCACTGTCTTCAAATCTGGCCATGACTTGATCGCTTCAACTTTTGTAGGATCCATTCTGACACCATCCTTTGAGACAATGTGTCCCAGAAAGTGAATCTCTTCCAGAAAAAATTCACTTTTCTTTGTATTGATGAGCAACCTATGACTACGTAGCTCTTTGAACACAATGGCCAAGTGATGCCTATGCTCCTCTTCATTCTTTGAGTAGACTATCATGTCATCAAAGAATGTACCAACAAACTGCTGGTGTGGACGGAAAATTCTGTCCATCATCCTATTGAACGTAGCAGGAGCATTTGTGAGACCATAGGGCATCACTGAAAATTCGTAAAGGCCAAACGTCGTTCTAAAAGCAGTCTTGTGCACATCCTCTGATCTAATGCGGATCTGATGGTACCCGCTCTTTAGATCTATCCTGCTAAACATAGCTGCTCCTTCTAATTTGTCCAGAATATCATCAATTCTAGGTATAGGGAACCTATTCTTGATGGTATTCTTGTTCAGTGCACGGTAGTCGATGCACATACGCCATGAGCCATCCTTTTTCTGCACCAACAACACTGGAGAACAGAATGGGGATGAACTGGGCTGAATCAGCCCCTTTTCTAACAACTCCTGTACTTGGCTCATTATCTCTTTCTGCTGAGCCGCACTAACCCTGTACGGAGGCTTATTTGATGGGCTACTGCCTGACACCAAATCTATCGCATGGTCCTCGGGTCTCTCTGGCGGTAATTGAGACGGTAATGAATCGGAAAAACAGTCACTATACTGTTGTAAAAACATTGATCTTTCTTTATCTAGCACAGATAAATTTGATTCATCACAATCTGACACTTCACGTGCAAAAACCAAGTACAAAGATGCTTTTTCATTACAAAAGTAATAGCAGAAGCTGATACAGTGGGAATAGACTCCCCTTTAAGCTTTACATCCAGAATGTGAGTCTTTCCCCTGCTCTGTACAGTAATCTTTTTGTTGTAGACATCCATGATTCCCTGTACACGAAATAACCAAGGAATACCTAACAACACATCACATCCGTCCAGTGGCATGATGTAAAATTCTTCAGCATCTACATAGGACTGGATATGTAGGCGCAACTTTCCGATGATGGGTGTCACAGCCTCTGTATGGCCAGGACATGCCAAACCTGCCTCTGCTATATACCCCATCTCTTCAGGTCTGATTCCCAACTTTGAAGCCAATTCTGGGGAAATGAAGTTGGCTTTGGCACCTGGATCAAAGAAGATAAGCACTGTTTGATCCCTGACCTTTCCCCATGCTCTGCAAAGCTCACTTGCATCTGAATTTGGCTTGTCGCCCACCATATCTGGCACTAGACCAGCCATGGGCTTCTTTCCTTTCCTGTCCTCCTTGTCTTCAGAATCAGCTGGCCTTTTCTTTGTAGGACAATTGTAAGCAATGCGGCCAGGCTGCTCACAGATGAAGCATTTGTTCTCTGACCTCAGGACCTTCTTTTGCTCTTCCGACTTGCGAGGAAAACGTCTTTTCCATTTCTTTGCTGGTCCCTTTTCTGATTCAGCCGTAGCTTTGCCTTTCCCTGCGTTGGCTGGCTCCTGAGTCCCTTTAGGAACCTCATTGGGAACGTGCTTCTTCGCTGAATTTTTCTTGGCTGATCCTTCCTTGACGCCAGTATTGAATTCACAATCTTCTCCCTTGAGCAAACTATTGCCAGTGTTTGCTACCTCGATGAGCTGCGTCAAAGTAGTGACTTTGGTCTTCGTGCAGTACTTTCTCAATCCTTTGGGTAGGCCACAACAGTATTTTTCAATCTGTTCTGTCAATGACACAAACCTATAGGAAGTTACTGGAAGTAGAGCTTTCCAAAACTTCCTATTGTAGTCATCGAGATTCTTACAAGTGGCAGCATTAAGCTGGTGCCATTCTGTCATGACATCTGCTTCAAAGTCATCAGATAACCATGCTGCTGCAAAAATCTGCTTGAAGTAAATCCATGTGGACGAAGCTTACCCTTGCAGCAATAAAGTTGTCCACCATTGTCCCGCATTCCCTGTCAAGAAAGTGGCTGCCTTGCGGACCTTTGAAGCCTCTGTAAAGTTTCCCCCGGCATAGGCCTTGTCAAACTACTGGAGGAATGAGAGAGCCTTCTTCCTGTCATCAAACCCTGTAAAGGTCATGAATGTCACACCTTTGCCACCTTTTTTGTACGGAGTTGGCCTCTCCAGCGGCGTTAAGTTGTCATATGGAAGTGACTGAAACATGGGAACACTGTTAGGGTTCATTTGTGTTCCCTGACCGCAATTAAGTTGACCTGGAAATGCCATATTTGGCTGCTGATTTGTAATTCTAGCCATACCAAAATTTGCCGGTGGCATCCCAAATTGGCCATGAGTGCTTTGAAACCCTGGTAGCATGCCCGTGACACCATACATGGGGTTAGACATCATCGTTTGAGCACCCCCGAACACTGTTCCTGGCGTGTAAAACTGATTTCCAGGTGCATGACCAGCCATGCTCTGGAATACCAATCCACCTCCAAAATAGCCAGGGTGTACTGAAGGTGGTGGGAAGACTTGTTGCATAGCCTGTAAGTTGCTTCCCTGCCCATTAGAACCAGCTATAGGCTGCTGAAAAGTGGCTGGCTGAACTGGTACAGCTTGAAAGACTGGCATCTCAGCCACCTGTTCTTGCATCTTAGGCACAGGTCGTGGAGACTGCATGTTCTCCGTCAAGTGTACAGGTGTTTCCATTGACTCTGCAGTATGAGTCACCTGTGCTCGAGCCTTAACAGGCTTTTGAATATGATCCAGTGACCCAACTTGCTGAGACGGAAGAGAAGGTTGCAGAAAGGCTAAAAACCTCGGGTTCTGCATTACTTGTGTGAACATAGCCACAGCAGTAGCCAACTGGGTCCTGAATATATCATCATCCGTCTGTGGTGGTCTTGAGGACTCACCCACTTCATGTGTCTGTTGACCCTGTGAGGAGGAAACCTCTTCAGTCACATCATCTGGTCTGTCAGCCATAATTGCAATTTCCTGTGTCTGGTCTATAATCCCCTGTGTCTTCAAGCCCAAACTGACCAAGGCTCACTTCTATGGGAAAAAGTGATTTAATCCCGACGATAGAAAAGATGAAACCGGCCTGTACTTTCCAAATAGGGTTGTAGACCTTAGACTTTAACCTTATTTGCTTTCACCCATTTAATTTGTCGCCCACTTTACCTGTACTTTCAAGACACAACAAAGGGGAAAGGGATACAGGCTGCTAGAATGCACCTGTATGAGAAGACCGACACCAGATTGGCCCCTAACTTAGGCGCCCCTTTCGGTATTTCTTTATTGCTTAAAAGAGGGAATAAACGCTGTGGTTCCCTACAAGCTACCCCGCACAAGCTTGGCTCAATTTCAACTGTTCCGACCCGATTTCGGCAACATAACTGTACTAGGACCCTTCACAGTCAGTATTCCCACACATTGAATGACTTTCCCGACGCATACGGGCACTTTGCAAAACCTGGCGAGAATCTGCAGCACGCTGAATTCTCTGTTTTCAGCCCCGAAAATGCGCCAGATCACCTGTACAGCGGTCCCCTCGCGTCCCCGAACCTCCTGGGGGTATTGGGGTCCGTTTAGGGCCAAAACCCTAAACCTGCAAAAATACACAGTAGGCTGTAATTTACTGTTTCGGGCTCCATTTCGCGTGCCGGTCGCATCCGTAGCAAGTCCTCAAGCTCCCGCACTTTTAGGGCTACTTGCCCTTTAAATCGGACGAGATTTCTGACGTGAAACCCCTCCGAATTCACCTGTACCTGCGGGGGATTAGCCGCTAGCTAATCCAATACCTGTGCAAGAGGCTCTTGCCTCGGCAATCGCGCATGAACCCACATAACTGTACATTGGTCAAATGAAAAGCCCACTAGAGGGGCATAACATACTGCCATAGGGGAGAGAGAGAGGGCAGTGCGTAGCGTGCAGGGCATCACTCCTGGCACCGCACTGTACATAGGAGGGAAAAGAAGCACTCCGTAGCTTTTAACCTGTGACAAAAACTGCAAATGAGCCCCTCTCTCCTTCAAATTCAGCACAACTTCTTCATGCATGAGGAAAGTGCACAGAAATGTGCCACTTGGCACATTTACAGCCTATTTCCCGTTTCGGGGTTGCCGCCTAAAAATCTCTAGACCGGTTGCCCAGTTGACTTCACGGCAGAGTAATAAAATGTTCCCCTTGTCATTCCGGAGGTAATGACGTAATGACGCAAACACATTTTCAGGTCCCAAAATAGCAGTTCCCTAAATTTTAGGAGATGCTGCCATTGTATCTTTCTAGGTCATCTGACCCCCTTTGTACACTGCAGCCACATCAAAAACTGAAATGTAGCTCCTGTAGCAAAGGATTCCACTTTGGCTAGTCAATGACCCCCCTTTGGCTAACCATAGTCCTTGTCCAACCTTAGTGCTCTCTTGCCCTCAGGCCTGGACTCCCTCTGAACAGTTCCACACTAGCTATGCAATGCAGGGCAGTTAGATTTTCCGAGGGGTGTTTCCAAAAAGTGAAAGTAAATAAATAATAAGAAAGAAATCAACAAAAGGGGATAGATAGTAGTCACACGCTGATGACATCTACACTAATAATAATCTAGCCCAAGGAACCAAACCTGGTCCCCGCCAAGCATAGAAGGGGAAAATGCAAATAATTAGAGACTCTGTGTAGCTAAATTGGCTTTATCTGACAGGAAAATAATTATAAATGAATTATTGGATTTATAAGTGAGAGGGTTTTCTCGCTTGGAACACCAAGAAAAATAATTCTAAATGAATTATTGGAATTTTAAATGAGAGGGTTTTTCTCACTGGAGACATCCGAGTACAAAGTATCCCTAGTGCGTCATTCAAAGTAATGACAGGAGCATTGTGAATGGGAATACCTATAAGGCCACCACGAACGGGTACTTCTGATGCATCACATCGGATGGGTGAAAGGGAGCATCAGTAAGAAGTATCCGACCATCCGGGAACGAACATCTCTGATGCGTCATAGGATGGGTGACATAGAGCATCGTGAAGGGGATTGTACCGTAAGTTCGGTAGGAAAGGACTAGGTGATGGGTATTCCTGATGCGTCACAAGGTGGGTGACGGGTGCATCGGAAAGGGGATATCCATAGTCGAGAGGAAATCCGAACTAGAAAAGAGGAATACGCGTAAAGACGCAAGCACAAGAATAAAGATGGGTTCTGAGAAGCTTTTCTTAAAAAGCGGAAAATTTTAACGAGTTTTCCGGGAAGAGCAAACGCTTTTCCCGCGAGGAATCTATGTCTGCATTGCATTTGTGCATGTGGTTGCATCCATGGACGCCTGGGAAGTGTTGTGAAAAGCATTGTTTTAAACTTATGAGATTTTATTGAGTTTTTGGGCAGGTTCATACCAATTTTAAAATATGCCGGTCGTCCACTTAATAAGTGGGCAGCCACTTAGAAAATAAAGCAACAAAACCAGCCAGCGAATTCTCTCTCCCTATTTCGGGTAGAACAAGGGGAAAAAAAAAAAAAAAAACGGCCGCAATCTCTACGCGAGCAACTATTCGTGCCGTGGTCAAGGAGCTATAAAAGCACCACATGCCCTCACTGAAAAGAAGTTACCAACGTCAACAAAAGAAGACTTTGCCGCCAGATAACGCAAGAGATCGCGAGACTACAAAGTCACTTTTCCCGCGCAAGAGCGACACGTATCTATTGTGGATTCGCCATACGAATTGTTGTCGTGTGTTTGTGTGTGTGTTTGCAGGTACTTCATCGCGAAGGAGAAGCGAGAAGGCTTCGGCCTACGCTTGGGAATTCCGGAAACGGAATTCGGAAATTGTCTGCGGAGTCTCAACTCCGAGTTCAGACGGAAAAAGGATTGAGAGCTCGTCTCTCGGATTTCCCTTACGGGAAGGAACGACCATCGAGTCAGAGATTTAGAACGGAGGGGTTTTCTCCGGTTCTTGTGCTTGTAAAAAGATTCTCCCTAATAAAGGATTCTCTTTAAGGGGGGGGGGACCAGCCCATCTTCTGGTCCCAGTACTATGTCGATCTTCTCACTCTCTCTCTCTCTCTATCTATCTATTTCTCTCTATATCCTTTGGCTTCAGTATTAAGTGATAAATTCTATTTATCCGAGTATATTTTATATTGTTATGCGCTCCCGTTTGTGACAGTGGTATCAGAGCATGGTCTCCTCTCTTTCTCTGTAAAGGAGACGACTCTGGGAAGATATGAGAAGAAGCCATGACAAGCCAAGAGAGAAGTAAGCAGGCGGAAACCTAAGTCCTGCAGGAAAAAGCCATGTGTGGATTTTACCATCCTTGTGTGGATACCAGCTTATCATCCTGTGTAGATATTGCATCTTCAATATTTTGTCTTAGTCCAAACCTCAAGGGGAGGATTGTAAAGTGTGAGCTTTGTCCTAAAGTCTGCATGAAGAAGTGAAGAGGAGGAATTATCCCACATGTAATGGAGTCAAGCTGTAGAGCTACTTAAAGCTCACTTTCATGAATAAACTACACAGTTCAAGTTTGCACTACATGCTTGTCTATGGTGAACCTGTGCTAAGCTAAGTCAATACTCAAAATTGTGTTTATGAGTCCAAGCTAATTCTATCTTGGAACCTGCTTACACATACTCACACACTTGCACTATGTTTCTCTTTCATCCACCCTAGCTAGCACGATCCCATTCCTATCACATACAAGCGAATTACCATCTCATTCCATCCCAAAAGAGTAACAATTGGCTCTAGAACAAGTCGGAGACACCACCAAATCAAATGTACATGTGTCTATGATGGCCATTTTGTGAATTCGTGATGGAGATGTAGCCTTCTTGAATGTGTCGACCATCCAGCTTGAAATTCATGTTAAAACATGCCATAGAGGAGAGAAAAAAGACGTACATATTCTTTTGTGCCTATTTTTAGTTAGTGTATGGGTTGCATGGGTCCTTTCAGTAAAGAGCCACATTGACTTCCTTTCAATTGGGTTTCAAAATGCCCAATCATTTGGTAGAAAGCTGGAATTTGACAAAGCAAGCCTTACAAAATAGACTTTATGAATTGCTAGAGTCCAATGAGTACGAAGATGTAGCGCAGGGGGTCCTTTTAAGAAAAGGACAAGATCGTAGGATCCATCCCAGGAGAAGCCAGCCAAGTAATGTTCTATGTTACTCAAACTTTAAATATTGAGACAAGGACTACAATGTTTGGCGAAACGCTAGACAGTAATGCTCCTTACTGCCCAAAATTTCAGAGCCTAAACCAAGAGACCATGAAAATTTGTTAAATCAACAATTTTTTTAGAAAAGGAGACAAGGTTCCCCATACATGCATAATCTATAAACTGTTATCCTCCAAGTGGGGAAAGACTAATAGTGCAGTTCTTTCTTTCCAGAGGTAAACAAGAAAAGCACAATGTGTGTGTGTGTGTGTGTGTGTGTGTGTGTGTGTGTGTGTGTGTGTGTGTGAGAGAGAGAGAGAGAGAGAGAGAGAGAGAAGAAGAAGAAGAAGAAGAAGAGAGTTTTAACGTGGTAGGAAACTATCCCAAGAGACCTTAAAGATCTAGCTGACGAGGAGTTGAACTCAAGACCTGTTATTCAAGAGGGAAATGGTATAACAAGAGAGAGAGAGAGAGAGAGAGAGAGAGAGAGAGAGAGAAAATTAGCTAGCAACCTATCAATGAACTAGTAATGAGAGGAATGAACTAGTAAGAGGAAGCTGACCAAAAAAATCAGTGAGGACGCGCCCATCAGAAAACCGGCCAGAAGGATGACCAGGCCATGTCAAACCGTACGGCTTGCTCCATGATGTCTTCACAGCTGGATCCAAAGGGTCATGGTTGCCTGTGTCTGCATACGAATCCCCAAACACAAACAATGTTTTGGCATTCTTTCCACTGCCCTGCACATCTGGGGCAAGTAAACAGATCCAGTAAGCAAGAAAAGAGACAAACACACATACGTGAATGGTATTACAAGTTGAAGCGAGCACTCCGAGGAGAATACTGGAGTGAAAGGACACTATGTGTGTGTAAAATGCAGATCATTGAAATACTTGTAGCGAGCAGAAAGTATTTTTAAGCATGGGTGTGTGAAATGCAGATCATTGAAGTACTTGTAGCAAGCAGAAAGTGTTTGTAAGCATCAAACGTGATTCATGTCGCATTTGCTAAGAGGTCCAAAGAGCTCCTTGTGCGTGCAAGGGCAAGTCACGTCTTTTCTGGTAATCCATCGAAGCCAACTGCAAGACTAGAATTGCCCAGCTTATCCAGCTAACGATGAGAACTTACAATTCTAACGTTTACAGGAGCCCAACTGACTTGAAAAGAAGTAATGCAGAAGAAGGGACTTCATGTTGACAGCTACAACATACAATACGATATCATCAAGAGAGTGAGTGTGTGTGCAAAACATTACGCACAGGAGGGGGTAAAAGAAAGGGCCATGAGAAGCAGCAGCAAGTAGAAATCCATGGCACCTCCTCCTCCCAACTTGCTGCATGTATCTATATCTACATCTATATATCTATATGGACTTGACATAAACAGCAGGGAGTGAGCCTTTTGTTACCTGTAACGGAACAGCAGTAGTGGGAGTGCGCCTAGCTCCTTTTCCAAGCTCTACCCCTTTTCAAAGGTGGAGCCCGCCACTTGAGTCTCGTCCTTCATGTAAATTCTCTCTCTCTCTCTCTCTCTCTCTCTCTCTCTCTCTGTGTGTGTGTGTGTGTCGCAGATCTGTCCAATACCTATCATGACCCCAACTGAGGGCAAGGGATAATAAGCCTAATGATAAGTCCACTCCCTCTCTCGATCCATCCCTACAACAAGTCAGCGACACCACCAAAGCAAATGTACATGCGCCTAAGACCGCCATTTTGTGAACGAGTACGGCCAACCGCCGAAGGCGGCCTCTCTTTCTCTTTTTCGCTCCCCCTCTTTATCGCGTGCACATGAGCTTCTTTCACTTTTTTGCATTTAGCTTTCATCTCCCATCTTGTGCCACGTGTAAAGGGCACTCCCCTCCGCCATATTATGTTAAATTCACACTTTCATTCCATCCCAAGAGAGTAGCAATTGGCTCTACAACAAGTCCTAGACACCACCAAAGCAAATGTACGTGTCCCTAAGACGACCATTTTGTGAATTCTTGAATGTGTCGACCATCCACCTTGAAATTCGTGTTAAAACATGCCATAGAGGAGAAAGGAAAAGACATTCTTTTGTACCTTTTTTAAGTTAGTGTATGGGTTGGATGCGTCCCTTAGTAAAGAGCCACATTGACCTCTTTTCGATTGGGTTTCAAAATGCTGAGGCTTCACATTGCTATTCAAAATAAGCAATCATAGGTGAGTCATCGTGGAAATATTCACTGCCAATTGGTTATAAGGAGTTAATTCACAAATTACCCTTACATTAAAGCAGTGTTTAGGCTAACAGCTCAAAAGGTAAGGCAAGGGTGTTATATATCGGACCCACCAAAAACATGGGCAATATGCTATCATAAAAAACAAGGTCTTTCACTCAACTTTTCAATGAACAACATGAAAGAGCAAATCAACTAGCCACAAGATCCAAACCAACTAGTTGTTTCTACATCAACAACTTCAAGCAGTCAGAATAGGAGGGAGGACCTTTTGGCAAAGTGTGCAATCTTAGAGAGGCCTATGGCTATGGTTCCTTACGCACTCTAGCAACCCTAAGGTTCCTCCCCACTCCAATACAAACAACTCTACTCTCCTTGTCATCCAACACTCTTGAGTCCAATCACACTAACAATCTCCTCATAATAAGCTTTCCAAACAATTATCTTGTTCACACCCAAAAAACAAAAAGGCTCAACAAGTACCAATCAATGTTAAGGTAAGCAAAGTAGGAAAACGAGGGGAGAGGCTTGCCCATCACATAAGACATTGGAGATTATAAAAAACAATCAACAACAATGTAAGGGCCTTCATGCTAGAGAGAGAGAGAGAGAGAGAGAGAGAGAGAGAGAGGTCCTTTCCTCCTCCCCGTCCCCCCTTTTTTTTCAATAAAAAAAATTAAATTAAAAGTTTAAATGGCCTTCCTTTTATATTATAGAGAAAGAGAAAAAATAAAACATAAACTAAAAAATTTATACTAAAAATAAACTAGTTCTCTCTCTCTCTCTCTCTCTCTCTCTCTCTCACACACACACACACACATAACAAATTCATTTTGGTCTTTTTTTTAAAGCTAAAAGAAAATAAACATCAAATTTAAAGGAAAATTAATCATGTTTCTTTAGAGAGGAACAAGAGAAAGCACTAAACTCTTTTCATTTAGTAATATTTTGAGTTTAAGGAATGGCTCACATCATAACTCCTCATGGACATAAATCTTATATCAAATTGATCATTATTTGAGTTGAGAAATCAACTCACAACCTCATAATCATTTTGAACTCAAGTAAAAAAATTGCATCCCCATAAAGGATCCATCCCCCACATATAGTCCCTTCCAAAGGACTTCAAACAAGGTGAAGACTTTCGAGTGGCTTTCAAAAGGCAATAAGGTGAGCACTGAGTCACAAGAGTTAAAATTCTATTTAAAAAAAGTGTAAACTCATGATGGTGTGTGTGTGTGTGTGTTATGGAGAGAGAGAGAGAGAGAGAGAGAGAGAGAGATAGTGCTTTAAAAAACCTGTTACTTAGCATTTACTGAAAGGGTAGGTTTACAAAATATACAGTATTAATTGCTATTTATGATTCAAAGTGCGCAAACTCTAGACTTGAAAATTAAAATACAAGAAAATATCAATGGGTATTTTGTCTTTTTGATTGAAAAAATTACTTACAAAGCTTAAAAATTCACATGTTAAACAAGGTAAGTAATTTTTAAGAAGGCTTCTTTTTGGGTTTCTAAAAGAAGCCTTAGAGAAGTGTTGGGTTAGGCATACTCTCAATGTTTTCAGTGATGATTAAGATTTATCTTAAATGTTATTTTGGTTTTACAATAGTAAATGGATATTTTTATTTTACCTTTTGTTTTACTTCCTCACATGGCTTGACTTCTCTTGCATTTCATTCTTTTAGAATGATAAAGTGAAGCTTCACCTTGCATAATTCTAGTAAGTTATATATATATATATATATATATATATATATATATATATATATATATATATATATATATATATATATATATATATATATATATTAATGAACAAAACATGGTAAAGAGAAGAAAAACTGGTGCAATGATGTCAAAACTTAGTTCAAAAATCTTACAAATTTCAAAAAAATTGACAATATTTTTTGTTTGCTTCTTTGCGAGGAGGATACTCGATCGCTTAATAAAAGAGACGTTCATGAACACTGCTTCACCTTTATAATTCTAGTTAAACTCAACCTAATGATTTTATCACTTTATTATTGTTTTAGAAAGCCATCGTGACCCTTTCACTTGTTACTTTTGAGTCCTTGTATTTAAGGACTTCACAAAGATTCGTTTCATTACATTGTTAAATTGTTTTATTTTCTCTATACTTATTAAATGTATCTTTTTTTTATGGAGGCATTAATATATTCTATTGTTTTAGTTTTTTAATATAAAATTTTATTTTTTATTGATTTTATTTTAGTTTTTTCAATTTATTTTGTTTTTAAATGATAATGTGTATAAACCATTTGTGATTATGGTCGGGTTCACAAGAGTTGATAAAAGACATTCAAAAGGGAGCATGCCTCCACCATGGAGGTTGTCCATTGGCACAAAAGAAAATTGCACTTCTCTGGACCCACAAAAAATTTAGCAAGCCTCCCTTTCCCTCCCTCAGAAGAGCAGTTCTACCACTTTTCAACACGAATCGTTGATCAACGCGATTGAACTGAATCCAGCGCCTATGTGGTCAACAACACTACCACTACACTACAAGTCATTCGATGTCAAACTCTTGCAGAATAAATTCTATAGAGCTGTCTCCATTCCTTGTGAATGAAGGGAGAGGTAGAAGAAAGAGTGCGAGGTTTTTTCCGTCAACTCTTGTGAATCTAGCTTGTGTATGTATAATAAAGACTATAATGTAGATTTTTATCTTATTCTCTTTTCATTTTATTTTATTTTCAAATGATAATGTGCAATGTGCAATATTATAGGTACTCGTTTAAACTTACTTTTCGTAAATCTCATTCCCTCCTTAATAAGCTAAGCAGGCCTATGTGCCTCTTCACCTTGTTATATTTGATAGTATTGTTTCTTATGTTTTTCTCTACGTCACTCTATACTCATTTTCTTGAATGATGGTGACCACTTGGATGGTGAGAGATTTGCACATTATTGCAATTTTGCAACCTCTCCTCTATGGCCTTCTCCTTGCCAAAAAGGCATATCATAATCAAATTGATTCTAATGTTCACTTTTGGTCATGATAGGATATTTTGAGTGAATATCATTTGAGTTTCCATGTAATGACTCCTAGTACCTACCGTTCCACCACTGGGGAAAATTCGGGAAAATTCTATTAGACTTACATAAGGCCTAAAGACTTAGAAAAGTATGAAACACTTGGCATCATTTGTTTTTCACCATTGCGTAAAGGTTGTTGGCTGGGGTGCTTGGCAAATTAGTGATGGCAAACCTTTTTATATTTCTTTTTCTTGTGTAGGAGGGACATAGTATTGCATTAACTAAGACCATGGTCGCACGATCCATCGTAATACTAGTTTGGTACCAAAACAAAACACCTAAGTGTCCTTTTTTCAATGTTTTGATGCCATGTTAATCTAAAAAATAATTTCCAAAATTACTTATTTAGGGTCTTTTGTACAATAACCATAGAGTTTTTAAGAAAACCTACTCTATACTTTTAAGCTTCTTTTGATAGAGAATTGGGCCCATAAAGAGTGCTCGTACAAAACTGCATGTAAGCAATACAAAGGATATCTCAAAGAACTTTAAGCTCGAAATGACAAAATCATGGATTATAGTGGGCAGAAACGGGCATGTGGATGGGCAAAAGAGCTTAGAACATTCATTTTTCTCTTCAAAAATCCTAAAAGAGGTTAAATCTCCACGTTCATACTCTCATACTTTGAATTCTTTCACCTCCTCTTAGAAATTCAAAGTAAATAGGTGAGCCTCTAGCCTCTCCTATAGCTTGTTCCATCCTATGTCTTTGCTTATGTAGGTTGCAGAGAGTCATAGCCCTCTCTCTCTCTCTCTCTCTCTCTCTCTCTCTCTCTCTCTCTCTCTCTCTCTCTCTGCGTTGTCAAAAGCAAGATGCCATAGCTTGGAGCTTCCTTTTACACCTTGGGTGGCCTTTGGGGTATAATCGTTAGTGACCACCTTATGGCCACCCCTTCCAAGCGGGTTATTCTTGCATACAAGAAGGCTTCAAATCATCCATAAGCTCAAATATTTGCCAAAGCTAGCTATTTGAGATTTATCTCAAGAGGGAAAAGATCGGCAAGCATATTTTTAGAAACTAATTTTTTATTTTTTCAAGTTTTTGCAGAAGAATATGCATACACATAGGGTAAGATGTTGGTGGATCAACCTCTTCCATCCAGTCACAACTTCGATTTTGAAATCGCTCCGCCTTTGGGGATTGGGGATGGTTGTAGCCATGGCGAACGTACGGGCTAAGGATGGATGATCTTCATGGCGCAACCATGGGGTTTGTTGGTTTCAGGAGTTTGACATGCTTCTTCAACGCACGGATCAAATGGAGAAGAACATAGTGGCCATCAAGTCAAACTTAATGATGCTCATAGAGCTAGCTAACAGATTCATGATCTCTTCTGGCGAGGCACAAGAACCAAAAGAGTTCATCATGGATGAAGGACTTAAAGTCATGGTGTGCAAAGGCGAAGATGGAGAGAGGAACAAAGCTTTTGTGAATACATTTTTGTGCAAGTGGACAGATGTTCATCCTCTACGTGCAACTCTAGATATATTTTTTTCCCTCAAAAAAAGTTTAACACTTGAAGGCAAGGCCTACTATATTTCTTGAGATAGAGAAGTGATCCTCAAGCTAAATAATATCAATGAATTTCACGAAGTGCAAGGATTCCTACGAGGACTACGCCCAAAAGTTAAAGCAAAGATAACTCACATGCATCCTAAAAGTTTGGAAGATGCTATTTTCAAAGCATTGGTCTATGTTGCGAATGAGAACGTGCTACTAGCTACCCTACAATAGATAATCGATCTTCTTCTTACAAAAATAACCATAAATGCAAGGCGTCTTCAAATGATCAAGAGGTTGCAAAGAAGGTTAAGGTTCCTCGAAGTTCTTTGTCTATGGCAAATTTTGTCAAAGCAAAGAAGGATAATTTGTGCTTCAAGTGTCTAATCCAACAAGCATACCAAGTGGGATTGTCCTTTGAATAAAATCGTAGAGCAAGTTAAGGCCAAAGTCAATGACAAAGAGGCAATAAAATGTAAGTATAGGGCCTTGCACATTGTCCAATTAGTACAGCTAAATCTATCTTCTCAATGTCCTCTAATGGAAGTCTCTCACTCCATAGAGGTACATGCGTGTTTTGCTTACAATTTCAACGTGGCAACAACTAGTGGGTCCTCATGATTTATTCCACCTTTATGGATATATTAATGGGTACAAGGTGTGCATACTTATCGAGGGATGAGGCAACTCATAAATTTCTTAATTATGCTTTGGTGAAACGATTGAAGCTTCCACAAACAAAGAGTACATGCAATTACACCGAATTATTAAGCAAGGGCAAGGCTCAGAAGTTTGGGATACTATGGTTAAGGATCTACTGTTTGAAGTCTAGGGCCATCCAATGACAATTAATTTTCAGATTACGAACATGTCAAGAGCTGATGTCATGTGTGGGTATGAGTGGTTGTATAGCCTAGGGCTTACTCTAAAGCGTAGGTATCAACTTTCCAGTTTGAGGGCTATTGGTAATCATGTTTTACTTTTTGGAGAGCAAAGTGTCCCCTCTTCTCGTATCATATGTATAGCCAAGTTGTAGTTATTGCATAAGGAAAAGGAAAGAGAGAATATATATTTGTGTTACTACTTGTCTAACTTCTCTATACATGAAGATAGAAAGTCTGATTTTGCTTCTCAAAGTAATGAATTTATGAAGTTTTGCACAAAAATAAAGATGTCTTTTTGAATGATTTACCTTTGATTTTACCTCCAAAAAAGCTAAGGAATCACAACACCAATTAGCTAAGTATATCAGTAAAGGATTCATTAGACTAGTTCTTCTCCATGGACGTCTCAATGCTCTTGGTGAAGAAGAAGGATGGTTCTATGCGCATGTGTATAGATTACTAAGGTCTGAAGAAGATTACCATAAAAAATAAGTATCCTATGACTAGAGTTGATGAGCTTT
Organism: Adiantum capillus-veneris; assembly: GCF_014529385.1. NCBI lineage: Eukaryota > Viridiplantae > Streptophyta > Polypodiopsida > Polypodiales > Pteridaceae > Adiantum > Adiantum capillus-veneris. The sequence goes on along the minus strand of NC_140944.1, from coordinate 638,873 downwards.
TTGATCAACTCTATGGGGCTTTATACATCACAAAGATTGATCTGAGATTTGGATATCATCAATTACAAATTGACTCAAATGATAAACCTAAGAAATCTTTCCAAACATAGTTTGAATATTTTGAGTTTCTTGTTATTCCCTTTGGATTGACAAATGCTCCAACTCTGCTTATGACACTCATGGACACGGTCCTATGGCCTTACTTGGATAAATTTTTAGTTGTCTTCTTAGGCAACATACTTTTTTATAGCAGTTCTTAGGAAGAACACTTGGAACATCTATAAAAGGTTTTTGATCTACTTAGATAGTCTACCTTATATGCCAAGAAGGGAAAACGTGCTTTTATGAAAAGAGTTGTGCAATATCTTGGCCATATTATTTCAACTAAGGGTCTCAAGAACGATCCTAGTAAAGTGGAGTCTATGTTGAAATGGCCTTCTCCCATAAAATTTAAAAACTTTAAATTTTCTTGGATATGGATGGCTATTATTACAAGTTTTTTGGGGTTCATGCCAACTGACTGGACACCCGTTATCAACCCATCATTACTAACTCACTTATTCTTTACTTGAATATAGAATAAGGAGCAAGAGAGGATAACTTGCTCTCTATGCTTCACCCACTCCATGCTCTCCATGCTCACACATCACTGCACTCATGCATCTGTGCATACGCACTCTTCAAGTGGTATTGGAGCCGAACGTTGTGGTGCTACTCCTCTCCCAGTGTTTCCCTCTTCTCGGCGAGCTTCACATCGGCTACATTGGCAAATGGATCAAAGCTTGGAGCTTTCATGGCTATGAAGGCATTGTGAGCTTGACACATAGAGATCGTGTATCAAGGTAGCAAGGGGTTGAACTCCACAAACTACAAGGGGAGAGAGATTGAGATTTATGTGAGCTCAAAGAGAGAGAGAGAGAGAGAAGCAAGTCGCTTAGTTCACGAAAGATTTACAACAGGTCATTGTTTTGCTCATAACTTGAGCTAGAAAACTTTTTTTCATCAAAACGAAGCTCTCTTTGAGGTCTATGACTTTGTAAAATAATTGATCAGTTGAGTTTGAGTGAAGGTATGTTTGAATTAAAAAACACAGAGGTTGTTTTCTAAGGACTGATTGTGTAGTTAAGAGAGAGAAAAAGATAGCTTCATCTCAACTTCAACATTGAAGGCCTCGAGGATACACACAATGGAGTAGAGAGGGTGGGGGAGGGGAGAGAGAGAGAGAGAGAGAGAGAGAGAGAGAGAGAGAGAGAGAGAGAGAGAGAGAGAGAGAGAGAGAGAGAGAGACTATTGGACAAACACTTTCGACATCGACAAATTTAACATAGTGAGAGTGTAGCTCTTTGGTTGCAACTATACATAGAGAGAGAGAGCAAGCATAGCTCTGCGACCTCATTATAGGTCAAAGACAGAGACAGGGACATAAACATACAAGCATACTGGTTGTGCTTTAGTGGAGCATGGTTATCTCTTGGCTTGAGAGAGGTTTGATTATGCCATATGCATTTTGGACATGATGTATACACTTGTGGTTTACTTTAGATATTGCGATCTCCATATCTCTATTTGCAATTGTCTTACACTCATAGGGTCTATAGCAAATTGACACACGTTTTTTGCATCATTCCAGTTCCAATGGGAGTTTCATGTGTGTGGTTTTTTGCATGTGATAACACAGGTTTAGTGTTGTGAGCTCTTTTGAGAGCGTTATCCCTACAAAGATCTATTTTGCTTACGTATTTGTTGGCGCTTGTTTTTGTGCATATCCTACACTTTGTAGCGATTTTATGACTCATATACGTTGTGTTGCGGATACTACCTCTGTACGTTGTTGTGGAGCCTATTTTGGATTGATTTAGCAGTTATCCAACTATTTTTGAGACTTGGCCCAGAAGAGCCCTTTTTGAGACTGTGGCTAGTCATTGTGTTTGCTTACTTTGGAGGGACCTAAGTGAGGTTTTATTGAGCTAGGATGTTCTCAAATGTATGAGACACCTTTAATGATACATGTTGCTAGAGATTCCCCTACTCGTAACCACACCGCCATAGGACTTGTATAGAGGTGTGTAGGTGCTTCTAATGCCTAGTTGGTAGTCCTTTTGAATTGTTTTTTCAGCAGTTTATGCGCTTTGATGCCCTGATAGCACTCTTTTATGGTTTATGTGTTGATTTTCTTGTTTCAAGGTTGAGAGTTTGACCTCTGTACAAAGGAGACTGCCAAAAATTTTGCAAACATTTTGCCATAAATCCTTATCTCTCTCTCTCTCTCTCTCTCTCTCTCTCTCTCTCTCTCTCTCTCTCTCTCTCTCTCTCTCTCTTGCATTTGCTCGTGTCAATTATGGTGGTTGGATCTTCTGAAAAGAAGAGTACTATATCAAAAAGTTTGATGGCACAAACTTCACAATATGGAAGCAGTGTATGCTTGATGGCTTGGTCAATAAGGGCATTGCAGTGCCATTGAAAGAGAGCGGAGAGGGTGTTTACAATGGTAATTAGTGGAAGGAGATTGATGCTCATGCTATGGTGACCATTTGCCTGCGATTTGGCAAAGAGTTCGTTTTTTTTTAATGATTATGGACAAGACTTTTGCAAAGGATTTATGGGAACCACTATGCTCAACTTGGGATGGCAAGATGCCTCATTAAAAAAAAATATTATGAAAAAGCTCATGTGTTTGAATATTGAAGAGCACAATAGTGTCAATTTACACTTAAATGAGTTCAGCAGCTTGTTTACACAACTTATATCTAAGGGACTTAATTTCAATGATGAATTGAAAGCTATTTTTTTGCTATATTCTTTGCCTTTGTCACGGGACACACTTAACATTGCCATTAGTAACTCTGCACCTGGCAGTAAGCTTGCTTTCATTGATGTTACTAGTGCTTCACTCACAAAAGAGATTAGATGTCAATCTCTTGACACTAGTGGGCATGGTGATGCATATATGGCCGGTGATGGTCATCACAATCAAAGAGGTTGTCATAGTCACGGTCGATCATAAAATTGCAAGAATGCTTGTAGCAAGAGTCATGGATGTGACCAGCAAAATGTAGAACACTAGCGTTGCTACAAGAAAGGCCATTTAAAGAAAAATTGCCACATTTTGAAACATAAAAAGGATAAATCCATTGTCAATTCTAACCCTCCTAAGAGCGATGTGAAGATCGAGGAGCTCAATGTAGTTGAGTCTCCACCAGCTGAGATGTTTCTGACGTGCCACAAACTTCGAACTTCTTGATATTCATTGTTGACTTGAGTCCAGATACATTATTGGATCTTGATGAGTGTTATGCATAAAATTTGACCATTGACTCATATGCCACTTTCCATCTTACTCCCCATAGGGAATGGTTTTCTAGTTATGCTCATATGCATGGTTCGATCAAGCTAGGTGACTTGTAACAGATTGACATTCGTGGCATTGGAGATGTGAAATTATGTACGTGTAACAACACTAATTTTATGCTTTGAGGTGTCATACATGTGCTAAAGTTGACTAAGAGTTTAGTGTCAGCCAATCAACTTGATTATTTTGTACTAATATATAGTATTTATCAATGGTTTTTGGATTATTCACAAGGAAAATTTGGTTATCTTGAAGGACCAAAATTATGGCTCATTGTACTCTTAGCATGTCTCTTCAGTGAAAGAGAGTTAGATTTATGTCTTTGAGTTGCTTTCTATTGAGTTGTGGCATAGCCGGATTGGTCATATGCACTAGAAAGAAATAAAACAAACTTAGTGTTTGGGCTACTTACCTGTGAAAGAAAATTTTGGCTCATTGTACTCTTTGCATGTCTTTTCAGTGAAAGAGAATTCTATTTATGTTGTCGAGTTTCCTTCTATTGAGTTGTGGCATAGCTAGATTGGTCCTATGAGTCAGAAAGAAATGAAGCAACTTTAGTGTATTCTAATTTTATCTTGTGTGAGCATTGCATTTATGGAGAACAGACTAGGATTACCTCTTTGCCATTGAATAAATAGTTAGTAAATCCTTTAGACTTAGTACATAATGAATTACGTGGACCTATGCCAAATAAATTTCTAACGGAGGCATTATATTTCCTAACATTCATAGATGATCCCTGCTAGGAAGGTGTGGGTCTACCTCTTGAAGAGGAAAGACGAAGGTTTTGCTATGTTTCAAAAATTCCTTGCAATGGTAGAGAACTAATCAGGCAAGAAGCTAAAGGTTTGGTGCACTAACAATGGGGGAGAGTACGCCTCCACTAAGTTCAAGAGTTTTGTTAGCAGAAGAGGTACTAGATGACAGTTTACTATGTCGTACACACATGCTCAGAATGGCATTGCTAAGTATATGAATAGGACAATCCAAGAGAGAGTCACAACCATGTTGTCTATGGAAAACTTACCTCCAGATTTTTGAGGAGAGATTATCATGACAACAATTTACATCATCAATCGATAACCTAATACACCACTGAACTATAAGATTTCACAGGAGATGTGGAATGGCAAGAAGCCAAACTATGATAGATTACGTGTATTTGGTTGATTATGGAAAATGAGACTTGGGAACCGACAGAGTTGCCAGAGGGCAAACAAGCCTTGAACTGCGAGTGGGTGAATAAGAAGAAATACACAACAAAAGATCTCGAGCTTAAGTATAAGGCTAGAGTAGTTGCTAAGGAATTCAAACAAAAGAAATGCATGGACTTTAATGAAATTTTCTCTCCAATAGTCAAGATGACTACATTGCATCTTGTGCTTGGACTTGTAGCCACCAAAAACATGTAACGAGCATGGAACTTATCCAAATGTAAGTGAAGACTACTTTCCTTCATAGGGATCTAGAAGAAGACGTCTACATGAAACAACCAGAGGGTTTTGAAGTTAAGCCCATAAAGCCTACCAAGGCAAAACTAGTGTGTAGACTGCTTAAGGCATTGTATGGCCTAAAGCAAGGCTCAACTTGGCAGTGTTACCAAAAATTTAGCCAGTACATGTAGTCCCAAGGGATATGGAGCCAAGAAGATCATTGCTTGTATAATCGAGAGTTGATTATCATCTTGATACTTTACAATGATGATATGCTCACATTTTTTAGAATTCTAAAGACAAGATTGCCATCTTGAAGTCACTGAGCATGCAATTTGCTATCTATAAAGGATTATGAAGATGCAAGTCACTTTCTTGGTATGCGTATCAAGAGGAATAGAAAACGTGGAATATTGGAGTTCTCTTATGAAACATATATCCACAAGGTCTTACATAGTTTTAATATGTAGGGAGGGAAGGCTACATTGAGTACCCCAATGCTTGCATATCCAAAACTTAGCAAGAATGTTGCTCTTAAATCTGATGCTGAGAAAATGAAAATGGAAAAGGTGCCATATTCTTTAGTAATAGGCGGTCTTATGTATGCCATAATAGCCACCAGACCAAATATTGCATTTGCAGTGGGAGTGGTTAGCAAATTTATGGAAAATTCTAGCAAGAAGCATGGGAAAGTAGTGAAGCACGTTTTGAGATACCTTAAGGATACAACAAGCAAATGCTTATGTTTTGGGAGTAGTGGTGCATCCATAGTGTGTTACACAGATGCAGACTATGCAAGTTGTGTGGATAGTCAAAGATCTATGTTTGGCTATGTATTCCTATTTTCTGGAGCAATCGTGTCATGGAGATCATGTCTCTAGGATTGCACTTGTCTTTTATCGTAGAGGGCAGCGCATGTCACAATTTTTGGTGCTAGCAAGGAAGCTGTATGGTTAGCTCGTCTAGTGGGATACCTTGGCATTTATCAGATTCCATTGTTATATTGTGATAGATATCTATTGCGTTAGCGAAGAACCCCGTACACTCCAAGTCAAAACACATAGAGACTAGGTATCATGTCATACGAGACATACTAGCTAGCAAGCGCATTAAGATAGCCAAAGCATACAGATGGCAACATTATAGATGCTCTCATAAAGAGTCTAGCCTCAGAGAGGTTTGCACATTGCATTGAGATGATGGGTGTAGGGTGAAGCCATTGGAATGCTTCATGGTTGTACAAGTCATACATACATAGTCCACTTGGGCCACGTTGACCTTCAAGTGGGAGATTGTTGGGGTGTTCAAGCCAACTAGCGAGATGCTCATTACTAATTCACTTATTCTTTATTTGAATATAGAATAAGGATCAAGAGAGGATACACACTCTCTGTGCTTCACCCACTTTGTGCTCTCCATCCTCACACAGTATTGCACTCACACATCTGCACACGTGCACTCTTCAAAGTTCATTCAAAATCCTGGCAAGATAATTGTGCCTATGACTGACCAATTGAAGGGTAGTTTACTTAGCAAGTAGATCAACAAAGTAGATTTGACAAGCTAAAGATAGCTTTAGCTACTACTCCTCTATTGAACATCTTTGATCCAAAAAAAACTTTTGTTTTGGAGATTGATGCTAGCAATAATGCCACTGGTGTAGTACAAATTCAAGATGGTAGACTAGTTGCCTTTGAAAGTAAGAAATTAGATAGTGCTCAACAAAATTACTCTACATAGAAGCATGATTTATATGCCATTATACAATAACCCAAAGGAATACAAAAGTTGGGAAAAATCTCCCTGATGGAAATAGGGTTGCATGGAAACACACATCACTTGGAAAAGATGAAGAAGCTCAAGGCACACAATAGAGAGTATATTGCTTAGTGCACAAATAAAAGATAAGTTAGCCCTAGAATGATGGGTGTATATAAAATGCACGGGGAAAAAACATCCTAGTGAGGGGAAAAATGCCCCAACAGTCCTAAGTGTATTCACACACATCACTACCACATAATGGTAACAAAACCCCCCTGGGAGTGATGCGGTAAACGAGAGATAGCACATAGTGTATAGGGAAGTGCCATGCCCTAAGGACATGATCAATCCACAAAGGGAAGTAATCCCAAATATTTGCAAAAAGCTTTGAACTTCATACGAGGCAATGTCTTCGTAAAAATATTTGCAAGGTTGTCCTATGTCTACACATAAGCCAAGCTGACCTCTTTAGCTGAGAGTCTGTCTCTAACATAGTGGCAATGTACCTCACTGTGCTTTGTGTGAGTGAAAAATTGGGTTCCATTGTTAATGCGCTCTAACTGTTAGTGTAGACAATGTTGGCATTGTCCTATCCAACACCCAAATCAGCCATAAGGCGTCTGAGCCATACACACTCAACCGTAGGTGTGAAGGCTGCCTTGTACTTAGACTCACAACTGGAAGTGGCCACAGTAGGTTTCTTCTTGCTCAACCATGACATGCATGAACTTCTGAGCATGAAACAAAAACCATTTGTGGACACTTGCGTGTCAAAACAACTAGTCCAATCGGAGTCCAAAAACCACTTGTTTTGACACTCGCATAGTCAAAGTCTAAAAACCACTTGTGTTTGCTGCTAAACTAACCAGAGCTGGAGAAAGAGCATCAAAAGGGATGCCACTCATTTTAAAAGCCAATTGAATGTATTAAATCACTTTGCATCACTAAAAAATCCCGCAAAGTCCAAAGCCATCGTAATATTACCAATTGTCAATGAGTCTAAAGGGGTTGAGGGCCTCCAAGTTTGTAATCATATGCAGTTTCCAAGCCTTATATTGAGCCAAATAGCTAGAAATCCATTCTTTGAACCTTGGCTAAGGTATAAATTCCAACCTTTGTAATTAAACACCTAAGCTTTTGGACAATGAAAGTAAGCATTTGTTGCAGAAGCTCAACGTGAGTCTACCATTTCTTTGAATCTTCGTGTCTCTCTTGTACATTGTTGCATTGCTATTCCAAGCATACCAACGCATTTGCAGGTGAAAGCTCTTCCATTTAACGTAAGTTTCTCGCGATGAAAATGTGAATTTAATCGTGATGTCTACAACCTGATTTTGCTCCCTATGCACCATACATGCATCAGAACTGGTTTTTGACCTTAAGAATAGGTAGAGCACGCCTAGAGGAAGCTATAGAGTGCTTTAGAGTCCGAAATTGACTGACCTAAAATAGGTTGTTTATCTTAGGCACGATTTTTTCGAGTGTTAAAAATGACATTTAAGTACATGGGAGTGTTAAGGATACTCTGCTCATGCTAGGCATAAAGTTTCGTTGCATTCGAAGACTCATAGCTATACCAAATCATCAAAACAAGCTTGCAGTAAGGAAAATAGCTTTTGATGTATGGCGCACATTTGAGATCGATCTAGGTGAGAGCACACTAGACTTGGGTTTTCCAAGAGATTGGCCATCTCTTGTAGCCTCCATGCACTAGTCGGGTCAGCTACATCCCACGGATTGACATTATATGTATGTGGTTCTCAAATTGTGAGCATTGATATGGTGAGGCTTGGTAGTTGGCCGACATTTTTGGAGTCGTTGCCAGGGATGAGGCAACCTAGACTAGAGAAAAACCCAAAGTATTTACTTAAATTTCCATCACTTCCTCTAGTCTCGGCTAGAGTAACACCTTTTTTGACTTTATCATGGCTGAGAGGTGCTTGAGAGTAGGGATACTTTGTAAGGACCTCAGGAGCTTTAGTTTAGTAAGAAGATAGGTAGAGGGTCCTTGAGACGAGCTAGTGGTCGGTAAGGGCATCACCTAAGTAGGAAGTAGAGATTTCAGACTGAAGGTTGAACTTTTTACCTTTTGTATTCTCTTTTCATTTTCAGTAAGACTAGGGTAAGTAGAAAACCATCAGGATTGCATTTGATTTGAGGTGCACTGAGGAAACCATAAAAATAGTCAGACCTATCTTAGGCACGCCAAAGATAGAAAGAGGATTTGAGATTGACATGGTACAATTGAACATGCAAGGTGGTAGACCAACTTGATTAGACTACCCCTGTTGATTTTGGAAACATTTGGATCACTAAAACACTATGTCAATACCAAAATTGGAAAAAAAAAACGCAGACTTTTGAAAAAATTCACATGGAAAACCCAAATCAAGCTAAAACTTGAAATCAGGGTGTGGACAAATCCTAAAACACGCGGGAAAAATAATCTATGAAGAAAAAGATGAAAAATGTGTAAACCTGAAAGATTTGTATCTTAGGCGCATCGAAGATAGTAAACTCTCTAGAGGGGTATTACAACAAAACTTCAACTCATAGAGTCTAATTAGACCATAAGACAACTCTTGAGCAAGTTTCATCAAATTTGGACTTGTGTAAGGGTACAAACACCGAGAAAATAGGGAAACCAAGCCATGGGATCAAAAACAGTGATAAAAACATTGGTGAATGATCCAAACTTTGTGAAACTCATTATACAAGCTTAAAATCACATGTAGAATCCACTCTAAGTCACAACATCCAAAAATATGTCTAAATAGAAAAAATTTATCTTAGGCGAGCCGAAGATAAATCTTTCACCAAGAAAGCATTTTTGACATTTTGACACGAGGATTGACTTTGTCAGGCTGTGGAAACCCTGATAGAAATTGAGATAGACCCTACAAATAGGTGCAGTCATCTTAGGCATGCTTAAGATACAATGAGCAGAATTTCACTTTTTTTGCACATAAGGTCTATTGGGCACTATAGAAAGGATTTTTTGTATATTTTGTGATCAAGGATTGACAAATTCTAGAATCACATACGGCTTTAAGTGTTGTCGTGCAGGGAACTGCAACTTTGTAAAGGACAGGAGAGCAAACGGCAAAAGCATTGTGTTTGAAACCAGAGACAACCTTCCAGGTTTGGAGTATCAATTCAATTAAGTTGCGTAAATCCATATATAAAACAAAGATCTGGTAGAGTTTTGGTGGGTTACTCGATTGACTTAGGAGAGAATAGGAGTAGAGCGTCCACAAAAGAGAGTGTCAACCAAGGGAGACCATTAGAAACTATTGCAAAAGAAGTGTCAGACACTTACTTCAATTCAAGCTCCGACATGTCTTCTTTTTTGACACAATCAGGAATTGGGACCTCTCTCAAGTTCAAGCACATCTTGACTTATTTCAAGACCAACAAGTATGTAGCCCAGATCGATGAGGATAGATGACCATACCATTGATTTTGAAGAGGAGGTTAGGGCAAACAAACAAGATGACTTGTATGTAGACCAAAATGGAGTACAACATCGCAAGATACAAGACCCTGATTCAATGGATAAAGGGGATTAGAGGTTGATACTCTAATACGAGATAAGACTGTAAAGGAGGGACCTCCAGTGTTATAATTAAAAGGGTATGAGTTAATAGATGCTAAACCATTGAAACGCATCCCCAGTGATAACCCAAGACTTAGAGTCTATTGTTGGGAATAAAAAAATATTAAGGATTTGGTATGGACTACACATGCCAGATTAGGACAACTAACACCCTTGAAAATTGTGTACATTTTCAAAATCAAGGAAAAGGGACTAGCAGAACATCCCACTCATCTCTTTGGGGATTGTTCTAACAATAATTTTGTCATGATGACTCTGAAGGAGATTGAACAAACCAAGTACCAAGGACATTGAATCCATGAAGTGATCATGGGAACTGTACAAGACATTAATTCGGATGTGGATCCAAAGGCTAGATCTTATGACAACATGGCCAACCAACAAGGAAGCATAGCAAGGAGTAGCCACCTCAATGGTACCAACAGAGAAATAAAGGCAAAAACCACCTAAAACAGGGGAGAAATGAGTGACATGAGGACAAGAAGAGGTCCACATGAGTCACACTTACCAAACAGCTGGTTTGAGGGATTAATGGGAGAAACACCGGCTCAAAGGGAGAGAGTGGAAGCCGAACATAATCCTAGAGTCAGACCGGCAGATTTCCAAAAGTGGGTAAAAAAATATAGTGGGACAGGCGATCTATATGACCATTTGGCCAACTTCAGACAGGTTTTGAGAGTTGAGCGTATAATTGATTTCCATACACAGTTTGAGGGATTTGGGATGACCTTGGAGGGAAAAGCCTTGACTTGGTCAGACCATGCCTCCTTGATCGAGCCAACTTTGGCCATGAGATTTGTCGCTACATACTCTAAAATGGGCATAAAGCATAGTATTCTGTCACAAATCTATAGTTTCAAACACACTTGGTGGTTATCATTTTCTTCCATCCAGGCTTATGAACATGTATCATCAGTTTAGGGAGATGCCCTGCCAAATTTTGTACCATTTGCAGTAAATCTGTGATCGTAGGCCCAAAATGACATTTTGTATACATCTGAGCCAATTTCTATTGCCCTGTTTTGAAAGATTTTGCACCAAGGTCTCATGTCACCGTCGTCGAAATTGAACCAGATTTGACATGCTTGTCCGTCTCTTCTTCTTGATCATCAAGGTACGTTTCTTCTTCCATTTGAGGGTGTTTATTTATTATTTTTGACCTTTTTATTTGGAAAAGTAAAAGAAAATCATTTTTGACCTTTTTATTAAGAATATTTAAAGAAAATTATAAACCCAATCTAAAAAAATAGAAAACAAATCTAAAAATTAATTAAACACACACAAACATTGTACTTGGCCATATTTTTGTGGATTTCTCCATTTTGATCACTTTTTTTGTTAGTTAAATTTGTAATAGTTTTAGTTTTTTTGGTGATGTTTACAATATTTACACACACCTACGGGTTATCATATTACATTCTCCCCATTCTCTTTACTCATAAGGGCATTTCTCATGGATTTTGCAAAAAATATCACACATTAGCATACAAACACTTCAAACATTGCCCTTTTTCTAGCCAATTTTATATGTTCAAGTCCGCATTTAGAATGTCTTCCCCCTCCTAATTGGAGTCCTTTGACATGACAATGTGCAGCCTGGGTTGTGTAGTGCATGGGTGGATAAGTTGTGTCTATGCATAGCCGTGAATGGCTCTTTCATGCTTATGAGGTCAATGCTATTCAAAACAGTATGTTTTGCAAGAGGAGTGTCTTGAGAAAATTTCCCAAGGGTTCTTGATGTTTAAAAGTAGTATTTCAAGCGTGCGAAGCACTAGGATAAGAGAGACTGGGATTGGGTGGAGTGTACCAAACGCGTTGCACTCCTTGTGGAGCTCACAAGGAGTGCTCATCAGTGGCAATTTATAAGAGTAGAGGGTTTAGAACTTGATAGAGGGGAGGAGAGGGGTGTTTATATAGGGAAAAGAGGAAAAAGGGGGGGGGGGGAGGAGGGGGGGGGGGGGGTAATCTTTCATGAAAGAAAGTGTACTCTAAAAAGGAGAGTACTAGAAAGGGATTGGTTGGGAAGTTCCCTATAATATTAAAGGAAACAAGAGTGAAGGGTGTAGTATTGAGGTAAAGTGGGAGGAAGTATAATTTACCAAAGGGTATTTAGAGAGAAAAAAAGGGGAGAAAGGAGGAGACTACCCTCCTGAGAGAATTTCAGGGGGTATACATGGGGGGGGGGGGGGAACGGGGTGATGGTGTTATGTTGCTTGGGAGGGGAAAGTGGGGGTAAGGTGGCCCAGTTTGGCTTAAAAAGGGGTGATGGTGTTAGATTGCTCGGGAGGGGAAAGAGAAAGTATGTCTTCATTCACATGCTCATTTGGAATGCATATAAACATGTGTGAGCAAAGAAATCTATGCACAAAGATATTCAAGTTGATCATGCCCAATGTTGGAGTAAACTCTTTATGGCATGCCTTCACTTTAGCTTTGCAGTACTCCAAGGATTGGGTAGTCTCCTTCTTGTTGGTTGAATAACTTACTATGTTTATCATGGCACTTGTATCTGGCAGTGCTTGGATTTTGAATCCCTCCTTTAGGATCACTATTATCCGCATGTCCATTCCATCTAGCCATTCATCATCCATCTCTTCTTCATCTTCTACTAAAGCATGAGTGAAATGTAGAGTATGAAGCGTGTTTATTAGCATGACTTAAGGGACTGGTCACATTGGAACCTTCCTCTTTAGAAATTGAATGTTAGCTTCCTCATGAGCTTCTTCAATGACCTATTGTCATTTGATCTTGCATTCCTTTGCTACATGCATTCTTCCAAGAAGATCACTGGTTTTAGTGTCACGATAGTTACCATTTGAATTAAAACAATGTTGTAGCCTTCTTCATCATAGAATAAGGTCAGTGTAGATTCATTGACACAAACATCGATGGTCAAAATTTGGTCCACTCAAATGGCTCGAATAAATGTTCAAGGAAAGGTTCTGGTACATAATCGGCATCGTTTACTTCTCAAGTCAAGATCTTCCATCATAAATTACCATTCTGTGAAGGTCCACACATCCAAATAAGGCGTGTCCTTGTTCAACCATGATGTTACTTTAGTTTTGGCCAATGTTTCTAGATCAAGGTCTTGGATTGGTGTTTTTAGACGTCCTTATATGAGTGATCTTTCAAGTTTACAGGTGTAATTGATTCGACTTGTTTCAAGTATAGATAATTGTTTCCCTAGTCTTGGATCAATTGTATTTGCCTCATGAAAGGTTATCCCAAAATGATTCCATAGTTCAATTTTTTCCCAAAGTCTACAATGGCAAATGTGTGTTGGTAGTCAATCCCGCATGAACTGACTATCACATTTTCTAACAATCCCATGGGTTGTTTGATGTACCCATTGGCTACCAATTACAATTTCATTCTTATCTGCCTTATTGTAGGTCTTCCTCAGGCTTCCCATACTGCCTTTGCTGCTATGGAAATACCTGTCCCACTGTCTAGTATCAGCATGGCGGTTAAATTGTTAAATTGCATCGGAAGAGTTGTGATTACCTCATTTCCTTCACAATAATCTCCCATTTTTTCATAGGAACATATTTGACAAGTTTACCTCAAGATTCCTCTAAGCACAAATCTTCAACTTTTGCTTTTGTTAACCCTATTATTCCCACTTACTCTAAAGCACTTTGCAGATCTTTCCATAGATGTGGTCTGATCTTCAACAACTCACCCTCTTTGGTGTCTTTTGTGTTTCTTAAAAAGTGATTTTTGACTTACCAATAGGTTGTTACAACTTTCCTATGATCAATGATGACCAAAAATGTTGTTTTTGGGCTTTCAAACTCACCTCATGAGTCCCGCACCTGAAACTTTGAAATTTTGCAAAACACTTCATTGATGACAATTCAGAGGGTGAGATAGGTTGGAAATCCTCCTTAATATCTACTTATCCTACTCCTAGTCAACTCAACAAATGGTAGTGGAAAGTATCCACCAACACTAGTCTTCCTCTTATTTTTTCTTTTTAAAAAGAGTATGAATTCCCAGACTCTGACATAGTTTAAGCTATCAACCACTCAAAAACACCTAATCTAAGCCTAAAGATCCTCAACGAGTATGCCTACCCCTAAGATACCGAGACTCTGACATAGTTTAAGCTATCAACCACTTAAAAACACCTAATGTTACAAGATTGGGAACCCTTCTACTGTGTGTGGTTAACTACAATTGGGAGAGTTGAAGTGTAATGGGTACTTATTATTCTATCTATCTATTTTGTTACTAACGGTGAGTTGCTAACTTGTAGATTGGAGTCTTGGGAGTTGAGGAAAAGGCCTCCGCAAGAAATAAATTCATCGACCATTTTATATTTCATAGTGTTTTAGATCTTTTATCAATAAGCCACTATGGCTGCTTTGTAAATAGGATAGTGAGAACTCACCCTAAGAGGGTCATGCAATAAGTAATATGCTCCACAAGTGGAAGTAAGTGAAGTGTAAAAGAGGGGCCTCCAATTTTTGGCACTAACAAATAATATCAAATATTAAATACCAAACTCCACAAGTAGGGGGTACCAGCTAAATTTATTCATAAAATTGGTCATTAGTTTGAGGTTAAAATTGCAAGGGTGTATAGGCGAAGGATTAGTTGGCAAGGAAACTACAATTCACTTTGAGAACCTGCTTGCATGGCGATAAAGGGGAGAAATAAGGCCAACATTGTCATGCGGTGTTGAAACAACAACAGCGAGCTGGTTGGTGAGGGAATTGCACTTCACTTTGGAAATTGGCTTACATGGCGATAAGAGGAGCAGTTGTTACCATATACATGTGGTAGTGATGTGTGTGAACACACTAGGACCGTCGGGGCTTTTTTCCCTCTTTAGGAGATTTTTTCCCCCTAGCATTGTATATACGCCCATCACTCTAGGGCTATCTATCTTTCCATTGCACACTAAGTAACATGAGCTTCCTTCGTCTTCTCCAAGATGTGTGCGTTTCTCTGCAACCCTAATTCCAACAATTGGTATCAAAGCAGGTTATGTCCTCCTTAGCTTAGTCGCCAATTGCTCCAGCACACACCTGCTCACTTTCTTCGATTTCAGTGAGGTTTGGCAAGTGTTTGCAGGTCGACAAATATTTTGGGAGAGTTCGTAGAGTTGAATCTGCTCAAATTTTTGATTTGGGCTCATTTCGACCTCCGTTTCACTACAGACAGGTCTGCAAAGGTAATTTTGTCATTTTGTGCAAAATTTTTGTCAATGCCGTTTTCTGCTTAACAAGTGCTTTATAGTCTTCTACGGTTTGTGCTATATAGCACGTGTTGTTCCCGCTCCGTTTCTCCTATTTTTGGGCAGTTTTTACATTAGGTGCAGCATTTACCATGGCTGACAACAACACAGATGTGTTCAAGATGTTTGCTGCTGAGGACAGGTTGGATGGGGACAACTACCCTATGTGGGCTTATATGATGCAACATGTTCTTGTGTCAAAGGGCGTCTGGAACATTGTGCAGGGCATTGATGTACATCCTGGTTTTGAGGATGCAGGCGATGTTGAGGATGTTGCAGGTTTTGTTGTAAGGATTGTTGCTATTAGAGTTGTTTTGCCTACGGCAAAACAAACTCGTTAGGATGTAAAGGATGCGCAGGCTCATGCATTTATTGCGTTTTCTGCGAAGCGCACCATTGTTCCTCACATCCGTTTAGTAAAATCTGCAAAACGGGCTTGGGATATTTTGGTTAGTCTTTATGCAAGCCACAATGAGGCTAAAATTGCTTTATTGCATAAAGAGCTGGAGTCGAAGATTATGCATGAGGAAGATGATATGGACACTTTTCTTGATGGTGTCAAGGACATCAATGAGCAACTAATTTCTGCAGGTAAAGTCATTTCAGACAGTTCCCTTGTGCAGACTGTTCTTGATGCCTTACCAAATTCTTATCAGACTTTTGCTAGTACTTGGAGACTTATGACCCAAGGAAATCCTGAAGTTGTCAAGTTTGATGCATTATGCACATTGTTGTTGCAAGTGTCACTTTCCAGAAAAAACAGGACTATGCAGCGTGCAATTGACCAGGCTTTTATTGCTTCTCAAAGAAAGGGTGGTAACAGCAATGCAGCACTTCTTATGGTTCTGCTGCGAGTGGCAAAAATTATGTTCCTAATGCTTTTGCTCGCAGCAATTTGTCTGGAAACTCTGGTGATAAGGGCAAAAATTATGTTCCTAATGCTATTGTAAAGCAAATGATCACTTGATCAAGCAGTGTCCTAAGTTGAAAGCCAAAGAGGCTAAGAAGAAAGAGGGTGGTTCCACTGCAAATGCTGGTTCCACTACAAATGCAGCATTGTTGAGTCTTCTGTGAAAGGAGACTGTGATACTGATGTTGGTACACAATGGGCTTTTAGCACAGAGTGCACTTAGAATCCTGTTGTCCATGATGCATGCTTGCCAGTTGCTGCAGATTCACATGTGTGGTATTTCGATAGTGGTGCTACAAAGCACATTACCTCACATCGTGAATTGTTCACCTCTCTCGAGTCTGTCCCTCATGGGTTTTCAGTCACTTGTGCCAACAATGCCTCTTATCTGGTTCAGGGAGTTGGAAAGATTGTGCTTACTGCTACAAATGGCAGTTCTTTCACACTTGTTGATGCACTTTATGTACCTCGGATCAAGAAGAATCTCTTGTTTGTATCTGCACTTGCTAGACTTGTACTTGTAGTCAAATTTGTGGATGACAGATGTAAAGTTCATGATCTCAGTTTTGGTGATGAAATTGTTGCATCTGGCCTTTTGTGACGTGGGTTGTATAAGCTCACTTTGTATGACAAGTGTGGGAAAAATTTTGCAAATGTTGTTGCGGATTCAAGGGCTATTTCAGATGCAAAACTTTGGCATGCACATTTTGGTCATCTGAATTTTGCCAGTTTGCAGCATTTGCAGAAATCTGATATGGTTGCTTCTTTGCCGCCTCTTGAAGCACCTGTCAAACATGTTTGTGAAGCTGTATTTTGCGTAAGATGTAGCGCTCTAAGTTTCCAAAGGATGGTTCAGTTAGGGCCACATGTAGGTTGCAACTTGTGCATAGTGATGCTTGTGGGCCCATGCAAACTCCGTCCTTGGAAACTTACCTATACTTCTTGACTTTCATTGATGATTACTCCAGGCATGCATGGGTATTTTCGCTTAAAGCGAAGTTCGAAGTTTTTATGTGCTTCAAACAATTTCTGGCTATGGCTGAAAATGTCTCGAAATGTACTATGGGCACCCTCCATTCCAATCGAGGGGGGGAGTATATGTCTCATGAATTCAATGCATTTATGGCTAGTCGTGGGATAAAACACCAATGTACTATGCCTTATACACCTCAGCAAAATGGTGTTGCTGAGAGAAAAAACATGTCACTTACGAAAATGGCATGATGTATGGTCAAAAGTCAAGCTTTGCCGCATTCTTTTTGGCTTGAGGCCATCATCTGTGCCACTTATGTACTAAACAGGTGTCCTACGAAAGCTTTGCAGTCTATTACTCCATATGAAGCATGGCACGATAGAAAGCCTTCTATTGAGCACATGTGTGTTTTTGGCTATTTGGCATAGGCTTTGGTGCCACAAACATAGCGCAGAAAATTGGATGCTAAGGCTGTCAAATGTTTTTTTTTGTTATAGTGCTGTAAGCAAAGGTTACAGGTTGTATCATCCGCAAAAAAAATGTATTCTGGTTTCACGGGATGTAGTGTTTGTGGAAGATTCTATTCAGCCCTTGCTGTCATGTACTAGAGATAGTAATGTAATCTCACAAGACATTTATGACACTTTGTTGCCTCTTTTCAGTGGTGGAAATACGAATGTAAGTTCCAATGTGGCAACAATACAGCCTATGGGGTTTTCTAAAAATGTTATAGATCAGCCTATTATTGATGCAGATGTACATGATGTACTTGATGAAGAAAGGGCTGAAAATGAGCAGGCTAGAGGTATGCCAAAATGGCTGGTGCACACTTCTCGTGATAGTAAATTAGATGCACCTTTGTCTAGTCGTACTCGTTCAGGCTCTCGCCATGCATCTTATGCATCAGATTGTTATGCTTTGGTTGTGTCTAGCTTACATGATGTTGAGGAGCCTCTGTCTTTTGATGAAGCACAGAATTCAAAAAATTGGATGGCTGCCATGCAATCAGAAAATGATGCACTTATAGAAAATGACACATGGACTTTATGTGAGTTGCCTCCTGGCAAAAAGGCCATTAGTACGAAGTGGGTCTACAAGTTGAAACGCAAGCCGGATGGTGAGATCGATCGCCATAAGGCTCGACTTTTTGCAAAGGGTTATGCACAGCAAAAAGGCATAGATTATGAAGAGACTTTTGCTCCCACTTGTCGTATGACTACTGTGCGTTTTCTATGTGCATTGGCAGCTCATTTTGGTTGGGATGTACATCAATCAGACATTGTTACTGCTTTCTTGAATGGTGACATATTTGAGGAAGTTTATGTGACGCAGCCTCGCGTTTTTGTCATAAAAGGACAAGAGGACAAAGTGTACAGATGTAAGAAGGCTTTGTATGGGTTGAAGCAATCTCCTCGTGCTTGGTATGAGAACGCTGACACTCATTTGGTCAAACGAGGCTTTCGTAACAGTCCAACAGAAAGCACATTGTATGTAAAGTGTGAGGGTGATGTACTTCTCATTGTTGTTCTTTATGTCGATGATTTGCTGATCACTGGATCAAATGAGAGACATATTGCTGAATTTAAGGCTGATTTGAATGCTACTTTCAAGATGAAAGATTTGGGGCTGTTGCACCATTACTTGGGTATTCAGTTTAAGCAGTGTGATGGTGGTATTTCCTTGTGTCAGAAAAGTTACATAGAGACATTGCTATGTAAGTTTGAACTTGAGGATTGCAAACCTATTGCCACTCCCATGGAAACGGGTTTGAAGTTGAGTCTACATGATGCTGGCGATCCTGCTGATGTCACTCTTTACCAAACTGTTGTTGGCTGCCTTAATTATGTATGCAACACGAGGCCGAATATTCAGTTTGCAATCTCACAGGTCAGCAGATTTATGCATAGCCCAGGGTTTAAGCATTGGCAGGCTGTCAAGAGGATTTTTCGCTACCTTAGTGGCACTTTACATCTTGGCTTGTTTTATCCCAAGGGGAAATCATTGCCGCCGGATTTACATGCTTTTTCGGAATCAGATTGGGCTGGTTGTTTTGACACGCGAGTGTCCACAAGTGGTTTTTGTTTCATGCTTGGCAGTTCATGTATATCATGGTTGAGCAAGAAGCAACCTACTGTGGCCACTTCGAGTTGTGAGGCTGAGTACAGGGCAGTCTTCACAGCTACGGTTGAGTGTGTATGGCTCAGACGCCTTATGGCTGATTTGGGTGTTGGACAGGACACTGCCAACACTATCTACACTGAGACTCAGAGCGCATTGGCAGTTGCAAGGAACCCATTTTTTCATGCTCGCACAAAGCACATTGAGGTGCATTACCACTATGTCAGGGAGAGGCTCTCAGAAGGAGAGATCAGCTTGGCTTATGTGCCAACACAGGACAACCTTGCAGATCTTTTCACAAAGGCATTGTCTCGTGAGAAGCTTGAAGCTTTCCACAAAGCTTTGGGTCTACTCCCCTTTGTGGACTGATCATGTCCTCAGGGCATGGCACTTCCCTTTACTCATGTGCCAGCTCTCGTTCACCGCATCACTCTAGGGGGGATTTGTTACCATATACATGTGGTAGTGATGTGTGTGAACACACTAGGACCGCCGGGGAATTTTTTCCCTCTTTAGGAGGTTTTCCCCCCCTAGCATTGTATATACGCCCATCACTCTAGGGCTATCTATCTTTCCATTGCACACTCAGTAACATACTCTCTATTGTGTGCCTTGAGCTTCCTTCGTCTTCTCCAAGTTGTGTGCTTTTCTTTGCAACCCTAATTCCAACAGCAGCAAGGCCAAAGAACAACAATGAGTTGTAGCAATCAAGAGTGTTGAACGCAGCCATGCACAAAGGCAATCAAAGTAGTACAGGCAGCAAAGAGAATCCTTTTGCTACTCCTGAAAGGGAAGGGTGTTTTCCACATGCAAAAGAAAGGCCTTTCTTCACATGCAAAGAATTCAAGATGAATTGCTAGGGATTGTTCAAGAAATGTCGATATGCCAACATAGAGATTGAGGCTATGGCAGGTGAAGGGCAACAATAGGATGAGCAAAGCGGATAGAGCAAAGGGTTGCGAATGTAGGGAAGTATGCGAGGGCAATCAAGCGACAACCATAAAGGGAAATAAGGGGAGAGGCGAGATACATTCTAGCTGGTCAAAGGAATCTTTTGGACTAAAGATTTTTTTTAAAGAGATCTAGCACTATGTGTGTAGAAGTGCCGTGAAGTTTGGGGCTACAATCTTTAGGCCTTTCTTCTGTAGATGCTCTCGATTTTTCCCTTCCTCTCTCTTATACTATGTTATGTTGTGATGTGTACTCCCTAATCAAGTCTACATCTCATCTCTTACTCTCTTACACTCTTTCATTATTATCAAGCTTGTGTGTGTGTTTGTCGTAGTCTAGGTGTGTGTGTGTGTACTTGGGAATTGGAAGAGATGGTGAGAGGTTGACAGTGAATTGTGCAAGCAAGATTGAAATTGGAAGCAGTCATTCTCCCCATATCCTTCCCAACAGTGGTATCAATTTTGTGACTCGGCAATTATTTTTCCATTTTTATTAAGGATTTTAGAATCGACAGCATCTGATTTGCACATCAAAGTCGATTTATGAAGATATACGGGGGAAGATGCTAAATGGATGCCTGGAAAATTCTTCTGAAACTTCCCATCTCTTCTCCACACATTTCATCACTCACGGTCAAGTTGATTCTCTATTGAGCAATTGAGGACGGTTGTTATCCATGGAGGGAGGGATGTTACAAGACTAGGCACCCTCCTATTGTATGTGGTTAACTACAATTGGGATAGTTGGAGTGTAATGGGTAATTATTGTGATGTCTTTTTATTTTGTTACTAACGATGATTTGATGCCTTATAAATTGGAGTCCTGGGAGTTGAGGAGAAGGCATCAACAATAAATAAATTCATCAACCATTTTATATTTGCATAGTGTTTTAGATCTTTTATCAATAAGCCACTATGGCTGCTTTGTAAATAAGATAGTGAGAACTCACCCTAAGAAGGTCATGCAATAAGTGATATGCTCCACTCATAACTAAAGTGGAACTAAGTGTAAAAGAGGGGCCTCCAATTTTTGGCACCAATAAGTAATATCAAATTTTAAATACCAAACTCCACAAGAGGTGCCGTGGAGTTTGGGGGCCTTTCTTGTGTAGATGCTCTCAATTTTCCCCTTCCTCTCTCTTATACTATGTCATGTTTTGTTGTGTACTCCCTAATCAAGTCTAGATCTCATCTCTTACTCTCTTACACCCTTTCATTATCAAGCTTGTGTGTGTGTGTGTGTGTGTGTGTGTGTGTGTGTGTGTGTGTGTGTGTGTGTGTGTGTGTTGTCATAGTCTATGTGTGTGTTTGTGTACTTGGGAATTGGAAGAGATGGTGAGAGGTTGACAGCAAAGTGTGCAAGCAAGATTGAAATTGGAAGCAGTCATTATCCCCATATCCTTCCCAACACCTAATCTAAGCCTAAAGATCCTTGACAAGTACGACTACCCCTTAGCCACCTCTACAAAGTTGAAGTAGACAAACCCCAACCGTGCGATTTCTAAAAGTTGGTTTTTGTTCTCTTGGTGAACCTAGAGGAAGTTTCAGACAATGCTACTGAGCGTTGAGGTCTTTCCTTAGTTTAGGTCAACTCGTCCCTTGCAACAGCACCAAAATGTGAACTTGTCTGATCACCAATAATGGTATGAGCTGGTCACTCTAACAACTATTCCGAGTTAGAGATTCAAAGTCGGATGTAAGATCAAATAGAATGGAATAATAGATTTAGACTTCAAATGAAGACAAGGAAATCAGAGAATGAACTAAACTAAAAGTACAAAGCCAAATATTGGACACAAGATACTATAACTGATGCATTCAGATAATTGTGGTAGGTCTCCTTCATCTTGGTGAATGTCTTGGTGACATTGAAAATGTCCGATTGACTCCAAATTCGACTGGGAGATAGGCTTCTATCAAGAGCTTAAGCTCACCACCATGATCGCCAAAATGGAATGAGCTAGTAACTCTGATAGCTATTATGGGTTGGAGATTCAAAGTCAGATGTCAAATCAGATAGAATGGAACAACATGTTTAGACTTCATATAAACACAAGAAAATCAGATAATGAACTAAACTAAAAGTACAAAGCCAGATATTGGACACAAGATACTAGAACTGATGTATTTTGATAATGGATTAGAGGTGCAACTTGCACTAAATGTTGAATTACAACAAAGCTTGATTACAACAAGAGGAGCATCTCAACGACTACAAAGGACTAAAGATAGCTTGATGGAGTGACAAGGTCCTAAAATGAATGTAACAAGTCCTATTTACAAGTGTTCGTATACTAGGTTTTGATCAACTATGCACTATTATAGTTATTGGTCGTAAATACTACTAGTAACTACTAGGTCGACTATGTACAAGTGTCTGTGTAGAGGCAGTTCCCACTATCTATAATATATCTTGGGATCTTTGACTAAGGACTACCCATTCTTCAACTTCTTCCATCGTACAGTAAAACCAACATTCCAAGTGTATTATCGTGGCAAATGTCACACCAAAGCATCTTATCACACCTCAAGCCAATTAACTAACCTATGAATCTCAATTGCATATGCATAGCTTGATCTCCCTTTCTGATTGAAGTTGTCCATGCATTCAAGGTATGAGTAGCACTTGGCTACATTGGCCATGCTTGGGATTTGTCAAGGTCTTGGTATGGCACGTACGAGAACTTTGGACATTTTAAGTTCTTCGATTTGACCACAACCGATGCCACTGCTAGGAGGAGGCTAGGAGGCACCAAAGAAGGTGGGAGTGTACGAGGTATTACGGATTGGTGACAAAGGAAATTTTATGACTCGACAAACAAAATATCTTGAAGGAGAAGAGATGTCTGCTATTGAGAGGTTGGCGGGGGTGGGGTAGGAATCAAGGCTGGTGTTTAGGTGAAGTACAAGTGTGATAGCACATTACTGAATTCATTGTACACAAAACACAAGGCTAAATCTACCAAAGGAGGCATGGGTAAGGTGACATGTTCTTGCACCTACCTGGTTGGTGTGGTTGGCTCGTCTACTGTAGTGGGGACGGCTGAGAATATTCCAATTTATGAATGTCCTCGTCTACAACACTACTTGGCCTTGCATCCACTGCTCATATGCACCCTCCTCGACCTATACCTATGCCTCCCATCATCTATGTTATTGCAGGTGCGTTGCGTTCAAAAAGACTGCTCGTGCATTCTAACTCTGACCATTCCACAGTGTGGACTTGGCATTGTAGGAATAATCTTGTTGTCCAACCCTAATCCCATTCAAAGAAACAAGGGTTGCTTCGACATTGAGAAGTAACTTTGTCCTCTAGTAGTTCACCTTGGGCATTGGCCATTAAAGCTAGGTCCACAACTTATCCAAGCTACATTCTAATATACCTAGGGGCTTCTAATCTCAATATCCACCACTTATCCAACCTTGTTTCCATTGAAAGAATCAAGGACTACTTGGACATTGGGAAGCAACTTGGTCCTCCACTACTGTGCCTTAGGCATTGGTCATTAAAACTAGGTCCACCACTTTGTCCAAGCTACACTCTAGTATACCAAGGAGCTACTGATTTCAAGATCCACCACTTGTTGAGCCTTCCTTCCATTGTAAGAAGCAAGGGCTACTTGGACATTGGTGGGAAGAAAGGTCCTCCAATAGTTCACCTTGGGCACTCAATAAAAGACACACACTACAAGTAAGAGCAAAAGCATATGTATTCTGTAATCACAAGAAAGAGGGATGAATGGATACATCAATTGTACATTTTTGCTACTATATGGAAGCCATATAAAAGGTTTGGTAGGATTTGAATCAACACAACATCTAGTGAGCAGCCTCTTCTGGTCATCGATTTTACTTGATAACAGTAGTAGGAAGTTTCACAAAACTTCAACTCTTACTTAAAGGTTCCTAGCCTCTCTCTCAAAAATGAGAATTGAATATAATACTATGGACCAAAACTACAACCTTAAATAGAACCAAGGTGAAACTATAAGAGACTCTGTAAGCTGAATGAGACAATATGTAGCTAGATTTCTTAAGTGAGAAATTCTAGAGGAAGAAACTTGTCTCTTTCTTCTTGGAAAGACTCTTGAACATGATACTACATGGCAATATTTATAGTATGAAACATGCCCCATTAGAAGCATATATCCTTGATGCGATTGATTTGGGAATTGTTCAAAATGTAGAATGAGCAATCCCTAGGGAAAGGAGTGCAACCTATCCTAGTGAACAAGGTGGGAGACTACTGCAAAGGAGAAGAAGGTAATGCAACTCTACCTATTGAGTATGCAAGAGTGAAATTTGTAGCCATACTAGATGGTGGAGCTCGCATTGCCATAGAAGTGTCAGAATTTTGGGAAAAACCTACTATACACAAAAACATGCATGAAACTTCAATTATGCTGGGTGTGTGGGATTTGGCCTGTGCCACAACACATTGTGTGTACCATCTCCAATCCAATCAACAAGTGATCATGTCACACCATGTGGGCTTAGGTGAGTTGCGCAAGGAGCCAAGGAAGTGCCCTTTGTTCGCCACATTAGGAGTTTCCCTTAACCCTTTTTGGAGATATTTTTTAGCCCTTGAGAGGTGCACCTAGACATTGTACTACCACTTGCACTTGCCACGCTAGTACTACATAAGTATCCACATCTTGTAAACATTCTAGTGTTGCTAGTTCATTCAAAATCATACAATTTCTACCGGTTTACACCTTGATCATTGTTTCATTGATATCTCTATTCATTCACCATGAATGCTACTCTTATTATGCCCCATAATCATAGCAATTGGTATTAGAGCGTACTAGTGATTAGCACCTTGCTACTCACACTAAATCCATTAGGTTTTAAGTCACTCTCTAATCAATTTCTTGGTTTGCTATGTGTGGACAAGTTCATGGTGAAAGTCCATTGGGCCCCTACCTTACATAGCTAGGTTAGAATTTGATTAAGGGTTGTAGGTTCTCTTGCATTTTGGCAATCCCCCAAAGCTATAGTGGTTGGGTACTCTCTCTCCAAGTCCCAATCAATTGCCAGCTCATAATCACTTCATTTGATTGTGCATTTTTTGATTAATTTTTGCATGCCTTATCCTCTAAATTGACCCCCTTCAACCTATATAATCTTTGCATTTACGGTGTGTGGAGAAAGCCCTTGTCATGAGCTTTCATTTGAGCTCTTAAGCTCTGCAATCCAAGCTCCAAAGTCCCTAAACCCGAGACTCAAATCATTGCTGAATTTTGGTGTGTGTGTGTGTGTGTGTGTGTGTGTGTGTGTGTGTGTGTGTGCGTGCTTTGTGTAAGGGAGTTCATTGCCAAGCCAAAACAAAAGACACTTTATTCGGCTTTCCCCTCACATGGAGCTCTTTGGAGCATTTGTCTTACCTCACCACACTAAATTTGTGTGTGTGTGGAAGGTTGTGGGATCAAGGCCCAAGTTTAGCCATGACAAGGTGGGTAGATGCATGAAGCCGATTACAATAAAACTCATGATATGGACAGGTCCGCTAGAAGCCTCACATGTGTTAGTGGCATTTTGCCTTGCTTTCATGCTCGGACACAAGCTTTTCCTTGAAATAGAGCTCATACCCCCTTTTGTGTCTGTAGGCTAAAGTTCCCACTCTTTGCCCCTATGATATACGCTTGGCTTACCCTCCAAAGGAGAGTTCACACAATACTCTCACCCCTAAGGGCTCCCAACACTTTTTGATCAATCTGGCATTCCCACAATAGAGGTTAACCCTCAAGACTTTCCGCCTTCAAATCAATTTCAAAGCATCTTCAACTTTGAGCTCTTACCACATCAAGCTCAAGGACTCAAGACAAAGGGGAAATCTCTCTCTCTCTCTCTCTCTCTCTCTCTCTCTCTCTCACACACACACACACACACACACACACACATTCTATCCCCCTCAATTAAAGGCTAAAATCTTTGCATCGAAGGCACAACACATGAAATGTATACACACATTGATCATTGTTTCATTGATCTCTCTATTCATTCACCACGAATGCTACTCTTATTATGCCCCATAATCATAGCAATTGGTATTAGAGCTTGCTAGTGATTAGCACCTTGCTACTCACATTAAATCCATTAGGTTTTAAGTCACTCTCTAATCAATTTCTTGGTTTGCTATGTGTGGGCAAGTTCATGGTGAAAGTCCAGTGGGCCCCTACCTTCCATAGCTAGGTTAAAATTTGATTAAGGGTTGTAGGTTCTCTTTCATTTTGGCAATACCCCAAAGCTATACTGGTTGGGTACTCTCTCTCCAATTCCCAATTAATTGCCAACTCATAATCACTTCATTTGATTGTGCATTTTTTGATTAATTTTTGCATGCCTTATCCTCTAAATTGACCCCCTTCAACCTATATAATCTTTGCATTGTGGGTGTGTGGAGAAAGACCTTGTCATGAGCTTTCATTTGAGCTCTTAAGCTTTGCAATCCAAGCTCCAAAGTCCCTAAACCCGAGACTCAAATCATTGTTGAATTTTGGTGTGTGTGTGTGTGTGTGTGTGTGTGTGTGCGTGCTTGTGTAAGGGAGTTCATTGCCAAGCCAAAAAAAAAGACACTTTATTCGGCTTTCCCCTCACATGGAGCTCTTTGGAGCATTTGTCTTACCTCACCACACTAAATTTGTGTGTGTGTGGAAGGTTGTGGGATCAAGGCCCAAGTTTAGCCATGACAAGGTGGGTAGATGCATGAAGCTGATTACAATAAAACTCATTATATGGGCAGGTCCGCTAGAAGCCTCACATGTGTTAGTGGCATTTTTGCCTTGCTTTCATGCTCGGACACAAGCTTTTCCCTGAAATAGAGCTCATACCCCCTTTTGTGTCTGTAGGCTAAAGTTCCCACTCTTTGCCCCTATGATATACGCTTGGCTTACCCTCCAAAGGAGAGTTCACACAATACTCTCACCCCTAAGGGCTCCCAACACTTTTTGAGCAATCTGGCATTCCCACAATAGAGGTTCAACCTCAAGACTTTCCGCCTTCAAATCAATTTCAAAGCATCTTCAACTTTGAGCTCTTACCACATCAAGCTCATGTTAGGAAATAAGACGTAGCTAAATAGATAATTGAGTAGATTACTTAATGGAGAGAGACAGATTTATATACACGAGATTATAGAGTAGAGAGAGAGAGAGAGAGAGAGAGTACACACGATATACGTGGTTCACCCAATGTGGGCTACGTCCACGGGAAAGCAGCCACTCAATGGCTTTAGTACTTCAAAACAAGAAGTAGTTTACAAAGGGATTATACCCTTAATGGAGCTCCCGCCTTGCTTCACTCTCACCACCTCACACTCACCTTGTTGCATCAACTTCACACTATGAAATGTGTGTAGAAATGGCCTCTTTTTATAGGCCAAAAGGGTTGCCCTCTCTTATGAGAGACAGCCATGTGTAGCCGCCCTTGTGCGAATAAGTCCAAATCGCACTCTCCAATCCGCCCATGTGTGGCCACCCTTGAGAAGACAAGTCCGCTTTTGAATTCGGCCACCGGCCATTGACTTCCGACCACCGGCCATTGGCCATTGACTACCGGCCACCGGCCAACCGACCGGTTGTTTTCCGACCACTTTCCGGCCGCCGGCCGGCCATAATATTCCGGCGAAAAAAAAAGTCTCGGGGGCCTCCGTCCCCGAGGCCTTTAAAGTTGCCCCTGATTCTTGTCCATGAAAATTTTGGTTTCCGGTGAGTGATTTTCGTTCACGCACGATGGCTTCTCCTCATAATGGGGGCCTTACAAATATTCGCTTTTACCACAGAAAATTACAAGGGTAAATCAGGCTCCATACTTAACAATCTCCCACTTGGAGACTGATCTCCAAACCAAACCTGTGACTGCTTTCCATTCTGGCTTCTTATCCTTGAATGCCGATTGAAGATGAGCAAAAGCTCAACTTCTCCTTGTTGATCACCTTTGTAAACATGTATGCAAGATTTTCACTTGTATGCACCTTTCCTAGCTTTAGTTGTCCCTCTTCCAAAAGAGTGCGTATGAAGTGATATCTCACCTCAATGTGCTTTGTCCTTGAATGAAAGGCTGAGTTCTTCGCAAGATGGATAGCGCTTTGGCTATCACTATACAAGACACAATTGTCTTGTTTGAATCCAAGCTCTTCTAAGAATATGTGAAGCCATATAATTTCTTTGCTTGCCTCCGTCATTGCTACATACTCTGCTTCCGTGGTAGAAAGTGAAACCACTTTCTGTAGCTTTGAAGCCCAGCTTACTGCTGTGCCTCCAACTGTGAACACATAGCCAGTAGTGCTCCTTCGAGTATCTTTGTCACCTGCCATATCTGCATCAGCATACCCTTCTAGAAAAATATCAGTTCCTCCAAAATACAAAGCATTTGTTGTTGTCCCTTTTAGATACCTAAGTATCCACTTCACAGCTTGTCAATGCTCTTTACCTGGGTTGTCCATGAACCTACTCACAACTCCCACTGCATGTGCAATGTCTGGCCTTGTCCAGACCATAGCATACATTAGAGAACCTACCGCTGCAGCATATGGAACTTTAGACATATAGGCTATCTCCTCTTGTGTCTTGGGACACATATCCTTCGTTAGTTTAAAATGACCAGCCAAAGGTGTAGAAACTGGTTTTGCATTTTGCATTGCAAACCTTTCTAGTACCTTCTTGATGTAATCTTCTTAAGATAGCTTTATTGTCTTCTTCGTCCTGTCCCTTGATATTTTCATACCAAGTATCCTCTTTGCAGCACCTAAATCTTTCATTGAAAAAGATTTGGACAGCTCCTCTTTTAGGTCTTTGATGTCCTGCATGTTAGCACTTGCAATCAACATGTCATCAACATACAACATTAGGATGATGAATTTCCCATCTCCCAAATTCTCCGTGTAGACGCAGTGATCCGAGTTGCATCTTGTGAATCCATGATCCAACATCCATCGATCAAACTTCAAGTACCATTGTATTGATGCTTGCTTTAAACCATACAAGCTCTTCTTTAATATGCAAACCATTTTCTCCTTACCTTTTACTTCATACCCCTTTGGTTAAAGCATGTATATTTCCTCCTCTAAGTCACTGTGAGGGAATGCCGTATTTACATCCATTTGCTCGAGATTTAGATCATGAGCAACCACAAGGCTTAAGACAAGCCTAATTGAGTTCATTTTTACAACAGGAGAAAATATTTCATTGAAGTCAATACCTTTCTTTTGAGAAAAACCTTTTACCACAAGCCTAGACTTGTACCTTTTCTTCCCACCTTCTTCTTTCTTTAGCTTGTACACCCATTTGTTTTGAAGTGCCCGCTTACCTTTAGGCAACTCAACCAACTCCCATGTTTGGTTGTGATGTAGTGAGTCCATCTCCACTTGCATGCTCTTCGTCCATTCTTCTTTGGATTCATGTTGCATAGCTTCTTCATATGATTCCGGCTCTCCAGAATTTGAGATCAAGAGATGGTTGAAGGAAGGAACAAACCTTTCTGGAGGTCTACTTGCTCTTGTAGATCTTCGGGGAATAGGTTGAGGCTCCTCATTTGGTTGACGTTGTTGCACATTGTCACCGTTTGCAGTCCTTGAGTTTTCACCGTCCTCAAGCTCCATGTACTCATCACCTGTTTCTTTTGTTTGTTTTCTTTCCAAGTAATCTTTGTACATATTTTGTTCGTTAAAAATTATATCCCTACTCCTTAAGATTTTACCATCTTCAGGATTCCATAGGCGATACCCAAAGTCTCCTTCTCCATAGCCAATGAAGAAACACTTTTTGGACTTTGCATCTAACTTTGATCTTAGGCTTCTATCTATGTGCATAAAAGCCTCACACCCAAACACTTTGAGAAATGCATAATTCACCGGTTTACCTGTCCATGCCTCTTCTGGAACTCCCCCATCCAATGCCGTTGAGGGTGACCGATTGATTAAGTACACAGATGTACTTACAGATGCCCAAAGCTCAAGCGGTAGGCCTGCATGTAGCCGCATGCTTCGTGCTCGTTCCATGATTATCATGTTCATCCTTTCCGAAATCCCATTTTGTTGAGGTGTCCTTGGGGTTGTCCTTTGCCTCCGAATGCCATTGCTAGCACAAAAGCTTTCAAAAGCTTGGCTGCAATATTCGCCTCCATTGTCGGATCTGAGGCATTTAACCTTGGTACCTGTTTCATTCTCCACAAAGGCTTTCCACCTTTGAAATATGGAAAATACATCGGATTTATTCTTCATGACATAAACCCATGTTTTTCTAGTCGCATCGTCTATGAATGTTACATAGTACAATGAGCCACCAAGTGATGGTGTACTTGCAGGACCCCAAACATCAGAATGAACCAACTCAAGTTTTTTATTTTTTCTTTCATTTCCTGATCTTTGAAATTTTACCCTCTTTTGTTTACCATAAACACAATCTTCATAGAACTCTAATTCCACTTCTTTCAAACCTGGTAGAAGATTCTTTGTTTGAAGGATTTGCATTCCTTTGGCACTCGTATGCCCAAGTCGGTAGTGCCAGACCGCACTGTCAACTTCTGTAGTTGCTGCACAAGCTAAAGGTTGCATGCTAACAGTACACAAGTAAAGTGTACCGACTTTTTCTCCCTTGGCAACCACCAAAGATCCCTTTGAGATCTTCCACCGTTTGTTTCCGAATGCAATGTTGTGACCTTCATCGTCCAATTGTCCAGTAGAGATCAATTTTTTGCGAAGAGAAGGAACATGCCTAACATCTTTAAGCTTCCATTCATTTCCGTTAGCAGTTTTGACAGAAACTGTACCTTTGCCGACAATCTCACAAGCTTCATCATCTCCCAAGTATACATACCCAAAATTACCTTTGGTGTAGTCTTGGAAATGTTGCTTGTGTGGTGTCACATGGAATGAAGCCCCGGAATCTACTATCCAGGAATTAGACACATTGTATAATGAGAGAATTAGAGCATCTTGCTCTACTTTACCTGCCACATTGGCCTCCGATGTTGGCTTGTTGTCTTGAGACTCAGTCTCCTTCTTCTTCTTGGACCAGCAATCCTTCTTGACGTGGCCCTTCTTGCCGCAGTTCCAACATTCAAGAACTAACTTTGTGCGTGACTTGTTCCGCCTTGAGCGATCACAACCCTTTTGGTTTTTGAACCTCTCCTTAGGCCTTCCTCTGGTTTCCACTGATAGTGCAGCACTTGATGATTCTCCTGTGCTTCTCCTTCGCATTTCCTCGCTTAGGAGAACACCCACAACATCATCAAACTTAAGAGTATTTGTGCCAGAGATAGAATTACTTACAGCCATCACAAGGTTGTCCCAACTATCCGGTAGAGATGATAGTATAAGGACAGCTCGCACTTCGTCATCGAATTTGATTTTCACTGATCGAAGTTGACTTATGTTTGTGTTAAAGTCATTTAGGTGTTCTGCAACTGAACCATTCTCTGCCATCTTTAGATTGAACAAGCGCTTCATAAGAAATACCTTATTGGATGCCGATGGTTTCTCGTAGAAGTCGTCAAGTGACTTCATCAAGTCCTCCGTGGTCTTCATCTCCGAAACATTGAAGGCCACCGTTGACGCCAAGCTTAACCGGAATGTTCCCAGTGCCTTTCGATCAAGGACAATCCATGCTTCATCTGCCATTGTTGCGGGCTTCTTCGCAAGACCGCCTAGTGGTGAATAGAGGTCCTTCTGGTAGAGATAGTCTTCAATCTGCATCTTCCAATGTTGGTAGTTTTTGCCGTTGAACTTCTCAATCTTGAGCTTCCCTTCCTCCGCCATAACTCCCACTCAATTCAAGGAATCCTTTCCTTGAGATAATTTAGCTACGAGCAAACCTTGCTCTGATACCAGTTGTTAGGAAATAAGACGTAGCTAAATAGATAATTGAGTAGATTACTTAATGGAGAGAGACAGATTTATATACACGAGATTATAGAGTAGAGAGAGAGAGAGAGAGTACACACGATATACGTGGTTCACCCAATGTGGGCTACGTCCACGGGAAAGCAGCCACTCAATGGCTTTAGTACTTCAAAACAAGAAGTAGTTTACAAAGGGATTATACCCTTAATGGAGCTCCCGCCTTGCTTCACTCTCACCACCTCACACTCACCTTGTTGCATCAACTTCACACTATGAAATGTGTGTAGAAATGGCCTCTTTTTATAGGCCAAAAGGGCTGCCCTCTCTTATGAGAGACAGCCATGTGTAGCCGCCCTTGTGCGAATAAGTCCAAATCGGACTCTCCAATCCGCCCATGTGTGGCCACCCTTGAGAAGACAAGTCCGCTTTTGAATTCGGCCACCGGCCATTGACTTCCGACCACCGGCCATTGGCCATTGACTACCGGCCACCGGCCAACCGACCGGTTGTTTTCCGACCACTTTCTGGCCACCCTCCTGCCATAATATTCTGGCGAAAAAAAAAGTCTCGGGGGCCTCCGTCCCCGAGGCCTTTAAAGTTGCCCCTGATTCTCGTCCGTGAAAATTTTGGTTTCCAGTGAGTGATTTTCGTTCACGCACGATGGATTCTGCTCATAATGGGGGCCTTACAAATATGCGCTTTTACCACAGAAAATTACAAGGGTAAATCAGGCTCCATACTTAACAACTCAAGGACTCAAGACAAAGGGGAAATCTCTCTCTCTCTCTCTCTCTCTCTCTCTCTCTCTCTCACACACACACACACACACACATTCTATCCCCCTCAATTAAAGGCTAAAATCTTTGCATCGAAGGCACAACACATGAAATGTATACACACCTTGATCATTGTTTCATTGATCTCTCTATTCATTCACCATGAATGCTACTCTTATTATGCCCCATAATTATAGCAATTAGTATTAGAGCTTGCTAGTGATTAGCACCTTGCTACTCACACTAAATCAATTAGGTTTTAAGTCACTCCCTAATCAATTTCTTGGTTTGCTATGGGTGGGCAAGTTCATGGTGAAAGTCCATTGGGCCCCTACCTTACATAGCTAGGTTAAAATTTGATTAAGGGTTGTAGGTTCTCTTGCATTTTGGCAATCCCCCAAAGCTATACTGGTTGGGTACTCTCTCTCCAATTCCCAATCAATTGCCAACTCATAATCACTTCATTTGATTGTGCATTTTTTGATTAATTTTTGCATGCCTTATCCTCCAAATTGCCCCCTTCAACCTATATAATCTTTGCATTGTGGGTGTGTGGAGAAAGACCTTGTCATGAGCTTTCATTTGAGCTCTTAAGCTCTGCAATCCAAGCTCCAAAGTCCCTAAACCTGAGACTCAAATCATTGCTGAATTTTGGTGTGTGTGTGTGTGTGTGTGTGTGTGTGTGTGTGTGTGTGTGCGCGCGCGTGTGTGCTTTGTGTAAGGGAGTTCATTGCCAAGCCAAAAAAAAAGACACTTTATTCGGCTTTCCCCTCACATGGAGCTCTTTGGAGCATTTGTCTTACCTCACCACACTAAATTTGTGTGTGTGTGGAAGGTTGTGGGATCAAGGCCCAAGTTTAGCCATGACAAGGTGGGTAGATGCATGAAGCCGATTACAATAAAACTCATGATATGGACAGGTCCGCTAGAAGCCTCACATGTGTTAGTGGCATTTTGCCTTGCTTTCATGCTCGGACATAAGCTTTTCCGTGAAATAGAGCTCATACCCCCTTTTGTGTCTGTAGGCTAAAGTTCCCACTCTTTGCCCCTATGATATACGCTTGGCTTACCCTCCAAAGGGGAGTTCACACAATACTCTCACCCCTAAGGGCTCCCAACACTTTTTGATCAATCTGGTGTTCCCACAATAGAGGTTCAACCTCAAGACTTTCCGCCTTCAAATCAATTTCAAAGCATCTTCAACTTTGAGCTCTTACCACATCAAGCTCAAGGACTTAAGACAAAGGGGAAATCTCTCTCTCTCTCTCTCTCTCTCTCTCTCTCTCTCTCTCTCTCTCTCTCTCTCTCACACACACACACACACACACACACACACACACATTCGATCCCCCTCAATTCAAAGGCTAAAATCTTTGCATCGAAGGCACAACACATGAAATGTATACTCTCATTCTCTTTTATGATAACGATGTCATTATAGTGCTTTTATAAAGTGGTTGACACTGACATTGGCACATTGCCAATCATTAAGACCCCTCTATTTGTCCTATGGGGAACAAAGGGGTTCGAAAATTCAAGGAGGAGGGTTTCCACATGTGGTAGACTAAGCTAGAGGGATACTTCATGAAGAAGCAATTTTGGGCTATTGTCAAGCCTAGGGCAAATGAGCCATTCACTACATAAGTCACCCTCCTAGAGCTCAAATTACACAAGCATAGCAAAAGAAAAAAATGTTACCATATACATGTGGTAGTGATGTGTGTGAACACACTAGGACCACCGGGGCATTTTTTCCCTCTTTAGGAGGTTTTTTCCCCCGAGCATTGTATATACGCCCATCACTCTAGGGCTATCCATCTTTCTATTACACACTCAGTAACACACTCTCTATTGTGTGCCTTGAGCTTCCTTCCTCTTCTCCAAGCTGTGTGCGTTTCTCTGCAACCCTAATTCCAACAATTGGTATCAGAGCAGGTTGCGTCCTCCCGGGCTTAGTCGCCAGCTGCTCCAGTTCACGCCTGCTCACTTTCTTCGAATTCTATGAGCTTTGGCGAGTGTTTGCAGGTCGACAAATATTTTGGGGGAGGTCATACAGCTGAGTCTGCTGAGATTTTTGGTTTGGGCTCATTTCGGCCTCTGTTTCCACTACAGGCAGTACTGCACAGGCTATTTCGTCATTTTGTGCAGAATTTCTGTCAGTGCCGTTTTCTGCATAACATGTCCCTTATAGTCTTCTACGGTTTGTGCTATATAGCACGTGTTGTTCCCGAGCCGTTTCTCCTATTTTCGAGCAGTTTTTACATCAGGTTCAGCATTTACCATGGCTGACAACAACAACACATATGTGTTCAAGATGTTTTTTGATGAGAACAGGTTGGATGGGGACAACTACCCTATGTGGGCTTATATGATGCAACATGTTCTTGTGTCGAAGGACGTCTGGAACATTGTGCAGGGCATTGATGTACGTCCTGGTTCTGAGGATGTAGGCGATGTTGAGGATGTTGCAGGTCTTGCTGCAAGGATTGCTGCTGTTAGAGTTGTTTTGCCTACATCAGAACAAGCTCGTTGGGATGTAAAGGATGCGCAGGCTCATGCATTGATTGCGTTGTCTGTGAAGCGCACCATTGTTCCTCACATCTGTTCAGCAAAATCTGCAAAAGAGGCTTGGGATATTCTAGCAGGTCTTTCTGCAAGCCGCAATGAGGCTAAAATTGCTTTGTTGCATAAAGAGCTGGAGTCGAAGATTATGCATGAGGAAGATGATATTGACACTTTCCTTGCTAGTGTCAAGGATATCAATGAGCAACTTATTTCTGCAGGTGAAGTCATTTCAGACAATTCCCTTGTGCAGGCTGTCCTTGATGCCTTACCAGATTCCTACCAGACTTTTGCCAGTACTTGGAGATTGATGACCCAAGGAAATCCTAAAGTTGTCAAGTTTGATGCATTATGCACATTGCTGTTGCAAGAGTCATTTTCTAGAAAAAACAGGACTAGGCAGCGTGCATTTGAACAGGCTTTTATTGCTTCTCAAAGAAAGGGTGGTAACAGTAATGCAGCCACTTCTTATGGTTCTCCTACGAGTGGACAAAATTTTGTTCGTAATGCTTCTGCTGGCAGCAATTCATCTGGAAATTCTGGTGATAAGGGCAAAAAGAAGATGCGTTGCCATTATTGTAAAGCTAATGATCACTTGATCAAGTCGTGTCCTAAGTTGAAGGCCAAAGAGGCTAAGAAGAAAGAGGGTGGTTCCACTGCAAATGCTGGTTCCACTACAAATGCAGCCATTGTTGAGTCTTCTGTGAAAGGAGACTTTAATGCTGATGTTGATGCAGAATGGGCTTTTAGCGCAGAGTGCACTTACAATCTTGTTGTCCATGATGCATGCTTGCCAGTTGCTCCAGAATCACATGTGTGGTATTTTGATAGTGGTGCTACAAAGCACATTACCTCACATCGTGAATCATTTACCTCTCTCGAGTCTGTCCCTCATGGGAATTCAATCACTTGTGCCAACAATGCCTCTTATCCAGTTCAGGGAGTTGGAAAGATTGTGCTTACTGCTGCTAATGGTAGTTCTTTCACACTTGTTGATGCACTTTATGTACCTGGGATCAAGAAGAATCTCTTGTCTGTATCCGCACTTGCTAGACTTGGACTTGTAGTAAAATTTGTGGATGACAGATGTAAAGTTCATGATCTCAGTTTTGGTGATGAAATTGTTGCATCTGGCCTTTTGTGACGTGGGTTGCATAAGCTCACTTTGTATGACAAGTGTGGACAAAATTTTGCAAATGCTATTGCAGATTCAAGGGCAATTTTAGATGCAAAACTTTGGCATGCACGTTTTGGTCATCTGAATTTTGCCAATTTGCTGCGTTTGCAGAAATCTAATATGGTTGCTTCTTTGCCACCTCTTGAAGCACCTGTCAAACATGCTTGTGAAGGCTGTATTTTGGGTAAGATGCAGCGTTCTAAGTTTCCAAAGGATGGTTCAGTTTGGGCCACATGCAGGTTGTAGCTTGTGCATAGTGATGTTTGTGGGCCCATGCAAACTCCGTCCTTGGGCAATTACCTGTACTTCGTGACTTTCATTGATGATTACTCCAGGCATCCATGGGTATTTCCGCTTAAAGCGAAGTCCGAAGTTTTTATGTGCTTCAAATAATTTCTGGCTATGGCTGAAAATGTCTCGAAATATACTATGGGCACCCTCCGTTCCGATCGAGGGGGGTAGTATATGTCTCATGAATTTAACGCATTTCTGGCTAGTCGTGGGATAAAACACCAATGTACAGTGCCTTATACACCTCATCAAAATGGTGTTGCTGAGAGGAAAAATAGGTCACTGACGGAAATGGCACGATGTATGGTCAAAAGTCAAGCTTTGCCGCATTCTTTTTGGCTTGAGGCCATCATGTGTGCCACTTATGTACTTAACATGTGTCCTACGAAAGCTTTGCAGTCTATTATTCCATATGAAGCATGGCATGACAGAAAGCCTTCTATTGAGCACATGCGTGTTTTTGGTTGTTTGGCATATGCTTTGGTGCCACAAACACAGCGCAGAAAATTGGATGATAAGGCTATCAAATGTATTTTTGTTGGTTATAGTGTTGAAAGCAAAGGTTACAGGTTATATAATCCGCAAACAAAGCGTATTTTGGATTCATGGGATATAGTGTTTGTGGAAGATTCTGTTCAGCCCTTGCTGTCATGTACTAGAGACAATAATGTAAGCTCACAGGACATTTATGACACTTTGTTGCCTCTTTTCAGTGGTGGAAATACGAATGTAATATCCAATGAGGCAAATGTACAGCCTATGAGGGTTTCTGAAAATGTTACAGATCAGCCTATTACTGATGCAGATGTACATGATGTACTTGACGAGGAAAGGGCTGAAAATGAGCAGGCTAGAGGTATGCCAAAATGGCTGGTGCACACTTTGCGTGACAGTAAATTGGATGCACCTTTGTCTAGTCGTACTGTTTAGGCTCTCGCCATGCATCTTATGCACCAGAGTGTTATGCTTTGGTTGTGTCTAGTTTACATGATGTTGAGGAGCCTCTGTCTTTTGATGAAGCATAGAATTCAAAAAATTGGATGGCTGCCATGCAATCAGAATATGATGCACTTATAGAAAATGACACATGGACTTTATGGATTTGCCTCCTGGCAAAAAGGCCATTGGTACGAAGTGGGTTTACAACTTGAAACGCAAGCCGGATGGTGAGATCGATCGCCATAAGGCTCGACTTGTTGCAAAGGGTTATGCACAGCAAAAAGGCGTAGATTATGAAGAGAATTTTGCTCCCACTTGTCGTATGACTACTGTGCGTTTTCTATGTGCATTGGCAGCTCATTTTGGTTGGGATGTACATCAATCAGACATTGTTACTGCTTTCTTGAATGGTGACATATTTGAGGAAGTTTATGTAACGCAACCTCGCGGTTTTGTCATAAAAGGACAAGAGGACAAAGTGTGCAAATGTAAGAAGGCTTTGTATGGGTTGAAGCAATCTCCTCGTGCTTGGTATGAGAAAGCTGACACTCATTTGGTGAAACGAGGCTTTCGTAACAGTCCAACAGAAAGCACATTGTATGAAAAGCGTGAGGGTGATGTACTTCTCATTGTGGTTCTTTATGTTGATGATTTGCTGATCACTGGATCAAATGAGAGACATATTGCTGAATTTAAGGCTGATTTGAATGCTACTTTCAAGATGAAAGATTTGGGGCTGTTGCATCATTACTTGGGTATACAGTTTAAGCAGTGTGATGGTGGTATTGCCTTGTGTCAAAAAAGCTACATAGAGACATTGCTATGTAGGTTTGGACTTGAGCATTGCAAACCTATTGCCACTCCCATGGAAACGGGTTTGAAGTTGAGTCTACATGATGCTGGCGATCCTGCTGATGTCACTCTTTACCAAATTGCTGTTGGCTGCCTCATTTATGTATGCAACACGAGGCTAGATATTCAGTTTGCAGTCTCACAGGTCAGCAGATTCATGCATAGCCCAGGGTCTAAGCATTGGCATGCTGTCAAGAGGATTTTCCGCTACCTTAGTGGCACTTTACATCTTGGCTTGTTTTATCCCAAGGGGGGATCATTGCCGCCAGACTTACATGCTTTTTCGGACTCATATTGGGCTGGTTGTTTTGACACGCGAGTGTCCACAAGTGGTTTTTGTTTCATGCGTGGCAGTTCATGTATATCATGGTTGAGCAAGAAGCAACCTACTGTGGCCACTTCAAGTTGTGAGTCTGAGTACAGGGCAGTCTTCACAGCTACGATTGAGTGTGTATGGCTCAGATGCCTTATGGTTGATTTGGGTGTTGGACAGGACACTGCCAACACTATCTACACTGACAATCAGAGCGCATTGGCAGTTGCGAGGAACCCAGTTTTTCATGCTCGCACAAAGCACATTGATGTGCATTACCACTATGTCAGGGAGAGGCTCTCAGAAGGAGAGATCAGCTTGGCTTATGTGCCAACACAGGACAACCTTGCAGATCTTTTCACAAAGGCATTGTCTCATGAGAAGCTTGAAGCTTTCCACAAAGCTTTGGGCTTACTCCCCTTTGTGGACCGATCATGTCCTAAGGGCATGGCACTTCCCTTTACTCATGTACCAGCTCTCGTTCACCGCATCACTCCGGGGGGGATTTGTTACCATATACATGTGGTAGTGATGTGTGTGAACACACTAGGACCGCCGAGGCATTTTTTCCCTCTTTAGGAGGTTTCCCCCCCCGAGGATTGTATATACGCCCATCACTCTAGGGCTATCCATCTTTCTATTACACACTAAGTAACACACTCTCTATTGTGTGCCTTGAGCTTCCTTCGTCTTCTCCAAGCTGTGTGCGTTTCTCTGCAACCCTAATTCCAACAAAAAAAGATCTAGAAAATAATTATCACTTCTCTATGTGATAATAATGTCCACTTCATAGATAATTGCACTACAATACTTCAAGCACGGACAATCCTATAAGAAATTTTTGGTGTTCAACAAAAGTAAAGTAAAATAATCTTAAAGTAGAATCTTTATAAGCTTACTATGCTTCAAGGGAAGGATGTCTCTAGCTTAGCAAATAGGTTAATGAGAATAATCATGCAATTCACTTGTATTGAGTGCTCTACTCAACAACTTTGACAACATAGTCACAATTTTAGAGCGAAAGGATCCTAGACCTTCACTCCAACAAGTTAATTACACTTCATGAAGAAGAAAATAAGCAAACAAAGAAGACAACATCAAGTGGAGGGTCATATCTTACATTATCATCATCTAGGGCATCATCATCATCATCATCTTGATCAAACAATGAAAAGAAGTTTTCAAGTGTGGCAAATCGAGACACTTTTCAAAGGACTACAATAAAAATAAGTATTGTAGCAATTGGGCATCAAAGGTCATCGGTCATCAAAGCATCGTATTAGCAACGACAGTAAGGATAAAGGTAGAGTCAACATTGTAGAGGATGAAGATGATGAAGAGGAGAGGTGTCTCCATGTTTGTATTGCACATGACCCTTACAATGATTACAATGATGTACTATAAAGGATATGGATGATCTTTAGTCTATTCATTGATTTTGTAGTGATCCTTTGCTTGAGAGGAGGATACTTCAGTCTATGCGACACCATATCATGATGAGACCACTTATTGTAGCCTAGGTCGCATTAGCCAATGTGACTATAAGTTGTGTGACTTTCTTTAGCATGTGTTGCAGTGAGTCTCTAGGCAATTTTTAGCTACTAGTCCAAAGTCCAAGGGGAGGGTTTTTGGGTGTGTGACTTTTGGCCTATGCCACAACACATTGGTGTGTACCATGTCCAATCTAGTTAGCAGTTCAATCAACAGGTGATCATGTGACACCATGTGGGCTTAAATGAGTTGCAAAAGGAGCCAACAAAGTGCCACATTAGGAGTTTCCTTTTGCCCTTTGGGGAGATAACTTTTAGTCCTTGAGAGGTCCATCTAGCCATTGTATTACCACTTGCATTTTCCATTTTATTGCTTTCTAAGTAGGCACATCTTGTACACATTAAGTGTTTCTAATTTATTTCATAATGAAGTTATCTCTATCAGTTTACACCTTGAGCATTGTTTCATTGCTATCTCTATTCATTCACCGTGAATGCTACTCTAATTATGCCCCCATAACCCTAGCAAATTAGCAGATGGACATGTTGAAAGACCTTT
This sequence comes from Adiantum capillus-veneris, assembly GCF_014529385.1. Classification (NCBI taxonomy): domain Eukaryota; kingdom Viridiplantae; phylum Streptophyta; class Polypodiopsida; order Polypodiales; family Pteridaceae; genus Adiantum; species Adiantum capillus-veneris. The sequence continues at coordinate 597,717 of NC_140944.1, read as the reverse complement.
GGATATGAAGCTTCAATTGGTGGATATACATGTAGAAAGACCTTTGGGTTTGTTGAAAAAGGTGGTAGTTTTTTTAATGGGATTGACTATTAACACACCTTTGCAATAGCATATTTTGGTAGGAAATCTAACTGTAAGGTCATATTGGAAGACCTTTCATGCAACATTTTGCAAATGAAAGGTCATTCCAATTTTGCAAATGATTCAAGAATGGGTCATGATTACTTATACCTTTGGCAAGCTGGATCCATTACATGTACTAACTTGAAAGATCAATTGTATAGAGACATCTCTAAACACCTATCAAGGAATTTGATTCAATGATGAAAAGTGGTTGAATGCAACAACACACTTTTTGATGTGTGGAGCATCAGAGACAAGAGTAGTCTACAAAGATAATTGTCTATGGAAAAAGGAAGTAGTTGACAAAGCACAAAGTCCTTTGTCAAAGGGTGCCAATATCACTTCTATTTTGTTTGTAGGATGTCATATGAGTCCTTCCATACATTGCTAGGTCTGGTTGTGCCACTTATACCTTCAAAGTGCACTGAGGGATATGTCAGATAGTCCATAGAGCCTGAGAAAGAACTTGCTTCCGTCTTATTGCGGTTAGCTCAAGCCAATCCTCGTAAATCATGGCAGAGTTGTATGGAGTAGGGGAGAGCACAATAAAGAAATATGTAAAAAATGTTTCACATTTTGAGTAGTGAAGCCTTCCATCAAAGGTATGGTATTTATATCCCTTGTGGAGATTGACTCACCATAATCATGCAGGACTTTGAAAGCACTACATGGCATCCACAGATTTTTGGTGCATCACAGGAGCCACATTTGTCTATAGTGCAAGCCCGAAAAGGAATTTTATCATGCCTAATATATTTATCAACATGGTTTTCCAAGCATCCTTTTGCAAGGTGTAGTGGATTCAAACAAGTTGTTTTGGAGTATAGTTTGCAAGGCAGAAGGTGGAGTGCATGATTCTATTCATTTCTAAAATAGAAATTTGTATGCAAAATGTAATGGAATTTGCCTATTCAATTTGAGAGTAGCGGAATTTAATGAGAGTACTTTCAAGAAATGATTTTGTGAGCATAGCGGGTTGACATAATTGAAGATAGCAACATAATCATAGCAATTAGTTAACTTGGCATAGACAATACTTTTGCAAGAGATAGAATTTAGAGAACATGACAACAGTTGAGGAACGGATTTATGTGGAGCCGGTCCCCCCTCCAATAGGCATTTGTATTATGATTTCTCCCATAAAGAGAGACTTGTTACAATACATTCTTTGTGTTCCTTGTGACCTAGGTGAAGCAATGAAGATGGAAAGCTTCATGCATCATCATCATAGCATAACCTAAACTTGAAGAAAGCTTTAACTATACCAAGCCTCAGTCCCAAGACCTCAAACACCTTCGAAGGTGGAGAGAGCTAGCAGGGAATGAGGGTAGGGACGAGGAAGAAGAAACATTTCATACGAGAAAGAGCTAGTTCCTCACTTATCATAACTCTCGTGCTAGCATACATAATAGCATAGTAATTAAGAAGAAATAGATGGCAAGCTCAAGCATTGAAGCATGGCTCTTGGATGGATTTGCACTCCATAGCCAAGAGTGTTGGTGTAGGCTCTCAACCTCTACTTTCCTGGAGAAAGAGAGGGAGCTATTGCACTTTGCATAGTACACAATGAGAGTGTTTGTGAGTGTGTGTGGGTGAGTGTACCCCCTAAGCACCCCCGTAGCTTGCTTGGGTCGACCCCCCCTTGTAGCTCATGCTTGAAGCTCATTGGACCCCTCCAGGCCTAGCCAATCACAAGCAGAAGCCATTACAAGCAAGAGGGATAGCCTTGGGACAAGTGTCCCCCTTTCCCCTTTGAGAGAGAGGACTTGATAAATGCAAAATCAATTAATTAAATATCCTTTATTATCATTGAACCCCTTGGGTGGCCAACCAATAGGTTTCAGGCACACCATGAGGGCAACATGAGGAGGAACTTGACAAGTGTCCTTGCTGCCTCTTCAAGCTGGGGCTTCCCTTGTGTGTGTGTGTGTGTGTGTGTGTGTGTGTGTGTGTGTGTGTTCTCTCTCATCCCCCCCCCCTTGTAGGCTCGCCCCCCCTCCTTGTAGGGATCTTTTTGGCTTTGGATGAGCAAGCCCCTTAGTCATCAAGCATGACTAAGCACTTGAAGTAGGGGGTGTTCCCACAAGCATCTCATGCAAGCTTCTCAAGGCACCTCAAGCACCTTAATCATGCACCAAGTCAAGCACCTCAAGCATGGAGCCAGTCAAGCACCTCAAGCATCTTAATCAAGCACCTCAAGCATGACAAGCACCTGAAGCACGACAAGCACCTCGAGTTTGGGCCGGGTTCCCACCTCAAGCTCAGCCCTAGCTTACCTAAGGTCAAAGGACTTTTACACACATTATTGGAGGTCTTCAATGAAGCTAACCCTAAGGTCTTATGCTCCATTGGTTAGCCTTGCTCTTGATAGACCATCTCCCATTTGGGCCCCTTTACTATTGGCCCCGTGTTGAGATAGATCTATAAGCACATATCTATATCTTAACACTTGTTCCCGTTTATTCTCCCACATTAAGTGATCAATTTAATATGAGAAAATCATTTGGGTTGGTTAGATATTAGATTTTATGACATTACCTCTCTCTTGAAATCATAGTCGTCCTCGACTATGAGGTAGAAGAGATAAAGACTTAGTCATTAGTCAATCGTACTTAGCGGGTAGAGGATCCCTTTTTTACCCTACGACATCTTTCCAAGATGGATGACTAATCCATTTGGTGCTTGGGAGACATAGCTGCCGCAAGCATGTTTGCTCTTTAGTCCATTTCATTCTCCCAAAGTAGAGTGACAAATTCTACTTGGTGTTTGAGAGACGTCGTCATCACAAACATGATTCTAAGCATGCATACTAGTTAAATTTGTGCACAATTAAAAAGAGGACTAGTCTTATAAGACAAAAACATGAGTCATTTAAAAGAAATTTGTACATTTGCTTACTCTAATGTAGCATTGTAAGCATTGACAAGGTTCATACTATCCTTAAGTTGTACTCCTTGCATCCATCTCGCATCTTCAAAAGGATAATTTTTGAACTTAATAAGATACCGTCGGATTATCTTACCATGTCGTAGTACCTTGTCTTCATGCCGAAGGACAGCTTCGGGTTGTAGCACCTCTTCTTGGTCTTCAACTTCGGGAGGGTCTTCAATAATTGGTTCAGTTGGTGGCTCTCCTTTGTAGGGCTTAAGTAGGCTTACATGAAAGGCATTGTGTATAAGCCAATGGTTGGGCAACTTGAGTTGATAAGCCGTCTCATTGATGGACTTCAAGATTTGGAAAGGACCATAGTATCTTTTTGCTAGTTTAGCATAATACTTTTGATGGCCCGTAGGATTTTTGCATGTCGTTTGCCTTAATCGAGCCTTAGGAAACTTGAGTAAGACCCAATCATTTTCTTTGAACATTAAGGCTCTTCTGTGCTTATCAGCAGCAGCTTTTTGCCTTTGTTGAGAGATGGCTATAGCCTCCCTAATCTTTTGAAAAGATTCTTGTACGTCACGGCTATACTCATCGGCGGCGAAGATCTTCCCATGTACTTTGAGTAGCAAGGGACTTTTAGGTGTTCCCTCTATGATCTCGAAAGGTGCTTTCCCCGTAGAAGTATGGACAGTATTATTGTAGGCATACTCTACTAGAGGTAAATACTTTTCCCATTGTGAGCGTTGATCTACTTCGGTAACATGAGTCTTGAGTAGATCGAGTATCGTAAGATTGGCTATCTCACTTTGGCCATCCGTTTGTGGGTGATAGGCCGAAGAGAAATTCAATCTTGTTCCTAGATTTTCAAAGAGACCTTTCCAAAAATTAATGGTCATTCTAGGATCTCTATCTGACACGATGGATGTGGGTAATCCATGGTGCTTGAAAACCTGAGATATGAAGAGAGTTGCCATTTGATGTGCCTTAATAGTCTTTTTGACAGGAATAAAATGTGCTTGCTTGCTAAACCTGTCGACTATTGTCCATATTCCTGTATTCCCATGGATAGACTTGGGTAATCCAAAGATGAAATCCATGGATATACTCTCCCATGGCGAATTTGGAATAGGCAATGGCTGGAGTAATCCAGGTTGCTTCCCTCTATCATACTTGGTCTTTTGGCATACTACACATTTTGAAACATACTCTTGTATGTCCACTTTCATGGTAGGCCAATAGAAATACGTCTCTACTCCTCGGAGAGTAGGTTGAATACCTCTATGCCCTGCATATGGAGGAGCATGGGATTCATACATAACCTTCTCACGAAGGGAATGGGTAACACATAGCCTATTTCCGTGGAGAAGATAACCATCCTACAAGGTGAATGGTTCCTCTTTCTTCCCCAAAGCAAGGGCTGACATTATGTCTCTAAAGTCAGGGTCAGTAGCATACTCATCTATCATAGAGGATAGATCATTGTGAGTAGCTATAGACACCGCATTAACTTTTGGTCGTCGTGAAAGTGCATCGGCAACTTGATTGTGCTTACGAGCTATGTGAGCAATATGGAAATTAAATTGCGAAAGAAAATTTTCCCACCTCATTTGTTTGTCGGAAAGCTTGGTTTGCGTCATGAAATACTTGAGACTTTGGTGGTCGGTTCGTAGGATTAATGGAGTCCCCAATAGGTAGCGCTTCCATGTGTCTAGGGCATGTAGAACAGCTAAAAGCTCTTTCTCATAAATGCCCAAGACTCGTTCATCACTATTGAGCCTTCGGCTCTCATATGCTATGGCATGCCCTTCTTGAAGCAAAACCGCTCCAAGGCAATCACCACACGCATCACATTGGACCTCAAATGGCTTTGAGAGATCCGGAAGCACGAGGACTGGTTGGGAAGTAAGCTTCTCTTTGAGTTTTTCAAAAGCATTTTTCTCCTTAGTAGTCCATACAAACTTAACGTCCTTCTTTGTTAAGTCGTGTAGTGGTCTTGCTACTTGAGAGAATTTTGCTATGAAGCGTCTATAGTATGCACACATACCAATAAAGCTTCTTAGCTCATGTAGATTCCTTGGGTTAGGCCATGATTTTATTACCTCTAACTTTGATGGATCCATACGAATACCATCGTGAGAGATAATATGACCTAGATATTGAATCTCTTGAAGGAAGAATTCACTTTTCTTTTCGTTGAGAAAAAGTTTGTTCTCCCTCAAGGCTTGAAAAATCACTTAGAGATGTTGCTTATGTTCCTTCAAAGACTTGGAGTAGATGATGATATCATGATAGAACACTCCAGTGAATTTACGATATGGTCTAAAAATTTTCTCCATGAGACGATTGAAAGTAGCTGGTGCATTAGTAAGCCAAAAGGCATGACTAGATATTCATAAAGACCAAATGTTGTGAGAAACGCGGTCTTTAGGATATCTTCATCCACTATCCTTATTTGATGATAGCCACTCTTAAGGTCAATCCTACTGAAGTAGGTAGAGCCTTGTAGCTTATCAAACAGATCTTCTACTCGAGGCACGAGAAATCTGTTTTTGATAGTGATATGGTTTAGTGCTCGATAGTCCACACACATACGGTATGTACCATCTTTCTTTTGCACTAAAAGGACTGGAGAACAAAAGGGAGAGGAACTAGGCCTCACCATCCCTTTGTCTACCAATTCCTGTACTTGCCTCATAATCTCCTCTTGTTGAGCTTGTGAGACTCGATAAGGAGGTTTGTTAGGCGGTGAGCTTCCTGGAAGGAGCTCAATACGATGGTCATCATCCCCTCGTTTTGGAGGTAGGTCCATAGGGATATCATCGATGAACACATCTTGGAATCCTTTTAGAAAAGTAGACAAGTCTAACTCTTCTTGAATTCTATCATTTTCATTTGATGAAACATTATTAGCTTTTAGAGACTCTTTGACATAAATCATGTACGCAGAAACTGAGCTCCTCATTGATTTATCAAAAGAAAGAGGATTTACAAGTGGAATAGTGCGACCACGCTCACTAGCATCTATATACATGTTCTTTCCCGTGTAGGTGAAGTTGGAATCCTTTTAGAAAAGTAGACAAGTCTAACTCTTCTTGATTCCTATTATTTTCATTTGATGAAACATTATTAGCTTTTAGAGACTCTTTGACATAAATCATGTACGCAGAAACTGAGCTCTTCATTGATTTATCAAAAGAAAGAGGATTTACAAGTGGAATAGTGCGACCACGCTCACTAGCATCTATATACATGTTCTTTCCCCTGTAGGTGAAGTAAATTCTCCTTTCAGGGAACTTCATGTTGGCAGCAATGCGATCAAACCATGGTGCCCCTAGGATAACATCCTGATGTTGGAGAGGAGAGATGAAGAAGTCTTCTTTGTCGACATAGCTTTGGACATGAAGCCTCAACTTCCCAATCAAGGGACTAACGGAGGCTTGTTGTCCCTTGAAAGCTGCATCAGCCGTTACTATATCTCCCATCTCAAAAGCTTGAATGCCCAACTTGGTGGCCAACTCGATTGATATGAAGTTGAGAGTAGAGCCTGGGTCAAACAAGATGAAGGCATCATGCTCTCTTACCTTTCCCCATGCATAGCAAAGTGATGATCCTTTGCAATGAGCATCCTCTTTTGGAGCTTCGATGGTGGAAGCCCTAGGAGTCTCATTGCGAGTATTCTTCTTGGGGCAAGAACGATAGCCATGTCCTTGCTCCCCACACTTGAAACACTTATGGTCCTTGCGAAAAGCTTCAAGCTCTTCAGGAGAGAGTTTGTTTTTACCTTTGTAAACTCCCTTCTCCTTGGACCGATTGTTGTTGTTGTTATTGTTGTTGTTGGAAGTGCCTTGGGAATTATTTTGAGCATTGGATTTCCCCTTTGCATCATTTTTATCTTTGTTTTCCATGGGCTTGACATTACGTCTAGCCCCTTGATAGAAATTGATGCGTGAAGCAACCATGGTGTGGTGGATTACTTCGGTAATAGTACCGGGCCGTTGAAAGTTGATGTATTCGGCCATCTCTTCAGGTAATCCCGCACAGAATAGTTGTCTTTGCTTGGCAAAGTCTATCTTTTGAAAGACAGTAGCTTTGAGATGTAAATCCCAAAACTTTTCTACATACTTGTTCATAGACTCATGAGAGAGAAGCTTCAAGCCGTGCCATTCGGTAAGAACTTTATCTTTAGTATCACTTGGAAGAAATTGCTTCATGATGGAAACTCGTAGAGTTTTCCATGTCTTTGGGGCTTCTCCATTGCCACGAAGGCTAGCCCACCATTGACGAGCTGATTTTTGGAAGTGCATAGCTACATGGCGTAGCTTGGAGGACTCTGTGAAGCCCTCGTCCCCAAAGGCCGCATCAAATTGCTGGATGAAGGCCAACACTTTGTCGGTAGCACCAAAGGTGCCATCATAGGTGAGAAAAGAGATACTCTTTCCTCCCTCCTTGAACTTCTTTAGCTTTTGTGACCTTCGCCATGAAAGAAATGATTTGTGATGTCCTCCCCTCTTGTATTCTCTAGAAGAATAGCCATAACTTTCATCGGAAGAGGAGGAAGGTGAAGAAGAAGGAGAAGAGGGTGACCTCTTCCTAGCCCTTTTCTTCCTTTGTTTCCTCTCTTGCCTTTCAGAGTGATGAGGAGAAGGACTATGGGTTGCTCTTTTCCTCTTGGGAGGAGTAGGCGATCGTCTAGACCGCCGTCTTCGTGGAGCCACATCTTCAGAAGAACTTAGACTGTCATTGCTTTCTTTCTCTTTGGATTCCTCCTCTCGAATGGGAGAGAGTCTTCTTTTGGGGGTCTCTTCAAGAGGCCTCCTAAGCTCTCTCTCCTCTGGGAGAGGAAGGGAAATTCCATAAGCACGAAGTTGTTGAGTAACTTCGGCTTGCAAAACAGGGTTGCCCATAGCTTGTTGCAACCTAGTGACGAGATAATTCACAAACATGGGAGCATCATCATTAGCACCTTCATGTGCAAAATCAAAGCTATCAATGTTTATTCTACTCTCTTGATTATTGTCAGCCATGTTAACAAAATTTATGTTTATACTTAGTGTATGCTTTGGCAATACAAAACCTTAGTTGCCACTCCTCTTAGCCTTTGAAAATCGGCTATTAAGTATCTACACCCACGGCTCAAAGTGGTTAATTATAGAGAGTAGAGGAGTAGGTCTAACATAGCAGAGTTGCCAAGGGCTAGCTCCTTTCGGACTTCTTATGGCTCAATAATGGTAAAGCCGTAGGCAAGTCTAAAATGACTCCATTATTAAGTCCAAAGCTCCCGAGGTGTGCACCATCCCCCACATAGTGGGCTTAACAAAACCGATATTAGATCCCAGTTCCACTTACTCTATTATAATTAACAACATCAACCATTTATAGGCTACTTAAGGACCTCTCTTCTTAAGCAAGAAAAGAGAAACCAAATGATTTGATACCAATGTAATGGAATTTGCCTATTCAATTTGAGAGTAGCGAAATTTAATGAGAGTACTTTCAAGAAATGATTTTGTGAGCATAGCGGGTTGACTTAATTGAAGATAGCAACATAATCATAGCAATTAGTTAACTTGGCATAGACAATACTTTTGCAAGAGATATAATTTAGAGAACATGACAACAGTTGAGGAACGGATTTATGTGGAGCCGGTCCCCCCTCCAATAGGCATTTGTATTATGATTTCTCCCATAAAGAGAGACTTGTTACAATACATTCTTTGTGTTCCTTGTGACCTAGGTGAAGCAATGAAGATGGAAAGCTTCATGCATCATCATCATCAAGGCACCTCAAGCACCTTAATCATGCACCAAGTCAAGCACCTCAAGCATGGAGCCAGTCAAGCACCTCAAGCACCTCAAGCACGACAAGCACCTCGAGTTTGGGCCGGGTTCCCACCTCAAGCTCAGCCCTAGCTTACCTAAGGTCAAAGGACTTTTACACACATTATTGGAGGTCTTCAATGAAGCTAACCCTAAGGTCTTATGCTCCATTGGTTAGCCTTGCTCTTGATAGACCATCTCCCATTTGGGCCCCTTTACTATTGGCCCCATGTTGAGATAGATCTATAAGCACATATCTATATCTTAACACTTATTCCCGTTTATTCTCCCACATTAAGTGATCAATTTAATATGAGAAAATCATTTGGGTTGGTTAGATATTATATTTTATGACACAAAATTGAAGCGTAATGATGCACTTGATGGTCCTCACATATTGCTACAAGGTGAAGTAATTCGGTCGTACCCTTTTGTGTGCATCTGTCGCACGTGTCAAAGCAAGGGACTTGCCGTACACTGTGTGCGAGCCACAAATGGCTGCAAGCACACAACCAACTTAATCTAGCAAGCTCAAGAGAGAAGGGGTGTGTCACTCACCACCCTACGCTCGCCTTCGTGGAGGATTCCTCGCCGTGAAGAAGAGGGAGCTACCGTCGTGCCGCACTCAACTGCCTCGTCGCCGTCGTGTCGTTGCAATGCTTGATCACTCTCTCTCTCTCGCTCTCTCTCTCTCTCTCTCTCTCTCTCTCACACACACACACACACACACAAACACGCATACACACACACACACACACACAAGGAGATGAAGAAGAAGATGGAGATGGAGCAAGAGCACTCTTCAATTGCACAAATGAGAGAATAGGTGATTTTTAAGTTTAGGTGACTTTTATATGAGCTCGCACATTCACACTTGGGCACCCATGCTTAGCCAACTAACCCTTGAATGTTCCAGTTAGAGTGCACCTCTCATTGGTGATCACTCTTTACCCTTTTCCTATTGGACCGACAAGCCCAGCCCATGACTACTAGAAGTGGATGCCAGTGGTTAACATGCCCCCCTTCCTGATGTAGATTCCGCCCTCGGAATATAACAATGCAGCATCGGGATCTACGATAGGAGTACCTATAGCAGAAGAAAAACAACATTGTGAAAGCTCAAAGGCAGCATGTGTAGGCATGCAATAAGAGAGATGCTATGATATTCTAGAAAATGAAAAAAAAATCATGAGTTGTAACATTGTCAACTAGAACAAGCGTAGTACCTGAATGAAATGCAATTGAGTTAAGGTCTATGCGGTTGACTCTAAGAGAAGTACACAAGAGCTAGGGCTAAAGTAAGTACTAGATTGACCAACGTTAATTAAAAAATGTTAACTAAAGAGTAGTTAACCCTAGGAATGCTCGTCGGGGTCTAAAGAACTAGTGATCTTGTCACTTATACCACTTAAGTGTGATCAACATAAAACACAAGGAAGTTTGTGCTATTTGCTTTCTCTTTTTTTTTTTTGTCATAGTTGCTATAAGTAGCTGGGGGACTCGAGGTCTCAAATATCAACAAGTGGGAGACTCGAGGTCTCAAATATCAGCTTGAGCATAAATTAGCCGGGAGACTCGAGGTCTCAAATACCAGCTTTAACACATGGACTTCCACAACACAAGTCACACTTAGGTGGAATAAGCTAGAGAGAACTATATCCTCATAGCATAAAACATTACTTAAGTTACTACAATTAATAGACTATTTAGGAATTAAAGTCAACAAAATTAAGTGGCTTAGTTTAGTATAAGGTCCTAATACCTACTTAAAGCCAACTAATAAACCAAACTCAAAGAGAAGAACAAGGTACTAGAAGTTTGAAAAAACTATAGCATCTAAATTGGCAATGTCACAACTTCATAAATTTTATGCATTGTTAGAAACTCAAATGACAAGATGCAAACATGTAACTGTGGAAAGCATAGATAAAAGGAAGTAGTACACCTGATATAATGGAGAACATCCATTGTAACATGTAAACATCCATTGTCGTTGTCCTTCAAAGGCATCCTTATGTAGTCACAAACTGCACAATAGTCACCACCAAACATCCACCTTCCAGAGGCACATCAGTGGGAAAAAAGAACTTTGCTAATCACTAAACTCTAAAACAGAAACACTCTTATCGTACTAATCCTACCTACCCTCCATCACTCAAGTGATGAGGATCAAAGTAAGGGGAGCTTGGAGAGCTTGGTCGATAGCTCTAAGGCTAAACCACCATCCTCTTCATTAAGGTAGGTGTAATCCTCTTCGGTAAGGCCGTGTGTCTTGTTTGTCCAATCACCATTATCGTCCTCAACCTCTTCTGCGCAGAATAGTATTAGGAATGTCACGAGGCATGCATACTCAGCCTGGGAAAAAGGGTAAACTTGGGCAATTGGGCGAACTTCCTAGATAGAATAGGGATCCGTCGTAGTTTATAGGCGGAGCAGCCACTCTAACTCCTCAACATTTCTCTCACAAGCGAGTGTTTCAACCGAATCCCATTCAGAGGAAATATGAGGATAAGGTAAAAAGAATATTCGTAAGAATCGGCCATATTTGTGAACACAAATAGAGGATGGTTAGGTGTTTGATGACATAGGTTTTTGTTTCAGTGTACCTGATGTGACATGTGTAGGTATGGGTCAATGATTTTGACTAGTATTGTGCACACTCGTTTGCTAATTGCTCTTGCTCTTTACTTTTTTTTTTTTTTTTAAACTAGGGTGGCTAGTTACTATATATATATATATATATATGTATACACAATCCCTAAAATCGAAAAGCTCAGGGGTTAAGGAAAGAAGGGTAAGAGGGAATAATTCAATAGGATGACGTGAATGAAGACTCCCCCATTCCTTGGGTAGATCATGCTTTAAAAAGATGTCATCACCTTTTGGAACCAGTTATTCCAATTGGTGATAGGTGAGGATTTTAGCCAATTGTTCTCTATTACCTTGGGTGCCTCATCGAGTTGCAAGGGTGGTAAGGTACTCTCCCATGAACGAACTTGAAGTAGTGCATCAGGTAATAATTGAACAATGGGAGGTGTCGAATCTTTTGTAGCTTCATGGAGGCTACCTATGGTAGGTGGAGGTTGTGTAGAAGCTTTCACCTCTATGAATACATTACATGAGGAGCTAGAAGCTTCATGGAACTCCCCCTTTCCTGAGCTAAGCTGAATAGATTGGTTTTGCCTTGGAACCTAAACTAGCTTTGGAATAGGTTGTAGCATTCTGTGATCTTTCCCTTCCCACGGTCTTCCATCGGCTTTGGAATCACAAGGTTTGACTCACATGGTTTCGTAGTGGATAGGGAAGGACGCAATTTACGTTTAGGTAAGCAAATTCAATCATTTCCATCATAGTAGCCTTGGGCTTCTAATAGTTGTTTGGGAATCCAAAATGATTTGGTTTTCACCTTCTTAACCTGAGTGGATGCCTTCCTTTGAGGTTTCCTTTGTGAATTAACTTGAACTATAGGGGGGTCCAATAACGATACCTTGGGGACCCATTGATATGTACTTGGTCATATCAAATGGAGCTTTTGATGTAGCACTGTCTGTCGTAGCCATGGAAGTTGAAGCTTTAGAGGGTTGTGCTACTGGCAAGGATGTTGTGACTTTTTGGATTGACAATATTTTGTTGTTTATGGTGTTATGAAGAGATGAGATTTCAGGTGTTATTCCTTGAGCCGTAGGGCCATGAGTTGGTTTCTGCGTCGTGATACTCCCGGTCTCCCAATCGATATTACATTTAGCTGCAGACATCCATTTGCACCCCAGGTTTATATTACCCTCCATAGTACCAACATGCATGACCAAAAAGCTTTGAACCACGGTTTCATTGTCATAAATAACAGGAGTGTGTAGGATTCCAAAAACAGTGGTCTTCTTCTTATTGATACCCTTGACTTGGATGATGCTTGTGGATAGGGGTGGTTTTCCTAGCTGACACCAAACTCCATAGGATAACAAATTATGTTGAGCTCCTCTATCCAATAATGCGTTATATAGTACTCTCCCATAGAGGCTATTTAGTTCAATTGGATATCGTAGAGGTGGCTTAGGTTTCAATGAATTATCATCAGTGTCTTCAAAAAATGCTTCCGTGATTCCCAGATTAGCCTCTCGTTGGTATCTAAGATGTTGTTGTCTTTCTCGAGCCTCAACTCTTGCTTGGATCTTTTTAAGCTCTGCATGTTCTTTGGCTGCTTTCTTTTCATTTATTTTAGCACGCACATTTGCTCGATATCATCGTCTCTTATATCTCTTACTCTTCTTGTCTAATTTTTCAATTATGGCCGATCTCTAGAGAAGAGTCACTAGATGAATCGCTACTTGTGTCTCTTGCTCCCTTGGATAGATTGTTATCTAGGGTACCACTGGGCCCTGAATGGTTTATCCCCACATTTGCACTAAGATTTAACTCAGATTCTTTGTCCTCATAGTCAATTTCAATTGATGATTCTGACCCCAAATCGTGTGGGCTATAGTCTTGTGAGACGCTATTGGTTCTAATGCCAGTCAAACCTTCATCTTGTAGGTCATCAGAAGCTATATGCATTGCTTCTAGCATATTCAAGGGTATGAGTGGTGGCATTTCATCCCCCTCAGGTGTTACCCAGGTCGTCCCCATGTTTCCCCAAGTGTTTATGGTTGCTGCTAAGTGGACCCAATCCACATTTTCCTTCTCAGTAATCCCAGGTAGTACATCCATATAAGGAGAATCTTCCCCAACATCTGTGTCCATTTCACATGTGTAACAATACTGCAATGGGATCAAGTGAACTGTGGTGTCAGATCTATGATCAATTATAAACCTGTTTCCTAGAGGATGTGCTTGACCAGTTACAAGATCCACTCGAATGGCAGAATCTTGGAACCGCAAGAAGACATGGTTTTTAGACCAGTCATGCACCATTTTTGCTTCCCTCATAAAAGGACGTCCTAAGATAATCTTAGATGCCATAGTGTGCCTTGGAGAAATCCATAACAATGAAGGTATTTCTTATTTTATGTCCAAAGACCTTGATCTTGAGATCTTCTAGTATCCCAATAGGTTTAACAATAGACCCATTGGCCATCTTTACTACTATGGTTGTGGTCCCAAGGTGAGGTCTTCCCATGGTTTCCCAGCAATTTTTAGTCACAATGCTAACCCCAGTGCCACCATCAAGGATTCCCTTGGTAGTGATTGGTATGGTTGCATTGGATTCATCGCCCTCAAAATATTCTCCCGACGTGTTATAACAAGTATTTCTACAATAGGGTTCTCATCTAGGTTGGGTTGTGGATCTAAGTGTTCCTCCTCTATTGGCAGCTCCCTAGCTCCATCCATCTATGCAAATTGTGGTAGCCCGACCTTTAGTTCTCCATTGAGGAAAGCTTGAAGAGCTAAGAATAGCACAGGGTCTCCATATAGTTTGGACATGATGGTGGTTTTAACTTCTGAAGCCATGAAATCCATCAATTTGGCAATATTTAACGGCACCTTTTGGGCTTCAGTCCCTTGACGTGGGGAAGATGGGATCTCCATTTCTTCGATAGGGTCAGGTAGTCCCTCTGTAAACATTCTTTCCAACAAAAAGTGAGTATGCCCACTTTCCCATGACTTTAAGTCACTTTCTTCTTGGATGACACTAGGTATGGCTAGGGGTCTATGGACTGTGAGGTTGTTGTCGCGTAGGGAACAATGTGTCTGTAATCTGGATCTGCCTAGGTGCTCGTTCTAGATCCCTTTGGGTATCTTCTACCAAACCCCTTAATTGCTTGACTCGCTCGATCTCCTTTGTAGGATTTGCATAAGTTACTATCTTCTTCTTGGATCCGCGCGATTGTGGCTCATGACGATCTTCCTTGTTGGTTTCTTTCTTAGTGGTTGTTTTGGTTTCCATGGTTTCACCTGAATCAGAATCCTCTTCAACGTCGTTCATATATACGGGGTCGTCACCAGTCCCTATGTTGGTCTTTGAACTGAGGTCTGACTTCGCTACTTTTTGCGATCTCTTCCTTCGTGTTTTCTTCTTCTTCTAAGAGTGGACAATTGATGCCATGTCTCTTTCTTCAAGAATATAATTTGTTTTTGGAGCACCAATCATATGAGTACGTTTACTAGTACCACATGTGTACTTTGTGATGGCTCCTCGGTAACCTCAATCAAGTTTAATGGCGTGATCTTCGGTGCATTTGGATTATTTGGACATTGGGCAATCAAATGATCTATGCCACATCGATTACACATGAGTATCGGCATTGTAGACGTGCTCGCTTGATTGGTTTGCATTAGTGTGGAGTTCTTTTGTAGCCCAATAGGACACTCGGCCACACAATGGGGACCTCCACACTCATAGCATTGAAGAGGTGATATCTTGGCAGTGTAATTGATATTTTGGCCTCTCGCAGCAAGAGCAGCTGATAAATAGGTTTGACTTGTCCCCAATAGTCCTCCATGTAGTATTGTGGACTTTCATCAAGCACATGAATCCCATAGGCAATATTAGGGTCTATATCTTCCTCACAGCCTTTCAAACAAGCAATAGATGACTCACAACCCACTTGATTCACAGACGTGATTCTTGGATGCGATGGTTGCGGTCCTAGCACTGGAGGTGGTAAGGGTGTTGTTTGAACAACATTTTGGACCCTAGGGACCATGTGTTGTGACGTTTGTTCAAGAGGTGGGCCCGGCATCAATGCATGCACTCGAGGTGTGTCTGTCCATGCTAAGGTTGGTCTATTGGCCATCGCACGCTTAAATACTATGCAATCCTTAGCTTGATGACCATACCTCCCACAGGCATTGCAATTCCCATTGAATTTTACATTAAAAGTAGGGCATTCACTGGTACTATGCGGACCATAGCATACCGAGCACCATTGTTGCTCCCTTCTTAGATACATATGATTGTTTTGTGGAGCACGATTGTCTCTAAGACTCTCTTGAATGGCCTTGGTGAGATCTGCTAAATTCATCTCAGATATCTTTGGCTCCTTAGCAATAGGCTTTAGGATCATTGGCTGATGCCCCGATGCTTGCAAGCTAGTAGATTAGGCTCAACAGACACTCTTTCTCCTTGAATCGTTAAATTATCCTCCATTTGGATCGCATTGGTGGTGACTGCTTCCCAAGTGGTGATATCTCTAATGACTAGTCCATTGTAGATATCCTCATGTCGTAATCCCCTAATGAATCTATCAAGCAATTGATTATTATTGAAGCGCTCATTTGGATTACAACGAGAATTCAAATGCTTCAAGCAACTAATAAAGTCTCTCACCGACTCTCCTTCCTCTCATTGGGCTTTTTGAGGCTGAGAGGCTACACCTCAAAGCACTCCCTCTCGTATGTATTCTTTTAAGAACAGTCTCCTAAGAGTGGGGTAAATCATTTTTTCTTCCACCCTTAGGGTTCTATACCAATCTCCAACCTTTCCACTTAAGGTCATTACTCTTATGCAGGTCATTGTGTTCTCCTAGAGAATCACATATTTGTTCAAACACTTCGATATGCTTTCTCACATCCCCGTCTCCACTAAATTTTTATGAGAGCTTGGCTATTTGTACTACCTTACTTGTAGGCTCTCTATCAGGCGTGCTATGCATATTCTCAGCAATAGATTGACCGATGCTTTGAGAAAATGCTGCCAAATCTCCTAAATAAGAAGGTATAGTAGCCGCAGGTGCAGGCGCTCCTGGAACTACATGTGGGATGGGAGTTGGCCTTGGCCTTGGCATACGCACGGCCCTCGGGTCCCATACCTCGTATGGTGGTGTACCACATGGTGGTCCAGAGTTCATAGGTGTGGCTCTAGGCATAGCCGATGCCGGATACGACATGTTATTGCTAAATGGTATGGTCCCACTTGAATAAGAGCTCGGATAATTCCATTGTGGAGTGTGAGCCCTTGGCATAATTGGGGGTGTGGGAGCTACATGGGCAGGAGGTGCGATAGGTACATAGGCTTGATGCACCCGTGTAGGTATTGTTGGGGGCACTATGCTACTAGGTAGTGGTGCAGTGCTAACAAACGAGGTCCAATGTGTACTTTTTGTACTCATCACTGGAGTAGGTATCGTACCCGTAGTGTCTCCGAGAGACAAATGAGCTAGATTTAGAAAAGTAAAACTACTACTTGTGGGTTCAAACTGTACCAAAACTCCATGCGATACAATATATGAAGGGTCCATTAAACTCACTGAAGGAGTTTCCATCTGTGATAGTGTCGGTTGTCTGCCCTTGCCCGTATCGAAGAATCTCATAAGGCCCATTGAAGGAATGTTAATCCCTCGGTTTTTCCTCTCCGATTGGATGATGTTATGGATGACATTGCAGACCATTTGTTGCCACTTCTCTAGACTTGTGGCGCTAGAAGTGGATTGTACAACTTCTAACCAACCTATATGGTATGTGTAACCCGTGTACAGGTCAGTCAAGGTTTCAATTTGTAGGTCATATTCCCAATTTTTGTTTGAGAAAGAACCCTTCTAGGCTCGGCGTACTAGAGGTTTCCCTTGAGGTGGAAGCATTGTTGTTCCCCATAGTATGACCCACATTGCCCTTGGGAGCACTTAATTGCTATGCCTGTTGTCCCAGGAGTCTTTCCCTTCATGGCTCATCATTTTTCCAGGAAACTCTCCATTTCCCTCTCCCTAGCCACTTGCATATAGCGCTCAACTTCTTGCACCTCCGCAAGACTCCTACCATCGAGTAGTAGAACTTCGGGGGGTGATTGCTTTGCAGTGTATTCCATGAAAGCAGGCAGTAGGATATCAACATGGACACTCTTGGGGAGTATAGGATCCCCCTGAGATACCAAAGGCGAATCTACCTCTCCCTCACCTTCGTTAACTTCACTAGCCGCAGGTTCAAAGCGAGTAGCTCTACTAAAAGTTTCTATAAAGCGACTAAACACACTAGATCCAGGCTGTGGGGCCCAGACATGTACGTTTTTGTTTACTTGCTCGGGGTTTGGTGTAGGATGTCCTTCCATAAAATCGTAATCAGATGAAGAGTCATTAGCCGCTATGTTTTGGGTCTTGAGTTGTACTACCTTGGGTCCCCACCGAGGGCCCGGTGTTGGGATTCAGGCCAACTGGCCAGACATCCCACTTACTACTAACCCATCTACTAACTTACACTTATTCTTTAATACAACAAAATAAGGAGTTGCAACAGGATAAAGTTGCTGTGTGCTCCACCCAAAGTAGGTCTCTCTCTCTCTCTCTCTCTCTCTCTCTCTCTCTCTCTCTCTCTCTCTCTCTCTCTCGCTCTCTCTCTCTCTCTCTCTCTCTCTCTCTCACACACACACACACACACACTTGCATTCGCACACGCTTTCCACGGCACCTTTAACTGGTATCAGAGGAGGATTTGTGCTTGCCGTTTTCGTGTTCGCGTGCGCACTTTTAAAAGTGCAAATAGGTTTTCGATTTCGGCATTGGCAAATTCAGCGTTCTGAGAGAGTTTCCAGAAGGTGTCCTGGGGTTTTACCCCCCTTTCGAAGCTGTTCGTGCAGTCGAAAGCTTCATCCGAGCTACACTTCAGGAGTTGTACTTTTCAACTCCACTTTTGCTACAGCTACTAGTACAGGTACAGGACACAGCTGTAGGTTGTTTAGAGACTATTTGGGATGGTATATAGCCGTTTTATGGCTATTATGTGCTATTGAGACGGTGTTTATGGACTGATTAGGAGCACTTTTTAGCATCGACATTGTCTCGGGTTTTTTAGGCATCCATCTCCTCACAGGTTCTTGCATACATACAAGACATCCAAGTCTCTTACAGGTTGTAGTGTTTAGCATCAGCACAGATTTCAGTGGGAGTAATTAATGCGGATATGCATTGTTTTGGCACTTTTGATAGTGCTTGAGCTCTTTTCAGAGCGGTCTTACTCCCCGCAGGGATTTGTTTATGTTACGAGACTGGACACCCTCTTGTTGTAGTGGTCAGCTGCAATTGGGATAGCTGGCTATGTGCTGTCTATTTATTTTCTAATTGAGTTGATGATGATTTTGTAGAGTGGAATGCGGGGAGTTGATGAAGAGGCGCCGGCAATTACTCTTGGCCATTTTATATTTGCACAGTATTTTAGAATATCATTTCAATAAGCCACTATGGCTCTGTAAATAGTTGTAGTGCGAACTCCCCTTATGGGTCATGCAAGAAATAATGAGCTTCACTCATTTACAAAAGTGAAGTGGTTGTAAAAAGAGGGGCCTCAATTTTTGGCACCTTACACTCAAAACTAATATATAAATACCAACTCCACAAGAGAGGTGCCGTGGAGTTTGGGGCTAGATTTAGGCCTTTCTCTTGCAGATTCTCTTCTCTCAACAGTGATATTAGAGCTAACAGGTTCGAGTCAATTGGCATCAGATTCAATTGCAAGAAGGGAATTTCTCGAATCGACAACCTCAAAATTGCAATTTATCAAATTTGCAATACAAAGACTCAAGGATTCATGGAAATTCAAAGCTTAATCGATCGAATTTGCAAAACAAATTTTGCTTGGTCGCTAATCGACGATGCATCGGCAACTAATCGGTAAGCGGCTTTCAGTTTCGGCTTCATGATATTCCGATACGGTATGAAGAGTCTCAATTTTCAAATTTAATGCCTACTTAGTGCGGATTGTGAAGGCGAGAAAGAGAGGACAGAAAGAAGGAGTTAATTGCCTAATTTAATTGACGACGACGTGATATGATCAACACGGCTACGGCTCGACTCCGTAAAGATTGAAGCTTTGAAGGATTTTGAGGAAATGTGAAGCCACGACAGAATTACAAGCTTCTGAAAATTCAACGGGGTACTTTAAATTCTGCACTCGACCGATCCTCCTTGAGTTAAAAGCTCGAGTTTGCAAACTGCGGGAAACACCTCTTGCAAACAAGAAAGCCTCGCCATCGACCTCTGCAAAATTGGGCCGAGTCAACATGGCAGGAATCGCCTTGGCAAATTAAAACCTTTCTTCTCTTGCCCCGAGGGCTGAAAACGATGCTGCACGGCTCTGAGTCCCTCCCTCTACATCGTGCTGTCTGCAGCAGCTCGCACGCCATCATGCAAGGCTTTATAAAGCCTTTACACACTTTTAAAAAAGTGTGGCTTAAGTTTTTTTGGCTGCCCGCCCAAAATTCCAACCTTGTCTTTTTTTTTAAAAAACAAAAGGGGCCCTTGCTTAACCTCGAGTCACACCCTATTGCTCAAGTTCACTACCAAGTGAGCTACACCCCCTGCCTCCACTTTCCAACTCAACCGGGTCTTCCCCATTCGGTCACTGTGTTTTCTAAGAGGTATCAAACTCGTAGAGTGCCATCAAGATATGGAAGGGTAACCACCGAGGTAAGTCCAAGAAGCTCGACTTTCCCCTCTTACAAGTCAACGGATTGGTATTGGCATGGGAGATTCCCACAGTTGCCAAATATTTTGGCAAGAAAAATTATCAGCTTCTCCAACTTACACCGACTATCTCAAATTAAAAAAATCACTTGAATAACCTGTGGATTCCTCTTCTACAACTAATATTGTTGTCTTCTTTTGGGAGGATAAGGGAGATCAGATGCCACGCCATTTGACAGACTCGCAGACGCACCCTCGGACCACCCACTTTTCTGGCAATTTCCTAGCGCATCGCCATTCCAGACTGGACGCCACCGAAATTTTTCAGCTAAGTACACTACATTTCTGTTATTTGTTTTACTCTTTTATTCCGCATATTGTACCTGTAAATATCAGTAAATAGCCATTTTTAAGCATTATTCTTAAAAATTATATTTTTTTTTAAAAAGAGAGAAAAAATATAAAAAGCACGCAATCATGGCACACCTTCCTCAGGCACTCACAATTGCGGAACAACTTCAAAATCTGCAATAGTCACTCACATATGAACGCATGCAAAGGCAAGAACTTGAAGATAAATTATTGCATTCTACACGCACCAAATCTGCACCGGCACCAAGAAAAACAAAATTAGCAGAAAAGCCTTCACTTTCAAGGATTTTGATGGCACTAAAGATGCTAGCACGGTTCTAGCATGGGTTAGTCAACTAGATGACTATTTTCATGATGAAGACTTTCTCGAGCGTGAAATGGTAAAATGTGCATCAAATCATCTCACTAGCAGCGCTGCATTGTGGTGGAACGCCACCAAACAGTATGGGAGAAGACCACGCACCTGGTATGCATTTAAAAAAGTATTTTTACCCTAAAATTTTCCTACACAGTACAAAGCTAAAGCACGACGTCAATGGGATTTAATTCGACAAGGTCGAAATGAAGATGTACAGGGTTACACTGACCGTTTTTGGAATTGTTTAATTCAATTGCAAGCTATTGAACATGTTAGTCGCAGGAAATTGAAGCGTAAGTACATAACAGGCTTGGCACTACAAATTGGTGTTGAGGTAGATATGTTCGAACCAGATTCTCTGTCAAAGGCTATTAATTTGTCTCTCAATGCAAAAAAAAAGAAAGGTGGACAACCCTCTCACACTGACCAACCTGCTAACACTAACCGCAACAAGAGACCTCCTTTCTCTACTAATTTTGACAGAAACAAGCACCAAAGCTGTACTTTTTTCAAGAGACGTAGATTCGATAATTCTCCTACAACTGCTCAACCTCATACAAGCAACAACAAGAACAACACCCAGCAATGAGGCAACCAAAATTCTTTCAACCAACGTTCTACTCCAAATTCTAATGGTAACAAAAAGGTGAAGTGTTTTAAATGCTTTCAGTATGGTCACTATGCAGATAAGTGCCCAAATGGTCATGCTAAGGGCAATGGTCAATCCAATGGCCATTCCAATGGAGTCAATAGAAATTCAAGTAAAAAACCCTTCAACAACAACCACCCCAATGTAGCTACTCTTAACCTCATCGAAGATGCTACACCCGATGACAATGAAGTGGAAGCTAACTACGGTGAGGGATATGATCCTGATTATGATAACGATGACAACCCATCCTCAGGTCCTCTTATATCTCCTCACACTTTGTTTAAAGTGCAAGGCACTGTTAAGGGTGAAAGTGTCACCATTCTGTTAATTAGATGATGGCAGTAGCCATGATTTCATTTCCACACGTTTGGCACAGCAACTATCTCTCTCTGAAATCTCATCACCTCACAAGGTCAAAACTGTTTTTAATAATCAACGTTTCAATTGTAAAACTCAAGTCACTGTTGAAGTTTGCATTGATCAATTTACACAAGCACGTACATTTCTGGTAGCACCATTGCATGGTCTTGATATGATTTTGGGAATCCCATTTCGTCATGAATTTGACCCATTGATTAATTATAAAACATGTACAATGTCTCTCACTCATAATAATAAAAATTTCTCCATCCAAGCAACACTGGCACATCAAAAAATTTCACTCCTCTCTCACACTCAAGCCAAAAAAGCAATTCAAAAATAGGGGAAAACATATCTAGTATTGGTAAATCAAATTTCTGTTGAAACCGAAACTTCACGTAACTCCACACATGATGAATTTCTCTCACAATTTAAAGATTATTTCATGCATAATCTCCCACCTGGAATTCCACCATCACTCCCAGAAGACCACAAAATTGACATTATACTGTGTAGTGAACCTCCTTGTAGAGCACCTTATCGTGTCAATCCAACCGCACACAGGGAAATACAAGCTCAAATCACTGATTTACTTGACCGAGGCCTAATCCGACCTAGTAGTTCACCATACGGAGCTCCATTACTTCTTGTCAAGAAGAAAAATGAAACCTTTCGTATATGTATCGACTACAGGGCTTTAAACAAGATCACCATTAAGAATAGGTTTCCTATCCCTAGAGTGGATGATCTATTAGACAAATTGAAAGGGGCAAACATCTTTAGCAAAATTGACCTCAAATCAGGGTACCATCAAGTTAAAATGTTTGAATATGATGTCTACAAAACTGCTTTTAGAACACAAACTGGACACTATGAATTCCTTGTCATGCCATTTAGTTTGACAAATGCACCAGTCACCTTCACACGCATGATGAATAGAATTTTCATTAACCATCAAGGATTTTTGATTGTATTTTTTGATGACATTTGGTATTCAGTGAATCTGAAGAAGAGCATAAACAACATTTAACACGTATATTTGATCTGCTTGCACAAAATCACTTGTATTTGAATCCTGAAAAGAGTTCATTTTTCCAATCTAAAATTGAATATTTGGGACACATTGTATCAGGTAAAAGAATACATAGAAAATTGAAGCCATTCAGTCATGGCCTAAACCCAAAAACTTGCATGAGCTATGTTCTTTTATTGGTCTTTGTAGCTATTACAGGAAATTTGTTCGTAATTTTGCTTACAAATCACATTATTTGACTCTCCTGTTGAAGAAAAACACGCCTTATGAATGGACTGATTTGCAAGAAAGCTCATGCACTTAAACATGCTTTGACTAATGCACCTGCATTGCAATTGCCTGATTTTGAAAGACCATTCTTTGTGGTAGTCACTGATACTAGTGGAAAAGGTATCGGTGCAGTCCTTATGCAAGATAACCATCCAATTGCTTTTGAAAGTCGTAAATTCAAATCGTCTGAAACAGAGTTCATTACTTATGATAAAGAGTTGACAGCTATGGTACATGCATTGAAAATTTGGAAACACTATGCAATGGGTACTGACTTGATCATTAAAATTGATCAACAAAGTATCAAATATTTACTTTCTCAGCCCTTAATAGATGATAGACATATTAAGTGGGCCGCTTTTATTCAAAGTTTTCAGCCCAACATTCAATACCAACCTGATAAAGAAAACATTGTAGTTGATGCTTTGAGTAGAAGACCCTCACTTAATCATCTATCAACCATTACGGGAACTTCATTTGACACTATGCCTGACACTTATGCACATGATGATGACTTCAAAACGACATGGTTGCATATGCTTGATAATTATGTGCACACATTCCTCGAATACACTATTCAAGAAAACTTCCTTTATTTCAAACAAAAATTGTGTGTGACTCAACCTTTCCGTACATTAATTATTGAAGAATTGCACAAACCACCCTATGCTGGACATAGAGGATTTGTTGCAACTTTTCAAAATTTATGTCGTGATTTCTATTGGCCTACTATGAGAATGGATGTTAAACAGTATGTTTCAACTTGTTTGATTTGTCAAAAAATCAAAGCAGCTACATGTAAGAAATTGGGACTTTTACACCCTCTCCCCATTCCTGAAAGACCTTGGGAACACATTTCAATGAATTTTGTTATTGGTTTCCCACTCACAATGCAGAAACATGACATGATTTGGACTATTATTGACTGTTTTTCTAAACAACCGTATTTCATTCCTTGTAAGAAAACACTCACAGCACATCAAGCTGCACTTATGTTTCTTAAGACTGTTTTCCCACATTATGGTTTGCCTAAAGTGATTATTTTTTATCGAGATTCAAATTTTTGTAGTGCTTTTTGGACTACTGTGTTTGAAAATCTTGGCACTACACTTGACTTCACTTCTGCATTTCATCCTGAATCTGATGGTCAAACCGAAGTCACCAACCGCACTATTATTGACTTGTTAAAGGCTTATGTTTCTTCTCAACCTAAGAAATGGGATGATTACCTGCATATTCTACAATTTGCATACAACAACACCACTCACATTGCCACGGGTAAATCTCCATTTGAAGTTGTATATGGTCACTCTCTTCCTACTCCTGCTTCATGTCTTTCTAAGGTTGTGCCTGCTGATGATTTCACTATGACTTTCATGATATTTATGCAAGTGTACGTTGTGCCATTAAACACTCACAAGAACTTTACGCCAAGCATGCTAACAAGCACTGCAAGGCACACCAACTCAAAGAAGGTGATCATGTTTTACTTCGCATCGAAAAACGAAGAATCAAAAGTGTTGATACCAATGTCTTTGTTAAGCTCGCTCCTCGTTTTTATGGACCTTTTAAAATTTCCGCTGTCATTAATGATGTTTCTTTTTGTTTAGACTTACCTGCACGTTGGCACATTCACAATGCCTTTCACATTAGTTTTTTACGCCCGTTCAGAGGACCCCTACCTACACACCACATTTATGAAGACCCACCTTCACTTGTAGACCAAGACGAGCAACTCATCCCTAACAAAATAGTTGATCACGAGACCACCACTACACGCATTGTAATGGTTTATAACCGTTACCTTTTGACTTTCAAGGGCCACCCTAGAGAGGATGCCAAATGGATGCCTGAAAAGTTTTTTCTCAACTTCCCCGACCTTCTCCACAGTTTTCATCACTCACGGACCAGTTGATTTCTCTATTGAGCAACTGAGGACAGTTGCTATCCCTGGTGGGAGGGATGTTACGAGACTGGGCACCCTCCTATTGTAGTGGTCAGCTGCAATTGGGATAGCTGGCGTAATGGTTAATTATGTGTTGTCTATTTATTTTCTAATTGAGTTGATGATGATTTTGTAGAGTGAATGCGGGGAGTTGATGAAGAGGCGCCGGCAATTACTCTTGGCCATTTTATATTTGCACAGTATTTTAGAATATCATTTCAATAAGCCACTATGGCTCTGTAAATAGTTGTAGTGGGAACTCCCCTTATGGGTCATGCAAAAACTAATGAGCTTCACTCATTTAGAAAAGTGAAGTGTTTGTAAAAAGAGGGGCCTCAATTTTTGTCACCTTAAACTCAAAAATAATATATTAAATACCAACTCCACAAAAGAGGTGCCTTGAGTTTGGGGCTAGATTTATGCCTTTCTTTTGCAGATTCTCTTCTCTACTCTCTTATGCTATGGTTATTTGATGTGTACTCTCTAATCTAGTCTCCATCTCTTACACATCTCTTACACTCTCTTACAAGCATGTCTATGTGAATTCTATGTTTGTGTGTGTGTGTGTGTGTGTGTGTCATAGTTTAGGTGTGTGTGTGTGTGCGCGCTTGGAAATTGGAAGAAGAGGTGGACATGTTGATGGTGATGTTTTGGAGTATATGTTGAATAGCTTAAGCGGTCGATCTCCCCCTCTTCTCCCAACAGTTTATTGCTTGCACATTTCGTTTGGCACCTATTTGAGCGCGTATACTGCACCTTGCAGTATTGTTGATAGTGGATGTACGTTGAGTTGCGGAAACTGCCATATGTACCTTTTGTGGAGCCGATTTGGCTTGTTTTTTGCAGTCTCGACCGTGACTCGGGTCGGAGGCTCTTTCTGAGACTGGACTGGTTTCTTGTCTACATAACCTTTTGTGAGGGTCGATAGCATGAGGTTTTCTGGAGCTGGGGGATTCTCGAATGTTGAGATCCTTTCGGTGATACAGGTTGCTGGAGTACCCCTTTGTCATGGCCTCGCCATAGGACATACATAGAGAGGGCTAGGTGCATTTGACGCCGTGTTGGCAGTCTTGGTCAGCTCTTGACTTTTTATGCACAGTTAGTGACTGATGCTTTGAGAGCATTACTTTTGATGCGTTACTAATCTCTTGTGACAGTTTTGGATTGAGATTCTGTCAGTTTTTCTGAGGAAACTCTGCCAAAATTTTTCCAGAATTACCAGTGTTTATCGCCATATTATCTTTAGCTTGTAGCCATGTCATCTAGTGGTGAAAAGGATATTTACAATATGCGGAACTTTGATGGGATAAATTTTGCTATCTGGAAAGAGCAGATTCAAGATGTTCTTATACAAAAAGGCCAACTGGATCCTATCATGGAGCGCCCAGAGGGAATGTCTACGGATGTTGAGTAGGAGAAACTTGACGCTAAGGCCAAATCTACCCTCCGTTTGCATTTGGCCGAATATGTGTACTTTACTATAGTTGGAGAAAATACTGCTAGAGATGTATGGGATAAGTTGTGTTCCAGTTATGAGAACAAAAGTGCCACTAATAAGGTTTTCTTGATGAAGAAGTTGTTTGACCTTCGTATGAAGGAAGAGGGCACTATTTCTACTCACATTAATGAGTTCAGTATCATTTTCACTCAGTTGACCACTTAGGGTTTGGTCTTCAATGAGAAAATCAAATGTATATTCTTGCTATGTAGTTTACCCTCGTCTTGGGATACGTTCTATACTGCAATTAGCAACTCAACACCTGGTACTGGTCTAGTTTACAATGACGTCCTTGGGAGTCTGTTTACCGAGGAGATTCGTAGGAAATCTCTCGAAGGCAAGAAGGATGGTGATGCATATGTTGCTAGTGATAGACAGAGGGGTCGCACTCAAAGTCGTGCCAAAAGCAAGGAACGTTGGGGATCACGCAGTAAGTCTCAGGAGTTCTATGCGTAATGTTGAGTGCTATCACTGCCATAAAAAAGGGCATGTGAAGAAGGATTACAGGAAATGGCAACAAAGCAAGTAGAATAAACAATCCGATGAAACTTCTAAGTCTGATGATTCAAACAAGGGCAAAGCAAAGTTAGAGGAGATCAATGTGCTAGAGTCCTCAAATGCTCCTATTGTAGAGACTTTTCCACCAGTTGTTATGCCACTTACCTCTGACGTATTGGTCTTCACATCAGATCTACCTGTCGAGGCTCTTATTACAGAAGATGCGTAGTATGCACATAATTGGATAGTCACACATAATTTGAAGAAGCATAACAAATCTGCTGGTCACTCTCAAAGCCACACAAACACAAATTCCAAGATCCTCAAATGTGTTGAGGAAACCTGCATCGCAGAAAGCTTTACACAAGCGAAATTTAAGGCGCAGAATGACAGAGGGCAACTGCAAGAAAGAAGAGCATACACAGTGTCTGCGCCCCCCCCCCCCCCCCCCCCCCCCCAAAACACACACACATGCACGCACGCTAGAGAATACCGAATTCATAAAGTTGCACACAAGCAATCTTCACATCACCTAGTCACATAAGCAATCTTCAATCCCCTAGTCGCATTCGTCAACTCAGAAAATCGAACATTGCTGATTGCAGCAAGGTCCGTCAACTTAAAACTGTCACCAGGTAACAACAGGAAAGACGCGATCTCTCAGATATGTGCATCCAAACTAAGGGAAGAAGTGCGACGCTAAAAATCATAACCATTTCAGGCACAGAACAGAATGTAACACAAAATCAAACCTACCTCATGCTATGAGCCTGATAGACGACAATAGTTTGCGGATTGAGAAGGAGAATATCAAGTGGTAATTTGTCAGTGTCATAAACGAAGATGGCATATGGGCGTGGCGGTGGAGAGTTCCGAAGAGCTAAGAAAATTTGGCTACGGAGGAAGCGGAGAAGCTATCTTGCGGCGGGTGAGACGGGAGCGACTAACAAGCTAAAAGAAGGCGTATCTGAGCGTATGTAACACAGAGAGAAACACAGACGCGCACGGAGAGAGGAGAGGGGCAGGGGAGCGGAAGGGCGTGAAGCAGAGAGGAGGAGGAGGAGCTTGGGCGCAAGAGTGGGCAAATTGCTCTTAAGCGTTTCTAACGAAGAGACGAGAGGAGAGGGTGATGATGAAGGTGAGAAGAAGCAGGTGTTAAGGGAGGTTGATTAATCGAAGTTTTGTATTTTAATGATAGAATTATAATTCTGTGAATACTATGCACATAATTGTGAGTTTCTATTTGACACCACATAGAGAGTGGTTCTCTACTTATTCTCACTCTTGTGGCAAAGAGAGATTTGGTGATGCTTATGAACTAGACATTGAGGGTGTCGAAAACGTCAAATTGCATCTAAGGAATGGCATGCACTTTACTTTATGTAATGTCAGACATGTGCCCAAGTCGACTAAAAGCTTGATTTCTGTTGGTCAGCTTGATGATTTGGGCTACAACACCACATTTGGCAATGGTTCGTTAGATAGTACGCAAAGGTAATCTTGTTGTACTCAGAGGTCAGAAGCATGGTACCTTGTATTTCATGCATGTGTCAGATGTCGGTCATGATTACATATCTATAGGCGAGCTGCCATCTATTGTGTTGTGGCATTGCCGGCTAGGTCATATTAGCCAAAAAGGAATGAGAACTCTGACTCGTTTTGGCTACTTACCTGTCTTGTCTTATGTTGAATTTCCTGTTTGTGAGCACTGTATCTATGGCAAACAGACTAGGTCCGTGCACTTACCATTGGGTCAAAAGCGAGCTGAACCTCTAGATTTAGTGCATAGTGATGTTTGTGGTCCTATGTCAACCAAATCTCTAGGGGGGGACATCTATTTTGTGACATTCATAGATGACTCTACTTGAAAGGTGTGGGCATATCCTTTGAAACATAAGGATCAAGTTCTTCCCATGTTCCAGAAATTTTTAGCACTCGTTGAGAATTAGTCTAGCAAGAAACTCAAGAGGTTGCGGACTGACAACGGTGGAGAGTATGTCTCCAAGGAGTTTGACACTTTCTGTGCTAAAAGGGGGATTAAAAGGCAGTTTACTGCACCATACACACCACCTCAGAAGGGAGTTGCTGAGTGCATGAATCATACGATTCAGGAAAGAGTCACAACCATGCTTTCTAGGGCAAATCTCACACAAAGCTTTTGGGCAGAAGCCGTCTTGACCGCAGTGCACATTATAAATCGTTCGCATAGTACGCCATTGAATTATGAGATTCCAGAAGAATTATGGTCTAAACGTAAGCCCCACTATGACCATCTACGTGTTTTTGGTTGTGAAGCTTATGCTCACGTGCCTAAACAACTTCACCAAAAGTTAGAGCCAAAGTGACACAAATGTATTTTCATTGAATATGGTGCATATGGAGAGATGGGATATCGTCTCTGGCACCCGGAATCTCATCGAGTCATCCGTAGTTCAGATGTGATCTTCAATGAGTCAAAGATGCATAAACAACCTATCAAGGAGTGGTTTACACATTGCAGTGAGTTGATGGGTATAGGTTGAAGCCACTAGATTGCTTCACAGTTGTACATACCAAGTCACTTGGGCTGTGTTGGCCGTCAAGTGGGAGTTTGTTGGGATTCAGGCCAACTGGCCGGACATCCCACTTACTACTAACCCATCTACTAACTCAACCATGTATACACTTATTCTTTAATACAACAGAATAAGGAGCTGCAAAAACAGGATAACGTTGTTATGCGCTCCACCCAAAGCAGGTCTCTCTCTCTCTCTCTCTCTCTCTCTCTCTCTCTCTCTCTCTCTCTCTCTCTCTCTCTCTCTCTCTCTCTCTCTTGCACTCGCACATGCTTCTCGCGGCACCTTCACCCGGAACCTAAGGTAGGTGGGTATTGAGAACCTGCGTAAGTCGAAGTGCTCGCTAGTTGCTCGGCCTCTAGCACACGACCAGAGCACAGATGCATGTGCCTTTGGCACCCTACAAGCGTCGGCGAATACCCTTGAGGGTTAACCGCTTGATTTTTTGGGCGTTTTGTACCCCGTTTTCACTCATTTTTTGATGTTTTCTTTTTACGATCGGTTTTTGGATTAGAGCGTATGATAGCTCGAAACGAGCATATCGCTCAAGGGGTTGTGGTGTGCTTTACAACACAACATTTGGTTTTGGGCTTGAGAAATGTTCCCGATCCCGGTCCTTCCTTTTAAATTTTATTTTTTTTTGGGTTTTTTGGGATAAGGTCGCCGCGCCGCACCGCGCGTGCACCTACACACCTAACCTACCTACTTGCAATTAAAAGAGCTACTGCTACACACTGTTTAACACAATACTACAACAACTAATCAACTAACAGATCTACTTACTGCACCTTATAGATCTAACATTATAGATCTAATACCTTAATTCTAACACTTTATGAACAGAAAACAGTACATTGCAATACCTTATTAACAGAAAACAGAACACTACAACAAAAACAAAGTTTACAAATCCTTCTCAACAGCCATACACCTTCTTTCTCTACCTTTCCTACATCTCATATTGCACCACAAAGCAGCATAGAGTGCTATTCGAGCTTAGTGCAGGGCATCTCCCCGGCAACGGAGCCAAAAATATGCGCATCTGTCGCACGTGTCAAAGCAAGGGACTTGCCATACACTGTGTGCGAGCCACAAATGGCTGCGAGCACACAACCAGATTAGTATAGCAAGCTCAAAAGAGCAAGGGTGTGCCACTCACCGCCCTACGCTTGCCTTCATAGAGGATTCCTCGCTGTGAAGAAGAGGGAGCTACCGTCGTGCCACGCTCAACCGCCTCGCTGCCGCCATGCCGTCGCAATGCTCGATCACTCTCTCTCTCTCTCTCTCTCTCTCTCTCTCTCTCTCTCTCTCATACACACACACGAGGAGATGAAGAAGAAGATGGAGATGGAGCAAGAGCATTCTTTAATTGCACAAATGAGAAAATAAGTGATTTTTAGGTTTATGTGACTTTTATATGAGGTCGCCCATTCACACTTGGGCGCCCATGCTTAGCCAACTAACCCTTGAATGTTCCAGTTAGAGTGCATCTCTCATCGGCGATTACTCTTACCCTTTTCGTATTGGACCGACAAGCCCGACCCATGACTACTAGAAGTGGATGCCTGTGGTTAACACCTTTAGGGATCTGTATACAAAGCAAATAAATTCCTAGTGAAATCTTTTTGCATGAAGGCCGACTAATTCATCAGAGAAAAGAGAGA
This sequence comes from Adiantum capillus-veneris, assembly GCF_014529385.1. Taxonomy (NCBI): domain Eukaryota; kingdom Viridiplantae; phylum Streptophyta; class Polypodiopsida; order Polypodiales; family Pteridaceae; genus Adiantum; species Adiantum capillus-veneris. Next base: position 566,368 of record NC_140944.1, on the reverse strand, counting down.
GTTTGACAAAATACTCTCGAAGGTTGAAAATGCTTTTGGTCTTTTTGAAAAATTGTTGGCGGATACTGCGGGATTTGAATGTTGACATTACCTTTGACCCCACAATAGTAGCAACGTTGTTGTGTTATGAGATTGGGCACCCTTCTGTTGTATGTGGTTAATTGCAATTGGGACAAGTGGCTTAATGGTTAATATGTGCTATCTATTTGATTTTACTAATAGTGAGTGCATGATGATTTGTAGATTGGAATTTTGGGAGTTGAGAAGGAGGCGTCGGCAAATAATAATCCTCTCGGTCATTTTACTTTTGCACAGTGTTTTAGATCTTTTATCAATAAGCCACTATGGATGCTTTGTAAGTAGGACAGTGAGAACTCACCCTAAGAGGGTCATGCAATAAGTAATGTGTTCCACTCATAATTAAAGTGGAACTAAGTGTAAAAGAGGGCCCTCCAAATTTTGGCACCAACCAACAATATAAAATATTAAATATCAAACTCCACAAGAGGTGTCGTGGAGTTTGGGGTTGGAATCTTTAGGCCTTTCTTGTGTAGATTCTCTTAATTTTTCCTTTCCACTTTCTTAAGCTATGTCTTGGGCTATGGAGCTTGACTGTGTGATATTCTTGTGTAAGAGGTTGTTCCATCCGTTTTAATGTGGTCTACAACTTTGCAGAAGAAAGTTTTTACAAATTCCTCACCGTTTTGCTGATATTCAGCTCAAACTGACTGTATACAGAAATTGCAGGCTTTGTGTGTTTGCATAGTGTGTGAGTTTGATGCACTTTTGGAAGCACGGCAAGTTTTAAATCTTCATCCCCATGGTCGTCACGTTTCCAAGAGCATCGCCTCGCTCTGATACCATTGTTGGGAGCAAGATGTGAGTGCGCAAATGCAATGCGTATACGGAGAGTGAGAAGAGGAGAGAGAGAGAGAGAGAGAGAGAGAGAGAGAGAGAGAGAGAGAGAGAGAGAGAGAGAGAGAGAGAGTACAGAGGATGTGTGTGGAGCAACCTCAGGAACTAACTCAAGTGAGTGAGATGCTCCTTATTCTTATATATAGAAAGAATAAGGAAGTGTGTATACACAGTGGATGGGCGGTCGGACACAGGACGTCCGACCCCAGGCAAATCGACCCCGGGCAAAGGCGTAGCGCCTTTACCCCCAACAATCTCCCAGTTAAAGGCGATGTGCCGATAAGTGAGACCTACTAGCTAAACTACTAGTATGTACAAGAAACTAGGTGACAGACTCTCTCAACCTATGCCTACTAGCTCACTTTCTCGATCTACACGCAGTCGTATCGGCTCCGCTGGTAAGCGAGTGTGCGTACCCATGCTAGAGCCTGCATGTACATCCTGCAGACAACTTTGTATGGTCTACAAAGCTCCATGAAGCGTCATGCTAGTGTCAGTCACCGTACGATTGACGTTCCCGGCTGCAAATGCTCCAACTGCAGCTACTAGGTCGGGCCTCGACAGTAACAAGTAGAACATGAAACGCCCAAACGATGATGAAATCAGCGGAAACCTGGTTGTACTTGCCTCCCTTGTGCTATGTGCATGTACTGCATCATCAGGACTACTCATCACGTATGGATGTGTCACTACCGACAATGGGGTAGCTATGTCCCTCTCATCCATAGGTGAAACTGTGTCATTAGCCTCTAGCATGAGCATGTCAAAAAACTCCATATCTGTCATTTGTGTCTATGTCTCTAGGGAGCAGACCTGCTCTACCTCTGCGTGCACAAACTCTGACAACACCTGTTGTGTCTCACTAGAGCACTACCGCTCTATCTTTGTCTCTACAGAGTCTACTGGCATGTCCTGCACAGCTAAATGCTTTGTCTCTTGAGCATGATGGAGATCACTGGCGAAAGAGACACGTCTCGTTTCTCACTCAAGCATGCCAGCAACAAAATCGAGACTATGCCGTCTCGAACCTCAGACACATGCATAGGATATACCAGTCCACTGCGGGCTCCTCTAGTAATCACTAGTGAACGGCAATGCATCTGGAAATACTATCCTCTAAGCAGTATCTGACAACCAAAAGTTGTCAACTATCTCATTGAGATCAAGCTCTATCTCAGGTGAGGAACATAGAGCACATACGGTAGCGTGTATGACGCACCACTTGGCAAAGACAAACAAACATCTCCTGCACCCTCTATGTCAAACGCCGAACCATCGGCCAAGTGCACACAACCAAGTCTCCCACTAGAAAATGTGCTAAACCACTCACGACATGGTGTGACGTGGAAAGCAACATCGCTATCTAGTAAACACTGTGGAGAAAGTGTGCAAACCATAGACAAATCTGCAAGAGATACACTCGAGGCAAGCATGACATCACCATCACTAGCATAGACTGCCACTAGAGCTGCCTCTATAACCTGTGTTAAAGCCGTATCTGCATCTGGGATACATCTCCGCTGTTGTCTCATACATCTGAAACAATGACGTCTAATGTGCCCTATGTGATCGCAATGCCAACAACGCAAGCATCAGCAAGTACGAGACCGCCGTCTCTCAAAAGTCACCGTAGTGGACTCTACACTGTCACATATATCTGCGACCATAAGTGAATGGCTAAGAACCAAAGTATGGCAAGAAATCTAGGAAACATTTGCCAGAATCTCCCTTTGTAAATTGAGGAAAATCTCAAGTACAATCTCAACCATAAACCATGCCCAAAACTGGCAATAAAGTGGGAGGTAACTCAACCACTAGACAATGCTCAAAAGCATGATCAATCGCATCAAAACTGATGCTCACATATGCATAAACCAACTCCACAATCTGCTATATGCAAGCACAAATTGGGACAAACTGCTCAACCGAGCGTAAAGCGCATAAACATATACGCAAGTAGAAAGAAAACTAGCTCAAAATGCATCCCACTAGAGAAACTGCTCGCAAAAATCTGCAAAATACTTGTGAAACCTGTGACTAGCAAAGACTGTAGCCACACAAGCATATGCAATCCTCACTTTTGCGAGAGTGGGTACAAGAATACCAAACTGTGTCCAAGCTTACAAAACCTCTCAAAGAGAGAGTAAACACTCGATCACTGTCAAAGTGGGAATATATCGACCACTAGCATAACACTGCAAACTTTTATGGCGAGAAGACAGTGGAAAACGAACAGGCTTTCCTTTGCAAAATGAGCCAAAACTCAACGCAAACCATAAGCCAAAAAACTACAGATAACTACCAGAGTGGGAGTAAACTCGACCACTAAACCATCAGAGAGCAAACTACGGATACGCATAAACCATGGCGAGAATCTGGGAAAAATGCGACAGAGTTTCCCTTGAAAACTAAGCAAAAACTCAAGTACATTCTCTATCATAAACCATAACACTACTCAATGCCAATGAGTAAAAATGTCAAAATGGCTTCACATTTTCACATATAATGGCAATCCGCACTCAACATACATCAACAGAGTGACAATGCATAAGCAAGCGCCAAAAGAGTTGCAATCAGGAAACTTGATCAATGCGAAAACAATCCTCTCACCGGCATTTGAAAGTGCTCGCCAAAATGCATGTACAATGAGCATCAACCATGTGCCATCACCATATGCAAACCATTCGCAAAGACCATGAATCCAAGCACAAAATCGCTGCCAAAGTATTTTGTGAAAACCTGTGAAAGAAGCTCCACTTGTGTGCTCCAAAAACCGTGTCTCTCAAGAGACCACTTCGATGGTGTGTAAACGCCTTCGTGACTCTTTTCCTAAATCTACCAAAAACCCTCAAACCACAAGCTCTGCACAAGCTGAAATTGCATCTTCAGCTTATAATTTATGCACCTAACTTCCCTGATGTCGCTATAGTCGCGGAATGTCCACCAACCATGAGGCTGTTCGACCCAGCAATTAGGACCTATAGCCATCATATGCTTTTCTATGAGGTGGGGGAGGATTTATTATAATCAGAGACTTGAGTTCGGTCCTTGGTTAAATGGGATGCTATTGAACAACAACATCTCTCTCTCTTTCAACAGCCAAGAGTACTTACAACTTTTATTTGGGGCCTACCTTCAAGGCTAATCAAAGTGAGCACACTAGAACCTTAAAAAGGTTGTGTATCCATACTCTCAATTTCAACATGCAACAATAACTCCCGACTTCACTATAGATCAAAGTGAGCGCACTACAACCTTAAAAGGATGTGTATCCATACTCTCAGTTTCAACATGCAACAACAACTCCCGACTTCACTCTATAGTTTTTTCAACAATTTCATAGTTCAAAAAGGCTAACTTGTTTGCTTTTGTTCTCAAAGGAATTGCATACTTCGTTCAGTAAACACACTACTCTTAAGGTTAGTGCTCTGACATCATGGATATATTTGCAGCCGTGCTTCACACAAAAATGATTATTTGACTTTATTCTAACAATTACAATTTAGCCTCGCAAATGTGATTCATAACATCTTTTATTTCATTTTGAAGTATCTGGCATTTATACAAAAATTAGGTTGCAGTTTATTTTGAAAACCTAGAGGAGTTTGAACGACTTGTTGCATTTTGAATTAGAGTGAACGTTTTAGTGGTACGTGTATTTTCAAGGCTTGATGTACGACACTTTATACGTAGTCCTTTCTGCTGAGATCGATCCCCCCTTCACCTAGGGTTTGGTTTCCCTTCACCCTCTGCTGCTGCTGCTGCTGCTGTTGCTGTTGCTAACAATCGCGACGCGTGCCCTCGCAGATCGCCATTCGAAGATGCGGAATTCCTTGGAGGTTATCATTTTGGACGGATAGCTCTTCTTCATTTGCGGATTACGTGGTCTGGAGTTCCCGCTTAGGCCCCATAGCCGGAAACAGTTGATTCATCGGCTTTATGTTCTGCTTCTTTCACCTTTGCGTGCCGAAAGAGTCAGCAGATATTCCCATTTCCCTAGCGATGTGAGTTCTAATGAGGTCCGTAGCCCGGTTCGCATTTGCAATGCTTTACACAGTATCACAGATTTAATTGGACGGGCTCTCAGTTGCAGTCAGAGTTGGGGCATGGAGATGCAATTTGAACCCGGGCCTTCTGCTCTGGTTGTAAGGAACGCAACAGATACTGCAGAGGAAAGGGATGGTGAAGAACCCAGGATATACTCGGGCCATGGTGCTGGGGGCAAGCTTCGCACATCACGCAGGAGCTCTAAGAAGGCAACACCTTATGATCGTCCTGCTTCTGGAAGGCATGCTATGGCAGGGGGGCTCCCTAGTTTGCCTGGTTCTGCAATGCCGTCCTCTTCGTTGGCTTCCCGTGTTGTTGGTTCTGCTTCACGCTTGATTACCTCTTCAGCGTCCTACTTCTTCCCGTCCCTTTTTGGTCGGAGAACCCTTGCACTTCCACACGGTAACCCTGATCAAGGTTAGATACAAACCAATTATCTTTCAAGTTTCATTACATGAGGCTTCCTGTATTGACATTGTGTAGCCTGAGTGTTCTCATTTTATGGTGCATGTAATGCCAATTTACTACTCTTTTTGTCAAAATTCCTGCAGTAGAGTTCACCATGTCTTAGGTAATGTGAAGCTTGTATTGTTGTACTTTACTGTTTTGGATGCTTTTGCCATATTAATCCATCATAATATGCCCCTGCCAAGCCCTAACACTGGCAGAGGTGTTTTTCGGTGTGCCCATATATACATTAGTAAATCTTGTCAAATGTCACAATTGATTGATCAAAGACTTTTATCCTAACAATTCAATTGAAATAGTGGAAACGCTTTTCTCCACTGCTGGTGCTGTTTTCCAATTGTTTTCTGTGCTCTTTGGTGATTTATGTCAACATTTGATTCCTTTTTTTTCCCATATGGTTAGTGCAAGAGGCCACTGCAGAAGAACAGGACAAGCAAGAGGGATCAGAGCCTTTCATCAATCAAGAAACTCAATTTACGGTAAGTTCTGTCAACATCCATTTTGTATATACTGGACAAGCATGTGACTTTGGGCTTCTATAGGTTCAGAAAAATGATGCCATGGTTCAAGGGGGAGAACAATTACTAGTTGGTACTGGCAAAACTGAGAAAAGGGAATTCGATCTTGCCCGCGTGGAAGACATGTTGAAGCAGAAGCCTTGGTCTAGGTGGGTCTTTTAGAGCTCATATTCATTAGCGTTTCTTAGCTAGCTAGCTTGTCATCTTGCTATATGTTCATGGGATTCTTGTTTGCTGCAGGGAGCAAGTAAGTCGACTTACAGATCTTTTAAATACACGGTTGATAGAGCATCCTCCTACTATTTCAAGGCTAGCAGAAGCTGGTTTTCAATCAAATGCTGCAGCTGCAAGTGCAGGAGACCTGACCCCTCGTAGAGATGAAGAGAACATGGCCATGGCCACACCAATTTCAGAAGCTCAGAGGTGGCGTGAGGAACTTAAACGAGCGCGCACTGATTGTGTGCCAGTTGAGGTAGCCAAAGCATACATGGGGGAGCGGACGTGCTTACAGTCCAGCTTAACACAATCCTTTCGAGCTACTGCTCAGCCAATGGACAGAGTTGCAGAGCTCCAACCTCCTCCTGGGTTAGGTTTAGCCGAGGATAGATATAGATCATTTCCAGTTTTGAGGTCAACGACTCGTAGCCCAGCACCACAATTTTCTAAAAGGAGCCCTGTCCTAGACGAAGAATGGATGTCTGTAGGACCTGTGAGGAGGACAAGGCACAAACTATTTCATATGAATTCCAGTCCTTATACAAGGGCATTGCCCAGAGTAGATCATGCGGTGCCCCGAACCTACACGTCTCCACCAGTGCAATCAAGTCAAACAGCGCGAAAAATCTTGGATACTCTAGAGATGCTATCACCTTCCCCGAAGGCAAAGTATAAGAGTGATGGGCTCAAAGAGGTCGGAACTTCAGATATTTTTAGCATCCATGGAAGTCAAAGTGTGCGTAGAACAGAGAGCTTTAGTTTTTCAAGTGTAAGAGATGCCCGCCCTTCCAATGGAAGGCTCGAGTTTGGCAGCCCTATCAACTACTTAGCATCAAGCATAGGAACCAAGAAGGTAAGTCTATTTCCACTACAGTATCTTGGATAAAATTTTAGTTAGCTTGCATTCTTTCTGGGTGCTGATTCTGTTCTTATTTCCTGGTCTTTTCATTTTAGGAATCACTTTCTGAGGACAAGAATCTGGTAAACAGGCTTCTTCCAAGGAATGAAGCTGGATTGGCTGCAAGCACTACCAGCCTTATGAGATCTTCTGCAACTCCCGCATCTCTGGTCCATTCCAGTTCGGCTGTTCTATCCAGTATATCTGCTCCAATCGCTTCTATCCAGCCCGAAAGTAAACCCCTGTTTGCTTTTACCCTGCCTCCGATCAATCCTGAAGGTAGCAGTAACAAAGCAGGGTTGCATTCTGCAGTTCCTGCTCTGGTTAAAGTGGCAGAGTTTAATTCATCACCGTGTAAATCGATGACATCTGTAAATGCACTCTCCAATGTAGAGGCACCATTTTCGATACCTTCCTTGGTAAAAGAAGACCGTTTTGGAACAGATGGCCTCTCCTTGGGGTCTGACAGGGTTGACAAAGATGATGACAGGGCTGACATTGGACAGAGAGAGAGGCCTGCTTCTGCTAGTCTTCAGTTTGGATCTCCTTTCTTGGGATCTCCTTTTGCTTTTAAAGTAGGTGCAGCTGACTCATCATTGACAGCAAAGGGGCTTCCATCAACATCAAGGCAGGATGGTGTTTTTCGAGCTCAGTCCGAGTCGCCCTCCCCCCTTTCGGCGTCACTTCAAGCTACAGCCCCTATCTCACCACATTTTATGTCTAGTTCTGGGCTGTCTAGTGTTACTACAGTTACCAATGCCCCGGTTTCATCTGCCCAGTCCTTGTTTGGGTCTCTGCCAGGGTCATCTCCACTGTTCAAGGTGTCTCCTTCAGGCCAGCTATTTGGTGCATCGTCCATTACTAAACCAGCTTTTGTTGCCCCCCTTACTTTAGAAGCTTCAAGCACTCCATTCACGTTTTCACCACCGCCACCACTTGTCTCATGTTCAACGCCCACTTTTTCCTTTGGCAGCAGTGCAGGGTCGGTTAATGTCTCTTTTGAGGCATCTTTATCCAAACCTGAAGATGTCTCTACAGTTCCAGTGTTCAGTTTTACAGCGCCATCTGGAGGGTGGGAATTACCAGTGGTTGCATCTGAAGAAACGTCTTTAGCAGCTCCAATCTTCACTTTTGGTGCTGGGGCACTACCATTCCCAACTGCAGTGACAGGGTCAGAATCAACATTTTGCTTCGGCTCGGGTGTATCACCTTCCTCTGGGGGCTCAGCTGCAAAATCAGCTTCTGTTATTAGTGGGCAGGTGGTTGGGTCTGGGGAAGTGTCCGGCTCATTGCCACAGCAGTCTTTCACGCTTGGTGGGCAGTTATTTGGAGTTGCACCCTCTAGTCCTTTTTCTTCCGTGGAAAATTCACAAGCTCCTGCAGGGCTTGACACTCCTGCAAGCTTCTCAACGGCAGGAACTGGATTAGAAAAGGCAGGCAGGAAGTTTGTCAAAGTAAAGAGGAGGAAGTGATCACAACGCTCAGAGAAGCTCAGAGACTTTTTCAGTTTTGTCCTGTTATTTTAGCCACAAGCTACCTTTTGTTTTGCTTCTTTTTTTCTCTCTGTTTTTCTCATAACATCTTAAGATTGATTTTCTGTATCACTCTGGGAGCATTCATGAGTTGTAGCCATGTGGCTTATTGGGCTCTTTCTCCTCAAGGTAGACACACTAGAAATTTGTAGCATATCAGTTAGGTGGTTTGATGTTGCCTGACTTGAGAAAACAGTAACAATTTGTCCAGCTTCGTTCAACCACAGAAAATTGGAATCTTCTAATTTGAATTGTTCATGAATACAGCTAAGTTTAGGAGAAGTTTTTGAGTTGTGCGTTGTGCTCTTGAAGATGTTTTTGGAGCAGTCAATGATTGTGTGGCTAACGTTTTAGGAGAATGCCTTTTGAAGTAGTACTTTGATAACTTGGTCACTGTTGTGGGCTGGGAGCTGCATTGCTGTAGTGTGCACATGAGTACAACATGAGCCGATGTGGATGTACATGGGCACAATGTAAGCAGAAGGTTACTGGAGTCCTTTTGTGAATACTATTTTTGCAATTACATAGAATCTTCGTTGCATGTGGGTTGTGACTTGTAGCTGTTTTGTTAAGTAAATGTTGTATCCAGCGATAGGCTTTGATGCCCCTCTTTGCTTGTCTATAGGTATTTTAATTGTCGCATGAAGGGCAAAATTTTCAGGAGTCTTCCATTTGAAGGGCTTGTTCAAAGATTGCCCTTCGGTAGGAAAAGTAAGGTAGGTGCCCAAAACGTTCTTTTTAAGTTCAATTAAAGGGAATATTGAAAGATTCTTGGGTGGGTTGAGAGAAAGAGCAAAACAAAAGGGAAACTTTTCCTTTATTGATTTGAGGTTTTTGTTTGGGGTTTTTATGCAGGCGACCAACGAAGGGTGTGCGAGTCGGGGTGAGGAGGGATAGTTGTTGCGCTAGCCAAGATACGGTATTATCTTTGGAGATTTGATTCAAGAAAATTAAAAAAACATTTCTCAAATTTAAAAAATTCCCAAAACCCCTCTTGTATTTTGTCGAAAATTTCCAAAATGCCCTTTATCTATTTTGGTTGGATCTGTTTTTGAGTGCTTAGCATGTAATTTGTCGTAAATTAAATTGCAAAAAATGAAATTCATCACCGACTCAAATTTTAGTTTTAGCATCCTGTATAATAGCAATCGCTCTGCTATGAAAAGCAACCAGGGTATGTTAAAATGCATTGGAGCCCAATTTTTTTGTGCGGTGTTGCTATTGGTTGAGTGCTGGATTTTGAAAAGTGGTTTATTAGTAGGTCTCATAAATGCTTTTTTCAGTAATATTATACAGTATCTTGGGAGATCCCTTGGAGCTTATAAAAGGGAAAAGGGAAGTTCACTTTTGAGGATTGAAATGAAGTTAATGGATACCCTGTGTACAATGGAAAGGAAAAGGGGAGCTGAGGGACTTTGAAAAAGGGCCTCATTCGACGGTGAGGGCACGTGGAGGGCAGACAGGGCAGATTTTATCGCCATGTGTAAAGGTGGCGGAGAGAGAGGAAGAGAGATTTTTTGCGTGGCTTCTGTGCATGCGGTGCGTAACCGCAAGGAAAGCAGCAACGTTGCGCCATATACACAGGTGTAGGAGCTGGCGATAGCAAGGCAGGAGCCAAATTAATGGTGGCTTTGGAAAAGATATGAGCAGAGGATGGGGGCCGGGGGAGCGGGAACTGAGGAACAGGGATGCTACAGGGCATTATTGGTTTCTCTCTCTCTCTCTCTCTCTCTCTCTCTCTCTCTCTTTTCACGTATGCCACAGATAGGAATTGGGGAGGGCCAGCGGTCTAGGCGAGCTCGACTGTAGAGTAGGAGGTATCGGCGAGAGGCGATGCAGTAATCACGAGTGTAGTGCATGGTAGACCAGGCCAGGTCAAGGTGACCTTGCATTATTTCTTGCGCGACCACATCAAGGCAGCCAAATGGGGGGGGGGGGGGGGGGGGGGGGGGGGGGGGCATTTCGGTGCACGCGGGAACGACAACGAAAAGACCAACCTTCACTTTTGCCAAATTGGGAGAACGAATCTGGTAGAATAGGGTACTTGTTGAGTGAGGCAAGTAGTACATGATGCCCATCTAATTTTGGAAATGTGGACATGCTATGGTGTTGAAAACGAAAACGGGGTAAAGATGTAGAGATTAGGGTGGATAAAATAGTGACCTATTTATGGCATTAACATGCTAATCACTAAAACAAGCACGCAATAGAGGATGGAGTAGAGTGTAGACTCAAAATGATAATTAGAGGTTGGAAATAAGAAAAGGTTTATTATTTAGAGCTAGAGCAGTATCTCATTAAGCTTTTTACATGACACAAAGGGGCTTAAAATCAATCCAAATCCATAAGAGAATTTGTGGTTTTTCTTCTAGACCTTTTTATGAACCCTATTTCTAAGTCTTAAGTTAGTCCACATCCTTTAGAAATTCTCTAGATCGGTATCTACACACTTAAGGTGTCCTTTTCTACCACATGATTCTTGTCACCTAAGCATCCAATTGACAAGATGTTACATACAAAAGCATAGGATAAAGCCTATGAATCTAACAATGCTCTCCTTGGGGTTTAGACTATAATATTTGACAACTTGAACACACCAATATAAGAGCAATATAATATTTTTGTTTTAAGAGCATCCCTAATACAAAAAATTAATTGTCAAGCCAAGAGACATAACATTTAAGTTTGATTGAAAGCATGAAAATTGAGAGCACAAGCCATAAAAGAGATAATATTAAAAGAGAGGTAATTTAATAGATAAAGAGTACTATAACATAACTTTCTTTTAAGCTTAAAAGAGATTCAATTTATATAACAAGTAGGAATAATCTTACATATGCTCTCTCCCTCTCTCTCTAATCCATGCATCTCTCTCTCTCTCTCTCTCTCTCTCTCTCTCTCTCTCTCAATCTTCCATGGCAAGGCTCTTAGTAGGACAACAATCTCGTACTCTTTGGGTACATAATTCACATAGGGGAGCTACTTGATCATGCTTTTACGGTGGTGGATAAAGTTCGGATTTTCAATTTTCTCCATTTTTAGCTTGTGGAGATCCTTCTTTAGGTTTACCGTGCTCTTCCTCTTCCTAGTTTCAAAATTCTTTTCTAAGGCTTCTCATATAGTTGATGAGGTTTCATTATAATATGTGAAATGTACATAATTGTCGTGCAACGATGTGATCATGATTCTTAGTGCTTGCTTATCTTTTGCTTTGATTTGCACACTCATAACTCATGTTTACACTTATATCCCATCACTCAAAGCTAAATGGCAAGGCTCCTAGTAGGATGGCCATATTGTGCTCCTCAAGTACACCACACTTTACACAGGGGAGTTGTGTGATCATGCTTTTAAGGCGGTTGACAAGGCTCATTATCTTCATCGGGTCCATTTTTAGTTTGTAAAGATCCTCCTTCAAGCTTACCCTACTCTTCTTTCTCCTATCCCCAAAATTCTTTTCTACGGAATCCCATGCAGCTAATGAGGTTTCACTATTATCTGTGAAATGTAAATAATTATCGTGCACTGAGTGATTATGATTCTTAGTGCTTGCTAATCTTTTGCTCAATTTTGTGCATTCATAACTTATCTTTTGTTGGATTCTATGGATTCATAACCCGTGTTTGTACTTGTGCCCCATCACTCGAAGAGGGATTGCCAATTGTTGGCTTGACTATTATCCATAACCACTTCTTCATTAGGTAACCATTTAATTTAGTTTTCCATGTGTGAAACCTGTTGTAAACTCGTGCTAGGGAACCATGATGGTGCAGAGTGTGCAGAGCAAGAAGAGGGACGAGAGAGAAGGAGTCGACACAATATGCAGAGAAAATCACACGCTACACTAATTTTATTAAAGGGAAGCCTTTACATAGTCTTTGGAAGGTGATGTCTACCACACCTTTTCCACATGCAAACTCAACTAACTAATGGTCTATACCTGCATGCCTTGAGACTTGTTCTCACGGGCTGACCAATAAGGGCTTGAACCCAACAAAACCCAACCCCATTGAAATTTCCGCTCCCTTTCTCTTCCATTGTGTGATTAGAAGGGTCTTAGTTTACAAGGCTCTACCAAAGCCAAGGTCTATCCTCTTCACAAAGGCACGATCAAGACTAGATCATCCCCGCAGATGCATATAAGGACATACATTTCTATGTAGTGATTGGCAAAATTTTGGGTTTAATTCTTTAGAATGAGAGAGAGGGAGAGAGTTGAGCCAATTATCCTTAATTCCAAACTCTCGAGAGAGCCGCTCAACTTGCTTGAAATCTCCTTGGTAACCATCGTGCTTCTTTGATAGTACCTTGGCAGCCTTGAAATGAAGCTCGGAAGTCCTGTGAGAAATTTTTCTTAGGTGAGGAAAACACCCAAAAAGGATGGTGTGAAGCTGTCCTTGTAGGCTTGGGGCCTTTGGAAGGAGATAGTTTTCGGGAACGGGTTCTAAGCAAAGGTTTAAAGGCTTGAGCCTTTGGAGGCTATTGCAATGGGACTGGGGGACTTTAGCAAGGACAGGTGCGATGTGGGAACCAAGGCGGCTAGGAGGACCCGAATGGGCTTATGAGCCAAGTTTGAGGGCGTGTGGCATCTGACAGTGCCTTAAAAACTCTATGCATGTGAGCAGCCTCTTGTGAACCCGCTAGGAGCTGTAGGCTCAATTCGACCAAGGCCTTGACGTCTGCTCACAATCCCAAAATAGCCGTGAGCATTTTGACCCCACAATCCATTGTCAAATGGCCTTAATTTACCTAGCCTTGTGGATAGCACGCGGGGAAAGCCTAAAAGGAGACCTTTAAGCTTGGCTTTGTAGAGTGTTCTCCTCCTCCCCCCCCGCCCCCCAACCTCGCAATCCTTTAATGGGATGATTAAGTGCGAATTGGCTCCAAAAATCGAGCTTGATGGTTCAAAATGAAGGTGATGCAGAGGGGTTTGAACACATACAACAAGCCTATCCTATAGAAAATGAAAATTATGCAATTTTTCTTCACTAGATTGTGCCCTAACATGGGTAGTGGGACACGGTGCGTACGTATTCAATCAAAAGAGGCAATTAGCGAAGATTGAAATGTAGCCTATGTGGAGATCCAATAGAGGTATGAATCAACCACGACAACAAAGAGAGACGTGCCACATGATCTAGCATTGGGGTCTTAATTTAATGGTTAGGAGGTGCTAAATATCGCTAATGGCACTAGTACCATCTTTAGAGATTAGGGATGATAAAATAGAGAACCATTCATGAATTTATATGCTAATCACTTAATTTATCACATAATAGATATTGGACTAGAGTGTAAACACAAAATGATAACTAGACTGAATGAAAGTGAATACAAAGAGGCACATTATATAGAGATAGAATAGGCATTTCATTTGGCATCATATGTGACATCGTAAGAGGCTCCAAATCAGCCTAGATCCACTAGACAACTTGTGGGTGCACTTTTGGGCCTTTTTATGAACTCTTTTACTAAGTCCAAGTGAGTCCACATCTTGTAGGAATGCCCTTCATGGGTACCATTCATGCATTAATATGCTAATCACTTATTTAATCACACAATATAGATTACAATAGAGTGTAAACAAAAATCGATTATAAGATTGAATGAAATTTAGTACAAAGAGGCTCACTATATAGAGCTAGAATAGGCATCTCATTTGGCATCATACATGACATCATAAGGCTCCAAATCAACCCAAATCCATTAGAGAAATTGTGGGTACTCTTAAAAGCCTTTTTATCAACCCTTTTACTAAGTTGAAGAGAGTCCATACCCTCTATAAATGCGCCTCATGGGTACCTACACAGGTAAGGTGTCTTCCACATGATTTTTGCCACCTAAGCATTGAACAAACAAGAGGTATTACGTATACCAAAGCATAGTATAAAGCCCATAAGATTAAAAAAGGTTATGTAAAATAAGAGTCTCTTCTAGTCTTTATCTTCACGTATTTCTAAAACTACGTAGGATAATGTTTCTACCTACATCAGGGTTGTTCACCAAACATGCCATCTTATATTCCTCACCAAACATGTCTCTAAGTTATAAAAATTAGCTTGTATTTTTTGTGATATTTGGGAGAATTCAAAATATTCTCTTCCATAGGGAAGGGTACTACTTAGTACACTAATTTAAATAGTGAGCCCTTCAAATCCCAACACTGGTTGCATCTTTTCTATGAAAGGCCTTGCTATGCCTCATGCATTGTTATTTCATATCAATAGGACACTTTGCTTGCTATTACAAGTTTTGTGTTTGGTACGTCTGTAGGTGATAGGCCATGCTAGTTCTTCTTGGGAAGCGGGCTCTCATAGTAACTATAGGGATAGTTAAGGATGTATTGTCATTATCTTCTTTGTGACTACCTTTGGTATTGGGGTCGTCTTTGGTCACATAACCATGGCTAAGAGAGACATAATTAGGGAAAAATTGAGGTCTCAAATTTGTCCTGTAAGATATGGTAGAGAGAGAAAATACTTTTCATTTTTGAAAAAATGAACAAAGAAATTTAAAACCCAAAATTGGGGAGAAAACTTCATATTTTTACTGGGTATACGGATGTCACTTTTCGGGGCCCCACATGTGGTGTTGTTTTCAAATCTCTCGGGAATGTATCTCTTTTACAAAAATTCTCCCTCCCAACGTACCGTTTTCTCTTTGGTCCAAATCTCAAATTTTCCTCTGCTCATTCTGCCCTTTCTCTGCACCATATCCAACTCGTCATCTTCCCCACATTATCTCCATGAATTCTGCTAAAAGAGGTATCTATCATCTCCATGTCAAGTTGGAAGATGAATATTCCCCTCTCCAAAAAAGAAACGGGCATTTTAAAACTCCTCCTTCTCCCATAGAAGCATTGAGATTAGAACAAAAGAAGTACATTGATCTATGGAAAGATGGTAGATTGTATCCCATAGACCCCATCACCAAATGTACCCCACCATTTTTCAATTGTTCTTCATTGATGAGATTTGTTGGAGATGGTATGAAAGAATTATGCTGTACACAAAACCTTGTAGCAGAGAGTGACATTCTTAAGCTAGAAAATCATTTGCTACTACAGTTGAAGGATTCTCTTAATCTTCAGCTTCAAGAAAGCAAGGAGAAGGTAAAGAATCTCCAATCATTTTTGAATACAATGAGAAGAAAGAGGACATAGCTTGGGCTTAGACAAAGACACAGGAAGTTGAAAAATATAGAGAGTCTCAAGCAAGGAGGTGGAGGCTACAACAAAAGAATCAAAGCAGTGAGGTAAAATTGTTATTTTTTTTAAATCACTCGGAGGCATGTCCGAGTGTTCTATTTTTGCATAGCAAAACAACGGTACATAAGAAAAAAACACTTTTTTAATATATTGACAAGGATGGGTCGTTGCTATGCGATTTATGTGTATTTGACAAGGTATCTATGCACATTATGCTCACGTAGGGATGACACACTTTAGATTTGCATTGAAAAAATATTCTACAAAAAAAATTCCAATGACAATATGTACCTTTGTGCTTTCTCAACAACGTTTTGAGCTTTCTTGAGATTTATGTTCTATACAAAAATCTTAACAAAATACAAAGGATGGATAAAAAATGACATCTATAAGCACTTTGAGAGCTATAAATAGTATTTCAATCATGCACCTCGAAACACGTGCACAGTGATAAAATCCATGCACAACGATCAAGTCCATACATCGTAAATTGTGTCAATTCAAATTTTACCTAGGTAATTGTGCACTACTATATATAGAGGCGTTCGCACCCAAACAATAGTTTTCACTTTTTTTTTTTTTGTCTTTTGTCAACTCCATTCTTCTATTGCTTCACAATGCTTCAGAAAGTCAATTTCAACCCTACCTTCAACTCATTTTCTATACTAAAATCTTTGGATGCTCATTGTAAGGTGAAATTTTTTAATTTTAATACTTTCTTTGTAAATTTTGCAACACAACTTTTTCTCAATCCATATCGTTGCTACACAAAAATAATGTAGTTGAATGCATGTCTGACTACATTGTTTTTGCATAGGGACGACACAAAGGCTTTTGTATAATTTTTTGGATGGTGTCCTCCTTATGCGAAAATAGTGTAGCCGGATGCCTGTCCAACTACACTATTTTTGCATAGGGACAACACAAATCCTTTTGTATAATTTTTTTTGATGGTATCCTCCTTTGTGAAAATAGTGTAGCCGAATGCATGTCCAACTACGCTATTTTCGCATAGGGACGCCACAAAGGCTTTTGTATAATTGTTTTTTAATGGCACTTCTCCTTAAGTGAAAATGGAAAGCCACCCATATACATAGTTTTAGTACAAGGAGGACATAATCAAGAAAAAATTGATTTAAAAACTCAAAATATGGTGATTTTGACGTCACCAATGCGTTCGAAAGGCCAAACCCTAGGATCGACTTCTAAGTCGTCACTTTTGGGACACTCCGAGAGGGAAAAACGGCAAAAAAAGCCTCCAAAAATGTTGTGTCCTCCCTATGGGCCTCCACATACACTAAATTTGCACAGGGAGGACACAACATTTTCGGAGGCTTTTCTTGCTGTTTTTCCCTCTCCAAGTGTCCAAAATGGGTGACTTAGGAGTCGATCCTTGGCTTTTTCGGCCTTTTGGACGCATTGGTGGGGTCAAAATCACCATATTATGAGTCACATTGTTTTTTTTTAAATTCTTATTAATTTTAGTACCTTGTTTAAAAAATTTCAAGGGTACTCTAATTTTGTGCAAAAGGGACACTCTTTGCTAAAAACAATATTTACCTTGATAATAAACTTGGATAATACTCACCATCTTCCCTCTTTTGGACACTCGGAGAGGGGAAAAAGGTAAAAAAAGCCTCTGAAAATGTTGTGTCCTCTTTGTACGAATTTAATGTATGTGGAGGCCCCTTCACATACACTAAATTTTCACAGAGAGGACACAACATTTTTAGAGGCTTTTTTTTCCGTTTTTCCCTCTCTGGGTGTCCAAAAGAGGCGACTGAGGAGTCGATTCTTAGGGTTTTGGGGCCTTTCAAATGCATTTGCAAGGTCAAAAGCACCATATTTTGAGTCACATTCTTAGTTTTTTTAAAAAGAATTTTTTTAGTACATTGTTTAAAGAATTTCAAGGGTACTCTACTCATAAGGGACACCCTTTGCTAAAAACAATCTTCACCCTGATAATAACCTTGGATGCTATTCACCATATGTATATGAAAGAGAAGTATTCTTCTAAATTATATGCTTCCTTTTACTCATGCTATGGTTGATGATACATGGAGGGAAAGTCATTAATGGAAAATACCAAGCGACTACTAGGAAGATTCCTAAAGAGGAGAGGAAGAAGAAGGAGCTACATGATGAATAGAAAAAAAACCAAGTAGAGAGCTCAAAGCAAGAAGAAAAGCTGCACCTAAAAATCTATCGCTTAAGGAAGGGATTGATACCAAGATTCCACTTCATTCTCGTTCACAGTTGAGAAGATTTTTCCAAAGAGTGATATGCTTCAGAGAGATTAGTAGAGCACAGAAGACACTCATTGTGGCAATTCTTAAGCTTCCTTTCTAGAAACTTTGTAGGCATGGTGTAGAACAACTCAAAATAGTTATAAGGTGGAACATTTTGTAAAGAGCACATAACATTTTGTAAAGAATTTACAATATCTCTTTGTGAAAATCAACATTTTTTATAGCTATAAACCCCTTGTAAAATCAAACATTTTGATTATAAATTAAGTAAATACAAGTAAATTTAACCAAAGGCTTCCATTTTTATAATTTCATTGTCTCCAAGTCAAGTGTGACTTCCAATACAGTCTTTCAATTTTTGTTGCAATTGTGACACTCCTTGGTTATGTCTCTGCATTGTTTAGTCCCATCTATTTTTGTTGAAATTAACATGTAAAGCCCCAAAGCATAATCCATGCCATCTTCCAGGTCTACACCTGGAGGGCCTAAGAGTTGAGAGGATGAAAATTGGTTCAAAGTATGCCTCTACCTTTTCTTCTACTTCCTCCTCCTTCTCTATGGTCTTCTACTTATCCTCTTTTCTCTTTTTCTTCTTCTCCTTGTTCTTGCTCATAGGTAATGAGGAAGAGGAGCATGTATCCTTACCCATATTTGTATCTGTATTGCCCATTGTAAGTGTGTATGGGTGATTTTTGAAAATTGGCTTGAGCTACTTATAGTGTTATAAAGCAAGGGCATGATAAGTCTGTGGTATGATAGAACTTTCTTTTTTACAAAAACCTCAAAATATTGAGTGCATGACATTGACACAACTTTTTCCATCTAACCACAAAGAAGCCTTACAAAATGAAAACCAACAGTATGAGACATTTGCACCAAACAAGTAATTGACAAAGTTAATTGTCATTGATATCAAAATATTTTGTACAAAATAGGAAAAAATTGAAAACAAATGCCATTAGCACTAGCAATAGTGTAGGATTCTAACTAAGGAGCAATTTAGCTTGGCATTAGATGGACAATCACTTATGAAACTTTGTGGCATATAAATTTCTTTCAATCCTTATCAAGATCTAGAAGCCATATTAAAAAAAAGTGAGACTATGCCTCATAGAAGCAAAGAATGGTAGAAAGAAAGGCATCATTATCTACATACCTTTCCATCTATGTGCAAAGCAAAAGCTGTAGAAAAATTTGTTTGTGCATTGTGGAGATCTTGCCTTATTTAGTGCAATGTGCACATGGATCTTATCTTCAAAGTGACCATGTATGCACTATTCATCCACATATCAATTTCCTAGAACATGGAAGAATACCCCCTTCTCTGCCAAAGACCCATGAGTTTTCCCTTTGAAAATCTCCTTCCCAATGAAGCCAAGGCTAGACATTCAAAATGTCTATGGCATACTTCACCAATTTCCATTCCTCTAGCTTTAGGGATAGATATGTGCAAGAAACATAGTAGCACAAAACAAGAAAAATTATAAAAATCATAAGAGAAAAAGTATCACAAACGACCTAAAGAAAACTAGAAATAATAGTCACCATATGAATCACTTACAATTATCTTTGTGCAGAGGAAGATTAGAGCTGCTGGGATGGAGATAAAGCTCCTTGTGCATGTAAACATGTTCTTGGCTCTAGAAAGTCTAAAATTTTTCACTCTTTCTTTCGAACATGACAAGAATTGGTTTTTTGAGGAGTATGTTCTTTTCTTGTTTTGCTACATCATAATCCAGCTAACCTTGACTATGGATGTTGGTATCAATTATTTTTTCTCCTTTAATGTGGCATAGGTGGCAATGGTTTCAACCAAGGTGCTAGGGTGCATGTTTAGACCAGGTGGACTCCATTGATTGAGCAAGATGACACACAGAAGATGAGTGAAGAGAGGATAGTAGGAAGAGGAGAGAGAAGAAGATGGTGGAATGAGGAGAGAGGTGGGAATAGAAGGTAAAAGAAGTCCGTGAGAAGATTCAAAAGAGAGGTGGGAATAGGAGGGAAAAGAAGGTCGTAAGAAGATTCAAAAACACCTTTTGGTCGATGATGGAGACTTTTTGAGGTAAAAGGACCACGTGATGGAAAGCTACCTTAAATATTCTTTCCAAAAAAATTCATTTTAGAAATTCAAAAGCAATTTTAAACGTGAAGGTTCCGTAACTGAAGCCCTCCTCTCATTGGCCTAGAGCACTCTCTCTCTAAATGTTAAAAGGAAAAAAAAAAGACCTTAAACTTTCCCTAATGTAACTAAGCATCTTCTTTTTGTATACATGGCCCATTGTGAGATAGAGGTGATGTTTGTTTTCTTAGCTTTCTAAAGAAGAACATTGAACTGCTAGTTACACACAATCTTTCTCATCCTTTTATGTATTCCTTCGTGACTTTTCTTCTTATTTCCATTAGATTTTCTATTCTCTTTTCTACTTTCTTTTCTTGCTTTCTATTGGCTAGTCATTTATTGCTCCAAATTTCAAGATCAATTTTTTTCCTGAGAATTTCAAGATAACTTTGTTTAGGTGTTAATGGGTTTGGATGGTGATTAATCTTTGGGGTCCCACACTATTTCCTATTTGAAATATGAATGTGAGAATACTTGTGAAATGAAAAAGATAAAGGAGAAGCTCAATATCACACAACACTAGAAGTACTATTATTGTGTCCTAACACAAAAATAGGAGTCTTCAAGAATGATAATCACTTATACAAGTTGGGGAAAAAACCTCCTATAGAGGGAAAAAAATGCGATTCTAAGTGTGTGAACACATATCACTACCATGATATGGTAACCAATCCATCCAGGAGTGATGCGACAAACATCACTCTATGTGATCAATCCACAAAGGGCTATACCAAATCTTTACAAAAAGCTTGGAACTTCTCACGAGGCACCACCTTTGTGGAAAGGATTAGCAAGGTTTTCTTGCATAGGCACACAAGACAAGCTAACCTCTCTTGCAAAGTCTTCTTGAAATTATTATAACGTACCTTGATGTGCTAATTTGTGCAATTACGGAACACTCAATTTCTTGCAATTGTCAAAGTACTATAACCATTAGTGAAGATCGTGGTGGCATATTGCTATCCAACTCTCAAGCTAGCCAGAAGTCATTTGAGATGAACACATTCAAGGTTACTTGTGAAAACCCTATACTCAGCCTCATAACTAGAACTTGCCAATGTATGCTGCTTCTTGCTCAACCAAGATATGAATCAACTATTGATCATGAAACAAAGACTTTTAGGAGATACTTATGCATCATAGAAACCACTCCAATAGGAGTCTGAAAAAGCATGTAAACTTGGTGGCAATGATCCCCCCCTTGGGATTAAATAGCCCAAAATGTATAGTGCCTGCAATAGACGGATGTGAGATGACCTTTCAAATACATGAAAAATAGCATAGCGTACGTGATATTGGACACACATACCTACAGAATTGTTTGTACACATTGTTCATTGATACACATGAATATATATATATATATATATATATATATATATATATATATAGAGAGAGAGAGAGAGAGAGAGCGTACCATGTGCACCTCCAAAATTGGAGTGCTACATATACGGCGATAAAAAAGAGGAGAAGAGCGAAGAGGATAGATACAAAGCACTGGGTGAAATTCCCCCCCATGCAAGAGTCAACATTTCACTCTTGCATGTACTTATTATAGATTTGATTTAATGCCTAGAAATGATTACAATTTTTTGCCTAAACATAAAAATGACCATTGCTATAAAGAGATCTCAATCAATAAAAATAACTATAAAATGTCTTCCAATTTCCTAAGCCATGATCAATCGTGTCTTTTCCAACTGTCACCTACAACAAATTATTGTTAATGCCTCATATACAAATCTCATTACATACCTCTTTGTTAAGGAAGCAATTGCCCTCGATTGCTATCTCATAAGGCTGCAAGTCATACTTGCAAAAAAATATTGATTAAAATTACATATCAAAAAATCATGTATCAAAATAGAATCTCAAAAACTTAAATAAACTAATTTGTTCTTGGATCATTCATATATCATATATTCAAGTGTCCCATACAGCTAGAATAAGCAATATATATCATATCGTGATGTACCAGGATATCATTGGTCACAATCATCATTCAATACCCAAGTTCCAGTAACTTCAAGTCTAAAATCATAAACATTGTGAATATCATCTTCTTAGAAACCAAATCCAAGTCCCTATATTCCAAATCATTGTGCATCATATACTTGTGTGACAAAATCATACTAATAGCATTGATGACCAAGCATTGTAGTATGATTTTGTAATTGGTGTTGCCTAAAGTGACGAATCGATAGCAATTTGGGTGTGCTGTGTCTAAATTAGTGAATCTACACTTATGGTGCCTAAACGAGCAGATCCACACTTGTACTGCTTGAAGTGGTGAATTTGTTGTCTGTGTTCATGCTGCCTAAATTGGAAGATATACACTAGTGTGCCTGCATTGACAAATCTATACTTATGTTGTTGCATCTGCAGTATGAGATGGCCGTGTTGCCTAAATTGACAAATTTACACCAAGATCAACATTTTCACACTACCTAAAGCGGAAAATCTATGTGCAAGTGACCAATAGATAGGGTATGGCATAAGCATAATACATTTTCTATCATATTGAATATAAACACGAGCGAGTTTCTAAAAACGTTCGAACCTGTATTGTTCCAAATGACCCTTGCTTATTTGTATGAATTTACCTACATAACTGAACTTGACCTCTAAAACCAAAATAATTTATTGGAAATAGTTAAAGTTAGGTAGATATTTTTTAAAAAGTAAAATAAAACTTCACGGTATTGTCTCAAAATGTATTGGAATTATATGAATGGATGAGAATCTTGCTAAAAGTGGCAGATGGTATTTAATTGTTTAAAGTAATTCAGCACTAAAAACAACCCAATAATTTTAAGATAGAAGGTTAAGCTGACATCACGCTTTTTATGAACAATATTAAAAATAAGGTAAAGATGGGTACATTAAAGGCAAAGCAGATTAGAGCAAAAACAATACTGATATATATATGATGCAGGATACGATGCTCGCTACTTTACTTTGAAAATAATGTTAGTTAATTTATGTTACTTTGAAATGTATGCCTAGTACCAAAAATAAGAAGGCATACACTATGGAATATTGAGAAAACTATCACCAAATTTGAACCCTTTAGGCGATGAGAGTTTAGTTTTGCCTATGTTTCCTTATATTGGTCGTAAGAGGTGAAGGTGGAGGCACATATTGAAAACATGGTGATGAAGTGTATGATGCTATGGAAAAGATACTCTAGGGTAGATAATATGTGTAGCTGAGTGGATGGTAGTTTGGTTGTTACTGGTATGTTAATTTTTTTCCTTTCTTGGGAGGAGGTTCGTGATGCATGAATTGAACACTGTATAAAGTGGAAGGACAATAATTGAATGATGAATTGTTGCAAAGAAAATGAGTGGATATTGAAATTTGGTAAACTTTTAGACCTTATCATATATTTGAAATCTACTTTAAGGTTAAGTGATAAAAACACGAAGGCAGGCATTGCACTGCGGGGTACTGGTATACTAAAGAAAACACCAATCATAAATTCAAAATTTGAATATTAATACAAATTCTAGGGTGTCCACATTGGAACAGAGGTGTCTTCTACAATATATATTTGAAAAATCTAAGAACATTGGTACAAATGACATTGGTAAATATCTAGAGAATGTACAAAAGAGAAAAATAGAAATTGATATTCTTGTTATTAACAACAATAAAACATAAGATTTAATTCTTTAAAATAACTTTTTCTAGCCATGAACGTGGGGGAATGTTGCTTCTCAAGTGTAACCCTTGGCAGTAGGGGTCATATTCTTCCATTCTTCTCGATTTTGTTGAGGCTTGCTAGATAACGAAGGCCCATATTTCAAGCGGGAAAAATAAGGCTTGTGTTCATCGTACCATTGATTTGTTAAGGTCAGGTTGGTAGATGAGATGTGATCTTGCTCATGTATCTTTCCTCTTGCTTCACACTACAACATAGAGATTGCGGATATGTATGCAATACATCTTCGATTGGTGCAACCTTCATGCACGGATAGTGGCGCGGTTATATTAGATGCAATTTGCATGGTTATTTACCATAAAGATAACCGTGTACATAACCACGAACATAGCCACAATCTCAAAAAAAGTTGTAACCGTGTTATCAATTTTTCGAAAAAGTTATAAATCTACAGCTTAATCCAATATTTTAAGCAACACTTTAATCACTTTAATCCATTACTTATAATGCCCAAAATTGTAAAAAAAAATTCAAAACCTTACATTCATTTGGATTTGATAGCAATGTGACCGTCTTTATGAAATGGCATAATCTTTGGCAAACAAAATATGTATGCAATGCACATAATTGTTGTTTCATGGCCATCATACTATTTCTGTATAATTTTCATCCTTGATGGGCGTTTGCGGCAAGGGTTTTGTCGCCCATGATTGGAGCACACAGGGCCATAGGTATGAGCTTTACATCGGCTGTGGGAGATGAGGGGAGGCAATTTGATCCATAGGATACACCCCCACATGCAAGAATATCAACGCATAAGGTGACATCCACCATTACATATGTGAAATAAAGGCTTCCATTCTTCACGGTGGTGGTGAGATAAGTTGATAGAGTGAGTGTCATTAGGTTTCTCTTGAGGTAATGGGGGTGGCTTTACAGCAAAAAAGCAAGAGGTTGGGGATTATGCAATCAGAGAAAGAGTTGCTAGTAACTTTGTCTATGCACTTTTATAGATAGGATTTTAAAAAAAAATTCCAAAACACAAAAAATGTAAAAAATAGGTCACATGCTAAATAAGTTGAAGAATATTTACAAAATGAGTGCAAGATTTGGAAAGGAAAACTTTTTGAATGAATCGTGCTTTTTCCTACAATTATAGCAGCATAGTTTGCTGCAAATATAGTAATGTCTGTAGCAATTCTACAAACAAGCCAATTTCTAGAGACTTAAAAATTGTTCCTAATATTTACAAGTATTTCATAGAGATTGACATATGGACTTAACTATAGAGTGCTATTTTCATAAGAGGGTACATTGAATATTAATGGTTTGTTTGTGATTACGTTAATCACAAAAAAACATTAAAATTCAAGTATGTTAATATTAATGGTTTGTTGTGATTACAATTATGTCATAACAATCGACATAACGACTTAAAAATGATATGTATAGATTGCTATTGTCATAATTGGATACATTGAATATTAATGGTTTGTTTGTGGTTACAAAATCATTGCAAAGATCCTTACAAGCATCTTGATCTATTTCAATGCTTGTGGACACAAAATCAATGGCCCATAAATTAGGTGCTCACTGGTTTTTGCGATTTCACACCCTTGTTTCATGGTTAGAGCTGTTTTGCCTATATTGGTGTCTGTATGCCCTCTTTCGGGCTAATTGGGTGGTGGGTTGAACCTCATTCCCTTTCCTATTATACCTTGGATTTCCCCTCTCCTAGGTGGGCAACTCACCATCAATTGTCCCTGCTACAAGTGGGAGTATAGAAGGCCTTGCAAAATACTGAAAACAACATACTTCACTGCATAAAACAATAGATATGCATAGCTGTCTAATCCCACAACACATAATCAAAGCTACACATGAATAGAGAGAGGCAAAGAGCGAGCAAAAGAGAGAAATCATGTGCCGATGCACCTCCTAGAGCGGAGTACTACACTGGCACAATGAGAGAGAAGAGAGGAGAGGAGACAAATATAGACATAGACATTGGGTGCAATGATCTCCCTCCATGCAAGAGTGAGCATTTTCTTCTTGGACGTATATATTTATAGCTTTCTTGAATGCTCAAAATGAATACAAATTGGTTGCTCGGACATAAAATGGCCATAGCTCATAAAGAGCACTTAAATAATGAAATATCCATAAATGTGATATCCTTGTGCATAATCCAAAGAGTACTTGTGCTTTTGCCACATGTCATCTACAATAAATAAATAATTACCAATTTTTATTACATACCTCTCCGTTAGAAAAGGCAAATATCCTCGGTGCTAAGTTACCTGTGCAAAATTTTCAAAAAAATAATGGTTAAAATCACATGTCAAAAATAAAACTCATAATTTAAACAAATGAATTTGCTTATGCCTACCGTCCTTCACATAGTGCATATTTTAGTGTCCCATGCCACTAGAATAAGTAGTATATGTCATACCCTAATGAATCAGGATATCATTGATCACACTCATCATTTAGTAATCAATCTTTATAAATTCCAATTCCAATTCCAATTCCATAAACATTGTAACGAGAATAAATCATCATATACCAAATTTAATTCCAAATCCAAATTTAAATCTAAATCCAAATATCTAGAATTTTATATACCCGAGTAACAAATTCATACTAAGGACAGTGGTGGTCGGACAATGTAGCACGATTTTGTGATCGGTGTTGCCTCAATTAATCTACACTAATGAGATGTGCTACCTAAATTGACGAATCCGCATTAATGCTGCATAAATCAACGGATCTGCATTCAATTTTGTGCCGCCTAAATTGGCAGTTCTGTAGTTAATATTGCTTAAAATAATAAATCTATAGTTTGTTGGTGTGCTATCTAAATCGGAAAATTTGCACTCGCACTGCCTAAATTGGTGGATTGCACATATATTTGGTGTTGCCTAAATTGGCGAATCTACACCACGATGATTATTTAAATACTATTTAAATCAAAGAATCTGTGTGCATATGACCAATGGACTAGGCAAGCATAGAAGGAAAAATATTCACTACAAGGAAGTAGCGAAGGTGAATATTATCATAGTAGTGTATTAAGCAAGTACATTGCAATATAGACAGATGAGAGATGGTTCATAATGATGAGATCTCAAGACATATGATAGCGATATATATCTTTAGGAACTAACTCATTAAAGAGAATTAAAATGCTTTAGAAAACATTGAGATATCACGTACCTCGAGGTGGTTCAAAGAAATGGCTAGTAGTCAAACTGTAAAATGCTAAACAAGTTCTTAAAAATGAGGGTCAACAACAAAATCATCATTTGATTAATGTCATAGAAATAAAATTTGTAGATTGAAGTAGAATTAAGAGTGCTGTAGATTCATGTAACAGGTGCTCTAGTATGTTCTATCCAAAACCTAACAACCATCTCCTTCACTTCTTGAGATAAATTACCATGTAGGGATTGTCTCTTACATGAGTCCAATGGAGAAATGCTTGAAGATCTCATGTCACCATCAACTCTACGCATAGTAGCATAAGGGTTCCTTAGACAAATATCAAGCAAGTTTGATACTTCGGTTAAGGTGATGCCTTTAGTATCGATTTGCATTTGGCCATTGACAAACATGATTAGATTATTATGCTATAAAAAATCTTCTTCATTCGACTTTGGAATTCTAGAGAGATCCTAGGTATAGAGAAAAGATTTTACAAAGCCATTTGAGCTTCATAATTCATCTTTATATTTAAATAACATCGATTAATTTTGGTCAACACTCTACCCAAAGTGTATAGTCTTTACAAATCACCAGAATATAGATATTAAAAGAAAATTGAAGCATATGGCCTATAGTCAAGGATTTCATTCACGTCTTCACGTGAAGTGCGAAGTGGTAATCACTCATGTTATTAACACTCCAGGAGAGTGATAATAACATCAAATTCACAAGCACCTACTAGAACCGGCCCTTCTAAGTTAGCCCGACCATCTTTTTGTCAAGCCCTACGGGGCCGGCAGGCAAGCTGTCATGCCCGACGGGCTCGGCTATATCCTCCTCTTGCCCCCATTTTTGGAGGTGGCTATATAAATGATGTCTCATCCTTGCATCCGTCTATTTTGGCACACTTGTTGGCTTAGTTGAGGTGTTGGTTTTCATTCACGTAGCTTTGATTTCTATATTTTTTAACATCAAGAATAGTTACAACTGACTTTCCCTTGGGTGTCTATCCGCTTGGAAACAGGTTTGGGTAGGGAGCATCCTTCCGAGAGGTATAGGTGGTGTAAGATCTTGGGGCTTATTTCTATGGTTGTAATGGAGTGCTCCTTATCACTACACCTACGTATTGTTTGTTACGTATAGTTACCTTCCTTGGGTGTCTATCCGCCTGTAAACATGTTTGGGTAGGGAGCCTCCGCAAAGGGTATAGGTGGTGCAAGTGCTTGGGGCTTATTTCTATGGTTGGAATGGAGCGCTCCTTATCACCACACTTACATATTGTTTGTCACATTTAGTTACCTGCCCTGGGTGTCTATCCGCCTAACAATAGGTTTGGGTAGTGAACATCCTCGTGAAGGGATTAGATGGTGCAAATAATTGGAGCTCATTTCTATGGTTGGAATGGAGCGCTTCTCATCACTGCACCGGCATAGTTGTTTGTTACATTTAGTTACCTTCCCTAGGTGTCTATCCATCTGGAAACAGGTTTGGATAGGGAGCATCCTTGTGAATGGTTAGATGGTGCAAGTGTGTGGGGCCCATTTCTATGGTTGAGATGGAGTGCTCGTGATCACTACACCGGCATACTGGTCTGCCCATTTCTATTGCTGAAATCAAACTTTCAGTTCTTTTTGCTTTATGTTTATATGTATATTATTTTACTTTATTATACAATTGTTCAATTAAATACTGTTTTTCAAAAACCTAATAGTTTTACGATTGTATGAATGTATAGGTGGTTTGTGAACTTGTCATGGACGCCAATGCTTGCTGTCAAAACATCAATGCAACTACTTCTAGTCGCCCATCGACTGGTGGTGAAGTATCAAACAATGGAGCTTCCAATAAAGGGAAGCGCAAGACCGTCACTGGTAAGGTGCCAGGGCCTGAGTGGCAATTTGCTAAGAATTGTATGATTATTTATGGATTGGCATTGCAAATTATGTGGCAAAGAAAAATCAGAAGGTGCACCTCGTATTAGGAAACACTTCCTTGGATCAGGGAATGGAACAACTAAAAGGTCTAATGGAGGCAGATGTAATAATGTAGGTCATGAGAGTGATACGAAACACTTGAGAGAGTTGTTAGGAGGTGTAGCCAAGGCAGGTGACCTAGAATACCGACTCCAAGCCGTTATGCTTCAGAGCACCAAGGTAGTGCTACCTTAACACAAGGCGGAAAAAATATTGGCACCCTCCATGCCGGCCAACACACACACACACACACACACACACACACACACACACACACACACACACACACACACACACACACACACACACACACACACACACACACACACACACACACACACACACACACAAAGAGCTAGCATTCAAGATGGATCGCCCGAGTACCAATTTGAAATGCATAGAATGAGGCAAGTAAGTCTAGAGCAAAGCTTTTAATCAACTTCTCTTGAAGAGGTACAATCTGCTCTTGAACAAGCTATCTATTTTACACGTGGTTCTATGTTGATGGTCACATGAGAGTCATGGAAGCATGCATGGAAGAAGATTGGTGAGTATGGGGTTGGTTTTTCCATTGCCTCATATCATCAAATGAAGACAACATGCTTGGATAAATGCTTTGTAGACACTCAAAAAGAAGTTGATAGATTGATCTTGAAATCGATTGATCAAACAAAATGCACTATAGTCAGTGATGGATGGTCAAATGTGTAACACAGGCCGTTGATTAATGTAATGATATTCAGTCCTCAAGGGAAGTGCTTCATTAAATCGGTTGACAACTCGGGTGAGATAAAGTTAGGGAGCTATATAGCCGATATAATCATAGAAACAATTCATAAAGTTGGTGTCCAAAATGTAGTACAGGTGATAATGGACAATGCCAAAAATTGCAAAGCAGCGAGTTGTGCTTTGGAGGAGCGCTTTTGTAGCTTGTACAGGTTTGGTTGCAATGCACATCACTTGAATCTTATGTTGCAGGATTGGTATAATAAAGACAACATTGATTGGTTCAAAATCATTATAGATAATGCAAGGAAGGTGGTGAAGTTTATTTTGAAGAGACAACGTGTGCTAGACATGTATCGGCAACGTATGTACACAATATTGAAGCTTCCATGTGAACCAGGTTTTACACTTACTTCTACATTGTGGAGAGTCTTTTGCAAAATAAAAATACTATTTAGGAGACATTTGTTTTTGCAAGCTTCTATGAGTGGGAAAGCAGAGCAACCAGTACGAGTAAAAACAAAGGTTCAATCTGTGAAAGTGCTTATTGATGATAGACACTTTTGGTCTGATGTTGGGGACACATACTTGGTGAGGAGGCTTGTGATGATATCTTTGCGTCAGTTTGATCTTAAGTTACCTAATATAGGGAAGGTGTACATGGGCTGGTATAATGTTTAGGAGAGCTTGAAATTTTTTCAGAGCCAAAAAGTAGTTTGATCAAGCGATGGAGAGCACCTTTTAATAAGGCTAAAATAGATATCTTAAATAAGTATGTACATGCTTGATGGGTTAGTGGACATAGCCCACTACACAATGTTGCTTTTTTGCTTGATCTAGAGTAGTAGAACATGATTGTGATGATTTAGATAAGGAGGTATGAAGACTTCTATGATGTGGTAAGGAATTTCTACAACAATCGAGATGATCAAGCCTAAGCAGTCAACATAGAGATGGTGGCTCATGAATGGTGCTTTGGTGCCTACATTGCATCGATTGGCCGTTAGGGTTCTTGCATAATGTGCTGCCAATTCAAGTTCCAAGAGAAATTGGAGTACGCACAGCTATGTACACTCGACTATTCGTAATCGGCTTCTTGGTGACTGAGCCGAGAAATTGGTTTACCTATATTGCAATCACAGGCTACTTAGCAATATCAATCAGAAAGTATGAAGAAGATAGACCACGGTGGACTGTGTTTATGAATGAAGATGATCAGGAGCAAGGGGAAGAGATGACAGTCAAAGAACTTGAGTTCTGTGAGCTTGGTGGATGTACTTTGCTTGAATTGAATGCAGACCTTGAGGTGGATGATTTTCCTCGTACTTGGCAACGAAGAGCATTGTGGAGCAACGATGTAAACACAATTAGAATTGTAGGTTAACACTTCATTGAGGTGCAAATCAATTGAATGTAATGCAAACCCTTTTTTTGTGTCTTATGGCCCATGGACCAAGTGACATACCACAACTTTTATTTTATTGCCATTTAACACGGTAGTCTGAGTATTGTCATTTATGAATTTAAAAAGTATGATAAATTTTGTTTGCAATTCCAATGGAAGACTTTATACACTTTGAATTTATAACATTACTTCATGCACCAAGAAGACTATGAAACCTTCAGGGATCAATTTACCAACATTCCGAAAAGTCACAGCAAGTACATCAAGTTTTACAAGGCTTAAATGTTCATTGCAAGGGAGATATATACAAGGATCATAAGAGTCACTGCAATCCACTCCAGGCTAAGATGTCTACAATTTACAAAGATAAATTCCAATTATCCAAAATAGACTCTCTCCCCCTTGCAGTTGCTGCCAATAAGCCTTAATAGTCTTTCTCCATTTTGAACATGGAATATATAAGGTCCTCAATAGGAGCCTTGCAAATGTGGCACTCTTTTCTATTTACCGTGTTTTGCATGAGACATGACAAATGATCATACATGTGGCCACAAGCTATTTTGTAGTGTCCACTCAAACTATGGAAAAAGTGTCCGTTGCAAACCGAGCAAGGGCCCACTGCATCCTCCGTGTGAGCTGGAGGTGGCCACAATGTGTTAGGATGCTCGATCATTGTCATGATTGATTGTTGATGAACTCGTTCCTCCATTTCACAGAGCTCACACCTGAACAACTTGATATCTCTCTGTAACTCTTTGTTATTGCTTGAGTCCCCTTCCCCCATCGTCTGTGTGGAGGTACGAAGCTATGTTTGCAATTCCTCCACAACGTCATTTTTGCACAACGGATCCAACCAATGCGTATCTTAGCTCCTCTCATGATATTGTGATTGTCTCACTTCGGATATCCACTATGCTCTTATTGGGGGCTATGTTGCTGAAGTCCAGTGGCTCAATTTGAACAACTTGGAAGTATAACATCTTTGCAAATAACAAAGGACACTCTGTGTGGTTTAGTGTACTCCTTGTGCATGCAAGGTATATAGATTCGATATGCGTGCGTATATCTGGCACAACACACTTATCCAGCTTCCATCTTCCCTTGCGAATAGAGAAGTCAGACACATTTTGCCATGCTTCCTTGACGATCTCTGTGGTGACGTCTTTGTTGATGTCTTTCCATTACTTGCCATTTGCCGACGCCCACTCATTGGTCCTTGCGGAAACTCTCACTTGGTCATTTGGGTCAGTTGCATCTGCAAGTGCACGCAAGCAATCGTATGATTTCTTAGATTTCTCACGCTCGTGCATACCTCTCACAAACACATTTACACTATCTCAATGTGCGATAGGACTTAAGTTTGCATCACAGATACAATTGCAAATCCAGTGGTACACCTTGGTTTAAGTTATCACAAAATACCACATTCTGTATTAATCACTTTGCAGCATGAGTCGTGTTGGGGTATAGGCGTCTGTGCCTTGCCCGGCCGCCCAGATTCTGGGCGCCCACTGACTTGTATACCTTATACATAGCATAAGTGTATAGGGGGCTGCTCACTCTTTAGAGTCTCCCCACCCACATCGTGTGTGTCTCCTTCTCTCTCTCTCTCACTCTCCGTCTGTGGTGCTCCCCGATCCCCTTCAATTGGTATCAGAGCGTAGGTGTGGAGGGAGCGTGTGTGTGCACAGTCACGATGACAGTGGAGAGCCAGTTTCATTCCCGAAATCGCGTCCGCGTGCGCACGCACTTTCAAGAGTGCAAACAGGGTTTCGACTTTGGCATCGGCAAATTCAGCTTTCCGAGAGCGTTTCCACCGGGCGTCCTGGCATTTACTCCCCTTTCAAAGCCATTCGAGCCATCAGAAACCTCATTCGAGCTACGGTTGAGGAGCTGCAATTTTCAGCCCTCTTTTGGCAGTTTATGCTGTGTTTTTGGGTCGAAACGGAGGTTTTTTGGCATAGCTTTCACACCCGGACTCGGATACATGTGATCCAGGAGTCTACCTTGGGGTTTTGGCACGCTCCGGACGCGCTTGTCATATCAGAATTTTAAAATTCTGAACGCTGAATTTTCTGCAACAGCAGTTGTTTATTGTGTGTCGAGGATTCCACACATGGTTTGCTCTCAGATGTGAGAGTGATATTTGCTGCAAGTTTCCTCACAGGTGGGAGGATACGATGTATGCCTTATGTGGTTTGATGCTCAGGGAGACTAATGTGATTGCATTTTAAGCTCGGCAATGTATGCCTCGAGCATGTTTTTTGGCAGTCACAGGTAAAGCAGATATTTGTGTACTAGATTTGCAGGTGTTTGCAATGATGTATGCAAAGTGTGGAGATTGGTGCATGCATTTGGAGTGCGGTTTGATGCGCTTTGGTTGCTCATGGTTTTGAGCGTGTAGTCAGTTTGGTTACTGGTTTTGTGGCCATTTTACTGACAAAACTTTGGCGAAATTTTCCCAGGAGTTTTATGCGTATCATTTATGTGATCTAGGTAGAGATTGAGGGTTGCACTCAGCATTTGCGTGCGGTGTTCTCTGTAGGTGGGAGATTTGTGCGTGTGTATGCATTGATACCGCACAGTGTGGGCTTGGTGATTAGCTCACAGATTGCAGTGTGATACTAGAGCAGATGAGGCTTGTATTGACATTGCGGGAGCTCTATTTTGGAGTGTGTCTCACAGGTTTTACATTGTGTTTCTGGCCATATTTGTAGACAGTTTCCAGGTGTTGTTGGTGAGGTGGTTTTGCTTTCTAGTTTGCTACATTGTGCTCATGGCAGAGACAGGTGATCGATCAGATTGTGACCTCTCACAGATGTGCGTGTTTGATGGGTCAGACTTTGCGGCATGGAGAGATTGTATGCTTGATGCATTGACACAGCGAGGGTTGCATCGACCATTGAGTGGTGATGTAGGTAGACCTTCAAACATGTCTGATGATCAGTGGCAGGAGCTAGAGGAGATGGCACTATCTACGCTCTCTTTGCACCTTGTGGAATCTGTATATGCTCTTGTTATGTATGAGGCTACTTCGAGAGCACTTTGGCGCAGATTACATGATATGTATGATAGATCTGAGTCATCAAGGACTCGTGTGAGACATGTACATTCACGAGTATGACGACAGGTGATATGTTGGTATTGTGGTCATTCTGGACACATTAGACGGCGTTGTTTTCATCGTATGCGACATCGTAGGAGACATGGCAGTCTCAGAGATGTATGTAGTGATGCCATGGACTCAGTTGCTTTGACAGTTGAGGCACATGTAGTGTCGGAGTATACTAGTGACGGGGATGTCACTTTTACCTCGAGCTATGCACGAGATGCTATACATGTGGATAGTGCACTCCCTTCGCAGTGGTTGCTAGACGCAGATGCTATGTTTCATGTCACGCCACATCGTGCATGGTTTTGTAGCTATTCTAGCGGGATGCTTGGCAGTGTACGTTTGACCGATGGATCGGTGCATGCGATAGCAGGTGCAGGAGATGTGAGACTGTCATTACCGAGTGGTGCATCTTACTTGTTACGACATGTGCGCTATGTACCAGATTTGACAGTGAGTTTGATCTCGATTGGTCAGCTTAGAGATTGTGGATGTCAAATTTCGCTACGAGAGCGAGATTTTGTGATGCATTTGGGTTCGCTAGTGATTGCGAGAGGTGCCAGGAGTGGTACAGGTTACCCATTGCATGTGGATCACGGGAGAGACGGTGTTGTCTCTGTGATCACGCAACCAGGTAGAGAGCGAGAGAGCAGGCGAGTCTCTTTTGCTTGTGGGTTGCAGGATGCTTTGCATGGAGTGCAGAGTAGTGAGCTCGTTGTGCACACAGTTGGGGCACGACTTGAGCAGTCACACAGAGAGGTGACAGAGTCAGACATGCATGCTTTGCTAGTGACTGAGCAAAGCAGAGAGTCAGTTGTGCGAGATACTTCTATGCAGGATACACAGGTAGAGCGGTCTTGCTCTAGTGAGTCACGACAGGAGGACGTTGTGCAAGAGTCTATGCATACAGAGTTAGAGCATGAGAGCTCTAGCGAGTCACAACAGATTGAGTGGTCATGTTTGCAGTGGATGATTGCAGAGGAGACTGAGACGTCAGCGATTATGCAATCATTCCTTTCTATGCTCGACAGTGAGCATGGGGATATAGTTGTGCAAGATATGTCTTCCAGCAGACACCTAGAGCAGTTGGTTTGCTCTGAGGTTGCACGACAGGGTGATGCGTCTTTTGCGGACAGTCAGGAGATGCATGTGGCTGACACGCCTTGTCAGTCAGAGATGCCTATTGCCAGGGATATATATGTTGATGCATGCTCCGTAGAGCTAGCAAGGCCCGCTAGCATTGCATCGGCATTCGGTGGTCTCATGTATGAGATGCTGATCTTGAGACCGGATATCGTAGCTGCAGTGGGAGCATTTGCAGTTGGGGTTGTCAGTCGTTTGTTGACTGATGATGGCATAGTGCACGAGGGAGATATGCAGGTATTGCGTACATACTTGCAGTACGTGTGCGGTATGTCTGGTGGTGTATGGACTTACACGGGAGCAGGACAACCGGATGCACACGATCACAGCCAGCCAGTGGGTATCGGTTGAGAGTGGTTTTCTCTCACCTTTTGTAGTCTTTAGACTAGGTTCTCTTGCTTAAAGGCACAGTCGCCTTTAAGTGGGAGGTTGTTGGGGTATAGGCGTCTGTGCCTTGCCCGGCCGCCCAGAGTCTGGGCGCCCACTGACTTGTATACCTTATACATAGCATAAGTGTATAGGGGGCTGCTCACTCTTTAGAGTCTCCCCACCCACATCGTGTGTGTCTCCTTCTCTCTCTCTCACTCTCCGTCTGTGGTGCTCCCCGATCCCCTTCAAGTCGAACATTCAAAAAAAAATTTATTTGCGAATATAGTATCCAGATTTCAACTAGAACTATAACAACACACCACATTCTGCATTGATTGCTTTGCACCATGACACCATTATTATAAGAAGAATTTACTTACAAACAGATGTTCAGATTGCAATAGAAAATATTGCAATACACCACATTATGTATTGATCAATTTGCTCCCTCATTATAAAAAGACTTTACTTTTGAATACACATTCCAAAATTCAACAGAAAATATCACGACACACTGTTGTGATTCAGGCCAACTGGCCGGACATCCCACTTACTACTAACCCATCTACTAACTTAACCATTATATACTTATTATTTTTTACAACAAAACAACAGGATAACGTTGTTGTGCACTCCATCCAAAGCAGGTCTATCTCTCTGCTCTCGCACTTGCACTCGCACACGCTTCTTGCGGCATCTTCAGCTGGTATCAGAGCGAGGTTTGTGCTTGCCGTTTTCACGTCCATGCTCGCACACACTTTCAAAAGTGCAAACAGGTTTCCAATTTCGGCTGCATGGGAACCCGTGCAGCCAAAGCGATACCAGCGCAATCCACAAAGGGCTATACCAAATCTTTACAAAAAG
This sequence comes from Adiantum capillus-veneris, assembly GCF_014529385.1. Taxonomy (NCBI): domain Eukaryota; kingdom Viridiplantae; phylum Streptophyta; class Polypodiopsida; order Polypodiales; family Pteridaceae; genus Adiantum; species Adiantum capillus-veneris. The sequence continues at coordinate 529,739 of NC_140944.1, read as the reverse complement.
GTTGGAACTTCTCACGAGGCACCACCTTTGTGAAAAAGATTAGCAAGGTTGTCTTGCATAGGCATACAAGACAAGCTAACCTCTCTTGAAAAGTCTTCTTGAAATTATTATAACGTACCTTGATGTGCTAATTTGTGCAATTACGGAACACTCAATTTCTTGCAATTGTCCCATACAGCTAGAATAAGCAATATATATCATATCGTGATGTACCAGGATATCATTGGTTACAATCATCATTCTATACCCAAGTTCCAGTAGCTTCAAGTCTAAAATCATAAACATTGTCAATAGCATATTATTAGAAACCAAATCCAAGTCCATATACTCCAAATCATTGTGCATCATATACTTGTGTGACAAAATCATACTAATAGCACTGATGACCAAGCATTGTAGTATGATTTTGTAATTGGTGTTGCCTAAAGTGACGAATTGATAGCAATTTGGGTGTGTTGTGTCTAAATTGGTGAATCTACACTTATCGTGCCTAAACGAGCAGATCCACACTTGTACTGCTTGAAGTGGTGAATTTGTTGTTTGTGTTCATGCTGCCTAAATTGGAAGATCTACACTAGTGTGCCTAAATTGACAAATCTATACTTATGTTGCTAAAATTGTTGCATCTGCACTATGAGATGGTGCTGCCTAAATTGACAAATTTACACCAAGATCAACATTTTCACACTACCTAAACTGGAAAATCTATGTGCAAGTGACCAATAGATAGGGTATGGCATAAGCATAATACATTTTCTATTATATTGAATATAAAATACGAGCGAGTTTCTAAAAAAATTAGAACCTGTATTGTTCCAAATGACCCTTGCTTATTTCTATGACTTTACCTACATAACTGAACTTGACCTCTAAAACCAAAATAATTTATTGGAAATAGTCAAAGTTAGGTAGATATTTTTAAAAAAGTAAAATAAAACTTCATGGTATTGTCTCGAAATGTACTGGAATTATATGAATGGACGAGAATCTTGCTAAAAGTGGCAGATGGTATTGAATTGTTTAAAGTAATTTAGCACTAAAAACAACCCAATAATTTTAAGATAGAAGGTTAAGCTGACATCACGCTTTTTATGAACAATATTAAAAATAAGGTAAAGATGTGTACATTAAAGGTAAAGCAGATTAGAGGAAAAATAATTGCAATTACTGATATATATGATGTAGGATTCGATGCTTGCTTCTTTACTTTGAAAATAATGTTAGTTAATTTATGTTACTTTGAAATGTATGTGTAGTACCAAAAAGAATAAGGCATACACTATGGAATATTGAGAAAACTATCACCAAATTTGAACCCTTAAAAATTAGGCGATGAGAGTTCAGTTTTGCCTATATTGCCTTATATTGGTGGTAAGAGGTGAAGGTGGAGACACATATTGAAAACATGGTGATGAAGTGTTGGTACGGTTGTGTTTCATTGGCCTTAAATCTCATGTGCATGGATAGCATGTAGGAGGCGTATACATGATATGGTTTTTTTTGAAAAGTTTATGTAAAAACAAAGGGAACTCTACCGAAATTTCTGCGCGCGGGAGCATGGTTGATATTTTGGTGTTGCTCGCTTTCTTGGGCAGAGGGCAGGAAGTCTAGCTGTGGCTGTGTCCATCTTTTAACTGGGCACAGGCCAGGCTACCTGCCCTCTGCCCAAGAAAATTTTTTTCTGCTATGGTCGTCGCTATGCGCGTCGCTATCCGCGTCGCTATCCGCGTCGCTATCCGCGTCGCTAATAGCGACTGGTTTCACAGCGACGCGCATAGCGACGGGCCGCGTCGATATCTGCGTCGATAACACGTTTTTTTGTTGTAGTGCTTGGTGCATTTTGCTTGAATTCCTCAAGATTTAACCACATATTTTTCCCTAAGGTTGGAGAAAGGTTGTTTGTCATTCGTAGATAATAGTATTGTAGATAGGTCAAAGCCTGATATACTTGATCTTGTTGCGTTTCTTTATTGGGATCTTGAACAATCCTCCATGGAAGTATCAGGCTAGGTTAAATTGCCTTGACCCCATTTTGAATTGATCCCATGAGGTTGGCAACGGTGTGGTTGGGCTTTGTGTAATGGGTCGGTCTGGACCTTAATGTGGCTAGATGCTATTGGCAAAGGCAAAGGAGCACCTTGGGATCCTTTCTATTTAGGTCTACAAACTTGGTGGCTAATGACCTTGCTTTGCAGAAGGCCTTTGTGGTTGTTACTTCTCTTGCATTGATGGAGTTTCGGAGTCTTGGTAGTTGTAATGCTTCTACGACTATTTTCTTTGATTATGTTCACTATGCTCTTTTCCAGGTTGGAGTCTGAAAGAGTAGTTGTACCATCTTATTGGATATTGGGCAGAAACTCATAGGCATGACAATAACCAATTTCTCAGTAGGTAACTGGAAGTATCCCTCAAGCTCGATCTTCTTGAATATGTGAAAAACTTCTCTTTGTTTTGCAAAAGTTTCCATCTCTTTGGGCATGGGGGGTAGCTCTACCTTGGTATGTTCTTCGTCTCTGAAGTTTCCTTGAAAGAGTGTACTTGTATGGTCATGGAGGTACTCCTAGTTCATCTAGCATATTGAAGCCTATTTGACGGTTTCCTTATCTTTGAGGTTGTCTTGTGGTTAGTCATAGATTTTGCACTTATCAAGTTGAAACCCAAAAGGAAAGTTAGAACCATTTTTTGATGCAAACATGCTAGAGCACAAAATTGAAATAAGCATGCAAACATGGTCTACAGGCACTAGGGAACACATAAAAAGCAAGACTTCCAAAATTCATAGGTTTTGACCAGTATCATGATATAGACCCATGTGCATGGCCTACATTTTTTTCTTAGATTTTGGATGTTTCCACTTGTATGAACTTCCTCCCCAAGTCTTATACCATTTAGATCATTAAAAGTTTATGCAAGGCCCTTGAATATAATTTTCTACTATTGGATTGTTGAGTACAAACTTAGGCTCATTTTTGTGTTGTAGTACTCTGAAGGTACCTTTTTTGTTTTTGGATAAATTTTGTATTCCAAGTTTGGTAAACCTTGATGTACCACATGCTTAATACTTATTAGAGGCACTGATGAAAACCCAAACCCCAAATTGGTATTAAAGTTCAGTACCACGATACTAGATATTTGCTTCAATTTTGGTATATTTTTCCTACCAAATGTTCCCCTTAGTCAACACAACACATGTATATATCATTAATTAATTATGAAGGTTAAAATTTACCCCTGAGTAGCAATTTTTGCATATGGACTTTGAAATAGTCAACTTTGATCCTAGTTGACCATCCCAAAGTAAGTTCGACCTAGCATGGTATCATTGAGTTGACATTGACTTGCAAATGCCATTGGTTCCATAAGCTGTGCTCTTTGATCTATGGAACTAGTATCACAATATTGACGTGTATTGTTGTTTTTACCATTTAAAGTTGTAATCTGACTCCTTGCATCTATTGGAACAGGTTGATGGCCTTGGATTGGAATTTGGACTTGTGGACCTCTAGTAGGGTGCATGCACAACTTGAAGGTCTCTCATTTGGTCTTTCTGGCCTCGGTTTAGGTTTTTGAACCAAATTTCTCTATGATAATTTTTGTGACTTCGTAATAGCTTGTTACAACTAGTAGATAAAAAAATTCTCACTTTTCCACATGATTTGGCCTTGATGAGATAGTTTCCTCTCTATCACGTCTTTTTGCATGTCCATCAACCTGAAGTTCCTCTAGATTTCCAACTTATATTCTGACCTTGCAAGTAGTTCTCTCATGACCTCTAAAGCCTATGTGGTGATTTTGGCCCATTTTTTAATCACTCGTTGTTGTCATAGTTCAAAATGAAGATTTGTGGCCACTTTTCCAATCTTGATGATATGGTGACCTTTGCAACCGAGTGATCTGGGAGTGTTATATGACATGTCCCGGATTTGTTAGTGAAGTCATATTTGAAATTTGAACAATTTCCATTTTGGGCCCATGCCATGATGGTCATGATTGCACCTTTTCCACAATGACTTTTGTCACCACTATTTTATTCTAAACTAGATCATGAACTCATGGTTCAATTTTGGTAGATATTAGGAAGAGAATGGGGTAACAAATAAAACAACTAGTTTATATGAATTTCAATTCTCCCTAAAAATGAACTTAAAAATCTAGTGGGTTAAACCATATTATGTAGCATATCTATGGAAAGATCTTGGCATGTAGATCACAAATCTCCAATCTCCGCTCAAATTGGAGATCGTATATAGGAGTTATGGAAGGCCAAAAGTCGTAAAATTGTCTATCTCCTTTTTAGGGGAAAAGTGCATCCTTTGACAACTCTTACACCTCTCTTACAAACCACCATTCTTGCACACATGGCATGCACCTATTCGTCAAAACGTTAATCACCACCATAATCTTATTGCAAATAAAGAGACCCTCCTATTCCACATCCTCTTCCTAATGAATTGGTTTGTAAATATGTCCACTCTTGCCATTTTCTCTCTCGAATTTATAGCTTTTTTGCTTATCTCGTTCTCTACTCTCCCAAAACTTCATGGCAAGAAAATAGGAATTGAAATGTTCTTTAAAGTATAAAGAACTTACCCCTCATGTTTGCTCTATGTAGGAGGATTCTATTTGGTAGCACAAGAGTGTCAAACGACATCTAGATAGGAGCTCTCTCTTTCACACACAAGGTTGAATGGTAGAAATGAGCTTGGATTTGGCAATGTTGGCTCATATAGACTTAGGTGATTCCCAATCTCCAATTTTCCTAACTTACCCACAACATAAGAGATTTGAAGCTAAAATTTGTTAGAATTTTGTGTAAGGACGACAATGTTTTACAAGGAGAGAATCGTACCTAGGATAGAACAACGTGTATATGCATGGCCTAGATTGGCCCTACCATGCTATTGAGATCAATGCAAGTTAACACAATGTGCTATGTACAAAGGAGGGTCGTAAAAAATAGATTGTCCAAGGGAGTTTGATGTTGAGGATGTCGCTATCGGATATGGATTCTTGAAAAGAAAATTTTGCAAGTACATTGCCCATTCTTTGATGGTAAGGCTTGAATTTAATGGTTTGGTAGAAGAATCTTTGGGTTGCCATAACTGTATAGGTTGGTGTAGCTATTATGGTTGATTGTGCTCATCATGGAAACCCATAATGGTGGCTTTGTGAGACCCTAGGGACTCCTTTCAACATTTGTGTTGTTAATTGAACTTGATCCATGTGGGTTTGGGTTGAGTCAGTGGATCCTCCTTGTGATGTAATGACATCCAAATGGATGTAGTGTGGTTTTGTAGAAGCTTTTTGGGTAGCCATCCTTGCCTGATTCCTTATATGCTTGTTTTTTTGGCTGTAGTCATTTTTGCAAGGAGATGGTCCATGGTGGCTTCTTGTTTCACAAAAAAAATCACTTTGACAAAAGGCTATTTTCTTTATACCCTTACAACTTTTAATAGTCATTGAGTTGGTTTCTCAATCTAGTATCACATTCTATGTTTGGATCCATGGTGTGTCTAAGATGAGATTTTCTCCCAATTTAGCATCGAGAACCACAAAAAATTAATGACACAATTGGCACAAAATCTCGTGACGTCAATGTTAGCTTTGTCTAGCATCTCCAAAAGAGAGTTATTGATAGTGAAGAGAATGTTACGTGGGTTGTTTCCATCATTTCTATATGCATTGTCATAAAAGTAGGGTAATTGGTGACATTTCAAGAGCTCCTTTGTCCACTAAAGCTATTTCCATGTAACATACGGCTGAGTTGTTGTTACCATATACATGTGGTAGTGATGTGTGTGAACACACTTAGGACCGTCGGGGTATTTTTCCCTCACTAGGAAGATTTTTCCCCCATGCATTGTATATACGCCCATCACTCTATGGCTATCTATCTTTCTATTGCACACTAAGTAAAATACTCTCTATTGTGTGCCTTGAGCTTATTTCATCTTCTCCAAGCTGTGTGTTTTCTTGCAACCCTAATTTCAACAATTGGTATGGGAGCAGGTTGCACCCTCCCGAGCTTAGTCGCCAACAAGTCCAACACATGCCTGCTCACTTTCTTCGATTTTTGTGAGCTTCGGCAAGCGTTAGCAGGGCGACAAATACTTTGAAACAACTCGTAGATCATTGTCTGTTCATATTTCTGATTTGGACTCATTTGGGTCTCTGTTTTCATTACAGGCAGTACTACACAAGCTATTTTTTCATTTTATGTAGAATTTATGTCAGTGCCATTTTTGCATAACAGGTTCCTTACAATTTTTTCCAATTTGTGGTATATAGCACATGTTGTTCGCGCTTTGGTTCTCCTCTTTTCGGGCAGTTTTCACATCAGGTGCAACAATTTCCATGGCTCACAACAACACAAATGTGTCCAAGATGTTTGCTGCTGAGGATAGATTGGATGGGGACAATTACCCTATGTTGGCTTATATGATGCAACATGTCCTTGTGTCAAAGGGTATCTAGAATATTGTGCAATGCATTGATGTACATCCTGAATCTGAGGATATAGGTGATGTTGAGCAGGTTTTGGTGGCAGGATTGATGCTGCCAGAGCTGTTTTGCCTACGGTTGAGCAAGCTCGTTGGGATGTAAAATATGTGCATGCTGCATGCTCATGTATTGATTGTGTTGTTTGTGAAGCGCACTATTACTCCTCACATTTGTTCAAGGAAATCTGCAAAAGCGGCTTGGGATATTATGGCTAGTCTTTATGCAAGTTGCAATGAGCCAAAAATTGCATTGCTGCATAAAGAGCCATAGCCGAAGATTATGCATAAGGAAGATGATATGGACACTTTTCTTGCTGGTGTTAAGTATATCAATGAGCAACTTATTTTTGCAGGCAAAGTCATTTCTAACACTTTCCTCGTGCAGATTGTTCTTGATGCTTTGCCAGAGTCTTACCAGACTTTTGCTAGTACTTGGAGACTTATGACCCAAGGAAATCCAAAAATTGTCAAGTTTGATGCATTATGCACATTGCTGTTGCAAGAGTTACTTTCCAAAAAAAAAAGGACTAGATAGAGTGCAATTGAACATGCCTTTATTGTAGTTGAAAGAAAAGGTGGTAACAACAATGTAGCCACTTCTCATGGTTCTGATGGTGAAAAGGGAAAAAAAAGATGAGTTGCCATTATTTTAAAGCTAATGATCACTTGATTAAGAAGTGTTCTAAGTTAAAATCCAAAGAGGCTAAGAAGAAAGAGACTAATTCCACAATAAATGCTGGTTCCACTACAAATGCAGCTGTTGTTGAGTCTTCTATGGAAGGAGACAGTGATGCTGATGTTGATGTAAAATAGGCTTTTAGTGCAGAGTGCATTTATGATCCTTGTGTCCGTGATGCGTGCATGTCATGTGTTGCAAATTCACATGTGTGGTTTTTTGACAGTGGTGCTACAAAGCACATTACCTCACATTCTCATTTTTTTACCTCTCTTGAGTATGTCCCTCATGGGAATTCACTCACTTGTGCCAACAATGCCTCTTATCCGGTTCAGGGAGTTGGAAAAATTGTGCTTATTGCTACAAATGGTAGTTCTTTCATACTTGTTCATGCATTGTATATACCTGGGATCAAGAAGAATCTTTTGTATGTATCTGCACTTGCTAGACTTGGTCTTGTAGTCAAATTTGTGGATTATAGATGTACAATACATGATCTTAGTTTTGGTGATAAAATTGTTGCATCTAGCATTTTATGTTGTGGGTTGTATAATCTCACTTTGTACGACAAGTGTAGGTAGACTTTTGCAAATGCAGTTGCGGATTCTAAGGCTATTTCAGATGCAAAACTTTGTCATGCATGTTTTGGACATATGAATTTTTCCCGTTTGTTGCGTTTGCAAAATTCTGATATGGTTGCTTCTTTGTCGCTTCTTGAAGCACCTAACAACAATGTTTGTGAAGGTTGTCTTGAGAGCCTAGTGAGGAAGGTGCAGGATAAACCTATGCAGATGGAAAACCCCTCAGATAAGCCATAGTCAATGAGCTTAGAGGCTTTCAACCTTGAAGGGAATAACAATGTGGCAGAGTGCTAGAGCACCATTGTGAGTCTGCTAAAAAGGATATCTAGAAAAAAGTTATAGTTGCAACAATAGGATTTTGCTATGTAGTTAAGGGGTGTGCTATGAGACAGGGCTCTCTCCTTGGTGGCAACATGTAGCCAACCTAATACCCAATGGTGTTGTTTGGTTCCCCTTCATCAAGCGATGTAACAGTTTCCTTGTGTCTTAGGTGGTGCCATGGCTCGGTAGAAGCATGGTTTACAATGTAACTTTTATGATTTCCTAATATATACATACACTCACTATTGTGACTCTTGGGAAAAAGAAAAAAGAGAAGATCTCAACCAAAAAGGGAATTTCATTTTACCGTGGTTCTTGCATTTTGTTCTTTTCACAATAGCTTAACTTTTTCAACCTTTTATCCAAAAGAGTCATGTAGACCTTTTACATTAATTGTTTGAAGTCCTTTTGTTCATTCGAACTTTGTGGCCTTTTATTATTAATTTTGAATATTTTTATCGAAAGAACAAATTTCAATAGCAAAAATACCAATAAAAAAATGATCTAATAACGACCATCAAACATCTTTTCGATGGATTACTCCATTTTTTGAAATAACAAAAATTAGTAAAAACTAAGCACCCAAATAGATTTTCTAACATATTTACACACACCTAGGGACTCATTTTTCACTTTTGTCCCTTATATCATGATTAAACTATGTTTATTGGGCACATGTGCTCAACATAAGAGAACTGAAGCTAAAATTTGTCAAAATTTTGTGCAAGGATGATAGTGTTTTACAAGGAGAGTGTCATATCTAGGATAGAACAACGTGTCTATGCATGGCCTAGATTGGCCCTACCACGCTACTGAAGTCAATCCATGTTAGCACAATGTGCCATGTAAAAGGAGGGTCACGAGTAGATTGCCCAAGGGTGTTTGATGATGAGGACGTGATTGTCAAACTTTGGCTTCTTCAAGAGCAAATTTTGCAAGGGCATTTCTCATTCTCTCATGGTAAGGCTTGCATGTAATGGTTTTATACAAGCATCTTTGGGTTACCATACCTATATATATTGGTGTAGCTACTATGATTGATTGTGCTCATCATGCAGACCCATAATGGAGGCCTTGTGAGACACTAGAGACTCCTTTTGTCTCCAAACCATTTGTGTCATTAACTGAACTTGACTCACGTAGGTTTGGGGTGAGTCAGTGGACCCTTTTTGTGATGTAATGACATCCAAATGGATATAGCATAGTTTTGTAGTAGCTGTTTGGCTCAAGGGGTCACTATGTATAGATTGTGTATATCACGTACATTCAAGGAATATATTTCAAACTCCTTATCTATGAATTTTTGACAAATAAAATACATCCTTTTCCTATTTAATCTGTAAATGTTTTTCCCAATTCCATTTTATAGTATCCTCCTAATGATAAAATGTGAGAGAATAGAAATTTAATAGCCCTTTCAACTGCACTCACATGATTGTCACATGATTAGTAAGTGACCCCCCCAAGCTATTTGGGTAGCCATACTTGCTTGGTTCCTTATATGTTTGTTTTTTGTAGGTAGTCGTGTTGTCAAGGAGATGGTCTATTGTGGCTCCTTGTTTCACACAAAAATCACTTTGATAAAAGGATTTTTTTTGTGTAATCTTAGAGCTTTTAATAGTCATTGAGTTAGTTACCCAATCTAGTACCACACACACTATATGTTTGGATCCATGGTGTGTCTAAGACTGACATTTCTCCCAAATTAGCATCAAGGACTACAAAAATTGAAGGCAAAAATTGACATCAAAGTTCATGATGTCAATGTTAGCTTTGCTTGGTGTTTGCTAAAAAGAGTTATTGGCAATACATAGAATCTTATGTGGACCGTTTCCATCATTTCTATGTGCCTTGTAATAAGAGTAGAGTAATTGGTGCCATTTCACGAGCTTCTCTGTCCACTGAAGCTATTTCCATGTGGCCGAGCTACCTAAAACTCTTACATCGATGACAACTTGTAGATCTACTTCAGTTTTGAGTTGGTAAACATGTATCATTGGTAGATGAGCTTGTTTTTACAAAGCTTTCTAATTTATTATCCTGATTTGAGCTTCTTTTTTCAACTTGTGCAATCATCTATTGTTTTCCTATTTCCTTTTTGTAGCTGAGTGCAATTTTCTCAACATATCATTGGTTAGTGGCAAATGAAATTTCTTTAGTTTGTGCATCCATTAATCCAATAAGCCATTACGTTGTGATCCAGAGTGGAAATCTTAATTGCCCCACTTGGTAAGATTTCTTCAATAATAAAGGTACCATTGACTTTTTTCTTGAAATTTGGAATGTGTTGTTTGAAGGAGTTCACCAACACCAGGTCTTCTTCTTGAACCTCCTTCTTTATCAGATTAGAACCATTGTGAGCATTTGTCCATCCATTATTCCTAGCTCTTCTCCTTGATCTGCCGTCTGCTCTAGTTCCTTAGGCACTTTTAAAGTGGGTTACAAGAAATCTATCAACAATATTGCATCTAGGTCATAGAATTGGTTGAAAGGTATAGCATTCAAAAAGGCTTTCTATGTAACATTGTATGCCAAAAGTGAAAAATGTAACTGAATTTCCCAATCGATCCTTTACTGAAATGATGATTTTTGTGAAAATTGTGCTCAATATCTTAGTGGTGCATTCAGCTTGACCATTTTCTTGTGGATGATAGGGAGCATACTTATTGTGTATCATCATGGATTTGTCAAGTAAGTGTTCAATCACTTCATTCAGGAAGTGGGTGTGCCCTTATCATTGACAATCTTGATGGGCTATCCATATTTCATAAAGTCATTTTCATACAAGAATAGAGATGTAGTTCTTGCATCATTTTTTCTCGTGGCCTTTGCTTCTTCCCACTTTGTCAAATAGCCAATAGCTACAATGATGCATTGGGCTTGAATTATGTAAGATGGTGGTTGTATTGGACTTACAAAATTAATGCCCATCTGGTAAATGCTTGAATCCCCATCATTGGTCCTAAAGGCGTTTGGTCTTGTTTTTGTGGCATTTTTGTTCTTTGGTAAGCATCATATTGTTGTAGGCCACCTGGTTCCAACTATCATAATTGATTTGAAATGACCCCTACTACTAATCTAGCATGTACTTATTTAAGAATAAAAGTGTATCCATCCTCGCTGGCACATAAACAAAGCCCATATTCTTACATTGTTTATATAACTACCCCTTGATTAGAATATAATCTTTGGCTTCTATTTCCCCTGCTCTTTGTCTTCATTTTCTCTATGTCTCAAGTAAAAACATTGTGGTGAGTTATTTTACTATAAAAAGCTAGCTTATCTTCAATTGTTATATAGTTTGAATTAGGATTATATCAACCTTTCTTTGTCACAAAAGTTGGTTGCTATGGTTTCATTCACACATGTGTCTAATGTTGCCAAAATTTTGGTCCATTCAAAGGGTTGAAATAAGTGTTCTGGAAATGGATCAAGGATGTGATACTTGTCCTTGAATTAACTCTCAAAAGTTGCAATCTTTGCTCATAAAATTTCTGCGGTCTAACGCTCCACACATCTAGAGTTGTGGTCTTGACTTTAGTCATGAAGGTAACATAGTATGTGCCATGGTGGTTAAATCAATTTCTTTACTATAGTCTTCCTCGGTCTCTATTATTTCTTCTTCATCATCCTCTTGCGCAAGCGTCTTAATCAAGAACCTCGCTATGCGTGGATACTCATCTTGTGCAAAAGAATAAGCATATGCCACTGGAGAAGCATTCGCTACTGGGTAGGGATCACTAGTTATCCATAGACGTATCATCCATTCTAACTCCTCAAAATTTCCTTCACGTTCAAGTCTCTCTACCAAATCCCATTCGCAAGAAAGTACAGGGTAGCAAATGTGAAACACTTGAGAAAAATAAAAACGGTACCTTTCATTAAAAATAGAAGTGCATGCCTCTGGTGAACTAGCCATCTCTGAGAATACAGATAGATTTGGTTGGTCTTTAAAACATAAGAGTTGTTTTTGTGTGTTGCTTGATGTGACATAGTGAATTTGGACTTATGTGTAGGATCTGATAGGGTGCTCTCTGGTTGCTAGTCGCTCTTGATCTTTTACTATTTGTTTCTTTTGTTTGCTAGAACTAGTATAAGGCTATGTATATACAGTCCCTCAATTGCAGAGTTCAAATGTCAGGGAAGAAAATTTAAGAGGATGGGGATCCAAAATATTGACATGAGTGAGGACTCCCCCCTTCCTTTGGTAGGTCATACTGTTTGAAATGTGCTCGTCACCTTTTGAAACCAAATGTTCCAGTTGGTAATAGGTGAGGATTTTTGCCATTACTTTTCTATTACCTTTGGTGCCTCATCGAGTTGCAAGGGTGGTAAGGTACTCTCCCAGGATCGAACTTGAAGTGTTTCATCAGGTGATTGTTGAACACTGGGAGGTGTGGATTCCTTTGTAGCTTCATGGAGGTCCACTATTGTAGGTGGAGGCTGTGGAGAAGATTTTACCTATATGGATACATTACATGAGGAGCTAGAAGCTTCATGGGACTCCCCCCTTCCTGAGCTAGGTGGAATAATTTGGTTTTGGCTTGGAACCCAAACTAGCTCTAAAATAGGTGTGTAGTATTCTATGATCTTTCCCTTTCCACGATCTACCATTGAATTTGGAGTTACACTGATTGACTAACATGGTTTTGTAGGTGATAGGGAAATACACATTTTACGTTTAGATACCTAAATTTGATCATTTCCATCATAGTAGCCTTGGGCTTCTAATAGTCATTTTGGAATCCATCGTGATTTGGTCTTGACTCTCCTAGAGCGCGCTCTTGGTTTTCCATGAGAAGTTTTTCTTGAAATGGATGAAAGGGTTGAGGTATCTGGAAGTAAGGCCTTTGGGACCCATTGATATGTACTCGTAGGTCGTGCAGGTTGAGTACTTGCAATATTACTACTTGCTTCAACTACAAGTGTTGAAGTGCTAGGTTCATGGGCAGCCGAGAAGGACAAGTTAACCACTTTGGTTTGTGAATCTTGGCTATCCTGCGACTTCGCTAGAGTCTACAAGGTAAGTGACTTTGCTTCAATAATAGGGGTAAGAGTCGGTGGTCGCGTTATAAAACTACCAGCATCCCAATCAAGAGTTCATTTGGTTGCCAACATCCACGTGCGTCCAAGGTTTATGTTGCCCTTTATAGTTTCAGTAGGCATGACCAAAAAGTCTTGAGCTACAATCCCATTGTCACAACACATAAGTGCCAGATAGCAAAAATTGGGTTTTTTTTCTTGTTGACACCCTTGACTTGGATAATACTCTCAAATAGAGATGGATTTCCTAATTGGCACCACACCCCATATGATAGCAGATTATACTTAGCACCCGTGTCCAATAAGGCATTATATAATACTTTTTCATAGGCGTTGTTTAGCTCAATAGGGTATCGTAGAGGTGTGTCAGAGTCCAACCAATCCTCGTCGATTTCAACGTGAAATGCATGTGTAACTCCAAGATTAGCCTCTCGTTGGCATCTTATGCGTTGTTGTCACTCCTTGGCCTCAACTTGAGCTTGTATCTTCTTGAATTCTGTTTGTGCCTTGGCTGCCTTTTTTTTAATGGATGACACACAGTTCCTCTTGGCTTAAAGGATCATGATATCTTTTAAATTTGCTCCCATTGAGGAATCCAATGGTATCAACTCCTTCAAGAGTCTCCACACAAATGGTCCCTTGTGGGGTGATTTCACATACTCTATTTTCCCGCATATTTCAACTTTTTCTTTTCGTTACGCACTCCATACATAAGGATTTTATCACCAGCATTGATATCCTTGTTCTTTAGACGACGGTCAAACCATTTCTTCCTCCTATCTTTCTCCACAAGTGCATTTTGCACAGCCAATTGCCTTTCTTCATCTAACCTTTCAACGAAATATAAGCGCTTAACTAAAGGGTTACCATCCCAACCTTCTTGTGAAGCTATACGCAGACTAGGAATTACAAACTCCCATGGCATATCGGCTTCTTGGCCATATACCATTTTGAATGGTGTACAATTAATAGCCACTTTGTAAGAAGTACGATAAGCCCATAGGGCTGAAGTCAGCTTCAAATCCCAATCTGTGCGATGAGCTTCCACCGTTTTGGTCAAGATAGAGATTAAGGTCTTGTTGGTGCTCTCAGCTTGGCCATTTGCTTGTGGATAATAAGGTGTGGACTTATGGTGAGTTATCATGAAGTTGGTAGTGAGTTCTTTTATCACTCCATTTATAAAATGAGTGCCATTGTCACTCACAATCTCAAGGGACAACCAAATCTTGTAATAATGTTCTCAAAGAGAAACTTGGCAAATGACCTTGCACAGCCTTTACGTGTCTCCCTGGCTTCCACCCACTTTGTCACATAGTCAGTGGCAACGATAATATACCAAGATTGAGTGCTACGAGCTGCCGGACTAATTGGGCCTACAAAGTCCAACCCTCATTTTTCAAACGGTTGAGTAACTTTAACAGGATGTAAGGGCATCTTATCCTTTTGTTGTGTGATCTTGTAACGTTGGCATTCATCACATCCTTTTGCAAAAAGTGATGCATCTTTGAATAAGATAGGCCACCAATAGCCTGATTGCAACACCTTTCTAGCTGTTAGTTCCCCTAAGAAATGTCCTTCGGCTATACCCATGTGGGCTTCTTGCAGTATGTATAAATACTCATCCTCATGGGCACAACGTCTAAGAATATCATCCTTCCCTAGCCTGTAGAGAGTTCCTGCAATGAGAGAATAACATTCTTTTAACAGTTTTTGAGCTATGTCCTTACGAAGCTCTTTGGGTGGAAAACCATTAACTAGAAAGTTCACAATCTTCTCACTCCATTCAGGCATGGTTTTGACTAGGAATAGAGAAGTATTGGGCAATTCATCATCGCCTCCAATAGGGGCTTCACAATTGGGTATGCGAGACAAATGATTCGCCATGACATGTCTTTTACTAGGTCTCACCACAATGGTAAAATCAAACTCAAGGAGAATTAAAAACCATCGTGTAATTCTTCCTGTGGAACAAGGTTTATTTACTAGATATAACAAGCCTTGATGATCGACATAGAAAACAAACTTGTTGGCAAGAAGGTAGCAACGGAATTTCTTTACTGCATAAATCAAAGCTAAACCTTTTCGCTCTGTAGTGGTGTAGTTTCTCTCGGCATCACTCAATTGACGACTTGCAAAGCTAATGGGGTAGTCCAGTTCATGTTCTCTTGGTTGAGCTAGAGCACACCCAATAGCAAAGTTCGATGCATCAATATACACATGGAAAGTTACATTCCAATCGGGCACTCGTAGAATATGAGCACTAGTCAAGGTCTTTTTCAATGATTCATAAGCATGGTCACACTCTGCGGTCCAGTGAAACTCAATAAGAAGTGTGTACAATGGACAAGCTATCTCGGCAAAGTTTAAAATAAACTGTCGGTAATAACCAATATGACCCATGAACCTTTGAACTCCTTTATAGTTTGTAGGTGGTGGCAATTTAGCAATGGCTTTAATTTTGCTCTCATCTATGGAAATCCCATTTTTGGACACTATATGCCGTAAAATGACTCCATGTTTAACCCAAAATTGGCATTTGAAAGGGTTTAAAGAGATGCAATACAATCTGTACTTCTCAAACACTTTTCATAAGCATGATAGGTGTTCTTTCCAAGAGGAATAAACACAAAGGTCATCTAAGAAAGCTTCGCAAAACTCTCTCAAATATTCTCTAAAATCAGTGTTTTTAAGGAGATGCAATACAATCTGCACTTCTCAAGCACTTTTCATAAGCATGATAGATGTTCTTTCCAAGAGGAATAAACACAAAGGTCATCTAAGAAAGCTTCAAAAAACTCCCTCAAATATTCTTCTAAAGCAGTGTTTATTAATCTTTGAAAGGTAGCAGGGGCATTGGTTAAGCCAAAATCCATAGCACGAAATGCGAACACTCCAAATTCGGTTATAAAGGTTGTTTTAGCTTGGTCTTCTAGCGCAATTGTGATTTGATTGTATCCAGAGTACCCATCTAAAAATCTATAATCTTCCACATGTTCTGAATATGGCAAGGGATAATGGTCCCTCCTAGTGGAGGCATTGACCTTCTTGAGATCCACGCACACTCTGAGTTTCTCATTATTTTTTGGCACAATAAATATTGGAGAAACTCATTCTGAGTGCTCAATAGGGTATATGAATCCGCATTTCACAAGCTTTTCAATCTCTTCTTGAACGATCTTTGCATATTTAGGATTCATTGGATAGGGTCGTTGCTGAATTGGTTTAGTCATGCTATTCATGGGAATTGTGTGCTGCACCACGGAAGGTGGAACACATTTCATATCATGATATGTCCAAGCAAATATATCCCTAAATTCCTTGAAAAGTTCTTTAAGTACACATTCCTCAGTCTGTCAGATCTTGGGCGATGAAGACAGGTTTGGACTCTTCTCCTAGGTCTGCTAACTCTATTTCCTTAACTATTGTTGGACTGTCATAGAGTCCATTGCTTCCATCGATAGGTTTTCTTTGAGCCTTTGTATAGACAACCTTACGTTCCTCTGTGGTGTAGGATTTGAAATGTTCAGGTGCAGGGTGTAAGTTTATGGGGTTGTGTTGTTCTGTGGACTGTGATTTCACTTTCGATTCCTTTTGTTGTTGAGCTAACTCTCGATTTTGTCGTCTCCTTATAGTACGACTCAACTTTGGCTTCCCTATAGCCTTTACTTGTGCGATGTCAATGGGTTGTGGACTACACCACATACCGCTTTGAAGGTATTCACCCCAATTATCTACCAACTTCCGATGAGCATCACATGCCCCTATATAATTAAGTCATTCTGTGGTAGATATCTTTTCCTTTATTCTAGCATGCACATTTTCTTGATATTGTTGCCTCTTATATCTCTTACTCTTCTTGTCTAATTTTTTATTACGGCCGATCTCTAGTGAAGAGTCACTAGACGAATCGCTACTTGTGTCTTTTGCTCCCTCGGATAGATTGTCATTTAGGGTACCATTGGGCCCTGAATGGTTTGTCCCCACATTTGCACTAAGATTTAACTCAGATTCTTTTTCCTCAGAGTCAATTTCAATTGATGATCCTAACCCGAAATCGTGTGGGCTATAGTCTTGTGAGACGCTACTGGCTCCAATGCTAGTCAGACCTTCATCTTGTAGGTCATCAGAAGCTATATGCATTGCTTCTAGCATATTTAAGGGTACGAGTGGTGGCATTTCATCCCCCTCAGGTGTTACCCAGGTCGTCCCCTTGTTTCCCCAAGTGTCTATGGTTGTTGCTAGGTGGACCCAATCCACATTGTCCGACTCAGTCATCCCAAGTAGTAGATCCATATAAGGAGAATCTTTCCCAACATCAGTGTTCGCTTTACACGTGTAACAATACAACAATGGGGCCGAGTGAACTATGGTGTCAGATCTATGATCAATTATAAACCTGTTTCCTAGAGGATGTGCTCGACCAGTTACAAGATCCACTCGAATGACAGAATCTTTGAACTGCAAGTAGACATGGTTTCTAGACCAGTCATGCACCATTTTTGCTTCCCTCATGAAAGAATGTCCTAAGATCATCTCAGATGCCATAGTGTGCTTGGAGAAATCCATAACAATGAAGGTAATTCTTATTTTATGTCCAAAGACCTTGATATTAAGATCTTCTAGCATCCCAATAGGTTTAACAATAGACCCATTGGCCATCTTTACTACTATAGTTGTGGTTCCAAGGTGAGGTCTTCCCATAGTTTCCCAACAATTTTTAGTCACAATGCTAACCCCAGTGCCACCATCAAGGATTCCCTTCACAATTAATCCCTTGGTAGTGATTGGTATGGTTGGATTGGATTCATCGCCCTCAAAGTATTGTCCCAACTTGTTAAGAGGTATTTCTACAACAAGGTTCTCATCTAGGTTGGGTTGTGGATCTAAGTTTTCCTCCTCTATTGGCATCTCCCTAGCTCCATCCATCTGTGCAAATTTGTGGTAGCCCGACCTTTTGTTCTCCATTGAGAAAAGCTGGAAGAGCTAAGAATAACTGAGGGTCTCCATATAGTTTGGACATGATGGTGGTTCTGACTTCTAAAGCCATGAAATCCATCAATTTTGCAATACTCAACGGCACCTTTTGGGCTTCAGTCCCTTGACGTGGGGAAGATAGGATCTCCATTTCTTTGATAGGGTTAGGTAGTCCCTCTATAAACATTCTTTCCAACAAGAAGTGAGTACGCCCACTTTGCCATGACTTTAAGTCACTTTCTTCTTGGATGACACTATGTATGGCTAGGGGTCTATGGACTTTCTGAGGTTGTTGTTGCGCAACACTCTGTCTAAAATTTGGATCTGCCTAGGTGCTGGCTCTAGATCCCTTTGGGTATCTTCTACCAAACTCCTTAATTGCTTGACGCGCTCGACTCTGTAGGGTTTGGATAAGTTCCTATCTTCTTCTTGGATCCTGGCCATTGTGGCTCATGACGATCTTCCTTGTTGGTTTCTTTCTTAGTAGTTGTTTTGATCTTCGCGGTTTCATCTGGATCAGAATCATCTTCAGCGTCGTTCATATATACAGGGTCGTCACCAGTCCCTATGTTGGTCTTTGAACTGGGGTCTGACTTTGTTGCTTTTTGCGATCTCTTCCTTCGTGTTTTCTTCTTCTTCTGAGATTGGGAAATTGATGCCGTGTCTCTTTCTTCAAGAATATAATTTTGTTTTTGGAGCATCGATCATGTGAGTACATTTACTGGTACCACAACTGTACTTTGTGATGGCTCCTCGGTAACCTCAATCAAGTTTAATGGCGTGATCATTGACCCATTTGGATTTTTCGGACATTGGGTAATCAAATGATCAATGCAGACGTGCTCGCTTGATTGGTTTGCATTAGTGTGGCGTTCTTTTGTAGCCTAATAGGACACTCCGCCACACGATGTGGACCTCCACACTCATAGCATTGAAGAGGTGGTCTCTTAGCAATGTAATTGATTTTTTGGTCTCTTGCAGCAAGAGCGGTTACTTGATAGACATGTTTGACTTGTGCCCAATAGTCCTCCATGTAGTGTGGAATTTCTTCAAGCGCATCCATCCCATAGGCAATATTAAGGTCTATATCTGTTGACCACTGGGTCAACAACACAACATAACTCAAGTTTCGTACCAAAGTCTTATCTTTTGCGAGTTATGAAATGCTACGAATTATGGCTATAAACATCATTTGTAATGAGTAGTTATTCTAGTTTCAGAAGCCGGGGTGCAATGGCACTTCCAGATTGTAAATACAAAGCCATTTGACCCTTTCAACCCCATTTTTGGTTAAACCTAAGGTAGCCTTAGTATATAAGGTACCTAGGTCATTTTGTAAAGGAGACTTTTATCATAATCAAAACTGAGCGCTGCCGTCTACTGTGTGTGAGAGAGAAAGAGAGTGAGCGTGAGCTTCATCCTCTTGCTACGCCCGGCTCGCTCAACACATTGGAGATCCGACTGCACCATTGTTGTAGGCTTGAGGAGAGCTACGCGACAACGCCAAGCATTCCACGCGAGATGAAGCGCACACTCTGACGCATCTACGAGCTATTTCTGGTCGTAAGTGTATCAAACGATGTATGTTTTCTGTGTGCTAGTAGTCTATAGAATCCTGGCGACGTAAGCTACGCATAGGTACTCATAAATTTCAATTTCGGGCACTTTCAAAATTCGGCTCTGTCATCCTACGCGTTTTCCGCAGATGGGTTTAGAGTGAGGTTTTTGAGTGTAGAAGCTTAGGGACATGTGCATCCTAGTGAGGGGATGGTGTTCCTTATGTTTCGTACGAATCTGGCATGATTAGGTGAGTTACCTTCCGTATGTGTGTATGTGGCTAGGTGGTGTAGTTGAGAGCAGTGAGGTTCTTGATTGTGGTTTAGTTGGACTTCTTGAGTGTTGTATGTGTAGGATGGTCTCAGCCTGATAAGCTTAAGAGATTTCCTCCGTGTGCCTATCGTGTCATCTGTGTCCTCGATTGACATTTTGTTGATCTAGGTAGTGTTTGCATGCACTTCATGGGTGTGTGAGTCTCTCCCCGTCCAACATTGGCGCCGCTGCCGGGGACACAAGGACCTAAGTAGGTTTCCTACTAACACTCGTGTGATGGTTGCTTGATTTAGTTTCGGCTAAAGAAAGCGTTTTTCTTAAGTGGATCCGGAAGAGGATATTCTGCGATCAAGTGGATAGCCAGGAAGCGTGTGTCTTGTCGAGGGTCTGCGACTAGATAGGTTTAGTTAGGATCTGTGGATTAGAGTAGTTGTTGGTGGTCGAGTGATTTGTGAGGTGATAAAAGCATTTACTAGTCCATGTGTGGCAGTGAAGCGTTTTTCTACTCATAGATGCAAAACCCCATATGATTTGTAGGAGTAGCTTTAGGTAAGTGATCTGATTCTGATCTAGAGCTATTCATCACTGAATTATTTTCTAAAGTGCTTGATTGCATTTGAAATCACGGAAAAGTGTGCTTTTGAGGGTAAAAATGCATTAAACAAGCTTTTGTGGATATTTTTGTATGACTAACTGATGTTGTGCATATAAAAGAGCATTTGCAAGGGTTCTGTGAAGAAAACTCGCAATTCTATAAATATAGACATCCTACGCGTAGGATGTCTCAAGGGGGTTCTGGAGACCAAATTTGAAAATTCTGACTGCACCAGTGGGTTTAGAGGGTAGGTTTTACCCTAGTAACATATTGACTTGGGTGTTTTTCCCTATTTTTGTTGACCAAAAGCCAAAAGGCGGAGTCAGAAAACGTAAAATTTCAGAAAAAGCTTGAATTGAGTGATTTTTGCATGTTTTTGCAATTGTGAAGCATACTTGCACTTGCTGAGAGCATAAGGAAGCATCAGGGACACTTCAGTCTCAAAAAATCAGCAGTGGACATCCTACGCGTAGGATGTCTACAGGGTGATCTGGTGGAAATTTTGAAATTCTGAGGTTACCAGTGTGTTTAAAAGGTAGGTTTTACCCTATTTTCACCTGGAAAGTGGAAATTTGACCAAATTTTGACAGGATAAGTCAAGATAGACTGAAATTGCCAGACATCCTACCCAAATTGTGTCCAAGGCCTAATTTTGAGACCAAACCATAGGATGACTTCATAGGCATGTTCTAAATGTTGTATTGAGTGCATGTAATAAATTTCATCTCATTTGGGTGAGAAAATTGGGTTCAAAGCGGACTTTAGCACTTTTGACTGAAAAAGGCGAGAACATCTAAAATTTGGGACTTTTGAAATCCAAACCAAAATCTAAGCATACCACTGGGTTGCTGACATCAAGGGGAAGCTTTGGGTCAAGTCTAGGGTCAAACAGGCCAAAAAGACATCCTACGTCATATGTGTGATTTTGCACTCCAAACCAAAATCTGAGCGTACCACAGTGATCAGCACCTTAAGGAGAGTTTGTGGTTCAAATTTGGGTTCATTCTGAGCAAAAGGACATCCTACGCGTAGGATGTCTACTGCATAATTCTGAAACCAAAATTCTATTGTGACCGTACCATGCTGTCATATAGCCTTAGGCAAGCCTCCTAGGCAAATTTGGTCCAATTTGGAGTTGATTAGACTAGTGAGTTCATCAGAACAGACATCGAGCTTTTGGAACAGATTCTTGATCATTTGACCAACCTACAGGTGTCAGAATCAAAAAGTAAAAATAGCTGTGAGTTAAGCACATCAAGGGGAAGCTACAGTGCAAGTTTGAGCTGAAACAGAGCAAAAAGACATCCTACGCGTAGGATGTCTCCAGCTTGATTTAGGACTCCAAACCAACCCATGAGCACACCACTGTGATCAGCACATCAAGGAGAAGTTGGGGTGAAAATTTCAAGTCATTTTGAGCAAAAAGACATCCTACGCGTAGGATGTCTCTAGGCCAGTTTTAGGGTCCAACTGTAACTTTGACCATACAGAAGTGTTCACGGTGTCACAGAGATCCCAAATATTTTTTCAAAATTGAATTTGGACTCATTTTGACCAGTATCAACTGCATTTCACTATTTTGGCCATAACTTTCACAAACGGTATCGGATCGGAAAAGTTTTTATATCAAAACGTAGCCTGAGAGTGGCTCTACAGATCTTAGAGCAAAACATGAACTAAATGCATGCCAATGGCAACCATTTAGTTCAACTTTAAAAAAAAACATCGTTTGAGGCCTCAAAATTCATCTGCAAGTTAGGGGTGTCTAAAAGCGACAATTTGCGAGAATTATGACGAAACGGTTGCGGTTTTGGACATAGTTTTGACTTTTCCCTAACCAAAGCACTTGAACACAGTGGACTAAGTCTACTCGAACCAAGCAAAAGCTCTTAAGCCCAGAAATCATGTCTACCCTAGATTCAAACACAGCTTACACAAGCTTGGAGATCCCGACGATAGAGGAATATCCTCCCACAATGGATCTTCCAAACTTGCAATTGATAAAGACCCATCTTGTTGAGAGAGTTTGGATGATTGGTCATGAGAGTGAAGGACTATATAGATACATTGACTACAATGAGGTCAATCTTTATAGGTGCTCAGATCCATACCTAGAAGAGATAACGGATTACAAGCTATTATATGTCTACACATACGGAGTCGACTATCAATGGAGATCTATAGTTGTCAACAAGTATGGACGAGAATACAGAGTTGTAGAAAGCACAAATCCACAGACTGTACTAGAAAGAGGTGGACATTTGGTCAATGAAGGACCACAAATGCCTCCACCAAACACGAGAATTCCTATAGGAATTCCAAGAAGAGAGCCACCAGGATTCCCTTCAAGAGCGATAACGAAAGAAGGATTGGGAGAGTCTCTGGTTAGACTTGTAGACAATCGATGAGTTAGACCATCCCAAGTCCAGAAATGGGTAAACAGAAAATACTTCGGAGATAAAGATCCGAGAGATCACGTAACGGCTTTTAGAAGAGTGATTAGAGCAGAGGAAGTTTCAAATTTTGCGACACAGTTTGCGGGATTTGGATTGACTCTAGAAGATGATGCAGCTACATGGTTCGACTCGGTGGAAAAATGGGATTTTGAGACCCTAGATGAGCTGTTTGAGGAGTTTATTGAAGAGTTCTTGCCAAAAGGCATTGCTCACAACACGGTCTCGCAAATCCATAGATTCAAACAAAAAGAGGATGAATCAGTACGCAAAGCATCATTACGGCTCAAGAGATATGTTAAGCTTTGTCCGAGAGCGGAATTACCTACGCAAGCACGACTGATGCTGATCTTTATCCAGGGAATGAGAGATGAGGGCTTTCAGAAGGATTTGCATATGATAAGGAGGATGACGCTAAACGAGTTGATCAAAGAATCTCTTTATCTAGTGGATAATTGTGAGGCATACAAAGAAAAGGACTTAAAGAGTCAAGGAGATGACACATCCTCTCAGCACAGTGTTTCACAGATAAGTGAGTCCATTGCCAAGCCAACGACACCTATTGATCAAGAAAAGCTTATCGAAGACTTGGTCAAGAGGTTGATTCCTCTTGTAAGGTCTGATTCGGGAGAGCCAAAGTGGTGTGAAATTGAGAGAAAATGGACGAACCATACGGGGGAAGAGTGCTATTATAGCATGGAAAATGCTAGGGAGAGGTATGTACAACCTGTTCCAGAAGCACCTACTCCACCTAGATACATTACGGGGAATGCGCCAAGACCAGTAGGAGTTTTAAGACCACAGCTTGTCTTAGGACAACAACCTCCGCTGCCAGGTGCTAGAATGCCGGTAGACATGAGATACATGCCAATGATGGAAGCATCAAATAAACCAACGCCAGTACCAGCTACAAGGTGGTATAGCAACCAAAGTGGATACTACCCTTTGGAGCAACAAAATGTGAGAGAAACACATGGAGTGGTGAGGCCGGTACAACCTCCACATCCTGGGTTTCAGTCGAGAGAAAGAAGGTATAAAATGGATGAAAGGACATTGCAATTCATTGCAAATAGCGGCTTATCTAGGTCAAAGCTTGCTTATAGCCAAGAGAAAATGCTAAAAGAATCTCCTCAACCAGAGACAGATTGTCACAAAAGTCGTGACAACCACTTGGTCAAACAATGTCCTCATACGGAGATCACTAAAGTAAATTCCTATTGTCTTGAGTGTGGCATCACTCACTTGATCCCCGATTGCCCGAAAAACCCAAACCAAATCAGGAAAATCACGACAAATGTATCAGGGATTGTTCAGCTTCCTAGTAGCTCAGAAAATGAAAATGTTGTACCAATTCAAGTAGTTACGAGAGCACAAGCTCAAAAGAAAGCTGATGAGAATCCAGAGACAAAGAACACGGAAAGTGACATGAGTCCAAAGACAGATGATGGACCAAAGACAGACGCACCTAGTCAGAAAACCAAGAGCAAACGAAATAGTTGGAAAGCTAGAAAGACTAGGATGAAAGCACGCAGGGAACGAGAGCAAAAATCCCTAGCTGAGAAGCTTACCGAAGCTGAGGAGAAGATAAAACAACATGAGGAAAAGGAGGCACCTTCTCTTACACAGATGGTTAAACCTCTAGAAGAACCATCCACGGATGAGAAACCGAGAAGTGCTAGTTCAGGAGGATCTGTGTTGGCAGAGAAGGTTAATGAAACATTAGATGCCCTCTTGAAAGCCTATGATGCGAGGCTCAAAAACAACCAAACCCAAGAACAAAGGTGGATGACATATCCCTATGCGGAACTAGAAAAGCATAGGTTTGAAATGTGCCAGAAAATGATTCAAACAGCCCAAGCTTTACTAGAACCACCAGTTGCAAAACCCGAGGATGTGATCCATGTCATGCCTACACAAGTAATCCCACCAAACCAGGAACTAAAAGAGACAGATTCTAGTCATGAACACATACCAAACCTCAAAGACCCAGCATTAGAACCAAGGATAGTACTAAATACCACGGATAACTATTCCGAGGGATTTCACCAAGCTATACCTGAGGATTGTAAAGAGATAGATGTTCTTGATGAATTGTGGAAACAAGGCAGAGAGGCCAATGAAGCGATGACCTAAGAAGACGAGTAGACAAGACTGGTGATGAACGAGGAGTGTTTCTACCACCAATAGAGGAATTTGAGACTAGATCTCATATGAATCTAGACATGCAATCGTATTGGGGCGAGAAAGGATTTGTACAATCTATGGATAGTCAACCCCATTCGCTAAGAACACTACCATCCTACATGGGAGAGTACGAGACCAAGTCAGATGTGGTTGCAGTCCCATCACAGAGACTGTCTCCCAACAAGGCCATCGATTCAAAGGGGCTAGTAGATATTCTATCTACCCCAGTCACCTGTACAATAATGTTAGCCGAGTTGCTCAGAATAAGACCAAACATGTGGGCTAATGTGGGTAAATGTCTAGAGAAATTTGGTGTAAGAACCCCAATGACTCAAATCGGGGAAGGCATCAAAGAGCTTGAAATGCCTTAACTAAATACTAGGCCAGTGCCATTAAACAAGGTAGGCGAGTATTATGAGGGAGAAGATGGAAACACCACCCTTCCTATGGAATTCAATGGTGTAAAAACCATGGCAATCCTTGACAGTGTGGCCATTGCAACCAAAGAGGTTTGGAAAAAATGGGGACAACCTGCCTTGATATCCACACGAATGACCCTGCAGCTTGCAGACGGACACAAGGAAAAGCCCCTAGGACTGCTAGAAAAAGTACTTGTTACTTCTTGTGGCATTGAATATGAACACACTTTTGCTGTTGTTGACTTTGGCAAGAAGAACAACTATGAAATCATTCTGGGACAACCATTCATGCGACAATTGAAAATGGTCCAAGATTGGGGTTATGACCATATATACCTGAGACATATGGAAACCATAACAAAGATAAACTTGAGGGACCATAGCTATAGGGATGTGACGAGAACACCGGTTGAGGAGTTTGATTCCACCACAGTAGCAGGATCAGAACTTCCAGCTTAGGTAAGCCTAAAGAACTGTGGATGTGTGGAGCTTCACAATGTGGTAGCTTGAAACGTGAGGAATGTATCCTAGAACGGGTTATAGAGGATATGGACTATATCCCAGAACCATTTCCTGAAGAAGAGTTAGAGCCTTTTGGATGGGAACACATCTTGGCTACTCTGGACGTGTGCGCCGTGGAGGATGCTCCCACAACAAAGTTTTGTGATGAAAATGGCTATGATGTCGTTCCTTATTTTGCAGTGAGTGTAATCCAGGAAAACGAAGGGAACCAGACATCAACAAGCTCTCGACATAAGGAGCAAACAAAGAAATGTGGAGAATCAAAAGATGAAGAAGACGACGAGTTCTATGACTCTGTAGAACACTTCGAGCTTCAAGAAGATCAACGACCTGGGAATCAATGTCAATGCTACACTAATAAAGTGCATCAAAAGTGGATTCCAAAGTCCTCCGTGAAGACAGAGCCACCACAAGCATCCTCATACAGGGCTCCTAATAAGGATGAAAAGACTCAGCTAGGAGGAATATGACCAGAACAACGAGCTAACAATGCTCTAATCAATGGGCTAGAAAAGTCCTCCAAGAAACTACCACCCATGAGCAAACAGACAGTAACTTTCCACTACCAGCCAAAAAATCAAGGGAAAGTACAAGAAGTCAACCTTGTTGAGGATAGTAGCGATAGTGATGAATCTTACGACATCCCCTATCATCAACTCAGGCCATCACTATCACTAACCCCTTAAACAACAACCATGACAGGTCAAAAGAACATGACAACAAGTCAAAGACAAAAAGCTCGACAAATCTGGATACCAAAAAGCCAGATCGGCCAAAAACAGATATGGATCAAGAAGACAAAGATCTCTAATGACAAATCACAAGATCCAACACCAAAACAAAAACAAGGAAAGCGTGCACGAACGGGTAAGAATATCACAAAGTCGCAAGCTTTCACAACTCAGGTTTGGGCTCTAAAGAATTTGATTTAAGCACAAAAAAGTCAGGAATTCATTTGGATTCCCAAACAACCACAATATCAACTTTCAAAGCCTGACTCCCGTCAACAACCAAGCGTACAAGGGCTGAAGCAAAGACCACTGTCGACTCACACAACAAAAAGGTTGATCCCAAAGAAGTCTCTTCAAACACAAACGAAGCACGGGCAAGTATGGGTTCCCAAACGAGCATCAACAACAAAACAGCCAATAATCGCAAAGAAATGGGTCCCAAAGAAGAACAACAAAACTGCTGTCAGTGCATCGCCGCTTGAATTCTTACAATTCTTCCTACGATTACAGTACAGTTAGAAGAGAGCAAGTTGCTTCAATCAAGCAACGATACAGGAGCTTCAAAGACCATTACATTGCTTAGAATAGGAAGCCTCGCCAACAAATGCCAATAAGCAAATTGCTTATACCCACATCTTGCACAACATAGAACTTTTCCATGCATTGACTGTGTATGCATAATAGGGCTACATTACAAGGCCTGCATAGGCACAACTTTTAATTGCCCAAGCACAACACATACCCTTTGTGATACCCTGTCGTAAAGGATGATTCCAAATAGAAAGGGGGGAGGCATTCTGAATGCGGACCTAACATTATGACTATTAGAGGGCAATGTTTTGTGAGATGCATTGAATTTTTGCGTTTTATTGTGATAATTTTTTGATAAAATTTAGAGTATATACCCTCATAGTAGTGTTACAGAGGAGTATGGGGACAAAATCCATATATGAGCCCCTAGGGACATGTGTATAGTGTACATAGCATTTATATTTCTATTTGAATGATTTTTCTTTTGTTGAGTTGTTTTAAGATTTTCTTTGTTTATTATTAAGAAAAAATAAAAAAATCCATAATCCACATGAAGAAAAGACTGACGAGAGGCTGGAGCACTACAAAGAGAAGAAGGTACAGGGAAACGATGAAACTTCACGAAGTATGTCTCAGTAGCCACTACAACAGCCGAAGAACTTTTCACAAAGCAGTGTCAACATGCAACCGATAAGTCATACAAGTCAGAGTCGAGTAGCTACGCCACAAAATGAGTGAGGTGTTAGTCCCAAAGCTTCAAGTAATATTCTCTGTGGTCTAAGTGTCTTAGCTATTCTAGGTACTGCTCAAGCTGGAAGAGTTGAGCATATTTACGTTGTGTCACTCATGCTGGTATAGGTGAGCAAAAGAGTCGAAGTCTAAGTACTTAAGTCTGGTGAAGTGAAGGAGAAGGTCCAAAAGACACTCACGTACTGAGCACAGTGAGATACGAGTGGAGAACCTTCTACATCGAAAACCCTTCTTGGAAAGGTGGAAGCTATTGAGACATCTTTTGATGTCACATGTGCTACATTTATTCCTCGAAACACCCATCATCTCCTTCTTTCACATTGCATGCTTTTGTTGACAAATTTCTCATATGCATATAGAGTGTCCCAAATTGGCACTTGCATCAAGCACTCTTTTCGTGTTTCACCCAAGCACTCACCTTTCATGAACATGTACTTCACGTTCAACTGCTCAACTCCAATAAGAGCGTATATCAAAGGCATTTTTTTCCCACCGGGTTTTTTCCCTTTGGTCATCCAGGTTTTAGACCCTAATCTAAAGACACCTATCACCATCCTCTTGTACATATTTCTTCTACATCAACAATAAGGAAATGCTACTCAAATCAATTGACCAATGAATTGGAGCACCAATTTCAGATCATAGCATACTTCTCCTCAATGGTGAGTCGAAGAATGGCCTACAATGACAACGCTGCAGACAACACTAACAACATGATTGCACAAGAACAAAGAAGTCCTCAATGACAAAGAGCAGACATAAGGGTAATCAGAGGATCTCAAAAGCTTGTCCTTGGGTTCTTTTTGAATTTAGATTTGGCACTAGACCTATAATGACACAAACAGATGCTGCAGCTCGGAGCGTGGATGTGAAAGACATAAAGTTCGTCATCAATTATGATTTTCCTGAATCATGTGAAGAGTATGTACATCAGATTGGACGAACAAGAAAAGCTACTACAAAGGCTATAGTCTATACTTTCTTTACAACAACAAAACGACAGCAAAGACCACATCGCCATCGACAATCAGGTCATGTCGGGGACGACATGAATGCGGAAAAGGGGGGAATGTTGACCGCTGGGTCAACAACACAACATAACTCAAGTTTCGTACCAAAGTCTTATCTTTTGCGAGTTATGAAATGCTGCGGATTATGGCTATAAACATCATTTGTAATGAGTAGTTATTCTAGTTTCAAAAGCCGGGGTGCAATGGCACTTCCAGATTGTAAATACAAAGCCATTTGACCCTTTCAACCCCATTTTTGGTTAAACCTAAGGTAGCCTTAGTATATAAGGTACCTAGGTCATTTTGTAAAGGAGACTTTTATCATAATCAAAACTGAGCGCTGCCGTCTACTGTGTGAGAGAGAGAAAGAGAGTGAGCGTGAGCTTCATCCTCTTGCTACGCCTGGCTCGCTCAACACATTGGAGATCCGACTGCACCATTGCTGTAGGCTCGAGGAGAGCTACGTGACAACGCCAAGCATTCCACGCGAGACGAAGCGCACACGCCGACGCATCTACGAGCTATTTGTGGCTGTAAGTGTATCAAACGATGTCTGTTTTCTGCGTGCTAGTAGTATATAGAATCGTGGCGACGTAAGCTACGCATAGGTACTCATAAATTTCAGTTTCAGGCACTTTCAAAATTCGGCTCTGTCATCCTACGCGTTTTCCGTAGATGGGTTTAGAGTGAGGGTTTTGAGTGTAGAAGCTTAGGGACAGGTGTATCCTAGTGAGGGGATGGTGTTCCTTAAGTTTCGTACAAATCTGGCATGATTAGGTGAGTTACCTTCCGTATGTGTGTATGTGGCTAGGTGGTGTAGTTGAGAGCAGTGACGTTCTTGATTGTGGTTTAGTTGGCCTTCCTGAGTGTTGTATGTGTAGGATGGTCTCAGCCTGATAAGCTTAAGAGATTTCCTCCGTGTGCCTATCATGTCATCTGTGTCCTCGATTGACATTATGTTGATCTAGGTAGTGTTTGCATGCACTTCATGGGTGTGTGAGTCGCTCCCCGTCCAACAATATCTTCCTCACAGCCTTCCAAACAAGTTATAGATGACTCACAATCCACTTGATTCACAGACATGATTCTGGGATGTGGTGGTTGTGGTCCTAGCACTGGAGGTGGTAAGGGTGTTGTTTGAACAACATTCGAGGCCCTAGGAACCATGTGTTGTGACGTTTGTTCAAGAGGTGGGGCCGGCATCAATGCCATAGGCTTTAGGATCATTGGCTAATTCCCTAATGCTTGCAAGCTAATAGATTTAGGCTCAACAGACACTCTTTCTCCTTGAATCATAAAATTATCCTCCAATTGGATCGCATTGGTGGTGACTGCTTCCCAAGTGGTGATACCACTAAATGACTAGGCCATTGTAGATATCCTCATGTTGTAATCCCCTAATGAATCTATCAAACAATTGATTATTATTGAAGCACTCATTTGGATTACAAACGAGAATTCAAATGCTTCAAGCGACTAATAAAGTCTCTCACCGACTCTCCTTCCTCTTGTTGGGCTTTCTGGAGCTGAGAGGCTACACCCCAAAGCACTCCCTCTCGTATGTATTCTTTCAAGAACAGTCTCCTAAGAGTAGGGTAAATCATATTTTCTTCCACCCTTAGGGTTCTATAGCAATCCCGTGCCTTCCCACTTAAGGTTAGGCTTAAAGCATTACTCTTATGCAAGTCATTGTGTTCTCCTAGAGAATCGCATATT
Source organism: Adiantum capillus-veneris (assembly GCF_014529385.1). Lineage (NCBI taxonomy): Eukaryota > Viridiplantae > Streptophyta > Polypodiopsida > Polypodiales > Pteridaceae > Adiantum > Adiantum capillus-veneris. The sequence goes on along the minus strand of NC_140944.1, from coordinate 498,903 downwards.
TGTTCAAACTCTTTGATATGCTTTCTCACATCCCCGTCTCCACTAAACTTTTGTGTGAGCTTGGCTATTTGTATTGCCTTACTTCTAAGTTATCTATCAGGCGTGTTACGCATATTCTCAGTAATAGATCAACCGATAGCTTGAGCAAACGTTGCCAAGTCACCTAAGTGAGCAGGCACCATGGGTGAAGGTGCTTCAGAGACTACATGTGGAGTAGGTATTGGCATTGGGCTTGGTACATAGGAAGCCCTTGGGTTCCATGTTTGGTACGGTGTTGGGCCATGTGGCGGCCCAAAGTTCATATGTGTGGCCCTAGGCATAGCAGGCGTCGGATGTGACATGCTAATGCTAGCCGGTATGGTCCCATGGAAATAAGAGCTTGGATGTTGTGGTTGTGGAGCATAAGTTGTTGAAACAATGGGAGGGGTAGGAGGTACATGAGCATGAGGACCCATAGGTGCATACAATTGATACACACTTGTAGGGGCTGTTGTCGGCATTGAGCTACCATGTAGCGGTGCTTTACTAACAAATGAGGTCCATGGCGTGTTTCTTGGCATGCCCATCATTGGGGTAGGCATGGTAGCCGTGGTGTCATCAAGGGAAAGATGAGCTAGACTTGGAAAAGTAAAGCTATCACTTGTGGGCTTAGATTTCATTGAGACCCCTGGCAAAAAAACATATGGAGGATCCATCAGACTTACCGAGGGAGTCTCCATTTGCGATAAGGTTGGTTGTTTAACCTTCCCTGTATCCAAGAATCTCATGAGACCCGTTGAAGGCATGTGGATCCCCTTGTTCCGTCTCTCTAGCTCAATAACCCTATGAATGACCTCACAAACTCTTTGTTGTTGATCCTCTACACTAGTAGCACCCGTCGTGGACTGTAGAACTGTCAAGGCTAGGGATTTGCTACGCGCCGTGTGAGAGCCACAAAGGCTCCTAGCACACAGTCATACAACATACAAGCTCACAAGGAAGAACGGTGTGTCACTCACCTTCTTGCGTAGTTGCGAATGAAGGATTGCACACACACTCTCACACTCTCTCTCTCTCTCTCTCTCACGCACACACACAAGGAGATGGTGAAGGAGAAGGTGGAGATGGAGCAAGAGCAGCTTCTATTGCACAATGAGAGAATGAATCAATTTTAGGTTTAATTGGCTTTTATGTGAGCTCACCCCATTCACACTTGGGCGCCCATGCTTAGCCAACTAACCCTAGCATGTTCGTGTTAGAGTATGCCTCTCATCGGCGATCACTCTACCTTTCCCTATTGGACCGATAAGCCCGGTGCCTGACTCTACTTAAATAAATAATACGGTTACGGTGTCCGTCGTAGGCGATAGGGTGTCCGTGAGCCACGAGGGTTAACATTGCCCCCCTTCCTGAAGTAGATTCCGTCCTCGGAAGCTATTGAGTTGAAGCTTGGTATGTCCATGTTGTAGAGCATCTAGATTTGAATCTGCAAGGCAAAGTCACTGTTTTAGCAAGCGGAATTATATTGCCATAAATCATGAGGGGAATGTAAAGTACATGTGGAAATGAGTAAATGCAAGATTTATGAAATGTTAGACTAAGGACAAATAAATTTCACTTTGAGTAAATTAATTAATCAAGAGTTTTGAGCTTATGGGTGAGTCTATCAATTAGTTAGCTATGACTAAGGTTAAAACAACTACTCTAGTACTAGCTAAGCTAAGAAGATTATCTAAATGCAAGATTCCCTAATTATGCTTTTCAGCTTTGATTAGCCAACTCGCTCTCACAACTGCAAACAAAAGCTTGAAATGTTAACTGTAAGCTCAATGGGAGTCTTTTAAATTTATTTATTTTTTAATACTTTTTTACTTTGGGTCACAATCATGTGACGTGTGTGCTTATTTTGTATGTCCGGGGTTTTTTGCTTCTCAAGGAAAAGCGCCCACACTGGGAACCTCTAGGGCTCTAGTACCATAGACAATACATGTGAGTGAAGTACCAATTCAAGCCAGGATTTCTCTTCCAGCGTAAGATTTTTCATTTGTGGCACTTATGTTGTTGTTTTTTTTTTTTGCTTCCATTTCCTTGGTATTCGCACTAGTGTTTTTTGTTGTTTAAGTGAGCAAGCCTTTCTCTGCCTAAAACATTCCTAAGGTCTCAAATACTCGGATAATTTTATTAGCTAGGCCTAGTGGTCAAGTAAATGAGTTAACCTAAAGTCACCGTCTCCTAATCTCCAGGCTCATCCATAAGATTAAACTGGTGTTCAATCAACTTAAGCAAAGACAAACTTATACATCTATAATGGCAGATAACAATCATAACTATTGCACTCAAACAAAGCATGAAAAATCATTATTAGCAATTACACATATCCACCAACATGAATCATGGAAAGTAGTACACCTGGAGGTATGGAGTGGCTCATTTCGTTGAAGCAGATGTCCTCAGCCATGTGGATGGAGATCCATATAAGTCCTACCTAACACATCCAAAAACAGGCACTATACCTCTAGGAGGCATGTCAGTGTGAAAAATTAAAACTCCTAAAAAACAAACTCAAAACACAATCTAGACCCCTAACCTACCTATCTGTCACCCCTTTTAGAATCAAGGAAAGAGGATATTATATAAACCGGGTGGCCACCCTAAGGCTAGGCCTCTATCCTCATCATCTAGATAAATAAAACCGTTGTCCGTGAGGCCATAGTCTTCCTCGGTCTCTATTAGTTCCTCTTCATCATCCTCTTGTGCAAGCATGCTAATCAAGAACCTCGCGATGCGTGGATACTCATCTTGTGCAAAAGAATAAGCATGTGCCACTGGAGACACATTCGCTACTGGGTAGGGATCACTAGTTAGCCATAGACGTATCAGCCATTCTAACTCCTCAAAATTTCTCTCACATGCAAGGCTCTCTATCAAATCCCATTCGCAAGAAAGTATAGGGTAGCATACGTAGAACACTTGAGGAAAAGACAAAGGGTACCTTTCATCAAAAATAGAAGTGCATGCCTCTGGTGAAGTAGCCATTTCTGACAATACAGATAGATTTGGTTAGGCCTTTAAAACATAAGAGTTGTTTTTGTGTGTTGCTTGAATTGACACGGTGAATTTGGACTTATATGTAAGATCTGATAGGGTGCTCTCTCGTTGCTAGTTGCTCTTGCTCTTTACTATTTTTGTTTTTTGTGAGTATAAGGCTATATATATACATTCCCTAAGATTGGAATTGAGAGGTCAGGGAGGAAGGTTGAGAGGGGAGCGAGTGAATGATTGATGTTAGCAAACACTCCCCCCTTCCTTGGGTAGATCATACCTTTTGGAATGAGGTCGTCACCTTTTGAAACCAATTGTTCCAAGTTATTATGGGTGAAGGTTTTAACCAATAGTTTTCGACCGCCCTATGCGTTTCATCTAGTTGCAAGGGTGGTAAGGTACTCTCCCATGATTTTATTTGCAGCATTGTTGTAGGTGGTGAACTTACCCCGGGAGGTGCAAACTCTTTCGTGCTTGTATGGATATGTACAGTGGTAGGTGGAGGTTGTGTCGAAGCTTCTATTTGCGTATAGGAACTACATGAAGAGCAAGAAGCTTCATTTGATTTCCCTGTTCCTGAGCTAGGTGGAACAAACCGTTCTTTCTTTGGTACCCAAACTAGCTCTAGAGCGGGTGTGTAACATTCCATGATTTTTTCCTTTCCGCGATTTTCAATTTGTTTTGGAGCCACAGGATTGGGTTTACATGGGCCAGGTGACAGGTAAGAGTACACTTTACGTTTGGGCACCCAGATTTGATCATTTCCTTCATAGTATCCTTGGGCTTCCAATAGTCGTTTAGGAATCCAACGCAACGTTTCTTTACATTTCTTGGAGTGAGTGGGACGGTTCTTACGAGGTTTCCATTTTTTTGCATCAACCATGCTCACTACAGAAGCTTTAGGGACTCACTTGTATGTTTTCTCTGTTATATTAGGATGGTTCTTGTGTGTCTCAAGCTTTCTTTCAACTACATCAGTTGAAGCTCTAGAGAGTTGGGCTATGGGGATGTATGGTTCAACCTCCTGGACATGCAATGTCTTGGGTTTTATTTCCTTAGGCAATATCTCAGGGACTATGGCTTGAGTGGTAGGGCTAAGAGTTGGTTTTTGCGTTGTAACACCCCCAGTCCCCCAATCAATAGTGCATTTGATGGCTATCATCCACGTGCGGCCTAGGTTTATATTACCCTCCATAGTTCCTGTAGGCATGACCAAAAAGTCTTGAGCTACAATTCCATTGTCATAACTGACAGAAGTGTGCCAGATTCCAAAAACCATAGTTTTTTTCTTGTTGACACCCTTGACTTGGATAATACTCTCATATAGAGGTGGCTTCCCTAACTGACACCACACCCCATAGGATAGCAGATTATATTTAGCACCCGTGTCCAATAAGGCGTTATATAGCACTTTTCCATAAGCATTATTTAACTCAATAGGGTATCGTAGAGGTGTGTCAGAGTCCAACCCATCCTCTTCGATTTCCACGTGGAATGCATTTGTGACTCCAAGGTTAGCCTCTCGTTTTTGTCTTATACGTTGTTGTCGCTCCTTAGCCTCAGCTTGAGCTTGTATCTTGTTTAACTCGGTTTGTGCTTTGGCGGCCTTCTTTTGATGAATGGCCCGTAGTTCTTCTTGGCTTAAAGGATCATAATATCTTTTGAATTTACTCCCATTGAGGAATCCAATGGTTTCAACTCCATCAAGAGTTTCCACACGAAGGGTACCTTGTGGGGTAATTTCACATACTCTATATGGTCCTTTACCAGCATATTTCAACTTTTTCTTCTCTTTACGTACTCCATACATAAGGACTTTATCACCAACTTTGATGTCCTTATCCTTCACATGGCGATCAAACCACTTCTATCTCCTATCCTTTTCCACAAGAGCATTTTGCACAGCCAACTGTCTCTCTTCGTCTAGTTTTTCTAAGATATACAAACGCTCGGTTAAGGGGTTACCATCCCATCCTTCCTGTGAAGCTACCCTAAGACTAGGAATGACAAACTCCCAAGGCATAACCGCTTCTTGGCCGTATACCATTTTGAATGGCGTACAATTAATAGCCACTTTATAAGTAGTACGATAAGCCCATAGAGCAGATGTCAACTTCAAATCCCAATCAGTGCGATGAGCTTCTACCGCCTTCGTTAAAATAGAGATTAGAGTCTTGTTGGTGCTCTCGGCTTGTCCATTAGCTTGCGGGTAATAAGGTGTAGACTTATGGTGGGATATCATAAAGGTCGTGGTAAGCTCTCTTATTACCTCATTTATAAAATGGGTACCATTATCACTAACAATTTCAAAAGGGCAACCAAATCTTGTGATAATGTTCTCAAAAAGAAACTTAGCTGTTGTCCTCGCGTCAGATTTTTGTGAAGCCTTAGCTTCAACCCACTTTGTTACATAGTACGTAGCAACTAGAATATATCAAGATTGAGTGTTGCGAGCTACGGGACTAATTGGACCTACAAAGTCTAAGCCCCATTTTTCAAATGGTTGGGTTACTTTAATAGGATGTAAGGGCATTCTGTCTTTGCGCTGTGTGGTCTTGTAACGTTGGCACTCATCACACCCTTTTGTAAAAAGTGATGCATCCTTAAATAAAGTTGGCCACCAATAGCCTGATTGCAGCACCTTTCTAGCAGTCAGGTCTCCTGAAAAATGTCCTCCTGCTATGCCCATATGTGCTTCTTGCAAGATATATAAATATTCATCCTCGCAGGCACAACGCCTAAGAATATCGTCCTTGCCTAGTCTATACAGAGTTCCGGCAATCAAACAATAGGGTTCACATTCTTTTACTAGCCTTCGAGCGATATCCTTACGAAGTTCCTTGGGTGGAAACCATTAACTAAAAAGTTAATAATGTTCTCAGTCCATTCAGGCATAGTCTCAACTATGAATAGGGAAGTATCGGGTAATTCATCATCAACTCCTGTAGGGCCTTCACCATTGGGTATGCGAGACAAATGATCAGCCATGACGTGCCTTTTACCGGGTCTCACTACAATCGTGAAATCAAACTCCAGAAGAATTAACAACCATCGTGTGATTCTTCCTGTGGAGCATGGCTTGTTTACCAGATACAACAACGCTTGATGATCCACATAAAATACAAACTTGTTTTCCAGAAGGTAGTAGCAAAATTTCTTTAGTGCATAAACCATTGCCAAACCTTCTCGCTCTGTAGTGGTGTAGTTCCTTTCAGCATCGTTTAATTGACGGCTTGCAAAGCTAATGGGATAGTCCAATTTATGTTCTCCTGGTTGAGTGAGAACACACCCAATAGCAAAGTTTGATGCATCAATATGCACATGGAAAATGACATCCCAGTTAGGTGTCCTTAAAATCGGAGCACTTGCTAGTGTTTTCTTCAATTGTTCATAGGCTTGGTCACACTCTTCAATCCATTTAAATTCAATGAGAAGCTTGTACAAAGGACGTGCTATCTCAGCGAAAAATAAAATAAACCGTCGATAATAACCCACATGTCCCATGAACCTTTGAACTCCCTTGTAATTGGTTGGTGGTGGTAACTCTAGAATCACTTTAATTTTGCTCTCATCGGTTGAGATACCATTCTTAGATACTATATGCCCTAAAATAACTCCATGCTTGACCCAAAATTGGCATTTGAACGGGTTCAATGAGATACGATATAACCTACACTTTTCAAACACCTTTCGCAAACATGATAGATGTTCTTTCCAAGAAGAGTAAACACAAAGGTCGTCTAAGAAAGCTTCACAAAACTCTCTCAAATATTCTTTAAAAGCAGTGTTTATTAATCGTTGGAATGTAGCAGGGGCATTTGTTAAGCCAAAAGCCATCACACGAAATGCAAACACGCCAAATTCTGTGATGAAGGCAGTTTTAGCTTGGTCCTCTAGCGCTATCGTGATTTGGTTGTAGCCTGAGTACCCATCTAGAAAGCTAAAAGCTTCCTTGCCTGCAACTCTTTCGAGTACATGTTCGGAATATGGTAGGGGGTAATGGTCTCTTCTAGTAGCTGCATTAACTTTTTTGAGGTCCACGCACACCCTGAGTTTCCCATTCTTTTTTGGCACAATAACTATTGAAGACACCCATTCAGAGTGTTCAATAGGATATATGAAACCACATTTGATAAGCTTTTCTAGTTCTTCTTGAATGATCTTTGCGTACTTAGGATTCATCGGGTAGGGTCTTTGTTGTACGGGCTTCGCAGTGCTAATCATAGGGATTGTATGTTGGACCACAGAAGGTGGAACACCTTTCATATCATGGTATGTCCAAGCGAATACGTCCTTGAATTCCTTGAGAAGCTCTTTGAGGACCGCCTCTTCAACTTCTGTGAGGTCTTGGGCAATAAAAACAGGTTTTGATTCTTCACCGGGGTCAGCTAATTCTATTTCTTTAACTATTGCCGGACCATCATAGATTCCATTATTCCCATCGATAGGTATTCTTTGGGCTTTTGTGTACACAACCTTTGCTTCCCCTGTGGTGTAAGATTTGAAATGTTCTGGTGTAGGATGCAAGTCTGTGGATTCTGGTTGTGCTTTGGTTTGTGCTTCCATTTCTGCTTTCTTGTGTTGTCGAGCTAACTCTTGGTTTTGACGCCTCCTTGCAGTGCGGCTCAACTTTGGCTTGTCTATGATCTCTAATTGGGCTATGTCATGGGGTCGTGGTCTACACCACATAACATTTTGGAGATATTCACCCCAACCGTCTACCAATTTTCGATGAGCATCACATGCTCCTATATAACTGAGCCATTCTGCTGAGGATCTCTTCTTTTTTATCCTAGCACGTACATTGGCTCGATATCGACGCCTCTGAAAGTTTTTCTTTTTCTTATTTGAGACCTGCTTTTGATTTGCATTTAGATCTGGCTCACTAAAGGAGTCCTCGTTGGTGTCCTCTTCATTCTCGGAGGAGCTATCATCGGTTGATGTGCTCGGTCCTTCCGAATGTTTTGACTCTGAACTTGCTCCACTCTCTAATTCATGAGATTCAGAATCCGTTTCACTCTGGAAGTCAGTGTCTGAGTCGTGTTGGTTAAAGTCTTCTATTGAGCTATCGGTGTCACTGTCAGATTGGTCCACAATTGCCTTGCCCTTAGAAGATGCATGTATGGCACTTATCATGTTCAGAGGTGCAATTTGTGGTACCTCTTCCCCCTCTGGTGTGACCCAAGTGGTTCCTCTATTTCCCCAGGTATCTATGGTTGCAGCTAGGTGTACCCAGTCTACGTTGTCTGATTCCGTCATACCCGGTAACACATCCATGTAAGGAGAATCTTGGCCAATGTCTGTATCCTTCTTACAAGTATAACAATATTGTAGTGGGGCCGAGTGAACTGTGGTGTCAGAGCGATGATCAATAATGGTTTTACTCCCTAAGGGGTGTACCTTACCAGTCACCAAATCCACTCTAAGGACAGAGTCTTGGAATTGCAAATAGACATGATTTTTAGACCAATCGTGAACCATTTGTGCTTCCCTCATGAATGGTCGTCCTAAAATCATTTCATATGACATAAGGTGTTTAGAGAAATCCATTACAATGAACGTATGTCATACCTTGTGTCCTAGAACTTTGATCTTAAGATCCTTGAGCATCCCCATAGGTTTGGCTATGGTACCATTTGCCATCTTTACCACAATGTTAACACTGAGGCGGGGTTTTCCCATGGATTCCCAACAATCTTTTGTAACGATGCTAACTCCCGCACCACCATCAAGAATTCCCTTTATAGTTAATCCCTTGGTAGTGATGGGTAGGGTCGCATTAGACTCGTCGCCTTCAAAATACTGCCCTAATTCGTTAATGGGTACCTCGATCACAGACTCGTGTCCATCTAAGTCAAGTGATTGCACATGATTTTCCTCATCAATCATAATCGAGTCAGGCCTATTTGGTTGCGCAAACTGCGGTAATCACGTTCGTAGCTCTCCGTTAAGGAATGCTCGAAGTGCAAGGAATAACTCAGGATCTCCATACAGCTTTGCTATGATCGTGGTTCGGACCTCAGAAGACATGAAGTCCACTAGTTTGGCAACATTCATTGGCATTTTGTAGGGTGTAGGTCCTTGACTAGGAACTGGTGAGGATGGAATCTCATATTCCTCAATGGGATCAGGTATTCCTTCGTTAAACATCCTTTCCAACAAGAAGGGTGTATGCTCACTTTCTGATGTCCCGTCCTCACTCCCTTCTTGGATGATACTAGATATGGCTAACGGTCTATGGTTCATGTGGGGTGGATGAACTTGCGTGGGAAACACTGTGTCATGAATTTTGACATGCATGGGTTCTGGTTCTAGTTTCCCTTGAGTCTCCTCCACTAAACCTCTTAGATGTTTCACCTGCTCAATCTCGTCTACTGGGTTTGGGTACGTTCCAATCTTCTTTTTAAGATTCTTCCCTTTTTGCCCCTGCGGTTTATCTTGGGGGTCTTGGATTGGATTTGGAAACACTTGTGGTGTTTTCAGAGGCTCTTTATGGTTTTCTCTTATTCGGTTTTCATTTGGTTCCATGTTACGGTTTTCTTTGTCGGTCTTTCCCTTTGTGGTATTGGTTCTAGTCTCCATTGTCTCGATTGAATCTGAATCATCCTCGAGGTCATTCATGTACACGGGGTCATCTCCTGTTCCTATGTTTGTTTTGGAACTTGGCTTTGAATTTCCCGTATTTTGCGACCTCTTCCTTCGTGTCTTCTTTTTCTTTGCTTGGATAACTGACGCGGTATCTCTCTCTTCAAGGATATGGCCTGACCCTTGAAGCATGGACCGTGTAATCGCATAAGCGGGTGCGACGGGTGGTATTGGCGATGTCACACTGGCAATTTCGACCAAATTTAGGGGTGTGATTTTAGGCGCATTTGGGTTATAGGGGCATTGGGAAATCAAGTGATCTATGCCACAACGATTACATGTGAGTATTGGCATTGCAGACGTGCTCCCTTGATGCATTTGCATCTGTGCAGCATTCTTTTGCAGCCTAATAGGGCACTCCGCTGCTCGATGTGGTCCACCACACTCGTAGCATTGAAGAGGTGGCCTCCTAGCTTGGGTGTTGATATTTTGACCTCTGGATGCGAGAGCAGCAACTTGATAAACCGGCTTGACTTGCCCCCAACAATCTTCCATGTAGTATATAGGACACTCTTCCAATGTATCAAGTCCATAGGCAATACTAGTGTCTATTTCCTCCTCACAGCCATCTGCATAAGCATTAGATGGCTCACAACCCACTTGGTTCATAGGGGCGACTCTTGGATGCGGGGGCTGCGGTCCTAGCACAGGAGGTGGTAGCGGTGTAGCTTGTACAACATTTTGAGATCTAGGGACCATGTGTTGCGGTAGTTGCTCAACAGGTGGAGCAGGCATCAATACAGGAGCTCGAGGCGCATCCGTCCAGGCTACAGGTGGTCTATTTGCCATCATACGTTTGATCATTAAACAATCCTTAGCTTGGTGACCATACCTACCACATGCGTTGCAAGTTCCATTAAATTTTACTCTAAACGTAGGGCACTCACTAGTGCTATCTGGACCCAAGCAAATGGAACACCATTATTGCTCCCTTCTTGGATACATGTGACTATTTTGAGGGGGTCGATTATCGTTAAGAGACTCTTGGATTGCCTTGGTGAGGTCTGTCAAGAATGTCTCAAATACCTTTGGCTCATTGGCAATGGGCTTTGCAGTCATGGGTTCATACTCAATGGCTTGTGAGCTAGTGGATCTCGTGTCAGTAGACACCCTCATGCCTGCTATCATCAAGTTGTCCTCTAATTGGATTGCATTGGCAGTGACATCTTCCCAGGTTGTGATACCTCTAATCACTAGTCCATTATAGATTCCTTCATTCCTCAACCCTCGAATGAATCGATCAAGCAATTGGTTATTGTTGAAGCGCTCATTTATAGGGCAGCGAGAGTTTAAGTGCTTTAGACGACTAATGAAGTCCCTTACTGACTCTCCTTCCTTACGTTCGGCCTTCTGTAGCTGAGATGCTACACCCCAAAGCACACCTTCTCGTATGTACTCCTTTAGAAACAACCTTCGAAGGGTAGGGTAGATTGTTTTCTCGTCCACCCTTAGGGTTCTATACCAATCTCCAGCCTTCCCACTTAATGTCAAGCTTAAGGCATTGCACTTATGTAGTTCGTTGCGTTCCCCTAAGGAATCACATACTTGTTCAAACACTTCAATGTGTTTTCTAGCATCTTCGTCCCCATTGAATTGTTGCGTGAGTTTGGCAATTTGTACTGCCTTACTTCTAGGCTCTCTATCAGATGCATGACGCATATTTTCCGCGATAGATCGACCTATGGTTTGAGCAAACGCTGCCAAGTCACCTATGTGAGGAGGCAGGGCCGGTGGAGGTACTCTTGGAATCATATGTGGGAGAGGGACGGGTACCGGTCTTGGCATATGTGTGGATGATGCAGGATATGGAACATAACCGGGCATAGGTCCACTCGGATAAGGGCTAGGGAGCGGCACTCGAGGAGCATAAACAAGTGGTACAATTGGAGGTGTGGGGGCCATGTGTGCATAAGGGGCTAGAGGCACATACGGTCGAGGCCCCATATTAGGTACTACGACACTAGGTAGTGGCACTGCGCTAACCGTAGATGTCATCGGTACATTCTCTGTCAGGCTTATCCCTGGAGTGAGCACTGTGTTTTCCTTAATAGAGGGTTGAGCCAAGTTAGGGAAGCTAAAGTTGTCGCTCGGAGGCTCAGATTGCATAGAGACCCCAGGTGAAATGACGTAAGATGGGTCCATGGGACTCATTAGAGGAGTCTCCATTTGTGATAGAGTAGGCTGTTGAGCCTTGCTCGTATCTAGAAATCTCATGGGGCCAGTTGAGAGTATATTTACCCCTCGGTTTTGCCTTTCCGATTGAATAATGCCATGGATAACATTACAGATCATTTTCTGTTGATCTTCGATGCTCGTGGCACTAGAGGTGGATTGTACAATCTCTATCCATCCTACATGGTAGGCGTGGCCAGAGTGTAGATCCGTCAACACCTCAGTGTGGAGGTCGTATGTCCAATGATCATTAATGAACAATCCTTCTAGAGTCGATGTGTTAACGGTTTCTTGTGAGGTAGAAGCAATGTTGCTCCCCGTGGTTTTACTTGTCACCAACGGTACTCTAGAGGGAACTTCTGAAGGAGGCAGCTCAACAGGGCCTTCTTGGTAAGAATTTGGCAGGATATCCGCATGGACACTCTTTGGGGGTGTGGGGTCCACGTACGATGTGAAAGGAGAGTCCACTTCCCCACCCCCTTCGTGTGCTTCATTTGCATCAGGTTCCGAGCGAGTAGCTCTACCTAATGTTTCCATGAAACGACTAAACATACTAGTACTAGGCTGTGGAGCTTTGGGAGGTGCATGGCCTTCTCTCTCAATGTTTTGGGTAGGGTATGCTTCCATGATTTCTGAGTCAGAGGAGGAATCACTAGCGGCTATTTTAGGGTCTTGGGTGGTGCTACCTTGTGTCCCCGCTGAGGGTCTAGAGCCTATCGTGGATGGGTAATGGGTGTCCGTATGAACAGAGGCACCCTCAATATGCTCGTGTTCTAGCACCCGTCCAGAGCGTAAGTGCATGTGCTTTTGATACCCTAAGGTGTCAAAAAGCTGCTTTAGGAGGCCTTGTGATTAGTTTTTTGCGTGTTTTTTGTTTGTTTTTTTGCTAGATTTTTTAGAGCGTGTCGTGGAATGGGCCGTGTGATAGCTCAAAACGAGCGTATCGCTAGGAGGGACGCGCTGTGCTTTACAGCCCACCGTTTGGTTCTATTTTGCTCCAGAAAAGCCCGAAACAGTCTTTTCCTAGCTAGGGAACTAGGCTCCAAATAGCAAGTCTAAGGGTGCAAGTGGGAAGAGAAGGGAGGAGAGTGGAGGACTTGTCCCCCATGCTCTCATTCCCTCTTGAGGGGGTAGGGTATATATATAAGAGTGAGTCTAGTATATATCATAAGACTGAGGACTGAGGCCTGGGCTTGGGCTTGGGGGGCTTGGGCTTGGGCTTGGGGAAACGATCCCGATCTAACTTTTATACAAACCAACCCATCCGTTTTTATAACTCACGTTTTTTACTTTCAAAAATCTAACCTCCCCCTCACTCACATTTTTTTTTTGAAAAAGTTATTTATTTATTTATTTTTGGATATTATTTGGTACGCGTTTTGGTGCGCGTTGACCTCACCTAACTATTTACTGTCCCACCTACCTACTGACCTGCTAATCAGTGGTTCACCTAATTACTAACCTGCTTAATTAACTAACTGTGCGCCTAACTGTGCACAAACCAGAAAACACAGAAAATGCAGAAAATTGAAACTTGACAGAACTGTGCAGTGCAAACCAGAAAATGCAGAAAACGCAGAAACGCAAGAAATGCTAACTGTGTAAGCTGAAATCTGAGCATAATAGAACTAGCAAAACAGAGCTTAACAGAACACAGAAAACTTGAATGCAGTCAACAACATTCTGTCTTTCTCTACTGTTTTTGCATAACAACAATAATCAAACTTAAGCCGCGCCTTTCCTACATAAAAAATAGCTTCAATACAATTTACAGGTCGCCATTGGAGCTTCACGCACAGCAGCTCCCCGGCAACGGTGCCAAAAATGTCAAGGCTAGGGACTTGCTACGCGCCGTGTGCGAGCCACAAAGGTTCCTAGCACACAGTCATACAACAGACAAGCTCACAAGGAAGAACGGTGTGTCACTCACCTTCTTCGTAGTTGCGAATGAAGGATTCCCGCGCCGCGAAGAAGAGGGAGACGCCGCTACGCCGCGCTCGACCGCCTCGCCGCCGTCGTGCCGCCGCAACGCTCGATCGCACACACACTCTCACACACTCTCTCTCTCTCTCTCACACACACACACAAGGAGATGGTGAAGGAGAAGGTGGAGATGGAGCAAGAGCAGCTTCTATTGCACAATGAGAGAATGACTCAATTTTAGGTTTAATTGGCTTTTATGTGAGCTCACCCCATTCACACTTGGGCGCCCATGCTTAGCCAACTAACCCTAGCATGTTCGTGTTAGAGTGCGCCTCTCATCGGCGATCACTCTACCTTTCCCTATTGGACCGACAAGCCTGGTGCCTGACTCTACTTAAATAAATAATACGGTTACGGTGTCCGTCGTAGGCGATAGGGTGTCCGTGAGCCACGAGGGTTAACAAGAACATCTAACCAACCCACGTGATAGGCGTGACCTGTGTATAGGTCGGTTAGAGTTTTCGTCTGTAGTTCGTACTCCCAGTTCTCGTTTAGGAACGCTCTTGATCGCTGGGTCAACAACACAACATAACTCAAGTTTCGTACCAAAGTGTTATCTTTTGCGAGTTATGAAATGCTGCGGATTATGGCTATAAACGTCATTTGTAATGAGTAGTTATTCTAGTTTCAGAAGCCGGGGTGCAATGGCACTTCCAGATTGTAAATACAAAGCCATTTGACCCTTTCAACCCCATTTTTGGTTAAACCTAAGGTAGCCTTAGTATATAAGGTACCTAGGTCATTTTGTAAAGAAGACTTTTAATCATAATCAAAACTTTAGCGCTGCCGTCTACTGTGTGAGAGAGAGAAAGAGAGCAAGCGTAAGCTTTATCCTCTCGCTACGCCCGGCTCGCTCAACACATTGGAGATCCGACAGTACCTTTGCTGTAGGCTCGAGGAGAGCTACGCGACAACGCCAAGCATTCCACGCGAGACGAAGCGCACACGCCGACGCATCTACGAGCTATTTGTGGCTGTAAGTGTATCAAACGATGTCTATTTTCTGCGTGCTAGTAGTCTATAGAATCGTGGCGACATAAGCTACACATAGGTACTCATAAATTTCAGTTTTGGGCACTTTCAAAATTCTGCTCTGTCATCCTACGCGTTTTCCGCAGACGGGTTTAGAGTGAGGGTTTTGAGTGTTGAAGCGTAGGGACAGGTGTATCCTAGTGAGGGGATGGTGTTCCTTAAGTTTCATACGAATCTGGCATGATTAGGTGAGTTACCTTCCGTATGTGTGTATGCGGCTAGGTGGTGTAGTTGAGAGCAGTGAGGTTCTTGATTGTGGTTTAGTTGGCCTTCCAGAGTGTTGTATGTGTAGGATGGTCTCAGCTTGACAAGCTAAAGAGATTTCCTCTGTGTGCCTATCGTGTCATCTGTGTCCTCGATTGACATTATGTTGATCTAGGTAGTGTTTGCATGCACTTCATGGGTGTGAGTCGCTCATCCAACAAACGCTAGTACGGTGCTTGCACAACTTGAAGGTCCCTCATTTGGTCTTTCTGGACCTACTTAGGGCTTTGACCCCAAATTTCTCTATGATAATTTTGTGACATGGTAATAGCTTGTTATAGCTATTAGATTAAAAAATTTGGAGTCTTCCATAGGATTTGGGCTTGATTTGTGTCTACCTCCTTTTTGGGGGGAAAAGTGCATCCTTTGGCAACTCTTACACCTCTATTAAAAACCCCCAATCTTGCACAAATTGCATGCACCTATTTGTCAAAATGTTTATCACCTCCATAATCTAATGGAAAATAAAGACGCCCTCCTAAACCCCATCCTCTTCCTAACGAATTGGTTTGCATATCTATTGCGTCTTGCCATTTTCTCTCTAGACTTTGTAGTTTTTTTCCAAAACTTGATGACAAGAAAAGAGACACTGAAATGTGCTTTAAAGTATATAGAACTTATTCCTCATGTGTGCTCTAAGTAAGAGGCTTCGATCTGGTACCACAAGATGGTCAAATAACATCTACCTAGGAGTTCTCTCTTTCTCTCTCTCTCTCTCTCTCTCTCTCTCTCTCTCTCTCTCTCTCTCTTTCACACACAAGGTTGAATGGTAGAAATGAGCTTAGATTTGGCCATTTTGGCTCATATAGAGCTAGGGGATTCCCAATCTCAAGTTTCCTTGACCTACCGCATAAGGTCCTATTGAATTGCACTGTACACTTTCATGTCAAATATTAGCTAATTTGCACACATTAAAACAAATTTGGACTCAATTTTGGGCCCTCTAAGAAATGCCAACTCAACATAGAGAGAGGTAATTTTCAAAAATACAAAAGTAGTTTTTTGGAATTTTATTTCTCATTGTACATATGTAAAAGTTTGCTCGATCACTTAAATGCATACTCGTAAAAAATGCTTTTTGAGAGTGTGCACAAAAATCCATGTCCATGAATCTTAATGAATGATCTGATGCACGATGAGACATAAGACATAAGAGATGTTTTGAAAATACAAAGAGTATCATAGATGCATCAGGAACATCCAAAAATGTTAGGATAGCACTTTAAAACGCTCAAATCTGACGTCTCTAGCTCAAGATATATCATTTTTAAGCCTAGGGACTTAGGAGGTCAAAACCAAGCAAATAGAGGCCCAAGAGACCCCTCATGGGCTCTATTTGCTTGGTTCTGACCCATTCATAGTCTTAAATAGTACCTATCAATCGCTATCAAGTAAAATCTATTCGAATTTGAATTGCGGGTAGCTCATAAAAAGTTGATTGATGCTTGCGCGAGATGCACACTTACAAGTACCTTACTTTATAGGATAGCAATAGCGGCTCATAAAAAGGCGCTCGGGGCTTGTGCAAGATGTCACTATCAAGCGCGTTACTTTTCTGATGACAGTGACAATTTCACCAAAATGGGTTTCATGGACATTTTCAAAAAAGAGGAAAAGGACTTTTTCTACGTAACGTTAGCCTTCTATCTATTGGTTGAGGAGCATTCTCTCACTAGAGCTAAAAGGCCCAAAAATAAGTCTATTTCTTTCGTAATGTATATGGCCCTGTCTACTTCTGGTTGACAATACAACTTAGCTAGCCGATTAGACTTTTTGTCGACTTGCTCCAAATTAGGCCAAAGTTTTGTTTTCTTTTTGGTAAATCTTTTACATTGATTGTTTGAAGTCCTTTTGTTCATTGGACCTTTGTGGCCTTTATTATTAATTTTGAACATTTTTATTGAAAGAACAAAAATCAATAGCAAAAATACCAAGAGAATACCAATAAAAAAAGATCTAATAACGACCATCAAACATCGTTTTGGTGAATTACTCCATTTTTTGAAATGTGAACAAAAAATAGTAAAAATTAAGCACTCGAATAGATTTTTTGACATATTTACACACACCTAGGGATTCATTTTTCACTTTTTTCCCCTTATACCACGATCAAACTAGGTTTGTTGGGCATATGTGCTCAACATAAGAGAATTGAAGCTAAAATCTGTTAGAATTTTGTGCAAGGATGATAGTGTTTTACAAGGAGAGTGTCATATCTAGGATAGAACAATGTGTCTATGCATGGCCTAGATTGGCCCTACCATGCTACTGAGTTCAATGCACTTTAACAGAATATGCAATGTATAAGGAGGGTCGTGAGTAGATTGTTCAAGGGTGTTTGATGATGAGGATGCCATTGTCAAACTTTGGCTTCTTGAAGAAAAAATTTTGCAAGGGCATTTCTCATTCTCTGATGGTAAGGCTTGAAAATAATGGTTTTATACAACCATCTTTGGGTTACCATACCTATATAGGTTGGTGTAGCTACTATGATTGATTGTGCTCATCATGGAGATCCATAATGGTGGCCTTGTGAGACACTAGAGACTCCTTTTGTCTTTGAACCGTTTGTGTCATTAACTGAACTTGACCCATGTGGGTTTGGGGTGAGTTAGTGGATCCTTCTTGTGATGTAATGACATCCAAATGGATATAGCGTAGTTTTGTAGCAGTTTTTTGGCTCAACAAATAAATTGTGTATTTCACATGTGTTCAAGGAATATATCTAAAACTCCTTATCTATGAATTTCTGACAAATAAAATACACCCTTTTCCTATTCAATCTGTAAATGTTTTTTCCAATTCCATTTTACAACATTCTTCTGTATGTGAAAATGTGAGAGGAAAAGAAATTTATCAGCCCCTTCAATTGCATTCACATGATCGTCACATAAGTAGTAAGTTACCCCTCCAAGCTGTTTGGGTAGCCATACTTGCTTGGTTCCTTATATGTTTGTTTTTTGTAGGTAGTCATGTTGGCAAGGAGATGGTGGTCTATGGTGGCTCCTTGTTTCACACAAAAATCACTTTGATAAAAGGGTTTTTATTTATATCCTTAGAGCTTTTAATAATCTTTCTAGCTCTTCTCGTTGATCGTCCGCTCTAGTTCCTTAGGCATTTTTAAAGTGGGTTACAAGAAATCTATGAACAATATTGCATCCAGGTCATAAAACTTGTTGAAAGGTATAGCGTTCAAAGAAGCTTTCTATGTAACCTTGTATGCCAAAAGTGAAAAATCTAACTGAATTTCCCAATCGTTCCTTTACTGATATGATGATTTTGGTGAAATTTGTGCTCAATATCTTAGTGGTGCATTTAGCTTGACCATTTTCTTGTGGATGATAGGGAGCAGACATATTGTGTATCATCATGGATTTGTCAGGTAAGTGTTCAATCACTTAATTTAGGAAGTGGGTGCCCTTATCATTGACAATCTTGATGGGAAATCCATATTTCATAAAGAGATTTTCATACAAGAATAGGGATGTAGTTCCTGCATCATTTTTTCTCATGGCCTTCACTTCTTCTCACTTTGTCAAATAGCCAGTAGCTACAATGATGCATTGGGTTTGACTCCTGTAGATGTTGTGTTGTATTGTCCTTACAAAATTGATACCCATATGGTAAATGCTCCGATCCCCATCATTGGTCCTAAAGGCATTTGCTCTTGTTATGCTGGCATTTTTGCTCTTTGACAAGCATCACATTGTATAATGTACTAATCGATATCAAAGAATAGTGTAGGCCACCTAATTCCAACTATCATAATTGATTTAAAATTCTCCCTACTACCAATCTAGCATGCACTTAATTGAGAATAAAAGTTTACCCATCCTCGCTGACACATAAACAAAGCTCCCAATTCTTACAGTGTTTATATAACTAGTCCTTGATTAGAATATAATCTTTGGCTTCTATTTCCCCTACTCTTTGTCTTCATTTTCTTCATGTCTCAAGTAAAAACCCTTGTGGTGAGGTATTTTTATATAATAAGCTAGCTTATCTTCAATTGTTATGCCGTTTGAATTAGGATTATATCAACCTTTCTTGTCACAAAAGTTGGTTGGTGTGGTTTCATTCACACATATCCCTAATGTTGCCAAAAATTTTGTCCATTCAAAGGGTTGAAGTAAGTGTTCTAGAAATGGATCAAGGATGTAATATCTGTCCTTGAATTATCTCTCCAAAGTTGCAATCTTCGCTCAGAAAATTTCTATGGTTTGACGCTCCACACATCTAGAGTTGTGGTTTTGACTTTAGTCATGAAGGTAACTTAGTATGTGCCATGGTGGCTAAATCAATTTCTTCAATAGGTATTTTTGATACGTGGGAGAGGGGGAATGGGGGAACACACCTAGCACAACAACAAAGGCCCCTCTATAGCTCAGGGTATCTACAACACCCCTATCCTCTCAAAAAACACCTTCAAAAACACACCTTACACTGGCAGACCATTGCATGCTCATTTCCCAATGCTTACACACTCCACAAGACCACCACACAATGCACACCTACTTCCATGGTCTGTCTCCACTCTTGCACATAGACACAACCACTCAATCTCACTCTCTTGCACAGAGCACCGCTGGTCCGGGGGGGGCACACACATCCACACTGCCGACACCGTGGGGAAACACAAGAGCAAGAGAAAGAGAAGGGGGGAAGGGAAAACAGTAGCAAAATTGGGCAATAGTGGCTTGATTATACTTCAAGAGGCATGTACAAAGATTGCAATGCCATTACAATGGCCATTTTCAAGAGAAATTACAAAGGGGGTTGACATGCACAGTCCTTTGCCAAGAAATTCCACTATGTAGGCTTCAAATGGCACCAAAAAAGCCCTTCATTTGATTAGAAGAAGACATTTTATAGCGGGGGGGCTTTAACTTTGGAAACTTCTCTCTAATTGGTCCATCTGGTACCTTAATTTGGCATTTTTTGGACGGTCAGAGCCACCTCATTTTCATCTGCTCTCTAACTGCCCTCTTTGGCTTGTGCTTGAGAAGGGGAGGGGGAGCGGGGTGCACTAGCGATGTCGCTAGTGCCCCTTGGAGTTTTTTATTGAATTATTTATTTTTCCCTTCATTTTCACCCTTTGGGAGGCTTCCTTTGATTTGGCTCGACTTTGGCCTTTGACCACCTATTTGATTGCCCTCATGGCCCTTTGTCCGGCTAGGTTTGGACATCCTTTGGACTCTCCCTCTTTCTCCCGCTCCCTTTTGGTCCTTCTACTCCCTTTTCCCGGCCTTCAATTGATTTCTTGGCTGCACTTTGGGCTCTCTCCCTTTCTCTCTCACGCATGGGCTCCCTTGCAGTCGCTTTGTCCGGCTTCCTTTGGAGCCACTTAGACCTGCACTGCCCGACCATCTTCTCTCTCTCACTTCACATACGAAACCTCCCCTCTCTCACACTCTCTCTACTCCATGCCTTGGAGTTCCCTTAGAGTTCATCCTCAGTAGCTCCTCACATGACCCTACCCTTGCATATGTCACCTACCTTGCCCCAAGCACTAGCGACATCACTAGTGGGGGCAGGCGCTTGGCTTGCCTTCCTTTCAAAATTTCGGGGCCGATATGGCCACCCATGTGAAATTGCCCCATAGCGGATGTTGTGCCATGTCACCATCACTTGCCCAACCCCCAACACCGCCCCTTGGCCACCAGGAGTGCCATCAATAGCTGGCTACCGACTACCGCCACCAAAACTGCCTTTGCACCGCCTCGAGCAGAGCTCGCGTAGCAGTAACTTCTGCCACCACAACTCACTGCCACAGTCGGGATCTTGGAGAGATCTCTCTCCTCAATGCACACCCCAAATGACACACGCCCTAGGTTATGTTGTGGAGCACTTTTTCCTAAAGTTGTGCATACAGGCTCATCTGTGAGCCATGTGGCACCATATGGGGCGGCCCCTCTTGGGGTGGGTTGGAAAAACCCCCAAAAGAACACATGTTTTTTCCTTGCTTCACACTGTTGTCATTTATTGCTCACAGACCCAACTCCCAAGTCGTAAAAATTGTTCAGAAGCGCTTCTCCCCGGCTCCGAAGTCCCTTGCCTTGGCCCCCTTTTGGCTTTGACGGGCCCGCTATATGAGGCTGTAAAAATCCAAAAAAATCATATATATGCTCTCCACATCCAAATGCTACAGGCTTCACCATGCCGTAACTCGGCGCTCGTGCATCTGTTTGCCAAGCCATCTGTTTCAACTAGCTCAATGCATCACCCACTATCTTCTTGAACTTTGTTGAGATCCAAAAAAATGCCATATGTCACGACTCCACATGCAATCAACCCGGCCTATAACTGGCCCTCGAAAAATCTTCTGACGACCATAACTTGCAATCCAGAGCTCCAATTTGCAATCCAAAAAGACGTGCATGTTCCATAATTTGAGCACTACAACTCTATTTGGCGATATCCGCCTAGGCCACCTGTCTCGAGTTGCCCTATCCGTCGGGGATCTACTGAGCCTTCTAACTTTGAACTTTAATATCTTGCACATCGAGGCTCTGTTTGAAGAGCTGTCTGGACCAGCTTGCACAGCATCTCAAAGACCACATTCTAGAGCACTGACTTAGCACTTCAATCACCTTGATCTATCATCCTAACTGGACCATCCTTGAGCCTTTTTGGCCTAAAAAGATGCATTAAGCATACATTCCCGCTGCCACTAGTTTGCCCAAGGATTTTAAACCTGCTCTAGCCTTTTGCACTGCACCTGCCTACAGCCATGAAGCCTGACATTACACACTTCCCAACTTGGACCAACTTTGGCTGCACCAATGTCCGTAGGTAAGTGGTTCTTCAAATTAATTCATGTGATCACTCTCACTTGTCTATGTATATTAATTGTACCCCCAATCTTGGATAGTTTGCAATTGCCTTGTGAATGGTCTTTTTGAAATGTCATCATCATTGGACTCTTTACCAAAATCTAAAACAACAAAGGTTTAGCTTTTTCTATGCTCGGGTCTCGATAATGTTTTCATCTGTTTTTCATATTCTACATAGCTTCCAACCCTACTCAATAAGCTTCTAATGCAACATTTATTGGTTCAAACACTTTATTGACCCAGGCTAAATCCCTTGTTGCAAGGTCTAATGATTCCTTTTCCTGTTTCGGCCAGTGACTTAAGCCCTTTTCTCTAGCAGTTTCTCTCCTTCCCTCGCTATAATTGTTGTTTTTTTTTCTACAAAATGTTTTGTTTTTGCTTATACTTTTGTTTGAGTTGTTTGTGTTCCTAGATATATATTGTTAGTATCTTTTTTTTTTTTTGCAAAACTCACAATTTGTGAGTGAATTGTATTAAATAGATTTACAAAACAACCTCAAGCTCACACCGAGCCTTGAGGTGCTCAGGATTAAAAACTAGATGTCTACCGTCTCTCAACGAGGCCTATCATCATCCACTTAACAAAGTAGGTGCACTATAGTTCTAGGATTGGATGCAAGACTCAAATGACTGGTATATTGTTAGTATCTTCTTTCTCCTAGACTTTGGCTTGAGTATTGTCACAACTTTCAAAAGTATGTTTACCATCCTTTCAAAGTAGTTACCATCCTTTCACTCTGGACCTCAAGCTTGTCCTCCTTCTTGTCACACCTGTCTCCTAGATCAATTGCATCCAAAATAAAACATTTTAAGATTGTTTGCTTCATGTTATACAAGATAGCATGTAGTGTTTTATTTTAGGATCCCGTTCAGGAGATAATAATACCATCCTTTCCTCAACATGTGTTTCCCTTACTGGATATGTAGAAACATACTATCTCACATGGCTAACACAATCTCATATGATCTCGCCTTGTTTTTGTTTAAAGCTATAGATTTGTTTGATAGTATCACATGCTAAATTCTAATTTTACAAAAGGAAGCCACAAAACTTTTTCCAAGTGTGGCTAGGTATGTTATGATTCCATTCTCCAAACTTTTGAACTAAGTTATTATCTTGTTTTTAATAGTCATTCCAAAAACCTCATATTGACAGTGAAATTACTCACCTTTTTGGCTCATACTACATGCTTAAATCTTGCTAGATGGTCATATAGATCTTTGGATTCCATTGTATTTCTTGACCCATTTCTCAAAATTTACATGTCTTAGGCGTCTTCAAGTCTAGTCGTGGACCAGGTATCTATGGGGAGTGACATTCTTGTCTCTCTACACAAATTTTCACCGTTCTTGTTTAATTTAGACATGGCTACACCCTCGTCCATCAAATCTTGTGAGAGTAAATTGATTGCATCATTCAGCTTAGTGTTGTGCTTTATAGTCACTTCTCAATCTGAGTGCTCCCAAATGAGAGTTTTGAAGCAAAGGGATTCACAATTTTCTTGTTAGGAAATCACTACCTAATTGACAAGCCTTGGTAATTTTTTTTCTTCAATATCACAGTCCCTCAGACTCGAGCCCTCAAATTGAATTTATTGGTGTATTTACCCTAAATGAGTACCTTGAAAATAAAGTCCTGGCATCAAGTTTGAAGACATAAATGATTTTATTATCTCGAAGTGTTTTGGGCTTAGCATTCTTGGCCATCAAAATTTTGGTTAAAACTCCATTGATCCATTATATATCCCTGAGCTTTCATCGTCAAAATTTGCTTTGTGGCCATTCCTAAGTTGGACAACACACATCTCACTAACTCTATGGAAGGAGGAGTTTCCTTCACCTCGACTACATGTGTAGTCTTGGTTGTTGTTGGAACCACCACTTGTCCCCACCTATTTACATTATCATAGTCTTCTACCTCCAAGAATTTAGTATTCTTTGATTTTGTGAAATAATCACCCTATTGTCAAGTCAACAAATGATTTTGAAACTCGATATCATGGTCATTGATTCTTATTGTATAAGTATTCAAAAGATCTATGTTAATCTGATCCCCATGTTTATTTTACTTGTAAGACTCGAGGACATTCAAGAATCTAACCATCGTGTCTATTCAGAGTTGTTTGATTGAGAATCCATCTTAGAGTTGATGTCATAGTAGACTTCAAGGTTTTCTTCAAAACATTTTTCCAACTAGACTCCCTTATTTACACTTTCATCGGTGATGCCCTACTTTCAAAATCTTTGAACGCCCCATGGTGTCTTGATACCCGACTTGATCTACGGTTTATAGATTAGCAATTAAGCAATGAACCTAGGTAATTTGATTACCAAGTGCTTATAATTCCATTACAATCCTCAAGCTCCAATATGCTTCTTGATACCACCGTTTCTAGCAATTCTCTAACTTTGTAAAAGAAAGTACAATTCAGCACTATTAAAGTTCAGTAAATGCACTCTGCATGTGGTGTATCTCTGAGCAAAAACTTCCCAAATCAGGTGTGAAATTTGTAATTGTCTCTATCTAACCTAGAAACTTTTTTTGAGCATAACTTGACTTCTAGTGGGTATTTTTAGTCCAATCTAAAAGATTTGGAAACCACTCAAGTAGCTCTACAACCTAGTCAAGTCAGATACCACCCTCACATGCAACAATACAATATCACCCTAGAGATCTGGACCTTTGTGACCTTTCACAAATTTAAGATTATTTTGATGTCGTTTTTTTTAATTTCTTGGTTATTTTGCATTTCTTCCCAATTTTCTATGATGTTCTTAGTTTCAATGTCCAAAAGATCAAAATTCAATGTGCATCAGGTATTTGATATGTACAAGCAAATGGTCCAAAAATCTCATGTGGTCCTATATCACGATACTAGTCTACAACATAATTTTTCACAATTGATGTTTTTTGGTGTATTCCAACTCTACCTCATCCTACATACCCTATTCGTGATGCCAAAAACTGAATTGATAAAGAAGTGTCAAGAACACCAAATAAATTCTTATTACACCTTTTGACTTAGTGAATGTTCCCTACTTAATGATTGTCCCACACGTCTCAATCCAATGCTATTCATAAGGTCATTAGCCGACGATACCCCAGCAACCCCAAATTCCCAAACACAAACAATCGACTATTCAAGTGCAAAGGAAGGATTACTCTAGAGTAAACTAAAGGAAGACAATGTTAAGAGAAAAATATCCATGTTAAAGGTTTCTCTAGCTTATGTGGCTAAGTCCCTTGCAACACTACCAAATGCTAAACATCTTTCCAACCCGTTTTAAGCCTATTGTAAAATTAGCAACAAGAACCTCACATTAATGCCAATACCAAGGACATACTCTACTCGCCTAGGGCATGGAGGCAAACACAAACATGTCTCATCCTTGGAAAACTATGTCAATGTTATTAATCCTTTAATTGATCCTTGGAAAACTATGCCAATGCAATTAATCCTTCATATGCAAGCGAATCTTTGTCATCTCAATGTCCAACCGGAACCCAATTGCAACCAAAATCATAAGAACTATTGTGAGAACCATGACAACTAATCCTAGGGCTTTGAGTAGCTCTTATAGCAAGAGATTACAAATCATGATACTATGACTCAAACCCTAATTCCAACAGGTCAAAATTAGCGAGTATGACACCACATAGCTTAGGAATGATGCAAGCTTTCATATGCAACTAATAGTTTGTCAATCTGATGTCTGAATCTTGAGATATGGCTTCAAATAGCTTGTAGGTGCTCATCACCAACGCAAGAGAGACTTACATTAGATCCAAGATCCCTCACTTTGTAGATTATAGAAACATTTTGAATCAAATTGTGACAATCAATGAGGAAGTAAGGAGCAAACAGAGTTGCAGACACACAAACACAAGCGTCGTATGCTCAACACAATATTCTCTTTAATAAAAAGATTATGAAAATCGTTAGAAAAGTGACTATGATACTTGGGGTCAAAGTCTAAAAATTTTGGTCCATGGCCAAGAATGGTTCTCAATTGATACAAACGGGCAATAGAGATAAGAGTTACAATCTAAATGCTTGTAGTTCCAACTTAACTTACCAATAATAATGGAAATTACATAAGTTGGGTGGGTGAACAAATTTCCATTGGTCACTCTCATAAAATAAGGTGAACATTACATGAGTGATTACAAGGGTGCCTCCTAATAGTATGCTATGATGCATATATTAGCTTGCAACTAATAGGAGTCCAAGAAAAAATTGATGTGTGTTACATGTACCAATTTTCATCAAGCTCGGTAGGAGCATGGCTGATAATGTAACTTTTATGGTTTCGTGATATATACATACACTCACTATTGTGAGTTTTGGGGGAAAAAATAAGAAGAGAAGATCTCAACCAAAAAGGGAATTTCATTTTATGGTGGTTCTTGCATTTTTTTCTTTACACAGTGGAGCTTAACTTTTTCAACCTTTCATGCAAAAGAGTCATATAGACGTGTATAAACTTAGCCATTTTGATTTATGAATTCAAACTAACAAAATCGCACAATTTGAATGGCGATAAACATCGCTTTACTCTTGAAAACCTTCCCTTTCAAGAAGCGATTGTTCTTGAATATTCCTATTTTCCAAGTATTTTGGATCCAATTCCATTTTTTTCCTGCTAGGCCACAAATTATCGGGCACTCCTTGAACGGGTGAAGGAGGTCTTCGCTAGCCGTTCTGCATTGCCAGCATCTATCCGGATCAATTTTTCTGGTAGTATTGTTTTGTAATCTTAGGACAAATACCCACATTACCTAGCTCTGGATTTGATCAAGATGCTTTCATATATTAACTAGGATTTGATCAAGATGCTTCATGTTTTTCCCTAGGGTTCATGCCTGGGGGATTCACTATTAGTAATGGGGGGATGTCACCTGCGTGCATCAAAATTAGAGAAACCCCCCTATGTACGGTATCTTACTTGCTAACCTACCCCCCTACATATGGACAAGATACGGACGCTCTTGCAATGAGTCATCCCCCTTCATATGGATTTTGTACGGAATGTAATGACCCACTATTTTATGTAAACTAGTAACATAACAATTTTAGAAGCACATGCTTTTGCAAAAATACATGTTGAATTGCAAATGAACAGAACTGTACATTGTAGTGTGTTCTCATTTGCAATAGATATTAAGAGAACAAACCATGAAAAGAAACAAATACAATGAATACTAAATTAAAATAAACCAATCGTTTAAATGTAATTTATCAAAAAACAAATAGCATTTGCCTTGTAAACTAATACAAATCTCAATCTCAAAACATATTATACTACGCACCTACTTAGTAGGCTTCCCACATGGGATTTAAGGCACACATATGAAATGGATTGTTCTCTAAATAACAAAATAATGCATACTCTTAAACAACCATGAAAAACTTCACTCATCAAATCAAAACACATTACAAAACAGCCCATTGAAAGATTAATATTTTTGAACAAAAACAATTATATGTGATATGAATGCACGTCTATGCTTAAGCAAAATGCAAATTTTAAAAAAAGCACCATCTGTATCTAATTTTGAGTTTGTACATAAAATATAAATCTTAAAAATTTCGCCAGAGTCTCCTTTGTACGGAGACCTCTTTCTCAAAAAAAATCAATATACCCTTTTCTTGGGCTCCCACATGGGATTTTCATCACATAATTTCTTTTTCCAAAAAAATTGTCCACCTCATCTTGGGCTCCCACGTGGGATTTAAGGATTATCTTACACATTAAAATCATTCACATTTTCAATAGAGTCAAAGTAATCTAACTTCAAAGTGGTGGTATGACATGCATATCATAGTACATAAGAAACCTCCAATCACATGTCTAATCACACGAGTACCAAAAGGCCACGTCCACATCGATAGGCGATCATGTACAAAACAAACACAAAATGAAATCATAAAAGTAGCTTACCAAATCAACTTAAGAACCCTAAAAAAAAAACTACATTCCAAGTGCTAGTATGTCATGCTTCTCATACTATACAATCAACAAAATGTCATGTTCATGTCATATGGCTGCCGTGTACATAAAATACATAAATCAAAACATCAAAATGAAATGTCTGAAGAGAGTTTCCTAAACCAAATGTGCACCCCTTAATCAACATTTCATTGTTCCACATGCCTTGTCAGACAAACATCTTTCACAGAGCACATCATCTTTTTATGCAAGTACTCCTATTTAGGTACTGAGCACAATTCTAAGTCAATATTTTAAAAGCTAGTCATCCCTCATCTTTGCCACTTGCATCTAGCATAAGTATCGACCTGTAAGATTCAAAATAGTTACACTTAGAATTAGCAAATAAATATAGCTCCTTATTATACAAACCAATCTCATGAACTTTTCTCTTGCACATGCTTGAACCTGATTAGCAAATGATGTCAATTTACCTTTCACGTACTCATTGAAGACCTTGTAGTCCTTAACATCAAGCTGGTATTTCTTAGTCTCCAAATCATACGTCAAGTTTGCAAGTGAAATTATAGACTCCAAGGATACACATTGATTGTCCACAAGATCGTATGTATAGCTCCTTGCATCCTTAGCTTTTTGATACCATGCAAGATGTATCTCTACATTTGCAGGTCGGTCAAGAAGATCAATAGGACCCCTGGTCTCTTTCATAGCATCTCCCACTTTTCTTCTCATACACAACTCTTCCAAGATACCATGTACCTTTATCTGCACCTTCGCTAGTGCTATAGATCTTTCCTTTCCTCTTGCACCTTGTGTCATCTTTGGAAGACAAACCCTCAAATAAAACAGCACAATCTGAGCCTACTAAAAAATAATCTCCTATTTAAAACCTGATCTTTTTATCCATTGAATAGTAAATCCCACTTTTCGCCCTTGTTAGTTTGTCCTTAGACAGAGTTGGATTTCCATTTAGCTGACTCACAAGAGTACTCTTACACATTTTCTTGCCATCTATCTCTACAATAGAACAGAACTAGCTCTGAACTTTCTCCTCTTTATCAACTATCTCATCAAACACATGGCGTAACTCACATTTTGCGACTATCACATCATCTTTGTCACATCTGCTCAACTCATTTGCACCTTCCTCTATCTCAAGAGGAACATCATCAACAACTCCATAATCCAAAATCTGGTCATCTGCATTGGCAATCATTATATCTTCAAGATCTCTCTTTTGCCATGTGTCATAGCACCAAGAGATATCGTGAATGCCTAGTATTTTGCACACATCCTTTGCTTCACAAAAGCCCTCTCTTAAAGCTCGTACTATGTCCTCATCACAAGATACAGACATGTAGTCACCAAGATTGCAAATGGAACGCCAGGTGCATGATTCATTACAATCCATATGCTTTCTTGCTTAGAGTGTGCTGCTGGAAAAACACCAGGGTATGCTAAATGTGTATATATTTGTAATTATATACAAAATAGAGACATTGTGTATGTGTGACACATAGACCCAAGGTATGCTAGACGTGTCTTGGCAAGAAACTATAGCTCAAGAACACACCCGGTCAAGCCATATGACCATGTGGAAAATTGAGACTATAGAATTTGTAACTACACATAAAAGAAACTAACGATCTTAAAATCTTTAACGCTTTTTATCGTAAAAAGAGACACAACTATACATTTGGTAAGAATGGATAGCTCAAGAGACCCGGTCAAGCCATATGGATAGCTAGAAGAACTAAAGGTAAAAATTGATAGCTCAA
The DNA here is from genome assembly GCF_014529385.1 of Adiantum capillus-veneris. Lineage (NCBI taxonomy): Eukaryota > Viridiplantae > Streptophyta > Polypodiopsida > Polypodiales > Pteridaceae > Adiantum > Adiantum capillus-veneris. Next base: position 469,223 of record NC_140944.1, on the reverse strand, counting down.
GATGGCACACCCGGTCAAGCCATATGACTATGTGACAAATTGAGACTATATTTGTAATTATATACAAAATAAAGACATTGTGTATGTGTGACACATAGACCCAAGGTATGCTAGACGTGTCTATATTTGTAATTATATACAAAATAAAAACATTGTGTATGTGTCACACATAGATCCAAGGTATGCTAGACGTGTCTTGGCAAGAAACTACAGCTCAAGATAACACATCTGGTCAAACCATATGACCATGTGGGAAATTGAGACTATAGAATTTGTACCTACATGTAAAAGAAACTAATGATCTTAAAATATTTAACGCTATGATGTCACACATCCAGTTTGAGATTAAGTACATTCTTTATTGAGTTAATACAACACTACCACCCAAAACTGTGAATATGGCCAAAGCAATAAAGATTGCGGCATATTAATCTCTTTAAGACTGAAGCATATAAAATACTTTAACCATATAAAAAACAAGGTTTACAAGATCCAACATTTTCCAAGTTTCCAAGCATTTTTTTATTGAACACCTTTCACTATGGTAGATGGAATCATTATTTAACAAAAAAAATATGCATTATATATACATAGTCCGCATTGTTTAGTGAAGAGTTGAACTCTTTAATGGACATTGAAAACTGAAATAATGCATTCTAATTTTCATAGATTATCACTAACTTGCAAAATCTAGGGTAGATTTCGAGCTTGCCTTGAAAAAATTTGACAAAATGTGACAAGATTTAGTGTAACTACCGATAGATGCTTCAAACTATGAGCTAAAAGCCAATTTAGTGCATCGGATAGGCAACGAGAGGCTCAAGGAGTCAATAGTGTTGGTGGTTGCAGTGGAAGAAGTCAGGACTCGGACGCCAGCTACAGCAGGTCGGGACGTCAGGACTAAGCGTCATTGATTAGCAAGTCAGGACTCAATGCCATAGCTAAAGCCTAGGAGCATTGAGCAGGCAAAAATGAATCATGACTAAAGTGAACTGAGAACTCACCCTGCATCTGGCAATCGCTTCGGTTGCAAGGTGCTAGCCTCCCATTATGAGTGTCAGCACAAACTCCTCCTCTCATCGTCATCATCCTTGCCAAAGAAGTCTAAAAAGAGGAAGCTTAATAAAATGAGGCCCAAGAAATCCGTTGAGAACGCGAACTTGCTGTGGGAGACAGAGCTCAAAACTACAAAACAAAGGCCACAAAGCAAGCACTCACAAATTTAACTGATTAATAGAGAAAAGCTAGCTTTTTAATGAGATGTAGCTATAGCAAAAGGAAAAAACCGCCGTTCTAGGTATACAAGACACCATCAACCAGTTCGGTAGGATTAATGACATGATGCTGAAGACATTGAAGCTTATCCCACATACATAAGCTTGCATCATAGTGTATAGACAAACATCTCAAGCATAGAAACAGTATACAGTTTACAGATCAACATTGATTGAAGAAAGATTTTGTGGCAAAGCCTTGCTAACTTGAAACAAATTTGGAATCCAGCATTGGCTGGGAGTGGTGAGCGTAGATCTAAAGCCAATGTCTACCAAGTGAGGGGGGGTACTAGGAAGCTAGAGAAGTTAGAGTAGCAGCGGTGAAAATTTCACTTAAAGAGATCTGACAACCTTCACTGAGGACAGATCTGAACATTGTTTTCAAACAAGACAATTGCACACGCTAGCTACATTGTCAAATATAAACAAAACTGACATAAATGGAATTGTAACATCAGAGAAATGGCAAAGAAGGCATGACGAAACATCATTTCATAGAATAAAATAGAATAAAGAACGATAGAATGAGATCTTAAAGTCACTCACCTTGAAGGCAATCACAGTTTTTAGCCTCTTTGCGGACAACGTCAAGGAAATAATCAATGAGCTCCGCGCCTTTGGTGTAGTGAACCTTGGCCCAGTTGTTGCCAGCTTTGAACTGGCCAAAGATGAAGTTATCAGGGTGGAAGATCTACCCATAGGGGCGTGTTCGAACACTGTCCATAGTAGCTGGCTCCAAATCCATGAGCACGGAACAAGGCACATAGCACCCGCAGCTTTCCTCGTTGTAGTACACATTCACTCTCTCCAGCTGCACGTCAGCGTCATCGCTGTATGACCCCGTGGGATCAATGCCGTGCTATGTGCATACCACCTTCCAGAACTTGGCACCGATTTGGTTGCCACATTGGCCCCCTTGCACATGCAAGATCTCACGCATCTTGATGAGGCTGAGAGGAGAGCGAGAGAGCAGTAGATGAGAAGCTACTTGGCTATGGTGACGTAGAGCTCTCCTGCTGTAGAGGTTAGCCTAGATCTGAAAAATGATCGATTTCCGCTCTATTAAAAGGGATGTGTGCAAGTCTTGAGTTCAACTCTCCTCGTCGACTAGATCTTTAAGGTATCTTGGGATAGTTTCCTACGATGTTAAAACTCTCTTCTTCTTCTTCTTCTTTTGCTCTCTCTCTCTCTCTCTCTCTGTCTCTCTCTCTCTCTCTCTCTCTCTCTCTCTTTTGCCAATGTGTGGCAGGATAGAGAGGAATTAAAATGTATTCTTGTTCTTCAATGATTGACATTTTGTTGATGACTACACTTATGTGTTATTTTTGTGGACATAATTGCATGTTTTGTGAGGTAATATGTGACAAATTACATGCTAACCACTCAAAAATGCATCTCAATTGTCAAAAAGGAATAAAAATTAAAAAAGCTTGATCAATCCGACCAAAATAGATACATGGATACTTTCATAATTTTGAAAATTTGAAGGGTATTTTGGGAAGTTTGACAAATTAGAGGGGTTTGATCTTGGCTTTAAGAAAACGAGGAAATTTACATAAATTTTAGTGTAATTACCGACAAAAGCTTCTAATTTTGACAAAGAAAATGAGAGAATTTCAAGTTTTCCCTTACTTTCACCACGCCGTGAAAGTATTCATCGATGCAGAGAGAGAGAGAGAGAGAGAGAGAGAGAGAGAGAGAGAGAGAGAGAGAGAGAGAGAGAGTCTTACTAATGTATTTAAGGTGGCTCAGGTAGTTGAATGTATCCCTAATGTAACCACCCTCCTTCCCCCCCCCCTCCCTTATGTGTATGGTATGAGTATGAAATAATGAGGGGCTACCCCTATTGTATATGCTTATGTACAAAATCTAAAAACCCCCCTATTGTACACTCACGTGGTACCGTACAGAAAAATACAGTGAATCCCCAGGGGGTTCATGGAGAAATCTTTCTCCGTTTTATGTAGCCTGCAAGTTCAGAAGAGCAAGAGACTCAAGTGTGTGTCTTTGGTAGGGTAGGATACATGTAGCTTTGTTGAAGAGTGGCATGCTAATGGTGGGTTGAGGGGTCGGGCTACCCTACCTACAATGTAAGTGGTCCTCCCTTGCCATACCCTTTCTTTTTGACACTTGGGAGAGGTCACCCTCCCACCTCCTCCTTAGGAGGACAAAGGGCATCCATATCTGCCCGGATTCGTTGCAGCATTTCCCTTTGAGTGCAAGAGATAGAAATCATTTGTGGCAACAAAATGTGACTTTAACAAGGGAATGACTACATCATTGAAGCTTATCTTGTTGGGGATCTATTCTATATAGGAGGGGGTTGCGCTAGTCAATGGTTTATATGAACCAAGTTGGATCTCCCTAGCAATCGTGAATGTTAGATTATGGGTTTTTTATTTTTTTACTATTAGTTTGGTGGGTTTGAGAGGGGAGAGGGAGGGAGAGACATGGAGAGATACATAAATAGAAAAAGTGGGAGGTAGAGAGAGATATATGGGGGGGGGGGGGGGGGGGGGGAGAGAGAGAGAGAGAGAGAGAGAGAGAGAGAGAGAGAGAGAGAGAGAGAGAGAGAGAAATATTGAAGAGATAGCTACAGAGAGAGAAAGGTAGAGATGGATAAAAATTAAAAAAAGCTCTCTCCTAAAAGCTCGATCAAATAGCTCCAATCACCTTTGGTAAAATACAACATCTAGGCAATGTCCGAAAAAAGCTCACTCTAAAAGCTGTTCAAAAAGCTCTCACCATTCCAATCCCCTCAATGCTAAGTGGAGATACACTTCCTTGATCATTGCTCTACAAAAGTAAACCCCCTTATTTTTTAATATCAAATTTGAAAAACAAACACCCTAATTTATTATTTCTAAATTTTACATGCTATAGTCGATTTGAGTATGGAGGCTTCCATGCATAAATATGGAAAGAGAGGAAGTGTTGTAGGCATGTATACGGTTGGTAGGCACTAAGTTTATGTTTTTTTGATGGACATGGGTCAATGCCAACTTGGAAGATGAAGGTCAAGGCCAAAAGAGGGTGGGTTGGTAGAAGTTATATTAAAAGACAAAGAAAAAATGATGTATTGGCAGCCTAGTGCAATAAGGTGGGTGCATGAAAATGTAGTCATGCATGCCCATGTGTGGGTGTGTGTCTAGCTGGCCTATTTGTGTGGTTGAACTAATGGTGAGAGAGCTAGTTGACTGTGGTGGCTTGGTAGCATGGCCTCAAGTGGACGTGTGTGTGCATCTTGATGGATGCAAGTTTTTTAGCATGGATGTGTGGGTATGGGCCTTATATGTGTGTGCATGTACGTTGAGAGAGAGAGAGAGAGAGAGAGAGAGAGAGAGAGAGAGAGAGAGAGAGAGAGAGAGAGAGAGAGGCACCCACCTTGCTTGCCTTAAGCAAGCACACTCTGTGCCTATTGTAAAGGTCGATGATGTTGAAGGGTAGAGAGGGAGAGAATTCTCAATAGAGATAAAGAGAAATAGAGAGTGTTTCATAACTAACCAGCCATAGAAATGAATTGATAGTTATATAATGAGGAGAAGGATCTCTAAGTGTAAACTTAAACTCATTATTGTGTTGTAGTACTTTGAAAGTACCTTTTTTGTTGTAGGAGAAATTTTGTGTTCCAAATTTGGTAAACCTTGATGTATCATGCGGCACCAAATACTTGTTAGGGGAACTGATGAAAACCCACTCTTGAAATTGGCATTAAAGTTCAGTACCACCATACTAGATATCTGCTTCAATTTTGGTATATTTCCGTATTATATATGCCCCTTAGCCAACAAAACACATGCATACATCATTAATTAATTATGAAGGTTAAAAGTTACCAGTGGGTAGCACTTTTGGCATGTGAAGAAATAGCCAACTTTGATCCTAGTTGACCATCCTCAGTTACCATTGAGTTGCTGATGCCATGGTGTGATAAGTTGTGTTTTTTGACCTGTGTTACTAGTTTCATAATATTGATCTATATTGTTATTTTTACCATTTTAAGCTGTGGCTTGACTCCTTGCATCTATTGACACAAGTTGATGGCCTTGGATTGGAATTTGGAGTTGTGGACCCCCTCTAGTACGGTGCTTGCACAACTTGAAGGTCTCTCACTTGGTCTTTCTGGACCTACTTAGGGTTTTGACCCCAAATTTCTCTATGATAATTTTGTGACTTGGTAATAGGTTGCTATAGCTATTAATAAAAAAATTATGGAGTCTTCCATAGGATTTGGGCTTGATTTGTGTCTATCTCCTTTTGGGGGAAAAGTGCATCCTTTGGAAACTCTTACACCTCTATTAAACACCCCCAATCTTGCACAGAGTGCATGCACCTATTTGTCAAAATGTTCATCACCCCAATAATCTAATGGAAAATAAAGAGGCCCTCCTAAACCCCATCCTCTTCCTAATAAATTGGTTTGCATATCTATCGTGTCTTGCCATTTTCTCTCTAGACTTCTTAGTTTTTTGGCCAAAACTTGACGACAAGAAAAAAGAAACTGAAATGTGCTTTAAAGTATATAGAACTTATTCCTCTAGTGCGGTGCTTGCACAACTTGAAGGTCCCTCATTTGGTCTTTTTGGACCTACTTAGGGCTTTGACCCCAAATTTCTCTATGATAATTTTGTGACATGGTAATAGCTTGTTATAGCTATTAGATTAAAAAATTTGGAGTCTTCCATAGGATTTGGGCTTGATTTGTGTCTACCTCCTTTTTGGGGGGAAAAGTGCATCCTTTGGCAACTCTTACACCTCTATTAAAAACCCCCAATCTTGCACAAATTGCATGCACCTATTTGTCAAAATGTTTATCACCTCCATAATCTAATGGAAAATAAAGACGCCCTCCTAAACCCCATCCTCTTCCTAATGAATTGGTTTGCATATCTATCGCGTCTTGCCATTTTCTCTCTAGACTTTGTAGTTTTTTTCCAAAACTTGATGACAAGAAAAGAGACACTAAAATGTGCTTTAAAGTATATAGAACTTATTCCTCATGTGTGCTCTAAGTAAGAGGCTTCGATCTGGTACCACAAGATGGTCAAATAACATCTACCTAGGAGTTCTCTCTCTCTCTCTCTCTCTCTCTCTCACACACACACACACACACACACACACACACACACACACACATTCACACACAAGGTTGAATGGTAGAAATGAGCTTAGATTTGGCCATTTTGGCTCATATAGAGCTAGGGGATTCCCAATCTCAAGTCTCCTTGACCTACCCCATAAGGTCCTATTGAATTGCACTGTACACTCTCATGTCAAATATTAGCTAATTTGCACACATTAAAACAAATTTGGACTCAATTTTGGGCCCTCTAAGAAACACCAACTCAACATAGAGAGAGGTAATTTTCAAAAATACAAAAGTAGTTTTTTGGAATTTTATTTCTCATGGTACATATGTAAAAGTTTGCTCGATCACTTAAAATGCATACTCGTAAAAAATGCTTTTTGAGAGTGTGCACAAAAATCCATGTCCATGAATCTTAATGAATGATCTGATGCACGATGAAACATAAGACATAAGAGATGTTTTGAAAATACAAAGAGTATCATAGATGCATCTGGAACATCCAAAAATGTTAGGATAGCACTTTAAAACGCTCAAATCTGACGTCTCTAGCTCAAGATATATCATTTTTAAGCCTAGCGCCTTAGGAGGTCAGAACCAAGCGAATAGAGGCCCAAGAGACCCATTCATAGTCTTAAATAGTACCTATCAATCGCCATCAAGTATGATTTGTTCCAATTTGAATTGCGGGTAGTTCATAAAGAGGTGATTGATGCTTGCACACGATGCACACTTACAAGTACCATACTCTATTGGATAGCAATAGCGGGTCATAAAAAGGCGTTCGGCACTTGTGCAAGATGTCACTATCAAGCGTGTTACTTTTTTGATGATAGTTACAATTTCACCAAAATGGTTTTCATGAATATTTTCAAAAATGAGGAAAAAGGCTTTTTCTACGTAACGTTAGCTTTCTATCTATTGGTTGAGGAGCATTCTCTCACTAAAGCTAAAAGGCCCAAAAATAAGTCTATTTCTTTCCTAATGTATATGGCCCTACCTACTTTTGGTTGACAATACAACTTAGCTAGCCAATTAGCTTTTCGTCGACTTGCTCCAAATTAGGCCAAACTTTTATTTTCTTTTTGGTAAATCTTTTACATTGATTGTTTGAAGTCCTTTTGCTCATTGGACCTTTGTGGCCTTTATTATTAATTTTGGACATTTTTATCAAAAGAACAAAATTCAATAGCAAAAATACCAAAAGAATACCAATCAAAAAATGATCTAATAACAACCATCAAACATCTTTTTGGTGAATTACTCCATTTTTTGAAATGTGAACAAGAAAAGTAAAAACTAGGCACTCAAATAGATTTTTCGACATATTTACACACACGTAGGGACTCATTTTTCACTTTTGTCCCCTTATATCACGATTAACTAGGTGTATTGCGCATATGTGCTCAACATAAGAGAATTGAAGCTAAAATCTGTTAGAATTTTGTGCAAGGACAATAGTGTTTTACAAGGAGAGTGTCATATCTAGGATAGAACAATGTGTCTATGCATGGCCTAGATTGGCCCTACCATGCTACTGAGGTCAATGCACTTTAACACAATATGCCATGTAAAAGGAGGGTGATGAGTAGATTGTCCAAGGGTGTTTGATGATGAGGATACCATTGTCAAACTTTGGCTTCTTGAAGAGAAACTTTTGCAAGGGCATTTCTCATTCTCTGATGGTAAGGCTTGAATGTGATGGTTTTATACAAGCATGTTTGGGTTACAATACCTATATAGGTTGGTGTAGCTACTATGATTGATTGTGCTCAAGGGGTGACTACATATAAATTGTGTATATCACATGCGTTCAAGGAATATATCTAAAACTCTTTATTTGTGAATTTTTTACAAATAAACTACACCCTTTTCCTATTCAATCTGCAAATGTTTTTTCCAATTCCATTTTACAGTTATTTTTCGTACATGAAAATGTGAGAGAAAAAGAAATTTAATAGCCCTTCAATTGCACTCACATGATCGTCACATAAGTAGTAAGTTACCCCTCCAAGCTGTTTGGGTAGCCATACTTGCTTGGTTCCTTATATGTTTGTTTTTGGTAGGTAGTCATGTTGGCAAGGGGATGGTCTATGGTGGCTCCTTTGTTTCACACAAAAATCACTTTGATAAAAGGGTTTTCTCTTCATATTCTTAGAGCTTTTAATAATCATTGAGTTGGTTACCCAATCTAGTACCACAGTATATATTTGGATCCATCGTGTGCCTAAAATGAGCTTTTCTCCCTATTTAGCATCAAGGACTACAAAAATTGATGTCAACAATTGACATCAAACTTCATGATGTCAATGCTAGCTTTGCCTGGAGTTTGTGAAAGAGATTTATTGGCAATAGAGAGAATCTCATGTGGACTGTTTTCATCATTTCTATTGTGCCTTGTAATAAGAGTAGAGTAATTGGTGACATTTCACGAGCTTCTTTGTCCATTGAAGCTATTTCCATGTGGCTGAGCCGCCTAAAACTCTTACATCGATGACATCTTTAGATCTACTTCATCTTTGAGTTGGTAAACATGTACCATTAGTAGATGAGCTTGTTTCTACAAAGCTTTCTAATTTATTATCGTGATGTGAGCTTCTTTTTCAGCTTGTGCAATCACCTATTATTTTCTTAGTTTCTTTTTGTAGCTGCGTGCAATTTGCTCAACATATCACTGGTTAGTGGCAAATGAAACTTCTTTAGTTTGTGCATCCATTAATCCACTAAGCCATTACTTTGCCATTCATAGTGGAAAGCTTAATTGCCCTACTTGGTAAAATTTCTTCAATAGTGAAGGTTTCATTGCCCTTTTTCTTGAATTTTGGAAGTGTTGTTTGAAGGAGTTCACCAACACTAGGTCTTCTTCCTTAACCTCCTTCTTTATCCGTTGTGAGCATTTGCCATCCAATCTTTCTAGATCTTCTCCTTGATCTGTCATCCGCTCTAGTTTCTTAGGCATTTTTAAAGTGGGTTACAAGAAATCTTTGAACAGTATTGCATCTAGGTCATAGAACTTGCTGAAAGGTATAGCATTCAAAGAAGCTTTCTATGTAACCTTGTATGCCAAAAGTGAAAAATGTAACTGAATTTCCCAATCGGTCCTTTACTGAAATGATGATTTTGGTGAAAATTGTGCTCAATATCTTAGTGGTGCATTTAGCTTGACCATTTTCTTGTGGATGATAGGGAGCATACATATTGTGTATCATCATGGATTTATCAGGTAAGTGTTCAATCACTTAATTCAGGAAGTGGGTGCCCTTATCATTGACAATCTTGATGGGAAATCCATATTTCGTAAAGACATTTTCATACAAGAGTAGGGATGTAGTTCCTGCATCATTTTTTCTCGTGGCCTTCACTTCTTCTCACTTTGTCAAATAGCCAGTAGCTACAATGATGCATTGGGTTTGACTCTTGTAGATGGTGTGTTGTATTGTCCTTACAAAATTGATACCCATCTGGTAAATGCTCGGATCTCTATCATTGGTCCTAAAGGCATTTGGTCTTGTTTTTGTGGCTTTTTTGCTCTTTGAAAAGCATCACATTCTATAACGTACTACTTGATATCAAAGAATAGTGTAGGCCACCTAATTCCAACTATCATAATTGATTTAAAATGCCCCCTACTACCAATCTAGCATGCACTTATTTGAGAATAGAAGTTTACCCATCCTCGCTGACACATAAACAAAGCTCCTAATTCTTACCTTGTGGTGAGGTATTTTACTATAATAAGCTAGCTTATCTTCAATTGTTATACCGTTTGAATTAGGATTATACCAACCTTTCTTTGTACACAAAAGTTGATTGGTGTGGTTTAATTCACACATGTGCCTAATGTCAGCAAAAATATTGTCCATTCAAAGGGTTGAGATAAGTGTTCTAGAAATGGATGAAGGATGTAACATTTGTCCTTGAATTATCTCTCCAAAGTTGCAATCTTTGCTCATAAAATTTATGCGGTGGTTTAACGCTCCACACATCTAGAGTTGTGGTCTTGACTTTATTCATGAAGGTAACTTAGTATGTGTCATGGTGGCTAAATCAATTTCTTCAATAGGTATTTTTGATACGTTGGAGAGGGGGAATGGGGAACACACCCGACACAACAACAAAAGCCTTTCATAGCTCAGGGTATCCACAACACCCCTATCCTCTCAGATAACACCTTCAAAAGCACACCTTACACTGACAGACCATCGCCTGCTCATTTCCCAATGCTTACACACTCCACAAGACCAACACACAATGCACATCTACTTCCATGGTTTGTCTCCACTATTGCACATAGACACAACTAATTAATCTCACTCTCTTGTACAGAGCACCACCGGTCCGCGCGGGGGGGGGGGGGGGGGGGGGGGGGGGGGGGGGGGGGCATACACATCCACACTGCCGGCACCGCGGGGAAACACAAGAGCAAGAGAAAGAGAAGGGGGGAAGGGAAAACAACAGTAAAATTGGGCAATAGTGGCTTGATTATACTTCTAGAGGCATGTGCAAAGATTGCAATGCCATCACAATGGCCATTTTCAAGAGAAATTACAAAGGGGGTTGACATGCCCACTCCTCCGCCAAGAAATTTCACTTTGTAGGCTTCAAATGGCACAAAAAAGCCCTTCATTTGATTAAAAAAAAGACATTTTATAGTGGGGGGACTTTAACTTTGGAAACTTCTCTCTAATTGGTCCATTTGGCACCTTAATTTGGCATTTTTTGTAGGTGAGAGCCGCCTCATTTTCATCTGCTCTCTAACTGCCCTCTTTGGCTTGTGCTTGAGGGGGGGAGGGGGGATGCACTAGCGATGTTGCTAGTCCCCCTTGGAATTTTTTATTTATTTATTTATTTTTCCCTTCATTTTCACCCTTTGGGAGGCTTCCTTTGATTTGGCTCAACTTTGGCCTTTGACAACCTATTTGATTGCCCTCATGGCCCTCATATGTTGCCACGTGGCTCACAGATGATCCCGTATGCACAACTTTAGGAAAAAGTGCTCCACTCACACACACACACACACACACACACACACTTGGTCACTATACTTGGATTTGATTGCTTCATCCTTGAGATACACACACTATATTGATTTACATTTTTGACACTAGGTCTCACTTGCTAGCAAAAAAAATATTTACCTAGCCTAACCTGATGGCTTTCTTGGACATGACTGAACATAATGCTTGAGAAGGTGACTGGCATGGGTTCTCCTTTGGTAAAAAACTCCATGTATAGTTACATATATTTTCCTCAATAGGATAATCTCGCTTATGCTAAGCTACGCACACCCGTCACTTTCATCTTTGGCTTATTGTTCGAAGAATGGATACTTGTTCATATTTAACACTACATGGATGGTAGGTACAAATTAAAAAGGTTTTAAGTAGGACATGGATAAAAATTGATAGGTTCTTTGATACCTATAATACATATTCAAAGCTAACAAATATCTATTGTCTTGTTTTTATGGATGCAAGTGAGGACTCTATCTTCACTTAGGATCTTTTTGGCCTAGCTGATGTCCATCACTATCGAACCTGGCCTCTTTCACTTCAGAATAAGTTGTTCTTGACTATCTTATATACAAAACACTAGAATGTTTCCTCATTCTCACTATGATGTACAAAAATGAATCAAAGACTGAGTTGTTTTTGTGTTAATCATTGTTCTTTGTCTAAATCCAATTGTCTTTTGAACTATTATGTTCTTTTGTGTACAAGTATAAGTCTAAAAACAACAACAAAAACAACAAACACACACACACACACACACACACACACACACACACACACACACACACACACACACACACACACACACACACACATGCACATGCATGGGATGAATCCCATGGAGAATTGTTTATTTTTTAGCACATTCACTCACATACAACAACTTGCAAGCAACAATGTTGCATTGTTGCTCTCGCTTGCTCTCTCTCTCTCTCTCTCTCTCTCTCCCCCCCACACACACACAGACACATACACATACACATACACACACAAGCTAGCATAGAAAGCATCACATGTGGAAACATTACCTTATTCACTTGCTAAGAGTAATAATCCTGAAAGCTTTGGTTTAAACCAAACCCAAAGCATACCATCATGGGATTATATGGAGAGTATAATAGTACACTGACGCACTCATAAGGTACCCACACCTTGCATAGCACACACAACTTATTCTTTTCTACCCCCATCACCCCACTCACCCATAACAGAGAAGAAATTTCCAGCTCCTCTCCCATGGATCCACATATTCTACACTACTTAAGAGCATCTGCATGGAATCCTTTAAAGCTAAGATTGGAGGACATTCTCCTTGGCCCCTATGATGCCACTACAACCTCTGCACCATGGCTAATTAGGTCCCCGCATATCCTCAATCTCTCTATGTGGACAACTAAAAAACAAATGTATTGATCTTATGACACTTGTAATCCATAAACTATGAGGCTAATTGTTTCTTTTTGGTTTATGATGTATGCAAATACCAGGATTAATACTTGCATAAGTTGGGTTTGTGGATAAAAGTTGAAGGGGTTATTCTCAATACCCTTTCATGAATGCATCAATTGCCCTAAACCAATGTCTTGAGTCGTCATCGACGTAGTTACTGTAATATTCATTGCTTACAGACAGTAATGGTTATTGTGGTAATTATTCCATCAACAATCTTTTAATCATGCTACATTGATGAGCCCCTATGGCATGCAATAAATTGTACAGACATGGGATATTGCATTATAGTCCTTAGGATATATTGGAGATAAGCTGCCCGCAATCCCAACCTAATACAAGGGCTTTTCCTATTCATTAAGAAGCCTACCTTTCACAACATCATTATGGAGCAAAAAGGTCCATGCTGCATGCAAACACCCAGGGAAGGGGTGGGAAACCACACAACAAGAATCCCAAATATCTAACCCAACCTCTCACTCCCTCTTGGACCCCTATTGCCTCACTGTTGGAGTCCTCTGGTCGTAGATACTCCACAGTCAACCGGACCTCCTTGACTCCCAACAAAACCCCACCCTCTACATCTACCATGCATACCACACCATCAAACCCACCTAATGCTCATGGGAGATCTTCTTATACTCTAGGATGTGCCCAATCAGCTAAAAATCTTTTGTATTTTTGAATGACATAAACTCATAATCAAAGATGAACTTGAGAGAGATCAACTGGCCCCACGACCACCTATGAATTCCCCCCTAATATATTGCTTGAAATATATGAATGCATGTTCAGATGCTCCCCCTAAAAGAGGCTTCATTGGTCTTATTGTCTATGGATTGGGAATCAAAGGTACATGTAACCTTGATCAAGTCGGTTTTGGATGGGCTTTCTTGAAATCTATCAAGGAAAAAGTATATAATACCAAGGAGGTTTTTTTGTCTTGAATCACGACAGACATGCTTTTGTAAACCTAGGAGTATGGGGTTCTCTAAAGAAGTCAACCATGTATTAAGTTATGACTTAACTACCTTTGATCCATAAATTTAGAAGGTCTTACATAAAGGGTTAAATCATATACCTACCCAACCCTTATGTACTTATACTACCTATGAAAGCCTATGAAACCTTGTACTCACCTTGTTAGCCGAAAAGGTAATTTCTATTGATTACCCCATAAATACCATCAAGAAACTATTCTGGGAATATTGTCACATCAACATACCAAAGCAAAGGTCTGTAAAAAACATTAAACAACATTCAAGACCTAGAACTAGAAATAAAACACACAAAACAAAAAACTGTCTTGTTACCTGCTTGGACAAAGCACCCAATAACCCCATTTTGGTATGTCAAGCATATAGAGTATCTCAGGCTAAGCAAAGGCTAGTAGAAAAATATCTCATCCCTCACAATGAAACCAAGAAAAATCCTTACGAAGGATATGCCTTACATGTGAGAAATTCCACATTAAAAAGACTTCCCCTCTCCCCTACTGAATGGCCAAACTATAAGGCTGATAAGAAATCTTTTAGACTGATCACTAATAGAGAAAATTGTTGCTTTTCAAATCTATCCTTACTCCTGGCATGCACCTTAAAAACATGCATCCCACCCATTAATAATATAGATTTTTGCTTAAACCAAAATGCATTACTATGCCGCAATATCAAAACCTAGACTTGGTGGATAGTAGACTCACTATATGATGTGATAATCAATCTACCACTTGATGCTACCACCATTTTCTCGACTGACATCAAGAAATGTTATGAGAACATCCCCCATGAAGGAACCATTGGGCTAAAAACTAGGATAGCTCGACTCATTTCCTATGCTTATGATCATGCACACAAGCATCACACCTCCTTCAAAAAGATCCCATCCACCTGCATTCTTGGCAATTGGTCTAGTCAAGAATACAAGAAAGGCATATCCATTACCAAGCAACAAACTCTTATTATCAACTCGTGGCTTATAGACAATATGTTTTTCCAATGAAATGAGGGTACCTATAGACAAATAAATGCCATACCTATGGGATTAGATGCTCCCCAATATGGTGCAACCTCTACCTGCACTCTCTTGAATATGAGCATATATCAATTACACTACAAGACTTAAACAACATATGAGCATATATCAATTACACTACAAGACTTAAACTAACATCGTTATAAAATGCCTTCATATAATTTGATGACATATTATGGGTCAACAACCCTCACCATTCCTTCTTCCTCACCCAAAACCCAATTTACCCCCGTTGTTTGACAGTAGATCATAGTGCTACATCCTTTGAGGATGTATTGGCTATTAAAACCAAATTTGTCATCATGCAACTTGAAATTACAAATGGCAGGATAAACAAGAGCAAGATACAAAAAGACAATAGCTCTTCAATTCAAGTGTTCAAATACATACACAGAGGCAACAATAGACCATCTGGATGGGCTCACAAGTAATATTATCCCAAATAAAACCCATCCTCTTCTCCAACTCTTCATCTCACTCAGAAACCCAAGATATTAGAAGGCTTGTATAGGATTTTTGTGCCAATGGATTTGAAAGAGTCAAGACTTTGGCGGTTAGTGAAGAACTATTTGGCCAAATACACATCAATGTTCCATAACATAACAACAATATTGCACGTGCTCAATGGTGGGCACTAGGTACCTTTGGGGGGCTATTGCCCCCTCTGGGACCTCCTAGTGTTGGAAGTGTTGAAGATGATGAAACAGGAAACAGAAGGAAGACAACAACTCAGAGTAGGAAGAAGATGGAGAAGGAGAAGACACAGAGCTTGCGTACGAGATCTCTGTAGTCTCTCTCTTTGTATTGGAATAATAGAGTATCTACAAACTCAGAGCTACAAAGCTTATATGAAACCCTAAGAGATAAGGTGTCCTTTCACACCAGATGTCCAGGGGGAAAAACCCAGTGGGAGAAAAGTGCCCCTGGTGAAGCGCGTATACACACTAACACTACTACATGTCTACAAATCCCCCCTGTAGTGATAGTGTGAATCCATACAAGGTAGCAGATCATCATGTGTATGAGAGGAAGCCCAAAGCTTTTCGGAAAGCTTCAAAATTTTCTCGTGATAACGCCTTCGTAAATAGATCTGCAATGTTATCCTGTGTAGGACAGTAAGTTAGTGTGATCTCCCCTGCATGTAGCCTTTCCCTGACATAGTGGTAGTGAACCTCTATGTGCTTTGTTCTTGCATGAAATACTGGATTCCTTGCAACTGCCATAGCACTCTGACTGTCAGTGAAAATGGTAGTGGGTGCCTGTTGACACTCACAAAGATCTGCCAATAACCTGCGTATCCATACACAATCAACTGTTGCCGTGAAAGCTGCCCTGTACTCAACTTCACAAGTTGATGTAGCCACTGTGGGTTGCTTCTTGCTTAGCCAAGATATACATGCATTTCCCAAGAAAAAAAAATTGCCACTTGTGGAATGTCGTGTGTCAAAATCACCAGCCCAATCTGAATCGCTGTAACCAAGAAGCTGCATAGAACCGTGCTTTCCATACATATCCCCCCTTGGAAAGAACATGGCAAGATTAGGGGTACCTGAAAGGTAACGAAGTATGCTCTTCACAGCCTGCCAATGATGCATACCTGGGCTGTGCATAAATCTGCTTGCTTGTGAAACCCCAAATTGAATGTCTGGACGAGTGTTGCCTGCCAAATATATCAAGCAACCAACCGCTGCTGCATAAGTATGTAAATCAAAAGTTTCTCCAGCATCATGCATGCTCAACTTTGATCCAGTTTCTACGGGTGTAGAGATTGGCTTACAATTTTGCATACCAAACTTGTCCAAAATTTTATGCAAATATTTTGCCTGCAACATGTATATGCCATCCTCTGATTGCACAAACTGAATACCCAAGTAATAATGTAGCAAACCAAGATCAGACATCTCAAAGGTTTTTCTCAAAGCATCTTTAAACGCTTCAATTTCATTTGCAGTATTGCCTGTAAGAAGCATATCATCCACATAAAGTGTTAGCATAATGAGAACTCCATCTCTCTTTTTGACATACAAAGTACTTTCTGTTGGACTATTCTGAAATCCCTGGCCAATCAAATAAGTATGTATCTTCTCATACCATGCTCTTGGAGCCTGTTTGAGACCATACAAAGCTTTACGCAATCTACATACCTTTTTCTCTTGACCTTTTACAACAAAACCACTTGGTTGACTTACATAAACTTCTTCCTGCAAATCACCATTCAAAAAAGCAGTTTTGATATCCAACTGATGCACTTTCCAACCATGATGAGCAGCAATTGCAACTAGTGATCTAACTGTGGACGCACGAGAAGTAGGAGCAAAGGTTTCATCATAATCTATGCCTTTCTGTTGCGCATAGCCTTTTGCCACAAGCCTTGCTTTGTACCTGTCAACAGTACCATCTTGTTTCCTTTTTACCTTAAAAACCCACTTTGTACCAATAGGCTTTTTTCCTATAGGCAAGTCCACTAGATCCCATGTATGATTCTTATGAATAGAATCAATTTCTTGCTGCATAGCATCTTTCCACTGAACACACTCTAAAGCTTGTTCAAATGAATCAGGCTCATCTGCATCACAAAGAGTGCTAAAGCAAGCCAAATCTACTTGCTCTCTGCCAAAAGTAGTACCAGCACGTGTTTTCCGTGGCAACGGTGCATCCAACTTGCTATCCTGCAAAGTTTTC
Organism: Adiantum capillus-veneris; assembly: GCF_014529385.1. Taxonomy (NCBI): domain Eukaryota; kingdom Viridiplantae; phylum Streptophyta; class Polypodiopsida; order Polypodiales; family Pteridaceae; genus Adiantum; species Adiantum capillus-veneris. The sequence continues at coordinate 451,686 of NC_140944.1, read as the reverse complement.
TAAACCCATTTAGGCAAGGTTCTTTCTTCCCTGAGAACTTCTTGCTCTTCACGCACAATTTCCTCTACATCATGAGGTGTCACATGCTGATCAAAAGATTGATCAAGATTATCAACCTGTTGTGATTCTTGATTCTCCACAAAAGAAGGAAGCAAACCTTCAAATACATCATGTGTCTGCATATGCGGTACATCAAAAGCAACCATAGGTTGAGCAGTAGTTTCTGCAAAAATTACATCACGACTTTCAAAAATCTTGTTTGTAGCAGGATTGTAAAGTCTATAACCTTTACTTCCACTACTGTACCCCACAAATATACATTTGATTGCCTTATCATCAAGCTTCCCACGTAATTGCTGAGGGATGTGAGCATAAGCAAGACTACCAAAAACATGAAGATAACTGACTGAAGGTTTTTTGTCATACCAAGCTTCATATGCAGTAATGGTCTTCAAGGCACGAGTAGGACACCTGTTCAAAACATGTGCTGCACAAGCAACTGCCTCCATCCATAGCTTATGAGGCAAACTCTTAGCCTTGAGCATACATCTAGCCGTCTCCATTAAAGACCTGTTCTTCCTTTTTGCAACACAATTCTGTTGTGGTGTGTATGGCATAGTGCATTGGTGTTTAATGCCTTTCTTTCCCAAAAAATCCTTAAATGCACCTGACATGTATTCACCTCCTCGATCGGTACGAAGAGTCTGTACTTTGCAACCTGTTTCATTTTCAACCATGGCGACATAATGTTGAAAAACTGCAAACACATCTGACTTTGCTTTGAGTGGATACACCCAACAAAACCTGGAAAAGTCATCAATGAAGGTCACAAAATAAAGACTGTTTCCTATAGATGGCGTCCTCATAGGACCACATACATCACTGTGTACAAGCTGCAACTTTCGTGTCGCTCTAACTGAACCATCCTGCGAAAATGCAAATCTGTGCATTTTTCAAGAACACAACCTTCACATACATGTCTTGGTGGCATCTCCAATAAAGACAAATCATGCACCATATTATGACGTTGTAAAGTCATCAAACTGCCATAACCAACATGCCCAAATCTAGCATGCCACAACTCAGCATCCTGCATGGCCTGAGTCTTTGTTTCTGCAATACATACCTGAATCTGCTTTTCATAACGATCTAGCACAAATAGTCCATTGTCCAGCGTACCTGTAGTGATAAGAGAATAACCATTCTCTCGATCTCGTACAACACATCTGTCATCCTCAAAAATGACCCGAAGACCATTTTTTGCAAGAGAGGATACAGACAACAAATTCTTCTTGATCCCTGGAACATATAAGACATCTGGCAAGCATAAATTTGAACCATCTGAAATGGTAATCAAAATCTTACCAACTCCTTTGATTGGATAAGAAGCATTATTTAGACATGTCACCTTCTTTCCTGCTGGAGCTGCATCCAATGAACAAAACAAATCCTTCCTTGAAGTAATATGCCTGGATGCACCACTATCAAAGTACCAAATCATTTGTGTCTTGTCAACACTGTAAGCAGAAAAATCTGAACATACTACAAAAGCATAAGAATCCTGCACAAAGTTTGCAGACTCTTCTTTAGCTGTAGAAGAATCACTAGAAGCTGAAACAACCAAACTTGACTCTTTCTTCTTTTCTTTAGCAATTCGATTTTTACACTCACTAATCTAGTGACCAGGTTTCTTGCAGTAGTGACATTTACCTTTCTTCTTGGACTTGTCGGAATCACCTTTAGACTTCTCTGAAGACTGTCCTGCACCAGACTTGGAGTGATGAGCACTCTCTTTACCCTTGTTTTTGTTCTGTACAACAAGAGCATGATCCATACCATCCACTTGTAAAGACTTGTTCTTACATGATTGATCCTCCTGCAATAGCAAAGCCACTAACTCTTCAAAATGAAGAGGGTCAGGATTAGCTCGCAAAGACAGAGTCAAAGAAGTCTGAAAAGTCAAATAAGATGGTGGTAGTGAATTGAGTGTTTTGGAAACCAAGTCCTTCTCTGGAATCACTTCATCAATGCTAAGCAATTGCTCTTTAAGATCCCTGATTTTTGTAAGATGCTCGACAATATCGTCACCTTCGTCCATCTGTATTTTGTCAAGTTGTTTCTTCAAAAACTCTATTCTGACAGCGTTTCTTCCTCCAAACATAGCTTGTAGAGTGTTCCAAGCATCCTCAAAAGTTTTGCAAGATCTGATATGTGGTGTGATTGTCCTCTTTAAGGTTAAGGCAATCACAGCCATAGCCTGTGCATCTTTAGTATCCCATCTCTTTTGCTCTGGAGTGACTTGTGAGGGTCCTGCACCAACAGCTGCACCACGATCAGGCGTGGCAGGTGCAATGCTACCTAGAAGAACTTCATCTCCAGATACATAATCCCACAATCCTTTACCAACCAAAACATTTTTGGCCATAAAAGACCAAAGAGAATAGTTGGTACCATCCAATTTGTCTTCGGATGTAAACGCACCAAAAATCTTTTTCTCCGTAGATTGAGCCATACTGTAGATGCACACAAGAGAGCAAAAGAACCTCCAAGAGATTCACAAATCTCCTCTCCAATCCAAGCAAAACTCTACACAAAATCTCAGCACAAAGCTAAGACAAGCTGCTTCCCAAAAGAACTGTTTACCTGAAGAAAATCTGTCAAAAAGCACACCCTCTTGATCTAAACGCCTCCGAAAAGTAACTTCTGCTACGCTACTCAGAACAAAATTCTGAGGGCTCGAACGGCTTCGAAAGGGGGGTAAAAACCTAACTCACCTACTCAGAATACTCCCGGAACGTTGAGGATGCTCCCACGAGCAAATTTTCCAAAAACTGCCTGAAAACTGTGATTGCGCGCGCGGACGCAAAAACGCAAGTAGAGGCTCTGGAAATCACCTCGCTCTGATACCAATTGTTGAAGATGATGAAACAGGAAACAGAAGGAAGACAACAACTCAGAGTAGGAAGAAGATGGAGAAGGAGAAGACACAGAGCTTGCGTACGAGATCTCTGTAGTCTCTCTCTTTGTATTGGAATAATAGAGTATCTACAAACTCAGAGCTACAAAGCTTATATGAAACCCTAAGAGATAAGGTGTCCTTTCACACCGGATGTCCAGGGGGAAAAACCCAGTGGGAGAAAAGTGCCCCTGGTGAAGCGCGTATACACACTAACACTACTACATGTCTACAGGAAGGAAGGAGGGCCATCTTTACACACGAAATAGTATAGAAAGCATCACATGTGGGATCATTACCTTATTACTTGGGAGTAATAATCGTGAAAGATTTGGTTTAAACCAAACCCAAAGCATACCATCATGGGATTATATGGAGAATTTAATAGTAGACTTACGCACGCATACGGTACCCACTCCCTGCATGGCGTGCCCAACTTCTTCTTCTTTATCCCCATCACCCCACTCACCCATAACAGAGAAGAAATCATCAGCTCCTCTCACATGGACCCACCCATTCTATGCTACTTAAGAGCATCTACATGAAATCCTCTAAAGCTAAGATTGGAGGACATTCTCCTTGGCCCTTACACCGCCACTATAACCTCTCCAACCATGGTTAACCAGGTCCCCATATATCCTCAATCTCTCTATGTAGATATCTATAACATATGTATTAATCTTATGACACCCCTAGTCCATAAACTAAGAGACTAATTTTATTTTATTTTGGTTTATGATGGATGCAGGTACTAGGATTATTGCTTGCATAAGTTGGGTTTGTGAATAAAAGTTGAAGAGGTTACTCAATTTTCCAATTCGTTGTACTCAATAGCATCAATTTCCCTCAGCCAATGTCTTGAGTCTTGAAAAATGTAGTCACTATAATATTGATTGCTTACACAAACACACACACATACAATGCATGCAGGGCATCCACAACAAATTGTTGGACTCCAATTGATGAGTCACCGAGCTCGTTGCACTTCATTATTGCAATGCAAATGTGGAAGGCCTCTGTGCAACGCTTCAACACCTCAATGAATGGCACATAGACTCTGTCTCTAATAAAAACACAAACACACACACACACACACACACACACACACACACACACACACACACACACACACACACACACACACACACACACACACACACACACACACACACACACATCCCACTCTCATGAGCTTTGAGTCATCATGCGGCAACCCATAAAATAGAGCACCACAGAGAAAGCACATCAAGCCTATAGACTTTGTTGCGCAATCTTCGAGTTGAACTCTGCTTGCTACATGTATTCTTCATCTGCTTTTTTTTTACTTCGTCTAATGGCCCCGTGCAAGATTTCCTCAACCATTGTGTGAGCCTCTAAGTCACACGATGCTAGCGTCTGACTTAGAGGCCCTCCTCCTCCCTTTCATAGAGAACACAAAGCCTCACATATTTTCCTCACGTTGTGACAATGTCCACATGGACAATTTGTTCATTTGAACACAAACACAAACACACACACATCCCACTCCCACGGGCTTTGAGTCATCATGCGACGGCCCATAAAATAGGGCACAACCAAGAAAGCAGCACAAGCCTGTAGCCTTTGTTGAGCATTCTCCGGGTTGAACTCTAATTGCTACACGTATTCATCATCTGCTTTGTTTTGACTTCGTCTAATGGCCTCGTGCAAGATTTCCTCAACCACACTCTGTGAGCCTCGAAGTGAAATGGCTTCCGAATACTTTTTGGATTGACGATGCTAGCGTGTGACTTAGAGGCCCTCCTCCTCTATTTTGCATAGAACACAAAGCCTCAACATATTTTCCTCATGTTTTGACAATGTCCACATGGACAATTTGTTCATTTGAACACAAACACACACACACACACACACACACACACACACACACACACATCCCACTCCCACGGGCTTTGAGTCATCATCCGGCGGCCCATAAAATAGAGCACCACCAAGAAAGCACATCAAGCCTGTAGACTTTGTTGCGCAATCTTCGGGTTGAACTCTGCTTGCTACACGCATTCGTCATCTGCTTTGTTTTGACTTCGTCTAATGGTCCCGTGCATCAACCACTGTGTGAGCCTCGAAGTGAAATCACTTCCAAATCTTTTTTGGATTGACAATGCTAGCGTGCGACTTAGAGGCCCTCCTCCTCCCTTTCACAGAGAACAAAAAGCCTCAGCATATTTTCCTCATGTTTTGACAATGTCCGCATGGACAATTTGTTCACTAATACGGAAGGCTGCTTTGAAGCTCTCTCTCTCTCTCTCTCTCTCTCTCTCTCTCTCTCTCTCTCTCTTGCAGAGGGGTTTCTCTCAATTTTGGTGTTTAGTCTTCATGTTGCAGATTTTGACACATGTAAAGGGCTACCCCTTCCGCCATATTATGTTAGTTTAGATTTGCCACTTTGCAAAGATTCGCAAATTGAAAGCCACACTTTCTAGATTTGAATTTAAGAACGTCTACTCCAACCCACACAAAAGGAAAGAGTAAATACTGCTCTACTTTGATTTTATTGGTAGAAATCTTTTTAGATTACCCTGCGGGCCGGGGCCTGCGCTCTATTTTCGAAGTGTAGATGGCTTTGGCTGCACAGGTTCCCATGTGCATCGTCATGCTCACATGGGGCCATCAAGGCTGCGCCTTGCCTTATCATCGCAATCCTACTCCCCTTGTCACAATCACAGGGCTACACCCTGCCTTATCCTCTTGCATGTGATGCTTGCGCATCTTCCCCTACAAGAGCTGCCCATATTGCACTCCTCCTCAGCCCCGTTTCCCTCCCCATCTACAACTCATCTTGCCTGTGATGCCTACGCATCTTCCCCTACGAGACCTACCCATATTGCAATCCTCCTCATCTACCTTTGCCTCCCCATATTCCTCCTAGCCTAGCACCCTTCCTAGACATCCCTCTCATCGCTCGATCCTACCTCATAATCATGCCCTATCAGTTGGCTCCGCTCAATGGCCGCCATGCACACTTTCTCTAACAGGCGATTCCACCTCAACAAAAGAGAACCAGTTGGGGCTACCAGTCTTCTATGTCACATGGGATATGGACAACACATAGCTCCGACCCATCTTTTGCTGCAAGGAGAGAAAAGCAGAGGAGAGCACAAAAGTAAGATTGCAAGGCCGTTGCTTAGGGTTATGAGAGGAGAGAACCTGCTCGTGTCCATGGCAAAGAGATATGAGAAAAGAGCGTACTGACTCTCCCGATGCCTACGCACCTCCTACCTGTGCTCTCTTTGGCTGCCCCTATCTCTGTGCGCCACATGCCAACGCAAATGATCGCCACAAAAAACAAATTATCTTCCTCTCTCTGTCTCCTCTACGTCCCAACACCACCTTTTCTTTTTGTTGCACTAACGTTCAAAGTACCTCTCCAAGCCTTTCGTCAATAACTTTTGAAAGGCTTGTGAGAAACAGTCCTCCAATCTTAAAAAACACAAATTAGGGCATGGTCATGCGAGGCTTAGTTATTTGTAAGCCTCTCCAATCTTATAAAACACAAATTAGGGCATGGTCATGCGAGGCTTAGTTATTTGTAAGCCTCGATAGGCTTGACGATGGCATGTACGGCAAGTCAGAAGATGACGGGCAAACGTATGTAGTGAGAGAGAAGGTGAGGCACAATGAGGAGAGAGAAACAAGGGGGTGACCAGCAAGCAACGGGCTAGCTTTGTAACTATGCTGAAAAAGGCATATTTAGCTTACGAAGCCGATGGACTACTGCAAAAAGCTGTTTTGTGTGAGACGTTGTCGGCTTAGCTTACTGAAAAATAAGCCTTGCATGACCATAGCGTTAGCAAGAAATAATTAAAATTTGTATAGTTAACCCCCGTCCCCACTCCCCCAACACCCAAAATAACAATCTTGGAATTAAATGCAAAATATCTCGTAGATGTAATGAGAATTATGGATGGGGATGGCCTTGGGATTGTGGAGAGGTTGATGCAAGCTATCTTTTGACATCAGTTTCATTAAAAACTGTGAATCCTTTTTTTTTTTTTTTTTGCAAAACTCACAATTGTGAGTGGATAGTGTTAAGAACAAAAATATACACCAATCCTCGAGCTCAGACCGAGCCTTGAGGGTCAAAGGATTACAAGTTATCTGCTTGGCAGAGAAACCATTCCTACTTCTCGGCTTTACTCATTACAATATCTTATGTATTGTTCTAGACCAGTCCTCTGAGGCTTTTTTGCATCCGATCATGTGGATCATCAGTCTGCTCTCTTGCGTGATTTCACAAAAGCTTGCCACAGCAAGATCCCCCTCAAACACGCGGCGGTTCCTTGCTTGCCAAATATGGTGGAAAAAGTAGTACCTGATTATTTGGTGCATACGAGAAGAGCAGGACTTCCCATCCTGTTACTACCAAATAACAGATCATTCTTGAAGAAATTAATTTGCCATGTCCTTTGAATCCACTTGCATATTTTCCCAGTCATGCCCCTAATTGCCTGGCATCCCATGAATAGGTGGGCGAGGTCTTCACTGGCTATTCTGCACCCCGAGCACCGATCGGATCCGATGCCTCTTTCTTGCATCTTTACGCCCGTCGGCAAAGCACCCCGCATCACTTTCCACAGAAATATCTTCATATACTGAGGTCATCTTGGCTTCCAGATGTTCTCCATGACTCCCTCCCACTGCCTAACTTAGCTTATGATTCAAATCATTCTAGATTGAATGGTCTTCTATTCGCACCTAGTTCTTAAGTGGCTTTATATTGGCCCCTTTACCCTAAGGCAAAGGCACCTAGCTTAACTTTAAAAAAGTACTTATAATATTGTCATGGGCTTACAGTGAGAAAAGGATGAAGGTCGAGAAGCAGGGGATGAAGGTCGTAGGTCTGAGAAGCACGCTGCTGCTAATAGCGATAGATTTCGAGGCTCTTTCAATAGCGCACAGTGGAGCTACAATAGCAAATCGGGAGCTTGTTGATGTTTATGTTTGACCGATGCTCAAGAGACTTGTCGTGGTGGATTCATTGCGAGCAATACCTACACTGCGTTGGAGTTGGGGGATGACCCGGTGAAAGTATTGCGCTGCTTTCAAGCCAGTGGTGTGTGTTACGGGGCTTCTCGGGACACTCAAGATGAACACCTTCACCTAGAGGCCAAGGGCCCGCAACTTGGAGCTTGCATGCTGGGAGGCTCGCGTCCACTGACTTGAGTCCCTTTGGCGGCTCGTTGATGGGCTCGTCCAGAAAACGGCCCGAGATCACGTCTAGCTCGACCCGTGCGAGAGCCTTCGTGGCACCGCGCGGACTCGAAGTTTAGTTGAGTGTGAAAGCGTCTGTAGGATCAATGTTGAGCGAATGAGGCTATTCGGGCCTTGAGCGCATATCTAAGAGGTCCCCCCAGAACTCTCTCACGCCACTTTGGGCTAACTTGGAAAAATGCCAAAAAGGCCCCGGACCGGCTCGGGTCAGGGTGGGCCGAACCTGCCAGCAGCCTATCGGTTGAGAACGAGGAGCACCACGGGTGCACATTATTCATGAGTGTGCATGGTTGAAATCGAAGAGGAAGCCGAGGTCTCCACGTGGAGTACCTAAACATCCAAAACGGACAAGCCGTCCGTGTGTAGCGCAAAGCCGGCACTCGCCGATGTGAACCGACTAGGAATCTGCTGATAGCCGTCGGCTGCGAACAAGGAGCACCACGGGCACGCGTTTGTGAATGTACATGGCTGAGCTCGAAGAGGAAGTCAAGACCTTTGCGTGGAGTATTTGAACGTCCAAAACGGACAACCCGTCTGCGTGTAGCGCCTTGCCGACGCTCGCCGATGAGACCCGCCTACTATGAGCCGACGGCCCCGAAACTGGGTCATGGAGTCCCCGTGCGTGGCGGACTCCCCCGATTACCTCCACGTGATGAAGTGGAGGGGGACACTCCCGTTACCGGGCACTCTCAAACCCCTGCACGCGTCCGTAGTACCTAGAACAGTGAGGTGAGGAGAAAATCAAGGTTAGGACTATGTCCCATCGTCCGTCGTCCCCATACCAAGTCCATCGCGTGCCCCGCGGCACTGGGCCGTGGTTTGCCAAGATCGGGTGGTCACCTTCCACCGTCACCTCGGAGACCCCCGCTCAAGCCGGAGTCCAACATACAACCCCCCTTAGAAAACTCTCGACTCGAGAGTAGCATAGTTAGGGCAGGAAACTCCCTGTTTAATGCTTTGGAGGGTGTAGAACTAAGTGCGTCTACGAAATCCAAAATGGGTTGTATGAGCGGTCTTACCGCAAAGACAGTGTCTATCTCAAACAGTCGTGCTTGCTAAAGGCGGAAAAGTTGTGGGTATCAAGTCCACTTGGCACTTTTGTTGGGGCTTAACTGATAGGAAATATATACATGGAGTGGCATAGACCACGTTGTTGCGTTGATCCATGCCGAGGAACCTGTCTGTTCCGGATATTATACTTGATGTTGCAGTGACGATGCAGCACTCCTCTTGAGGGTGAGAACCAAGTTGCATTGATTCCCACTGCTTCTTGGAAGCTGATTTGACTAACTTCGTGTTGATTCCTTCCTGGATGGCGAGGAAGGTCCACTTCGCGTTTAGCTGTGATGTGCTCGCTTCGTGTTCCATGGAGAGTAAGGTACTCTACCGAATTGGATCCTTAGGCTTGATTGCCGAGGGGCTCCACTACCTCCTAAAGATTTGGCCTTTGGATTTTCCTTCTTGAAGCACTTAGTGAGTGCTCATTAGACCTGGAAGTCTTGATATGAGTTTACCTGCTCGTTGAAGTAAGGTACGTTGTGGAAGATACCTTCTAGGCTTATTGAGCAATAGTCCGTCCCTTGACCAAAAAGATGAAGCCTATCTGATTCCTTCCTTGGCATACAAACCAAGGTTTTCCTGAGACTGCCAGAGAGTCAATCCCATTGATACCTTGAAGCTTTTGGCATACTTCAGGACTCGATTGAACCTGAATGTTTTGATGTGAGTCTTGCAAACTTGAGGGCAAGACTTGAAGTAGGTAACTCGTAGAGAAGACGATTGGTTGATCTGCTTCTGTTCCTTGTTATCTGCTCGAAGCTTGTAGCTTGAGTTGAGCCTGAATGCTCATATATATCTGTTTTGATTTGGAAGAACTTTGACTTGTTCTTAACAAACCTGCCTTCGTTGGCCGACGAAAACAAACCTGAGAATCACTTATCTTGGGTCTTCTTGTTTTCCCTTGCTTAGATCCGCTGCGATCTGGATGAAGGGTTGAAAGTGCGGTTGAAAGAAAAAGGGTTGATGGGGGGGCTAATATTCTTGAGCCCGATGTGGACGCACCACATACCTTTTCTTGTGTGCCCGTGAGGCTCCATCTTGAGGCGAATGTGGGGCTCGACTGCAAGTGTACCTGTAGAGGCTCCTGTCTGAGCCGAGTTTAGGTGTACGCTTCGTGGTACCAGGATGGGCTCCTTGTGAGCCAGATGTAGGCATACTCGATGTCTTTACCTTGGAGGGGCTCCTATCTAAGCCTGGATGTAGGTGGATTTTCTTGTTGGGTCTATGTCCGCTAAGTGGGCATAGCCTTGATTGCCTGTCTTCTACTGAAGATGTGCCCACTCTGATTGGGCTGATATTGGCTTAGGGATTTGAGCAGTGCTATCTTGTAGACCGTCACTGTGGGTGGTATCACTCAACCTCCGGCCTTCTTGTGAGGGGGCCTTTCTCATGTGGCTCTTGCATTGAGCCGTCTTTGTGGGGGGCTATCCCTAAATCTGTGTGCTAAGGAAAAAGATGCATGGCCCGCCCGCTCGCAGGCCTCCAGCTTCGCTGTGGTGCTCGGTCCACCACTTCTGGGTCATCCGGCTTCGAAGAAGAAAGTGCGCGGTCCACCCAAATCGAGTTGGGTCCCTAGCATGGCTGAAGGGGCTCGGTCCACCGCTTATGGGTCCCCCGCTTCGCTGTATAGAAAGGGGCAGGGTCCATCCGAGTCGTTTCGGGTCCCCGGCTGGCTGAAGTGTCAAGGTGCACGGTCCACCCGAGTCGAAATCAGGTCCCCGGCTTGGCTGATGCTAAATGGCCCTTACATAGCCTGATGGTCGACAAGCACATGGTCCTGCTTGTGAAGATCCTGTCTCTTTGTGTGTTGAGGCTCTAGTGTAGCCTGATGTTCGGCAAGCACTCGATCCTGATTTTGAAGTTCACTTTACTACTTTGAGTCTCTAGCTGTAGCCTGGTAGTCCGCAGGCACTTGGTCCTTCTTTTGATGGTCTGTTGGTTGGTTGATGCTTGCGTCTTGATTGAGTTTGGGGGATTGTTGCCTTGCTTGGCTCACCCGCTGATTATAGGGGCTAGGATCCGGTCAGCTTGCCTTCACCTGCCGATTGAGTTCTCCTCAAGAGGTACGCTCGACCTCACATTGATCTAGCGCGGCCTTTCCCTGCCAGCTTGTCTTTGCCGATGTTGAGGAGGGCCTTCCTTGGTACCTACCTCGCTGCTGCTGAGCTGCTGAAATAGAGGGGGCTGTCTAGCCTGACCTCTAAGAGTCCCACTGGACTACATGCTGGGGTGACATCTCGTTGTCCCCGCATGGTGAAGAAGTCTTGGCTCTACTCCTTTGCTCTGACTGCGTCGAAGCAGGCCTTGGTCATCTTAGGATAAACGTTGGCTGGCGGCTGGCTGTTGAATGTTGTCTTACTTCAAGTCACCGCGTCTCTGAACTGCGCCCAACACAATCCAGGAGATACTTGGGAGGATGAGCGACCCCGTCCCATCCCGGGTGCTTTATAGCTCGCGGCTTCGTTGTGCTCGTAGATGATTGATATATTTTGTGTGTTGAGCTTATATGTGAAGCTACTCAATATATGGCTTCTCTATATATGGCACCCAGGTCCCCTCTATATATACATCATCTCATGTGTGTATTCTACACACTTTGGGGTTTTATTTCTGTGCTCTCTCCTTCTCTCTCAACATGGTATCAGAGCAGTACGTTTTTGTTTTCGATTTTTCTCCTTATCTAAAACGATTCTGCAGAAACTACCCGTTGCAGGGACCGGAATCGATGTGGTCTACAACTCTACAGAAGGAAGTGTTTTCAAATTCTGCACTGATTTTGAGTTATCATTCGCGGACTGCGTACATACCTGAAAAACAGTTTCCGCTTTTTGTTTTTGATTTTTTTGCTAATTGAAAACGATTTTGCAGAAACTACCCGAGAGAAGGACCGGAATCAATGTGGTCTACAACTTTGCAGAAAGAAGTTTTTTCAAATTCCGCACTGATTTTGAGTTATCGTTCGCGGACTGCGTACATACCTGAAAAATAGTTTTCGCTTTTTGTTTTTGATTTTTCTGCTAATGGAAAACGATTTTGTAGAAACTACCCACTCGAGGGACTGGAATCGATGTGGTCTACAACTTTGCAGAAAGAAGTTTTTTCAAATTCCGCACTGATTTTGAGTTATCGTTCGCGGACTGCGTACATACCTGAAAAATAGTTTCCGCTTTTTGTTTTTGATTTTTCTGCTAATTGAAAACGATTTTGTAGAAACTACCTCAATTACAGACCGGAATCGATGTGGTCTACAACTTTGCAGAAGGAAGTTTTTTCAAATTCCGCACCAGTTTTGAGTTATCATTCACGGACTGCGTATATACCTGAAAAGCAACTTCCACTTTTTGTTTTTTATTTTTTTGCTAATTGAAAACGATTTTGTAGAAACTACCCAGGCGACAGACCGGAGTCGATGTGGTCTACAACTTTGCAGAAGGAAGTTTTTTCAAATTCCGCACTAGTTTTGAGTTATCGTTCACGGACTGCGTATATACCTGAAAAGCAACTTCCACTTTTTGTTTTTTATTTTTCTGCTAATTGAAAACGATTTTGTAGAAACTACCCAAGTGACAGACCGGACTCGATGTGGTCTACAACTTTGCAGAAGAAAGTTTTTTCCAATTCTACACCAATTTTGAGTTATCGTTCACGGACTGCGTATATACCTGAAAAGCAACTTCCGCTTTTTGTTTTTGATTTTTCTACTAAATAAAAACGATTTTGCAGAAAGTACCCATTGTGGGGATCGGAATCGATGTGGTCTACAACTTTGCAGAAGGAAGTTTTTTCAAATTCTACACCGATTTTGAGTTATCGTTCACGGACTGCGTACATACCTGAAAAGCAAGTTTCGTTTTATGTTTTTGATTTTTCTGCTAATTGAAAACGATTTTGCAGAAACTACCCGCGTAAGGGATCGGAATCGATGTGGTCTACAACTTTGCAGATAAACTAGCCACTGCAGGCATCAGAATCGATGAGAAACTATTCGCTTGAGCCATCGGAATCGATGTGGTCTATAACCTTGCAGAAGAAAGTTTCTCTAAATTCTGCACTGTTTTTGGGTTATCGTCTCGGACTGCGAATATGTTTGAAAAATAAATCTTATTTTTTTTTCTTTTGATTTTTCTCATAATTGAAAACTTCTCAATTATATTTTTTCTTCATCAATCATATATTTGTTACTGACGTAACTTTGCTACAGAAGCCAGTTAACTACACATCGCTCCGATTCAGTCGAGCCGTTGATGATCGTCCAAATTCTATCGAGCTACTGTTAGTACATGATCTTTTGTTATATGATTTACTAGTTCATTGATTCTCGTATAATTATTTTTTTAGAGATATAGTTTACGTCGTTTTATTGATAATTTCTCATTGATACCATAGTGATTTTGATGGTACCATGATGATGCTTTGTTAATACTTTGGTCATGGTGATTTTCGTTGATGCCATGATGATATTTCGTTGATACCATGGTTATTCTCGGTGATGCCATGATGATATTTCGTTAATACCATGGTTATTCTCGGTGATTCCATGATGATATTTCGTTGATTCCATGGTGATTTTTGTTGATACCATGATGATGTTTTGTTGATACCATGGTTATTCTCGGTGATACCATGATGTTGTTTCGTTGATACCATGGTTATTCTCGGTGATGCCATGATGATGTTTCGTTGATACCATGGTTATTTTCGGTGATGCCATGATGTTGTTTCGTTGATACAATGATTATTCTCGGTGATATCATGATGATTTATTCATTTTTATTGATACAATGATGATATTTTGTTAATACTTTGATGGTATTCATTGATCGCTACGTTGATAAATATTGTTTTATGTAGTATATCATTTGCATCACGTAATCACACATTTTGTACTTTTACGTTCATACTTTATGTACTATATGTTGTCGTGCGTATATATGTCGTCAAAAGAGTGGCGTCGCGAACCATCTCTTATGGCATTGTGAATGTAATTATTTCATTAACGATGCTAATAATTTTCATGACTATGTTTTTTTTTTGAGTCTATGATCTATGTAGGATTGATCAAAGAATTGATTTTATGAAGACAAACTTGGTGACAATAAAAGATTTATGAAGATATGTTTGGTGATGCCATATTGATGACAACATGAAGACATGTTTGGTGATGCGATATTGATGACATACTACACAGCAGATTCACGGAGACACTTTTGATTACAAGCTAATCGATAGCCTTTACACCTCTTTATTGAACCTTTGTATTCATTATTGTATTTGATAGGATAGGAGTAACGTACTCCTCATAAAACATTCATTGTAAAAGGAGTGATGTAGCTCCTCATAAAATATTCATTGTAAAAGGAGTGATGTAGCTCCTCGTGAACATTTGTATATTCAATGATTTTTATAATATAACGGTGGGTGTATATAGAGCTGTGGGTTTTTCCCTTGATCCCCCAAGGGTTTTTTCATCCACAGTTAGGGACCCTTATTTGAGCGGGGGTGTTGAGCTTATATGTGAAGCTACTCAATATATGGCTTCTCTATATATGGCACCCAGGTCCCCTCTATATATACATCATCTCATGTGTGTATTCTACACACTTTGGGGTTCCATTTCTGTGCTCTCTCCTTCTCTCTCAACATTGTGGTAGCATCCTTGTACCTGTTCCTACTTCCTCTGAAGTGGTCTCTTTCCAGTCCTTTGGTTCCCACTCGCAGGGGGTGGAGTATATATTCCTAACGCGCCCTCCATCCACGGCGCTACTCTTCCAATTTCCCATGGGGGCTTGCCCAAGAGATTCTGGTGAGCTTCACTTAGCTCCACTGTTATGACGACCAAGGTTCCCAGGCCTAGGCCGCTGAACTGCTTTGCTTTTCTTTCCTACCTGTGAGTTCTTGAGCTGGAGATTCCGTCCAAGCTTATTTGCCTATTCGGGTTTGAAGCCCTTGTAGACAACCTGCACTTGCTGTCGATGTTCGTGTCAAGGATCACACTCCCTGTACATTCTTCATTCCTTGTACCCTTTAGCTCGATGATGCTGGGTTTGCATGTTCTGAACGAGGGACAACCTGTCACGCTGCCCGTGACCCTGCCCCCCACCGGGGTCTATGTGCATATGCTTGCATTCTGATGATGAGCCACATCCACTGTGAGTCTGAGCCTGTGCCACCAGGCTTGAAGTGTCAATGCTAAAGTCACCTTGCCGTCCTTATTGACAGCGGGGGCTATATGTGAATGAGTCGGTCCCTTACCTTGGGCCGCTCTGCCAAGCCATACCAATACCAGGTTGAAGCTCAGTGGATGATAGTCACGTTTGAATCCGGGTCCACTTACCTCTTCACAAGGTGTTGGTCAACTCCTGACGAGCCTGACTGATGAGAAATTTCATTTCTAAGGGCCGATCCAACTGGTCGCCCGTTTGAAGGTGATTGCTGAAGGGGGACACTTAGCACTGTGCCCCCGCGGCTCCCCGATGACTGGCCACTGCTTTGATTCTTGATGGATGCTTGATGATCATGGAGGGACTCTTCACCTAGAGCCCTCTCCAAAGAAAATTTGGAGCCGACGTATCCTGATGACTCGAAATACCCCTGTTGGGCATGTGTTATGTGTATACCTTGAGCCATGGTTGGGCATCTGTCGTCGGGCTTCCCACATTCCATTGGAGTCACGTTACTTTGCAACCTCGGTCACATTCCTCGTGACCCAGTGCGTTTGCATCGCTTGCTCGCACCTTCTGTGATTGTCTTGGAAGTAGATATTGCGTACTTTGCTTTTGATGTCCCACTGTTGAAGAACGTGGGTTTAGCTCTGATACCAAGTGTTACGGGGCTGCCCGGGACACTCAAGATGAACACCTTCACCTAGAGGCCAAGGGCCCGCAACTTGGAGCTCCCGTGTTGGGAGGATCACATCCACTGACTTGAGTCCCTTTGGCAGCTCGTTGATGGGCTCCAGAAAACGGTCCAAGATCACGTCTAGCTCGACGCGCGCGTGAGCCTTCATGGCACCGCGCGGACATGAAGTTTAGTTGAGTGCGAAAGCGTCTGTAGGATCAATGTTGAGCGAACGAGGCTATTTGGGGCTTGAGCGCATATCTAAGAGGTCCACCCGGAACTCTCTCACGCCATTTTGGGCTAACTTCGAAAAGTGCCGAAAAGGCCCCAGACTGCCTCGGAGCGGGGAGGGCCGAACCTGCCAGCAGCCCATCGGTTGAGAACGAGGAGCACCACGGGTGCGCGTTCATGAGTGTGCATGGCTGAAATCGAAGAGGAAGCCGAGGTCTTCACGTGGAGTACCTAAACATCCAAAACGGACAAGCCGTCCGCGTGTAGCGCCGAGCCGGCACTCGCCGATGTGAACCGACTAGGAATCTGCCGACAGTCGTCGGCTGCTAACAAGGAGCACCTCTGGCACACGTTCGTGAATGTACATGGCTGAGATCAAAGAGGAAGTCAAGACCTCCGCGTGGAGTACTTGAACGTCCAAAACGGACAACCCTTCCGCATGTAGTGCCTTGCCGACGCTCGCCGATGAGACCCGCCGAATATGAGCCGACGGCCCCAAAACTGGGTCATGGAGTCCCCGTGCATGGTGGGCTCCCCGATTACCTCCACGTGATGAAGTGGAGGGGGACACTCCTATTATCAGGCACTCTCAAACCCCCGCACGCATCCGTAGTACCTAGAACGGTGAGGTGAGGAGAAAATTAAGGTCATGACTATGTCCCATCGTCCATCGTCCCCATACCGAACCATCGCGCGCCCCGCGGCACCGGGCCGTGGTTTGCCAAGATCGGGTGGTCACCTTCCACCGTCACCCCGGAGACCCTCGCTTGAGCCGGAGTCCAACAGTGTGCCGCTTATGATAAGCACGATTATAATTTGATTTAGCATTCAGTGCTTTATTTTAAAGATCTTCTCTTCCTTCTTCTTTTTTTGCCATACTCACAACTATGAATTGAGAGAAAGTATATTAACTTGAAAAGAATACAATTGCCCTCACGCAGTGCCCCCGGGGGGGGGGGGGGGGGGGAGTGGCACGGCTAGGGTTCCAACAAAGGCTTGTACATAGACATAGAGGAAACAAAACCAACGGTGAAGAGCCTACTCCTCAAGTGTTCTAAGCAACTCGATGCAAGAGTCCATTCTTCATCCTTGTCCACGGGCCTTCTTCTTGCTCCAACATGGATGAGTTCAATGGTCATGCGCATGATATTGTCAAAACATGCCACAGCCAATTTGGCCTCAAAAACTGGAAGGTTTCTAGTCTTCCAGACTTGATTTAGGTAGCAAAATTTTGTAATTTGGATGCACGCCAAGATGGCTTGGCTTTGGAATCTCCGCCCTCCCAAGATCGGGTCATTGGTAAAGAAGATGACCTTCCAAGTCTTCCGTACCCATTTGCAAACCTTGGCGGCCAGTCCCCCTAGATCTTCTCTTCTTATTAAAGATAACGACGAATAGCTTACGTTTCCATCGAGATTATATATATATCAAAGAGAGAGAGAGAGAGAGAGAGAGAGAGAGAGAGAGAGAGAGAGAGAGAGAGAGAGAGAGAGAGAGGTCCCAACAAAACCTGTTATTTGTTACAGGGATGAATTGTCGTGATAAAGGATGGTGGTGTAGTTTGAGAGAGAGAGAGAGAGAGAGAGAGGTGCAAGGGGTTTTTTTTTTTTTTTGGGGCGGGGGGGGGGGGAGGGGGCCTTTACCCTAGTGCCTTGGGCATTTTAATCGCGTTCTCTCTTGATGATCAGGGTCTTGTCAAGCCCCATCCTAGCGGGTGTTTCTTGCAAGTATGAACCTTGATGGGGCACTGTTTGAAGTTCTAGTCAGTGGTGGGGGGAGATGCATGATCCTCTTGGTTGAGGCTCTGACCTCAACATGGACGTAGATTTTGTTTTCGCAGTGGAGGGGAAGAAAAGGAATAATGAATCCTATGCAAATGCTTCCAATTCGTGAGGTCAATGTACGGGATAAGGATGGCATGGTGTAGCACTCTATGGAGCCAAAGAAGGAGAAGGGGGTTGGGATCAACCAGATAGGATCTCTCTCTCTCTCTCTCTCTCACGACGGTTTGTCTAGAACACTTCAATATTGTAGCTAGTTGGAGATGATGTTGATAAGTGGAGGAGGGGGGACAATAGAATGTCCATGTGATTGACCGAGGAGGAGTTTTAGTCTAAAAAGAAGGGACGACTGTCATGGTTTGCAAGTGACTGTCAAGACAGCCAATGCAAGCAGGGGGATGCTTGTTCGCAATGCACTGTAAAGGACGGTGACAGGAGGGAGGGCAACAGCCCAGGCGTGAGGGCAGGGTGCTTGCTTAGTTTTTCCTTTAGGAAAGGTTGGGACAGGCAGGGCATCTGCATAGATTCCATCTAAAAAGTGGTGGACCAAGTAGGTAGTGTGATTAAACCATTTAGCAAACATGGCACACTTTTTGCCTATGGCACGTAGGCCTTAACTTTTAAAATGTGAAGGCTAATGTGGGGGGGGGGGGGGGGCTCAAGACTAAGTGGCACAGGCATGGGAGGGTGGGATCTACGGCGGGTGCATTGTGGGTTGTAGATCCCAGTGGCGACGCCGAAAGTAAATTAAGGTACCCTAGATTACTTTTTATAATGCACCGAAAGTAAATTAGGGTACCCTAGATTACTTTTTATAATGAAAAGTAATTTAGGGTACCCTAATTTACTTTCGGCGCCTGCCCCTAATTTACATGTTTTAAGTAAATTAAGACCCCCACATTTCACGACGCACGCATGACGTAATGGTTAGGGTAGGCGCCTCGCATGCTTGAGATCCCGTGTTCAAACCCGATGCCCCAAAATGGAGGTATCTTAAATTACTTCCGAAATGCGGGTACCATAGATTACTTTTGTAATCTACGGTACCCGCATTTAGGATCTACAGTCCATAATGCCCCCGTCGTAGATCCCACCCTCCCATGCCCGTGTCACTTAGTCCTTGGGAGAGAGAGAGAGAGAGAGAGAGAGAGAGAGAGCTATTTTTGTATGTATAGATGTTTAGTTCTACGTTTTAGAACTCATACAATGCATCCACCAACAAGTGGGGGTTGTAAATATATTGAAGCTAAAAGAATTACATAACAACCTCAAGCGACTAAGACACTCAAAGAGACACCACCTATAGGGGAGGCGAACCTCGACCAAACTAAAAACCAAAACAAACTAACAAGACCGACAAGCATTCAATCATTTAGCCGTTTCAACGAAGGGGCTTTCTCATCAACGGTTGTAGTCTCCTAGGGTGCCACCTTGAAGCCATTGCTATCACGAACAAACGTCATGCTACCACGTAATCAACATAACCTACCAAACTAATAGTAAACAAATCAAACCCACCAAAGTGATAGTAAACATATAAAAAACCCATGTTCTAACCTTCACCCTTGCTAGGGAGATCCAACTGGATGCACACGAACCATCGACTAGTGCAACACTCTCCCAAATTGAACAGCTCCCCAACAAGATAAGACTCAATGATGGAGTCATTCCCTTGTTGAAATCTCCTTTTATTGCCACAAAAGCTTTCTCCATCTGGCACCCAAAGGAAAAGTTCACAAAAGAAGAATCTGAGCAGATATGGATGTCCTTTGTCCTCCCGAGGAGGAGGTGGGAGGGTGGCCTCTCCCAAGTGCCAAAAAGAAAGGGCATGATAAGGGAGGGCCACTCACACTGTAGGCGGGGTAGCTTGGTAGCCCTCAACATTAGTAACACGAGGTCTTCAATGAAGTCTCGGCCATGGGATCCACGATGGTGAATTGCAAGTGAAAATCATGAGATATGTGGCACCGTTCTATTGGCGAAAAGTAAACAAGGACACAATTAGTAAACAAGGACAACGGAATTTGTGGAAGAAGGGGGAAGTGCTTCAATACCTTGCAAGGTATTGTGAAAGCTTTCAAACTAGCCTTTTAGTGAGCCTTATCACATATGGGAGACATGATTGGGCGTAAGCATGCTCATTGAGAAAGATGCAACCATTTACACATGCATGCATGCAATGAATCTATCCTCAGAGCTGTCACATTTGGCTCATCATCAATCAGCCAAAAAGCAATGGAATTTAGATAACCTAAAAAGCACACAAAGTGCACAATAAATGCCAATTTAAACAATCAGGAGATAGGGAGGGTGATGCACTCTTTTGGGCTTAAATATTTGTATAAACGTATTAGCAAAGCTGAAAGGAATCTAAGATAGCATACTCACCATATGCACGCAAACTTTATGAGATCATCGTGACTGTACATATCGATACATAGGACCATAGCAGCTTGTGGTTTAGGGATTTCAGAGTATAAGTGGATGTACAAATAATAAATAGTTTTTGACTTGCTATTATATGTCAAAGATGAAAATGAATATATGGCTAATCACACACACAAACCAGTTGTTTGGTTGCTATTCATCGAGCTGCCTCGTATTCTTTCTCTACATGAGATGAGTGTCATTACCTGGGTTACCAACAACCTCATGTGAGGGTATCATAAGAGATGGCTAGGGATACAAAGGAAATGCTACCAAAACTTTTACACCAATTGATTTGTACACATATTTTAGCTTTAAAGTGGTTGTTATATGTCTCATAAACATATCATGATATCTGGTACATTAAGCTCAAGGCTACCATGCCCAACATGTTCAAATTGAATACATAGTTGTTTGTTTGTAATTTTAGTGCTTTAGGCTGAACACACAAACTCCTAGTTGAGGCTGAGATTCCAAGTAGCTGGCTATATTTTGCTTGTTGTTGATAAACATTCAGGAGAAGGGTAGAACACCTACAGCATTTGTTAGGTTCAAGTTCCAAGCAGTTGGTCTTGTTTTGATTGATGAACTGTCTAGATAATGGTGTGAATCCTGAGCATTATTGTCTCATTCCAATTTGAAAGCGAAGATCCTGATCCTCATTCATTGCTTGGACTGTGTTTTTATTTCCCACCTCTAAATAAGTAAGCATAGAACGTGGGCTTTTTATATTTCAAAGAGTTACATGTGCTAGAAGGGTTTTAAAATTAAAATTTGAAAAAAAAAATATAGATTAATGAAGAGAAAGGGGTAATTCTACTCAAGGTGGAGTGTGCGCATAGAGAGATTTTAGAAATACCTTTCAAAGTGCTAGTGATATAGGTACTTTTCTTCAAAGTTCAATATATGCATGCCACCCGTGGGAGCTTTGAACTCTAAAATATTCTTCTTAACCTATTGCTATGTTGTATTGCATAGCACGCATGGTAATCTTGGAAGTGCAGCAAGTTTGATTTTCTTTGGTTTGGCCCACAACTAGCCTCTAGCATGGGACCTTTCTCTGGCAAGTCATCCTTTGGTGCTTTTTTTTTTCTTTTGTCAACCATGGTCTTCTACAACAATCCCACCTCTTTATGCCCAATGCCATTCTTCTAGTTGCTTGCCTTGAATGGTTGTTGCGGTGTTGGTCTAGTCAACCACACAAAACTCAGAGTCAACATCTAAAACGTACATTTGATGCTATGGATAGATAGTCTTCCAAAGCGCACTTGAGCAGTGTGAATCAAGGTTTGGGCCAATGTTAATATGTGTGAAAAAACCCTAAGGATTGACTCCTAAGTCGCCTCTTTTGGACACCCAGAGAGGGAAAAATGAAAAAAAAAAAAGCCTCTAAAAATGTTGTCATGTCCTCTCTATGCATACACCTGAAATTTGTGAAAACTCCCAAAATACCCCTCAAATTTTAGAAATTCCCAATATACTCGTTTTGCCCAAGTTTTCACATAAGCTAATATTTATGATAATGGGGATGTCTAAAGATGAGTCTTAGATAAAACTACGCGCCAATGAGCTCACAAGGCACCTACATATGTCTAAAGATGATCAATGAGTCCAGATATGAGGAATTTTGGGAATTTTGGCGAAATATGAGGGGTATATTAGGAATTTTTGAAATGTGAGGGGTATTTTGATAAGTTTCCCTTAAAATAAACATGGTACTCGCTAATTAAAGTTCGAGAACAGAAATTAAGAGGCTCAAATCAAAAAAGCAATGAGCAACAAACAACTTGCGGACTGTTATGTACTTCCAATTAGCAAAAAAGAGAAGCCGGAAGTGTTGCAAGACTAAGGAAATCAATGTAAGGCTAGTTGGTGAACACAGATAATTGCAAGCAAAGAGACTTGAAGGGTTGTAAGTGGCAACATTATGCATGCAGACGTTGGCCTGCTGGTTGGGTGCATGCTGCAATTGATGACCGGTCCCATGTTGTTGCACAACGATGGCAAACCTATGAGTTTTTGGCTATGGAGATTGTGAGAAGAGGGCCAACAACACGCAGAAGAATAGAGATTCTAGGTCTTGGAATGCACTGCCATCGGAGGCCAAGGGAGAGGGCCCAATATATATATATATATATATATAGTCAAGCCGTAACCTACACATCACGTAAAGCCAGCTCTTGGACAAAGCCATGCGAGGCAACCCTGTAAGAACAATTGCCGCCTGTAGCAGCGAACCAAGGTCCAATCAAGAATAATAAGGGCAGCTTAGAGCCCTGTCCCGCCTAGCGCAAGGAGGAACCAGGAGATTTTTCCTGTCATGGCGCACCACAAGCACTCTAAGAGCTGCGTCCCACTGAGGGCTTGCAACACATACAGCGCAAGCAAGCAGTGCATCTCTGATGGTCACGCTACTACTCACCGAATGCAAGGGAGACATACAGTGCATGGATAAAGCGCTTGATGCTTTTTGTAGCGCAAAGAGCAGTGCATGCTACTTAAGGGATGCCATGTCAAAAAGTAGATTGCGACCTTAACAATGTAGTGGTCCCGCTGCCTGCAGTGCACCTATTGTGTAGCGCAAGGGGTGCATGGGATTGCTTACACTGCATGCACTGCAAACACTCTGTGGGACGCAGCTCTAAGCTAGCCTTGCTTTCCGTTTTCAGCTCTTCTAGTACGAATGCTCTGTAAATATTCAGCCTGTGTCGGACTGCTATATTGGCTCGGATTTTTGGTCGCACGGTCGGTTTCCGAAATTCTCGAAAATTGGAAGTTCTCTCCATTATACATTGTTGTAGATGCTCTTCAACTGAATATTATACATCATCGAGCGGATCAGAACGCAAAATTGCAAATGAGAGCATTAGCGATACTGAGGAAACAATGCAGCAGCTGCAAGTCGCTGCTGTGCGTTGCAGCTCTTCTCAGCATCCTGGCGATGGGGTCGTGCCGTCAGCTGCAATTACCCGTAGTCGCGAATATTGACGATGACCGCAAGATTAGTAAAGGACAATTAGAGATGGAGGTTGTGCAGGGAGACAATGCAGCTGCAGTTGGCCGTTTCAAACCTCCTCACATGCACCAGAATAATGACGATGATGGTGGTGGTGATGATGCAGACTATTTTGAGATCGTGTTGCAGAGAGATGCAAAGCGCTTGATGCAATAGAGGAAAAGGGTCGACGGCCAGCTGGTACAAAAGAAACAGGAGAAGATCTTAATTAGACGGAATGGATCCAACCAACATTCGAACCCACATCTGCATTTAAGTACTTGCACCCCAAAGCTTGTGAATCTTTCCGATCTCAACCCTAACCTGATGCCCATCGTTGTCCAGCCAGCCGGCCAGCCCTCGTCGAGCTCCAGTTCGGGCCCATCCTTGTCTTCCCATACCCTGCCCATCTCTATAACTAGGAATGCCCACTATGTGATGAAGCTACTACTAGGAGGCACTGCCCCTAGCCGGCCACCATTCTCAATGACATTACTTGGGTACAATGCAAACCTTCCATCCAATATGTCCCTCAGATCGACCCTTTCTATGAATTGAATGAATGCACAACATTTGAGGCAATTGCTTGTGATGATAGCTATGCAGCCAATGACCTCTACACTACTACTCATCTCTAATAATTACCTACATTGTGCTGCACATTCTACACAAACTTACTTAAATTTAAAATGAGAGAGAGAGAGAGAGAGTGTGTGTGTGTGTGAGAGAGAGAGAGAGAGAGAGAGAGAGAGAGTGTGTGTGTGTGTGAGTGAGAGAGAGAGAGAGAGAGTGACTCATTTGTATTTTGGAAGAAAAAATATGAGGTGTACATCTTTATGTCGCATAGCCAAGGCTACATGATATTAGCCTACTTTAATTTTGGCGGGCTGATCTCTCATGACCAAGGTTTCATGATTTCAGCTACTATAACGGTACTAACGTATGTGCACTAACGTCACATGATGATGACCTGATTGTGATCATATTTAGGTGTGATCATTTGTAGCCGATGCGATCAACTACCGAAACGCAACAAGTATTGTAATAAGGAGGCAAAAATACACCGACCAAACAATGGTTTGAACTTTGGGGTACATGGGGGACCTTGGGTTCATGGGAGGCCGATGACGTCCCAATCAAATGGATGGCGAAGCCGGGATATTAGGACTTGGTAGGCTAGAAGCACGGCTTCTGTATTACACACAAGAGGGCCCTTGTTTGGAAGCACATTCTCTCTTTGCATACCTCGGCCATCGTCGCCAAGTAAGAAGCTAATTTGTTTGAAATCAGCCCTCATTCTATGCATGCATGCATGTACTGTAAGGGTAAATGAAGGCAATGTACTTACGCAGAATTAGACTATATTCATGAGTTTTGCAGCATCGCATGGTTATAACATGGATAGCCGAATTATATGAGAATGCCCAGAAGCACATACTTTCCATATGTGTACTCTTTGCCATTAGTTGGTTTAAGTGTTGATCATGAACTTCTACCAGTAGATCCTACCCTCTTTGCCATTCATCCCACATCAAAAGAGGTACGTGATAAGCATATATACAACACAAGCATCATGGTAATATTGCATATACTAGATCGATCTCTCTCTCTCTCTCTCTCTCTCTCTCTCTCTCTCTCTCTCGCATGTATGTGTCAGAATGCATAAGTATCTTGTTCATACATGCATCATATTTATGCCATGCTTAGTTTTGAATGACCCACATTATATGGTGTAGTAGACACACAGTGAGGAAGAGTTAAAAGTAAAGAGCTCCCCCTCCTATAGCTTTTAAGGCTAATTATCCTTTCATTTGCATGGTTAAGTAAAAGTTTTCTTATTACCTATCATTGGCCCCCCCCTTTCCCCCCCACCAAAACACACACACACACACACACACAAAAAAAAAACTATAAAAAAAAAACCTCCCTACATTGTTTAACTCCTTTGTGTGAAGCTTAGTCCTTGTTGCCATTCACTATATTTGTTGGTCAATCTCATGATAGGATATGGTTAGAATATGATACTTTATTCTATAATCTCAAATCACCAATGTATTTCTTGACTCTGGTACAACAACTGGACGCCTTGCATAACCTTTGTATATTGCTTTGACAGATGCAATCCGTCAATCTATGGCCAAATCTGTATACAACCTTCTCCCTGGGCCAGCTAGTATTTTTGAGACATGTTATGCTCTTCCATATGAAGACTTGCAACTTGTTCGGGGCCTTCCAATTGTCGAACTTGTGTTTGAATCCCATGCCACTTTACCACTTCATACATGTAGCCTATTTAGTCGGGTATCAAAAGGTGAGTGGTGCTTAACCTTTTTTCCTCAACCAATGGGGGACATTGAATCTATCATCGGTAGTATTCAAATGCATGGAGTTGAATGGAGCTTTGACCTTGCTAATGAGAATATTGGATTTCTCAGTGGTGCTTGTCCCTCATGAGATATCCTTACCATGGCATCCCCATTATGTGCTTCATCAAAAACTAACATATCCCACGTGCCTTATTCATAGATTAGCATCTTTTGACAATTGGTTTGTACTGAAAACTAAAATGCCACACAAACATTTCTATATGCTAGTCCCACTTTGTATGCGTCTCTTAGCTCCCGAGTCCCTACAAGAATCGAATTTACTCTTTCTTCCATTAACAAATTGACTTGTAGTAGTATAAATGGGGTGCTACAAGTTTCACATGATCAAAAATCTTTAGTTATGGACTTCTACTTGTAAAATTCATCTCATCATGTGGACAAGATTAGCGTGTAAAATGAGCTTTTGGTTGTTCGTTAGTTTCAAATGTATATAGCGATGGTATAACCAAAAATATTTAGTTGATTAACGACTTCTTGTAAAATTGATATCACCATGTGAACAAAATTAGTTTGTAAAATTGAGTTTTTGGTTGTTCATTAGGTCCAAATTATGCTTATAGCTTCTATGTAATTAACTACTACCTAACTAAAAAAAGTTGGAATTTCATTTGCATAGGAAACTTGACCAAGATTTGTGAAACAATGGACTCTTTCGGCTAAGATTATCACCTATCATACCCATTTTCTAACCGGCCTAATATATGTATAATTGGAATTTAGTATTTTTAATGTCCTCCAAGAAATTTACATTGAACAAGGGGATTTATACTCAAATTGCATCTTATTACTATAGCCTGTAGGGATTTCAAATTCACGTGATCACGTGTATTTTTTTGTGATCACACTGTTAATTAACAAAATTCTCAATTCACAAGTCTTCACATTCACAGAAACTCGCACGGTGACTTGAAGGGGACCGGGAGGCTCGGTGAGATTTGTCCGCCGGTATAGCTATGTACCCCGTAGGCAAGCCCTGAGATGATACAAAGGACACCTGAAGGGTTGCGGCCCCAACGGTCCCGCTTCATAACCCGGCGGGCTCCTAGGGTATCTATAAATAGGGGGCCCATTTTCTAACTTTTGAGTCCTACTTGCACAGGTATCCAACCAAAGAGTCCTCACAAGGAACACAGAAAACAACGACATAAATTTTAGCTTAATTTCATAAGCTCTTTTACTATTTTATTTTTAAGTTGGTATACCTTTTTTTTAATAACTGTTTTTTGTAGTTTTAAAAGTAGGTTGATCTTGCTTTTCACGCCGATATATTAGGACCGGAAGTGTCGTTGTGAAACGCTAGACCAGCCAGCATTGTTTTACAATGTGTCGATTGTGTTCACTTCGGCATCAGTTGTATTTTGGACCAGAAGTGTCGTTGTTGAACATGGTTGGTTACGTTCAATTTATAGATAGTTCTATTAACCTTGTTTTCGAAAAGTTCTATTATTGGACTGGGAGTGTCATTGTACAAGCTAATAGATTGCTTTCTATGTTTTATGAGTGATATACGTGCTGATAGGTTAGTTCGATGTTTCTTTCGGCATCAGTCCTACTAATGGACTGGAGGTGTCGTTAGATTCATCGAATGATATCCTTGCTTTTTAAGATAGTGTGGTGTTTCTTTTGGCATCAGCTCTACCATTGGGCTGGAGGTGTTGTTAGATTCATTGAATGATGCCCTGCTTTTTAAGCTAATTTCAGTGTTGCTATCGGCATCAACCCTATCATTGGGTTGGAGGTGTTATTAGCTGCATTGAATGATGCCCTTCCTTTTAGGCTAGTTTGGTGTTTCTTTCGGCATCAGTTCTACCATTGGGCTGGAGGTGTCGTTAGTTTCATCAAATAATACCCTGCTTTTAAGCTTAGTTCGGTGTTGCTATCAGAATCAACCCTACTATTGGCTTGGAGGTGTTGTTAGTTGCATTGAATGATGCCCTAGTATCTTGTTGAGCTAGTTCAGTGTTGGTCTCGACATCAACCCTATTATTGGGTTGGAGGTGTCGTCACTCTCATTGAATAATTGCTTACTCTTTAAGCTAGTTTGTCGTCAGTTTTAATGCATGAAGCATGTATTTGTTATAAAATTTCAAGTTATGTTGTCTTTAAAAATCATAAAATATGTGTTGATTGTAGCATATATGGATCCTGTGGAAATGAAGGATTTAAAAATCAAGATCAGATCTCTGTTGGTCACGTGTATATGTGTCCTGACCACGAAGGAGATCGCCTCTTTATTAGAGAGTGAGACGCGCAGAGATTATTTCTTTGATATGATAATTGAAGCAGTTCATGCACACTTCTCAACTATAGAAACAAAGGCTATCCGTAAGCTAGTAGATAGTATTGTGGGCACTTGGGTGTTGATGCACTAGCAGATGCAGATCTAGCCAAGCTACAGCATTGGACTAATATATGGCGTGTAGAGAGGTCAAAATCGAAAAGAGCGCGCAATATTGATGCTCAAGATGTCCATAGCCACAAAGCTAGAACCATCTTTTATTCAGCGGCGTCCTCTCAAGATGGAGTAGTAGCAAGATCAGATACAGAAGCTGGGACAGAGCATTTATTACGCACCGCTTTTATGTCTCAGTGTGCCATTGGTGTTTACCTCACACCCAAAGCTATCAAACGTGGTCAAAAGCTTGGAAAAAGATGCTATGGAGTTGTGTCAAAGTGCACAATCGATGGAGTCACTTGGTTTCCACCAGAAGTGCAATATGTGGTCAAAGACTTCAAAGGAGATGCACAGAGAGCCACCAATCTTTCGCTCTAGAGGCGAGCATGCAATTGTTTCACAGGGGCATCCTTGGATGCATAGCACAAACACACCAAGAGACATGGTCCCTTGTTTTTCCTCGCGTCAATGAAATGGATCTAGGTGACATGTTAGAGTGTGTTCCACCACCCAAAGGCAAATTTTCTAACATACTGGAGGCTCAAAAAGAAGATCCTAGACACCCTCCCATAGAGCAAGAGTTAGAGATGTGCAAGCATATGCTCAATTTGGTGCCTTCTTTTATAGATGCTTTGGTGAAGACCATGGCACATGCACATAGCAAAGGAATTATACACTGTGACTTGCACCCATGGAACACCATGACTGACTTCACTAAGGAGGGTGTGCCGCATGTGGGTGTCATTGATTGGGGGTTGGCACTGCGAGTGGGCATTGAGAAGAGATAAACCAACATCAAAGACCCCACAGAGCATGCCCTGCGTCCTTGGAGGGCCCCAGAGCTTTGCAACCAAAAATTTGCTTGTTCATATTTGAAAGCCACTAACACCTATGTAGTTGCTTTCTGCATTGAGCAACTATGTGACTGGTGCAAAGATTTTTTAGAGCATTACAGTGAGCCATGGCAAAAGCGAAAGCAAACTAATTGCAACATGATTGCCTCTATAATGCGGAAAAACTACTTACAACAACCACCTAGGCAGAGAAAGACATTGCAAAATATGAGTGAGCATTGAGATATGTTAGAGCTCAACTCGGAGATGTGTTTGCGTCCTCTTAGTGAGATGATGCCTAGATTTTAGTTTACTTTGGTCACTTTTGTAAACAGTGGTCTCTTTTGGATTATCTGACATATGTAAATGGAGCTCTTTATATATTCATGGACCATTGAGTTAAATTGTACCATTTTATAATGATGGAGTCATGGGGCAAAGCGATCAATACACAATGTGGTGTGTGAAGATGCCGCGGGAAGTGTGTGGTGCGAGTGCAAGTGCGAGAGCAGAGAAGCAGAGAGAGAGAGAGAGAGAGAGAGAGAGAGAGAGAGAGAGAGAGAGAGAGAGAGAGAGTTGCTTTGGGTGGAATGCACAACAACATTATCCTGTTTGCAGCTCCTTATTCTGTTGTAAAAAAAGAATAAGTATATAATGGTTAAGTTAGTAGATGGGTTAGTAGTAAGTGGGATGTCCAGCCAGTTGGCCTGAATCCCAACAAACTCCCACTTGAAGGCCAACGCAGCCCAAGTGACTTGGTATGTACAACCGTGAAGCAATCTAGTGGCTTCAACCTATATCCATCAACTCACTGCAATGTGTAAACCGCTCCAAAGCTAAGCCTTTCGTCAAAGCATCTGCTGGGTTGTCGTGAGTGTATACCTTGACCAAGTCAATGAGCTTTTTGGCCAAGAAATCTCTCACGAGATGATATCTAACTTCAATGTGTTTCGATTTGGAGTGAACCGCTGGATTCCTTGCCAATGCAAGAGCACTCTGGCTATCACAATATATCACTGGAGTCTCATCAATGCCAAGATTTTTGACCAAGCGAGATAACCATACAGCCTCTTTACTTGCATCCGACAATGCAACGTACTCTGCTTCCATAGTGGAAGACGACGTACAATCTTGAAGACATGACCTCCAAGATACTACTGCTCCAACAACTTTGAAGACATAGCCAAATGTCGATCTCCTATTGTCAACACGACCCGCATAGTCAGCATCCGCATAACCTACGATGGATGCATCACTATTCCCGAAGCGTAAACACCTGCCGACCGTACCTTTGAGGTACCTAAGAATGTGCTTCACTACTTCCCAATGCTTGCTGCCAGGATTTGCCATATATCGGCTCACCACTCCCACTACAAAAGCAATGTCTGATCTTGTGGCCACCATAGCATACATGAGACTTCCGACTACCAAAGAATATGGTACCTTAGCCATTTGAGCTAGCTCAGCATCAGACTTGGGTGCATCTTCCTTGCTCAATTTCAAGAATGCCTGCATTGGGGTACTCAATGCTTTCCCCCCTTGCATATTGAAATGCTGCAAAACTTTCTCAATGTATGTTTCCTGAGATAACTAAAGAATACGACGTTTGCGATCTCTTTTGATTCGCATGCCAAGAAAGTGTGTAGCATCTCCCAAATCTTTCATTGCAAATTATTGCTAAGTGTTTTCTTCAAGTTGGCAATTTCCACAAAGGATTTCCCAGCTATAAGCATGTCATCAACATACAAAACTAGAATGATCATCGAGCCATCATCTAGCTTTCTTGTGTACAAGCAGTGATCCTCTTCGCTCCTCTTATATCCTTGAGATCTCATACATGCATCAAATTTATGATACCACTGCCTTGAACCTTGCTTTAAGCCATAAAGTGTCTTTTTGAGCTTACATACTAGCTCTTGACGAGATGCGTTCTCCTGAACAAACCCTTCAGGCTGCTACATGTAAACATCCTCATCGAGATCCCCTTGAAGAAATGGTGTCTTCACATCCATTTGGACAAGTTCCATGTCCTCAAGACCAAGTACGGTTCTAAGCATTGTCATCTTGACCACAGGCGAGAAGATTTTATCAAAATTGACTCCCTTTTGATGTTTGAACCCTTTGGCTACAAGTCTAGCCTTGTACTTTGGATTTGGATCACCTGAGGTAAATTTCTTCTTGTAAACCCATTTGCAAGGTAAAGCTTTCACATCAGTTGGCAGTTCTACCAAGGCCCACATGTCATTAGCTAGAATCGAGTTATACTCAAATTCCATAGCCTGCTCCCACTTCACCACATCATCCGTCATCATGGCTTCTTGGTAGCATCTTGGCTCACCACAATCGGTCAACATGATGTAATCAAGACCTGGCTCAAAAGCGTAGGCGGACGAGAGACTCTAGTAGACCGTCTCACTCCTTGACCATTGCTATCCGCTCCCTCTGGAGCATTCCTAGTGGAAGGTACATCACTAGCCTGTGGGGTTGATTTCACTGTCTCCGAGGCAACATCTTCAAAAGTAACTCTCAGAATCTCTATTTCCTTGATAGGTTGTTTATGCATCTTCGACTCATTGAAGATCACATCTGGACTACGGATGACTCGACGAGATTCTGGGTGCCAGAGATGATATTCCATCTCTCCATTTGCACCATATCCAATGGAAATACATTTGTGTGACTGTGGCTCTAACTTCTATCGAAGTTTTTAGGCACGTGAGCATAAGCTTCACAACCAAAAACACGTAGATGGTCATACTGTGGCTTACGTTTAGACCATAACTCTTCTGGAATCTCATAATTCAATGCCGTACTAGGCGAACGATTTATAATGTGCATTGCGGTCAAGAAGGCTTCTGCCCAAAAGCCTTGTGTGAGATTTGTCCTAGAAAGCATGGTTGTGATTCTTTCCTGAATCCTATGATTCATGCGCTCAACAACTCCATTCTGAGCTGGTCTATATGGTGTAGTAAACTACCTTTTAATCCCCTTTCAGCACAAAAATTGTCAAACTCCTTGGAGACATACTCTCCACCGTTGTCAGTCCGCAACCTCTTGAGTTTCTTGCCAGACTGATTCTCAACGAGTGCTAAAAAAATTTGGAACACATGAAGAACTTGATCCTTATGTTTCAAAGGATATGCCCACACCTTTCAAGTAGAGTCATTTATGAATGTCACAAAATAGCTGGCCCCCCCTAGAGATTTGGTTGACATAGAACCACAAACATCACTATGTACTAAATCTAGAGGTTCAGCTCGCTTTTGACCCAATGGTAAGTGAACGGACCTAGTCTCTTTTCCATAAATACAATGCTCACAAACAGGAAAGTCAACATAAGACAAGACAGGTAAGTAGACAAAACGAGTCAGAGTTCTCATTCCTTTTTGGCTAATATGACCTAGCCAGCAATGCCACAACTCAGTAGATGGCATCTCGGCTATAGATATGTAATCATGACCAACATCTAACACATGCATGGAATACAAGGTACCATGCTTCTGACCTTTGAGTACAACAAGATTACCTTTGCGTACTATCCACGAACCATTGCCAAATGTGGTGTTGTTGCCCAAATCATCAAGCTAACCAGCAAAAATCAAGCTTTTAGTCAACTTGGACACATGTCTGACATTACATAAATTAAACTGCGTCCCATTCCTTAGATGCAATTTGAAGTTTCCAACACCCTCAATGTCTAGTTCATAAGCATCACCAAGTCTCACTTTTCCACAAGAGTGAGAATAAGTAGAGAACCACTCTCTATGTGGTGTCACATGGAAACTTGCACTAGAATCTACTATCAAATTCTGTGCATACTGTGCATCTTCTGTAACAAGAGCCTCGACAGGTAGATCTGCTGTGAAGACCAATACGTCAGAGGTAAGTGGCATAACAACTGCTAGAAGAGTCTCTACAATAGGAGCATTTGAAGACTCTAGCACATTGATCTCCTCTAACTTTGCTTTGCCCTTGTTTGAATCATCAGACTTAGAAGTTTCACCAAATTGTTTATCCTTCTTGCTTTGCTGCCATTTCTTGCAATCCTTCTTCACATTCCCTTTTTAATGGCAGTGATAGCACTCGACATTACGCATAGAACCCCGAGACTTAGTGCGTGAGTCCCCACGTTCCTTGCTTTTGGCACGACTTTGAGTGCGACCCCTCTGTCTATCACTAGCAACATACGCATCACCATCCTTCTTGTCTTTGAGAGATTTCCTGTGAATCTCCTTGGTAAACAGACTCCCAAGGACGTCATTGTACACTCTGGTACCAAGTGCTGAGTTGCTAATCGCAGTATAGAACGTATCCCAAGACGAGGGTAAACTGCATAGCAAGAAGATACATTTGATTTCCTCATTGAAGACCAAACCCTGAGTGGTCAACTGACTGAAAATGATATTGAACTCATTAATGTGAGTAGAAATAGTGCGCTCTTCCTTCATATGAAGGTCAAACAGCTTCTTCATCAAGAAAACCTTATTAGTGGCACTTTTGTTCTCATAACTGGAACACAATACATATTTAGCAGTCCTTTCTCCAACTATAGTAAAGTACACAGATTCGGCCAAATGCAAACGGACGGTAGATTTGGCCTTAGCATCAAGTTCCATGATAGGATCGAGCTGGCCTTTTTGTATAAGAACAACTTGAATGTGCTCTTTCCAGATAGCAAAATTCATCCCATCAAATTTTTGGATATTGTAAATATCCTTTTTACCACTATATGACATGGCTGCAAGCTAAAGATAATATGGCGATAAACACTGGTAGTTTTGGGAAAAATTCGGCAGAGTTTCCTTAAAAAAACTGACTGAATCTCAATCCAAAACTGTGACAAGAGATCAATAATGCATCAAAAGTAATGCTCTCAAAGCATAAGACAGGCACATCAACCACTAACTGTGCATAAAAAGTCAAAAGCTGAAAAGACTGCCAACACGGAATCAAATGCACCTAGCCCTCTCTATACATGTCCTATGGCGAGGCCACGAAAAAGGGGTACTCCAACAACCTGTATCATCGAAAGGATCTCAACATTCGAGAATCCCCCAGCTCAAGAAAACCTCACGCTATCGACCCTCACAAAAGGTTATGCAGACAAGAAACCAGCCCAGTCTCAGAAAGGGCCTCCAAACCAAGTCTCAAAAACGATCGGGACTCCCAGAAACAAGCCAAATCGACTCCACAAAAGGTACATACGACAGTTTTTGCAACTCAAGGTACATCCACTGTCAACAATACTACAAGGTGCAGTATACGCGCTCAAACAGGCGCCTAACAAAATGTGCAAGCAGTAAACAAATCCTTGCGGGGAGTAAAACCGCTCTCAAAAGAGCTCAAGAGCACTATCAATAGTGCCAAAACAATGCATATCCGCATCAAGTACTCCCACTGAAATCTGTGATGATACTAAACACTGCAACTTGTAAGAAACCTGGATGTCCTCTATGTATGCAAATACCTGTGAGGAGATGGATGCTTGAAAAACCCGAGACAATGTCGATGCCAAAAAGTGCTCCTAATCAGTCCATAGACACCATCTCAATAACACATAATATTCATAAATCGGCTATATACCATCCCAAAATAGTCTTTGAACAACCTGCACCAGTGTCCTGTACCTGTACTTGTAGTTGTAGCAAAAGTGGAGTTGAAAAATACAACTCCTTAAGCGTAGCTCGGATGAAGCTTTTGACTGCACGAACAGCTTCGAAACGGGGGTAAACCTAGATGGAAACGCTCTCAAAATGTTGAATTTGCCGATGCCGAAATCGAAAACATGTTTGCACTTTTGAGAGTGCACACACGTGGACGCAAAAACAGCAAGCACAAACCTCACTCTGATACCAGTTGAAGATGTTGCAGGAAGCCTGTGCGAGCGCAAGTGCGAGAGCAGAGAGAGAGAGAGACCTGATTTGGGTGGAGTGCACAACAACATTATCATGTTGCAGCTCCTTATTCTGTTGTAAGAAAGAATAAGTATATAATGGTTAAGTTAGTAGATGGGTTAGTAGTAAGTGGGATGTCCGGCCAGTTGGCCTGAATCCCAACAATGTGTCGTGATATTTTCTGTTGACTTTTGGAATCTGTATTCAACAATAAATTCTTTTTATAATGATGGAGCAAATTGATCTATACATAATGTGGTGTATCACAATGTTTTCTATTGCAATCTGAACATCTATTTGTAAGTAAATTCATCTTATAGTAATGGCATCATGGTGCAAAGCAATCAATGCAGAATGTGGTGTGTTGTTCTAGTTTTCATTGAAATCTGGACTTCGCAAATACTTTTTGGAATGTTGGACTCATGGTGCAAAGTGATTAATACAAAATGTGGTATGTTGTGATACCTCAAATCAAGGTGTACCACTGGATTTGCAATTGTATCTGTGATGCAAACTTAAGTTCTATCGCACATTGAGATAGTGTAAATGTGTTTGTGATAGATATGGACGAGCGTGGGAAATCTAAGAAAGCATACGATTGCTTGCGTGCACTTGCAGATGCAACTGACCCAAATGACCAAGTGAGAGTTGCCGCAAGGACTAGTGAGTGGGCATCGGCAAATAGCAAGCAATGGAAAGACATCAACAAAGAAGTCACCGCAGAGATGGTCAAGGAATCATGGCAAAATGTGTGTGACTTTTCTATTCGCAAAGAAAGATGGAAGTTGGATAAGTGTGTTGTGCCATATATATGCACGCATACCGAATCTATATACCTTGCATGCACAAGGAGTACACTAAACCACACAGATTGTCCCTTGTACATTGCAAAGATGTTATACTTCCAAGTTGTTCAAAATGAGCCAGTGGACTTCAGCAACAGAGCCCCCAATAAGAGCATAGTGGATATCCGAAGTGAGATAGTTACAATATCACGAGAGGAGCTAAGATATGCATTGGTTGGCTCCGCTATGCAAACACACGATGCTGTGGAGGAATTGCAAACACAGCTTCGTTCCACACACACGATGGGGGAAGGGGACTCAAGCAATAACAAAGAGTTACACAGAGATATCAAGCTGATCATGCGTAAACTCTGTGAAATGGAGGAACGAGTTCAACAACAATCGATCATGACAATGATCAAGCATCCTAACACATTGCAACCACCTCCAGCTCACACTGAGGATGCAATGGGCCCTTGCTCGTTTGCAGCGGACACTTTTTCCATAGTTTGAGTGGACACTACAAAATAGCTTGTGGCCACATGTATGATCATTTTCCATGTCTCGTGCAAAACATGGTAAATAGAAAAGAGTACTACATTTGCAAGGCTCCAATTGATGAGCTTATGTATTCCATGTTCAAAATGGAGAAAGACTAATAATGCTTATTGGCAGCAACTGCAAGGGGGAGAGAGTCTATTTTGGATAATTTGAATTTATCTTTGTAAATTGTAAACATCTTAGCCTGGAGTGGATTGCAGTGACTCTTATGTCCTTGTATATATCTCCCTTGCAATGAACATTGAAGCCTTGTCAAACTTGTTGTACTTGCTATGACTTTTTGGAATGTTGATCCGTGAAGGTTTCATAGTCTTCCTTGGAGCATAATGTAATGTTATAAATTCAAAGTGTATAAAGTCTTCCATTGGAATTGCAAACAAAATTTATGATACTTTTTAAATTCATAAATGACAATACTCAGACTACCGTGTTAAATGGCAATAAAATAAAAGTTGTTGTATGTCACTTGGTCCACTGGCCACAAGACACAAAAAAAAGGGTTTGCATTACATTCAATTGTTCTGCATCTCAATGAAGGGTTAACCTACAATTCTAATTGTGTTCACATCGTTGCTCCACAATGCCCTTCATTGCCAAGTACGAGGAAAATCATCCACCTCAAGGTCCGCATTCAATTCAAGCAAAGTACATCCACCAAGCTCACGGAACTCAAGTTCTTTTGATGTCACCTCTTGCCCTTGCTCCTGATCATCTTCATTCATATCCACAGTCCACCGTGGTCTATCTTCTTCATACCTTTCTGATTGAATATTTCTAAGTAGCCCGTGATTGCAATATAGGTAAACCAATTTCTCGTCCCAGTCCACTGAGAAGCCGATTACGAATAGTCGAGTGTACATAGTTGTATGTACTCCAATTTCTCTCGCAACTTGAATTGGCAGTACATTGTGCAAGAACCCTAAAGTCCAATCAGCACAATGTAGATCCAAAGCACCATTCATGAGCCACCATCTCCATGTTGGTTGTTCCAATGCAAGGTTTTGCACAAACTCTGAATTGAAAAGGCCATCCTTTACCCTGTACTTTGTCAGGTCAGTGATTGCTTGGGCTGAATCATCTGGATTGTTGTAAAAATTACTTACCACAGCATAGAAGTCTTCATACCTCCTTATCTAAATCATCACAATCCATGTTCTAGTACTCTAGATCAAGCAAAAGAGCAACATTGTGTAGTGGGCTATGTGCACTAACCCATCAAGCATGTACATAATTATTTAAGATATCTATTTTAGCCTTATTAAAAGGTGCTCTCCAGCGCCTGATCAAACAATTTTTTGGCTCTGAAAAAAGTTCAAGCTCTCCTAAACATTATACCAGCCCATGTACACCTTCCCTATATTGGGTAACTTAAGATCAAACTGACGCAAAGATATCATCACATGCCTCATCACCAAGTATGTGTCCCCAACATCCCAAAAGTGTCTATCATCAATAAGCACTTTCACAGATCGAACCTTTGTTTTTACTCGTACTGGTTGCTCTGCTTTCCCACTCATAGAATCCTGCACAAACAAATGTCTCCAAAATAGCATTTTTATTTTGCAAAAGACTCTCCACAATGTAGAAGTTAGTGGAAAACCTGGTTTCACATAGAAGCTTCAATATTGTGTACATACGTTGCTGATACATGTCTAGCACACGTTGTCTCTTCAAAATAAACTTCACCACCTTCCTTGCATTATCTATAATGATTTTGAACCAAT
The DNA here is from genome assembly GCF_014529385.1 of Adiantum capillus-veneris. Taxonomy (NCBI): domain Eukaryota; kingdom Viridiplantae; phylum Streptophyta; class Polypodiopsida; order Polypodiales; family Pteridaceae; genus Adiantum; species Adiantum capillus-veneris. Next base: position 413,571 of record NC_140944.1, on the reverse strand, counting down.
CAATGTCGTCTTTCTTATACCAGCCCTGCAACACAAGATTCAAGCTATGTATTGCAACCAAACGTGTATAAGCTACGAAAGCGCTCCTCCAAGAAGGACTCGTTGCTCTGCAATTTTTGGCATTGTCTATTATCACCTATACTACATTTTGGACACCAACTTTATGAATTGTTTCTATGATTATATCGGCTATATAGCTCCCTGACTTTATCTCACCCGAGCTATCAACTGATTTAATCAAGCACTCCCCTCAAGGACTGAATATCATTACATTAATCAACGGCCTGCGTTGGACATTTGACCATCCATCACTGACTATAGTGCATCTTGTTTGATCAATGGATTTTAAGATCAATCTATCAACTTCTTTTTGGGTGTCTACAAAGCATTTATCCAAGAATGTTGTCTGCATTTGATGATATGATGGAGGGGAAAAACCAACCCCATACTCACCAATCTTCTTCCATGCATGCTTCCATGACTCTCGTGTGACCATCGACATAGAACCGCCTGTAAAACAGATAGCTTGTGCGAGAGTAGATTGTGCCTCTTTAAGAGCAGTTGATTGAAAGCTTTGCTCTAGACTTACTTGCCTCATTCTATGCATTTCAAATTGGTACTTGGGTGATCCATCTTGAATGCTAGCTCTTTGTGTGTGTGTGTGTGTGTGTGTGTGTGTGTTGGCCGGCATGCAGGATGCACCACTATTTTGTATGCCTTGTGTTAAGGCAGCACTACCTTGGTGCTCTGAAGTATAACGGCTTGAAGTTGGTATTCTAGGTCACCTTGCATTGGCTACACCTCCTAACAACTCTCTCAAGTGTTTCGTAGCACTCTCATGACCTACACCATTACATTTGCCTCCATTAGACCTATTAATTGTTCCATTCCCTGATCCAAGGAAGTGTTTCCTAATACGAGGTGCACCTTCTGATTTTTCTTTGCCACATAATTTGCACTACCAATCTATGAATGATCTTACATTCTCAGCAAATTGCCACTCAGGCCCTGTCACCTTACCACCGACGGCCTTGCGCTTCCCTTTATTGGAAGCTCCATTGTTTGATACTTCACCACCAGTCGATGGGCAACTAGAAGTAGCTGCATTGATGTTTTGAGAGCAAGCATTGGCGTCCATGACAAGTTCACAGGCCACCTATACATTCATACAATCATAAAAATATTAGGTTTTTGAAAAACAGTATTTAATTGAACAATTGTATAATAAAGTAAAATAATATATATATAAACATAAAGCAAAAAGAAGTGAAAACTTGATTTCAACAATAGAAATGGGCAGACAAGTGTACCGTTGTAGTGATCAAGAGCACTCCATTTCAACCATAGAAATGGGCCCCACACACTTGCACCATCTAACCATTCACAAGGATGCTCCCTATCCAAACCTGTTTCCAGATGGATAGACACCTAGGGAAGGTAACTAAACATAGCAAAGAACTACGCCAGTGCAATGATAATAAGCGCTCCATTCCAACCATAGAAATGAGCTCCAATTACTTGCACCATCTAAACCCTTCACGAGGATGCTCACTACCCAAACCTATTTTCAGGCGGATAGACACCCAGGGGAGGTAACTAAACGTGACAAAAAATATGTAAATGTGATGATAAGGAGCACTCCATTCCAGCCATAGAAATGATCCCCAAGCACTTGCACCACCTATACCCTCCGCAAGGAGGCTCCCTACCCAATCCTGTTTCCAGGCGGATAGACACCCAAGGAAGGTAACTATACGTAACAAAAAATACGTAGGTGTAGTGATAAGGAGTGCTCCATTACAACCATAGAAATGAGCCCCAAGCAGTTACACCACCTATATTGTTGGAGCCCAACTTGTCCAATTGTTGTAATGAGCCCACCTTGTAAAGCCTATCAAATTCCCATTTTTATGTCAAAGACGTCTTATCATTTTGATCCACTTGTCTAGGTTATGTAAAGATTAAACATGTTGACCATCTCTAGAGCACTTGTTACATGAATCTACAGCACTCTTAATTCTACTTGGATATGCAATTTTTTTTTCTATGACATTAATCAAATGATGATTTTGTTATTGACCTTCATTTTTAAGAACTTGTTTAGCATTTGACAGTCTGACTATTAGCCATTTCTTTGAACCACCTCGAGGTACGTGATATCTCAATGTTTTCTAAAGCATTTTAATTCTCTTTAATGAGTTAGTTCCTAAATATATATATAGCTATCATATGTCTTGAGATCTCATCATTATGAACCATCTCTCATCTGTCTATACTGCAATGTACTTGCTTAATACACTACTATGATAATATTCACCTTCGCTACTTCCTTGTAGTGAATATTTTGCCTTCTATGCTTGCCTAGTCCATTGTTCACATGCACACAGATTATTTGATTTAAATAGTATTCAAATAATCATCGTGGTGTAGATTCGCCAATTTAGGCAACACCAGTTATACGTGCAATCCACCAATTTAGGCAGTGGCGAGTGCAAATTTTTTGATTTAGAGAGCACACAAACAAACTATAGATTTATTATTTTAAGCAATATTGAGTACAGATCTGCCAATTTAGGCGGCACAAAATTGAATGCAGATCCATTGAATTATGCAGCATTAATGCAGATTTGTCGATTTAGGTACCACGTCTCATTGGTGTAGATTTGTTGAGGCAACACCAATCACAAAATCATGTTGCATTGGCCGACCACCAATGTCCTTAGTATGAATTTCTTACTCGGGTATATACAATTCTAGATATTTGGATTTAAACTTATATTTGAATTTGCAATTAAATTTGGTATATGATGATTTATTGTCGTTACAATGTTTATGGAAATGGAGTTAGGATTTATAAAGATTGATTACTAAATGATGAGTGTGACCAATGATATCCTGATTCATCAGGGTATGACATATACTACTTATTCTAGTGGCATGGGACACTAGAATATGCACTATGTGAAAGACGGCAGGCATAAGCAAATTCATTTGTTTAAATTAAGAGTTTTATTTTTAAAATATGATTTTAACCATTATTTTTTTGACAAGTTTGCACGGGTAACTTAGCAACTGAGGACATTTGCATTTTCTAACAGAGAGGTATGTAATAGAAATTGGTAATTATTTATTTATTGTAGCTGACATGTGGCAAAAGCACAAGTACTCTTTGGATTATGCACAAGGATATCACATTTATGGATATTTCATTATTTAAGTACTCTTCATGAGCTATGGCCATTTTATGTCCGAGCAACCAATTTGTATTCATTTTGAGCATTCAAGAAAGCTATAAATATATACATGCAAGAAGAAAATGCTCACTGTTGCATGGAGGGATATTGCACCCAATGTCTATGTCTATTCTTGTGTCCTCTCCTCTCTTCTCTCTCACTATGCCAGTGTAGCACTCCGCTCTAGGAGGTGCATTGACACGTGCTTTCTCTCTTTTGCTCGCTCTCTGCCTCTCTCTATCCACATGTAGCTTTGATTATGTGTTGTGGGATTAGACATGTATGCATATCTATTGTTTTATGCAGTGAAGTATGTTGTTTTCAGTATTTTGCAAGGCCTTCTATACTCCCACTTGTAGCAGGGACAATGGATGGTGAGTTGCCTACCTAGGAGAGGCGAAATCCACGATATAATAGGACAGGGAATGAGGTTTAACCCACCACCCAATTAGCCCGAAAGAGGGCATACAGACACCAAATTAGGCAAAACAACTCTAACCATGAAACAAGGGTGTGAAATCGCAAAAACCAGTGAGAACCTAATTTATGGGCCATTGATTTTGTGTCCACGGGCATTGAAATAGATCAAGATGCGTGTCAGGATCTTTGCAACGATTCTATAATCACAAACAAACCATTAATATTCAATGTATCCTCTTATGAAAATAGCACTCTATACATATCATTTTTTAAGTCCTTATGTCGATTGTTATGACATACTTGTAATCAGAACAAACCATTAATATTAACATACTTGAATATTAATGTTTTTTTGTGATTATCGTAATCACAAACAAACCATTAATATTCAATGTACCCTCTTATGAAAATAGCACTCTATATGTAATGTTTTTAAGTTCATATGTCAATCTCTATGACATACTTCTAAATATTAGGAACAATTTTTAAGTCTCTAGAAATTGGCTTGTTTGTAGAACTACTACAGACATGACTATATTTGCAGCAAACTACACTGGTATATTTGCAGCACACTATGCTGCTATAATTGTAGCAAAATCAAAATGCGCAATCCATTCAAAAAGTTTTCCTTTCCAAATCTTGCACCCATTTTGTAAATATTCTTTGACTTATTTAGCATGTGACCTATTTTTTACATTTTCTCAGTTTTGAAATTAAAGAAAAAATTCTATCTATAAAAGTGCATAGCCAAAGTTACTAGCAACTCTTTCTCTGCTTGCATAATCCCCAACCTCTTGCTTTTTTTCTCTAAAGCCACCCTCATTACCTCAAGAGAAACCTAATGACACTCACTCTATCAACTTATCTCACCACCACCACGAAGAATGGAAGCCTTTATTTCACATATGTAATGGTGGACGTCACCTTATGCGTTGATATTCTTGCATGTGGGGGGTGTATGCTATGGATCAAATTGCCTCCCCTCATCTCCCACAGCCGATCTAAAGCTCATACCTATGGCCTTGTGTGCTCCGATCATCGGCGACAAAGCCCTTGCCGCAAACGCCCCACCATCAAGGATGAAAACTATACAAAAATAGTATGATGGCCATAAAACAACAATTATGTGCATTGCATACATATTTTGTTTGCCAAAGATTATTCCATCTCATAAAGATGATCACATTGCTATCATATCCAAATGAATATAACGTTTTGAAATTTTTTTACAATTTTGGGCATTATAAGTGTTGAATTAAAGTGATTAAAGCGTTGCTTAAAATATTGGATTAAGCTGTAGATTTATAACTTTTTTGAAAAATTGATTAACACGGTTACAACTTTTTTTGAGATCGTGGCTATGTTCGTGGTTATGTACACGGTTATCTTTATGGTAAATAACCATGCAAACTGCATCTAATATAACTGTGCCACTATCCATGCATGAAGGTTGCACCAATCGAAGATGTATTGCATACCTATCCGCAATCTCTATGTTGTAGTGTGAAGCAAGAGCAAAGATACATGAGCAAGATCACATCTCATCTACCAACCTGACCTTAACAAATCAATGGTACGATGAACACAAGCCCTATTTTTCCCGCTTGAAATATGGGCCTTGGTTATCTAGCAAGCCTCAACAGAATCGAGAAGAATGGAAGAATATGACCCCTACTGCCAAGGGTTACACTTGAGAAGCAAAATTCCGCCATGTTCATGGCAAGAAAAAGTTATTTTAAAGAATTAAATCTTATTTTTTAGTGTTGTTAATAACAAGAATATCAATTTCTATTTTTCTCTTTTGTACATTCTCTAGATATTTACCACTGTCATTTGTACCAGTGTTCTTAGATTTTTCAAATATATATTGTAGAAGACACCTCTATTCCAATGTGGACACCCTAAGGTTTGTATTGATATTCAAAATTTGAATTTATGATTGGTGTTTTTTTTAGTATACCAGTTTTGCACAATGCAATGCCTGCCTTCGTGTTTTTATCACTTAATCTTAAAGTAGATTTCAAAAATATCATAGGGTCTAAATGTTTACCAAATTTCAATATCCACTCATTTTCTTTGCAACAACTCATCATTCAATTATTGTCCTTCCACTTTGTGTAGTGTTCAATTCATGCATCATGAACCTCCTCCCAAGAAAGGAAAAAAATTAACATACCAATAACAACCAAACTACCATCCACTCTACACATATTATCTACCGTGGAGAATCTCTTCCATGGCATCATACACTTCATCACCATGTTTTCAATATGTGTCTCCACCTTCACCTCTTACCACCAATATAAGGCAACATAGGCAAAACTGAACTCTGATCGCCTAATTTTTAAGGGTTCAAATTTGGTGATAGTTTTCTCAATATTCCATAGTGTATGCCTTATTCTTTTTGGTACTACACATACATTTCAAAGTAACATAAATTAACTAACATTATTTTCAAAGTAAAGAAGCGAGCATCGAATCCTACATCATATATATCAGTAATTGCAATTATTTTTCCTCTAATCTGCTTTACCTTTAATGTACACATCTTTACCTTATTTTTAATATTGTTCATAAAAAGCGTGATGTCAGCTTAACCTTCTATCTTAAAATTATTGGGTTGTTTTTAGTGCTAAATTACTTTAAACAATTCAATACCATCTGCCACTTTTAGCAAGATTCTCGTCCATTCATATAATTCCAGTACATTTCGAGACAATACCATGAAGTTTTATTTTACTTTTTTAAAAATATCTACCTAACTTTGACTATTTCCAATAAATTATTTTGGTTTTAGAGGTCAAGTTCAGTTATGTAGGTAAAGTCATAGAAATAAGCAAAGTTCATTTGGAACAATACAGGTTCTAATTTTCTTAGAAACTCGCTCGTATTTTATATTCAATATAATAGAAAATGTATTATGCTTATGCCATACCCTATCTATTGGTCACTTGCACATAGATTTTCCAGTTTAGGTAGTGTGAAAATGTTGATCTTGGTGTAAATTTGTCAATTTAGGTAGCACTATCTCATAGTGCAGATGCAACAATTTTAGCAACATAAGTATAGATTTGTCAATTTAGGCACACTAGTGTAGATCTTCCAATTTAGGCAGCATGAACACAAACAACAAATTCACCACTTCAAGCAGTACAAGTGTGGATCTGCTCGTTTAGGCACGATAAGTGTAGATTCACCAATTTAGACACAACACACCCAAATTGCTATCAATTCGTCACTTTAGGCAACACCAATTACAAAATCATACTACAATGCTTGGTCATCAGTGCTAGTAGTATGATTTTGTCACACAAGTATATGATGCACAATGATTTGGAGTATATGGACTTGGATTTGGTTTCTAATAATATGCTATTGACAATGTTTATGATTTTAGAATTGAAGCTACTGGAACTTGGGTATAGAATGATGATTGTAACCAATGATATCCTGGTACATCACGATATGATATATATTGCTTATTCTAGCTGTATGGGACAATTGCAAGAAATTGAGTGTTCCGTAATTGCACAAATTAGCAAATCAAGGTACGTTATAATAATTTCAAGAAGACTTTTCAAGAGAGGTTAGCTTGTCTTGTGTGCCTATGCAAGACAACCTTGCTAATCTTTTTCACAAAGGTGGTGCCTCGTGAGAAGTTCCAACCTTTTTGTAAAGATTTGGTATAGCCCTTTGTGGATTGCACTGGTATCGCTTTGGCTGCACGGGTTCCCATGCAGCCGAAATTGGAAACCTGTTTGCACTTTTGAAAGTGTGTGCGAGCATGGACGTGAAAACGGCAAGCACAAACCTCGCTCTGATACCAGCTGAAGATGCCGCAAGAAGCGTGTGCGAGTGCAAGTGCGAGAGCAGAGAGATAGACCTGCTTTGGGTGGAGTGCACAACAACGTTATCCTGTTGTTTTGTTGTAAAAAATAATAAGTATATAATGGTTAAGTTATTAGATGGGTTAGTAGTAAGTGGGATGTCTGGCCAGTTGGCCTGAATCACAACAGTGTGTTGTGATATTTTCTGTTGAATTTTGGAATGTGTATTCAAAAGTAAAGTCTTTTTATAATGAGGGAGCAAATTGATCAATACATAATATGGTGTATTGCAATATTTTCTATTGCAATCTGAAAATCTATTTGTAAGTAAATTCTTCTTATAATAATGGTGTCATGGTGCAAAGCAATCAATGCAGAATGTGGTGTGTTGTTATAGTTCTAGTTGAAATCTGGATACTATATTCGCAAATAATTTTTTTTTGGAATGTTCGACTTGAAGGGGATCGGGGAGCACCACAAACGGAGAGTGAGAGAGAGAGAAGGAGACACACACGATGTGGGTGGGGAGACTCTAAAGAGTGAGCACCCCCCTATACACTTATGCTATGTATAAGGTATACAAGTCAGTGGGCGCCCAGACTCTGGGCGGCCGGGCAAGGCACAGACGCCTATACCCCAACAACCTCCCACTTAAAGGCGACTGTGCCTTTAAGCAAGAGAACCTAGTCTAAAGACTACAAAAGGTGAGAGAAAACCGCTCTCAACCGATACCCACTGGCTGGCTGTGATCGTGTGCATCCGGCTGTCCTGCTCCCGTGTAAGTTCATACACCACCAGACGTACCGCACACGTACTGCAAGTATGTACGCAATACCTGCATATCTCCCTCGTGCACTATGCCATCATCAGTCAACAAACGACTGACAACCCCAACTGCAAATGCTCCCACTGCAGCTGTGATATCCGGTCTCAAGATCAGCATCTCATACATGAGACCACCGAATGCTGATGCAATGCTAGCGGGCCCTGCTAGCTCTACGGAGCATGCATCAACATATATATCCCTGGCAATAGGCATCTCTGACTGACAAGGCGTGTCAGCCACATGCATCTCCTGACTGTCCGCAAAAGACGCATCACCCTGTCGTGCAACCTCAGAGCAAACCAACTGCTCTAGGTGTCTGCTGGAAGACATATCCTGCACAACTATATCCCCATGCTCACTGTCGATCATAGAAAGGAATGATTACATAATCGCTGACGTCTCAGTCTCCTCTGCAATCATCCACTGCAAACATGACCACTCAATCTGTTGTGACTCGCTAGAGCTCTCATGCTCTAACTCCGTATGCATAGACTCTTGCACAACGTCCTCCAGTCGTGACTCACTATAGCAAGACCGCTCTACCTGTCTATCTTGCATAGAAGTATCTCGCACAACTGACTCTCTGCTTTGCTCAGTCACTAGCAAAGCATGCATGTCTGACTCTGTCACCTCTCTGTGTGACTGCTCAAGTCGTGCCCCAATTGTGTGCACAACGAGCTCACTACTCTGCACTCCATGCAAAGCATCCTGCAACCCACAAGCAAAAGAGACTCGCGTGCTCTCTCGCTCTCTACCTGGTTGCGTGATCACAGAGACAACACCGTCTCTCCCGTGATCCACATGCAATGGGTAACATGTACCACTCCTGGCACCTCTCGCAATCACTAGCGAACCCAAATGCATCACAAAAACTCGCTCTCGTAGCGAAATCTGACATCCACAATCTCTAAGCTGACCAATCGAGATCAAACTCACTGTCAAATCTGGTACATAGCGCACATGTCGTAACAAGTAAGATGCACCACTCGATAATGACTGTCTTACATCTCCTGCACCTGCTATCGCATGCACCGATCCATCGGTCAAACGTACACTGCCAAGCATCCCGCTAGAATAGCTACAAAACCATGCACGATACGGCGTGACATGAAACATAGCATCTGCGTCTAGCAACCACTGCGAAGGGAGTGCACTATCCACATGTATAGCATCTCGTGCATAGCTCGAGGTAAAAGTGACATCCCCATCACTAGTATACTCCGACACTACATGTGCCTCAACTGTCAAAGCAACTGAGTCCATGGCATCACTACATACGTCTCTGAGACTGCCATGTCTCCTACGATGTCGCATACGATGAAAACAACGCCGTCTAACGTGTCCAGAATGACCACAATACCAACATATCACCTGTCGTCATACTCGTGAATGTACATGTCTCACACGAGTCCTTGATGACTCAAATCTATCATACATATCATGTAATCTGCACCAAAGTGCTCTCGAAGTAGCCTCATACATAACAAGAGCATATACAAATTCCACAAGGTGCAAAGAGAGCGTAGATAGTGCCATCTCCTCTAGCTCCTGCCACTGATCGTCAGACATGTTTGAAGGTCTACCTACATCACCACTCAATGGTCGATGCAACCCTCGCTGTGTCAATGCATCAAGCATACAATCTCTCCATGCCGCAAAGTCTGACCCATCAAACATGCGCATCTGTGAGAGGTCACAATCTGATCGATCACCTGTCTCTGCCATGAGCACAATGTAGAAAACTAGAAAGCAAAACCACCTCACCAACAACACCTGGAAACTGTCTACAAATATGGCCAGAAACACAATGTAAAACCTGTGAGACACACTCCAAAATAGAGCTCCCGCAATGTCAATACAAGCCTCACCTGCTCTAGTATCACACTGCAATCTGTGAGCTAATCACCAAGCCCACACTGTGCGGTATCGATGCATGCACACACACAAATCTACCACCTGCAGAGAACACCGCACGCAAATGCTGAGTGCAACCCGCAATCTCTACCTAGATCACATAAATGATACGCATAAAACTCCTGGGAAAATTTTGCCAGAGTTTTGTCAGTAAAATGGTCACAAAACTAGTAACCAAACTGACTACACGCTCAAAACCATGAGCAACCAAAGCGCATCAAACCGCACTCCAAATGCATGCACCAATCTCCACACTTTGCATACATCATTGCAAACACCTGCAAATCTAGTACACAAATATCTGCTTTACCTGTGACTGCCAAAAAACATGCTCGAGGCATACATTGCCGAGCTTAAAATGCAATCACATTAGTCTCTCTGAGCATCAAACCACATAAGGCATACATCGTATCCTCCCACCTGTGAGGAAACTTGCAGCAAATATCACTCTCACATCTGAGAGCAAACCATGTGTGGAATCCTCGACACACAATAAACAACTGCATTCAGAATTTTAAAATTCTGATATGACGAGCGCGTCCGGAGCGTGCCAAAACCCCAAGGTAGACTCCTGGATCACATGTATCCGAGTCCGGGTGTGAAAGCTATGCCAAAAAACCTCCGTTTCGACCCAAAAACACAGCATAAACTGCCAAAAGAGGGCTGAAAATTGCAGCTCCTCAACCGTAGCTCGAATGAGGTTTCTGATGGCTCGAATGGCTTCGAAAGGGGAGTAAAACGCCAGGACGCCCGGTGGAAACGCTCTCGAAAAGCTGAATTTGCCGATCGAAACCCTGTTTGCACTCTTGAAAGTGCGTGCGCACGCGGACACGATTTCGGGAATGAAACTGGCTCTCCACTGTCATCGTGACTGTGCACACACACGCTCCCTCCACACCTACGCTCTGATACCAATTGAAGGGGATCAGGGAACACCACAGACGGAGAGTGAGAGAGAGAGAAGGAGACACACACGATGTGGGTGGGGAGACTCTAAAGAGTGAGCAGCCCCCTATACACTTATGCTATGTATAAGGTATACAAGTCAGTGGGCGCCCAGACTCTGGGCGGCTGGGCAAGGCACAGGCGCCTATACCCCAACACGACTCATGCTGCAAAGTGATTAATACAGAATGTGGTATTTTGTGATAACTTAAACCAAGGTGTACCACTGGATTTGCAATTGTATCTGTGATGCAAACTTAAGTCCTATCGCACATTGAGATAGTGTAAATGTGTTTGTGAGAGGTATGCACAAGCGTGAGAAATCTAAGAAATCATACGATTGCTTGCGTGCACTTGCAGATGCAACTGACCCAAATGACCAAGTGAGAGTTTCCGCAAGGACCAATGAGTGGGCGTCGGCAAATGGCAAGTAATGGAAAGAAATCAACAAAGACATCACCACAGAGATCGTCAAGGAAGCATGGCAAAATGTGTCTGACTTCTCTATTCGCAAGGGAAGATGGAAGCTGGATAAGTGTGTTGTGCCAGATATACGCACGCATATCGAATCTATATACCTTGCATGCACAAGGAGTACACTAAACCACACAGAGTGTCCCTTGTTATTTGCAAAGATGTTATACTTCCAAGTTGTTCAAATTGAGCCACTGGACTTCAGCAACAGAGCCCCCAATAAGAGCATAGTGGATATCCGAAGTGAGACAATCACAATATCATGAGAGGAGCTAAGATACGCATTGGTTGGATCCGTTGTGCAAACACATGACGCTGTGGAGGAATTGCAAACATAGCTTCGTACCTCCACACAGACGATGGGGGAAGGGGACTCAAGCAATAACAAAGAGTTACAGAGAGATATCAAGTTGTTCAGGTGTGAGCTCTGTGAAATGGAGGAACGAGTTCATCAACAATCAATCATGACAATGATCGAGCATCCTAACACATTGTGGCCACCTCCAGCTCACACGGAGGATGCAGTGGGCCCTTGCTCGGTTTGCAACGGACACTTTTTCTATAGTTTGAGTGGACACTACAAAATAGCTTGTGGCCACATGTATGATCATTTGCCATGTCTCATGCAAAACACGGTAAATAGAAAAGAGTGCCACATTTGCAAGGCTCCTATTGACGACCTTATATATTCCATGTTCAAAATGGAGAAAGACTATTAAGGCTTATTGGCAGCAACTGCAAGGGGGAGAGAGTCTATTTTGGATAGTTGGAATTTATCTTTGTAAATTGTAGACATCTTAGCCTGGAGTGGATTGTAGTGACTCTTATGATCCTTGTATATATCTCCCTTGCAATGAACATTTAAGCCTTGTAAAACTTGATGTACTTGCTGTGACTTTTCGGAATGTTGGTAAATTGATCCCTGAAGGTTTCATAGTCTTCTTGGTGCATGAAGTAATGTTATAAATTCAAAGTGTATAAAGTCTTCCATTGGAATTGCAAACAAAATTTATCATACTTTTTAAATTCATAAATGACAATACTCAGACTACCGTGTTAAATGGCAATAAAATAAAAGTTGTGGTATGTCACTTGGTCCATGGGCCATAAGACACAAAAAAAAGGGTTTGTATTACATTCAATTGATTTGCACCTCAATGAAGTGTTAACCTACAATTCTAATTGTGTTTACATCGTTGCTCCACAATGCCCTTCGTTGCCAAGTACGAGGAAAATCATCCACCTCAAGGTCTGCATTCAATTCAAGCAAAGTACATCCACCAAGCTCACAGAACTCAAGTTCTTTGATTGTCACCTCTTTCCCTTGCTCCTGATCATCTTCATTCATATCCACAGTCCACCGTGGTCTATCTTCTTCATACTTTCTGATTGAATATTGCTAAGTAGCCTGTGATTGCAATATAGGTAAACCAATTTCTCGGCTCAGTCACCGAGAAGCCGATTACGAATAGTCGAGTGTACATAGCTGTGCGTACTCCAATTTCTCTTGGAACTTGAATTGGCAGCACATTATGCAAGAACTCTAACGGCCAATCGATGCAATGTAGGCACCAAAGCACCATTCATGAGCCACCATCTCCATGTTGACTGCTTAGGCTTGATCATCTGGATTGTTGTAGAAATTCCTTACCACATCATAGAAGTCTTCATACCTCCTTATCTAAATCATCACAATCATGTTCTACTACTCTAGATCAAGCAGAAAAGCAACATTGTGTAGTGGGCTATGTGCACTAACCCATCAAGCATGTACATACTTATTTAAGATATCTATTGTAGCCTTATTAAAAGGTGCTCTCCAACACTTGATCAAACAACTTTTTGGCTCTGAAAAAATTTCAAGCTCTCCTAAACATTATACCAGCCCATGTACACCTTCCCTATATTAGGTAACTTAAGATCAAACTGACGCAAAGATATCATCACAGGCCTCCTCACCAAGTATGTGTCCCCAACATCAGACGAAAAGTGTCTATCATCAATAAGCACTTTCACAGATTGAACCTTTGTTTTTACTCATACTGGTTGCTCTGCTTTCCCACTCATAGAAGCCTGCACAAACAAATGTCTCCTAAATAGTATTTTTATTTTGCAAAAGACTCTCCACAATGTAGAAGTTAGTGTAAAACCTGGTTCACATGGAAGCTTCAATATTGTGTACATACGTTGCCGATACATGTCTAGCACACGTTGTCTCTTCAAAATAAACTTCACCACCTTCCTTGCATTATCTATAATGATTTTGAACCAATCAATGTTGTCTTTATTATACCAATCCTGCAACATAAGATTCAAGTGATGTGCATTGCAACCAAACGTGTACAAGCTACGAAAGCGCTCCTCCAAAGCACGACTCGCTTCTCTGCAATTTTTGGCATTGTCCATTATCACCTGTACTACATTTTGGACACCAACTTTATGAATTGTTTCTATGATTATATCGGCTATATAACTCCCCGACTTTATCTCACCCGAGTTGTCAACCGATTTAATAAAGCACTTCCCTTGAGGACTGAATATCATTACATTAATCAACGGCCTGTGTTACACATTTGACCATCCATCCCTGACTATAGTGCATTTTGTTTGATCAATCGATTTCAAGATCAATCTATCAACTTCTTTTTGAGTGTCTACAAAGCATTTATCCAAGCATGTTGTCTTCATTTGATGATATGATGCAATGGAAAAACCAACCCCATACTCACCAATCTTCTTCCATGCATGCTTCCATGACTCTCATGTGACCATCGACATAGAACCACGTGTAAAATAGATAGCTTGTTCAAGAGCAGATTGTGCCTCTTAAAGAGAAGTTGATTAAAAGCTTTGCTCTAGACTTACTTGCCTCATTCTATGCATTTCAAATTGGTACTCGGGCGATCCATCTTGAATGCTAGCTCTTTGTGTGTGTGTGTGTGTGTGTGTGTGTGTGTGTGTGTGTGTGTGTGTGTGTGTGTGTGTGTGTGTGTGTGTGTGTGTGTGTGTGTGTGTGTGTGTGTGTGTGTGTGTTGGCCGGCATGGAGGGTGCCAATATTTTGTCCGCCTTGTGTTAAGGTAGCACTACCTTGGTGCTCTGAAGCATAACGGCTTGGAGTCGGTATTCTAGGTCACCTGCCTTGGCTACAACTCCTAACAACTCTCTCAAGCGTTTCGTATCACTCTCATGACCTACATTATTACATCTGCCTCCATTAGACCTTTTAGTTGTTCCATTCCCTGATCCAAGGAAGTGTTTCCTAATACGAGGTGCACCTTCTGATTTTTCTTTGTCACATAATTTGCAATGCAAATCCATAAATAATCATACAATTCTTAGCAAATTGCCACTCAGGCCCTGGCACCTTACCAGCGATGGCCTTGCGCTTGCCTTTATTGGAAGCTCCATTGTTTGATACTTCACCACCAGTCGATGGGCGACTAGAAGTAGCTGCATTGATGTTTTGACAGCAAGCATTGGCGTCCATGACAAGTTCACAAACCACCTATACATTCATACAATCGTAAAAATATTAGGTTTTTGAAAAACAGTATTTAATTGAACAATTGTATAATAAAGTAAAATAATATACATATAAACATAAAGCAAAAAGAACTGAAAGTTTGATTTCAGCAATAGAAATGGGCAGACCAGTATGCCGGTGTAGTGATCACGAGCACTCCATTTCAACCATAGAAATGGGCCCCACACACTTGCACCATCTAACCATTCACAAGGATGCTCCCTATCCAAACCTGTTTCCAGATGGATAGACACCTAGGGAAGGTAACTAAATGTAACAAACAACTATGCCGGTGCAGTGATAAGAAGCGCTCCATTCCAACCATAGAAATGAGCTCCAATTATTTGCACCATCTAATCCCTTCACGAGGATGTTCACTACCCAAACCTATTGTCAGGCGGATACACACCCAGGGCAGGTAACTAAACGTGACAAACAATATGTAAGTGTGGTGATAAGGAGCGCTCCATTCCAACCATAGAAATAAGCCCCAAGCACTTGCACCACCTATACCCTCCGCAAGGAGGCTCCCTACCCAAACATGTTTACAGGCGGATAGACACCCATGGAAGGTAACTATACGTAACAAACAATACGTAGGTGTAGTGATAAGGAGCACTCCATTACAACCATAGAATTAAGCCCCAAGCTCTTACACCACCTATACCTCTCGGAAGGAGGCTCCCTACCCAAACCTATTTCCAAGCAGATAGACACCCAAGGGAAAGTCAGTTGTAACTATTCTTGATGTTAAAAAATATAGAAATCAAAGCTACGTGAATGAAAACCAACACCTCAACTAAGCCAACAAGTGTGCCAAAATAGACGGATGCAAGGATGAGACATCATTTATATAGCCACCTCCAAAAATGGGGGCAAGAGGAGGATATAGCCGAGCCCGTCGGGCATGACAGCTTGCCTGCCGGCCCCGTAGGGCTTGACAAAAAGATCGTCGGGCTAACAAGAAGGGCCGGTTCTAGCAGGTGCTTGTGAATTTGATGTTATTATCACTCTCCTGGCGTGTTAATAACATGAGTGATTACCACTTCGCACTTCACGTGAAGACGTGAATGAAATCCTTGACTATAGGCCATATGCTTCAATTTTCTTTTAATATCTATATTCTGGTGATTTGTAAAGACTATACACTTTGGGTAGAGTGTTGACCAAAATTAATCGATGTTATTTAAATATAAAGATGAATTTTGAAGCTCAAATGGCTTTGTAAAATCTTTTCTCTATACCTAGGATCTCTCTAGAATTCCAAAGTCGAATGACGAAGATTTTTTATAGCATAATAATCTAATCATGTTTTTCAATGGCCAAATGCAAATCGATACTAAAGGCATCACCTTAACCGAAGTATCAAACTTGCTTGATATTTGTCTAAGGAACCCTTATGCTACTATGCGTAGAGTTGATGGTGACATGAGATCTTCAAGCATTTCTCCATTGGACTCATGTAAGAGACAATCCCTACATGGTAATTTATCTCAAGAAGTGAAGGAGATGGTTGTTAGGTTTTGGATAGAACATACTAGAGCACCTGTTACATGAATCTACAGCACTCTTAATTCTACTTTGATCTGCAAATTTTATTTCTATGACATTAATCAAATGATGATTTTGTTGTTGACCCTCATTTTTAAGAACTTGTTTAGCATTTTACAGTTTGACTACTAGCCATTTCTTTGAACCACCTCGAGGTACGTGATATCTCAATGTTTTCTAAAGCATTTTAATTCTCTTTAATGAGTTAGTTCCTAAATATATATATCGCTATCATATGTCTTGAGATCTCATCATTATGAACCATCTCTCATCTGTCTATATTGCAATGTACTTACTTAATACACTACTATGATAATATTCATCTTCGCTACTTCCTTGTAGTGAATATTTTTCCTTCTATGCTTTCCTAGTCCATTGGTCATATGCACACAGATTCTTTGATTTAAATAGTATTTAAATAATCATCGTGGTGTAGATTCGCCAATTTAGGCAACACCAATTATATGTGCAATCCACCAATTTAGGCAGTGCGAGTGCAAATTTTCCGATTTAGATAGCACATCAACAAACTATAGATTTATTATTTTAAGCAATATTAACTACAGAACTGCCAATTTAGGCGGCACAAAATTGAATGCAGATCCGTTGATTTATGCAGCATTAATGCGGATTCGTCAATTTAGGTAGCACATCTCATTAGTGTAGATTCATTGAGGCAACACCAATCACAAAATCGTGCTACATTGTCCGACCACCACTGTCCTTAGTATGAATTTGTTACTCGGGTATATAAAATTCTAGATATTTGGATTTAGATTTAAATTTGGATTTGGAATTAAATTTGGTATATGATGATTTATTCTCGTTACAATGTTTATGGAATTGGAATTGGAATTGGAATTTATAAAGATTGATTACTAAATGATGAGTGTGATCAATGATATCCTGATTCATTAGGGTATGACATATACTACTTATTCTAGTGGCATGGGACACTAAAATATGCCCTATGTGAAGGACGATAGGCATAAGCAAATTCATTTGTTTAAATTACGAGTTTTATTTTTGACATGTGATTTTAACCATTATTTTTTTGAAAATTTTGCACAGGTAACTTAGCACCGAGGATATTTGCCTTTTCTAACGGAGAGGTATGTAATAAAAATTGGTAATTATTTATTTATTGTAGATGACATGTGGCAAAAGCACAAGTACTCTTTGGATTATGCACAAGGATATCACATTTATGGATATTTCATTATTTAAGTGCTCTTTATGAGCTATGGCCATTTTATGTCCGAGCAACCAATTTGTATTCATTTTGAGCATTCAAGAAAGCTATAAATATATACGTCCAAGAAGAAAATGCTCACTCTTGCATGGAGGGAGATTGCACCCAATGTATATGTCTATATTTGTCTCCTCTCCTCTCTTCTCTCTCATTGTGCCAGTGTAGTACTCCGCTCTAGGAGGTGCATCGGCACATGATTTCTCTCTTTTGCTCGCTCTTTGCCTCTCTCTATTCATGTGTAGCTTTGATTATGTGTTGTGGGATTAGACAGGTATGCATATCTATTGTTTTATGCAGTGAAGTATGTTGTTTTCAGTATTTTGCAAGGCCTTCTATACTCCCACTTGTAGCAGGGACAATTGATGGTGAGTTGCCCACCTAGGAGAGGGGAAATCCAAGGTATAATAGGAAAGGGAATGAGGTTCAACCCACCACCCAATTAGCCCGAAAGAGGGCATACAGACACCAATATAGGCAAAACAGCTCTAACCATGAAACAAGGGTGTGAAATCGCAAACACCAGTGAGCACCTAATTTATGGGCCATTTATTTTGTGTCCACAAGCATTGAAATAGATCAAGATGCTTGTAAGGATCTTTGCAATGATTTTGTAATCACAAACAAACCATTAATATTCAATGTATCCAATTATGACAATAGCAATCTATACATATCATTTTTAAGTCGTTATGTCGATTGTTATGACATAATTGTAATCACAACAAACCATTAATATTAACATACTTGAATTTTAATGTTTTTTTGTGATTAACGTAATCACAAACAAACCATTAATATTCAATGTACCCTCTTATGAAAATAGAACTCTATAGTTAAGTCCATATGTCAATCTCTATGAAATACTTGTAAATATTAGGGACAATTTTTAAGTCTCTAGAAATTGGCTTGTTTGTAGAATTGCTACAGACATTACTATATTTGCAGCAAACTATGCTGCTATAATTGTAGCAAAATGCAGGATTCATTCAAAAAGTTTTCCTTTCCAAATCTTGCACTCATTTTGTAAATATTCTTCAACTTATTTAGCATGTGACCTATTTTTTACATTTTTTGTGTTTTGGAATTTTTTTTTAAAATCCTATCTATAAAAGTGCATAGACAAAGTTACTAGCAACTCTTTCTCTGCTTGCATAATCCCCAACCTCTTGCTTTTTTGCTGTAAAGCCACCCCCATTACCTCAAGAGAAACCTAATGACACTCACTCTATCAACTTATCTCACCACCACCGTGAAGAATGGAAGCCTTTATTTCACATATTTAATGGTGGATGTCACCTTATGCGTTGATATTCTTGCATGTGGGGGTGTATCCTATGGATCAAATTGCCTCCCCTCAACTCCCACAACCGATGTAAAGCTCATACCTATGGCCCTGTGTGCTCCAATCATGGGCGACAAAACCCTTGCCGCAAACGCCCATCAAGGATGAAAATTATACAGAAATAGTATGATGGCCATGAAACAACAATTATGTGCATTGCATACATATTTTGTTTGCCAAAGATTATGCCATTTCATAAAGACGGTCACATTGCTATCAAATCCAAATGAATGTAAGGTTTTGAATTTTTTTTAACAATTTTGGGCATTATAAGTATTGGATTAAAGTGATTAAAGTGTTGCTTAAAATATTGGATTAAGCTGTAGATTTATAACCTTTTTGAAAAATTGATTAACACGGTTACAACTTTTTTTGAGATTGTGGCTATGTTTGTGGTTATGTACACGGTTATCTTTATGGTAAATAACCATGCAAATTGCATCTAATATAACCGTGCCACTATCCGTGCATGAAGGTTGCACCAATCGAAGATGTATTGCATACCTATCCGCAATCTCTATGTTGTAGTGTGAAGCAAGAGGAAAGATACATGAGCAAGATCACATCTCATCTACCAACCTGACCTTAACAAATCAATGGTACGATGAACACAAGCCTTATTTTTCCCGCTTGAAATATGGGCCTTCGTTATCTAGCAAGCCTCAACAAAATCGAGAAGAATGGAAGAATATGACCCCTACTGCCAAGGGTTACACTTGAGCAGCAACATTCCCCCACGTTCATGGCTAGAAAAAGTTATTTTAAAGAATTAAATCTTATGTTTTAGTGTTGTTAATAACAAGAATATCAATTTCTATTTTTCTCTTTTGTACATTCTCTAGATATTTACCAATGTCATTTGTACCAGTGTTCTTAGATTTTTCAAATATATATTGTAGAAGACACCTCTATTCCAATGTGGACACCCTAGAATTTGTATTAATATTCAAATTTTTAATTTATGATTGGTGTTTTTTTTAGTATACCAGTACCCCGCAGTGCAATGCCTGCCTTCGTGTTTTTATCACTTAACCTTAAAGCAGATTTCAAATATATAATAAGGTCTAAATGTTTACCAAATTTCAATATCCACTCATTTTCTTTGCAACAATTCATCATTCAATTATTGTCCTTCCACTTTATACAGTGTTCAATTCATGCATCACGAACCTCCTCCCAAGAAAGGAAAAAAATTAACATACCAGTAACAACCAAACTACCATCCACTCAGCTACACATATTATCTACCCTAGAGTATCTTTTCCATAGCATCATACACTTCATCACCATGTTTTCAATATGTGCCTCCACCTTCACCTCTTACGACCAATATAAGGAAACATAGGCAAAACTAAACTCTCATCGCCTAAAGGGTTCAAATTTGGTGATAGTCTTCTCAATATTCCATAGTGTATGCCTTATTATTTTTGGTACTAGGCATACATTTCAAAGTAACCTAAATTAACTAACATTATTTTCAAAGTAAAGTAGCGAGCATCATATCCTACATCATATATATATCAGTATTGTTTTTGCTCTAATCTGCTTTGCCTTTAATGTACACATCTTTACCTTATTTTTAATATTGTTCATAAAAAGCGTGATGTCACCTTAACCTTCTATCTCTAAATAATTGGGTTGTTTTTAGTGTTGAATTACTTTAAACAATTAAATACCATCTGCCACTTTTAGCAAGATTCTCGTCCATTCATATAATTCCAATACATTTTGAGACAATACCGTGAAGTTTTATTTTACTTTTTAAAAAATATCTACCTAACTTTAACTATTTCCAATAAATTATTTTGGTTTTAGAGGTCAAGTTCAGTTATGTAGGTAAATTCATACAAATAAGCAAGGGTCATTTGGAACAATACAGGTTCAAACGTTTTTAGAAACTTGCTCGTGTTTATATTCAATATGATAGAAAATGTATTATGCTTATGCCATACCCTATCTATTGGTCACTTGCACATAGATTTTCTGCTTTAGGTAGTGTGAAAATGTTGATCTTGGTGTAAATTTGTCAATTTAGGCAACACCATCTCATACTGCAGATGCAACAACATAAGTATAGATTTGTCAATGCAGGCACACTAGTGTATATCTTCCAATTTAGGCAGCATGAACACAGACAACACACCTCTTCAAGCAGTACAAGTGTGGATCTGCTCGTTTAGGCACCATAAGTGTAGATTCACTAATTTAGACACAGCACACCCAAATTGCTATCGATTCGTCACTTTAGGCAACACCAATTACAAAATCATATTACAATGCTTGGTCATCAGTGCTATTAGTATGATTTTGTCACACAAGTATATGATGCACAATGATTTGGAATATAGGAACTTGGATTTGGTTTCTAATAATATGATATTCACAATGTTTATGATTTTAGACTTGAAGTTACTGGAACTTGGGTATTGAATGATGATTGTGACCAATGATATCCTGGTACATCACGATATGATATATATTGCTTATTCTAGCTGTATGGGACACTTGAATATATGATATATGAATGATCCAAGAACAAATTAGTTTATTTAAGTTTTTGAGATTCTATTTTGATACATGATATTTTGATATGTAATTTTAATCAATATTTTTTTGCAAGTATGACTTGCAGCCTTATGAGATAGCAATCAAGGGAAATTGCTTCCTTAACAAAGAGGTATGTAATGAGATTTTTATATGAGGCATTAACAATAATTTGTTGTAGGTGACAGTTGGAAAAGACATGATTGATTCATGGATTAGGAAATTGGAAGACATTTTATAGTTATTTTTATTGATTGAGATCTCTTTATAGCAATGGTCATTTTTATGTTTAGGCAAAAAATTGTAATCATTTCTAGGCATTAAATCAAATCTATAATAAGTACATGCAAGAGTGAAATGTTGACTCTTGCATGGGGGGGAATTTCACCCAGTGCTTTGTATCTATCCTCTTCACTCTTCTCCTCTTTTTTATCGCGGTATATGTAGCACTCCAATTTTGGAGGTGCACATGGTACGCTCTCTCTCTCTCTCTCTCTCTCTCTCTCTCTCTCTCTCTCTCTCTCTCTCTCTCTCTCTCTCTCTCTCTCTCTCTCTCTATTCATGTGTATCAATGAACAATGTGTACAAACAATTCTGTAGGTATGTGTGTCCAATATCACGTACGCTATGCTATTTTTCATGTATTTGAAAGGTCATCTCACATCCGTCTATTGCAGGCACTATACATTTTGGGCTATTTAATCCCAAGGGGGGGATCATTGCCACCAAGTTTACATGCTTTATCAGACTCCTATTGGAGTGGTTTCTATGATGCATAAGTATCTCCTAAAAGTATTTGTTTTATGATCAATAGTTGATTCATATCTTGGTTGAGCAAGAAGCAGCATACATTGGCAAGTTCTAGTTATGAGGCTGAGTATAGGGTTTTCACAAGTAACCTTGAATGTGTTCATCTCAAATGACTTCTGGCTAACTTGAGAGTTGGATAGCAATATGCCACCACGATCTTCACTAATGGTTACAGTACTTTGACAATTGCAAGAAATTGAGTGTTCCGTAATTGCACAAATTAGCACATCAAGGTACGTTATAATAATTTCAAGAAGACTTTGCAAGAAAGGTTAGCTTGTCTTGTGTGCCTATGCAAGACAACCTTGCTAATCTTTTCCACAAAGGTGGTGCCTCGTGAGAAGTTCCAAGCTTTTTGTAAAGATTTGGTATAGCCCTTTGTGGATTGATCACATAGAGTGATGTTTGTCGCATCACTCCTGGATGGATTGGTTACCATATCATGGTAGTGATATGTGTTCACACACTTAGAATCGCATTTTTTTCCCTCTATAGGAGGTTTTTTCCCCAACTTGTATAAGTGATTATCATTCTTGAAGACTCCTATTTTTGTGTTAGGACACAATAATAGTACTTCTAGTGTTGTGTGATATTGAGCTTCTTTATCTTCTTCATTCACCAGTATTCTCACATTCATATTTCAAATAGGAAATAGTGTGGGACCCCAAAGATTAATCACCATCCAAACCCATTAACACCTAAACAAAGTTATCTTGAAATTCTCGGGAAAAAAATTTATCTTGAAATTTGGAGCAATAAATGACTAGCCAATAGAAAGCAAGAAAAGAAAGTAGAAAAGAGAATAGAAAATCTAATGGAAATAAGAAGAAAAGTCACGAAGGAATACATAAAAGGATGAGAAAGATTGTGTGTAACTAGCAGTTCAATGTTCTTCTTTAGAAAGCTAAGAAAACAAACATCACCTCTATCTCACAATGGGCCATGTATACAAAAAGAAGATGCTTAGTTACATTAGGGAAAGTTTGAGGTCTTTTTTTTCCTTTTAACATTTAGAGAGAGAGTGCTCTAGGCCAATGAGAGGAGGGCTTCAGTTACGGAACCTTCACGTTTAAAATTGCTTTTGAATTTCTAAAATGAATTTTTTTGGAAAGAATATTTAAGGTAGCTTTCCATCACGTGGTCCTTTTACCTCAAAAAGTCTCCATCATCGACCAAAAGGTGTTTTTGAATCTTCTTACGACCTTCTTTTCCCTCCTATTCCCACCTCTCTTTTGAATCTTCTCACGGACTTCTTTTACCTTCTATTCCCACCTCTCTCCTCATTCCACCATCTTCTTCTCTCTCCTCTTCCTACTATCCTCTCTTCACTCATCTTCTGTGTGTCATCTTGCTCAATCAATGGAGTCCACCTGGTCTAAACACCCTAGCACCTTGGTTGAAACCATTGCCACCTATGCCACATTAAAGGAGAAAAAATAATTGATACCAACATCCATAGTCAAGGTTAGCTGGATTATGATGTAGCAAAACAAGAAAAGAACATACTCCTCAAAAAACCAATTCTTGTCATGTTCGAAAGAAAGAGTGAAAAATTTTAGACTTTCTAGAGCCAAGAACATGTCTACATGCACAAGGAGCTTTATCTCCATCCCAGCAGCTCTAATCTTCCTCTGCACAAAGATAATTGTAAGTGATTCATATGGTGACTATTATTTCTAGTTTTCTTTAGGTCGTTTGTGATACTTTTGCTCTTATGATTTTTATAATTTTTCTTGTTTTGTGCTACTATGTTTCTTACACATATCTATCCCTAAAGCTAGAGGAATGGAAATTGGTGAAGTATGCCATAGACATTTTGAATGTCTAGCCTTGGCTTCATTGGGATGCAGATTTTCAAAGGGAAAACTCATGGGTCTTTGGCAGAGAAGGGGGTATTCTTCCATTTTCTAGGAAATTGATATGTGGATGAATACTGCATACATGGTCACTTTGAAGATAAGATCCATGTGCACATTGCACTAAATAAGGCAAGATCTCCACAATGCACAAACAAATTTTTCTATAGCTTTTGCTTTGCACATAGATGGAAAGGTATGTAGATAATGATGCCTTTCTTTCTACCATTCTTTGCTTCTATGAGGCATAGTCTCACTTTTTTTTAATATGGCCTCTAGATCTTGATAAGGATTGAAAGAAATTTATATGCCACAAAGTTTCATAAGTGATTGTCCATCTACTGCCAAGCTAAATTGCTCCTTAGTTAGAATCCTACACTATTGCTAGTGCTAATGGCATTTGTTTTCAATTTTTTCCTATTTTGTACAAAATATTTTGATATCAATGACAATTAACTTTGTCAATTACTTGTTTGGTGCAAATGTCTCATACTGTTGGTTTTCATTTTGTAAGGCTTCTTTGTGGTTAGATGGAAAAAGTTGTGTCAATGTCATGCACTCAATATTTTGCGGTTTTTGTAAAAAAGAAAGTGCTATCATACCACAGACTTATCATGCCCTTGCTTTATAACACTATAAGCAGCTCAAGCCAATTTTCAAAAATCACCCATACACACTTACAATGGGCAATACAGATACAAATATGGGTAAGGATACATGCTCCTCTTCCTCATTACCTATGAGCAAGAACAAGGAGAAGAAGAAAAAGAGAAAAGAGGATAAGTAGAAGACCATAGAGAAGGAGGAGGAAGTAGAAGAAAAGGTAGAGGCATACTTTGAACCAATTTTCATCCTCTCAACTCTTAGGCCCTCCAGGTGTAGACAGGGAAGATGGCATGGATTATGCTTTGGGGCTTTACATGCTAATTTTAACAAAAATAGATGGGACTAAACAATGCAGAGACATAACATAGGAGTGTCACAATTGCAACAAAAATTGAAAGACTGTATTGGAAGTCACACTTGACTTGGAGACAATGAAATTATAAAAATGGAAGACTTTGGTTAAATTTACTTGTATTTACTTAATTTATAATCAAAATGTTTGATTTTACAAGGGGTTTATAGCTATAAAAAATGTTGATTTTCACAAAGAGATATTGTAAATTCTTTACAAAATGTTATGTGCTCTTTACAAAATGTTCCACCTTATAACTATTTTGAGTTGTTCTAAAACATGCCCACAAAGTTTCTAGAAAGGAAGCCTAAGAATTGCCACATGAGTGTCTTCTATGCTCTACTAATCTCTCTGAAGCATATCACTCTTTGGAAAAATCTTCTCTTCTGTGAACGAGAATGAAGTGGAATCTTGGTATCAATCCCTTCCTTAAGCGATAGATTTTTAGGTGCAGCTTTTCTTCTTGCTTTGAGCTCTCTACTTGGTTTTTTTTCTATTCATCATGTAGCTCCTTCTTCTTCCTCTCCTCTTTAGGAATCTTCCTAGTAGTCGCTTGGTATTTTCCATTAATGACTTTCCCTCCATGTATCATCAACCATAGCATGAGTAAAAGGAAGCATATAATTTAGAAGAATACTTCTCTTTCATATACATATGGTGAATAGCATCCAAGGTTATTATCAGGGTGAAGATTGTTTTTAGCAAAGGGTGTCCCTTATGCACAAAAGTAGAGTACCCTTGAAATTCTTTAAACAATGTACTAAAAAAATTCTTTTTAAAAAAACTAAGAATGTGACTCAAAATATGGTGCTTTTGACTTTGCCAATGCATTTGAAAGGCCCCAAAACCCTAAGAATCGACTCCTAAGAATCCACTAAAAATGTTGTGTCCTCTCTGTGCAAATTTAGTGTATGTGAAGGGGCCTCCACATACATTAAATTCGTACAAAGAGGACACAACATTTTCGGAGGCTTTTTTTACCTTTTTCCCCTCTCCGAGTGTCCAAAAGAGGGAAGATGGTGAGTATTATCCAAGTTTATTATCAAGGTAAATATTGTTTTTAGCAAAGGGTGTCCCTTTTGCACAAAATTAGAGTACCCTTGAAATTTTTTTAACAAGGTACTAAAATTAATAAGAATTTTAAAAAAACAATGTGACTCATAATATGGGGATTTTGACCCCACCAATGCGTCCAAAAGGCCGAAAAAGCCAAGGATCGACTCCTAAGTCACCCATTTTGGACACTTGGAGAGGGAAAAATGGCAAGAAAAGCCTCCGAAAATGTTGTGTCCTCCCTGTGCAAATTTAGTGTATGTGGAGGCCCATAGGGAGGACAAAACATTTTTGGAGGCTTTTTTCGCCGTTTTTCCCTCTCGGAGTGTCCCAAAAGAGACGACTTAGAAGTCGATCCTAGGGTTTGGCCTTTCAAACGCATTGGTGACGTCAAAATCACCATATTTTGAGTTTTTAAATCAATTTTTTCTTGATTATGTCCTCCTTGTACTAAAACTATGTATATGGGTGGCTCTCCATTTTCACTTAAGGAGAAGTGCCATTAAAAAACAATTATACAAAAGCCTTTGTGGCGTCCCTATGCGAAAATAGCGTAGTTGGACATGCATCCGGCTACACTATTTTCACAAAGGAGGATACCATTAAAAAAAATTATACAAAAGGATTTGTGTTGTCCCTATGCAAAAATAGTGTAGTTGGACAGGCATCTGGCTACACTATTTTCGCATAAGGAGGACACCATCCAAAAAATTATACAAAAGCCTTTGTGTCATCCCTATGCAAAAATAGTGTAGTCAGACATGCATTCAACTACATTATTTTTGTGTAGCAACGATATGGATTGAGAAAAAGTTGTGTTGCAAAATTTACAAAGAAAGTATTAAGATTAAAAAATTTCACCTTACAATGAGCATCCAAAGATTTTAGTATAGAAAATGAGTTGAAGGTAGGGTTGAAATTGACTTTCTGAAGCATTGTGAAGCAATAGAAGAATGGAGTTGACAAAAGACAAAAAAAAAAAAAGTGAAAACTATTGTTTGGGTGCGAACGCCTCTATATATAGTAGTGCACAATTACCTAGGTAAAATTTGAATTGACACAATTTACGATGTATGGACTTGATCGTTGTGCATGGATTTTATCACTGTGCACGTGTTTCGAGGTGCATGATTGAAATACTATTTATAGCTCTCAAAGTGCTTATAGATGTCATTTTTTATCCATCCTTTGTATTTTGTTAAGATTTTTGTATAGAACATAAATCTCAAGAAAGCTCAAAACGTTGTTGAGAAAGCACAAAGGTACATATTGTCATTGGAATTTTTTTTGTAGAATATTTTTTCAATGCAAATCTAAAGTGTGTCGTCCCTACGTGAGCATAATGTGCATAGATACCTTGTCAAATACACATAAATCGCATAGCAACGACCCATCCTTGTCAATATATTAAAAAAGTGTTTTTTTCTTATGTACCGTTGTTTTGCTATGCAAAAATAGAACACTCGGACATGCCTCCGAGTGATTTTAAAAAAAATAGCAATTTTACCTCACTGCTTTGATTCTTTTGTTGTAGCCTCCACCTCCTTGCTTGAGACTCTCTATATTTTTCAACTTCCTGTGTCTTTGTCTAAGCCCAAGCTATGTCCTCTTTCTTCTCATTGTATTCAACAATGATTGGAGATTCTTTACCTTCTCCTTGCTTTCTTGAAGCTGAAGATTAAGAGAATCCTTCAACTGTAGTAGCAAATGATTTTCTAGCTTAAGAATGTCACTCTCTGCTACAAGGTTTTGTGTATAGCATAATAGCTCTTTCATACCATCTCCAACAAATCTCATCAATGAAGAACAATTGAAAAATGGTGGGGTACATTTGGTGATGGGGTCTATGGGATACAATCTACCATCTTTCCATAGATCAATGTACTTCTTTTGTTCTAATCTCAATGCTTCTATGGGAGAAGGAGGAGTTTTAAAATGCCCGTTTCTTTTTTGGAGAGGGGAATATTCATCTTCCAACTTGACATGGAGATGATAGATACCTCTTTTAGCAGAATTCATGGAGATAATGTGGGGAAGATGACGAGTTGGATATGGTGCAGAGAAAGGGCAGAATGAGCAGAGGAAAATTTGAGATTTCGACCAAAGAGAAAACGGTACGTTGAGAGGGAGAATTTTTGTAAAAGAGATACATTCCCGAGAGATTTGAAAACAACACCACATGTGGGGCCCCGAAAAGTGACATCCGTATACCCAATAAAAATATGAAGTTTTCTCCCCAATTTTGGGTTTTAAATTTCTTTGTTCATTTTTTCGAAAATGAAAAGTATTTTCTCTCTCTACCATTTCTTACAGGACAAATTTGAAACCTCAATTTTTCCCTAATTATGTCTCTCTTAGCCATGGTTATGTGACCAAAGACGACCCCAATACCAAAGGTAGTCACAAGGAAGATAATGACAATACATCCTTAACTATCCCTATAGTTACTATGAGAGCCCGCTTCCCAAGAAGAACTAGCATGGCCTATCGCCTACAGACGTACCAAACACAAAACTTGTAATAGCAAGCAAAGTGTCCTATTGATATGAAATAACAATGCATGAGGCATAGCAAGGCCTTTCATAGAAAAGATGCAACCAGTGTTGGGATTTGAAGGGCTCACTATTTAAATTAGTGTACTAAGTAGTACCCTTCCCTATGGAAGAGAATATTTTGAATTCTCCCAAATATCACAAAAAATACAAGCTAATTTTTATAACTTAGAGACATGTTTGGTGAGGAATATAAGATGGCATGTTTGGTGAACAACCCTGATGTAGGTAGAAACATTCTCCTACGTAGTTTTAGAAATACGTGAAGATAAAGACTAGAAGAGACTCTTATTTTACATAACCTTTTTTAATCTTATGGGCTTTATACTATGCTTTGGTATACGTAATACCTCTTGTTTGTTCAATGCTTAGGTGGCAAAAATCATGTGGAAGACACCTTACCTGTGTAGGTACCCATGAGGCGCATTTATAGAGGGTATGGACTCTCTTCAACTTAGTAAAAGGGTTGATAAAAAGGCTTTTAAGAGTACCCACAAGTTCTCTAATGGATTTGGGTTGATTTGGAGCCTTATGATGTCATGTATGATGCCAAATGAGATGCCTATTCTAGCTCTATATAGTGAGCCTCTTTGTACTAAATTTCATTCAATCTTATAATCGATTTTTGTTTACACTCTATTGTAATCTATATTGTGTGATTAAATAAGTGATTAGCATATTAATGCATGAATGGTACCCATGAAGGGCATTCCTACAAGATGTGGACTCACTTGGACTTAGTAAAAGAGTTCATAAAAAGGCCCAAAAGTGCACCCACAAGTTGTCTAGTGGATCTAGGCTGATTTGGAGCCTCTTACGATGTCACATATGATGCCAAATGAAATGCCTATTCTATCTCTATATAATGTGCCTCTTTGTATTCACTTTCACTCAGTCTAGTTATCATTTTGTGTTTACACTCTAGTCCAATATCTATTATGTGATAAATTAAGTGATTAGCATATAAATTCATGAATGGTTCTCTATTTTATCATCCCTAATCTCTGAAGATGGTACTAGTGCCATTAGCGATATTTAGCACCTCCTAACCATTAAATTAAGACCCCAATGCTAGATCATGTGGCACGTCTCTCTTTGTTGTCGTGGTTGATTCATACCTCTATTGGATCTCCACATAGGCTACATTTCAATCTTCGCTAATTGCCTCTTTTGATTGAATACTTACGCACCGTGTCCCACTACCCATGTTAGGGCACAATCTAGTGAAGAAAAATTGCATACAAAACACTATGGATGTAATGCAAAAAATTTATTGTTGTTTGCCGAGTTATGGAAAGGGTGTGTTCCAAAAATTCATTATCTTGTAAAACCTTAGATGTGATGTGTTCATAGTTCACGAATGGAGATTATTGGACATAGTGTGGTCTATAATTTAAATTTTCTATGAGGCAACCGATGCTAAAGATGACATTCTATTCACGTACAGATAGGCGGTGCAAATCTAAGGTGTATCCAATGGAACGTACCTTTGTTGGAGTGTCCGTGGTAGCTTCCAAATCAACTTGTTCTTTGTACATATGTCACTATCAAGGTATTCAAGTTTATGCATCTCATGTGAACACCCGGGGTGATTTTATTATTTATTTTGTCTTGTAGTTAGTAATTTTTAATTATTTGACTTGATTTTGGATAGAATTTTTTTCTAGAGGGGTACAAAAGTCCCCCAAGTAGTATATAAGTGGCACTCTATCCCCATTGTATAACTATCAATTCATTTCCATAGCTGGCTTGTTTAGAAACTCTCTCTACTTCTCTTTCTCTCTCTCGACCATTCTCTCCCTAACTCTCCACTTCAACATCATCGACTTTGATAGCAGGCATAGAGCATGCTTGCTTAAGGAAATCAAGGTGGGTGCCTCTCTCTCTCTCTCTCTCTCTCTCTCTCTCTCTCTCTCTCTCTCTCTCTCTCTCTCTCTCTCTCTCTCTCTCTCTCTCTCTCTCTCTCTCTCTCTCTCTCTCTCTCTCTCTTCCTTCTGACCTAGCAGTGTCCCTTCCCTTCTGTCTCCCTACAGACATAAGGGCGGCCCTGTGGGGAAGGCGTTAGTCTTCATGCCTACCTCCCTCCCACTCAAGACCTCTCACACGACCTATCGTCTATACTCAATTACAACACCTACTTTCCATGAAGCCCTGCTCGCTAAATACCTGCTGTATTTTCCCCTCACGCCAATGACATGTTGGCCAAAAACATCCATGCTCACCATTTAGTTTGGTGGCAAACCAACCCTACTTGCCATTTATTTTGGTGGTGAACTAGCCCCGCTCGCCATTTAGCTGGTGGTAAACCAACCCTTCTCGTCACTAAGCTGGTGGTGAATCGGGGAAGCTCGCATCTGAGTTGTGTACAATGACTTGTTGTTTGAATACAACCCCTACTCGCCATTAAACCTACACGTTGGTGGTGAACCAAGGCAAGATCCGAGTTGTGGGCGTATTAATGGACAAAGTAATGTCTTCCCTTGCTACCCCAACCCCCACATGCTTCCTTGCAATGGCAGCTACACCAAGGAAGGACCCCCTTGCTTGCCAAGATGCAAAAGGATCAGAGCTTTGGAGGCTCAAATTCAAGAGCTCATCAAGGAGAATGAAACACTCAAGAAACACGTGTGTAAGCTCAAAGACATGCATGCAGTAGAGTGCCAAGTTCTACTTGCAAAAACAAATGCAATCAAAGCCTTCCTCATGGAGATAGTCAAGCCAATCCAAAAGGAATTCCACGAGATGACACATTAGAATATTGACACCAAAATATATGCGACCTTACAAGAATTTCGAATACAAGAATCTCTACATCTCAAACTTAGAATTGAGGGGCTCCACATACTATGGTGCTTCGATGAGGACACACTTGAAGACGCAATCACCAACCTCAACGACATTCTTCAACCCATCCACGTCAAGCCTAAAATCGTTTCTTGGATAAACGACACATAGACGTGTTCCACCCAAGTAGTGTATCCTCACAGTTAATGACAAAGAGGAGAGGAAGGAGCTATTATGCCAGTACTACCTCCTCAAGGGAAGAAAGCTTTGGATAGCCAAAGAATTGACCATAAATCGGCTAAAGGCTAAAGCAAGCGAGCTCAAGAAGATGCACGATATTCATAAAGAAGGCAAATGGGTGGCAGTCTATCGATGTGGTAAAGCCATCATTCAAGAATTTCAATCTCCCAAACTAGCTTCCCCCCCACCTAATCCCCCCTAGGCTCTTTCCTTTTCTTTCCCTATCTTTTATTCCTCGACGGATCCTTAGTCCTTAGCTGATATGTATCCCACACTCTCAACTAGACGAAGCAGTTGTATTGTTTTGTTTTCAGTCTTATAGGTCATATCTGACCTTTGTGGACGATAATTCA
The DNA here is from genome assembly GCF_014529385.1 of Adiantum capillus-veneris. Classification (NCBI taxonomy): domain Eukaryota; kingdom Viridiplantae; phylum Streptophyta; class Polypodiopsida; order Polypodiales; family Pteridaceae; genus Adiantum; species Adiantum capillus-veneris. Next base: position 381,113 of record NC_140944.1, on the reverse strand, counting down.
ATCTCTCTCTCTCTCTCTCTCTCTCTCTCTCTCTTCTCCCCACAACATGTACATACACACACATACACACACACACACACACACACACACAAGGACCATATCTACACACCCAAATCCAACAACTTGCATCCATTAAGATGCACACACACGTCCTCTTGAGGCCATGCTACCAACCCATCACACTCAACTAGCTCTCTCACCATTAGTTCAACCACACAAATATGCCAGCTAGACACACACCCACACACAACCTTGCATGAGAATCATTTTCATGCACCCACCCTATTGTATGAGGTTGCCAATACGTCATTTTTCCTTTGTCTTTCAATACAAAATTAGTGCCTACCAACCATATGTACACATGCCTACCACACTTCTACTATGTCCTTATGCATGACAACCTCCACACTCAAATCGACTGTAGTACGAAATTTTTTGAAATAATAAATCAAGGGGTTTGTTTTCGTAGAGCAATGATCAAGGAAGTATATCTCTACTTAAGCCTTGAGGGATTGGAATGGAATGAGCTTTTCTTTAAGCGAGATTTGGAGTGAGCTTTTTTTTTGGATATCACTTAGATGTTGTATTTTACCAAAAAAGCTTGCTCCTGAGGCGATTGAAACTATTGCAACAAGATTTTAGGGGAGAGACTTTTATAATTTTTATCCATCTCTACCTCTCTCTCTCTCTCTATTGGTCTCCTTGTCTCTCTCTCCCTCTATATATATGGATCTCTCTCTCTCTCTCTCTCTCTCTCTCTCTCTCTCTCTCTCTCTCTCTCTCAAGCGCCCACCTCACCCTGCTCTTGAGAGAGAGAGAGAGAGAGAGAGAGAGAGAGAGAGAGAGAGAGATAGATAGGGAGAGGTAGAAGGAGATAGAAGGGGAATGAGAGAGAGGAGATAGGGGAGGGAGATAGAAGGGGAGTGAGAGAGAGAGAGAGATAGAGAGATAGGAGATGAGAGGGAGGGGAGAGGGGGGGGGGGGGGGGGGGGGGGGGGGGGGGGGGGGGGGGGGGGGAGAGAGAAAAAATAGCTCACTCCAAAAACTCTTTTTGGAGCAAACTTCAGAGCAAAGTTTTTTCTAGATTTGGTCATGAACATTATCTGAAAAGCATTCACTCCAAAGCTCGCTCCAAACCTCAACTCAACCTTGAGCCAATTCAAGATTCAAGATTCAAAACAATCGTTTGAGAAAAGAGAGTAAAAGGGATAAGGTTTTCATGGGGACAAGGGGTTGAATATGGTGTGCCTAAGAACTTCATATGAGACCAACCATGGGCAAGCCGCCTAAAAGAAAAAAAAACGTAAATGCAACACAAGGAAATCAACAATGATCCATGTTACACCAATGTCAAAGTTTTAAAACACTGTTAAGGTCCAAACAAAACAGTTTTGAAACTTTGGTTCTAAAAATAGTGCAACAATTCCAAACAATAAAACAATTCCATGAAAATATTAAACAACTCCAAACAAACATTACTCTAAATGCATTCTAATATCCACTCACTCTCTCTCTCTCTCTCTCTCTCTCTCTCTCTCACACACACACACACACACACACACACACATTTCAATGTGAATGGATACCAACGTTATGTTTTGTTTGATGTACAATTAATTATCTGGTCACTAATGTCTGACACTTTGTTTTTGTTTTTATTTTGAAAGATATGGATGCGTATTAAGTGTCTGTTGTTGTAATATTTTTTGAAGTATAATTAATGGTCTAGCTATCGTTGTTTGACTCTCATTTTAGGGTAAATGGATAGCAATGTAATGTTTTGCTTTATGTACAATTAATATTTATGGTTGCTACTGTCTCACACTTTGTTTTTTTTTTTAAAGATATGGATGCGTGTTTTGTGTTGTAATAGTTGTAGCTCTTGATATCTTTGTGACCACCATGCTTTCCAAAGACAAGCAAAAAGTCATCTTGCATGCCCTACTGTTGGGGGTTCCATTGTTGCAATAGCTCCAATGACCAAAAAAATTGTCAACACGGAGGGATGAGCTACCTAGGTAGGGCACAAACAAATGAAATGAAAGTGAGAGAAACAAAAATGAAATTGAATTGAAATGAAATGAAATTTAAAAGGAATGAAAACGAAACTTTATATTCACAATGATTTTACTCATTTCACAAACCTTACTTGTTTTAAATCACTGGCCTAGTAAAAGCAATGATAGATGTGCTCGTACAACTGCAAGGGTGGAAGTGATGCAGATGACAAATAGGCCCAAAAATATTTTCCTATTTGGTAGATATGGAACTCTAATAGAATGTACATCAAGTTCCTTCATCTTGCCATTTCAACAACCATATGGAAATAATTTTACATGAGGGTGTCCTTGTATTTCAAGATATTTTAAAGAACATGCCAATAAATAAGCATAAACTTGTGATTTACCCAAAGAATTATTGTCTAGTGCTACTCAATTATTTCCCCTTCTATTGCCTCCAAGCCCATAATTTGTATGTGTTAGAAGTTGATTTCACCATTGTATTTTTAGTCTTTTTGTTTATATTTTCCTATATGAGAGGAATGATGAGGAGAGAACATAATTGGGATTCTATGGATTGTGCATGATGCATAGTGAGGGTTCTCATCATGGGCTCCTCAAGGAGCCATTTTATGAAGCAATTTCAAGTGCTTTCTCAACAACCTTGCAAAGCTCAATCTGCTCAATGTAAAATGCCCAATTTTACACTCCATCGTGACATAGTGTTCTCTAACTTAGCACCTGGAAAAATCTACACAGTAGTTGAAAGAGGCAACGTGCTCCACCTTCTTGTATTCTTATAAGTTCACCATGAAAGATTTACTTTCATATATATTATTGCAAGTACGTATGTAAACAAATGCATTTTGGCTTATTCCTTTCCTGGGGTTCACATTTGGGCCAATAACCTTATAACAAAATTATGGAAGTTGGCTAGTCATGGCTACTATGTTGCTGTAGGAATGTTTCTTTGAGCGTCTTTTCATGCTTCGTTATCCTTTTGTTGTTGCTATGATGTTGTGAGTGGCCACTATGGAATAGGTCCAATCTTTGGAGCTATTTTCGCCCTTTCTTCAAGTAGTCTTTCCCTAGGAGATAGTCCTCTACCTTGACCTCTTTCTTTCTGTTGCCCCTTGAAATGCTTTGCTCTTTCTATTTTATGGAGGTATTGATACATGCCCATAATAAATTCTTGATTGAGTAGAATCTGCTTTGGCTCTTCTTTTTTGAAATTTCATCCTATATATAGGTTGTACTAATAATTTTATAATTCCATTCTTTGATTACGAGACCTGTCATTGTAACATAATATGAAAGAATTATTTTGGTAGACTCTACTTGTACAAGATATCTTGGTTGTGGGCTTGGGATATTTTTGAACGCATTGTAGAAGTGCATGAAAGCGTAAAATTTTACGACCATCACTTTGTCCAAAGCTTCTAACTAGGAGCTTGACATAAACTTTGCCCTCAAGGCCTTGTAGATCTTCCTAGTTCCAGTTCTCTGTCTATGAAAAAGTTCTCTGTCTATGATAGTGCCAGTAGTGGTAGAGTGAGTGTGGGTAGAGCTCTGCAATGGTGGTTGCTCTTCTAGTTGCTCCTCTAAATGTCCAATATCTAGTGTAAAGAAATATGTAATCTTTCTCTAGGACTGTCTCTCTCCAGTGCTCCTTACTAAAGTGCCTCTATGCCTGTGTAGCTCAAGTAGATACAGTCCAAGACATCTCTGATCCTCATAACTCATGACCCTAGATAGAGGCCCAAAACCCTCTCTAAATAGACAATGGAGATGGCCTCGTATCTCATAGTACATTGTGCAATAACATATGTAACATAGCTTTGTCTCTGTCTCTAGATGACATGAGGGAATATCCTACTATCAGCTGGCACCCCTCTTAATCTACCAGTCTTAATCTCGAGCTGATGTGAGGATGTGTGTATCTAACCAATGGCACAACGCAGACCATGAGATAGATGTGTGTCCATATAGCTGGGTCTAATCACAAACCCATCTCCTATGAGGTTGAGAAGCTGCTCTCTATAGAAATCCATCTTCGTGGCCAACTCCTATGCCGGCTCTATCCATGTCCTCCTGATGTCAAAGATGAATCAGGTCCTGACAAATGAGTCTAGTAGTCTCCATCCGTTTCAGAGACATTGAGGGGTGCCTAAAAAGAGTAATGGAAAGGAGGCAGCATGTCCATGGTAAAGACCTTTATCTGAAACCATGATTTCATATGTGCATATCAACATGATGTGTCCCCTTGTAGAGAAAATTGTCTAGAAGAGTCAAGGGCCAATCTGTCATACCTATCTCTAGTAGTATCCCATAGGCTATGTACAAAGGAGAATGATCTTGTAAGCGCCACGATCTCCATAGGGGGAGCAGCTAGCTTCACTCAAATGATATCGTATGGTACAAAGGCCTTGCCTCTAATCAGTTAAGAGATCATACATACCAAGGGCTCTCCATACTTTTTAACCATACTAGCCTACAGAAGGTCCCCAAACCTGCAGCCCATATAGCATAGCTGATGCCACCAAAGAATCAAGGAGCCATAACTTTGTCCGAATTTCCTGGAACTGAACATGCGAACACATCCTCTTCAAGCCTCTTGAAGCCTCATAAGCTCTAGTCAGTCTAGTCTTTGTTGCTCTCCTCAGAGAATATCTCGGCCCAATGAAGACTACCCCAAGGTAAGTGTATGCATCTGTAAGCTCCACAATCCCTTGACCATATGTGAAAGTAGGTGATGATCTCTTGATCCATTGTGGTGTGGTAATAAACACCATAACCTTGGTTTTACCAAGGTTTATCGAGAGTCCACTATCCTCTGCAAAGCTATGTAGTGCATCCAAGTGTCGCTCCATACCCTATGGTGAGTCAAAGATCAACACAATATCATCAACATATAACAACAATGGGATCCACATCCCTACCAGCTGGGCACCTCTATCACCTTCTCTGTCAATGTAATCAGACACCTTATCAACATACATACCAAATAGAGTAGGAGACAATGGGCAACCTTGTTTCACCTCAATAGTGGAGTAGACTAAATCAAATACCCCTTCTAGTGTACATGTCCCATAACTGATCTATATAGAGCCATAATCCCCCAAATCAACACTATGGGCACCCCCATCTTCCGCAGTCTGCGAATCTGTCGAGCTCTTGGTACCATGTCAAATGCTTTTCAAAAATCCACAAAGCTGCAATAAACCCGTGTGACCTTCGCTCCTCAATGATGGCTCTAAGTGTTAGAATATGATCAAAAGTGGAGAAACCCTCTTGAAACCGGCCTGACCCTATGCCCGTACACCCTCACTCTCTACCCAATTACTCAACTGCTACTCAAGAATAAAAGCATACAACCATGCCAATGTGTTCCCAACCATAGTAGTGCGGTAGTTCCCAGGCTCTGTAGGATCGCCTGCCTTGAAGATAGGCACGATAGTGGACAACCTCCAAGTCTCAAGTAACCCCTCACACATGGCACGATTAGACAACACTACAAGACCCTCTACCAACGTATCCCTCCCATGTATAAAATGCTTTGCTACTAGACCATCATGATCACATGCCCTCCTAGTCCTAATCAAGATCTTAATGGAAAAGAAGGTGCTTATAGCTGGGCATGGCTCTGTAGAATTTGGAAGGGGGTCCTATCCTAAAATCCACAAAGCTGTAATAAACCCGTCTCCTATGTGACCTTTCCTCCTCAATGATGGCTCTAAGTGTCAGAATATGATCAAGAGTGTAGAAACCCCTCTTGAAACCAGCCTGACCCTATGCCCCTACACCCTCACTCTTTGCTCAATAACTCGATTGTTGCTCAATCATAAAAGCATACAACCATGCCAATGTGTTTCCAACCATAATAGTGCGTTAGTTCCCAGGCTCTATAGGATCGCCTGCCTTGAAGATAGACACAATAGTAGACAACCTCCAAGTCTCAGGTAACCCCTCACACATGGCACATTTAAACAACACTGCAAAAACCTCTACCAACATATCCCTCCATGTATAAAATGCTCCACTACTAGACCTTCATGATCACATGCCCTCCTAGTCCTCATCACGATCTCAGTGGAAAGGTGCTCATAGCTGGCCATGGCTCTGTAGGATCTGGAAGGGGGTCCTGTCCTGGAATCATATATAACAATGTCTCATATTCGCCCCATACATCATGACAAGTAATCACTGGGGGAGGGGAGTGCTCATAAAAGAGTCAACATGCCTCTCTTGAGTCTCTACTCAAGAACAACCGATACAAGTCTCTCTCCATCTTGGGCGAGGTAAGCTCGCTTCTTTCGTCACACAAGGTGCTAGAAAGTGATCCAAGCCTTTTTGTAAGTGATGACTCCGATAAAAAGATTCCTTGAAAGCTGGGCTCTCATCTCTCTGCACTTGTCATCATACCAACTATTCTAGGACATGCTCCCAAAATGTCACTTCCGATCTGGCTGAGTGTGTGGGTCCTGTGTGGGTATGCCTATGATGGAGCACCATGTAGTGTCTCGGTTAGTAAAGTTAGTAAAGAAGATCCCTCTGAAGCTGGGCTCTCGTCTCTCTACACTCCTCATCACACCAACTATTCTGGGGTATGCTCCCAGAATGTCGTTTTTTATCCGGCTGAGTGTGTGGGTATGCCTCTAATGCAGCACCATGTAGTGTCTTTGTTAGTAAAGTGGTGTACTCCTCCACTGATAGGCCTGTACCAACTATGCATAGACGATCCTAGATCTCCTCTGTATAAATTGAGTCAGTCTCTGGTGTAAATGTATAATGGGTATGTCACCTCCCTCTTGATGTTTGGGTTGTCCTATACTAAAATTAGATGGACATTGTCAAGAGAACACAGACATCTGTTACACGTTTTTCAGGCACTACAACAACATCGATTGGTCATAAATGCAAACAAGAGCGATTTTTTCGTAAGAGATACACTTTTTGGGACATAATGTCTCTTCAAAAGGTGTGCAGATGGATCCGGCCAAACTTGAGACTATTTGTGATGACTTAAAGAATCTTCATGAAGTGCACAACTTTTTGGTTTTGTGCACATATTATTTGCGGAGATACCTTCTCCTTTGCATATGTTGACTCAGAAAGGGGTTCCTTTCTCATGGGAGCAGTCGTGATGCAAGAAGGACATGTGATAGCTTATGAGAGCAGGATGTTTTCACGTCCTTAGTGCGTTGCACACATTTACAATAAAGAAATTTTGGCAGTGATCCATGCTCTTACTTAGTGGTGCCATTTTCTACTCGCAGCTAACTTTACAATTTTCACCAACCATTAGAGACACTACTTTTTGTCATAGAAGCAACTATCAAAAAAGCAAATGAGATGGGAAAATATTCTATCACAGTTTCACTTTCAGATAGTCCATGTATAGGGAAAAAAAATGTGGTGGCAAATGCATTGTCTCGCAAGCCCTTGGCTTTTGCTATTTTTGCGATACATCATAGAAGCTTCAAGAATATGGTAGACCAGTACGCCACAGACTCAGATTTCTCAGATATCTTCTCCCAACTATAGAGTGGGGAGAGAGTTGCAGGCTATTCCATAGGGGATGGCTCTTTGATGCAAAAAACGATGTTGTGGAAAAGGTTATGATAGAGTGCCATTGTCCACCTTTCTCGGGTCACCGCGGCATTGATACCACCTTGAAAATTTCCTATTGCAATCCGGTACCTAGGTAGCCAATTGAGCTCTCACCTCGGCCATTCCCTTGCCAGTACCGAGTGCTCCATCATCGGCATTGTTGCGGTCAGCCCTTCGTCCTCTCACATCGGGAGTGCAATTCAGCCCGCGGCGGCCATCCGCATTGCCCACATCGAGGAGGATCTTAGGTGCATCAAATCAGCCCTGAAGGTGCCTCTTTTGGAGGAGTTACCACGGCTACTATAGTCTATCATCCATCGAGTCCATAGAGTCTGCATTGAGGTATTGCATTGTGTGTACTTTCCATTCACCATTGATATTCCACTGCACCTGACATTGGTATCAGAGCTTTGTGCGTGCTCCGGCTTTGTGAACTCAAGGGAAGAACCAAAGAAGAAGGAATGGGTGAAAAACTGGGAAAAAAGGAATCATGGTGAATCATGCTAGGTACTAATGGTTGTGCAATCAGAGGGTATGCAAGTACATTAAGTGCTTTGGCATGCACGGCTTAGGAACAGGCTCACAAGAGTGCCAAAACACTTCCTAAGGTGTCCTAAACCCTAGTAGTAGAATACTCTATCCACATGCACATAGGATTAGATGTGTACATGACATGCAATATTTTCACGGCATACTTATTTGAGTGGTTGTACTTTCCTGCAAGGCAAAGTCAACACGAAGGTTGGTCTTTTGCAATAGGAGTAAGGTGGCCTAGTAACTCGATTGGTCGGTGTTTGCAGTACCCACTCATTTGGAGGAGTTTCCATTGGTTGATGCATTCACAAGCATACGAAGAAGTCAACATTAGAATGATAGATAGTGTCTTGGCATTGTTTGAAGAACCACCTCTCCCCTATGCTTGGAGAATTCCATCATTCTCAAGGAGTCATTGCATCTCAACTACAGGACGCCTTGAGACCCGTATGCCGAGACGAGGGCTCTTCTCAAGACCCTTTAGTAGGAGCATCACATAGGTTGAATTAACCCTAAACCCTAAAGCCGCGCTGAGTAGTCTGACTGGCGGCAGTCAAGTAGTGGTAATTGCTAGCTCTAGCAGAGGGGTCTTGCTATTATCACAAGGTTATCATGTTTTGGTGAGACAAAGTATATATATATAAGACAAAGTATACTTTGTCTTATATATATACTTTGTCTTATATATATATACTTTGTCTCACCAAAACATGATAACCTTGTGATAATAGCAAGACCCCTCTGCTAGAGCTAGCAATTACCACTACTTGACTACCGCCAGTCAGACTACTCAGCACAACCGCCGGACGGCATTGTGGATTCCTTGAAGAGAAGCTATCTATATTTCCTAAAGTGAAATTTATGGATCTGGGCTCATCCATGAGTGAATCTAGTCCAAGGAGTGCTAACAACACCTGCAATCTCTATCTCATCCACGAGATGAATGAGCACGTGGACTTGGATATCAAAAAAGGATGTTGATAACTCTTTCTCTGCCAAATAAAGGAGCTCAATGCATTCCCTTTTCTTTTGCTGTATTGACCTTGTATTAATCTCCTTAGACGTGATCCATCTATAATAGAAAATAGAAGAATAATTTGAAAAATGTTCATTAAAAGTACATATGTAAACATCTGCAAGCTATACAAATACCTTGCTAGCTTCCCTAAATGATAGATAATATCTTGGATACCACTCGTTAAGCAACCATCAATAACAAGGGGGAGAACATGCTATATGTATCAATTTACAATCAAATTAGTATCTCTTGGTTGGAGGAAATTAGAGTTGTTACAGTGAAAAAAATATTGGGTTACCTTGATGAAATTATGACAATCATGTGTCTTCAAGTTCAAAAGACTTGTGTCATCCACAGTGAATATATTCTTCAATGAGGCACCATATCTCGTAGGTGTGCAGATAGATTGTATTCTTTGATTAGTTGTGTCAATATCTTTGGAGATAAGCACCCATGGTGCATGTGCATATTCTTTTCCATCCGTCTCTTCATCAACATGGGACACAAGTTGTGTTTGTAATTTTGATCTTTTAAGTCGTTTCAAGCTGCTTGTGTGTCTTTCAAACCAATAAGATGTTTCCACAAAGAGTGGCCTACATTTTTGAATATATGCATAGGATCAAGAAGATGAACGATCTTCAAATCCTTCCAATACTGCAAAGAAAACCATATAGAGATAGAGGGAGTTGGAGAGGGTGATTCTCGAGATTAGTCATCATCTCTATCACTTGTAAGATCTGACTCTGGATCGATAATAGATCCTTCAGTCCATTTTAGATACATATCTCCCTGTGTCATCCGTTCTGAACATTGTCCACTCTCGAATCATTTTACTTGAATTATGAGAGACAAAAGTAAATGCTCTTTTTTAAAACAAATAAAGGGTGGTAGATTGTAGTTAACTAGAACTATTGGCCAAGTAGACCATTTACTTGAGCGTATGGAGAATGGATTCACACCATCCAAACCAGCGTCCATTTTAATGTGCCGTGTTTCTATTTCAAACTCGGGCCATTTTGTATTGATATGTTTGAAAGCAGGGCAATCCGAAAGAATTCTTATAATCCCATCCGTACTTGCATTCTTTGCTCCGCAGTCATAAGTCTTGTTAAATCTAGGGTTCGAAATATGCGTTGTATAGCGTAACGATTTTAGAGATTCATAATAAGCAAACTCGCTCTTAACTGTGATAAATTTGCTCCTTCATAGATTTTCTCTAGCGCTTCCGCTCTAAGAAAACATTCGTAATTACATGCTTCACTTTCTTCGTACCAATCATGAATAAAATAATCCATGCCATCATCATCATCAAAAACATCATTCTCTTTGTCAAAATGCAAACCATATAGTTTCTTTAATCTCTGATAGCCATTTGGATCACTTTTACGACAAAGTTTCTTGCACTCAATTGACATATGTGAGATGCCATGAGAAGGTAAACGCACATCATTTTCAACATCATACTCTGGAACCTATCACATATACACAATTATAAGCATTGAGTTATTCCCAACAAGGCAATGTTTGAGCCTGAGATCGATGAAATGATCGAGACGGTCATGGATTCAGAAAGGCTTATCTATGATGATATGAAAAGTGAAGCCGATATGCCATTGTATGATGGAGCACGTGTGTCTAGATTGAAGGCGCTCCTGGTTCTTCTCAACATGCAGGCAAAGTTTGGATGGAGTGACACTAGCATCACAGTGCTTTTTAGGTGATCTATTACAACGTGTTTACTTAAATAAAAAACTCTAAATGTATAATGATCTGATTGATTACTTACACAAGTGTACCACATTTTTTTCGCTGTGTAGATTGCTCAAAGAGCACATACTACCAGCTGATAATGTGATGCCAGATTCCAGAGAGGAAGCAAGAAAGATCTTGTGAAACTTGGGGATGAATTACAATTTGATTCACGCTTGTCCTAATGACTGCATTCTTTTCAGAGGGGAATACATAGACATGGAGAAGTGTCTGAAATGTGATTCCGAGAGATATCGAGTAGATCTCCACGGAACAAAAATTCCACAAAAGGTTTTGCGACATTTTCCTCTGCTTCCTCGTATCAAAAATTTCTTCAAATGTAAGTCCATGGTTGCCCTAGCATCATGGCATGAGGAGAATAAATCTTTGGATGGTCTGCTATGGATTCCTACAGATTGCGTAGCCTGGAAACATATAGACGAAACATGATCGGATTTTGCCAAAGAAGCTCAAAATTTGCGCCTAGGTCTGGCTATGGATGGCGTAAATCCATTTGGTCAAAGATCAACATCTTACAGTGTATGGCCCGTTGTCATCATCAACTACAACATTCCCCCGTGGTTGACTACCAAGAAGGGGCACATGTGGCTAAGCTTGATTGTGCCGGGGCAGTATAAAGTGAAGAATATGGATGTGTATCTTTGTCCACTATTGAAAGAGCTACAGCAATAGTGGATTGGCATAAAAGTGGTGGATATGAGCCGACACACAGGTCGACGGAATGCTTTGATCAGAGGCATTCTAATGTGGACCATGCATGACTATCCTAGACTAATGAATGCTCAGGTGATTTATATTCAAACTCAAACACTGTAAATCTTGGTTTTTCTCAAGCTTATCTATTGTCATGTGTATACATGCAGGGCTTCAAACAAGGGGATACAGAGCATGTGTCACATGTGGACCTAGATTGAATACACGTCGGGCACCCTCATTGAAGAAGCAAATCTACGAAGGTCATCAAGCGTATCTTCCAGAGAATCATGTATTACATGACGGCTTTTTGGGAAGAGAGCCACCGAGGATGTCTGCACAAGCATGGTTAGAGCAGAAGGAGATGTGTGATGACGATTTTCCCCCAGGGATGAAGAGACTCTCTCTATGGTACGAGTTACCATATTGGCCCCGACTCATGATCAATCACTTGCTCAATCCAATGCACATATTCAAGAATGTGGATAATCTGCTATGGGACCATCTGACCGACAAGAAAGATACTTTAGGAGCCAGGGTTGACCTTAGAAATGTGGATCGTATGGAGCAATATTGGCCGCAGACAGCATCTGATGGATCGATAAAACTCCCTAAAGTGCCATGGATTTTGACAGGAGCCCAAGAACGCAAAGTAAAAGAGACCATTCGATCTGTGCGGACCCCCACTGGCGTAATGCACTCACTCCGAACGTGTTTCACTAAAGAAGGAAACCTTACAGGTTTGAAGTCACACGATTGGCATAAAATGTGTCAGGTATGTTCGAAGTGGAATATATCATAGTGGGAATTGTGTAACAAATTCGTGTGTGGATTTAATATCATTGATAGACGTGTTTTGCAGTTTATTTTACCGGTGGCCATTGAGGGATGTTTGTCTCCTAACGTTTGTAACACAATCTACAAACTTTCGTAGTTGGTGCAATGGATCTCACAAAAGGAGATCAATGTAGACTCCATACCATTCACCGAACTAAATGCTGCAAAGGTTGTGTGCATGTTTGAGAAACACTTTCCTACTACCATGCTAACCATTCAGGTGCATCTTCTTGTTCACATAGTTGATGAGGTGGAAATAGCCGGCATAGTACATTCCATATGGATGTTCTTTTTAGAACGTTTCATGAAAACACTTAAGGGATATGTGCGTCAGAAGATCGACAGTCTAGTCGACGACGGTCCTTTGATGCAGACCCTATGGTGGCGGAACTCACTTACTTCGGCACGCTTCAAGAGATTTTGAGGATCGACTATAGAGGATTTTTTGTCGACTTGTTCGACGTGCAATGGTTCAAGATAAACATGGAGGGTTACAATGCTACTGTGCACAGAGGAGAGTCTGGTTTCCTTGAGGTGGATTCAACTAAACAATGGACCGACCTAAGACACTTTCGTACTACCCGAGCATTGTGAACAAGTAGGTTATGTGCTTGGAACCTATCCAATTTTAGAAGTTATGTGCTTAGAAGCTCTCATGTAAGTTATGTGGCTCTAGCAGGTGATATTTCATCTCACAAAGTCTGCATCAAACTGGTGGTACGTCATAGAGGTAGCCCCTCGTAGTGCACGGACATATGAGGGCTACCATGTGTCAATCACAGCGGCATCAATGGAGGATATTGGAGAAGATGCTCAGTTAGAATCCACTGAGGTGGTGCTAGACGAGCATCAAGCTGCTACTCTCTATGGGGTACAAGCAAAGGATCTACAAAATGAAACGGAGGACATCTGCCTAAACGGAGAACTCTATATAGATATAGGGAGCTATGCTGAGCTATGCGAGGATGAGAAAGAGACCTCTTAAAGCCATAAACATTGTATTTGAACAATTTTGCTCCGTTTTATAATATATATTGTATTCATGTGGCTATACTTGAGAAATTTAAATTGTGTTTAATCGTCATTGCATCCACTCTAGGTACGTATGCTCCAGGTATGTTCTCACAAGCAGGGACACTCCTCAGTGTGTCATGAAAGTCTGATATGCCAACAAGCACTGCGCTCCGAGTGTGATAGATACTAAGGCTGCAATCGTGAAGGAGGTGATCCGTCTTTGCTTATAAAGGTTGCTCGTCCCTCCACTAGATCTAGTTGATCGGATGAAAGAGACACTAATAAGCACTACTACTATTGCTTCTTAGCGTCTCTTTCACCCAATCAACTAGATCTAGTGGAGGGGCGAGCAGCATCTATGAGCAAAGACGGATCACCTCCTTCACGATTGCAGCCTCAGTTTCCATCGTACTCGGAGCGCAGTGCTTTTACAAGATACGTAGAATGCACACGGGAGACAAATTCACAAGAACTTCATAGGAATCTCTCTACATAGAAATCCCTCCCCCTTTATGAGTCCTCTCTCTCTCTCTCTCTCTCTCTCTCTCTCTCTACTTGTCCATGTTTTCTTCTCCATTAAATATTAAGATTAAATGTTCGTGTGTTTAATGCAGGTATGGATGATGATGAGTTTCTTTCTTCTTTGTCACCCTAGCAGAGGCAGTGGTACAAGGATCGTCATCGCTCTGGAGCACCATCACATCGTTCTACTCCTTTAGTGTCTCCCTCTATTTTCGAGCATTCAGCACGCTCCGAAGCTTCGGTATCGACGAGACAATCTTCACACTCGTCTAGGAACCGACCCTCTATTGGTGGCGGCAGCAAGTGTTGTGGGGATGCCGCCGTTGATGCCTCGACACCGCCTCATGTTCCACGAGGCTCTTTACCTTCTCCTTCTTTGCCCGCCCCCACACCACTCATGGCATTTCCATCTATGCCAGGTTTTTCACGGCTATCGGCCGTTCCTGGCTACATACCACTACCTACTCCTTCGGGAATCACCCCAAGCTCGACACTCCTCGCTTCGGGGCCCAGACTCCAGTGGAGACACCTGACGTACGTACCTGTAAAGTGTCAGCTTTGTCCTAAAGTGTGAGTCAAGGAAAGGAGAGTGGATTTATCCCACATACTGTGGAGCAAAGCTATAGAGCTACTTAAAGCTCATTTCATGAATGAATAAACACAACTCTATTTTGCACTACATGCTTGTCTATGGTGAGCTTGTGCTAAGCTAAGCCAATACTCAATATTGTGTTTATAAGTCCAAGCTAATCCTATCTTGGAACCTAATTCACTTGAGTGATAACCTTTCTTACACACACACACACACTCACACATCGACACTATGTTTCTCTTTCATCCACCCTAGCTAGCACGATCCCATTCCCAACATTTGGTATCAAAGCTTTAGGTTATGCTAGCTGGATTTGTCATTATGCATTAGTGTGTGTTAATTATTAGCATCTCTATTAGATTGATTAGCATTTCATAATTATTGTTACGGCCCATTGACATTTTTCATAACTAGTTGCATCCCTCACTAATTAAGCATTAAACTAGCTATGTGTGGGCATGTCCTTCGCACACCCAAGAGGCCACTACCCTCCATGGCTAGGTAAGCTTGATTGGGAAGAGAATTAGCACCTATCATTGCATCTCTAGTCATTTTTGTGCCAATTTTCTAATCATTTGCATCCTCAATTAATCTTCCCGATTTTTGTACTCATCGAGCATTAACCATCTCATCTTGAAGCTCTCCTCACAAGCTCTCCATAGAGCCCTCGATTGCTCCATTCCAATCCCGGGAGTCCCCTCATCTCCAATCCCAAAAATATTTCTAATTTTAGGTGTGTGTGTGTGTGTGTGTGTGTGTGTGTGTGTGTGTGTGTGTGTGTGTGTATGGAAAACTGCTAAGCTTGAGTTTAAGAGCTTATTTTTTGGAGCTTCTTCACAAGCAAGCCCGTGGGCTTGTTGGCTAGCCCAACTTAGGCACCCTATTCTTGGCTCTTGAGGTCTCGGGGTCAATACCCTTGCCTAATTTGGGGGAGAGCGGGCGGACCTGAAATTTGCATGAAATCCAACTTTTGAGCGGGTCGGTTCCACTGGGAAGCTTTCACGCGCATAAGCCTTTTCGTCGCTGCCCAGATCTATCCGCGCATGCTCGGATTTGCCCGCCTTGCCATTGCTTGCCCGGACTGCCCGAGCTTGTTGGAGCCCCAGCCCCCTTTCCCACGTTTTTGCTGCCCAAAGGGGCTTCCCCTTTCTTGTGAGGACCTTTTCCCGTGGCACTCCGACCCACAGCCAGGTACTTTATAGGGCATGCTCCCACTCACCTACGGCAAGGAAAAATAAATCAAAATTAACACAAAATAAAAGAAGCTTAGAGGACATAAAGTAAAGATTCAACAAGGGTTTTCAAGAGCGGCCATCAAACAAGCATTCGAATGCTTCCGCACCAAGCATTCAAAAAGGGATCACTCCTCGTTGGCTTGGCTAAATATCAAAGCAAAGCAAAAGAAGCATTATTTCTTTGTGAAGAGGGGCTTCACCGACGGTGAAGAGAAGCTTCACATTGAAGGGAAATTCCAAAGTACACATTGATCTTGCAGCCAAGCACAACAACTTCTTGCAATGAATGTAATTATATTCGTCGACATGGATGACATTATAAATGTGCTTTTGTAAGGGGATAGACATTGGCATTGGAGAGTCTCCAAATTGTTAAAACCTCTCCACGTGTGAAGACTTTTTGACAATGTGTATGAGAAACACCGCATGCTTGGGTTCTCGGAGTATGACCAAGATGGAAGAGAAAGCATTAATTTTTTGCATAAACCTTTTCATAGGATACTTTAGCATATTGTTGCATGTCATTATGACGCATGGAATAAAGCCTGATTGCACAAAAAAAGGGGGATAGAAGCACTCGTTCGAGGGGAGGATACGAAGTCAAAGACCATGAAGCAGTTGAAAGCAGTAGCAGAAGTCACGAAGGCAAGAGACCTAACAAAGGATCAGCTCACATGGTAGAAGACGAGGAAGACAAAGGAGAGAGCAACATTGTCTTTTATGAAGACCCATTTTGAAGATGCAGCCTCTCTACTTGTAGGGGAGGACTTTTATTTTCCTGTGTGGATTTTATCATCCTGTGTGGATATCACCATCCTTTGTGGATTTTATTTTCTTGTGTGGGATTTATCATCCTGTGTGGATATCACCATCCTTTGTGGATTTTGCTAACCTGTGTGGATATTACCATCCTGTGTGGATAGCAACTTATCATCCTGTGTGGATTCTGCATCTTCAGTACCTTGTCATAGTCCAAACCCTAAGGGGAGGATTGTAAAGTGTGAGCTTTGTCCTAAAGTGTGAGTCAAGGAGAGGAGAGTGGATTTATCCAACATACTGTGGAGCAAGGCTGTAGAGCTACTTAAAGCTCATTTCATGAATGAGTAAACACAACTCTATTTTGCACTACATGCTTGTCTATGGTGAGCTTGTGCTAAGCTAAGCCAATACTCAAGACTGTGTTTATGAGTCCAAGCTAATCCTATCTTGGAACCTAATTCACTTGAGTGATAACCTTGCTTACATACACACTCACACATTGACACTATGTTTCTCTTTCATCCACCCTAGCTAGCACGATCCCATTCCCAACAGTACCCCCATCGACACGCCGCTAGGACCCCTGTCGAAACACCCAGGTTCACACGTCACAGGCGAGAGGGCTTGCCGTACTCCGTCGACTTCAGTGGCGGCATCATCTTGGATGATGAAGGCAAGAAGGTGATCTCGCGCATGCGCGGTCTTTGCTCTCAGGTGTTTAGACACTACAAACTAAACACCTGGAGTGAAGTACCAAGTGAATTAAAAGACAGAGTCATCAGCATGTTGCATGACGAGTTTCCGTGTCAACACGGGCTGACCGCTTCAATGAAGATCTGATGAAGGTTCGAATGCACGAATACTACAAGCACAAGCATTCTGAAGTGCAAAAAGCAATAAAGCATGGGTGGAACAGACTAGATTGTCTGGCCAAAGAAGATTGGAAGAATGCGAAGCGAGCAACGTGCGAGAATCCTGACAAGTGGAAGCAACAAAAGGAGGCAGCCAAAGCGCGAGTAGAGGCAAGGAGCTCGCACCACTTGGGGAGCAGCGGGTGGACATCATTTGAGGCCGATTTTTTTAGTGTTTTTGCATTGTTCTTTAGGTTTGGTAGTTACGTCTATTTGTACTTTTAAATTCTAACATAATGGATTCTTTGTATGTTTTGAATAGTGGTCGATGACAGGACGTGACCCCACACCGTACGAGCGCGAGTACGCAGGCAAAAAGGGCTTAAACTCCCTAATGGACATTCTGAGTTCTCGCAGCGGCATGGTTAGTATTAGTGTTTACTCTTTTCTATTTGTTGTATTGTTTTGTAAATTATATGTTTATATTTACAGAAAGCTGTCTTATTGTTTTTTTTTACAGAATCCGACAAATACGCCGCTTGGACGTGATGAGACGTCTGATTAAACGACGTCAGTCTAGCCATAGCTAGATAGCATTAGTTTCCTTTTGTCATAGCATATGTATAATGAGATGACGTGTATACGTCTTTTTGTAACTATTGGAAAACCATGTATATTTTCTCAATAATGACAATGGTGTTGTAACTATTACATTTACAAAGCTTAACAATCAAGTGATTTTGCCTATGATATGTACAATTGTCATTGATTTACTTTCGGACAATTTACTTTGTCATTTTTGTATCTTTATTCTACAAACAATACTATGGATGATGGAGTTAATGGTTATATTGTCTTGTGGGTAACTACTTTGGGTCTATACCTTGCACTTTCTTTCAAAGGTGAATTTGGGCTTATCTTGGATTACTCTATTATCGAAATATTCAATATGGTTGATGGATGGCAAGGGATTCAATGCCCTGCCACCAAAATTTTTTACTCTCGGGCGTCGCTATATAAGGCTCTGCAACGTCACTATGAGTGTCGCTATACATAGCCTGTAAGCGTCGCTATATAGAACGCATATAGCGATGTTTTAGCGATGCTCATAGAAACGTTCCCCTAGCGACGGTCTTAACGACGTCGGGGAGTATTAAAACCCAATGTATTTCCGTGTGTGTATCTCAAGGATGAAGCAATCAAATCCAAGTATAGTGACCAAGTGTGTGTGTGTGTGTGTGTGTGTGTGGAGCACTTTTTCCTAAAGTTGTGCATACGGGCTCATCTGTGAGCCATGTGGCAGCATATGAGGGCCATGAGGGCAATCAAATAGGTGGTCAAAGGCCAAAGTTGAGCCAAATCAAAGGAAGCCTCCCAAAGGGTGAAAATGAAGGGAAAAATAAATAAATAAATAAAAAATTCCAAGGGGGACTAGCGACATCGCTAGTGCATCCCCCCTCCCCCCCTCAAGCACAAGCCAAAGAGGGTAGTTAGAGAGCAGATGAAAATGAGGTGGCTCTCACCTCCAAAAAATGCCAAATTAAGGTTCCAAATGGACCAATTAGAGAGAAGTTTCCAAAGTTAAAGTCCCCCCACTATAAAATGTCTTTTTTTTAATCAAATGAAGAGCTTTTTTGGTGCCATTTGAAGCCTACAAAATGAAATTTCTTGGCAGAGGAGTGGGCATGTCAACCCCCTTTGTAATTTCTCTTGAAAATGGCCATTGTGATGGCATTGCAATCTTTGTACATGCCTCTTGAAGTATAATCAAGCCACTATTGCCCAATTTTACTATTGTTTTCCCTTCCCCTCTTCTCTTTCTCTTGCTCTTGTGTTTCCCCGCGGTGCCGGCAGTGTGGATGTGTATTGCCCCCCCCCCCCCCCCCCCCCCCCCCCCCGCGGACCGGTGGTGCTCTGTACAAGAGAGTGAGATTGAGTAGTTGTGTCTATGTGCAATAGTGGAGACAAACCATGGAAGTAGATGTGCATTGTGTGGTCTTGTGGAGTGTGTAAGCATTGGGAAATGAGGAGGCGATGGTCTGTCAGTGTAAGGTGTGCTTTTGAAGGTGTTATCTGAGAGGATAGGGGTGTTGTGGATACCCTGAGCTATGAGAGGCTTTTGTTGTTGTGTCGGGTGTGTTCCCCATTCCCCCTCTCCAACGTATCAAAAATACCTATTGAAGAAATTAATTTAGCCACCATGACACATACTAAGTTACCTTCATGAATAAAGTCAAGACCACAACTCTAGATGTGTGGAGCGTTAAACCACCGCATAAATTTTATGAGCAAAGATTGCAACTTTGGAGAGATAATTCAAGGACAAATATTACATCCTTCATCCATTTCTAGAACACTTATCTCAACCCTTTGAATGGCCAATATTTTTGCGGACATTAGGCACATGTGTGAATGAAACCACACCAATCAACTTTTGTGTACAAAGAAAGGTTGGTATAATCCTAATTCAAACGGTATAACAATTGAAGATAAGCTAGCTTATTATAGTAAAATACCTCACCACAAGGTTTTTACTTGAGACATGGAGAAAATGAAGACAAAGAGTAGGGGAAATAGAAGCCAAAGATTATATTCTAATCAAGGACTAGTTATATACACAATGTAAGAATTAGGAGCTTTGTTTATGTGTCAGCGAGGATGGGTAAACTTCTATTCTCAAATAAGTGCATGCTAGATTGGTAGTAGGGGGCATTTTAAATCAATTATGATAGTTGGAATTAGGTGGCCTACACTATTCTTTGATATCAAGTAGTACGTTATAGAATGTGATGCTTGTCAAAGAGCAAAAAAGCCACAAAAACAAGACCAAATGCCTTTAGGACCAATGATAGGGATCCGAGCATTTACCAGATGGGTATCAATTTTGTAAGGACAATACAACACACCATCTACAAGAGTCAAACCCAATGCATCATTGTAGCTACTGGCTATTTGACAAAGTGAGAAGAAGTGAAGGCCACGAGAAAAAATGATGCAGGAACTACATCCCTACTCTTGTATGAAAATGTCTTTATGAAATATGGATTTCCCATCAAGATTGTCAATGATAAGGGCACCCACTTCCTGAATTAAGTGATTGAACACTTACCTGATAAATCCATGATGATACACAATATGTATGCTCCCTATCATCCACAAGAAAATGGTCAAGCTAAATGCACCACTAAGATATTGAGCACAATTTTCACCAAAATCATCATTTCAGTAAAGGACCGATTGGGAAATTCAGTTACATTTTTCACTTTTGGCATACAAGGTTACATAGAAAGCTTCTTTGAATGCTATACCTTTCAGCAAGTTCTATGACCTAGATGCAATATTGTTCAAAGATTTCTTGTAACCCACTTTAAAAATGCCTAAGAAACTAGAGCGGATGACAGATCAAGGAGAAGATCTAGAAAGATTGGATGGCAAATGCTCACAACGGATAAAGAAGGAGGTTAAGGAAGAAGACCTAGTGTTGGTGAACTCCTTCAAACAACACTTCCAAAATTCAAGAAAAAGGGCAATGAAACCTTCACTATTGAAGAAATTTTACCAAGTAGGGCAATTAAGCTTTCCACTATGAATGGCAAAGTAATGGCTTAGTGGATTAATGGATGCACAAACTAAAGAAGTTTCATTTGCCACTAACCAGTGATATGTTGAGCAAATTGCACGCAGCTACAAAAAGAAACTAAGAAAATAATAGGTGATTGCACAAGCTGAAAAAGAAGCTCACATCACGATAATAAATTAGAAAGCTTTGTAGAAACAAGCTCATCTACTAATGGTACATGTTTACCAACTCAAAGATGAAGTAGATCTAAAGATGTCATCGATGTAAGAGTTTTAGGCGGCTCAGCCACATGGAAATAGCTTCAATGGACAAAGAAGCTCGTGAAATGTCACCAATTACTCTACTCTTATTACAAGGCACAATAGAAATGATGAAAACAGTCCACATGAGATTCTCTCTATTGCCAATAAATCTCTTTCACAAACTCCAGGCAAAGCTAGCATTGACATCATGAAGTTTGATGTCAATTGTTGACATCAATTTTTGTAGTCCTTGATGCTAAATTGGGAGAAAAGCTCATCTTAGGCACACGATGGATCCAAATATATACTGTGGTACTAGATTGGGTAACCAACTCAATGATTATTAAAAGCTCTAAGAATATGAAGAGAAAACCCTTTTATCAAAGTGATTTTTGTGTGAAACAAAGGAGCCACCATAGACCATCCCCTTGCCAACATGACTACCTACCAAAAACAAACATATAAGGAACCAAGCAAGTATGGCTACCCAAACAGCTTGGAGGGGTAACTTACTACTTATGTGACGATCATGTGAGTGCAATTGAAGGGGCTATTAAATTTCTTTTTCTCTCACATTTTCACGTACGAAAAATAACTGTAAAATGGAATTGGAAAAAACATTTGCAGATTGAATAGGAAAAGGGTGTAGTTTATTTGTAAAAAATTCACAAATAAAGAGTTTTAGATATATTCCTTGAACGCACGTGATATACACAATTTATATGTAGTCACCCCTTGAGCACAATCAATCATAGTAGCTACACCAACCTATATAGGTATTGTAACCCAAACATGCTTGTATAAAACCATCACATTCAAGCCTTACCATCAGAGAATGAGAAATGCCCTTGCAAAAGTTTCTCTTCAAGAAGCCAAAGTTTGACAATAGTATCCTCATCATCAAACACCCTTGGACAATCTACTCATCACCCTCCTTTTACATGGCATATTGTGTTAAAGTGCATTGACCTCAGTAGCATGGTAGGGCCAATCTAGGCCATGCATAAACACATTGTTCTATCCTAGATATGACACTCTCCTTGTAAAACACTATCGTCCTTGCACAAAATTCTAACAGATTTTAGCTTCAATTCTCTTAGGTTGAGCACATATGCGCAATACACCTAGTTAATCGTGATATAAGGGGACAAAAGTGAAAAATGAGTCCCTACGTGTGTGTAAATATGTCGAAAAATCTATTTGAGTGCCTAGTTTTTACTTTTTTTGTTCACATTTCAAAAAATGGAGTAATTCACCAAAAAGATGTTTGATGGTTGTTATTAGATCATTTTTTGATTGGTATTCTTTTGGTATTTTTGCTATTGAATTTTGTTCTTTTGATAAAAATGTCCAAAATTAATAATAAAGGCCACAAAGGTCCAATGAACAAAAGGACTTCAAACAATCAATGTAAAAGATTTACCAAAAAGAAAATAAAAGTTTGGCCTAATTTGGAGCAAGTCGACGAAAAGCTAATTGGCTAGCTAAGTTGTATTGTCAACCAGAAGTAGGTAGGGCCATATACATTAGGAAAGAAATAGACTTATTTTTGGGCCTTTTAGCTTTAGTGAGAGAATGCTCCTCAACCAATAGATAGAAAGCTAACGTTGCGTAGAAAAAGCCTTTTTCCTCATTTTTGAAAATATTCATGAAAACCATTTTGGTGAAATTGTAACTGTCATCAAAAAAGTAACACGCTTGATAGTGACATCTTGCACAAGTGCCGAACGCCTTTTTATGACCCGCTATTGCTATCCAATAGAGTATGGTACTTGTAAGTGTGCATCGTGTGCAAGCATCAATCACCTCTTTATGAACTACCTGCAATTCAAATTGGAACAAATCATACTTGATAGCGATTGATAGGTACTATTTAAGACTATGAATGGGTCAGAACCAAGCCAATAGAGCCCATGAGGGGTCTCTTGGGCCTCTATTCGCTTGGTTTTGACCTCCTAAGGCGCTAGGCTTAAAAATGATATATCTTGAGCTAGAGACGTCAGATTTGAGCGTTTTAAAGTGCTATCCTAACATTTTTGGATGTTCCAGATGCATCTATGATACTCTTTGTATTTTCAAAACATCTCTTATGTCTTATGTCTCATCGTGCATCAAATCATTCATTAAGATTCATGGACATGGATTTTTGTGCACACTCTCAAAAAGCATTTTTTACGAGTATGCATTTAAGTGATCGAGCAAAATTTTACATATGTACCATGAGAAATAAAATTCCAAAAAACTACTTTTGTATTTTTGAAAATTACCTCTCTCTATGTTGAGTTGGCGTTTCTTAGAGGGCCCAAAATTGAGTCCAAATTTGTTTTAATGTGTGCAAATTAGCTAATATTTGACATGAGAGTGTACAGTGCAATTCAATAGGACCTTATGGGGTAGGTCAAGGAAACTTGAGATTGGGAATCCCCTAGCTCTATATGAGCCAAAATGGCCAAATCTAAGCTCATTTCTACCATTCAACCTTGTGTGTGTGTGTGTGTGTGTGTGTGTGTGTGTGTGTGTGTGTGTGTGTGTGTGTGTGTGTGTGTGTGTGTGTGTGTGTGTGTGTGTGTGTGAGAGAGAGAGAGAGAGAGAGAGAGAGAGAGAACTCCTAGGTAGATGTTATTTGACCATCTTGTGGTACCAGATCGAAGCCTCTTACTTAGAGCACACATGAGGAATAAGTTCTATATACTTTAAAGCACATTTCAGTGTCTCTTTTCTTGTCATCAAGTTTTGGAAAAAAACTACAAAGTCTAGAGAGAAAATGGCAAGACGCAATAGATATGCAAACCAATTCATTAGGAAGAGGATGGGGTTTAGGAGGGCGTCTTTATTTTTCATTAGATTATGGAGGTGATAAACATTTTGACAAATAGGTGCATGCAATTTGTGCAAGATTGGGGGTTTTTAATAGAGGTGTAAGAGTTGCCAAAGGATGCACTTTTCCCCCCAAAAAGGAGGTAGACACAAATCAAGCCCAAATCCTATGGAAGACTCCAACTTTTTTTATCTAATAGCTATAACAAGCTATTACCATGTCACAAAATTATCATAGAGAAATTTGGGGTCAAAGCCCTAAGTAGGTCCAGAAAGACCAAATGAGGGACCTTCAAGTTGTGCAAGCACCGTACTAGAGGAATAAGTTCTATATACTTTAAAGCACATTTCAGTTTCTTTTTTCTTGTCGTCAAGTTTTGGCCAAAAAACTAAGAAGTCTAGAGAGAAAATGGCAAGACGCGATAGATATGAAAACCAATTTATTAGGAAGAGGATGGGGTTTAGGAGGGCCTCTTTATTTTCCATTAGATTATTGGGGTGATGAACATTTTGACAAATAGGTGCATGCACTCTGTGCAAGATTGGGGGTGTTTAATAGAGGTATAAGAGTTTCCAAAGGATGCACTTTTCCCCCAAAAGGAGATAGACACAAATCAAGCCCAAATCCTATGGAAGACTCCAGAATTTTTTTATTAATAGCTATAGCAACCTATTACCAAGTCACAAAATTATCATAGAGAAATTTGGGGTCAAAACCCTAAGTAGGTCCAGAAAGACCAAGTGAGAGACCTTCAAGTTGTGCAAGCACCATACTAGAGGGGTTCCACAACTCCAAATTCCAATCCAAGGCCATCAACTTGTGTCAATAGATGCAAGGAGTCAAGCCACAGCTTAAAATGGTAAAAATAACAATATAGATCAATATTATGAAACTAGTAACACGGGTCAAAAAACACAACTTATCACACCATGGCATCGGCAACTCAATGGTAACTGAGGATGGTCAACTAGGATCAAAGTTGGCTATTTCTCCACATGCCAAAAGTGCTACCCACTGGTAACTTTTAACCTTCATTATTAATTAATGATGTATGCATGTGTTTTGTTGGCTAAGGGGCATATATAATAGGGAAATATACCAAAATTGAAGCAAATATCTAGTATCGTGGTACTGAACTTTAATGCCAATTTCAAGAGTGGGTTTTCATCAGTTCCCCTAACAAGTATATGGTGCCGCATGATACATCAAGGTTTACCAAATTTGGAACACAAAATTTCTCCCACAACAAAAAAGGTACTTTCAAAGTACTACAACACAATAATGAGTTTAAGTTTACACTTAGAGATCCTTCTCCTCATTATATAACTATCAATTCATTTCTATGGCTGGTTAGTTATGAAACTCTCTCTATTTCTCTTTATCTCTATTGAGAATTCTCTCCCTCTCTACACTTCAACATCATCGACCTTTACAATAGGCACAGAGTATGCTTGCTTAAGGCAAGCAAGGTGGGTACCCCTCTCTCTCTCTCTCTCTCTCTCTCTCTCTCTCTCTCTCTCTCTCTCTCAACGTACATGCACACACATATAAGGCCCATACCCACACATCCATGCGAAAAAACTTGCATCCATCAAGATGCACACACACGTCCACTTGAGGCCATGCTACCAAGCCACCACAGTCAACTAGCTCTCTCACCATTAGTTCAACCACACAAATAGGCCAGCTAGACACACACCCACACATGGGCATGCATGACTACATTTTCATGCATCCACCTTATTGCACTAGGCTGCCAATACATCATTTTTTCTTTGTCTTTTAATATAACTTCTACCAACCCACCCTCTTTTGGCCTTGACCTTCATCTTCCAAGTTGGCATTGACCCATGTCCATCAAACAAACATAAACTTAGTGCCTACCAACCGTATACATGCCTACAACACTTCCTCTCTTTCCATATGCATGGAAGCCTCCATACTCAAATCGACTATAGCATGTAAAATTTAGAAATAATAAATTAGGGGGTTTGTTTTTCAAATTTGATATTAAAAAATAAGGGGGTTTACTTTTGTAGAGAAATGATCAAGGAAGTGTATCTCCACTTAGCATTGAGGGGATTGGAATGGTGAGAGCTTTTTGAATAGCTTTTAGAGTGAGCTTTTAGAGTGAGCTTTTTTCGGACATTGCCTAGATGTTGTATTTTACCAAAGGTGATTGGAGCTATTCGATCGAGCTTTTAGGAGAGAGCTTTTTTTATTTATTATCCATCTCTACCTTTCTCTCTCTGTAGCTATCTCTTCAATATTTCTCTCTCTCTCTCTCTCTCTCTCTCTCTCTCTCTCTCTCTCTCCCCCATATATCTCTCTCTACCTCCCACTCTTTCTATTTATGTATCTCTCCATGTCTCTCCCTCCCTCTCCCCTCTCAAACCCACCAAACTAATAGTAAAAAAATAAAAAACCCATAATCTAACATTCACGATTGCTAGGGAGATCCAACTTGGTTCACATAAACCATTGACTAGAGCAACCCCCTCCTATATAGAATAGATCCCCAACAAGATAAGCTTCAATGATGTAGTCATTCCCTTGTTAAAGTCACATTTTGTTGCCACAAATGATTTCTATCTCTTGCAGTCAAAGGGAAATGCTGCAACGAATCCGGGCACATATGGATGCCCTTTGTCCTCCTAAGGAGGAGGTGGGAGAGTGACCTCTCCCAAGTGTCAAAAAGAAAGGGTATGGGAAGGGAGGACCACTTACATTGTAGGCAGGGTAGCCCGACCCCTCAACCAACCATTAGCATGCCACTCTCCAACAAAGCTACATGTATCCTACCCTACCAAAGACACACACTTGAGTCTCTTGCTCTTCTGAACTTGCAGGCTACATAAAACGGAGAAAGATTTCTCCATGAACCCCCGGGGGATTCACTGTATTTTTCTGTACGGTACCACGTGAGTGTACAATAGGGGGGTTTTTAGATTTTGTACATAATCATATACAATAGGGGTAGCCCCTCATTATTTCATACTCATACCATACACATAAGGGAGGGGGGGGGGGGGGGGGGGGGGGGGGGGGGGGGGGGGGGGAAGGAGGGTGGTTACATTAGGGCTACATTCAACTACCTGAGCCGCTTGAAGGAAACCACTCGCTCTGAACATGGAGCTAACGATGTAAATGAGGGGAGTGGGGAAGTAAATTTTCCATTCATGACCAACGTAGACCCTATGCTCCTGGAGAGTGTGCACATGAATACTCCATTCACTGCACCCCTTGACTCTTCAGAGCTATTCTGCTCTGAATTTATATTACCTGATGGTAGAAGCCTTGCCGAAGTACAAGAAGTTGAGCGGTATATCATTGCGGCAAGGGAAAAAGGAAATCAAGAGCTTACGCAAGGCGGAGCAACGAAGAGAGTTAAAAGCAAAAGCCCCTATGTCAATATCATTGCTAGGAGAGCAAACGAGTGCTCCTCAACTAGTGACCACTAAGGGTCAACCCATAGAGAGCCACATTGCATCTAGTTCAAAAGACACCCCTAGCACCTCAATCCTAGATGGAGCGTTTGTTGGATGAGCGACTCACACACCCATGAAGTGCATGCAAACACTACCTAGATCAACATAATGTCAATCGAGGACACAGATGACACGATAGGCACACGGAGGAAATCTCTTTAGCTTGTCAAGCTGAGACCATCCTACACATACAACACTCTAGAAGGCCAACTAAACCACAATCAAGAACCTCACTGCTCTCAACTACACCACCTAGCCGCATACACACATACGGAAGGTAACTCACCTAATCATGCCAGATTCGTATGAAACTTAAGGAACACCATCCCCTCACTAGGATACACCTGTCCCTATGCTTCTACACTCAAAACCCTCACTCTAAACCCGTCTGCGGAAAACGCGTAGGATGACAGAGCAGAATTTTGAAAGTGCCCGAAATTGAAATTTATGAGTACCTATGTGTAGCTTATGTCACCACGATTCTATAGACTACTAGCATGCAAAAAATAGACATCGTTTGATACACTTACGGCCACAAATAGCTCGTAGATGCGTCGGCGTGTGCGCTTTGTCTCGCGTGGAATGCTTGGCGTTGTCGCGTAGCTCTCCTCGAGCCTACAGCAATGGTGCAGTCGGATCTCCAATGTGTTGAGCGAGCCGGGCGTAGCGAGAGGATAAAGCTTACGCTCACTCTCTTTCTCTCTCTCACACAATAGACGGTAGCGCTAAAGTTTTGATTATGATTAAAAGTCTTCTTTACAAAATGACATAGGTACCTTATATACTAAGGCTACCTTAGGTTTAACCAAAAATGGGGTTGAAAGGGTCAAATGGCTTTGTATTTACAATCTAGAAGTGCCATTGCACCCCGGCTTTTGAAACTAGAATAACTACTCATTACAAATGACGTTTATAGCCATAATCCGCAGCATTTCATAACTCGCAAAAGATAACACTTTGGTACGAAACTTGAGTTATGTTGTGTTGTTGACCCAGCGGTCAACAGTGTTCCTAAACGAGAACTGGGAGTACGAACTAAAGACGAAAACTCTAACTGACCTATACACAGGTCACGCCTATCACGTGGGTTGGTTAGATGTTCTACAGTCCACGACGGGTGCTACTAGTGTAGAGGATCAACAACAAAGAGTTTGCGAGGTCATCCATAGGGTTATTGAGCTAGAGAGACGGAACAAGGGGATCCACATGCCTTCAACGGGTCTCATGAGATTCTTGGATACAGGGAAGGTTAAACAACCAACCTTATCGCAAATGGAGACTCCCTCGATAAGTCCGATGGATCTTCCATATGTTTTTTTGCCACGGGTCTCAATGCAATCTAAGCCCACAAGTGATAGCTTTACTTTTCCAAGTCTAGCTCATCTTTCCCTTGATGACACCACGGCTACCATGCCTACCCCAATGATGGGCATGCCAAGAAACACACCATGGACCTCATTTGTTAGTAAAGCACCGCTACATGGTAGCTCAATGCCGACAACAGCC
The DNA here is from genome assembly GCF_014529385.1 of Adiantum capillus-veneris. Taxonomy (NCBI): domain Eukaryota; kingdom Viridiplantae; phylum Streptophyta; class Polypodiopsida; order Polypodiales; family Pteridaceae; genus Adiantum; species Adiantum capillus-veneris. The sequence continues at coordinate 352,044 of NC_140944.1, read as the reverse complement.
CCTACAAGTGTGTATCAATTGTATGCACCTATGGGTCCTCATGCTCATGTACCTCCTACCTCTCCCATTGTTTCAACAACTTATGCTCCACAACCACAACATCCAAGCTTTTATTTCCATGAGACCATACCGGCTAGCATTAGCATGTCACATCCGACGCCTGCTATGCCTAGGGCCACACATATGAACTTTGGGCCGCCACATGGCCCAACACCGTACCAAACATGGAACCCAAGGGATTCCTATGTACCAAGCCCAATGCCAATACCTACTCCACATGTAGTCTCTGAAGCACCTTCACCCATGGTGCCTGCTCACTTAGGTGACTTGGCAACGTTTGCTCAAGCTATCGGTTGATCTATTACTGAGAATATGCGTAACATGCCTGATAGATAACTTAGAAGTAAGGCAATACAAATAGCCAAGCTCACACAAAAGTTTAGTGGCGACGGGGATGTGAGAAAGCATATCAAAGTGTTTGAACAAATATGCGATTCTCTAGGAGAACACAATGACTTTCATAAGAGTAATGCTTTAAGCCTAACCTTAAGTGGGAAGGCAAGGGATTGCTATAGAACCCTAAGGGTGGAAGAAAATATGATTTACCCTACTCTTAGAAAACTGTTCTTGAAAGAATACATATGAGAGGGAGTGCTTTGGGGTGTAGCCTCTCAGCTCCAGAAAGCCCAACAAGAGGAAGGAGAGTCGGTGAGAGACTTTATTAGTCGCTTGAAGCATTTGAATTCTCGTTTGTAATCCAAATGAGTGCTTCAATAATAATCAATTGTTTGATAGATTCATTAGGGGATTACAACATGACGATATCTACAATGGCCTAGACATTTAGTGGTATCACCACTTGGGAAGCAGTCACCACCAATGCGATCCAATTGGAGGATAATTTTATGATTCAAGGAGAAAGAGTGTCTGTTGAGCCTAAATCTATTAGCTTGCAAGCATTAGGGCATTAGCCAATGATCCTAAAGCCTATGGCATTGATGCCGGCCCCACCTCTTGAACAAACGTCACAACACATGGTCCCTAGGGCCTTAAATGTTGTTCAAACAACACCCTTACCACCTCCAGTGCTAGGACCACAACCACCACATCCCAGAATCATGTCTGTGAATCAAGTGGATTGTGAGTCATCTATTACTTGTTTGGAAGGCTGTGAGGAAGATATTGTTGGATGGGGAGCGACTCACACACCCATGAAGTGCATGCAAACACTACCTAGATCAACATAATGTCAATCGAGGACACAGATGACACGATAGGCACACGGAGGAAATCTCTTAAGCTTATCAGGCTGAGACCATCCTACACATACAACACTCAAGAAGTCCAACTAAACCACAATCAAGAACCTCACTGCTCTCAACTACACCACCTAGCCACATACACACATACGGAAGGTAACTCACCTAATCATGCCAGATTTGTACGAAACTTAAGGAACACCATCCCCTCACTAGGATACATCTGTCCCTAAGCTTCTACACTCAAAACCCTCACTCTAAACCCATCTACGGAAAACGCGTAGGATGACAAAGCCGAATTTTGAAAGTGCCTGAAACTGAAATTTATGAGTACCTATGCGTAGCTTACGTCGCCAGGATTGTATAGACTACTAGCACGCAGAAAACATACATCGTTTGATACACTTACGGCCACAAATATCTCGTAGATGCGTCGGAGTGTGCGCTTCATCTCGCGTGGAATGCTTGGCGTTGTCGCGTAGCTCTTTTCGAGCCTACAACAATGGTGCAGTCGGATCTCCAATGTGTTGAGCGAGCCGGGCGTAGCAAGAGGATGAAGCTCACGCTCACTCTCTTTCTCTCTCACACACAGTAGACGGCAGCGCTCAGTTTTGATTATGATAAAAGTCTCCTTTACAAAATGACCTAGGTACCTTATATACTAAGGCTACCTTAGGTTTAACCAAAAATGGGGTTGAAAGGGTCAAATGGCTTTGTATTTACAATCTAGAAGTGCTATTGCACCCCGGCTTCTGAAACTAGAATAACTACTCATTACAAATGATGTTTATAGCCATAATCCACAGCATTTCATAACTCGCAAAAGATAAGACTTTGGTACGAAACTTGAGTTATGTTGTGTTGTTGACCCAACGGTCAACATTCCCCCCTTCCACGTTCATGTCGTCCCCGACATGACCTGATTGTCGATGGCGATGTGGTCTTTGCTGTCGTTTTTTTGTTGTAAAGAAAGTATAGACTGTAGCCTTTGTAGTAGCTTGTCTTGTTCGCCCAATCCGATGTACATACTCTTCACATGATTCAGGAAAATCATAATTGATGACGAACTTTATGTCTTTCACATCCACGCTCCGAGCTGCAGCATCTGTTTCTGTCATTATAGGTCTACTGCCAGATCTAAATTCAAAAAGAACCCAAGGACAATCTTTTGAGATCCTCTGATTACCCTTATGTCTGCTCTTTGTCATTGAGGACTTCTTTGTTCTTGTGCAATCATGTTGTTAGTGTTGTCTGCAGCATTGTCATTGTAGGCCATTCTTCGACTCACCATTGAGGAGAAGTATGCTATGATCTGAAATTGGTGCTCCAATTCATTGGTCAATTGATTTGAGTAGCATTTCCTTATTGTTGATGTAGAAGAAATATGTACAAGAGGATGGTGATAGGTGTCTTTAGATTAGGGTCTAAAACCTGGATGACCAAAGGGAAAAAACCCGGTGGGAAAAAAATGCCTTTGATATACGCTCTTATTGGAGTTGAGCAGTTGAACGTGAAGTACATGTTCATGAAAGGTGAGTGCTTGGGTGAAACACGAAAAGAGTGCTTGATGCAAGTGCCAATTATGGGACACTCTATATGCATATGAGAAATTTGTCAACAAAAGCATGCAATGTGAAAGAAGGAGATGATGGGTGTTTTGAGGAATAAATGTAGCACATGTGACATCAAAAGATGTCTCAATAGCTTCCACCTTTCCAAGAAGGGTTTTCGATGTAGAAGGTTCTCCACTCGTATCTCACTGTGCTCAGTACGTGAGTGTCTTTTGGACCTTCTCCTTCACTTCACCAGACTTAAGTACTTAGACTTCGACTCTTTTGCTCACCTATACCAGCATGAGCGACACAACGTAAATATGCTCAACTCTTCCAGCTTGAGCAGTACCTAGAATAGCTAAGACACTTAGACCACAGAGAATATTACCTGAAGCTTTGGGACTAACACCTCACTCATTTTGTGGCGTAGCTACTCGACTCTGACTTGTATGACTCATCGGTTGCATGTTGACACTGCTTTGTGACAAGTTCTTCGGCTGTTGTAGTGGCTGCTGAGACATACTTCGTGAAGTTTCATCGTTTCCCTGTACCTTCTTCTCTTTGTAGTGCTCCAGCCTCTCGTCAGTCTTTTCTTCATGTCGATTATGGATTTTTTTATTTTTTCTTAATAATAAACAAAGAAAATCTTAAAACAACTCAACAAAAGAAAAATCATTCAAATAGAAATCTAAATGCTATGTACACTATACACATGTCCCTAGGGGCTCATATATGGATTTTGTCCCCATACTCCTCTGTAACACTACTATGAGGGCATATACTCTAAATTTTATCAAAAAATTATCACAATAAAACGCAAAAATTCAATGCATCTCACAAAACATTGCCCTCTAATAGTCATAATGTTAGGTCTGCATTCAGAATGCCTCCCCCCTTCCTATTTGGAATCATCCTTTACGACAGGGTATCACAAAGGGTATGTGTTGTGCTTGGGCAATTAAAAGTTGTGCCTATGCAGGCCTTGTAATGTATCCCTATTATGCATACACAGTCAATGCATGGAAAAGATCTATGTTTTGCAAGATGTGGGTATAAGCAATTTGCTTATTGGCATTTGTTGGCGAGGCTTCCTATTCTAAGCAATGTAATGGTCTTTGAAGCTCCTGTATCGTTGCTTGATTGAAGCAACTTGCTCTCTTCTAACTGTACTGTAATCGTAGGAAGAATTGTAAGAATTCAAGCGGCGATGCACTGACAGCAGTTTTGTTGTTCTTCTTTGGGACCCATTTCTTCGCGATTATTGGCTGTTTTGTTGCTGACGCTCGTTTGGGAACCCATACTTGCCCGTGCTTCGTTTGTGTTTGAAGAGACTTCTTTGGGATCCACCTTTTTGTTGTGTGAGTCGACAGTGGTCTTTGCTTCAGCCCTTGTACGCTTGGTTGTTGACGGGAGTCAGGCTTTGAAAGTTGATAATGTGGTTGTTTGGGAATCCAAATGAATTCCTGACTTTTTTGTGCTTAAATCAAATTCTTTAGAGCCCAAACCTGAGTTGTGAAAGCTTGCGACTTTGTGATATTCTTACCCGTTCGTGCACGCTTTCCTTGTTTTTGTTTTGGTGTTGGATCTTGTGATTTGTCATTAGAGATCTTTGTCTTCTTGATCCATATCTGTTTTTGGCCGATCTGGCTTTTTGGTATCCAGATTTGTCGAGCTTTTTGTCTTTGATTTGGTGTCATGTTCTTTTGACCTGTCATGGTTGTTGTTGAAGGGGTTGGTGATAGTGATGGCCTGAGTTGATGATAGGGGATGTCGTAAGATTCATCACTATCGCTACTATCCTCAGCAAGGTTGACTTCTTGTACTTTCCCTTGATTTTTTGGCTGGTAGTGGAAAGTTACTGTCTGTTTGCTCGTGGGTTGTAGTTTCTTGGAGGACTTTTCTAGCCCATTGATTAGAGCATTGTTAGCTCGTTGTTCTGGTCATATTCCTCCTAGCTAAGTCTTTTCATCCTTATTAGGAGCCCTGTATGAGGATGCTTGTGGTGGCTCTGTCTTCACGGAGGACTTTGGAATCCACTTTTGATGCACTTTATTAGTGTAGCATTGACATTGATTCCCAGGTCGTTGATCTTCTTGAAGCTCGAAGTGTTCTTTCTAGCTTTCCAACTATTTCGTTTGCTCTTGGTTTTCTGACTAGGTGCGTCTGTCTTTGGTCCATCATCTGTCTTTAGACTCATGTCACTTTCCGTGTTCTTTGTCTCTGGATTCTCATCAGCTTTCTTTTGAGCTTGTGCTCTCGTAACTACTTGAATTGGTACAACATTTTCATTTTCTGAGCTACTAGGGAGCTGAACAATCCCTGATACATTTTTCGTGATTTTCCTGATTTGGTTTGGGTTTTTCGGGCAATCGGGGATCAAGTGAGTGATGCCACACTCAAGACAATAGGCATTTACTTCAGTGATCTCCGTATGAGGACATTGTTTGACCAAGTGGTTGTCACGACTTTTGTGACAATCTGTCTCTGGTTGAGGAGATTCTTTTAGCATTTTCTCTTGGCTATAAGCAAGCTTTGACCTAGATAAGCCGCTATTTGCAATGAATTGCAATGTCCTTTCGTCCATTTCATACCTTCTTTCTCTCGACTGAAACCCAGGATGTGGAGGTTGTACCGGCCTCACCACTCCATGTGTTTCTCTCACATTTTGTTGCTCCAAAGGGTAGTACCCACTTTGGTTGCTATACCACCTTGTAGCTGGTACTGGCGTTGGTTTATTTGATGCTTCCATCATTGGCATGTATCTCATGTCTACTGGCATTCTAGCACCTGGCGGCGGAGGTTGTTGTCCTAAGACAAGCTGTGGCCTTAAAACTCCTACTGGTCTTGGCGCATTCCCCGTAATGTATCTAGGTGGAGTAGGTGCTTCTGGAACAGGTTGTACATACCTCTCCCTAGCATTTTCCATGCTATAATAGCACTCTTCCCCCGTATGGTTCGTCCATTTTATCTCAATTTCACACCACTTTGGCTCTCCCAAATCAGACCTTACAAGAGGAATCAACCTCTTGACCAAGTCGTCGATAAGCTTTTCTTGATCAATAGGTGCCGTTGGCTTGGCAATGGACTCACTTATCTGTGAAACACTATGCTGAGAGGATGTGTCATCTCCTTGACTCTTTAAGTCCTTTTCTTTGTATGCCTCACAGTTATCCACTAGATAAAGAGCTTCTTTGATCAACTCGTTTAGCGTCATCCTCCTTATCATATGCAGATCCTTCTGAAGGCCCTCATCTCTCATTCCCTGGATAAAGATCAGCATCACTCGTGCTTGCGTAGGTAATTCCGCTCTCGGACAGAGCTTAACATATCTCTTGAGCCGTAATGATGCTTTGCGTACTCATTCATCCTCTTTCTGTTTGAATCTATGGATTTGCGAGACCGTGTTGTGAGCAATGCCTTTTGGCAAGAATTATTCAATAAACTCCTCAAACAGCTCATCTAGGGTCTCAAAATCCCATTTTTCCATCGAGTCGAACCATGTAGCTGCATCATCTTCTAGAGTCAATCCAAATCCCGTAAACTGTGTCGCAAAATCTGAAACTTCCTTTGCTCTAATCACTCTTCTAAAAGCCGTTACGTGATCTCTCGGATCTTTATCTTCGGAGTATTTTCTGTTTACCCATTTCTGGACTTGGGATGGTCTAACTCGTCGATTGTCTACAAGTCTAACCAGAGACTCTCCCAATCCTTCTTTCGTTATCGCTCTTGAAGGGAATCCTGGTGGCTCTCTTCTTGGAATTCCTATAGGAATTCTCGTGTTTGGTGGAGACATTTGTGGTCCTTCATTGACCAAATGTCCACCTCTTTCTAGTACAGTCTGTGGATTTGTGCTTTCTACAACTCTGTATTCTCGTCCATACTTGTCGACAACTATAGATCTCCATTGACAGTCGACTCCGTATGTGTAGACATATAATAGCTTGTAATCCGTTATCTCTTCTAGGTATGGATCTGAGCACCTATAAAGATTGACCTCATTGTAGTCAATGTATCTGTATAGTCCTTCACTCTCATGACCAATCATCCAAACTCTCTCAACAAGATGGGTCTTTATCAATTGCAAGTTTGGAAGATCCATTGTGGGAGGATATTCCTCTATCGTCGGGATCTCCAAGCTTGTGTAAGTTGTGTTTGAATCTAGGGTAGACATGATTTCTGGGCTTAAGAGCTTTTGCTTGGTTTAAGTAGACTTAGTCCACTGTGTTCAAGTGATTTGGTTAGGGAAAAGTCGAAACTATGTCCAAAACCGCAATCTTTCGTCACAATTCTCGCAAATTGTCGCTTTTAGACACCCCTAACTTGCGGATGAATTTTGAGGCCTCAAACGATGTTTTTTTTAAATTTGAACTAAATGGTTGCCGTTGGCAATAATTCAATTCAAGTTTTGCTCTAAGATCTGTAGAGCCGCTCTCAGGCTACGTTTTGATATAAAAACTTTTCCGATCCGATACCGTTTGTGAAAGTTATGGACAAAATAGTGAAATGCAGTTTAGACTGATCAAAATGAGTCCAAATTCAATTTTGAAAAAATATTTGGGATCTCTGTGACACCGTGAACACTTCTGTATGGTCAAAGTTACAGTTGGACCCTAAAACTGGCCTAGAGACATCCTACGCGTAGTATGTCTTTTTGCTCAAAATGACTTGAAATTTTCAACCCAACTTCTCCTTGATGTGCTGATCACAGTGGTGTGCTCATAGGTTGGTTTGGAGTCCTAAATCAAGCTGGAGACATCCTACGCGTAGGATGTCTTTTTGCTCTGTTTCAGCTCAAACTTGCACTGTAGCTTCCCCTTGATGTGCTTAACTCACAGCTATTTTTACTTTTTGATTCTGACACCTGTAGGTTGGTCAAATGATCAAGAATCTGTTCCAAAAGCCCGATGTCTGTTCTGATGAACTCACTAGTTTAATCAACTCCAAATTGGACCAAATTTGCCTAGGAGGCTTGCCTAAGGCTATATGACAGCATGGTACGGTCACAATAGAATTTTGGTTTCAGAATTATGCAGTAGACATCCTACGCGTAGGATGTCTTTTTGCTCAGAATGAACCCAAATTTGAACCACAAACTCTCCTTAAGGTGCTGATCACTGTGGTATGCTCAGATTTTGGTTTGGAGTGCAAAATCACACATATGACGTAGGATGTCTTTTTGGCCTGTTTGACCCTAGACTTGACCCAAAGCTTCCCCTTGATGTCAGCAACCCAGTGGTATGCTTAGATTTTGGTTTGGATTTCAAAAGTTCCAAATTTTAGTTGTTCTCGCCTTTTTCAGTCAAAAGTGCTAAAGTCCGCTTTGAACCCAATTTTCTCACCCAAATGAGATGAAATTTATTACATGCACTCAATACAACATTTAGAACATGCCTATGAAGTCATCCTATGGTTTGGTCTCAAAATTAGGCCTTGGACACAATTTGAGTAGGATGTCTGGCAATTTCAGTCTATCTTGCCTTATCCTGACAAAATTTGGTCAAATTTCCACTTTCCAGGTGAAAATAGGGTAAAACCTACCTTCTAAACACACTGATAACCTCAGAATTTCAAAATTTCCACCAGATCACCCTGTAGACATCCTACGCGTAGGATGTCCACTGCTGATTTTTTGAGACTGAAGTGTCCCTGATGCTTCCTTATGCTCTCAGCAAGTGCAAGTATGCTTCACAATTGCAAAAACATGCAAAAATCACTCAATTCAAGCTTTTTCTGAAATTTTACGTTTTTTGACTCCGCCTTTTGGCTTTTGGTCAACAAAAATAGGGAAAAACACCCAAGTCAATATGTTACTAGGGTAAAACCTACCCTCTGAACCCACTGGTGCAGTCAGAATTTTCAAATTTGGTCTCCAGAACCCCCTTGAGACATCCTACGTGTAGGATGTCTATATTTACAGAATTGCAAGTTTTCTTAACAGAACCCTTGCAAATGCTCTTTTATATGCACAGCATGAGTCAGTCATACAAAAATATCCACAAAAGCTTGTTTAATGCATTTTTACCCTCAAAAGCACACTTTTTCGTGATTTCAAATGCAATCAAGTACTTTAGCAAATAATTCAGTGATGAATAGCTCTAGATCAGAATCGGATCACTTACCTAAAGCTACTCCTACAAATCATATGGGGTTTTGCATCTATGAGTAGAAAAACGCTTCACTGCCATACACGGACTAGTAAATGCTTTTATCACCTCACAAATCACTCGACCACCAACAACTACTCTAATCCACAGATCCTAACTAAACCTATCTAGTCGCAGACCCTCGGCAAGACACACGCTTCCTGGCTATCCACTTGATCGCAGAATATCCTCTTCCGGATCCACTTAAGAAAAACGCTTTCTTTAGCCGAAACTAAATCAAGCAACCATCACACGAGTGTTAGTAGGAAACCTACTTAGGTCCTTGTGTCCCTGGCAGTGGCGCCAATGTTGGACAGGGAGCGACTCACACACCCATGAAGTGCATGCAAACACTACCTAGATCAACATAATGTCAATCGAGGACACAGATGACACGATAGGCACACGAAGGAAATCTCTTAAGCTTATCAGGCTGAGACCATCCTACACATACAACACTCAAGAAGTCCAACTAAACCACAATCAAGAACCTCACTGCTCTCAACTACACCACCTAGCCACATACACACATACGGAAGGTAACTCACCTAATCATGCTAGATTCGTACGAAACTTAAGGAACACCATCCCCTCACTAGGATACACATGTCCCTAAGCTTCTACACTCAAAACCCTCACTTTAAACCCATCTGCGGAAAACGCGTAGGATGACAAAGCCGAATTTTGAAAGTGCCCGAAACTGAAATTTATGAGTACCTATGCGTAGCTTACGTCGCCAGGATTGTATAGACTACTAGCACGCAAAAAACATACATCGTTTGATACACTTACGGCCACAAATATCTCGTAGATGCGTCGGAGTGTGCGCTTCATCTCGCGTGGAATGCTTGGCGTTGTCGCGTAGCTCTTTTCGAGCCTACAACAATGGTGCAGTCGGATCTCCAATGTGTTGAGCGAGCCGGGCGTAGCAAGAGGATGAAGCTCACGCTCACTCTCTTTCTCTCTCACACACAGTAGACGGCAGCGCTCAGTTTTGATTATGATAAAAGTCTCCTTTACAAAATGACCTAGGCACCTTATATACTAAGGCTACCTTAGGTTTAACCAAAAATGGGGTTGAAAGGGTCAAATGGCTTTGTATTTACAATCTGGAAGTGCCATTGCACCCCGGCTTCTGAAACTAGAATAACTACTCATTACAAATGATGTTTATAGCCATAATCCGCACCATTTCATAACTCGCAAAAGATAAGACTTTGGTACGAAACTTGAGTTATGTTGTGTTGTTGACCCAGCGGTCAACAGATATAGACCTTAATATTGCCTATGGGATGGATGCGCTTGAAGAAAGTCCACACTACATGGAGGACTATTGGGCACAAGTCAAACATGTCTATCAAGTAACCGCTCTTGCTGCAAGAGACCAAAAAATCAATTACATTGCTAAGAGACCACCTCTTCAATGCTATGAGTGTGGAGGTCCACATCGTGTGGCGGAGTGTCCTATTAGGCTACAAAAGAACGCCACACTAATGCAAACCAATCAAGCGAGCACGTCTACAATGCCGATACCCATGTGTAATCGATGTGGCATTGATCATTTGATTACCCAATGTCCGAAAAATCCAAATGGGTCAATGATCACGCCATTAAACTTGATTGAGGTTACCGAGGAGCCATCACAAAGTACAACTGTGGTACCAGTAAATGTACTCACATGATCGATGCTCCAAAAACAAAATTATATTCTTGAAGAAAGAGACACGGCATCAATTTCCCAATCTCAGAAGAAGAAGAAAACACGAAGGAAGAGATCGCAAAAAGCAACAAAGTCAGACCCCAGTTCAAATACCAACATAGGGACTGGTGACGACCCTGTATATATGAACGACGCTGAAGATGATTCTGATTCAGATGAAACCGCGGAGATCAAAACAACTACTAAGAAAGAAACCAACAAGGAATATCGTCATGAGCCACAATGGCCAGGATCCAAGAAGAAGATAGGAACTTATCCAAACCCTACAGAGGAGATCGAGCGCATCAAGCAATTAAGGAGTTTGGTAGAAGATACCCAAAGGGATCTAGAGCCAGCACCTAGGCAGATCCAAATTACAGACACAGTGTTCCCTGCGCAACAACAACCTCAGAAAGTCCATAGACCCCTAGCCATACCTAGTGTCATCCAAGAAGAAAGTGACTTAAAGTCATGGCAAAGTGGGCGTACTCACTTCTTGTTGGAAAGAATGTTTATAGAGGGACTACCTAACCCTATCAAAGAAATGGAGATCCCATCTTCCCCACGTCAAGGGACTGAAGCCCAAAAGGTGTCGTTGAGTATTGCAAAATTGATGGATTTCATGGCTTTAGAAGTCAGAACCACCATCATGTCCAAACTATATGGAGACCCTGAGTTATTCTTAGCTCTTCCAGCTTTTCTCAATGGAGAACAAAAGGTCGGGCTACCACAAATTTTCACAGATGGATGGAGCTAGGGAGATGCCAATAGAGGAGGAACACTTAGATCCACAACCCAACCTAGATGAGAACCTTGTTGTAGAAATACCTCTTAACAAGTTGGGACAATACTTTGAGGGCGATGAATCCAATCCAACCATACCAATCACTACCAAGGGATTAATTGTGAAGGGAATCCTTGATGGTGGCACTGGGGTTAGCATTGTGATTAAAAATTGTTGGGAAACTATGGGAAGACCTCACCTTGGAACCACAACTATAGTAGTAAAGATGGCCAATGGGTCTATTGTTAAACCTATTGGGATGCTAGAAGATCTTAATATGAAGGTCTTTGGACATAAAATAAGAATTACCTTCATTGTTATGGATTTCTCCAAGCACACTATGGTATCTGAGATGATCTTAGGACATCCTTTCATGAGGGAAGCAAAAATGGTGCATGACTGGTCTAGAAACCATGTCTACTTGCAGTTCAAAGATTCTGTCATTCGAGTGGATCTTGTAACTGGTCGAGCAGATCCTCTAGGAAATAGGTTTATAATTGATCATAGATCTGACACCACAGTTCACTCAGTCCCATTGTTGTATTGTTACACGTGTAAAGCGGACACTGATGTTGGGAAAGATTCTCCTTATATGGATGTACTACCTGGGATGACTGAGTCGGACAATGTGGATTGGGTCCACCTAGCAGCAACCATAGACACTTGGGGAAACAAGGGGACGACCTGGGTAACACCTGAGGGGGATGAAATGCCACCACTCGTACCCTTAAATATGCTAGAAGCAATGCATATAGCTTCTGATGACCTACAAGATGAAGGTCTGACTAGCATTGGAGCCAGTAGCATCTCACAAGACTATAGCCCACACGATTTGGGGTTAGGATCATCAATTGAAATTGACTCTGAGGAAAAAGAATCTGAGTTAAATCTTAGTGCAAATGTGGGGACAAACCATTCAGGGCCCAATGGTATCCTAAATGACAATCTATCCGAGGGAGCAAAAGACACAAGTAGCGATTCATCTAGTGACTCTTCACTAGAGATCGGCCGTAATAAAAAATTAGACAAGAAGAGTAAGAGATATAAGAGGCAAAAATATCAAGAAAATGTGCATGCTAGAATAAAGGAAAAGATATCTACCACAGAATGGCTTAATTATATAGGGGCATGTGATGCTCATCGGAAGTTGGTAGATAATTGGGGTGAATACCTTCAAAGCTGTATGTGGTGTAGTCCACAACCCATTGACATTGCACAAGTAAAGGCTATAGAGAAGCCAAAGTTGAGTCGTACTATAAGGAGACGACAAAATCGAGGGTTAGCTCAACAACAAAAGGAATCGAAAGTGAAATCACAATCCACAGAACAACACAACCCCATAAACTTACACCCTGCACCTGAACATTTCAAATCCTACACCACAGAGGAACGTAAGGTTGTCTATACAAAGGCTCAAAGAAAACTTATCGATGGAAGCAATGGACTCTATGACAGTCCAACAATAGTTAAGGAAATAGAGTTAGCAGACCTAGGAGAAGAGTCCAAACCTGTCTTCATTGCCCAAGATCTGACAGACTGAGGAATGTGTACTTAAAGAACTTTTCAAGGAATTTAGGGATATATTTGCTTGTACATATCATGATATGAAATGTATTCCACCTTCCGTGGTGCAGCACAAAATTCCCATGAATAGCATGGCTAAACTAGTTCAGCAACGACCCTATCCAATGAATCCAAAATATGCAAAGATCGTTCAAGAAGAGATTGAAAAGCTTGTGAAATGCGGATTCATATACCCTATTGAGCACTCAGAATGAGTGTCTCCAATAGTTATTGTGCCAAAAAATAATGGGAAACTCAGAGTGTGCGTGGATCTCAAGAAGGTCAATGCCGCCACTAGGAGGGACCATTATCCCTTGCCATATTCAGAACATGTGCTTGAAAGAGTTGCAGGAAAGGAAGATTATAGATTTTTAGATGGGTACTCTGGATACAATCAAATCACAATTGCGCTAGAAGACCAAGCTAAAACAACCTTTATAACCGAATTTGGAGTGTTCGCATTTCGTGCTATGGATTTTGGCTTAACCAATGCCCCTGCTACCTTTCAAAGATTAATAAACACTGCTTTAGAAGAATATTTGAGGGAGTTTTTTGAAGCTTTCTTAGATGACCTTTCTGTTTATTCTTCTTGGAAAGAACATCTATCATGCTTATGAAAAGTGCTTGAGAAGTGCAGATTGTATTGCATCTCCTTAAAAACACTGATTTTAGAGAATATTTGAGGGAGTTTTGCGAAGCTTTCTTAGATGACCTTTGTGTTTATTCCTCTTGGAAAGAGCACCTATCATGCTTATGAAAAGTGTTTGAGAAGTGCAGATTGTATTGCATCTCCTTAAACCCTTTCAACTGCCAATTTTGGGTTAAACATGGAGTCATTTTACGGCATATAGTGTCCAAAAATGGGATTTCCATAGATGAGAGCAAAATTAAATCCATTGCTAAATTGCCACCACCTACAAACTATAAAGGAGTTCAAAGGTTCATGGGCCATATTGGTTATTACCGACAGTTTATTTTAAACTTTGCCGAGATAGCTTGTCCATTGTACACACTTCTTATTGAGTTTCACTGGACCGCAGAGTGTGACCATGCTTATGAATCATTGAAAAAGACCTTGACTAGTGCTCATATTCTACGAGTGCCATGTGTATATTGATGCATCGAACTTTTCTATTGGGTGTGCTCTAGCTCAACCAGGAGGACATAAACTGGACTACCCCATTAGCTTTGCAAGTCGTCAGTTGAGTGATACCGAGAGAAACTACACCACTACAGAGCGAAAAGGTTTAGCTTTGATTTATGCAGTAAAGAAATTCCGTTGCTACCTTCTTGCCAACAAGTTTGTTTTCTATGTCGATCATCAAGGCTTGTTGTATCTAGTAAATAAACCTTGTTCCACGGGAAGAATTACACGATGGTTTTTAATTCTCCTTGAGTTTGATTTTACCATTGTGGTGAGACCTAGTAAAAGACATGTCATGGCGAATCATTTGTCTCACATACCCAATTGTGAAGCCCCTATTGGAGGCGATGATGAATTGCCCAATACTTCTCTATTCCTAGTCAAAACCATGCCTGAATGGAGTGAGAAGATTGTGAACTTTCTAGTTAATGGTTTTCCACCCAAAGAGCTTCGTAAGGACATAGCTCAAAAACTGTTAAAAGAATGTTATTCTCTCATTGCAGGAACTCTCTACAGGCTAGGGAAGGATGATATTCTTAGACATTGTGCCCATGAGGATGAGTATTTATACATACTACAAGAAGCCCACATGGGTATAGCCGAAGGACATTTCTTAGGGGAACTAATAGCTAGAAAGGTGTTGCAATCAGGCTATTGGTGGCCTATCTTATTCAAAGATGCATCACTTTTTGCAAAAGGATGTGATGAATGCCAACGCTACAAGATCACACAACAAAAGGATAAGATTCCCTTACATCCTGTTAAAGTTACTCAACCATTTGAAAAATGAGGGTTGGACTTTGTAGGCCCAATTAGTCCGGCAGCTCGTAGCACTCAATCTTGGTATATTATCGTTGCCACTGACTATGTGACAAAGTTGGTGGAAGCCAGGGCGACACGTAAAGGCTGTGCAAGGTCATTTGCCAAGTTTCTCTTTGAGAACATTATTACAAGATTTGGTTGTCCCTTGAGATTGTGAGTGACAATGGCACTCATTTTATAAATAGAGTGATAAAAGAACTCACTACCAACTTCATGATAACTCACCATAAGTCCACACCTTATTATCCACAAGCAAATGGCCAAGCTGAGAGCACCAACAAGACCTTAATCTCTATCTTGACCAAAACGGTGGAAGCTCATCGCACACATTGGGATTTGAAGCTGACTTCAGCCCTATGGGCTTATCGTACTTCTTAAAAAGTGGCTATTAATTGTACACCATTCAAAATGGTATATGGCCAAGAAGCCGTTATGCCATGGGAGTTTGTAATTCCTAGTCTGCGTATAGCTTCACAAGAAGGTTGGGATGGTAACCCTTTAGTTGAGCGCTTATATTTCGTTGAAAGGTTAGATGAAGAAAGGCAATTGGCTGTGCAAAACGCACTTGTGGAGAAAGATAGGAGGAAGAAATGGTTTGACCGTCGTCTAAAGAACAAGGATATCAATGCTGGTGATAAAATCCTTATGTATGGAGTGCGTAACGAAAAGAAAAAGTTGAAATATGCGGGAAAATAGAGTATGTGAAATCACCCCACAAGGGACCATTTGTGTGGAGACTCTTGAAGGAGTTGATACCATTGGATTCCTCAATGGGAGCAAATTTAAAAGATATCATGATCCTTTAAGCCAAGAGGAACTGCGTGTCATCCATTAAAAAAAAGGCAGCCGAGGCACAAACAGAATTGAAGAAGATACAAGCTCAAGTTGAGGCCAAGGAGTGACAACAACGCATAAGATGCCAACGAGAGGCTAATCTTGGAGTTACACATGCATTTCATGTTGAAATCGACGAGGATTGGTTGGACTCTGACACACCTCTACGATACCCTATTGAGCTAAACAACGCCTATGAAAAAGTATTATATAATGCCTTATTGGACACGGGTGCTAAGTATAATCTGCTATCATATGGGGTGTGGTGCCAGTTAGGAAAGCCATCTCTATCTGAGAGTATTATCCAAGTCAAGGGTGTCAACAAGAAAAAAAACCCAATTTTTGCTATCTGGCACTTATGTGTTGTGACAATGGGATTGTAGCTCAAGACTTTTTGGTCATGCCTGCTGAAACTATAAAGGGCAACATAAACCTTGGACGCACGTGGATGTTGGCAACCAAATGAACTCTTGATTGGGATACTGGTAGTGTTATAACACGACCACCGACTCTTACCCCTATTATTGAAGCAAAGTCACTTACCTTGTAGACTCTAGCGAAGTCGCAGGGTAGCCAAGATTCACAAACCAAAGTGGTTAACTTGTCCTTGTCGGCTGCCCATGAACCTAGCACTTCAACACTTGTAGTTGAAGCAAGTAGTAATATTGCAAGTACTCAACCTGCACGACCTAAGAGTACATATCAATGGGTCCCCAAGGCCTTACTTCCAGATACCTCAACTCTTTCATCCATTTCAAGAAAAACTTCTCATGGAAAACCAAGAGCGCGCTCTAGGAGAGTCAAGACCAAATCACGATGGATTCCAAAATGACTATTAGAAGCCCAAGGCTACTATGATGGAAATGATCAAATTTAGGTATCTCAACGTAAAATGTGTATTTCCCTATCACCTACAAAACCATGTGAGTCAATCAGTGTAACTCCAAATTCAATGGTAGATCGCGGAAAGGGAAAGATCATAGAATGCTACACACCTATTTTAGAGCTAGTTTGGGTTCTGGTATTTTTGCTATTGAAATTTGTTCTTTCGATAAAAATATTCAAAATTAATAATAAAAGGCCACAAAGTTCGAATGAACAAAAGGACTTCAAACAATTAATGTAAAAGGTCTACATGACTCTTTTGGATAAAAGGTTGAAAAAGTTAAGCTATTGTGAAAAGAACAAAATGCAAGAACCACGGTAAAATGAAATTCCCTTTTTGGTTGAGATCTTCTCTTTTTTCTTTTTCCCAAGAGTCACAATAGTGAGTGTATGTATATATTAGGAAATCATAAAAGTTACATTGTAAACCATGCTTCTACCGAGCCATGGCACCACCTAAGACACAAGGAAACTGTTACATCGCTTGATGAAGGGGAACCAAACAACACCATTGGGTATTAGGTTGGCTACAGGTTGCCACCAAGGAGAGAGCCCTGTCTCATAGCACACCCCTTAACTACCTAGCAAAATCCTATTGTTGCAACTATAATTTTTTTCTAGACATCCTTTTTAGCAAACTCACAATGGTGCTCTAGCACTCTGCCACATTGTTATTCCCTTCAAGGTTGAAAGCCTCTAAGCTGATTGACTATGGCTTATCTGAGGGGTTTTCCATCTGCATAGGTTTATCCTGCACCTCCCTCACTAGGCTCTCAAGACAACCTTCACAAACATTGTTGTTAGGTGCTTCAAGAAGCGACAAAGAAGCAACCATATCAGAATTTTGCAAACGCAACAAACGGGCAAAATTCATATGTCCAAAACATGCATGACAAAGTTTTGCATCTGAAATAGCCTTAGAATCCGCAACTGCATTTGCAAAAGTCTACCTACACTTGTCGTACAAAGTGAGATTATACAACCCACAACATAAAATGCCAGATGCAACAATTTTATCACCAAAACTAAGATCATGTATTGTACATCTATAATCCACAAATTTGACTACAAGACCAAGTCTAGCAAGTGCAGATACATACAAAAGATTCTTCTTGATCCCAGGTATATACAATGCATGAACAAGTGTGAAAGAACTACCATTTGTAGCAGTAAGCACAATTTTTCCAACTCCCTGAACCGGATAAGAGGCATTGTTGGCACAAGTGAGTGAATTCCCATGAGGGACATACTCAAGAGAGGTAAAAAAATGAGAATGTGAGGTAATGTGCTTTGTAGCACCACTGTCAAAAAACCACACATGTGAATTTGCAACACATGACATGCACGCATCACGGACACAAGGATCATAAATGCACTCTGCACTAAAAGCCTATTTTACATCAACATCAGCATCACTGTCTCCTTCCATAGAAGACTCAAAAACAGCTGCATTTGTAGTGGAACCAGCATTTATTGTGGAATTAGTCTCTTTCTTCTTAGCCTCTTTGGCCTTTAACTTAGAACACTTCTTAATCAAGTGATCATTAGCTTTAAAATAATGGCAACTCATCTTTTTTTTCCCTTTTCACCATCAGAACCATGAGAAGTGGCTACATTGTTGTTACCACCTTTTCTTTCAACTACAATAAAGGCATGTTCAATTGCACTCTATCTAGTCCTTTTTTTTTTGGAAAGTAACTCTTGCAACAGCAATGTGCATAATGCATCAAACTTGACAATTTTTGGATTTCCTTGGGTCATAAGTCTCCAAGTACTAGCAAAAGTCTGGTAAGACTCTGGCAAAGCATCAAGAACAATCTGCACGAGGAAACTGTTAGAAATGACGTTGCCTGCAAAAATAAGTTGCTCATTGATATACTTAACACCAGCAAGAAAAGTGTCCATATCATCTTCCTTATGCATAATCTTCGGCTATGGCTCTTTATGCAGCAATGCAATTTTTGGCTCATTGCAACTTGCATAAAGACTAGCCATAATATCCCAAGCCGCTTTTGCAGATTTCCTTGAACAAATGTGAGGAGTAATAGTGCGCTTCACAAACAACACAATCAATACATG
This sequence comes from Adiantum capillus-veneris, assembly GCF_014529385.1. Lineage (NCBI taxonomy): Eukaryota > Viridiplantae > Streptophyta > Polypodiopsida > Polypodiales > Pteridaceae > Adiantum > Adiantum capillus-veneris. Next base: position 333,279 of record NC_140944.1, on the reverse strand, counting down.
AGCATGCAGCATGCACATATTTTACATCCCAACGAGCTTGCTCAACCGTAGGCAAAACAGCTCTGGCAGCGTCAATCCTGCCACCAAAACCTGCTCAACATCACCTATATCCTCAGAACCATGATGTACATCAATGCATTGCACAATATTCTAGATACCCTTTGACACAAGGACATGTTGCATCATATATAAGTCCACATAGGGTAATTGTCCCCATCCAATCTATCCTCAGCAGCAAACATCTTGGACACATTTGTGTTGTTGTGAGCCATGGAAATTGTTGCACCTGATGTGAAAACTGCCCAAAAAGAGGAGAACCAAAGCGCAAACAACATGTGCTATATACCACAAATTGGAAAAAATTGTAAGGAACCTGTTATGCAAAAATGGCACTGACATAAATTCTACATAAAATGACAAAATAGCTTGTGTAGTACTGCCTGTAATGAAAACAGAGACCCAAATGAGTCCAAATCAGAAATATGAACAGACAATGATCTACGAGTTGTTTCAAAGTATTTGTCGCCCTGCTAACGCTTGCCAAAGCTCACAAAAATCAAAGAAAGTGAGCAGGCATGTGTTGGACTTGTTGGCGACTAAGCTCGGGAGGGTGCAACCTGCTCCCATACCAATTGTTGAAATTAGGGTTGCAAGAAAACACACAGCTTGGAGAAGATGAAATAAGCTCAAGGCACACAATAGAGAGTATTTTACTTAGTGTGCAATAGAAAGATAGATAGCCATAGAGTGATGGGCGTATATACAATGCATGGGGGAAAAATCCTCCTAGTGAGGGAAAAATACCCCGACGGTCCTAAGTGTGTTCACACACATCACTACCACATGTATATGGTAACAACAACTCAGCCGTATGTTACATGGAAATAGCTTTAGTGGACAAAGGAGCTCTTGAAATGTCACCAATTACCCTACTTTTATGACAATGCATATAGAAATGATGGAAACAACCCACGTAACATTCTCTTCACTATCAATAACTCTCTTTTGGAGATGCTAGACAAAGCTAACATTGACGTCACGAGATTTTGTGCCAATTGTGTCATTAATTTTTTGTGGTTCTCGATGCTAAATTGGGAGAAAATCTCATCTTAGACACACCATGGATCCAAACATAGAATGTGATACTAGATTGAGAAACCAACTCAATGACTATTAAAAGTTGTAAGGGTATAAAGAAAATAGCCTTTTGTCAAAGTGATTTTTTTTGTGAAACAAGAAGCCACTATGGACCATCTTCTTGCAAAAATGACTACAGCCAAAAAACAAGCATATAAGGAATCAGGCAAGGATGGCTACCCAAAAAGCTTCTACAAAACCACACTACATCCATTTGGATGTCATTACATCACAAGGAGGATCCACTGACTCAACCCAAACCCACATGGATCAATTAACAACACAAATGGTGAAAGGAGTCCCTAGGGTCTCACAAAGCCACCATTATGGGTTTCCATGATGAGCACAATCAACCATAATGCTCATCATGGGTTTCCATGATGAGCACAATCAACCATAATAGCTACAACAACCTATACAGTTATGGCAACCCAAAGATTCTTCTACCAAACCATTAAATTCAAGCCTTACCATCAAAGAATGGGCAATGTACTTGCAAAATTTTCTTTTCAAGAATCCATATCCGATAGCGACATCCTCAACATCAAACTCCCTTGGACAATCTATTTTTTACAACCCTCCTTTGTACATAGCACATTGTGTTAACTTGCATTGATCTCAATAGCATGGTAGGGCCAATCTAGTCCATGCATATACAAGTTGTTCTATCCTAGGTACGATGCTCTCCTTGTAAAACATTGTCGTCCTTACACAAAATTCTAACAAATTTTAGCTTCAAATCTCTTATGTTGTGGGTAAGTTAGGAAAATTGGAGATTGGGAATCACCTAAGTCTATATGAGCCAACATTGCCAAATCCAAGCTCATTTCTACCATTCAATCTTGTGTGTGAAAGAGAGAGCTCCTATCTAGATGTTGTTTGACACTCTTGTGCTACCAAATCGAAGCCTCTTACATAGAGCAAACATGAGGGGTAAGTTCTTTATACTTTAAAGAACATTTCAATTCCTATTTTCTTGCCATGAAGTTTTGGGAGAGTAGAGAACGAGATAAGCAAAAAAGCTATAAATTCGAGAGAGAAAATGGCAAGAGTGGACATATTTACAAACCAATTCATTAGGAAGAGGATGTGGAATAGGAGGGCCTCTTTATTTGCAATAAGATTATGGTGGTGATTAACGTTTTGACGAATAGGTGCATGCCATGTGTGCAAGAATGGTGGTTTGTAAGAGAGGTGTAAGAGTTGTCAAAGGATGCACTTTTCCCCTAAAAAGGAGATAGACAATTTTACGACTTTTGGCCTTCCATAACTCCTATATACGATCTCCAATTTGAGCGGAGATTGGAGATTTGTGATCTACATGCCAAGATCTTTCCATAGATATGCTACATAATATGGTTTAACCCACTAGATTTTTAAGTTCATTTTTAGGGAGAATTGAAATTCATATAAACTAGTTGTTTTATTTGTTACCCCATTCTCTTCCTAATATCTACCAAAATTGAACCATGAGTTCATGATCTAGTTTAGAATAAAATAGTGGTGACAAAAGTCATTGTGGAAAAGGTGCAATCATGACCATCATGGCAAGGGCCCAAAATGGAAATTGTTCAAATTTCAAATATGACTTCACTAACAAATCCGGGACATGTCATATAACACTCCCAGATCACTCGGTTGCAAAGGTCACCATATCGTCAAGATTGGAAAAGTGGCCACAAATCTTCATTTTGAACTATGACAACAACGAGTGATTAAAAAATGGGCCAAAATCACCACATAGGCTTTAGAGGTCATGAGAGAACTACTTGCAAGGTCAGAATGTAAATTGGAAATCTAGAGGAACTTCAGGTTGATGGACATGCAAAAAGACGTGATAGAGAGGAAACTATCTCATCAAGGCCAAATCATGTGGAAAAGTGAGAATTTTTTTATCTACTAGTTGTAACAAGCTATTACGAAGTCACAAAAATTATCATAGAGAAATTTGGGTCAAAAACCTAAACCGAGGCTAGAAAGACCAAATGAGAGACCTTCAAGTTGTGCATGCACCCTACTAGAGGTCCACAAGTCCAAATTCCAATCCAAGGCCATCAACCTGCTCCAATAGATGCAAGGAGTCAGATTACAACTTTAAATGGTAAAAACAACAATACACGTCAATATTGTGATACTAGTTCCATAGATCAAAGAGCACAGCTTATGGCACCAATGGCATTTGCAAGTCAATGGCAACTCAATGATACCATGCTAGGTCGAACTTACTTTGGGATGGCCAACTAGGATCAAAGTTGACTATTTCAAAGTCCATATGCAAAAATTGCTACTCAGGGGTAAATTTTAACCTTCATAATTAATTAATGATGTATACATGTGTTGTGTTGACTAAGGGGAACATTTGGTAGGAAAAATATACCAAAATTGAAGCAAATATCTAGTATCGTGGTACTGAACTTTAATACCAATTTGGGGTTTGGGTTTTCATCAGTGCCTCAAATAAGTATTAAACATGTGGTACATCAAGGTTTACCAAACTTGGAATACAAAATTTCTCCAAAAACAAAAAAGGTACCTTCAGAGTACTACAACACAAAAATGAGCCTAAGTTTGTACTCAACAATCCAATAGTAGAAAATTATATTCAAGGGCCTTGCATAAACTTTTAATGATCTAAATGGTATAAGACTTGGGGAGGAAGTTCATACAAGTGGAAACATCCAAAATCTAAGAAAAAAATGTAGGCCATGCACATGGGTCTATATCATGATACTGGTCAAAACCTATGAATTTTGTAAGTCTTGCTTTTTATGTGTTCCCTAGTGCCTGTAGACCATGTTTGCATGCTTATTTCAATTTTGTGCTCTAGCATGTTTGCATCAAAAAATGGTTCTAACTTTCCTTTTGGGTTTCAACTTGATAAGTGCAAAATCTATGACTAACCACAAGACAACCTCAAAGATAAGGAAACCATCAAATAGGCTTCAATATGCTGGATGAACTAGGAGTACCTCCATGACCATACAAGTACACTCTTTCAAGGAAACTTCAGAGACGAAGAACATACCAAGGTAGAGCTACCCCCCATGCCCAAAGAGATGGAAACTTTTGCAAAACAAAGAGAAGTTTTTCACATATTCAAGAAGATCGAGCTTGAGGGATACTTCCAGTTACCTACTGAGAAATTGATTATTGTCATGCCTATGAGTTTCTGTCCAATATCCAATGAGATGGTACAACTACTCTTTCAGACTCCAACCTGGAAAAGAGCATAGTGAACATAATCAAAGAAAATAGTCGTAGAAGCATTACAACTACCAAGACTCGGAGACTCCATCAATGCAAGAGAAGTAACAACCACAAAGGCCTTCTGCAAAGCAAGGTCATTAGCCACCAAGTTTGTAGACCTAAATAGAAAGGATCCCAAGGTGCTCCTTTGCCTTTGCCAATAGCATCTAGCCACATTAAGGTCCAGAACGACCCATTACACAAACCCCAACCACACCGTTGCCAACCTCATGGGATCATTTCAAAATGGGGTCAAGGCAATTTAACCTAGCCTGATACTTCCATGGAGGATTGTTCAAGATCCCAATAAAGCAACGCAACAAGATCAAGTATATCAGGCTTTGACCTATCTACAATACTATGATCTACGAATGACAAACAACCTTTCTCCCACCTTAGGGAAAAATATGTGGTTAAATCTTGAGGAATTCAAGAAAAATGCACCAAGCACTACAACAAAAAAACGTGTTATCGACGCAGATATCGACGCGGCCCGTCGCTGTGAAACCATTCGCTATTAGCCACGCGGATAGCGACGACCATAGCAGAAAAAAAATTTCTTGGGCAGAGGGCAGGTAGCCTGGCCTGTGCCCAGTTAAAAGATGGACACAGCCACAGCCAGACTTCCTGCCCTCTGCCCAAGAAAGAGAGCAGCACCAAAATATCAACCATTCTCCCGCGCGCAAAAATTTCAGCAGAGTTCCCTTTGTTTTTACATAAACTTTTCAAAAAAAACCATATCATGTATACGCCTCCTACATGCTATCCATGTAGGATCTCACATGAGATTTAAGGCCAATGAAACACAACCGTACCAACTTAAAAGCATAACCATAACGAACCATAACCATAACTTAAAAGCATAACCATAACTTAAAACCATAACCGGCTACAACCACTTTGATCAAAACCATAATGCAGATAACCATAACCATAAACAAAATTAACAATAACCATAAGCATAACCAGAAGAGAAACAATAACTGTCTATACAATGACAATGACAATAATCATAACCATAAGGGAAACAATAACTGTCTGAACTGTTTGTACAAAAAAGAGACACAGAAGCGTGTCTGTGTCTCACAAAGCACATAGATGAAATCTGGTCCACTAATGACTAGGCGTCGCAACCTGCACATAGGATAACTCACAAAATTAGTATTGATATTACTTCACATATACTGACTTAATTAAATCAACTGACACATATTAACGTCTCAACTCAAGCGATCAGCGAGACTCTAAGGCCTCCCAGTCTACAGGCTCTCCTGAAGCTTCAAGATCATTCAGTACTTCATATATACCTCTACGATATCCATCTGACTCCTCCTCGCGAGATGGAGCGAGATGCATCGCAAGATTCTGCGTTTATACAAAAATCAAAGTAATAAGAATACATGATTCATCGCGTTTTAAAAAACGCCATAGTTAAGATTGGATTAGAAACTCACAAACTCATAGCGAAAGGTGTCGAAACCTCTGCTGCCAAGATGAGATGTCCCCCTAGTCATCTGTCGTACATGCGCGGCCTCACGCTGTTGTCTGAATCGCGTGGCCGCTGTCCGCTCATCCTCCCTGATCTGGAGCCACGTCTCGTGTGGGATGCCCGAAGGCTTCGACGAGCCGGTCCTGAAAGCCTTCCGAGCTGCATCTCGTCAATGTTTGATGGTGTCCCGTGCAACACCCTTGATCCACCGCACCGAAACAACGGAAGAACCCGGGATAGGCTGGTACTCTCTCAGCATGGCCGTCGATATAGGCGAGTCGATATCTTCATTTAGTGTTGTAGTGAAGGTTGAATAGCCGATTTGGGGCAAATCTAGAGGCAATACAAGACTCTAGTGATGAAGAGTTAGAAAAGGACCAAAGTACCTCAAATGAGAAAGATGAAGAGGATAGCACCAGAATTGGATTTTGCATATCAACGAAGGGAGTGGCAACCAAAAGAAAATCCAAAATGGCACAATTTGAAGCCCATAAACAAGCACAAAAAGAAGCAGAAGGTCAACAAATAGCACAAGATGTCACCAAACGTGGGACGGATGTCTAACCTTACTTCTATCTTATTGCAGACGTAATGAGAACCACGATTAAATTGTCCAATCCATGAGTGAAGAAATTTGGTATCAAGGGAAAGATGAGGCAAAAAGATGCATGATGCCTCAAATAAGTCGAGAGGAAGAAGAAGTCATGAGAACCATAGCAAAAGAAAAAGCAGCTAGCGAGGAGGCTAAGAGGATGGAAGAAGAAGAAGAATAAAGGGAAAAAAGCCCATGAAGAAGAAAATCAAACTCACACTTCCTCCTAGACATACCACTTCTACTCCCATTGAAGAGGTACCTATTTCCACCCAGCTCCTACCGAGACTCAAGCGCACTAGTGGATAAACTTGCAACAATGAGACCTCAACATATGATAGAAGATCATCTTGAGCATGGAACCCATCTAGAGAGAGAGAGAGAGAGAGAGAGAGAGAGAGAGAGAGCAGTCTTTGAACAAGAAAGGGCTCTACACGGAGATATGGGAAAGCATTGGGATTCCAAAAATCTTGCACTTTTTCAGCCATAAATCTCCAAGATGAATTCAAATATTATATAGACAAGAGAAATCCCAATGGCTCCGGCATGAAGAAGATTGGCATGACACACATGACCATGACCACAATGGCCACTACTAGATTTGTAGCCCAGTAGTAGTTGCTGCAACATGCTTCAACCATAGAGAGGCACGTGTCTAGCTGAGAGGGGTAGTAAGAGCTCCCAATACTTGATTTGGATACATGTATTAGATTTTACCTCATTGGTGTTTAAACCCATGTTGGAGTTCAAGGCACATTGCATTTGTATGAAACAAACATGATCTATACAAAACACTATGGATGTGATGCAAAAAATATATTGTTGTTTGCCGAGTTATGGAGAGGGTGTGTTCCAAAAATTCATTATCTTGTAAAACCTTAGATGTGATGTGTTCATAGTTCACGAATGGAGATTATTGGACATAGTGTGGTCTATAATTTAAATTTTCTATGAGGCAACCGATGCTAAAGATGACATTCTATTCACGTACAGATAGGCGGTGCAAATCTATAGTGTATCCAATGGAACATACCTTTGTTGGAGTGTCCGTGGTAGCTTCCACATCAAATTGTTCTTTGTACATATGTCCACTATCAAGGTATTCAAGTTTATGCATCTCATGTGAACACCAGGGGTGATTTTATTATTTATTTTGTCTTGTAGTTAGTAATTTTTAATTATTTGACTTGATTTTGGATATAATTTTTTTCTAGAGGGGTACAAAAGTCCCCCAAGTAGTATATAAGTGGCACCCTATCCCATTGTATAACTATCAATTCATTTCCATAGCTGGCTTGTTTAGAAACTCTCTCTACTTCTCTTTCTCTCTCTCGACTATTCTCTCCCTAACTCTCCACTTCAACATCATCGACTTTGATAGCAGGCATAGAGCATGCTTGCTTAAGGAAATCAAGGTGGGTGCCTCTCTCTCTCTCTCTCTCTCTCTCTCTCTCTCTCTCTCTCTCTCTCTCTCTCTCTCTCTCTCTCTCTCTCTCTCTCTCTCTCTCTTCCTTCTGACCTAGCCGTGTCCCTTCCCTTCTGTCTCCCTACAGACATAAGGGCGGCCCTGTGGGGAAGGCGTTAGTCTTCATGCCTACCTCCCTCCCACTCAAGACCTCTCACACGACCTACCGTCTATACTCAATTACAACACCTACTTTCCATGAAGCCCTACTCGCTGAAGACCTGCTGTATTTTCCCCTCACGCCAATGACATGTTGGCCAAAAATATCCATGCTCACCATTTAGTTTGGTGGCAAACCAACCCTACTTTCCATTTATTTTGGTGGTGAACTAGCCCCGCTCGCCATTTAGTTGGTGGTAAACCAACCCTTCTCGCCACTAAGCTGGTGGTGAATCGGGGAAGCTCGCATCTGAGTTGTGTACAATGACTTGTTGTTTGAATACAACCCCTTCTCGCCTTAAACCTACACGTTGGTGGTGAACCAGGGCAAGATCCGAGTTGTGGGCGTATTAATGGACAAAGTAATGTCTTCCCTTGCTACCCCAACCCCCACATGCTTCCTTGCAATGGCAGCTACACCAAGGAAGGACCCTCTTGATTGCCAAGATGCAAAAGGATCAGAGCTTTGGAGGCTCAAATTCAAGAGCTCATCAAGGAGAATGAAACACTCAAGAAACACGTGTGTAAGCTCAAAGACATGCATGCACTAGAGTGCCAAGTTCTACTTGCAAAAACAAATGCAATCAAAGCCTTCCTCATGGAGATAGTCAAGCCAATCCAAAAGGAATTCCACGAGATGACACATTAGAATATTGACACCAAAATATATGCGACCTTACAAGAATTTTGAATACAAGAATCTCTACATCTCAAACTTAGAATTGAGAGGCTCCACATACTATGGTGCTTTGATGAGGACACACTTGAAGACGCAATCACCAACCTCAACGACATTCTTCAACCCATCCACGTCAAGCCTAAAACCGTTTCTTGGATAAACGACACATAGACGTGTTCCACCCAAGTAGTGTATCCTCACAGTTAATGACAAAGAGGAGAGGAAGGAGCTATTATGCCAGTACTACCTCCTCAAGGGAATAAAGCTTTGGATAGCCAAAGAATTGACCATAAATCGGCTAAAGGCTAAAGCAAGCGAGCTCAAGAAGATGCACGATATTCATAAAGAAGGCAAATGGGTGGCAGTCTATCGATGTGGTAAAGCCATCATTCAAGAATTTCAATCTCCCAAACTAGCTTCCCCCCCACCTAATCCCCCCTAGGCTCTTTCCTTTTCTTTCCCTATCTTTTATTCCTCGACGGATCCTTAGTCCTTAGCTGATATGTATCCCACACTCTCAACTAGACGAAGCAGTTGTATTGTTTTGTTTTCAGTCTTATAGGTCATATCTGACCTTTGTGGACGATAATTCAATCTCTCTCTCTCTCTCTCTCTCTCTCTCTCTCTCTCTCTCTCTCTCTCTCTCTCTCTCTCCCCACAACATGTACATACACACACATACACACACACACACACACACACACACACACACACAAGTCCCATATCTACACACCCGAATCCAACAACTGGTATCCATCAAGATGCACACACACGTCCTCTTGAGGGCATGCTACCAACCCATCACACTCAACTAGCTCTCTCACCATTAGTTCAACCACACAAATAGGCCAGCTAGACACACACCCACACACAACCTTGCATGAGAATCATTTTCATGCACCCACCCTATTGTATGAGGTTGCCAATACGTCATTTTTCCTTTGTCTTTCAATACAAACTTAGTGCCTACCAACCATATGTACACATGCCTACCACACTTCTACTATGTCCTTATGCATGACAACCTCCACACTCAAATCGACTGTAGTACGAAATTTTTTGACATGATAAATCAAGGGGTTTGTTTTCGTAGAGCAATGATCAAGGAAGTATATCTCCACTTAAGCCTTGGGGGGATTGGAATGGAATGAGCTTTTCTTTAAGCGAGATTTGGAGTGAGCTTTTTTTTTTGGATATCACTTAGATGTTGTATTTTACCAAAAAAGCTTGCTCCTGAGGCGATTGAAACTATTGCAGCAAGATTTTAGGGGAGAGACTTTTATAATTTTTATCCATCTCTACCTCTCTCTCTCTCTATTGCTCTCCTTGTCTCTCTCTCCCTCTATATATATGGATGTCTCTCTCTCTCTCTCTCTCTCTCTCTCTCTCTCTCTCTCTCTCTCTCTCTCTCTCTCTCTCTCTCTCTCTCAAGCGCCCACCGATGTGTGTCCATATAGCTGGGTCTAATCACAAACCCCTCCCCTATGAGGTTGAGAAGCTGCTCTCTATAGAAATCCATCTTCGTGGCCAACTCCTATGCCGGCTCTATCCATGTCCTCCTGATGTCAAAGATGAATCAGGTCGTGAAAAATGAGTCTAGTAGTCTCCATCCATTTCAGAGACATTGAGGGGTGCCTAAAAAGAGTAATGGAAAGGAGGCAGCATGTCCATGGTAAAGACCTTTATCTGAAACCATGATTTCATATGTGCATATCAACATGATGTGTCCCCTTGTAGAGAAAATTGTCTAGAAGAGTCAAGGGCCAATCTGTCATACCTATCTCTAGTAGTATCCCATAGGCTATGTACAAAGGAGAATGATCTTGTAAGCGCCACGATCTCCATAGGGGGAGCAGCTAGCTTCGCTCAAATGATATCATATGGTACGAAGGCCTTGCCTCTAATCAGTTAAGAGATCATAGATACCCAGGGATCTCCATACTTTTTAACCATACTAGCCTACAGAAGGTCCCCAAACCTGCACCCCATATAGCATAGCTGATGCCACCAAAGAATCAAGGAGCCATAACTTTGTCTGAATTTCCTGGAACTGAACATGCGAACACATCCTCTTCAAGCCTCTTGAAGCCTCATCAGCTCTAGTCAGTCTAGTCTTTGTTGCTCTCCTCAGAGAATATCTCGGCCCAATGAAGACTACCCCAAGGTAAGTGTATGCATCTGTAAACTCCACAATCCCCTGACCATATGTGAAAGTAGGTGATGATCTCCTGATCCATTGTGGTGTGGTAATAAACACCATAACCTTGGTTTTACCAAGGTTTATCGAGAGTCCACTATCCTCTGCAAAGCTATGTAGTGCATCCAAGTGTCGCTCCATACCCTATGGTGAGTCAAAGATCAACACAATATCATCAACATATAACAACAATGGGATCCACATCCCTACCAGCTGGGCACCTCTATCACCTTCTCTGTCAATGTAATCAGACACCTCATCAACATACATACCAAATAGAGTAGGAGACAATGGGCAACCTTGTTTCACCCCAATAGTGGAGTAGACTAAATCAAATACCCCTTCTAGTGTACATGTCCCATAGCTGATCTATATAGAGCCATAATCCCCCAAATCAACACTATGGGCACCCCCATCTTCCGCAGTCTGCGAATCTGTTGAGCTCTTGGTACCATGTCAAATGCTTTTCAAAAATCCACAAAGCTGCAATAAACCCGTGTGACCTTCGCTCCTCAATGATGGCTCTAAGTGTTAGAATATGATCAAAAGTGGAGAAACCCTCTTGAAACCGGCCTGACCCTATGCCCGTACACCCTCACTCTCTACCCAATTACTCAACTGCTGCTCAAGAATAAAAGCATACAACCATGCCAATGTGTTCCCAACCATAGTAGTGCGGTAGTTCCCAGGCTCTGTAGGATCGCCTGCCATGAAGATAGGCATGATAGTGGACAACCTCCAAGTCTCAAGTAACCCCTCACACATGGCACGATTAGACAACACTACAAGACCCTCTACCAACGTATCCCTCCCATGTATAAAATGCTTTGCTACTAGACCATCATGATCACATGCCCTCCTGGTCCTCATCAAGATCTTAATGGAAAAGAAGGTGCTTATAGCTAGGCATGGCTGTGTAGAATTTGTAAGGGGATCCTATCCTAAAATCCACAAAGCTGTAATAAACCCGTCTCCTATGTGACCTTTCCTCCTCAATGATGGCTCTAAGTGTCAGAATATGATCAAGAGTGTAGAAACCCCTCTTGAAACCAGCCTGACCCTATGCCCCTACACCCTCACTCTTTGCTCAATAACTCAATTGTTGCTCAAGCATAAAAACATACAACCATGCCAATGTGTTTCCAACCATAATAGTGCGCCTGAAGAGAGTACTTGAAAGGAGGCAGCATGTCCATGGTAAAGACCTTTATCTGAAACCATGATTTCATATGTGAATATCAACATGATGTGTCCCCTTGTAGAGCAAGTTGTCTAGAAGACTCAAGGGCCAATCTGTCATATGTATCTCTAGTAGTATCCCATAGGCTATGTACAAAGGAGAATGATCTTGTAAGCGCCTCGATCTCCATAGGGGGAGCAGCTAGCTCCGCTCGAATGATATCATGTGGTATGAAGGCCTTGCCTCTAATCAATCGAGAGATCATACATACCAAGGACCTCTCCATACTTTTCAACCATACTAGCCTACAGAAGGTCCCCAAACCTGCACCCCATATAGCATAGTTGATGCCACCACATAATCAAGGAGCCATAACTTTGTTCGAAGTTCCTGGAACTGAACCTACAAACACATCCTCTTCAAGCCTCCTGAAGCCGCATAAGCTCTAGTCAGTCTAGTCTTTGCTGCTCTCCTCAGAGAATATCTCGGCCCAATGAAGACTACCCCAAGGTAAGTGTATGCATCTGTAAACTCCACAATCTCTTGACCATATGTGAAAGTAGGTGATGATCTCCTGATCCACTGTAGTGTGGTAATAAACACCATAACCTTGGTTTTACCAAGGTTTATCGACAGTCCACTATCCTCTGCAAAGCTATGTAGTGCATCCAAATGTCACTCCATACCCTCTGGTGAGTTAGAGATAAACACAATATCATCAACATATAACAACAATGGGATCCACATCCCTACCAGCTAGGCACCTTTATTACCCTCTTTGTCAATGTAATCAGACACCTCATCAACATACATACCAAATAGAGTAGGAGACAATGGGCAACCTTGTTTCACCCCAATAGTGGAGTAGACTAAATCAAATACCCCTTCTAGAGTGTGTACATGTCCCATAACTGATCTATATAGAGCCATAATCCCCCAAATCAACACTATGGGCACCCCCATCTCCTACAGTCTGTGAATCTGTTGACCTCTTGGTACCATGTCAAATGCTTTACAAAAATCCACAGCTGCAATAAACCCATCTCCCATGTGACCTTCCCTCCTCAATGATGGCTCTAAGTGTTGAAATATGATCAAGAGTGGAGAAACCCCTCTTAAACCGGCCTGACCCTATGCCCGTACACCCTCACTCTCTACCCAATTACTCAAGCGCTGCTCAAGAATAAAAGCATACAACGATGCCAATGTGTTCCTAACCATAATAGTGCGGTAGTTCCCAGGCTCTGTAGGATCGCCTGCCGTAGAGATAGGCACAATAGTAGACAACCTCCAAGTCTCAGGTAACCCCTCACACATGGCACGATTAAACAACACTGCAAGAACCTCTACCAACATATCCCTCCCATGTATAAAATGCTCCGCTACTAGACCATCATGATCACATGCCCGCCTGGTCCTCATCATGATCTCCGTGGTAAAGAAGGTGCTCATAGCTGGCCATGGCTCTGTAGAATTTGGACGGGGGTCCTGTCCTGGAATTGTATATAACAATGTCTCATATTGGCCCCATAGATCATGAGAAGTAATCACTGGGGGAGGGGAGTGATCATAAAAGAGTCAACGTGCCTCTCTTGAGTCTCTATTCAAGAAAAACTGATACAAGTCTCTCTCCATCTTAGGTGAGGTAAGCTCGCCTCTTTCATCACACAAGGTGCTAGGAAGTGATTCAAGACTTTCTGTAAGTGATGACTCCTAAAAAATGATTCCTTGAAATCTGGGCTCTCATCTGCACTCGTCATCATACCAACTATTCTGGGACATGCTCCCAGACTGTCGCTTCCGATCTGGTTGAGTATGTGGGTCATGTGTGGGTATGCCTCTAATGTAGCACCATGTAGTGTCTCGGTCAGTAAAGTTAGTAAAGAAGATCCCTCTGAAGCTGGGCTCTCATCTCTGTGCACTCCTCATCATACCAACTATTCTGGGGTATGCTCCCAGAATGTCATTTTTTATATGGTTGAGTGTGTGGGTATGCCTCTAATGCAGCACCATGTAGTGTCTTGGTTAGTAAAGTAGTGTACTCCTCCACTGATAGGCCTGCACCAACTGTGCATAGACGATCCTAGATCTCCTCTGTATAAATTGAGTCAGTCTTTGGTGTAAATGTATAACGGGTATGTCACCTGCCTCTTGATGTTTGGGTTGTACTATACTAAAATTAGATGGACATTGTCAAGAAAACACAGACATCTGTTACACGTTTTTCAGGCACTACAACAACATCGATTGGTCATAAATGCAAACAAGAGCGATTTTTTTTGCAAGAGGTACACTTTTTGGGACATATTGTCTCTTCAGAAGGTGTACAAATGGATCCGGCCAAACTTGAGACTATTTGTGATGACTTAAAGAATCTTCATGGAGTGCACAACTTTTTGGTTTTGTGCTCATATTATTGGTGGTTCATAAGAAAGTTTGCGAAGCTATTTTCTCCTTTGAGTATGTTGACTCAGAAAGGGGTTTCTTTCTCATGGGAGCAATCGTGATGCAAGAAGGGGTTTCTTTCTCATGGGAGCAGTCGTGATGCAAGAAGGCCATGTGATAGCTTATGAGATCAAGATGTTTTCATGTCCTTAGTGCGTTGCACACATTTACAATAAAGAAATTTTGGCAGTGATCCATGCTCTTACTTAGTGGCGCCATTTTCTACTCGCAGCTAACTTTGCAATTAACACAGACCATTAGAGACACTACTTCTTGTCATAGAAGCAACTATCAAAAAAGCAAATGAGATGCGAAAATATTCTATCACAGTTTCACTTTCAGATAGTCCATGTATAGGGAAAAAAAAACGTGGTGGCAAATGCATTGTCTCGCAAGCCCTTGGCTTTTGCTATTTTTGCGATACATCATAGAAGCTTCAAGAATATGGTAGACCAGTACGCCACAGACTCAGATTTCTCAGATATCTTCTCCCAACTATAGAGTGGGGAGAGAGTTGCAAGCTATTCCATAGGGGACGGCTCTTTGATGCAAAAAACGATGTTGTGGAAAAGGTTATGATAGAGTGCCATTGTCCACCTTTCTCGGGTCACCACGGCATTGATACCACCTTGAAAATTGCCGGTACGTAGGTAGACAATTGAGCTCTCACCTCGGCCATTCCCTTGCCAGTACCGAGTGCTCCATCATCGGCATTGTGGCGGTCAGCCCTTCGTCCTCTCACATTGGGAGTGCAATTCAGCCCGTGGCGGCCATCCGCATTGCCCACATCGAGGAGGATCTGAGGTGCATCAAATCAGCCTTGAAGGTGCCTCTTTTGGAGGAGTTACCATGGCTACTATAGTCTATCATCCATCGAGTCCATAGAGGGTACTTTCCATTCACCATTGATATTCCACTGCACCTGACATTGGTATCAGAGCTTTGTGCGTGCTCCGGCTTTGTGAACTCAAGGGAAGAACCAAAGAAGAAGGAATGGGTGAAAAACTGGGAAAAAAGGAATCATGCTGAAGCATGTTGGGTACTAATGGTTGTGCAATCAAAGGGTATGCAAGTACACTAAGTGCTTGGACATGCACGGCTTAGGAATAGGCTCACAAGAGTGCCAAAAAACTTCCTAAGGTGTCATAAACCCTAGGAGTAGAATACTCTATCCACATGCAGATAGGGTTAGATGTGCACGTGGCATGCAATGTTTTCACAGCATGCTTATTCGAGTGGTTGTACTTTCTCGCAAGGCAAAGTCATCACAAAGGCTGGTCTTTTGCAATAGGAGTAAGGTGGCCTAGTAACTCGATTGGTCGGTATTTGTAGTACCCACAGGAGTTTCCATTGGTTGATGCATTCACAAGCATACGAAGAAGTCAACATTAGAATGATAGATAGTGTCTTGGCATTGTTTGAAGAACCATCTCTCCCCTATGCTTGGAGGTTTCCATCATTCTCGAGGAGGCATTGCATCGTCCTTGATCTATATACATCCTTGGCAATACATTGGGTCCACACCATTTGCATCTTCTTTGCGATCGGTCGCCATCAATCTGGAGTAGTGGACACATCTCTTCCGCTCTCTCATTCCCTCTCTTCACGAAAAGTAAGAGGAACCATCATTTATGCTAAAATCAATCATTGAAGGAAGAAAGAAGTAAAGATTTGTAGAAGTGTAAAGTCTCTCACTTTTTCTTTGATAAGAAACAAAATGTCTTTAGAGAAGCTCTGTGTATATTTTTACCTTTGACTAAACCCTAAAATTTTCAAAGAGATCATTTGGATGGCTCCTACCTCAGGTCGAGTAGGGCTACTATTGGCGTTGAAGAGCATGTTACGAGTTGCTAGTATTCCGAGGGAGCAGATAGCAGAGGACATCTTAGAGTACGAGAAGCTCCCTGACGAGGAGTTGGAGGCTACCATACACCAACTAGAGGAGGCCTTGAAACTCATATGCCCAGACGAATGACGATGATGTCATGTTTGCCTCGGGTGTACCTCTTGCAGATTTTTCTATGGATAGCACACTTTGTCCACAGTGGTTGATAGATAGCGATGCTGCTTTCCACTCCACGCCAGGTCGTGAGTGGTTTAGCACATTTTCTAGTGGGAGACTTGGTTGTGTGCACTTGGTCAATGGTTCAGCATTTGACATAGAGGGTGCAGGAGACGTTTGTTTGTCTTTGCCCAGTGGTGCGTCATACACGCTACAGCATGTGCGCTAGTTCCTCAATTGAGATAGAGCTTGATCTCAGTGAGACAGTTGGCAGATTTTGGTTGTCAGATACTGCTTTGAGAGCAGTCTTTCCAGATGCATTGCGGTTCACTTGTGATTGCCAAAGGAGCCCGTAGTGGCCTGGTATATCTTATGCATGTGTCTGAGGTACTAGACGACGTAGTCTCAATTTTGTTATTGGCATGCTTTGAGCAGATCTCATCAGCGTTCGGGCGACTCATGTTCGACTTGTTAGTGTCGGAGCCCGATCTAGCAGCTGCAGCGGGAGCATTTGAAGCAGGGATAGTCAGTCGTATAGTGACTGACGCTACATGATGCTTCGTGGAGCTTTGCAGACCATACAGAGTAGTCTGTGGGGTTTACATGCAGGCTCTAGCATGGGTATGCACACTATCCTACCACCAGAGCCGATACGACTGCGTGTAGATTGATAGAGTGAGCCATTGGGCATAGGTTGAGATAGTCTCTCACCTAGTTTCTTTTACATACTAGTAGTTTAGCTAGTAGGCCTCACTTATCGGTGCATCACCTTTAAGTGGGAGGTTGTTGGGGTAAAGGCACTCAAACACGTGTGTACATACCCTTATTTTTCATTACATATGAAAATAAGGAGCTCCTCACTAACTTGTTCTTAGGGCTACTCCACCCACATCGGCTTGTGCTTCTTCTCCCCTTCCTCGCACGCATCGCACCGCGCATGCACGCACGCATGTGCGCACACGTCAGAGTAGCTTCCGATTTGATTGAAATGATTGATGCTTACTAGGCCCTTCCAAGTTACATTTTGAAACACAACCCAAAAGGGCTTGGTGAAGACAAACGGAAAAGTTTCAAGAAGAGGGATTTGTGCCATGGTGGGCATTTTGTGGTTGGGCTGGTTTGAGAGCATGAGACTCTCAAAGCATGTCTATTAGACTCACATTCAATGTTTTTGTATTGTAAGAATGAGGTGAGGTAGTTGTATGTATAGCAGTACCTGAATACAAGTCACATTACATGCTACTACACATTCTTATTTCTTTCAGACACGCATGCAGGCAGCATGAATGCATCCAGAGCTCCAAGTTAAAATTATGTATATACTCTCCAAGGCTTGCATGGTTGATCATTGATCAACCATTCGCTTTGTATGTAGACAAAGGAAAATGGATCTTTCATGAGATTGTTTGCCTAGGGCTACTGGAAAACAACATTCGCATAATTAAGTGTTAGCCCAAGGCTGCTATAAGAAATTGTAGAGCTTTGCGATGCTTTGGTCTACCTATAAGCTACTTTTAAAAGCAGTTTTTGATGAGCATTTTGTGTGTTATGGTTCAACGTATGCAAAGCAAGGATGTCTCCTCTCCAAACATAGTCTCTTGGCTGCATTCATGAATATACAAGATACTTATTTATTTTTGCATAGAAAAATAAGAGTGCCCATGCAATGTTGCAATAGCTTGTTCCTTGTCGTTCTTTAACTTCACATCCCATCCTTTCATATACTTATGGATGCAAATAGTAAAGTCGCTCATAAGGCTTGTATGAAAATTCTGTAGTAGGTGGACTTAGTTGGACAACTTGGCCATTGTTGAAGTCGATGTGCACTATGCAAAATGCACCCCTATAGTATGAGTGCTTTTGTACACTCCAATCAATCTCTCTATGTCCCCCTCTCTAATCAATTCTTGGTTTGTGGAATGTCTTGCTTCAACTAGATCTTTCCAACTTGGCTTTCAAAATGTTGTCCAATATGCATCCATTATGGGTCAGTGAGGACAAATAAATCTGCTTTCAAGGCTACCAATTCATAAGTGTTGAGCACCTAGCTATTGTGGGGACTGAAGGGGCCCTTCAAAATTTCATTTTAAGAAATTATTCTCCAAGGTAAGATGAATACGTGGATGAAATTTGTAGATAACAACTCCCTTTCAATTTGCATTTCAAAATCTCAGTTTGAGGGTGATCATGATGGATAGGGTCCCAACTAGTGTGAGGGGTGGTTAGGAATCAAATGTAAAGGTGTTTGAACCATGCTTCTATTTATCAAGGTTTGTGTCAAAACATTAAAGTGTCACAAGCAAGGCACTTTCTAATTACTAATGTCCATAAGGACGTCGTCCCTCAATTATAGCCTTTGCAAATTAAACAGCCTTAAAGCTAGAAGTCATAGCCACAAGAGTACACCCACAAGGTAGAGGATGTTGAGTTCTAGATTATGGGATGCGGGACGGATACATTGTTAGGAAGCTGGCAAGGCCACAACACAATTAACAAGTGGAAGGTTCTTGCGATTCAACATAGACTTTCACAATATTCCATGGTTTGTATGAAATTCTCAAGGACATACAGTTTTATGTAGGTATGTTTGTCTATTGAAGACGAGAATTATTTTGCTCAAAAATATATATCATATGTGGCTAATTAATAATACCATGTCTCATGGATAGTCATAGATCTCTCAACTAGACATGTAGAAACAATTGATTCGCCTCTAAATAAAAAGATCATAAATGGATGTACTCTTTGACTAGCTATTGTTGTCTCGATATGTAGTGGAATTCTCTAAATTTGAGTTATACCTTATCAAAAGAATAGATGGATGAGAGTGGTTTCTACTACAACCTAACACTAACATAAATATGCAATCTGTACAACCATTTTCTTTGTTATGTCAGTCTTACTTGTGGCTTTTAATTTGTTTGAACTTATGGTATAATTAGGATAATCTATCGAGCATCTATCCAAGGATCCTGTTGCAGATGTATAGCAACCCCCTTGGCCTTTCATTTAGACATTGAGAGAAGCCCTTGTATTTTGACTCTATTACAAAATTAGGCATTATTAGATGTTGATTTTGTGACATAGGAACCAACCTCAAGAAGTGATTGTGACGATGCCAACCCTAGGAAGAGATTCTTCTAATATTCATTGAGACATAAAACCGCACATTGCATAAGAAAAACTTTCGGGTGGTCCTGCCATCCTCATCAGCACTCAAATCGTCAGGTACTTCTTCTTGCATAATGTATGGCAGACAAGGAACCGCCGTGTGTTTGAACGAGGTCTTGAGGTGGCAAGCTTCGCAGAAATTATACAAGAAAGCAAAGTGCTAATTTGGATGCTCGGGCGCAAGCAACACTCGGAGGATTGGTCTAGGACTACTTGTGCCTTGTTGTCAGCAGAGGGTATGCCTAGGATGGGGGAAAATCTTGGCTATCGGTAATTAACAGATCGCAGAAGAACATGATAATGGACCTTTTGTATCAAGGATACTGGGGCGAGTTGGTTGGGATCGCTGCCGATGTAATTATGGTCCCTGGATGATGTCTGGCTCAGCACGAGCATGACAAGACATTGTAATTTTTTTGTTGATTAATATAATTCACTCACAATTGTGAGTTTTGAAAAATAAAAAATAAAAAATACAAGGTAAAGTTTTTACGGTGGCCTCAAGAAGGCAATATTTTTAGTTGTAATAAATTTTGTGTGTGTGTGTGTGTGTGTGTGTGTGTGTCATCAAAGTTCGAGAAAAATCATTTTGAAAAACATACAAAATTCCCTTTGGGTAGATTCAAAGAAGAAATTTTACAAAATAATCGGTATTTTTTGTAATTTTACTCTATTTTTATTTAAAAAATCGAACATTGGTATGTGTGCATGTGTGTGTGTGTGTGTGTGAGTGAGTGAGTGAGAGAGAGAGAGGGGGCGAGGTAGTATTGGAAAAAAATCGGGGTCCAATGTATTTTAATCGGCTAAAATTGTAAAATCTCAATTATATTTTGAGCTTGCTTTTAAAAAAATCAAGAAATTTACACAAGTTTTAGTGTTATTACCAGCAAAAGCTTCAAATTTTGACCTAAAAATCAAAAGAATTACCCTTATTTCCATCAGTTAGAGAGAGGGAGAGGATCTTCTTTATACATTTTTAATGCCTCATATCAACACCAATATAGAGACACCTTTTAAAAACACTAAAATGAAGAAAAAATTGTATTCTATGTAATCAAATGGTGATGAAAAGACTAAAGTGCAAACAAAGGGTACATTACATTTAATGTGATAGTAAAACTTTTGGTGGTGAGAGATTCGCATGTTTTCTCTAGCAACTCCTCTATATGGCCTTCTTAGGCCAAAAATTCAAAAGTACAATGAGCACATGCAATTTATCACTCATGTTCTCAATAGAGCCATTTGAAATAATAGTCTAAAGCACACCATTTAGGTTCAAGACAAGCGTTACATTTTCAAGTGGCTTTCTTTCACTATGCTTTGCAAAAGGCCTTACTTATGTATGTTGACAAAACCAAGCATGATAGGACCATAATACTATATATATAGTTGACTTGCTTGCCATCCATTGTTGTAGGTTTTTCCTTTTTGTCATCCCTTCCTTATTGTTTTTGGCCTTCAAAAGGCCATAGGAGAGTGGGTGGAGAATTGGTGCACTTTTTTTTGGACCGTTGATTAAGAATCACAAATTGGCGACACATGTCAGGTGAGCTTGTTTTATAATATATATGGATTTTTCCATCATTTCAACATGGTCCCTTCTTTTAATGCTTAATTGACTTCTTTGTTTAATAAAGGTTATATTTTCTTTTTATAATGTAAATGGGTCTTTCCATCATTGTAATTTGGTCCCTTTATCTAATGCTCACTTGACTTTTTTTTTTTTTTAAATCTTTGTTTAGTTTATAAGTTCTATAAAGGTTATATTTTTCTTTTATAATGTGAGTGTCTCTTTTCATCATTGTAATTTGGTCCCTTTATTTAATGCTCACTTGATTTTTTTTAAATCTTTGTTTAGTTTATAAATGGGTCTCTTCGTTTAAGGATCTAATTACTTGCTTGTCAAGTTTTTTATTTTGTACATATTTTTTTCTTGTAAATTTTTTTTTCATTTACAGACAATTTCTAATTAAAATTTTATAAATTGTCCTTAAATGAAAGAATTTTTTTACCATTAAGATTTTTTTTTCAGCTTTTGGTTTTGATATGCAAATGTCTCCTTATTACTTTAGTGCATGTATTATTATTAGGGATTTTTTTTTAAAAAAAATCACAACTAAGATTTTTTTTTCAACTTTTTGTTTTGATATGTAAATGTCACCTTGTTACTTTAGTGCATTTATTATTATTAGGGATTAGGTTTAGACATTTTCAATATTCATTTCTATCCTAAAGATATTATGTATTTATTTCATTTAATAACATGCATCATTTTATTGTGTAGTTTGTTTTATTGATATATTTATACAAGAATTAGATCAATTCCTAAACTCTCACTAATATTTTATATGTTTTATGTTTTCATGAGGTCAATTAATATAACACTCATACATAAGGGCATAAAGAAAAGCGAAGATTTTTGGTGCAATTTCTCTATCGTTGAATTGAATTGTTGGATGTTCTCCATGTGGCATTTGAACGTTTTTGGATTTTAATGTGTGCATATGGGAGTGCCCCCCCCACTCTCTCACTTCGTTGGAGTCGAGGTCTCTCTCTCTCTCTCTCTCTCTCTCTCTCTCTTCTAGAGGCCGTCGTAAATCTTTACCTTGTTTTCTTTCCTTTATCAAGCTCTATCACTTACCTTTAACATGGGTCATTACTAATCTTTATCCTGCCCCCCCCCCCCCCCCCCAACAACCCCAACACAAAAAAAAACCAAAAAAAAAAGTGACAAGGTATTATTTAAAACTTCTAGTGGGTTTATCTCTGTGGTTTTATCATGTGGCTCATTTTGCATTCCATTACCAAGGTTACCTAGCCTTTAAAATGACTAACTTAAGTTGATTTGTTGCAATTATCCAAGGCATATAATAAGGTGACTATCTTAAGTCGATTTGTTGCAATTATCCAAGGCATATAATAAGGTAACTATCTTAAGTTGATTTGTTGCAATTATCCAAGGCATATAATAAGGTGACCATTTGTAATTATACTTGAATTCTTACCCTCTATCGCCTTTAATTTCTTGTTCTCTGATCATCAAATGATAGCACGTGATTTTGCCTCTCATAACTCTTCTATGCTATGAGCAATAAGACTATGCTAACTCAATATTGATCTTTGAATGCTTGTGTGTGCTTTCTTAAGTCATTTTCTTTGCTTATGCATGATGCTTTGAGAGTCTTTGTTCAGATTAATATAGATAAGAGTGGGATTCAAGCTTAACATGTGCATCAAAGCATTGGTATCATCTTCTTTGTGATTTTGGAGCTCTATTCTACTCCATTGTTGCAAGGGATTGAGGGAACACGACCAACGCTTAAGCCATGAGAGCATGAGCTTATTACCAAAGGGATTTGGGGATTTGGAGCTAGCATTAGGCCGAGGCAATGGAGTTTTAAGATAGCTAGATGCATGGTTACACATGTGTATCCCGAAGCTTAGGATTAGCTAACTCTAGTTCTAGCAACCACCAGCTAGCTTGGGCTCATGGCCATTGCATCTCTAATTTGAGAATTTGGGAGATTCTCAGTCTAGTTGGTGCAGAATACCCATTAAGATTGCATAGTCACCCACTCATGAAAAAGATAAAACCAAGATAAACACTCAAATAGAGCCTCTTTCTAAGATAGTTATACCTTCATCATCCCACAATCAAACAACCCATGAAGCCTCTACATCAAAAGACAAATCCAAACTGGAAAAATGGAAGCCAAAGCAAACATTCTATCAACCAAAATTTCCCTCTCATAGACCTCAATGGGAAAAACACAACCACCAATCATATGCTAGTTCCCAAGGAACACATCACTATCAAAGATCCTACTTGAATACATTCAAAGAAAAAAATTCAACATGGAAAATTCAAATGCATCAATCACTGCTCAAGGCTACTTGTGGAAAATTTAATATGCTTGTCCCAAAAAGCAAAAGATAGCAGCCTATAATTACCCATCTCAAGAACCTCCAAAGTTATGATCACAAAGGAAGGACACCTTGGTACCAAAGAGAGAACTAAACAAGGTTATATAGCACAAAGGACGTACACTTTGGTACCAAAGAGAGGACTAAACAAGGTTACATAGGAAAATCTATAGAAGGTCATAGAAAAGGCCACCTATGAGCAAAGAACATAAGTCAAGCTACTAGATGCAAGGATTTCAAGAATGCAATATGAAAATTTGGTTACCTAAATCACAAAGTAGTTATACATCATTCGCTACTCTTTTTGAGGACCAAAGCTATGAACATCTAGAAATTATTTTTTTAGACCTCAAATTTTTAAAAATTCAAGTTGACATGCAACCAAATGTGTTTTTGTTTGGCATAACGGTCTAGAGTCAAGAGAAATTGAGCTACCAAATGAGTAAAGTGTCAGATCCAAGCTTTAGGTGGTAAAATTTTTCTATGGTCCCTGAGTCTAGAAATATGGTCTATAGCTCAAGATGGAGAGTTGAGCATATTTAAATTCACATTGCTCATGCTGGAATAGGTGATCATAAGAGTCCAAGTCTATTATTTTAATTGGTGGAAAAGCCAAAGTGGGCCATAGACTGGAGAAACCTCATCTACGGAACCCTTCTTGTGAGTGGTGAAATCTTGTAAAGCAAACATGCATTTATACTTGATATCTACACTGACTCCTCGAAACATGCATCAATACTCTTCTCTCGCACAACATACTTTTAACATGCAATGTTTGTGTAAGCATAAAGAATGTCTTGTCTTTGGACATTTGCATTAGGCACCATTCGTGAGTTCCACCTACACAAATGACATCGACTCAAAATCAACTTTGACAACATCATTACCTAAACCACATGGGACTTTTACATGCTGACTTCAAATAAATTTACTATCTAATTAAATCTTCATCACATCTTTCAATAGTAGCCATGGCAGATATAAGTACTTTACTTCAAAGCTATCCAATTACTTTAAAACCCAAGTGCTTATAATCTATATTTACATATACCAACAACTTTTTTTTCCCAACGTTCTTTTTTCCTTTTGTCATCCAGGTATTCAACACCTAACATACATCGCTATATTAGAACATTGCAAAACGATCTTGCATATATTTTCTTGTGCATACTTTTCCTTTTTTGATAAATCTTCTAAGACCTTAATCCTTAGAAGAATCTCGAGTGTTCTAAGTTCAAATACTTTCAAATACGATATACAATGAGAGGGGGAACATAGATTTTCTCTCAACAACAATGCTACACAATTGGCAAAAAAATAAAACTTCAGCTACACCAAAAGCTCAACAACATGTAGAAAGCAACTATAATCAACCTCATAGAGTCTTGAAACCTTCATTCAAATAGCAACATAATATATTCAACCTCATAGTCTTGAAACCTTCATTCAACCTCATTGAGTCTTGAAACCTTCATTCAATACCAACATCCAGACAAGAAACAATAACATAACCTTGATTGATGACAACTATGGCTCTAATGGCTCCAACTATGACAAGTTCTTGTACACAAGGTTGACAACTATGGCTTCAACAACTATGATTTGCAAAGGCTGGTCTAGGTTTCTACTATGGCAACCGATGGTGTAGCAAGAGAGTGTAGAAATTTTAGGCATTTTTTGAACTAATTAACAACTTGTTAGAAAATAGCTTTGTATGACTGCTTTACAACATGAATTGTGATTGATGACATGGAATAATGTGTGCCAATTTTACTCTTTACCCTTCTCTCAAGGTACTTGCAGTACCGTAATTGTTAAGGACCTGGTCATATAAGACATATTTATTAGTAACTGATAACCCATGTGAATGTTGAAAGTAATGCCACATGCCTTCAAGATGCAAGCATAGGTGGTTGCATTTGGAGACTAACCATTGCTTCACATCCTCAAAAAATAACCCAAAAGTTTGTGTCCTACTCTTGTTGGCCATATATTGCAATTAGTATATTCCAAGGGGTAACATTCTAGACAAGATGATTGTCTTTAAATCTCCACCTTCACATAGATGTCAAAAAAGAACTACCAAGTGCTATTATCTTCTCTTGCACTCTTGTGATTGTGATGGTGCCCATACAACAAGCAATCCCCCTAGATTATTCAAGGAGCTCATGTCTCTCGAATGTTGTGGACTGATGCAATTGAATTTCACATTTCACTTTTTCCTTAGTTACTTTGCATGATATCAATCATTGGAGAATACTTAGGCCATGAGAGTGGTTCATCTAGTCAAGTAAAAGAAATCATTATATTCAAATGTTCTATCGGCTTTTTGTGATAGTGATCAAATTAGCTAATAAAGACCTTTAATGTACTGCCTTCTTGGGCCAAATCTACCAACGTTTTAAAACCCTGTGAGAAAGGGTCACATGTTTATATATGTAAAAGTGTTGCACACTCTATGAAAATTATTTTCGGACCCATCTCACAGACAATTTGTAAGTGGGAAATTATGAAATGTGATTAAAAGGCTACATTTTAGTTGGAAGGGTCGATTGATCCCAAGCACTTGTGTAGCGTTTATTCATCATTTGAACCTTGCAAGGTTGGAAAAAATCAAAGTTAGGAGGTGCCTATATTACTTATAATTTCCAAACATGGCTTTCAAATGACCACAAAAAATGCAGTGCATGCTCACATGCTTGCAGTGCCCTCAAAAAAAGAAAATACCATCGATAAGTATGGCGGCAAGGTGGCACAATCCTCACCCAATAAACCATAGGGAATGTGCCCTTCCCTTGTATACTTATTTTTTCCTCAAGTAAAAAAATTGTGATATGCTTCTCCTTCGATGTTGGAGGGTCAATTTTTTTTAATATCTAGGATGCATGGAAAGGAATTCATTACCTTCAAAATAGATCGACCTACCAACTGGTCCCTTCTCTATTTTAAGTACGACTCTAAGAACTACCTGTCACTCCTCCCTTCAAGATGAAAGCATAGCTAAATCCATTATGAGAAGGGATGCCATTTTGTACCTCTTGAAAACATTCAAGGGCTTTCTTGTCCTACCCATGAATTTTATATTTTACAATCACTACATTTGAAGAGACATCATGGAGTGGCAACTCATTTAACACTTGTTGCGTGGAGGCAAGCATGCTGCACTTGGCATATACTAACTAATGTGTTTCGAAAAATTAATGCTCACTCCATAGCAAAAAGGCAAGGCCACGTTAGGATGTTTTCACAATTCCCTCTCAGTTATCCAGCAAGTAAGAAGATGCTTGAAATTTAGCTACTTTGGGTCTAGCCCTATTTCAAAATATGAAGATTTGTGGTCATGAAAAAACAATGTCGAGCCATACTCACTGTAATAGTGCCCAACATTTACACTCTGATTTAGGCAAAGATCCCAACCTCCATAGATGTCATAAACCTACCTTCAATGGTCAATGTTGTCCTAAACTCAGTGAAGTCATGAATAGACTTCTTCTTGAGCCTTCCTCCACAAATTTACCGCTCAAGCCAAGACTTCATTAAATACAAAGAAGGTGCTAGAAGTATGTTTGTAGACCCTCTTGCTTAGTTATCTTGACGAAAAAATTAGAAAACTTGGCAAAAGCTGCTTGATTGATTTGATATGATTCTATCCTTTGATTTTCTACATTCGAAGAGGTGACATTTGTGATAAGATTCAAGAAGTTGGTCAAGGTCTTATACTGAACATCATATTTTCACTTGCATCAATTGAGGAGCATCTATCACAAGGAGACTCCCAAGGGTTCTTTTCATGCATACCTAGCAACAAGTCTATGGCCAAAGCTATGTCGCCTAGTGTTTGTCTTGTAGCTCGTGCTACAAAGAGGTCAACAAGATAGTGCATGTCCAATTGCTTTTAACGCACACATAGTTTAAATTTTCACCTTTATTTTGATCTCTTTGTAAGTTGCGATGAGTCATGCTTTTAATAGTATTTTTTGTCAATTTCTAGAATTTCCATGTGGAAATTTGTGGCTGGGTTTAGAGCAAGGCTCGAGAAAAGGTAGGTTCAATTTATTCCAAACCTCCTAAAATCAAATTATGGCAACGTCAAAGTTTCCAAGGAGGACTTGAGGTCGGCATAAATTTCAAGAATCTTAGTTGAAAGTTCAATGTTGTGCCTTGCCAATTTAGAGCTGAGTCGCACTCTATGCGAGTAAGGGTAGTGGGAAGAGGAAGTTCTCCAAAAACAAAAAAGGAGAAATCTCCTGCGTGAGTAGAAACCCCACTATCGTTTTGTTAATACCTCACTTTTTTGAGGGATTAAGCTATATTTATGCGTGAGCCCATCTCTCCTCATTCGTAGCAAAAAAACCACTGATGGAAAGCCATGCAACTAACGGATTTATCTCCACAAATTCTCTTCTCATCCCACTCCCACTAAACACGACCCCTGTGCTTCCTTCTCCCGACTCAGCTATTCAAGCACTGACGGAGAGCCAACTTGACCTCATGACCCATGGAACACCTTGGCACTAAGTAACACCTATACTTAATGCGAGGGGAATACTGGGATCGACGGTCAAGGTTGGGGGACGAAATCTTGATCGCAACATCACAAACAAGTTCACACTTAGTTCACACCGAGTTCACATTGAATTCACACCAAATTTGATGTTGTGTGCAGACCCTCCCCAATTCACACCAAGCTCACACTTTGTTCACGTTGAGTTCACACCAAGTTCACACCAAATTCGATGTGGTGCACATACCTCCCGAGTTCACACACCTAGTTTAAAAAGCGATTGGAAGGCCTGGATTGCACCCGCCTCGCAAGCCTACTGTGGACCATTGATCCCACCTCCCTAGGGAGGTGTCAATTAGTCCCCCTCTTAAATATAGCTATTACTTATTAGTAGTGCTCAGGCGCCGAACATGATCATTGATGACACGTAAGTCAGGAGACAGAAGCGAGTATGTCGTGCCAAACGGAGACTTTACTCGTCACAACGATATAACTTATTACAGGTGTTGAGGCTGCACGGTGTACTGCTAGCACAGCTTACGGATTGTAAAACACTGTTGCAAGACATGGTCAGCTGACAGCAGCAGCATACAGCACGCATCACAGCAGCAAGCGAGAATACACTGCACGGCTGCAGGTATCTCCCTCTCTCCCTCTCTCTCTCTCTCTCACGGACCCTACTTCCCTGGCGTAAATGTGTGGCGCTCTACCTTGTGTAGAGAAGATGCTGTGTCCTTTGTGGAATGCTTGCTGGATACCTCCAGAAGGGGAGTGATCAGGAGGGGCTTTGAACCTAGACATCATGCGATGCAGCTACTGATGTGTATTCTGAATGTGGGTGATCTAATTGAGAGGGAGAGCAAATCCACAATATTTTTTCTGATTCTTATGAAATAGTCTGGAGTACACGCTAAAAAAAGGCAAGGAAACAGACTCTTGTTTTATAGGAATGCAACATCAGAGTATCCTATAGATGTTCGCGAGTCACGACCATCTGAAAAGCGGTGCCTTGCAACTATAACCATGGATGATGGAAAGCAAGTCCACAATGAGACTTTGACTCAGAGTAGGTGGTGCATGATATACTGATGGGTACTCTGACTATGCATATGCCGGCCAAGTGTGATGCTTCCTCAAGGGGAATGTTCTTGAAGCGCTTCCTTTTTGCAGCATGAATGATTAAAATGATTTCTTAATGTGCTGACGACAAGATCAACAAGGCCTAGAATCTTAAGAATGGATGTAGCATGAGGGTATCCTTCTAGATACTAGGTATGTTCACATCCTGAAGGCTGATGTAGGATCACGACCATTGTCCTGGAGAAGGACATTCTTAAAGAGGCTTCAAGACGAGGTATGGTGCTCGCTTATGCACTAGTGGACATGTATGTAATGCTTCTATTTGTTGGCCTAGAGAATTTCTTCTATTTTAAGGTCAACTCCCGGAAGAATTTCCTCTTTTGAGGTCAACGCTTTGAAGAATTTGACAATCTATATGCTTAAAGAGCGCAAGGAATTGTCCGTAGAATGGGAAACCAACAAACAACCTAAGATTTCACAAGGGAAGTGTTGTAGAGGCTTTTTTTTTTTTAAACAACATAATCATCTGCAATGCTTTCATTACATTATATGCTCAAAAAGAACAAGCTCAAGGATTTATTGAAAGGATGCCGTGCAAAGGCATCCTTCTAGATGGACTTCCACAACCACATCGTGACCAAAAACGATGACATTCTAAAGACCTTGCAGGTGAGCAATGACACAATTCTATTATGGCAAAACGTCTCAATGTACCAGCATAAGTCGCCAGCATGCTGTGTTTGTTGAAATCAAGTGTTTGATCTCTTCACCCTCTTGTGCATATCCTCTGATGAATGAATCAAACAGAGCACTGTACAGTTTGAAAAGGGATGTCCTCAAGCACCCATTGTGCCTTTGAAATATCATAGCATTTGCCATACATGTCTAAAACTGTCTTGAATTTGCTTTCCTTTGATTGAGGCTACCGTTGTTGCACATGAATAGGAATCAGACTGCCTATATGAGTGTTACACAACCACTCAAACTTGACAAACGGTTGCTAATTTCAAAACTCGAAGACTTAAGGTTGGGCCTGCAATTAAATCCAAGGTGGGATGTTCGAGACATCAAGGTTCAATGGCTTGAGCCTTGTGCATCCTCAATGAGTGAAGGGCTTGTGTATATAATAGACAATGTGGTAGATTTTGTGTGTAATTGAATGTATTTTCAGTTATGTATTGTTCCTCACAACACACGTTGATTAAAATGCATCTCTCTCTCTCTCTCACACACACACACACACACACACAAACTTGCTCGTTGTGCATGCCCATCTCTGAGTGAATGCTTATTCGATTGCATATTTGTTACCCTGATCGAGTGTCGCTCACTCTTCTCATGACTACATGCTATTTCAGATGGCAAGAAACCTCACCAATTCTGTGGCACGGTGAGGATGGCGATGATGGCGTGGCTGCTGTATCTGTACAACAAAACTGGACAACTTGCTTCCGAGCAACATAAAGGTTTGCCCTTCTGCCCACCATTCTTTCATAGTCTTTGTGGAATCTGTCATGGTCTGCCTAAGATGACCCTGGTCGCTTGATAAGAAGCTCCATGGAGTACGCAGAACTTGCCTCCCCATGTGGTTCACAAGGAGGGGCTCCTCTCGTCTGTGCGACTTGAGTTCATCAGATTTAACTTTCTGGTAGCTTACTACATCATTGGCACAAGATTGGTAGAGCTCTAAATGAAAACAAGTATTATAAACTTGTTTATGATTGCAGAGCTGCGACTTCTTAACCATCTTCTTGTATGACTGCTTTTTAAAACCCTCAGCTGACTGCAAAAAGATCATCAAAGAATCTAAGGGCTATTCATGATAAGATCAAATACTCATACCAGCAATTGTAGCGCATGGCATGTGCTAGAGCAGCATGCAAGAATACACTGCCTCTCTCTCTCTCTCTCTCTCTCTCTCTCTCTCTTTGCACACTTTCTTGGCTTACACGTCCAACTATGAGGCTCTGCAAGCGACCTTATTGCACATTTTTCGGGCTTAAATGTCCAAGTATGTTCCTCTTCCTCACGCACAATGTGCGCTGAGAAGGTCCTTTGTCTCCTGGAATGTGCTGGGTTGATAATAATAACCGCGAAACGTTTCAGACACGAAACGCTGAAACGTTTCACCCAAGAGAGGAGCCTCTGTGAAATGTATGACTGAAATTTAATTTTGGATATATATAGTATTATATAAACACATAATAAGAGGCACCCCCAAAATTTTTAGGCGTTTCAGTAGAGGCGTTTCACCTGCATGCTTAAACGTTTCGAGCGTTTCACATTTCACCCTGGCCGAAACGTGTTTCGCATTTTCGCTGGCCCGGTTGAACAGTTGCAACGTAAGGGCATTTCCTGATACAATAACCCATGCGAGCATTCCTAAAGCCTGTTCCGTGACCAATTCGGCTAATGAGCATGAGGCAAGGGTTTGGGAGTGCTGGCTGGTGTTTTTGGAGACATGTATGAGAACAGAGTTCCTTTGAAAATAGTCGCCTCATGAAATGCTTGTCGAGTGACCAGCTGTGTTTAGAATGTTATGAACTGATGCAGCATGACGCCAATGCAGTGGCTGATGGTATTCTGAGGTGTATGATCTAATTGGGGTAAGGAATGAGGGAGAGGGAATCCGCGATGATTTTTTGATTCTCACCAAGTAGTCTGGAGTATATATGTAACAGACTTGGACACTCCGAGTCAAGAATCAATCACAACAACACCAAATAACCACTTCAAAACAATTCACAAATCTCAATAGATTTGCACTAGCCCGACTGAGTTCCGTGCCTAGAGATATTGGCCCCAAAGACCAGCGCCCCTTTCGGTATTTCTTTATGCATTAATTGATCATCAATGTATAAGAGAGCGGTTAGGGTTTCACTCTCAGACTCTGCGTCTAGATGCTCTGAGAAGTGA
The DNA here is from genome assembly GCF_014529385.1 of Adiantum capillus-veneris. NCBI lineage: Eukaryota > Viridiplantae > Streptophyta > Polypodiopsida > Polypodiales > Pteridaceae > Adiantum > Adiantum capillus-veneris. Next base: position 301,093 of record NC_140944.1, on the reverse strand, counting down.
GTCCTAAACTACTAAATTAAAGGTTACAAGGGATGCCCGAAAGCAGAGCCCCAAAAGCTTCAGAACAAAAGCAAAATGTATATTTCTCTCTCAAACCCTCTTTAGGGTTTTAAAAATAAAACAGATCATTCTCTCTTTCTCCTTAAGCCATTTGCGTAGCCAAAAATCTACAACAGCGTCGCTAAAAAAAAATGTTTTTTTTTTCCACCTTCGTGATTTCTGGAAATATTCGTACACTGTTGCCACGTGGCATGGCCGCCTGCTTTTAGGGTTTCCAGCCAACAATTAGGATTAGGGTTTTAAAAAATTAGGGTTTCTGGCCGAAATTAGGGTTTGTAGGAATTTTAGGGTTTCTGGCAAAAATTAGGGTTTTTGCTGTCGGTAGCCACGTTATCACTTTGTGACATACCCCCCTCTTGAAAGCATTGTAATCGATCGCGATTACGCCTGCAAAATCGACAAAAGCCATAAACCGATCTTAGTAGACACTGACTGTTAGTACCTACGTACTAGGAATACACATCTAGCACATGTACCAATCAACAATCACATCACACGACATCACATGACATTCAACATTCATTCGGATCTTAGACCATGATTTATCGACAATGTAGCTAGCAATCACATCTAGGTCCAATCGGGACCTCATCGATGTCCGATTGATTAACCCCTGTTGCAACCATGTCTATTCGAGATCAATCAGACCAAAATGCTGCAGTCATTTCGTCTATCAGTTCTTGCCTTAAGAGAAGTCAAGAACAAATCAGTATCATAATCAAGAATTCCATTTCATAAAGTCATCCAGTAGAATACTGTCAGCTCTCAGTATCGTTGAAGCTCACAGAGACATCAGTGACTTTAGTAACAAAATCAAGGCATCTGTTGACAAAGGAGCGGAGTAACTCCCCTCTTGTGCATCCCACTGCACCAGATCTTCGGCCAAGCTGAATTTCCGAGTTCCGTTTGGAGTAGACTATGCTAAACCAAAGCAGTGAGGTCAAGTTTCACAATCCGAGGAGTATCTGCTAGGTCCTCCTCCTCCATCCACTTCGCATGAAATGCAGGAAAGTTCTTGAACTTAACCAAGAATCGCCTTCGGACTTTACCTTTCTTCGTATCCCTACGCGCCAAAATCTGTTCAGGAACAAGGATCTCCTCGTTTTCTTCCACTTCAGCTCCCCATCATCAAGCACATCACCCTTAAAAGGTTTCAAGAGATCCACATGGAATGCATTGTGAATCCTCCAAGTATCTGGCAGTTTCAATCGGAAGGAGACATCATTTATCTTTTCAGTAAGCTGGAAAGGTATATAGTATCGTATACTAAGCTTTGGAAAAAGCCTCTCCTTTCCCTTTTTCTCTCTTAGACGTGCCTTCTCAAAACGTAAGAGTACCCAATCATCCTCCTTCAATTTCAAGTCGCGACGATGGCGATCCGCTGCCTTTTTCTGTCGTTCTTGAGACTTCTGCAAAGTCTCGCGAACCTTGGCAAAAGTCGTATCCAAATCTCGCGAATATTCATCCGCTTCAAATATCTAATCTTTCGTGCTCAGGAAGGATGGAATCTTCACAGCACTTTCAACAATCTCAAATGGCGTCTTCCCCGTCGAAGAGTATCTTGTTATTGTAGGCAAATTCCACCAAAGGTAAGTTCTTTTCCCATTGAGTCTTCCGATCCGAGATACAAGACTTCAATAAATCTAAAACCACTGAATTGGCAATCTCAGATTGCCCGTCAACCTGCAAGTGGAACGATGACGATAACTGCAACCGCGTGCCAATGTTCTCCCAAATTGCCTTCCAAAACAAACTCATAAATCTGGGGTCTCTGTCGGAGACAATCGTTTCAAACGTGCCGTGTAATCGGAAAATCATCGTGATCATTTTGTGTTCTCGGGAGATCACAAATGAAATCCATTGCAATACTTTCCCAAGGGTGGGTGGGTATGGGTAAAGGCTGTAACAATCCCCGTGCCTTATGCCTGTCAAACTTGACCTTCTGGCATACTGCGCACAAACTCTTCCACATCCTTTTTGAGTCTCGGCCAAAAGAAGTATCTCTCTATCCCTTTCATGGTGGTGGCAATGCCGCGGTGACCCGTAAAAAGGTGGACAGTGGCATTCAATCATAACCTTTTCCCTCAACGGCTGTGTAACGCACAACATGGATTTTCTCATCAAGTAGCCTTCCCGAAGGGAGTATCCTACTACTGTCTCCCCATCCCGTATCCGTGTAAAAATATCTGCAAAATCTGTATCTGTGACATACTGGTCGACCATATCCTCGAATCTCCCATGATGTATCGCGGAAAAAGCCAAAACTAACGGCTTCCAAGACAAAGCATCTGCCACCACATTCTTCTGTCCCTGCACATAAACAATCTGGAAGTGAAACTGTGACAAGATGTTCGCCCACCGCATCTGCTTTTCCGAAAGCTGCTTCTGTGACAAGAAGTAGCGCAAACTTTGATGGTCTGTAAAGACAGTAAAATCCGTTCCGAGTAGGTAATGCCGCCACTGAGTAAGAGCATGGATAACCGCCAAAAGCTCTTTCTCATATATTTATGTTGTCATCTCCGGCCTAGAGAACAATCGGCTCTCGTAAGCAATGACATGGCCATCTTGCATCAAGACCGCACCTAGACTACGACCACAAGCATCACAATATACTTCAAATGACTTTTGCAAGTCCGGCAAAGTCAAAACTGGTTCCGTAGTCAATTTTTCTTTCAATGTCTGAAAGGCAGTCACCTCTGTGGATCTCCACGAGAAAGGGACTCCTTTTTGTATCAAGATATGCAAAGGGGAAGCAACCTCTGCAAACTTCCGAATGAACCGTTTGTAGTACGAACACAGTCCCAAGAAGCTTCCAACTTCATGGACTTTCTTTAAATCGGGCCAATCACGAATAGTGCCTATCTTGGTTGGATCCATTTGCACTCCTGCTGTTGAGACAAAGTGTCCCAAAAAAAAAAGTGTATCTCTGAAGCAGATGATCTCTGTGTTCTGCCTCATTCTTGGAGAAAACAATGATATCATCAAAGAAAGTGCCAACAAACAGCCTGTACTCTCGAAAAAAAATCATGTCCATCATCCGGTTAAATGTCGCAGGAGCATTGGTTAAGCCAAAAGGCATCACCAAAAACTCAAATAACCTAAAAGTAGGCCGAAAGGCTGTCTTGTAGACGTCTCCCGGCGCGATTCGGATCTGATGATATCCCCTCTTCAGGTCAAGCTTGCTAAAGCACGAGGATCCCTGTAACTTGTCGAGTATATCATCGATCCTAGGAATCGGAAATCTGTTCTTGATGGTGATTTTATTGAGATCTCTATAATCAATGCACATTCTCCACGATCCGTCTTTCCTCAAATCCAACAACAGTGGAGAGCAATACGGTGAAGTACTATGTTGGACAAGACTCTTTTCCAAGAGGTCTTTCACTGGGTTCGTAATCTTTTCATTCTGTACTCGGCTCACACGGTAAGGTGGCCGGTTGGGTGACGTGCTTCTAGGTATCAGGTCAATGGTATGATCTTCAAGCCCTCTAAAAAGCAATCGGCATGAGTGTGGAGAAAAATCTTGGCGTTGTTTTGTTCAGGTCAAAACATATTCAACTTTTATCCATCGTTCGGTTCTCTCCCAAAAGAATGAGTAAAGAAATTGAAGTTTATCAAGTACAATCTTTGAGCCCTTGATTTATCAAAGTCGCTTTCTTGGCCCGGCAGTCAACCACGGCGTAGTTCTTGTGGTACCAAAGGATCCTGAGTAGAACGTCACTCGCGTGCCCTGAACACCCCTGTCATTGCAAACGAAGTTTGCCAATGCTCGGTGTAATGGCAACATCCCATCCGACTGCCAGTCGAACTACCTCCGCCTGTGACGTCAGTCTGTCGGCCGTAATTCCAAATGGAGCCGCCAATTCCAAGTGAAAAGAAGTTGGCCCTGGCTCCTTCAAAAGAGCTTCCTGATCCAAAAAAGCGACAAAGTTCGTACTTTCATTCATTAGATTCGGTGCAGGTCCCACGCCATGTGATACTAGTTTTGCTTTTCTATTTGCCTTTTTTGTCACGTTCCTCAGTTGCTCTCGAACTCTCAAGCCTGTCGTCGTCTTTATCATTCTGTTCTTTCTGTGGCTTTTCAGGGCACTTCGCGGAGATATGTCCATGTTCCCCGCATCCAAAGCACTTCCCCTCTCTGATGAAGCGAACTCTCTCCTCAGGAGTAAGCTTGGGTCGTGCATCCTTTTTCTTTGGATTGCTCTTTGTTCTTTTTACTTTCATTCCCAGAAGTCTGTTCGGCTCGTTGTGTCATGGCCTCATCTGTGGGGTAGGTTAGATTGCCAGAGTGAAAGGCAAAGCCCCTCTTCGCATGACTCATCAACTCCTTAATAGAAGCTGACTTCTGTTCCAAGCAGTGATCTCGGATCTATGTAGGTAGACCCAAGGTAAACCGCTCAATCTGTTCTTTGAACGAGATCTTCTTGAATGAAGAGGCAGGTAGAAAAGAGCTCCAAAATCTTTCACAGTAAGCATTGATTGTATCTTTCTTGGTCATCCGAAGATGGTTCCAAGCAGCTCGTATATCTCGTTCATACTCCTGCATCAACCAAGAAGAAATAAAAAGCTTCTTAAATTTCAGTAATTTAACTGGCGCAGTCTTGTTTAAAAGAAGCGTGGACCACCAAGTGCAAGCATTCCCCTTAAAGTAAGAGGCAGCTCTCCGAATCTTGGAGTGCTCTGAGTAGTGTCCTCCCGCGAAAGCGATGTCAAACTGTTGTATAAAAGACAAAGCCTTCGAAGCGTCCGAGTATCCTGAAAAAGTATCAAACTTGATCGAGTGGCCACCTTCCTTAAACTCTCGGACTTTCTTGCTTTTTATCTTCGAGAAAGTCATACTGGTTGGCTTGGTAAAAATTCTTCTTATTCGCATAAAAGTTTCCGTCATCGGAATCTGAGCCGTCTGTAGACGAGTCCTCAGTAGAACTGTCAGTCTCTGGGTGAGATTTAGCCTTCTTTGCCTTTTTCTAGCCCTTTCCGAAGCTTTGTTTCTTGCTTCGCTTTTGACCTTTTCTGTCTTCTTCGCTTGAATCTGAAGACCTGGAAGAACTGTCAGAAGAAGAAGAAGAAGAAGAAGAAGAAGAAGAAGAAGAAGAAGAAGAAGAACTGGCTACTCCTTCAAATCGAACATGCTTCTTTTGTTTCTTTGCCTTGTCGAATGTCGATTGACGACCCAAATATCCTGGGAAGTCAGTGCCTTTCTTCTGCTTTTTGCCGTGCTTTTTGGCTTTCTTTTGCACGTCAAAAGCTGAGCAATCCGTGCGTCAACCATCTCTTGTAATTCCTTCTCTGAATACTGTTTGTGATCAAAAGGTTTCTTGAGAGCGGTTTTCAAGGGTGATGTAGTGGTTTTCTGCCACTGCGCATGCACTTCCTGAAAAGAAGTTTCGCTCATATATTTTGCCAATTTCGGATCCTTCGCAAAACTGAGCATCATCTTTGTTGCATCGCCTATCAATTGATGACGCTTCATCTCTCTTTGCTCCGCCTGAGTAGGCCGAGGCGGGCCATACTCTCTGCCGGAATCTTCGTTGTGATCCCTGTCCGCATCTCCAGATGCAAAGAGAGTCGACTGATCCTCTCTGAAGCCATAGGTGCCACGGGAAAAAAAAATTGGGGATCGAATTTCCCGTAGAAGAGAAATCGTCCGTGCTCTGATACCACTGTAACAGACTTGGACACTCCAAGCCAAGAATCAATCGCGACAACACCAAATAACCACTTCAAAACAATTCACAGATCACAATAGATTTGCACTGGCCCGGCGGAGTTCCGTGCCTAGAGATATTGGCCCCAAAGACTGGCGCCCCTTCCGGTATTTCTTTATGCATTAATTGATCATCAATGTACAAGAGAGCGGTTAGGGTTTCACTCTCAGACTTTGCGTCCAGATGCTCTGAGAAGTGAGCCCTAAACCACTAAATTAAAGGTTACAAGGGATGCCCAAAAGCAGAGCCCCAAAAGCTTCAAAACTAAAGCAAATTCTATATTTCTCTCTCAAACCCTCTTTAGGGTTTTAAAAATAAAGCAGATCATTCTCTCTCTTTCTCCTTGGCCATTTGCGTAGCCAAAAATCTGCAAAAGCGACGTCGCTAGAATTTTATTTTATTTTTTTTTAAATCACCTCCGTGATTTTCGGAAATATCCGTACACTGTTGCCACGTGGCATGGCCGCCTGCTTTTAGGGTTTCCAGCCAGCAGTTAGGATTAGGGTTTCCAAAAATTAAGGTTTTTGCAAAATTAGGGTTTGCAAGAATTTTAGGGTTTTTACTGTCGGTAGCCACGTCATCACTTTGTGACAATATACCCAAAATGGACAAGAAAAGTGGCTCTGATTTCAAACAAGGTTGTACCGTACGTACATACATATGGATTCTCTCGGTACAGTACAACCGTACAATACGGATCCATACCGTACGGATTGTACAACTTTTTTCAAAACAAAAAATCATGGTCGGATTATCTCTGTGTGCTCACTTGTTTTAAATGAGGGTCTTTTTAGCCCTTTAACTATAGTTTGAAGGTTGCTTTATAACAGTAGTCACTGCAGAGAGGGGCCAGTACCGTCATGCCTCGCGAAGCCATTTAATTGTGGAATTCATTGCTTATAAGTTCTTGCAATGAGCAGTGATTAATTGTCACTTTGTGGGATTGAAATTTGAGATCATATCATCGTACAAGTCACATATGTATGCATTCATGGTAACAGGTATTGTGCATTTGTCAAGTGTATAGGTGGCAAGTGACAAGTAACTTGATTGATGTTCGGGGCAAGTAGGTCTCTCCAATGCGCTATATAGAGTGAATAGTTTAAATATTTGTAGGTTTCTATTGTGAAATTCCTATTTTTCTTTATTTTTTTAAGTTTCTTCTACCAATGGTGGGTATTTTTACGTACCTTATATCTCAATCCATATAGGATTCATACCTTATGTACCGAATTTGTACCGTATTTTACCACCTTGGAACTTTCAAAGGAACGCAAGAAAAGAGTGTTTTCATAGATAGAATAACCTATACGACTACCTTGAAAGCAAGAGTGCCTCCAATACTAGCCATAGACAATGGAAAAAAGAATTCACGAATGAGATTTTGGCTGAGTAGGTAGCATATAATGGCACTGCTCTTTTCAAGAGGTAACTATGTACAAGATTTTTTTTTGCAACATCTTGTTTGCAATGCGTGATCACATCATATGCTCAAAGGACAAGCTCGACAAGCTTTAGAATGTATCGAACAAGTGCATTGCAAGGGCATACTTCCAAAAGGAGGACATATGTGTGCATCCTAATGAGTGCACAATGATTGAAGCCATGCAAACATACGAAAGAAAATTTGCAGCAAAGTATTTAGAGAAGGAATTACAAGAGGTGGTTCATGCTATTGACGTTCCATCTCTTCAAGTTCGTACTGAGTAGGCCGTGGTGGCCCGTACTCTTCCTTTGTTTGATCATGAAAATCTTCTTCGTGATCTCCTCCCGCATTCGCAAATGCAGAGAAGTCGACTGATTCTTGTTGGAATCCATAATGTCGCGAGAAAAGGATCGGATTTCTCGATAGAAGAGAAATCGTCCGAGCTCTGATACCACTGTAACAAACTTGGACACCCCAAGTCTAGATTCTACCGCGACACAGCACAGATTCACTTTAAACAATTCACAAAAGTCGACACGACTCGGCGTAGTTCTGTGCCAAGAGATACTGGCCCCAAGGACTGGCGCCTCTTTCGGTATTTCTTTTTATATTAATCTGTGTTCAAAGTACAAGAGAGTCGACAGGCACTCACTCTCAGACTCTGCGTCCAGATGCCCTGAGTAATGACGCCCAACTCACTTATTTATTGGTACAAGGGATGTCCAAAAGCAGAGCCCCAAAAATCTCATCTCAAAAGCAAAGTTTCCAAAAACAATTGGTCTTTCAAAGCTTTTAAAATTTAAAGCATTAAGCCCGAAAAGCTTCTCAACGCAATTTTTGGAAATCCGTACAACTATCAGCGTAAGAAGCGGGATGTCTGTACAGCTGTCCGTACAGCCTGCCACGTCAACATGTCAGTGCGTTTTGTGGCAGATTTTTCGTTGACTGCCACGTCAACCTGTCGACGCATTTCAAGGGTCCGTACAGGGCCTACCACGTCACCAGTTTGTGACAGATGTCCCGAAAACTATGTTTCGTACACCATATGGACATTACCAATTGTTGGTCTTACCTTTTGGATTGACCAACGCTCCCGTAACTTATCCTAAATAGGACAATGGGATGCGTTTTTGTGCAGATTACAAGGGTCTCAACGAGGTCACCATCAAGAGTAAGTCTCTGCTATCGAGGATGGATGGTCTCATGAATCAACTCTGAGGTGCGAGATATTTCATCAAGATTGATCTTCGGATTATATACCGATACAACTGCGTGGTGTCACGAAATCCACGTTTTCGTACACAATACGAACATTACCATTTTTGGTCTTACCTTTTGGAGATGACATACTTATTTATAGTCCGACACTCGAGGAACATTTGCAACACCTTCGGCTCGTCTTACATAATTTATGACGAGAGATATTTAATGCGAAGCAATCAAAGTGCAAATTTTTTCGCACGGGGGAGTTGTATCTCGGCCATGGCATCCGCATTGATTCGAAAAGGGACGAGTGGTCCCACAGTGGCACATTTTACGAACCATTTGGCAAGTGAAATTTCACTGAATTTTCCAAGAAATTCATCAAAGACTATGCGAAGGGTGTTCTCTATCAAGATGATCGACCAATGGCATTTGAAAGTTGTAAGCTCACGGACACACAAACTCGTTATTCCACACAAGAGAAGAAACTACTAGCAATTATTCATGCATTGAAAATTTGGTGTCATCATTTCTATGTTGCCCGCTTTGTGGAAAGGACTCCATCACTCATTGAAATATGTCTATGGTCAGCATCGGCCTGACCCTTGAGGTCACAAGGCAAGGTGGGTTGAGCTCATGTAAGAGTTTGACTTAAGATATGCCACCATAAGGGTGCTACAATGTGGTGACCGAGGATCTTGGAGGTGAATGTTCTTTTGTTCACTGAAATCTCGACTAATTTCTTTCTTTCTTTTAAAGGGTATTCCAAGACAGATCCTCACTTTGGTGAGATCTTGCGACAAGTCTAAGAGGGGTTACGTAGCCCGGAGAGCAATGGCAATGCGAACGCCCGTAAGCTGGCTACGAAGAGGAAGGTAGCAAAATAGTACTCCATTTGTGGTGGATTACTTTTTAAGCAAGGCAAAGTGTGTGTGCCCGTTGATGAGGATATCCGTAATAAGATTTTGTTGGAGTGTCTTGATGCTCCAAGCTGGGACACCCTAGCATACACCATACTTTGGCCTTAGTAAGCCGGTATTTCTATTGGTCGCACACGAAAGCTTTTGCTGAGAAGTATGTGCGAGAATGCGCGTAGTGTCAACTCAACAAAGCTGACCGCCAATAGTGTACTTGACTACTACATCCTCTGCAAATTCCTGATAAGAAATGGACTAGCATCTCTATGGATTTTGTAGTTGGATTGCCCCGGACCAATCAAATGCCATGATGCCATCTTGGTCGTTGTTGACCGACGCAAAGAAAATATTCCTAGTCGCACCATCGTAAAGAGCCGTGAGTTAGGCAAGCTCTTTGTGGAGATAGTAGAAAAGTTGTATAGTTTGCCCAAGGAGATCATTAGTGACCGTGATCCTAAGTTCATTGGCAATTTTTGGCTAAAAGTTTTCCAGAAAGTGGAGATCGGCTTGGCTATGTTGCCTCGGATCTTCCTAAAACCAATGGACAGACTCTAACACACTAATCAAACCATGGAGGATATACTACGTGCATGTCTCTCGCCACATCAATCTGATTGGAAACATTATCTTCCATAGATTTAGTTTGCTAATAAGAGTATTGAGCACCCGGCTACAAGCTATAGCCCGTTCATGCTAATTATGTACGGTTAAGAGCCGAAACCACCGATCACTACTGGAATAAAGGGGGTTAAGATGCAATCCGTGGCCGATTTCTTGTACTAAATGCATGGAAATGCTCTTAGTTGCTAGGGAAAGCGTAAAGAATGCCCAAGATCCACCTTTTATGCAAACCAACATTGACAGCCTCGTATCTCCAGGATGGGATGTGGGTGTACCTTAATGTATTGAAGGATTCTGTAGCGATCTATTTTGGTTAATGCTCGAAATTATCTTCGTGACATTGGGGACTATTCCAAATTACCAAGAAGATTAGTAATGTCTTCTACAGGCTGGATCTACCCTTTGACATTACTGTCCATCTTGGATGGATCTACCCTCTGACATTACTGTCTATCTTGTGTTCTATGCTAGCCGCTTGAAGGAGTGGTTGGGAGAGGATGAACGAGTGTTTTTTTTGGAGGAAGTCTTGAGTTTGGAGGATACCACTCGTTATATTCCACTTGAACCCAAATTGGTTCTTGATAAAAATGGTCAAGCTGTCTCATAAGACTTCTTACCTCAAGTATTTGATAAGGCATCAACTTGAGTTAAGCGCCACTTGAAAATCAATACGCTCGTCGAACAGTCGTTTCAACGATTTCATAACCAAGGATATTATTGAGGACAACAATTAAAAATAAAGAGGGAAGTGTTACGGTCTCCACGCATCAAGATTGACACTTGAGCGATCTCTACCCGATGTAAACATTGCTCAGAATTCTTAATACTCCCTCCGTAAATAACCATCCAGGTGCGGGCCATGAGTAACAACAACAATACTCCCCCCCATAATAAACCACAAGGGTCCGGGCCATGAGAAAAAAGAACACTTTTCAAACATTCAATACTCCCCCCGCAAATAACCACAAGGATCCAGGCCATGAGTATGAGCAAGCATTCCCAAACATCATTTCTCACTAGTCCACATGGGAATAAAATCGCCAATCATTGAAACCAAAGTCAAACAATTCAAATTGCCACCAAGACATGTTTAAATCAGATACCATCCATTTCAAGCAAATTTCAAATAGTACTTCCTCAAACAGAGTTCAAAAGTATTAAAACAACTAGATAATTCATTCAGGTTTTTGTTCAGACAGCCGAACTTTGAGGACGATTGGCTTATCCTGCATCACGGTAATTGTACAGCTCCAGATCTGGAGCGTCACGTGATTCTTGTCCTTTCAAGGCAAGAGAACATCACAGTTGCCCAACTTCATGTCTACTAGTTGCTTTGGATGGCAGTCTGGGAGAACATTGGCACACAATTGTAATTCTCGTCCTTGTTCCACCCGAAGACAAATGGGCAATTTGAAACAGCCAATTAAATGGTTTTGGATTGGTTGAAGTCTTATATTTCGAATCAGAAGACTCAATAGGAAAAGTTTTGCCCTTGGTGGAGTTTGCCTACAATGACACATGGGGAAGGCGCCATTTGAATCATTCGAAGGTGCTAAGAAGGTTTCTAAATTTCTAAGCACAAAAGACAACATTTGCTTAAAGCAGATTTTTGAAAAAGTCTAGCAGTTTAGAGGAGGAGAGATCGTCCTCTTTGAACAATGACCAGATCAACAACAAAACCAAGGAGTTCAAGGAAGGGAGTTAGGCCGTCAAGTTTCAGACGTTTTTCAAGCTACCTGGACACCCATCAAGCCCTTGAGTTTGTACAACAATTTGACGTCGCCTTCTTTGGGGAGCGATTCTCAAAACATTCCAAGGAAAGAAAGGCGGAATCTTACTTGAAAAGAACGATGTAGGCATAGTGATCTACTTTGTTCTTACGCAGAGAACTACATGCGACGTGGTTAAAATTCTTCTTTTTTTTTTCACGTCAACTTGGATATTAGATGAATATGAAAGAGATGTCATCACGACTTGGCATCACTTGAAAATGACTGAGAAAGATACATTGGGTGACTACTCCCAGAGGTATTGGGATACTTGTTTGCTAGTGTCTTCGTTTCGGAAGATTACTTTGAAAGACCATAATGAGTGGTTTTGGTGTGGTTTGCTAGAGAGATTCAAGACTATGCTTTAAACCAGAAGCCTAACTCCATTCAGAGACTTATGGGACATGGCTAAGCAATGATTTGGAATGGATGCCGGCTCATTGACTTATGCAACGGACAGGATAGTATCCACCTCAGAAAGACAAGAGTTTGCCAGTGAAGAGAACGAAGCAAGGGAATTGGATGACATCTCATCACAAGATTCTGGAGAATTAGAGAGTTCCAACGAGCTAAGGAAACCATATGCAAGTCTATCAAAGGATTCTAGAGATAGAGGAATCAGATGATATTGCATCTTAGGGTTTCGATGATTGACACTGACATGCCATTGGACAGGGGGAGCGAAAGACGCTACTCGCAGGTCCCAGGGCACAAGAAAAGAAAGGATAAATGTAAGGTGTAGCGGAATGAATGTTTGAACTTTGCTCAAGATGAGTGCTCCAAACTGTGCTCAAGATTCCTTTTGTTCTTATGGAAGGGAGAGCCCTTTATTCTTAATGAGAGAGTGCAATGATTGTAACAAGTGTATGAGATTGAGAGATAGAGAGAGAAGAGAATACGACACCAAGATGTTGTAAAACCCTCCTCCGAAGGCTCCACTCTCGTCGGCGAGAGTGGTCTACTATTGATTTCACAAACTGGTACAAACTGAATGCATGTGACTGATGCAATCTAGGCTAGGTCGATGTCGACGACGGCGACGACGAGACCGACGCTATGGCTGAAATCTGCTACTCTTTATCTGTTGTCCAAAAACGTTGATAGGCTGAATTCTTCTGCGGTAAAATGCAAGAGAAAACGCTACCTTTGCTGGTTTTGTGGCTGAAAATCTGCGATTACTTGGGGCTGAAATCTGATGGTTCTTAGGGCTGAACATTGATGATCTTTACCTGTTGAAAATCGCCATGGCTGAGGGCAATTCTAACATGCTGAAAACGCTAAGGCTGCAGATGCTTGGCGATGATGTGACTGGAGCAAAAACGCTAGGTTGAGGAGTCCTTTGGCGATGAAGCCTGCAGAAAACGCTAGCTGACTGGGACTGTTTGGCGATGGGTCTTCTGATGAAAACGCTAGGGAAGTGGATCTTCTTGCTTGGAGGGAAAACCACCAAGGGGGTTCTTGCTTGAGAAGTTGCCTGTTGAGCTTGGCTCCTGGTGCCTCTTCTGCCAATCAGTGCTAGCCTAGGTTTGCTTATATACAAACTTACTCAATTTACCCTACCTACTTTCCAACAAAAGTCACTTAAAAATAATAAGTGAAAAATGTCAAAAATAGGAAAAATAGGCTAAATGCATTGGAAAATTCCCTGAAGGATTCTGATGGATTCTGATGGGAATGCTTATGATCATGCTGTGTGCAACCAGAGGATATGCATCTACACTAAGTGTCTGGGCATGCACGGTCTGCGAGCAGACTCACAAAAGTGTCGGATCACTTCTAAATCTAGACTAACTGGACTAACTGAACCCTGACCATGTTGTAGCTTGTCCACGGACACATAGGATTGGATGTGTCACGTGACGATAAAAGGAATCAGCTGGTAGATCAGAACATTCTCCAAATCCAAGATAAAGTTTAGAGCTAGATCAATATGATCTAGATCTGAATACTGCTTTTGCCAAGGTACACGAGGCTCTTGAAAAGTCTCAAGCACGGCTTCAAAAGGCAGCCGACACAATTCAACGCGACTTTGGGTGCTCTTCCAGTTTGAGAAGGCATGCCTTCGGAAACAAAATAAAGAACAAACGAAAGAATGAGAAGATGATTTTGGAGCAGTGACAACTCCCGAATGAAAAAGAGAGCGAGGAGATTCTTGTACCGGAACAGATATTGGCTTTCCACGACAGGAAAGATAAAGGTAAAGTGAACGGTGGTTCCTAGTTAAGAAACATCGAGCATTAATTGCGAAATGGATTGAGGAGGACCTAGCAGATACTCCTCGGATACTGGAACTTTACCTTGATATTTTTGGTCTATGCTTTTTCTATTCCGCCTGGAGTGTCCAAGCCGGTTACGAAGCAAGGGTTTGCTATGCATTCAGGTAACTTGACTTATCCAAGCAAGGTTTTGGTATGCATGCCGGCTCATTGACCTATCATGCGGATAAGCTAGTGTCCACCTCAACGGGACAAGAGTCCATGAAAAAGAAAGAAACAAGGGATTTGGATGAAAGTTCATAAGAGAATTCCGAAGAAGTAAGGGAATAAGCTGATAGTGTATTCGAGGGTTCTGACGAAGCAAAGGAATTTACTGATGGTTCATCAGAGAATTCCGACGATTTAGATTGAGGTGCTAGTGGACATGGGAGGCCAGCGAGGCTATCAATATGCCACAAGCCACAAGAAAAGAACAGAAAGGTAAGCTAGTTCCACCGGATAATTTGGTTAAGAGCACTTTTTGGCTCTTGATGCAAAGTGGATGGGGATGGAGAACATGACAAATTCTCTTCAGTTTTGAGGTGTACCTTGAAGCTAAGACATGTCCCACTTCACCCCTCCTCCCTGCTTGAGATATTCCCGTTTCACTCAACGGATGAGTGTGGGGTTGTGGATTTCCTTTGTTGAACAAGCTTCTTGGCTTTCTTCTCTCTTTATTGTCCGAGGCATAAAATCATTGAGAAACTGTTCGGAGCATGATCCACAAATTGTTGAATACTAGCAATTTTTTGATTCAGACAATATCGTTGAATAACTTTTAGTAGATCGCAACAATATCGTTCTATTTTTCCCTTCCAAGACACGTTCCGAAGGGCCGCGACGGCAGGAAAGTATCCCGAATCAAGTGATTTCTCTTTTTGCTAAAAGTGGTTCCAAAGGTGTAATAGTCATCGTTGTTGTCGTTAGAAGATGGAGTATATTTTCTGAAACTTACATTTGCTCGACTTCCTCACTTGAACATGCGACTAAAAGGTGGAGAAGAAGAATGGAGTTGTCCTCAAAGTGAAAACGTCGTCAGTGTTTCCTTATGGACCCCTTCTCTGCCAAACTCCTCCAATTTTACCTGTTGACCGAGATATTCGGGAAAAGACGCGAACTTCCGTCCCTTCCAAGAGTGCTTCTTGTATTCATGATTTCAATTTGAAGTCCTCAGCCTGACAGGAAAACCGCCGTCCCTGAGGTCGTCTTATGGTACCATCTACCTCTTCCACATCATCCTCTTGAGAGAGTTTTTCGACCTTCTACCACCTTCGACAGAATTGCAAACAATAGTCATGACTAAAAATCTAACACTTGAGCTTTTAGTCAAAGTGCCGTCGTGTCACAGTGGTCCCTCAGTCTTCCGCCCCCTTCGATAGTTCTTAAATCACGAAGTACAAATGCCGAGGAGTCAATTTGCATCTATGTAACCGTGCATTGATCTACCAAAGTGTCCCTAAGGTCTCAACTATAAAGGCTCTAGGCCCAAAAGCAACTGATACAAAAAGCTGGAGCGCCCTCAGAAGCAACTGCTAATAATGTCACGTGACACATCCAACCCTATGTGTCCGTGGACAAGCTACAACATGATCAGGGTTCAATCAGTCCAATCAGTCTAGATTAGAAGTGATCTGGCACTTTTGTGAGTCTATTCGTAGACCGTGCATGCCCAGACACTTAGTGTAGATGCATATCCTCTGGTTGCACACAACATGATCATCAGCATTCCCATCAGAATCCATCAGAATCCTTCAGGGGAATTTTCCAATGCATTTAGCCTATTTTTCCTATTTTTGACATTTTTCACTTATTATTTTTAAGTGACTTTTGTTGGAAGTAGGTAGGGCAAATTGAGTAAGTTTGTATATAAGCAAACCTAGGCTAGCACTAAATGGAGAAGAGGCAACAAGAGCTCCACCGCTCAACAAGCAACTTCTCAAGCAAGACTCCCCAAGTGCTAGGCGATTCCCTCTTGCAGGCATCCTTTGCGTTTTTCAACAACCCTAGACCAGCATAGCTCTAGCGTTTTTACCCCAAAACGCACCAGCATTCCCTAGCGTTTTTACCCAACAAAATGCAACAGTTCTCCTAGCGTTTTCAGCAGCCTGCAAACACCAACGTTTTCAGCCTTGCCATCCCCAGCAAAACCCCCCATGCCTAGCGTTTTTGGTCACAGCCGATTCAGCCCTTTAAGAGTAGCAGATTCAGGCCGGAAAGACCAGCAATTTCAGCCTTAAGAACCTCAGTTTTCAGCCCTAAAACCCTGCAGATTTTCAACGACAGACCTAAAGAAACAACCCCAAAATCAGCGTTTTTGGACTTGCAGCAAATTTCAGCCCATAGCGTTTTTGGACAGCAGATAAAAGATTGCAGATTTTAGCCCTTAAGTCGGTGTCGTCATCCCCGTCGTCATCACTGACATAGCCTAGACTTGCATCAGTCACATGCATTCAGTTTGTACCAGTTTGTGCAATCATAAAAACCCCACTCTCGCCGACGAGAGTAAGGTTTTCGGAAGGGGTTTTGCAACGTACACTACTTCCACGTCAAATTTGCACCGCACTTCCGAAGATTTCACACATCAACGAATCTCTCTCTCTCTCTCTCTCTCCAACAGAGAGAGAAGAGGTGATCTCCAAAATGTGAGAAGAGGCTATTTTTATATGGATGAACATGCCTCTTGAATAAGGATCGTACCGATTTCAAAAAATTGTCAGAAAAGCGGAATTTGTTGAAGATACTTCTCTGGAGAAGCCAGGAAAACACCTGCGCGAAAAGGGAAAGGGGGGGGGGGGGGGGGGGGGGGGGGGGGGCATGTGGCGGCAACATATGTGGAGCAGGAGACACACATACGTATGTTGGCGAAAGGAGCATGGGAGGCCACGGCTGCGCACGAAGGGGGGAAGGCCACATCATGCCTTTTTTTAATTATAATTTAGGGCATCGTAGATCACACATGGCACTTGTCTGGGGTGTAAACATTTGACGAGCTTGAGTTCGAATCTTGCAACCATGCTCCCTCCTTTCAAGGGAGGAGAAAACCTTCATTTCTAAAAATAGAGGGTCGCAAACAAGATGGAATATTCCTAGTTAATGAATAAGTTACAAAACTTGACACTTGTCTGTCTAAAAGCTAAATAATGTTTGCCAAGTGTCCTTACATGTTTGAAGTTTTTTGGCACAAGTGTCTTACCTTTTGTAAAAATAAAAGAAGTGAATTGTCTTTTGTCTTTGACAAGTGTCCTTACACATGTAACAAGTGTCTTGACACTTGTCCTTCTTTTGGAATACTCCCCTTGACTTGAAGCTTTTAGAACATTCTAGAATCGGCGGAAAACTGATAACAAAAGCTTCAATATGGCAATCAAATGAAAGCTCTTTTTGAGTAGAATACTTAATGCTCAAGCATTTTCAAAACAGCATTCAATGCAAGTCATCATGCATGTTCTACACTGTGTGCGTAAGGTAGATTCCATCTATTCTATACATTTGTATCCATCTATATCTCTCTTGCAATAAGGTGAGAGGATATAGTCCTTCATGCCTGTTAAGCATGTCAATGGCCATTCATACTTCCCCACTTAGGGATACAAGTATGTCTAATCAACCATGGTTCGATAAACACAAGAACACATGCCCAATTATGTAATCTTTCTTTGATTCATGGGTTCATATAATGCAAACGCTGGCTTCTGGTCGGCACATCATCACTTTTGTGACAGAGTAGAAGGCTTAATGCTGAAGGCTAAGATCGAACAGACACAGTCAAGGACATGCTCTCGTTGTGAATCAGAAGAAGATGAAAGTTCACTTTTACACATGCTGGTATAGCGTCTTGAACTAGACAATCTAGGAGTACCAATGCGACTTGCATTCAAACAAATCAGACGGCTATCAACAAACTCAAGTAGTGAAGATCCGGAATTGATACTCCCGGAAGGGGACATTGGAGGCGAGTGTATGCCAGGATGGGCATCACTAGGAGGGCCTAATCTGGCTTTCATGGACCACAGCGGAGGAATGCCTGTGCAAACATTGTTGCAATGTTCCTCTCGGGACCAGAATCAGACGAATTGCTCCTTTTCAGATGGAACATCTTGACCTTCTCATATTTATAGTGAACATTGAGTTTGTGCGACATATTGAATGTCAATCCACCAAGGACAAAGCTTGGTGATAAAATGGCTTGTAAAATTTTGGCAGTATAACGTAAGAAATCCCTGCCACTCGCATGTGTAGGAGTAGGCATTAGCAAAGGCTCCAAACACTGATGAAATCACACTTCTTAAACCCATGAAAACACACTTCTCTGTAGGTGGACGTGAACACACACACACACACACACACACACACACACACACACACACACACACACACACACACAAATAAAGAGCATTCATCAACTCAGGTTAGCGGGTAAGATAGTGGGGTGGCTGGGATAGTGCCCAAACGAGGCTCTCAACAACATCCCTGATCCTTGACATCTTGTCTTTATAGATTTGGAGAAAACCAAGGCTACACATTTAGATTGCACTAATGGCATATATCAAATGCTAGAGGAGATGATAGGGGCAACATATCAAATTGAGATCAAACTCAGTTGTATAACTCCCACCCAATTAAGTAGACAAAGCAAGTGACAATAAGATAGGTTATAGACAACAAAAGAGTGAAATTCCAGTTCATCATAAACGTGAGACTACCTTTGCCATCCTGCCAGCGACCATGCTTCCAAAGCCTTGCACACCCCATGATTGCCCTGTCCTAAAAGTTGGAGACACCATTCTTTTTACAAAACCAACTGTGTGTGCATATGTGTGTGCAAATGTGTGCATGCATGCCTATTTCATCAACAATAGTCATGGAAAAATCACGAAGGCCTGAGGTCAGCCTAGTGCTCAACAAGATTGTGAAAATCTTCCATTACCTTGTTTGTCAAAAAAGGTACATGGCTAGACACGGTAAAGATGACGTAGCACAATAAGCTCCCCGTTTGGCAAGGACACAAAATCATAACTCTATTTGAGGATCTGCACGTTCAAGAACAACCTCAGGTTTACGATAAAAGTGGTTGCAAACGCATCAACCTATTTTGAGTTCAATCATGGTCTGCCTTGGAACGTTACTACTGACTCAAAAAATATTGATATAAACAGGCTGAAGTTGTAAAATCCCACAAGATAAGTCTATTGTTAGGCATTAGGTTACCCGTAAGACAAGGTGCATAACACTGGACTAATGCCTCTATGTTACAGCACACTGCTCAACCGGAAAGGCAAATGACAGTGGATTAATACCTGTGCGGGAAAGTACACTGTACACTGTTCGATTGAATAGGTAAATAACATTGGACTAACACTTGCATGTGAGAGTGCACCTTGCGCAGAGACCCAAAATTAATGTGCTTGATCTCTGCTGATCCTGGACCACAGAAACCAAAATAAGAAAATAAATAGAGAAAAATTGCAGGTGCAAATGAGGTGATGCGCCACTAAAAGAAGGGAACCTCTTGTAGTTGGCCATACGAAGAATGTTTACTAGCTTAAGAATAAAGTTGAGGACGCCTGCCACATAAAGTAGTGTGAGAGCTTCCACGAGCCACCATCGTCAGTTCCACGGTCCAACTCAGCGTTTGGCGCCTATCGAGGTTCTCTTTTTCTAAAAATTGGCATGGTTTCTCTCTCTTTCCTTCACTTCTTCCTTTTTCTGAATTTGGTTCTTTGCGGTTGTATCAGGATGATCCTTTTGTGAGGGGCCTCATTAAAGCCGAGGGGACATTGTGATTCTACAAAGCCTTAGACAATTGTAGAAACACCCTAAAACATATTGAACATGTCTAATTTCCCATCTTGCAGGCATGCTTCTAAGTCTTGTGCAACCCGTATTTTATAAGGAGTAGAGATATCTCCAGTCATAATGTGATAGGTACCTGTGGTATCTAGAAAGTCAAATGTGGATGCACGAAGGCCAAAGGCTAGCTTTAATTCATGCTGAACCTGACGAGGTTAACCTTCCCTTACCTTGTTTGTCACAAAGGTGCATGACTAAACCTAGCAAAGCTATATCCCAAATGATAGATGTCTTTAGGTTGAAAACACAACAAGCAGTAGCTTCCCCAAGCCCTATAAACCCTAAACCCTCAGTTGAGGATGTGTATGTTGAAGAACAGCCTTGGCAAACAATAAAAGTATTGTGAAACATCTACATACCTCGGGTACTTTAGCATTAATAACCCTAGACCTGGCCTTTTTGACAGCCATAAATCCATGTAAATGCCTGCAGCTGCAAATTCCCACTAGAAAATAGTCTAGTGGAAAACGTTAAATTAAATGAACGAAAAGTCTCCCAAGATTTGATGATTACCTGAGTATGAGAGTACGGTGTCCGATCTTCATTGCATGGAGACAAGGAGCCCTGTGGTGTTCTCTTGTGCTACTGAAGGCAGCACAATTTCAAAATATCTTCCTTCAAACATGAGAACCCTAAACCTGGGTTTGAAGATTTAACCGTTTAGTGTCTTCGTACAACCAAGCATGTTACGTTCTTGGCTTTAGGTGAAGCAACATCCCCGTTGAGCTTGCACCGCTTGTCCGTGGTATGTTGCTGATAGGTTGATGAAGTTCCAAGATTAACAATAATCTAACAGAAGCTGAATCCATGCACGCACTCACAGAAACTTCACCTAGATATGGTTCCCGGCAGCCAAGCCAGGATGCAAGGCTTGTGATGCGAACTCAGTAAATGCACAAACATTGTTAGTTCGAGTACCATAAGGGAAATTTGATTGAAAGCTATTGAGGTACAGGAGATAAACTATACGCAGCACATGGCAGCCAGAAATAAGAAATAATCTGCTGAAAAAGTTACTTGACAGAGAGACATTGTCATTGAGAGAGAGAGAGAGAGAGAGAGAGAGAGAGAATCGTCACAGCTGCTGCAAAGTTGAAGAGGCCAGGACGGCCACAGCACTAGTCGCTCCTCAGTCGCTCAGTGTCATCAGGTAGCTTCCATGAACGCATGCAAAACGGAGGGAACGAAGCGCGGGATAGTACATTTTATATATACCTTTTTTTTTGTTGAAATGTTTCAATATTTTCCACTATTTTTAGTGAATCATACTAATGAAAGCAGCGATTACTACGAGGGAATCAATACTTAAGCGTCCGACAGAGCATCGACCTCTTTGCATTCACAATATATAATTAAACTCTGCACCTAGAAAACACAATCGCACTTTGGCAGGGTGGCTAGCGCGGACGTTTTGCTACAGCCCGTCTCGAGCTCGAACAGCCACATGTCGGCCACATATATAATTTGTCAAAAGATTTACATAAATGCCTTCGCCTTCGCCGCACGCCCACGTGGCCCAATCAGGATTTTTTAAAACTTTTGCATTATCCTAGTCACCTGCTCACATGGCGTAAAACTTTTGCATTATCTAGTCACCTCCTCACATGGCGTAATAGGATTTATTCCATCCCCCCCACATACCCTAAACCCTAAACCGGCTTGGCAAGAAGGAGAGAGAGGGCGACGGCACGAGAGAGAGGACGCGAAAAAGGACCAAGGAAGGTATGACGATGTGCTTCCTACGTAGCGCAGATTGGTGGGTTGGTTGTGCCCGTGAACGCGTCCATGCACAACATCGACCCCGTCCGCGCTACCGGGGCCTCAAGCACCCGTCGGCCCCGTTAAGCACACCGTCGGCCCCGTCGGTGCTACCGGCTCCGTTAAGCACCCGTCGTTCCGTTGCGTCCCGTCAACGTGTCCATGCACAACGTCCACCCCGTTCGTGCTACCGAGGCCGTCGGCACCCGTCGGCCCGCGCTGTCCCGTGAAAGCGTCCCGAGCACACCGTCGGCCCCGTCGATGCCACCGGCTCCGTCGAGCACCCGTCCGCCCGTTCCGTCTCGTCAACGCGTCCATGCACAACGTCGACCTCGCTCGCGCTACCGAGGCCGTCGGCACCTATCGGCCCGCGCCGTCCCGTCAACGCGTCCCGAGCACACCGTCGGCCCCGTCTGCGCTATCGGAGCCCTCGGCACCCGTCGGCCCGCGCCGTCCCGTCAATGCGTCCATGCACAACGTCGACCCCGTCCGCGCTCCTGGGCCCGTCGGCGTCTGTCGGCCCGCGCCGTCCCGTCAACGCGTCCCGAGCACACCGTCGGCCCCGTCCGCGCTATCGGGTCTGTCGGCCCACGCCGTCCCGTCAACGCGTCCCGAGCACACCGTCGGTCCCGTCCGCGCTATCGGGGCCGTCGCCACGCGCCGTCCCGTCAACGCGTCCCGAGCACACCGTCGGCCCCGTCCGCGCTACCGGGGCCGTTAAGCACCCGTCGCTCCGTTCCGTCCCGTCAATGCGTCCATGCACAACGTCGACCCCGTCCGCGCTACCGGGGCCGTCGGCGCCCGTCGGCCCGCGCCGTCCCGTGAACGCGTCCGTCGCACACCCGTCGGCCCCGTCCGCGCTACCGAGGGCGTCGACACCCGTCGGCCCCCGTCCGCGCTACCGAGGGCGTCGGCCCGCGCCGTCCCGTCAACGCGTCCGGAGCACCCCGTCGGCCCCGCCGTGGAGTCGGCGCGTCAACGCTCCATCGCGCGAGTTGCGCCCGTGCACAACCAACCCACCAATCTGCGCTACGTAGGAAGCACATCGTCATACCTTCCTTGGTCCTTTTTCGCGTCCTCTCTCTCGTGCCGTCGTCCTCTCTCTCCTTCTTGCCAAGCCTTCCCCCCAGCAAGGGTGTTTCCCCGCTTTTGCCCGTGCGTGGGGTTGAAACGCGCCGTGTGGTTTCTTTGGACCGCGGGGTTCATGGGCGCCGTGGGGTTTTTCGGGACCGCGGGGTTCATGCCCGGCCGTGGGGTTCAGCGCCTTGGACCGCGGGGTTCACGGTTGGGATTTCTATCCGGGTTGCCACGGTGCTTGTGGGGTTTGCCGGCCCGCACCGAATTTTCGCAACTATAAGGGTAGTGGTGCTCGGTTGAGACGGGAACGGGGCGGACCGCGGAGCGAGGGACGGGTGAGGTGAGGCGACGAGTTCCCCGCACCCCTCTTGTGACGTTGGGATGCAAT